>NC_064644.1:390339669-391589669 GCF_023864345.2 Schistocerca serialis cubense | reverse complement strand
AAACCATTGTAGAAATAAACAGGTCTATGCACTTATGAAAAGAAAATAGACCTTACTTTTGGGATTACCCTCGTACATGGAAGGGCAGTTTAAATTTTGTGCTCCAACCCTCCTTAGGTGTTAGAAGATGGCCCTAGCATGTATACGTATGTTTTCGGTTTCTTCCTGGTTAAGCACCTGAATTTCGTTCCTGAATTGGAGTCCCTTGGTTAGCATTGACCTGGTTTTGGGAACCTTTGGCCTTGCCTTTACACCAGCCAGGATTACCTTCCCCCATTTTTCCTACATTTTGTATAGCCTTTCATGCATTTTGTTTCCCCCTTTCCTTGTGACATTTTTCCCCTTGGTGTTGTCACTGTTGTGCGCAATCATGGTTTGGTGTGGGAATCAGGATGGGTCAATTTGGTGGCAATGCCAGTGCCCCTTTGTGCATCATGGCTCTGGGGCGCTCCCTGTTCTAGTGCATCCCCACTTCCCCCCTGTTTTTTATTCTTCCTCCCACCCCTATGGTCCTTCTGCCTCTTTGTTTGCACATTTTCCTTTCCCATCAACTGTACTGTACTGTTGGTGTTGTTCCTTCCTTAGTTTCTGCCACCTTGGATCAAAGGACTTATTATCTTACTGTTTGCCCCCCACCCCTAATCTATCAATCAATCAATCAATCAACCAACCAACCAACCATCTGCTCCTCCCTCCTCTCCCTGTCAGACTACCTGTGCCTCTGTCACATCTGACAAAATTTTATTAATGTGTTACAACGTGTTACTTGACCGGGCAAAGAGCTGTTCTGGGAGAGCCTAATTTCAAATTGGTGGCAGTGCTAACTTAAGCAATTTTGAGAAAATAATGGAATTACTAACTGACTTCTCAGCATTGTTGTATATTCATTTTAACAATTTTCTGTTAGAAATGAAAAAAAGAGAACTGTATTTGTAGTGTAAAATTTCATTTCCATGTATTTGTGAAAACACATGTGAAATTGTGAAACAGTTATACATCTATATGCATAATACACAAATTTGAAAGTACAGTTTCCAAATTAAGAAACATAGTATGCAAAATACAAATTCTCTTTAATGTTTATTTAAATTGAAACTTGATTACAAGCATTATGTCTAGTTAATGTGTCCAGGCAGCTGGTTGCAGCTGCATTGTATGTCTGTGATGCGATGCCACAAATGTCTCTATGGCAGCACCTCTTCATAGCCCAATAGATGGCTATTGTCTTTACTTACAGTCATTTGTGCTTAGAGGTTGAAAGCTTTCAAAAGCACTGTCAGGTGTCATGGGTGTACTTAAGTTGATTTCATTATAGGAGTGTCTGAATAATGAATAAATGAGTTAAAACTTTATGCATGATGCAGCATTTTTTCATGCATCTCAGTTTTTATGATGTTATATCTCCTGTGTTAAAATAGGTTGTTTGTTCTTACTCCCACAGCAGTTGTTGCCTGACAGTACGAGGTATGTGTACAAAATTTGGTTGAAATCAGTCCAGTGTTTTAGGAGGAGATGTGGTACATACATTTTTATAATGTGTTTATAGATTGTTCTTTGCAATTAAATTTGATGTTAGCTTTCTGATATCAGGACCAATGCTTTTAACAACATAACATCACTACAAAAAGTAATACAACACAAGTAATTGGTCAAAAAAACTTTCAAAACTGTGTAGCATACAGGCACCAAATTTTAGTGTTTTACTAAGTTTAGTATTTTTATGTATAGAATTTCATTTATTGTTACAGATTTTCGTAAACAATGAATGGCACAAGTCCTCTTCATCCAAAACTTTCAAGACAATTAATCCAGCCACAGAAGAAGTGATTGCAGAGATACAAGAAGGTGATAAGGTAAGCCTAATAACTTCAGGCACTTAAAACTTTGTGTCTAGTTGTTATAATGATGGGAAAAAAATCATTTATAATTTCCCATAAATATTAATATTTTATAAGTCTTTTATTTTGCTGTTTTGCAGGCTGATGTTGATAAGGCAGTGAAAGCAGCTCAGGATGCCTTTAGATTTGGAAGTGCTTGGCGAACCATTAATGCAAGTGAAAGAGGCTTACTGCTCAACCGGCTAGCTGATCTAATTGAAAGAGACAGGCAATACCTGGCTGTAAGTTACTGGACCACTTAGAATATCACCAAGTACTCTATGGCAATGAAAGCAAATTGTAAATACTGAAATGCATTCGCTAAATGTTTTGTATAGCTAATGTTCAGGATGTTCTCCCATGTAGAGCTACCTTTTTTATCATTTCAGTAACATTTTATTTACCAGCAATGACTGAAACCAGTAATGTTTATCTTGCATTTGTAAAAATTATTACCAGAGTTGTATAAAAGAATAAACACCTGTGTAATAACAGTGCTTAAAGGAAACCTGCCATACTCCTGCCCTCTACTATTGAAGAGAGCAATCTAACAGGCAAGACTGTCCTAACATCAGTGTATGCAGTGGCCAAATACAAAATACAGGGGCAGTGAATAAGTAAGGTTTCCTATTTTATTACAAACAATTTATCACGTTGAAATAATTTTATTGGTATTATACAAGGCTTGTGTTATTTTTCTACAAAGTCACCATAGCTTTTTAAGCAATTTTGGTAACATGACATGACTGTGATCGTAGCCAACTGTTCACCGTTGATGTGACTTCATTATTGGTGTTGTAGTGCTTACCTCCAAAATGGACTTTTGAGTTGTGGGAACACCGGAAATCACTTGGGGTGAATATGGAGCATGCGGGAACACTCACCATTCAAATGTCCCCAGCCCCCCTCAGGTCATTTGAGCTGTATGAGGCTGAGCAGTTGAATGCTCATACAGCGTTCCCCATAAATATAGGTTAACTCGTGATAGATATTGACAGTGGTTAGTTGTTTTTTTTTTTTCAAAAGAATGAATGAGAGTGCAGCTCACAAGCATGTGCACTTCGTAGCACTAACTCCATGCTAGCGAGCAGCCTACTGTCATGATACTGGGGAAGACAGATTTTAAGAGGTACAATTTGTTAGGCTTGTCTTGCTGAAGCCTCACTAATTAACAAATCCATGTTGATCAGTGTCGTGAGAAGTACTGTGCAGACTGTAATGACAGCCTACATCAGAATGAAAAACAAAACATTGCCTGCCAAGCACAATAATCATCGAAATTCGAAACTGACTGTTAATGACAGGTGTCACATGACTTCAGCAGATGGGAGAATTTCGTTTTGCAGGTGAATCATCAATGACATTATTCCTGGTCAGTGAATGTGTTAATATTTGGAGAACACCAGTGGAAATCTATCATGTTGACTGTCTCTGTGTGACTGAATCATGGAAGGTGTTGAATGAAGCTTGTCTGGTGTGATATCACAGTACAATTTTTGCCTAGTTGTTGGCCTGCAAGAGTGTGTTTCAGGGCAGCAGTATGCTAATATTCTAAGTGACCACTTTCATTCATTATTGCAAACTGTGATCCTTGGAGAATGATGTGTCTACCAAGACAGTAATGCTCCCATCCACCTTTTGAAATTGTTGGAGATTGATTTAATCAGTACACCAATCAAGTAAAACACTTGGTGTCACATTTTAAGTTCCTTGATCTAAATATAAATGAACCTGTGTGGGGTATTTTGGAGGAAAAGTTGTGCATTCAATTTCCTTCTCTAACAACACATTGGACAAGTGACATTTTTTGCAGGAATAGTTTGAGTGTTTATATTATTTTGTTCAATTCATTTATGTGTCACACTTGCAAGTAATCATACCACCAGACCATGACCTCATATGGAAATGAAATGTGGACAATAAGCAGTACACAAAAGACAGAAATACAAGCTTTTGAAATATGGTGCTTCAGCTAATGCCAAAGATTTGATTGATAGATTGTCTAACTAATGAAGAGATACTTAATTGAAATGAGAAGAAGAGTTTTATGGCACAGCTTTTCAAGAAGATGGGGTGAGTTAAAGGGACACATCCTGAGTCAATAAGAAAAAGTTAGTTTGGAAATGGAGGGAAATGAGAGAGGCAGTTAGGTCATTGGCAGGGATCAAGACTTGAAAACAGTTAGCAGATTCAAATTTGTGGGTGTAGTAGTTACCCAGAGATGGAGGGAATGTGACAAGATAGACTACTGTGAAGAGCTGTATCATACCAGTCTTACCATCACTACTACTACTACTACTACTACTACTACTACTACCACCGCCACGGCTGCTGCCACTGCTGCTATTATTATATATTTTATTTATTGTATGGCAATATATGTTTACAAAGATTACAAAACAACCACATGCCAACATTTAAACACAGTTCTCCAGTGTAAAATAACACAAATAAGTTATATACGGGTATCAAGGTCTTGTATGTATTGGATCACACTATTTGTGTACTATTACTAGTACCATAGTCTATAAACTTAAGAGCATTTAGCATTCAAGATGGGGGAATGGTCTTTCCTGGAAGAACACCACAGCTCCCTTACAGGATGAGTAAGAAACGGTTTTGTGCCTAACACTGCAGCATCCATTGAGTTATTTAGATTCTGTTCCATGTGTGTGTCTTGTGTTAGTCATAATAGTTACTAATTTTTTGTATTCAACATAGTGTTAATGGATTTAGTAAAAAAAAATAAACAAGCCCAGTGCATAGCTGTGCACTTTTGTGCCACTGATTTAATAGATGCCTTATGGAAGGATTGATAAATCATTGTTAAATAGTTTGAAGTTACTCTTTGTGACATAATTGTCTATAGAGTGTGGGTACTTGCCTGCTTGCTCTTGTTTGCAGTCAGACAATGCTGGTGGTGCTTTAACAATGAAGATTTTCATTCTTCCTCCCTCTTCTCTCAAATCTCCAAGTTTGGGCACTTCTGCTTATGCAGAACCAATGGTGCAGTGTAAATACAGCTTTAATTTGATGATATTGTAATTGTACGTACTGCAGAAATGTGCTGAGGAAGGTGATGTAATTGTTAGTTACTGGACATGCATCTAGAACATGTTTCCGCTATATAGTCATCCAGCTTTGTTTTTCATGGTTTCCTTCAGTCATTTAAGATACATGCCAGGATGACTATTTTAAAAAGGACATGACACGTAATTTTTCTTCCTTATACTTGTTCTATCAGAGCTTGAACTTTTGGCTTATGTTTTCATTGTGAAATTTAAGTTGAACATTAATCTTATCTCCTTCCTGAACTGCACTGCATGGTTTTTACTTCTTGAAGTAATTTACCATGAGTCATATTAGCTGTGACATATTTATTGTGTGGAGGGAACTACTACTTCAATAACGCATTTGAATCTATGGTGGATTGGAAACATTGAAATAAATCATTGACATGTATGCAGGGGATCTCGGATAGTATTTAGATATCTTGATCTCCGTAAAAATTTCCTGTTGTTTCTACTGATTACACTTTATTTGTGAATTTATTTTAGTTTTAAAAATTGGTTCCAGAGCTTAGAGACGTTGGATAATGGGAAGCCATACACAGCATCATATGCTGCAGACTTAGATCTGAGTGTAAAAACTCTGCGGTATTATGCTGGTTGGGCAGACAAAATTCATGGCAAAACTGTACCTTATGATGGAGATTATTTTACGTATACTCGACATGAACCTGTGGGTGTATGCGGTCAGATAATTCCGTGGAATTTTCCTCTTCTTATGGTGGCATGGAAACTTGGTCCAGCACTTGCTGCAGGTAAATCATGTACATTATCAGTTATCTATAACAAACTGTGACTAACTTTAGTGGCTGAGCTATATTCTTGCCGTGCTTCTCAATAATTTCATTTTTAATAAAACATTAGAGAAAATAAGATCCTTAAATGAAACTGTTCATGGATGCCAGAAATGTAACACCAATCTTATGAAAGCATTCTGCAATGTCAAATTAGTAAATGTTAGAATAGACAGCTACATAAGCATCACAAATTAGAAACAAAAAGTCACTTCATTTGCCTGAGTTAAATGGTTGCTGTGATTACTCACCAAACATTGATGGTTATGCACTAAGTGCCATGAGTAGGTTTGCTGTTTTCTCCTCTCTATTTCACCAGCTACTTTGCCTCTGATATCTGGTGATCCTGAGGCTATAAAAGAATAAATTTTGTGGAGAGGTGTAGGCCGTAGAAATAGCAACAATCCCAACAGTCTCATTTACAATGGCATCAATTTGTTTGCAGTGGTAAGACTGCTCCCATGTACTGGTGCCACATATTCTCCAGCTACGAAAATAGTCCCATTGCTGAAGATCGAACAACTGCAGGCTGCACTTCCCATGTTGATTCAGTCAGTAGTCACACAATATTTGCACATATTTTTCCTTTAAGCTCAGTACAGTCTCTTTAATATATAGTGTATGGTCTAGGCTGACTCCCAAATATTGGGAGTTGGTGCAGTGGTCTAGCCTGACGACCCCTCCCTATCCTATTGTCAACTGGCTTATAACTTCTCTAAGACACAGATGGAATGCACATACCTGGGTTAGGTCAAAGGTGATTCTCCTCATAGTAGTTCCCCAAGGTTTCCAGAGCCTTTGTTGGTTTTCTTTCGACCTCTTCAAATGTTCTTCCTTGAGCAGCAGTGGGAATATTGCCTGCATATATAAATCTTCTTATTTGTAACTGGTGTGGCTGGTCATTTGTGTACATATTGTAGATAGTAGGGGAAAGACTCTTCCTTGTGGTAATCCATTCTTTTGGCCTCTCCATGTACTTTTCTTTCCTTGGAGGATCATGTGGAATCTTTGATTCTGTAGCATGCTTCTTAACATGTAAATCAGTCAAATGTTCTTTATTTCAAAGACTTTCGGGAGGAGTTGTTGGTTGTTCACTGTATTGTAGACGCAGAAAGGTCAACAAAGACACCAGCAATTATTAATTACCTTCCAGACTGTCTTCAGTATGTGGAGTGAGGTTTTGTACTTGACTTTGTATTCCCTGGTCTGAAACCAGCTTCTTCAGGAGTCAGTTTTGTGCTGATTTTGTGTGCTGTTAGTGACAGATCTTTCTTTCAGGTAATTCCTATACATGGTTGGTTAAGGAAACGAGGAAATTGTTCGGCTCAGTTGGCTCTTTGCATAACATTAGTAATGCTAGCATTTGTGCTCTCCTCCACAGTTTGGGAACTTGAAATGTTTCCAAACATCTGTTCATCACATTCACTTTCCATTCATTACTTTATTGAACCAAACTGCTTTATTTGTTCAGTTCGTATGTTATGAGATCCTGATGATTTATTTTCTTGGAATTCTTGCACTGCTCTTCCCAGTTACTCAGGTGAGAATGGAACTTGTAATGACTCGCTCTCTCCTTCCATGTTTCACCTAAGACTCACTCTAGTTGCCTCCTGTCTTGTCTTGCTGAAATTCGGTAGTAGTTAGTGAGCAGTCTGGTTCGGAGTAACATTTGTGCTCAGCAGCAGACTCGTTGGATTATTGCTATGCCCTTAGACTGTTCTGTTCCATGTCCAGGTTATATAGTAGTTTAGCTCATTTTCCCATCATTGTTCATGTATGTTTAAGAGTAGATCTTTTCCAAGTTCAGTTGTATCTGTTGAATAAGGATGTGTTTTGTACTTGATACAGTGTTCGTTCAAGAGATCTTGTGAACTTAAGTCAAGGCCAGGCATGGTTTGGGGCCTCTATCCATGTGGAATATGCCTCCTTGACATTTTCTTTGCAAGTATGACAGATTCTTGTAATTTTTTGGGTCTGCCTCTGTGTATTCCACTTAGAGATCCAGTTTCCAAAAACCTTGGCTTTGCTTACTTCAACTTAAATGTTTGAAGGGTTTAGTTTGTACTAGGACAACTCTAGAAGCCAAACAAGATAAAAGGCACTGTTGTATGCTGGGGATGGGTTCTTCTACATGGTGAGGAATGTTCTCAGTAATATCCTCCCTGCCATCTGCCACATTAAACAGTGCTGTTAGTTTAGGGACAAAACAGAATCAAGCCCCTCTCTTTATATCCAACTTTCTGGTCCTCTATTTTAATCAGTTGAGTTATATCCCAGTTGATTCTACATCAGTTAAAATCCCCCCAGTACAGTTTTGATGTTTTGGTTATGTACATTATTTGGCTTGTGGAAGATAAAATCAACGTTAAAGTGGCTTGTACACTGACGTAATAGTAAATGACTGTAGCTCAGTTGTTAAAATTTCAATGTCATTTGTGTGTGTGTGATATGTGTTGACTTAATTTCTAATCTACAAGCTACATATAGACTTCACACTTTTACTGAGAAGTGCATGAAGTGCCCTATTGTACCCGTTACAGTGAAACTCCTATTTTATGTTTTCATACAGTCCAGACTTAAAAAGCAAAAAAATTGAGGAAAATGTTAAAACCCCCCCAAAATATGAGCAAAAACGCATGTAATTGGCATACAGAATGAAAAATACCTTGTATAAAATCTAAGTCAAGGAATTTAAATGTACAATACAATATAATAATTTGTAGTAATGAGTTTCATTAGTTCTTAAAAAAATTACAGGTGTTTAACAGAAAGTAAAAACTACTCAAAAGAATTGAAATTAGTATTTGGGTACATGGTAATATAGCATGTTTTCTGACATGCTACGACCACAAATTATATGTTCTAAACACACGTTTTTGAGTCATCATCCTTTGTTTTCACCCAGAAAAAAGCAAAAATTGATGAACATGTTGAATTAAACCAAAAACATCACAGCAGCTAAGTGATTAAACCATAAGCATAAATGTGAACATCTGCTTGAGTACATACTTTGTCCCCATTGTCGTTGTTGTTTAATGCTTTTCTTATGAGTGGCACTTTATATGCTCAACATCGTTAGTGTTATTTTAGGCTTGGTGAGAGAAACGGACATGGAAAAAAATGAGTTTACTTTCCCAGTTGATGTTAACAATCTTAGATGTCAGCTCAGTGAATTTCTGTACACTGTGTAAGATGTAAATCTGAAAGAAAGCTCAGGTGCTGCAGTTTTGCTTCATGCCCTCTATCACTGCTGCCAATCTTTACGATCTACAGTGTGTGTGCAAAGTAAATACACTAGAAGCATCTGTAGTTTTTGCAACTGCATCATGTCAGATTTAAACACGGTAGTCTGTAAAATGTGCTATTGCAAAACCCTCATTCTATTTCCGTGTGACATCTGTCATAGCACATCATCTGCACGAAAAGTATATTTTCAGCACTTCACAAAATGCTTTCACCCCTTACCTGCATTTCCGTCGCTGAATGGCGTCTCCCCTCTCAACTCATCTTGTAGGTGAGCTCATTTTGTGTGTTAGTCTGGTGTGGTGGCTGCACTGGCTATTGAGTGACTTAACAAATCGCCAGCCAATAAGTTCATTAGCCAGAAATGGGCGACGTTTCCTTGATTATGACCAAGCATATTCTACGAGACTCAGTGTCTGAATTTAAAAGGTAGGTGGTTGGTATTGTTGCTGAATACAGTACATCAGAAATACATGCAAAATGATGAGACTGAGTTATAAGTGGCACAAGAAAAGGTGGTGGCTGGGCCCCTTCATCACATATTTGCTCAGTCCGGAACACTTCACATAGACTGTCATGTTTCTCCATTACGGCTGCAACATATCAGTAGTGTCATAATTGTGGGGTTGAAGCTAAATTGCGGATTACACCAGCATTTCCTCTCTCACATCTCCCCACTCCTCAGTGACCTAAAATATTCCCTTAATTCCATCACCACCTGTTTGTTAACCATCTGTCTTCTGAGTCACTTAACTTGTTCAGTCACATCAAATATCAACAGGAAGAAAATGGGACGAAGTCATGTGAGACGTCGAGTAAGAACTTAGAATAGAAGTAAGCCTTAACAGGAAGAAATGAAAAAGTGGAGAATTTTTAGCATTGATCTTACGGGTTTTTCACAGGGTCTATGAATTTATGGCATAGAATCACGAAAAATAAATCGGAGAATGTAAAATCGAAGTTTCACTATATTAGGGCTTTTTCATGTTCCATGCAGATATTAAGTGTGGGGATGGTGGGGGACAATTGTGCTCAAAAGTCTCTGTGCACACTGTAAATAATCTTGTTTTCACTATTCATATGAGAGTGATATGTAGGGGGTTCTAACATATTCCTAGATTCAACATGTAAGTGGGTTCTAAAAACTTTCTAAATGGGTTGTGGTGGGATAGTTTTCATCCATCTCAAAGAGACACACTCTCCAGTGGGTCAAACAAACTTGAGGCCATTCATGCTGCCTTTCTTTGTATGCATTCAGTATCCCCTGTTAGTTCTTTGTTTATTTATTTACATTTTCTTTTCGTGGAGCCATTGTAATGATGGCTTTTGCAAACGTCAGACTTAATACTATGGTTATGTTTATACTTATAAAATACACTATATTCTGTAGCTGTTGCTTCTTATGTCTATTTTTTACATTTATCGCATTACAACTGATATGCTAAAGCCTCATGTTACAGTCACTACCTTAAATTCATTGAAGGAATATAAACATTTTTCTATTAGCAAAGATTTTAATTTTGTTTTAAAAACATTTCCTGTGTACATTCTTAGAGAGTTTGGTAGCTTGTTATACCAAATCAAACCGCTGATATATGGACTTCTGTCAGTCATTTTTAACATTGTTCTGTTACGGAAATAGTTACACTTTGTTCTAGTGTTGTGATCGTGTACATCACTGCCCTTAATAGCTTCTGTTGGTTGACTTATAAAAAATACAACTATTTTGAAGATGTACAGAGAATATATTGTCAGATATTCGTGCTGCACAAACGCTTCACGACATGAATCTCTATGTCCCATCCCATGTATAAGTCTTATTGCTCTTTTCTGTAGTAGTAGTAGTAGTAGTAGTAGTAGTAGTATTCTTTTTAAATGTACATCAGCTGCACAGCCCCATAGTTCAATTACGTAATTGAGAAAGGGGTAAAGTGTTCCATAATATACTAATTTCAGTGCTTGGCTAGGAACTATCTTTGCGAGCTGGCTGAGGAGATATATGGCACTACTGACTTTTCCGCATACGAAATTAATGTGGTATGTCCAGCGCAAATTTTCATCAACATACACACCCAGGAATTTACAGTTACCATTTTCTGTTGCAGAGAGATTATGCACACTATTTGTATTGTTGTGATGAGAACTGCCTGTTTTAAATGTCAGTAGTTGAGATTTGGTGGCATTCACCTTAAGTCCCTGATCATTGAAGTATTTTGTTACTTCTGTTACACCACTAGTAGCAAGAGATTCTAGCTCTTTAGATTTGCTCCCATAGAATAAGATTGATGTGTCATCTGCATAGCTTACAATATGAGAGTTAATCGGTTGTGCAATGTCTGTAATATATATAAGGAAGAGAAACGGTCCAAGGATTGAGCCCTGTGGTACACCTTGTAATACAGGTTCACTGGTGGACTGGGCGTTCATGATTTTATTATCTAGTTTGTATGACAATTTAGTGCTTTGCTTAAGATTCAACAGGTACATGGTTAGAAGATTGATTCATGGCTTGATCCCCAATACTAAAATATTTTAGCTTTTTAAGAAGTACCCTATGGTTTACCATATCAAATGCTCTTGTCAGGTCCAAAAATATACCTGCAGTCTGCATCTTCTGGTCAAACAGACAGTAAACTTCATGGGTGAACTGTGTAACTGCTGTGGTTGCACTTAGCTCTTTCCTGAAGCCATGCTGCGAATCTCCAAGCAATTTATGTTTTGTGAAAAAGGCACTTAGCTGAGAAAGGATAATGCTTTCGAATATCTTACTAAAAGTGGGAATTAATGATATTGGTCTATAGTTGGAGACTTCTTCCTTACTTCCCTTTTTATACACTTGTTTCACTACATTCATTTTTAGAACCGTTGGATACATGTTTTCTCTAATGCTGCAATTAATCAGGTGAGTAAGAGCTGTTTGGTATGGGTTCTCACAAACTTCAGCAATATTGTAGGATGGTTTGTATGAGTGATTTGTAAGCAATCTCCCAGTATTCAACCAATGAATCAATGTCTGCCTCCTGCCTTACCTATTACTCAGCCTTTATATATTTGTTCTATTTCATATCCCTACAGATTGTTACACCCAGGTATTTGTATGAATTGACAGATTCACTGATATTGTAGTCAATAGGATACTACATTTTTATTATTTTTGAAGTGCACAGTTTTACATTCTGAATGTTTAAAGAAATTTCCATTGTCTACACTAGCTAGAAATCTTGCAAAGATATGGCTTTATATTTGTACAGCTTTTTTTCAGGTGTTACTGCATTGAACATAACTGCATTGAACATAACTGCATCATCTGCAAAAAAGTATGAGGTTACTGTTAATATCCTCTGCAAAGATCCAACACCCTTCCCTGGGGCACATCCAAAGTTACTTCTATATCTGTTGATCTCTTTCCATTCAGTGTAACTTGCTGAATCATCCCTGCCAAAAAAATCCTCAGTCCACTCAGATCTTGCTTGATACACCATAAATTCATACCTCAGATAATAAGCATAAATGGAGTACTGAATTAAATTCTTTTCAGAAATTCAGAAATATTTTATCTATCGGACTGCATCATACCAGGCTTTCAATATGTCACATAAGAAAAGTGCGAGTTGGGTTTCACATAATCGATGTTTTCAGAATCCATACTGCGTGGCATGTTTGAGCTCAGATTATATGTTCCAAATTCTACAACATAGGGATGTGAAGGATATTGGAAGAAAGCCAAGTGAATCACTTCCTTATTGTAAACAGGTGTGATTTGTGCCTTCTTCCACCTATTCGGCAAGTTTTTTGCTCGAACGATCTATAGTAGATTACAGTTCAGAGGTACTAGCTCAGCCACACATTCATTATGGAACCTGAGAGGAATTCCAGTGGGTCCTGGAGCATTGTTCATTTTTAACTACTTTTTAACTACTCCAGTTCTTCCTCAATTCCACTGACAGTAATCTTATCCTGCTCATCTTTTCAATGGTACGGGAATGAAGCTGGGGCAGTTCTCGTTTTTTTTTGTTTGTAAAAGAACATTTGAAAATGCTTGCTACTCAAAATTTCAGCTTTGTCTTGCCTAAGTGTTTAGACACTAACTTTACATATAACAAGAATTTTTTTGGATAAAAGGTCTGTAGACAGTATAGTACTCCGATAGTCATATAAGGCTTCATTGCTCTCTTGGCAGCTAAAGGCGTTTCATTTAGTATCTCCCTATCTATAGTCGTATGCTTTGTTTTACACATATTATAAAGTAGTCTCTGTTTCTTAAGAAGTTTCTTTATGGTGACTATGACAAAAGGTTCCTCCTATTGTGAACTGCTCTACCATGTACATACCTGTCCAGTGCGTGGTTAACTATTCTTTTTGGCTTCAGTCATAGTTACTATAAATGCTCCTGTTCTGAGCTAAAGGTTTCAGGTTCCTCATTGAGATGTGACACAACTGTTTTATGTAGTTTGTTGAACATATAGTTCTTTGTGCGTCTTTTAGTTCAGTTTCCATGTTTATTTGTTGCAGTAACTTCTGTGAAATCTGAGTCTCTAATGACAAATAACTGTTGATACATCTGTTATCAGCAGCAAAAATTAATTCTGTTTTAACAGATTGTCGTTCTTGATCTTAGACAATAGTGAGAATTACAGAATAGATTTTTTTTTCTCTTTTTTTTTTTATCTTTTTACATTTCAACTTCAGTAATGCCACAGTAAGGTAATTTTCTGTTTTGTGGGGCTGAGCTCGTTATTTCTCAGTTAATGCAGACTGCTTTGTTTCCATATTTTTGAGATTCTATACAGGTTTTACACAGTATGGTGTAGATAAGGACTGTTCTTGTCTTTAGACACAATGGAAATTGACCACTGTCCGTAAACAGATGGAAGTTGTGTTGGCGTAGTCGACAGACTTTTGGCTACTGCTCAAAGCTATGGCAAAATAGGGGCACCAGAAATGGTACCTAAGACATCTTTGGTGCTGTTGGAATCCCATGGTGACACATTTGTTGCTGTGACTCCAGATGCGCAGCATTCGATTGGTCTCCTTTTCACTCAAGACTAAGTGGCAGACTATGGTGGGTTTGCGTGTATCTGGGCAGAAGGTGAAAGTGAGAACTGGCTCCTTGGATTGTTGGTTGAAACCGGAAGTGAACAGCAATGGAGTCCCAAATTAAGATTGGAATTTATCGGAAGGATGGGTTAATCATCAATGGGCAGCATATTTATTGCACCAAAGAATGGGATAATATCTAATGAATATAATAGAAAGAAACATTTCACATGGGAAAAGTATGTTATAAAACAAAGATGCTGTGACTTACCAAAGGAGAAAGTGTTGGTAGATAGACACAATAAAAAACACACACACAAGTTTCAAGCTTTTGCAACCCATGGTTGCTTCATCAGGAAAGAGGGAAGGAGAGGGAAAGATGAAAGGATGTGGCTTTTAAGGGAGAGGGTAAGGAGTCATTCCAATCCCGGAAGCAGAAAGACTTACCTTAGCGGGAAAAAGGGACATGTATACACTCGCTCTCTCGCACTCGCGCGCGCACAGACACAAGCAGGCATTCCATCAGACATATGTCTGCTTGTGTCTGTATATGTGCGGATGGATATGTGTGTGTGAGTGCGAGTGTATACATGTCCCTTTTTCCCGCTAAGGTAAGTCTTTCCAATCCCGGGATTGGAATGACTCCTTACCCTCTCCCTTAAAACCCACATCCTTTCGTCTATCCCTCTCCTTCCCTCTTTCCTGATGAAGCAATCATGGGTTGCGAAAGCTTGAAACTTGTGTGTGTGTGTGTGTGTGTGTGTGTGTGTGTGTGTGTGTGTGTGTGTTTTTTTTATTGTCTCTATCTACGAGCGCTTTCTCATTTGGTAAGTCACAGCATCTTTGTTTTTTAATATAATATCTAATGAGGTTATCATGGTTTCTGAATGTGAATTAATCTCGACGAAGTTAAGCATCAAAGGTCAGTGATAGAGTACTTCAGAGAGAACTTTTACAATGTCAGTAATTTTCCTGATCATGCTGTTGTAATAGGGGGTGACTTCAACTTACCAGGTATGGATTAGAAAAATCATTCCATCAAACATGGTACTAGAGACAGGGATTTGCATTACTTTATTCTGAATGTCCAGTCCAAAAATTACTCACAGCTGGTAGTTAGAGCATGAACTTGTGAAGGTAACATCATAGACGTCCTAGAAACAAACAAACCTGATAATCTTTGAAAACATAATTGAAAAAAAAAAAAAAAACAGTGATCTGATTAGATAATTTGAAATAATAATCAGTATTGATCATAATTTTTTTTTTTTTATTAAAAAGGCTGATCATTATTTCAACAGACCTGAACGTCTCGTGTTAGTTAATGTCAAGGAGGGTGTCAGTGATCATAAGGCTGTGATAGTATCTGTGACTGTGGGTAGGACAAGGAAAGTTAAGGAAGATAGGAAGTATGAAGAGAGAAGATCAGACAGAATAGTGTGCTTTGTCATGGGATTATCCAGTCCATGTGGGAATGCTAAGAGATGCTCAACAAACTCCAGTGGCAGATGCTTCACGGGAGGCATTGTGCATTGTCCAGAGGTTTACTATTGAGATATTGACAGAGTACTTTCTGGGAAGAGTCTGACAGAAATTAATTTATTTCCTTACAAATGTCTCGTGAAGTGACCTCAATGGAAAAAATTCCAGGCATGAGCACTAATACGAAGCATGCCAACAATTGTTCTTCCCACACGCTGTTCGCATATGTAACAGGGAATGGGGATTAGTTAGTGGTACCAGAGGTACCATCTGCCACTCCATGAGGTGGTTTTGGAGTTTTGATCTAGTTCTAGAGATACTTTGGTAATCATCACTGCTACAACTGCCTCATAGTCACTGATAAGTTTCAATGTGGATGTCCTCAAAGAGGTAAGGTCTATTTGTTGCCATTAGATCTAATATATATCCAACATGAGATGGATTCCAAACCATGTGTTCTGGGTAGTTTTCAGAGAAGGCATTTAATAATGTTTCAAAGGATCTCTCTTCATGACCACCATTAACAAAACTATAACTATCCCTATTCATAATGGGATGAATGAAATCTCTTCCAGTGATCGCAGTATAACTGGGAAACACACATTAGCTGCACTGAGGTTTTTAAAAAGTTTTCAGTTTAATCAGGAAGTGATGCAAGGATACAATTAATTTTATGCCCATCCCTGACCTTACAAAGATAGCACTCCCATATTGTTCATTAAACTGTTCTAATACCATCTTCATCCCTTCAATTTTTGGTCTTCAGTTTACCATTCTGTGTGTTTCTCGTAAAGCTAAAATGTCCCATAAATGTTGTTTGCACATGTCTGATAGTAAAAACAATCTCTTTTGAACAGTTGTCCTATATTTCACGAAGTCATCAAAATTATTGGTTTTTAAAAGGACCAATTGTGTTTGTCATGTTTCTCCAGTGGTGGAAGAATTATCTAGCTAATTACACTATTCAGTGTTCCCAGAGTAAGTGTGAATTTGTTCTTAATACAACTGTCATTTATGAAGGTGCCTTGCATGCACCCCATGTCTTAGGTTCAAACTCTAATCAGTTCCAGGATTTTTTAACGTCACTTCTTTTAACTCTGATAGTCCTCCACATAAATAAAATTTTACAGTATTTGGGATTCCACATTAAACTGTAAGTCTCCATGTTATATTTTCCCAACTGTTTAAAACATATCACAAAATGAGGAATCAGACTGTATACATTGTGACTGGTTTTATTTCTAGGTGTGCAATTAGGTGAATTACATTTTCATGGACAGGCAGGCAGCTGTCTGTCTTCCTCAGGTCCTGAGAATGATGACTTAAATTGATCAGCATCCTCATACAGCACAGACACAATGGATGTGTTTGCCACAGCATGTGCAGAATGCCAGCAAATTGTGCTCTGTACTTCTAGACCCTCAACTCTCATCAGTTGACACAGAAACCCACTGTGATAGAAACTTACATACCTGTGAAAGAACCATATCTGACTGGTTGTCCATAGGCTTCAGAACCACAGCTATAATGATAATCAAAGGAATTAAGTGATCTCAGCTAGTAAACCCAGTAAGAACACAGCGAAGAGCAGAGAACGAAGTTAACATGTCAGCTGTCCTGTGACTCCATGCTGTCCTCTGTCAAAACACACAAATATATCCATCTTCAGGTCTTCATCGAAAATCTGACTATTATTAACAGTACAAGGTGTGGCAGCTCTGAGAATGCTTGCTTGGTGTTCTTAAAATGCCCTGTTAGTGTGGGCAATATTACATCAGACAAATAGTATGCAATGTGAAAAAATGCAGTAAAGGACATGTCAGGCCGTACACTACCCCAAAAAGTCTGGTAGGGCTTAATATATTTTGGAAATGGTTACAGGTTCAAATTTATATACAGCCCCTTTACTGTTTATTGCTCAAACAGTTCTTTGGGATAGTGTAATAAAAGTAAGGATTAATATGTTTGTTTGCATGTTCATCCTCTGCAGCACTGCTAAAACTAATTATCATTGGTTTCTCTTTCTTAAGCTTACTAAAATTAATTAAAGAGAATTTTACACCAGACACATTTTGTTTTCATTTACAAAGCATCTTCTGTGGTTATTGTGTAAATATGGGTACATATGTTCTTACATTTTGGTTGTTATAGATTCAAGCAGTATTCATTAGCATGTAATTTACTTACCATGTTTCTGCCTATTCTTGACATATTTAGCAAATCACTGTATTTTCCTTCTTTGTTAGTGGAGACAGAGGTAGAAAGAAATTTCATTGTACATAAACACTTAGCATGTTTTTGGCTTTTTGCACATTCTCTGAAACTGCACTGGTGTTCCTTGCACTTCACCTCACTTTTGGAAACAGAACTGCAGTTACATGTATCAACACTAATCACAGTATTAGTGTTTATGTTTGTTCACTTGTTTTTCATGAAAGTTGTGGGTGTTGTCAACCTGTGACTTTTTTAATAATGTATAATAATTTGTGTGTGTGTGTGTGTGTGTGTGTGTGTGTGTGTGTGTGTGTGTGTGTGTGTGTGTGTGTGTGTGTGTGTGTGTGTTATGTCCCACCATGGATGTGAGTGGAAAGGGGGAGAGGGGGGGTGGAGAAAAGAGGGATGACAGTTGTGATTTAAATTTTGGGAGGATAGCAGTCATAGGAAAGAGACTGGGAGAAGACGGCAGAATGTATGGGCCCTCACTAGGTGTTGGTCATATGTATTTGTATATTAAGTGCTCAATTAATTGAGTGTGTGGTTGGTCTGATCATTTATAAGTTGTTTCTTTTGTCTTGGTTTCCTGAATGTGGTAATTTCCCTCTAAGGTGAGGCGTTGTTTTTTTATCCCCTTATGATTTCCACATCTGTGTTTCTAGTGGTAATTTTAGATTTGTATTGGTGTAAGTGTTTTGCAAAAGTTAATTGATTTGTCGTATATTTCTATGTTCGTTGTACACTGCCAGAAAAAATTAATATACTGTTTTAGAGGTTTCCAGTTCACTCAAGATTTATTGTTGCAATAGTATGTATGGAGTACATGAAATGATTACATTTACATATCAATAGCACAAGTGGTTTTAAAGTACTAGGTATGGACCCATACTCAAATACCTATTTTAGTACATAATGTAGTGACCACTGTAGTGTTGGCAGAAGAGCCAACACTGTGTTTCTAGAGGAGGCCGAAATGCACGCGTTTAATTACACGCTGACTCGCGTGAGGTCTGGAACAGGACAATATCTTGAGAATTGCAAGTAAAGTACGTAAATGATGTAATACTTAACTTTAATCCACAATTGTACAACATCTCTCGTTACGGTACATGCTTCATAATATTATCAACTGCTATGGCGCCTTGCTAGGTCGTAGCAAATGACTTAGCTGAAGGCTATGCTAACTATCGTCTCGGCAAATGAGAGCGTATCGGTCAGTGTAGCTTCGCTAGCAAAGTCGGCTGTACAACTGGGGCGAGTGCCAGTACGTCTCTCTAGACCTGCCGTGTGGTGGCGCTCGGTCTGCTATCACTGACAGTGGCGACACGCGGGTCCGACGTATACTAATGGACCGCGGCCGATTTAAAGGCTACCACCTAGCAAGTGCGGTGTTTGGCGGTGACACCACATCCACGGGTGGCAATACGGATGCGGACTCTCATCCAGTCAGTTATACAGATAGCAAATACTGCCCTGAGACTTGTTAGTCTACTCCTGCTCGACCTGTTCACATAGTTCTGTAAGTGTTGTTGGTTGACAAGTTGCACAAGTCACTTCTTGTCCCATTGTATCCCACACATGCTCAATTTGAGACATGTCTGGAGATCTTGCTGGCCACAGAATTTGCCATGTCTCACAGAGCATATTGAGTTTCATGAGCAGTGTGTGAGTGAGGATTATCCTGTTGGAACATAACATCATTTTCCTTTTGGAAGAAGGCAAAATAACAGGTCTAACATCATTCTGCTTGTACAGAGTGCTGGTTAGTGTCTTCTCCAGAATCACCAAAGGTGAAACAGAGTTGTAGCTTACCACACCCCACGCCAGAAGGCCTGGGATGGGGCTAGTGTGTTTCGGATGAATGCACTTTGACAGACAGTGCTCAGCAAGTATATGTCGAACGTGCAAACAACTATCACTTGTGTGCTAGCAGAATCTGCTTTCATCGCTGAAGACCATGGTGTGCCATGCCATCCTCAAAGTGATCCTGTGATGGTACCAGTCGAGCCGTGCATATCGATGCTGTTGCAGGTGTAGGAGATGGGCTAGAGTTGTTGGTGCCCAAAGTCCCACTACTGGAACTGTTTCACAACAGTTCATGTTGACACATATGGGCTCACAAGTCCTCTTATCTGTGCCATGGTACCTGTATGATCGGTTGCTGCTGCCTCTGCCCTTACAGTAAGGTGATTGTGTCGGGAATCTGTGCTGCGTGGATGTCCAGAACTTTATACACAGGTGTGAGAATGTTCACATGATCACTGATATCAGCATTGTTGAACAACTGATGCAGCACATCCGACTTGTGGTAGTTCTCCATAAAGACCAGCCCACTGCTTGGAAGGCCACAATTTGACTCCTTTCAAATGTGCTCATGTGGCTGTAAGAAGCAAGAGTGTATGTTAGTGGCATGTTTGCCACTTGCTTTGCGTATTTGCGCCACACTGAGCCTTTTGGCTGTGAGCATTCCCTGTTACAGGGTAGACACAGATGGCTCTGTGGTAGCTGTGCCACTACACTGTCTGTTAGCAGACAATGTGGAAGTCATATCAGTAAATTTACTATCCCATAGGCAGCACATGCCATAATCCGATCAAAATTTATATTGTATTTCCAGGTGTGTGTGTGTGTGTGTATATGTGTGTGTGTGTGTGTGTGTGTGTGTGTGTGTGTATATGTGTGTGTGTGTTCGTGTACCTCTATTCTGTTCTTGATGTTATTGTGTTCAGCTCTGTTACTATGTTTCCTATGTATCCTTTGTTTGTTATTTGTACTGTGTCTAATGGCACCATGTTTAGTCAGTGGAGCATCTATTTAAGTGCTGCCTGCTTTGAAAGTTTGGGTGCTGTGATGTCTGGTGTAAAATGCCTCTTGTTGTTAGTTTTTTGTTTAAGTCAGATGCGGTTGTTTGTTCTGAATCTTCATGCTAATGTGTAAGAAATTTAATTGCCTATTATGCTCTTTTTCTGATGTAAAATGTATCTTCTCATGAACAAAATTTGTCAATATAGAACTGGTGAATTTTGCTGCTTGATCCATCTACTGGCACAGGATGTCATCCATGTATCTAATCCAGTACAAGATGTTGTACATATTTGGCACCATTGTGTTAAAGATGACCTGTGCTACATGGTTCATAAACATCATTGCTATGGTTTCAGATACTGGGATCCCATTGTAATCCTTCACTTTGTACATAAAATTCATTATTGAAATGGAACTAGGTCTATTCTGTTTATTATCTCTAGCGGCTCAATTGTTTCTTTGACGTATTCATGTGGAAGTGTACTGTGTGTCTTAAGATCTTGGTCTGTAAAGTTCACTGTTTTGGTTTGTTTTGATAGATGTTCTCTACATCAAATGACTGGAGGTTAACTGTGTCTCGAACTTGTGTGTGTTTTATGTACTGAGTCAATTGTGTGGTGTTTCTTATAGCTCTGTCCTCCTATAATTTGTAGTTACCCGATAAGATTTTAAACATGTATGTTACAAGGGGGTATGTGGTATTGCGTTATATTGTATTGTTTTATTTTCTTGAGTTTCCTTTCATCATGTTGTTTTTAGACCAATAGTTGTCTCACTTGTTTCATTTGTTTGCTTTTATGAGTGTGCATTTTTGCTTCAACTATGATTTTCTATTTACTTTTTGTTTGTTTGTGTAGTGATATTGTGTTTCAGAACTTTCCAAGCAGTTTATTTATTTCGTATGAAACACAATGTTGACGAGGTCTACCAGTCTTGGATGGAAGTGGTTTTTTGTTAGACTGGATGTAATTTGTGCCCGTATTAGGTGTTTATTTAGCTTGTAAATTTGAAATCTTTAAATCTTCAGTGGTTTTTTTTCCCCCATTTCTTCTGTCACTGAATATGTAAGATTTTCAACCTCGCTAACAAGTTAGGAGAAAACAAAGTGTTGTTCAGAACTGTCATAAGATTAAGATGTGCTTTACATGTCTCCCCATCTAGGGCTTGCTTTCTGGCATGGAGACAGGTTTCATTGTATAGTGAAATTTTCTGACCTATTTTAGTTTTTTTGTGCACTGGTGCGACTGTTTTTTGACTTGTACATTAATTTGTTTTGGTACAATATAATTTGCTAAGCAAATTTGGTTAAACTTCATATTTTGAACAGCTTTACAGAGTTTGAGATGTATTTGCAAACCTCATATAGAGGCCACTTAATAAAAAATTAACTACATACATATGCCCATTCACAAGTGACCCACATTCACCCCTACGATCTCTTTGCAGTTTCTTCCTATAATCACTGTCCTCCCAAAATCTGAACCACAGATCTCCCTATGGTCCCCCCCCCCTCTCCCTCTGCCCCCCCCCCCCCCACCAAAAAAACAAACGCTGTAATACTGTGCTTAATTTGAACACATGTAACTAGAGTGAGGTGAAGTGCACATAATGCCAATGCAGTGTAAGAGAAAGTCCAAAAAGACAAACTGCCAAGTGTGTATGTACAACAAAGCTTCTTTCCAGCTCAACCTCTGCCATCAGAGAAGGAAAAAGCAGGGGTTTGCTGAATATGTTAACAAGAGTCAGAAACACCATAAGTAAAGTGCATGCAAAAAATACTGTTCTAATCTATAACAACCAAAGTGTACAAACATATGTGTCTGTATTTACAGAATGACCACAGAAAATGCTTTGTTAATAAAAGCGATGTCTGGTATAAAATTCTCTTCAATTGCAGTAAGCTTGAGATTGTAATCTGCAGCTAAGTATGATGTGGGATCCATCAATGGCAATGTTTAAGCTGGTGCATAATTGTGAGGAGCAATGTATACCTGTTTATGGTGATACCATGGGAACCAGTGCTGTCAGTCTGCCAGCTTGATTGCTAGCAGGTGAACATAAATCATTCTCAGGTGACAAAGGCCAAGGATTACTTGAATGAAAGCTCGAGACATTTTAACAACTTGGAGCAACTGAAAGCCTGAGTGTGTTTCAATGAATATTATTGCTGTAAGACTATGACTTTTTCCTAAATAATTTTGGAGAGGCTATGTTGATTTATTGATACCAGAAAATTGTTAAATTGTTACAAATAGAGGTAAGTGCAATTGATTTGGAATATCAGATAGAGTTAGATAATGAAGTACTGCTCATCTTTCCTATTGTATGACAAATTTGTCACTCACTTTGTTCCTATCCTAAACACCTTTTTCTTCATCTCTTCTGATGACTTCACCTTGACACATACCATATTCCTCCAGTTTCTTTCCTTTGTGATATGTTGCTGTGTCACATACATCCTTTTCCTCCCATCTTGCATCCCCTCCATAATTAATTTTTTTCCCATTTAATCCAGCAAATTATAATGCCCATTTACTATACTTCTGTGTAGTATTTCTATTGAAAACAAAATTTTATGAGCAGTGGAATACGAAAATCACAGAACACTTTGAAAAAATAACTAGAGAGGAGGGAGTGAGAAAGGATTGTAATCTGTTCCTGATATTATTCCATCTGTACATTTAGAGAGCTGTGAAGGTAACCAATCAGACAATGCTTAGGAAATAACACATTAAAACTAGTCAGAGTTCTGCTGCTTGAGCAGCAAAATAAATAACAGTGGATGATGTAGTGTGTGTATAAAATGCAAACTGGGAATGGCAAGAAGAGAATCTCTTTAAAAGAGGAATTTAACATCCGATACCAATTTAAGTACTAGGAACCCTTTTCTGAACGCATGTCTCTGCATTGTAGCTAACTGTGGATGCTAAGTAGTTCAAGCACGAAGAGAACAGAAGCTATTGAAATGATGTGAAGATTGTGAATATATCGATTAACAAATGAGTGACACTTAATCAAATTGAGGTAAAAGGAATTCACAGCACAACTTGTCTAGAAGAAGTGATAGACTGATAGGACTTGTCCCAAAAAATCAGCTAGAATCAAGTGTAAGTGTGTGTGTGTGTGTGTGTGTGTGTGTGTGTGTGTGTGTGTGTGTGTGTGTGTGGGGGGGGGGGGGGGTGGTATGTAAGTTTTGCAGAGATTAATAGGCTTGTAGTGGTAGACTAGCATGATGAGCTGCAGGAAACCAATCTTCAGTCTGAAGACAAAACAAAAACGACAAAAAACAGCAAATGGCTTGGAAATTGTGAGATGCTACAAGTAACAGTGTAAAGTTAGGAAGTTGTTGAAGTATTCACAACATGGTGCAGTAACTATTAAATATTTGGCTGCTTTATAATTACTACATATGAGCCATATTGAGACCAGTTTCAGTAAAAGTTTCTTAACACAGTGAATGTTATCTCATACTTTCATCATTCAATTTCCCACTAGTTAAAACTATCAAATGATGGTGGGAAAATGTTAATTTTTCTTCATTTGTGGTATTGTACTGACAAAATGTTTTTGGTGTGGACTTAATTTTCAGGTAACACTTTGGTGCTGAAACCAGCTGAACAGACACCTCTAACTGCACTATATGTAGCACAGCTAGTAAAGGAAGCAGGTTTTCCACCAGGTGTTGTCAATGTTGTACCTGGTGATGGAAAAACTGGCTCATTCATTGCAGAACACATGGATGTGGACAAAGTGGCCTTCACGGGTTCTACTGAGGTAATTTTGTTTGTTTATTCACCCAGCATTAATCTTCAAATGATACATCATAATGCAGTGAAAATAAATAGTTCAAAGAATAAAGTTCAAAATATCGCGCTCTCTCTCTCTCTCTCTCTCTCTCTCTCTCTCTCACACACACACACACACACACACACACACACACACACACACAAAGATAAGCACGCTTTAAAGAGGATTGGCCATGACTTTGTTTCTGAAAAAAGCCTGTAGAATTGGTTGCAGTAATTACTGTTGCCACTAAAGTTGATGCTTTAGCATTTTATTAGTGTTAGTGACTTTTAACATTTCATCATTCTGCATTTAACCTGTTGTTCCTTCCTTGCGTTTACTGTTATATGTAACTCTCATTTGTTTCAAATTATTCTGCACACATTGACAAAGTGCTCTTTAAGGTAGCAGTTTGCCATTCCACATACATCTAGCTCCATTTCAGATCTATTCATCTATTAAATACACATTTTCCTCATGCACTTCCTTGTGTGGAAAATGCAACGTATATTTGTTGAATTCTTGAGTTCAGGCACTGTTACAAAATGTTAAAATTTATTAACTTTCGTGGACACTAATGCATGTCCCTCATTAAAGATGTTTAATACATGCACAATTAAGAGCAGAATACACTGCCTGACAAAAAGTATGAGTCATCCAGAAGATGTGCCTGATCAACAATGTAACTTTGTACGTCTATGCACTGATTCAAGTGATCAGAGTTGCAATTCTCTATGGCAAGTAGTACGGCTACTAGAATGCATTGGTGGTGTTCCTGTATAGTATTGTTACTAAGTGTGTGGAGTATATAAGGGGCGTTAACAATGTTAGATGTTAAGTAATCACTGTGAAGGACACAAATATGGTGCATACTCATGTGAGACAACATTATCAGCACATGACAGCATTTTGATGTGGTCTCAGTGTGAGACGCCATTCGACCAGGTCGTCGAATTGTGAAACATCCAGATTTGTCAAGCATTCTGATGTCTCAGTGACTGAGTGTGAGACTACGTGGGAACACAAGGGCAGGCACACTAAGTGGAAAGTTTCCAGTCAACCAAGACTGACCATCACAAAGGATGATTGACATGGTGCACCAAGAACATCATGCCGCCTTCACATCTGCACCTGTCATCTGAGAAAAAGTAAGACACTCCGCAACGTTCTGGATTGTCTTGCACTACTGATGAGAAACTAGCTGCAGCTGGACTATAGAATTACTGTCTGCTGCATATGCTGCTATTAACACCACAGCACAGGTGGATGTATTTGGAGTGGTGCCTTGACTGGGAAGCATGGATTGCTGAATGGCATCACGTTACGTTAAGCAATGTATGGCAAGCATGGCAGTGATCTGGGAAGATGTCCCATTGTTACAATGTTTTGGAGAGGCATACCAGGGAGTGTCAAGCTTTGGGGAACCATTAAATATGACTTCAATTAATGGCTAGTCTTCTTCGTTCCCATCTCCCCATCCACTCCTTTTCCATCTCACTACTGGACTGGGCTCCCTTCCCAGTAGGGGCAGACAAGAAAGCACGTTTCTGTAACAGATCAGTTTTTGAGGAGTCACAGTTTTCATAATAACAACTTCACAGAATCCACCTAAAATTTCAGCTGTAACTATGTCAACTAGCAACTGATGGTAGCATTTGACATTCAGTGCCATGTGCCATCTGTTGACTGGTGTTTGCACTTCATCCTGGGAAACTTGGGTTTTACCTTATGGATGTGTAACCTACTTACGATAGAAAAAATAAACAAAGATACTAATTCACTCTGACAAAAATTTTATGCTTGTTGTTTCACTTGGCAGCAGCTCTGATATGTTTGGTGAATGTGAATGATAAATAAAGGTTGTGCTAATAGGCAGGCCTATAGCAGAGCCTGATGTGTGTATTCATGCCACATTTACACACACGTAATGCATATTTTGTCATAAAAACTAAAACTGCAAGGTAATTTCAGAAAACGTCAAATGGAGAAGACTCGGAGTATTGTGATGAGTGTTACTCACGCATTTTATACATAAACTATTAAGGGGAGTTGGTATGCCCTATCCCGACAATGTTAAATTTAGTGACTTGGCTTCCCTGTATTTCAGGAACCACTGTAGCCATTGACATGAAACTTATGCGGGACATAGAACTATATGTTCTGAGTCTACTGAACAGTAATCGCATTTCAGCCACTGCTTTCGGAAATACTTTTTTAATTACTCAGTTTTTTGTAATGTTATCCTAGATAATTTTAATTATACATAACATTATGTTCTTCTTTTAGTTCAATAGACTCAGAATATGTATGTTATTACTCCCTGAAAATTTGAATACTCTACTCGTAGTGGTTTCTGAGATTTATGGAAAAATGCAACAGAAAATGTAAATTTTCAGGAACAGCTTCTAAAGTTTCAAAAGACTTTACTCGCTTAATTTTTTTATTTTTAGTCACTCAGAAGCACCCTGCACCATGCTGTGTATCATCCTCATGATCTTTTTCAAATTCTTTTCTTCTTTCTGAAGTCCTTAGTGAGCAACTGTGCTGCATACTCTGCTTTATCAATGTGAACCTTGTCCATCCATTCAAGTTCTCTGATGCAGTTTGCTCTAGGGTTAATTCCCATATGCTGTAGCACTTTCACCCTACCAGTGTTGCCATCATTAAAAGCAATGACGGCATCACTGACCGCCCCCCCTCCCCCTCCTCCCATTTTAGTGTTTTCATTCCAACAAAAACATTTTTTGGTAAGAGTCTGTATAAAATTGTTGAATGACTCATTGGGATTTTGAATCTGACCATGCAGATATGTCTTCAGTAATTCAGGATTTGCCAGTTCTCTGTAAATAGGTTTTATGATATCCATGACTGCTGCTGGGATGGAATGTTTATGGCTGTATGAACTGTTTGAGTACTGGGCATTGCGGTAATTGCACCATGAATCAGGTCCAGGAGGGCAAAGGTGGTGTACTGGTTTTTCATCAGTTGACAGTCTGTGGAAGAAGGTAGCCCATACTGCCTGCTTCATTTTCAACAAATCCTCAGTATTATTTCTAATCGCCATCCCATAATACAGCTGTAGTTCATCAATCATCTTGTCTGTCAGCCTGCCTCTTATGGTTTCATCATCAGAAAGTTTCTTGTTTCTCAAACTTCATTTCAACTTCCTCAACCTAGTGCCCATCTTCTTCTGGACATGACCATCACATTCCAGTTTTGTGATAATCTTCTCACCATAAGGCTGAGTGGATACTACTGTTATATGCTTTTGAGTCTCCATCACCTAAGAACTTAGTGTATCACACTCCCCTTTCTTTCACAGATCGACTAAAAATTTCAATAGCTGCACAGGCCTCCATACCACCACTTGTTCCTTCATAATTTCTGTCACAGATATGATCCTTCTTCATTCCCTGATTTACACTTGTAACAATGTTTGGTTAAAATCTGGAAATCTATTACCTTTCCAGTACGCACAGTGGTCACTGTAGCATCAGAATTCTTCTGCCAATGCCTTCTTTTATTTCAATAGCGTTGTTAGCAGCACATTCATTGACTCACATGCAACAGATTCCATAGCAGCTCCAATAAATCCTGCATCCTAGTCGATTTTACAAGGTGGGTGTGGCATATTCATCACGCCACACATTGTTTCTGCTTCAGTGTGTCCTTTGCCAATAGCTCTCAATCCATAAAACCACCTAACATTTACTTCAAAATAATTATCTTTACACTTAATAGACATTCCAAAATGAATGAGTATATTTGCAACTGGCACAATTAATAAGTTTCCTGGCTAGGCCATTTGATACCTCACTGTCTTTATGTAAACTAACTGGCCCTCCAAATATTTTACAACACACACATTCATCTAACACCCTTGTTAGGATGTGTAAATGTATGAGAATATAACCTAACCTACATTTACATCACTTTTTTTTTTTTTTTTTTATCGAGAAAACTGTGTATCACAACATTTTATTTTAATCTTTGAAGCACTAATGGGAGTTTCCTTAGGTACTGACAAGTTTGCCTGTCTTTCATTGTCTGTAACTTCATACGCCACATGTTGAACACAGTGTTTTCCTTCATTCAAAAATCTATTACCATGAAGCCCACGTTTCTTAAAAACATTTAGTTTTGGCATCATACTTTACTTTTTGAGAGCGCTAGCAATCTATTTGTCACTTTTCCTGGGAAAAACATTAGCACTTTAACGTACAACGCATGTTCATACTATGAAATGATAGGATACTGTTTTTGACAGTGCTACCAATATAAACACATAATTTAACATTTATGACACAGTAATCCACAGCATTCTATTAAAAAAAATTACTGATTTTATTGGATCTTGAAGTAATGCACGTAAAAATTTCAACATTTTCAACTGGTGCAGATTGTGAGTAAAAAGGAGGGATCCACTATGTAACTTTTAACAACTGTTTATTCACAAAACTGATTTTTTCATTACTACAACAGACAGGTAAATTTTTATGTGTATTTTCATTTATTGCACTTACACTATTCCTTATGTCAGCTTTTAACTGGAAGATCCATACTGTCCCCATTTATCACCTTGAACCTTAAAACATGCAACCCCCCAACCCAACCTAGACCTTGTGCTGCACTACCGATCATTCTGAACCAAGATATAATCTATTGCAGTCTAGTCAATATTCATACATGGAAGAAAATTTTGGGGTATGGCACAGTTTAGATTAGATTAATACTTGTTCCATAGATCATGAATATGACACTTCATAATGATGTGGAACGCGTCAGATTAATAAAAGGTGTCTGTACAAGATACTGCATTACACAAAATATTACATGACACTTAATATTTTTATTTATTTATTTATTTATTTTTGCGGGGATTGGGGAAATTAGCCACTTACTATATCCAAAAATTCATCTTATGAGTAGGAGTTGCCATTAAGAAATTCTTTTAATTTCCTTTTAAATTCTATATGGCTATTTGTCAGACTTCTGATGCTATTAGGTAAGTGACGAAAGACTTTCATGGCGGCATAATTTACCCCCTTCTGAGCTAAAGTTAGATTTAACCTTGAGTAGTGAAGATCCTTTCTCCTAGTGTTACAGCCATGTACACTGCTATTACTTTTGAATTCGTTTGGATTGTTAATAACAAAATTTCATAAGTGAATATATATATTGTGAGACTACACTGAGGATCTCTAGGTCTTTAAATAAGTGTCTGCAGGATGACCTTGGATGAGCTCTAGCAATTATTCTGGTTACATGCTTTTGTGCAATGAACACTCTTTTAATCAATGATGAATTACCCCAGAATATGATGCCATACGAAAGCAGAGAATGAAAATAGGTGTAGTAAGCTAATTTACTGATATGTATATTGCCAAAATTTGCAATGACCCTAATGGCATAAGTAGCTGAACTCAAAACGTTTCAGCAGATCTTCAGTGTGTTTTTTCCAGTTCAATCCCTCATCAGTGCATACACCTAGAAATTTTGAATATTCTACCTTAGCTACCGATTTCTGACCGAAGTCTATATTTATTAATGGTGAAATTCTGTTTACTGTGTGGAACTGTATGTACTGTGTTTTGTCAAAGTTTAATGAGAGCCCATTTTCAGAGAACCACTTAATGATTTTCTGAAAAATGTCGTTTACAATTTCACCATTTAATTCTTGTCTGTTGGGTGTAATAGCTATACTTCATCGGCAAAAAGTACCAGCTTTGCATCTTCGTGAATATAGAATGGCAAGTCATTAATATATGTTAAGAACAGCAGAGGACCCAAGGCCAAACCTTGTGGCACCCCGTTCTTTGATTGTTTCCCAGTTTGAGAAATCACCAGTTTTTTGCATATTATGTGAACTGCTTATTTCAACTTTTTGCACTCTTCCAGTTAGGTATGATTTAAACCATTTGAGCGCTGTCCCATTCATACCACAGTACTTGAGCTTATCTAGAAGTATTCCATGATTTACACAATCAAAAGCCTTTGAGAGATCACAAAAAATCCCAACAGGTGACTTCCGGTTACTCAGAGCATTTAATATTTCGTTAGTGAAAGTATATATAGCATTTTCCGTTGAAAAACCTTTCTTGAAACCAAACTGACATTTTGTTAAAACTTTATTTTTACAAAGGTTTGAAGCTGCTCTACAATACAATTATTTTTCAAGAATTTTGGATAAGGCAGTCAGAAGAGAGATTGGGTGGTAGTTGTTGACATCAAATGTATCCCCTTTTTTATGCAGTGGTTTAACGATGGCATACTTCAGTCTATCTTGGAAAACACCCTGCTTCAGAGAGCTACTACATATGTGGCTAAGAATCCCACTTATCTCTTTAAACAAGAGGAGAATGGAATTTTCATTAATCACTCACAGTGCATTTCACATACATTTACCATCCCTTTCAAATTGCATAACAACTTCTGTGGCACACCGTTCAGGTATTCATTTTGCACTCTTATGTAATAAGTTGTGGCTCTTGTAAGCTGGGTGTTCAAAAGCTGTCTTGAATCTTCACGATTATCTCCCCTAGATATCAATGGGACATACAACAGCCATTAATCAGAATGCAAACTGTGCCCAGAAAATCAAGACTATTACTAGTAATGTAATTCAGTGTACATCTGCCAACATTTCCAGTAATGAAAGCAGGTGAGTGGGCCAAGTTTTAAACTTGGCAACAAATGATCTCACGTATGTTCATTTACAGACTTAGAGATTAACCTTTCTTTCTCCAGTTCTGCTGTCAATGATATTCTGGATTATTGCTATAGCAAATGACTAAAAACACCGTTCCAATTCCTGTGAACATATCAAATCAGTTAGAATTCATATTCGAAACACATACTGTATTGTGTGGCAACTTATTATTCTCAGCATCACACTATTTATATTTTCAGACTTTTTCTATTAACATTTAATTAAAGCCAAAGGAAGAAATAGTGTACACTGTACTTACTACTGACTGTTTTGTTGAGATCAAATTTTCTCTGTGCATAAGCACAACTTTCGTATATCTGGTAACAACTGAGGTGTTGCAAATATCAACACAATCTGATGTAACTTTTCTGCCAGTTGAAGTACTGAAAATGCTAACCTTAGGTCTTGACACGGAATTACTTGCCTTAACAGATGAAAACAAGTAATTTGGTTGGTTGTGTTGAGACATTTTCAACTAGCCAGAAACACCAATTAGCAGATATTAGATATACTCAACTTCGAGTGCTTCTTAGATCTTCCATGCAACTAATCTACACTGATAAATCACAGAAATAGCATGTTGTTGTTGTTGTTGTTGTTGTTGTTGTGGTCTTCAGTCCTGAGACTGGTTTGATGCAGCTCTCCATGCTACTCTATCCTGTGCAAGCTTTTTCATCTCCCAGTACCTACTGCAACCTACATCCTTCTGAATCTGCTTAGTGTATTCATCTCTTGGTCTCCCTCTACGATTTTTACCCTCCACGCTCCCCTCCATTACTAAATTGGTGATCCCTTGATGCCTCAGAACATGTCCTACCAACCGATCCCTTCTTCTGGTCAAGTTGTGCCACAAACTTCTCTTCTCCCCAATCCTATTCAATACTTCCTCATTAGTTATGTGATCTACCCATCTAATCTTCAGCATTCTTCTGTAGCACCACATTTCGAAAGCTTCTATTCTCTTCTTGTCCAAACTATTTATCGTCCATGTTTCACTTCCATACATGGCTACACTCCATACGAATACTTTCAGAAATGACTTCCTGACACTTAAATCAATACTGGATGTTAACAAATTTCTCTTCTTCAGAAACGTTTTCCTTGCCATTGCCAGCCTACATTTTATATCCTCTCTACTTCGACCATCATCAGTTATTTTGCTCCCCAAATAGCGAAACTCCTTTACTACTTTAAGTGCCTCATTTCCTAATCTAATTCCCTCAGCATCACCCGACTTAATTCGACTACATTCCATTATCCTTGTTTTGCTTTTGTTGATGTTCATCTTATATCCTCCTTTCAAGACACTGTCCATTCCATTCAACTGCTCTTCCAAGTCCTTTGCTGTCTCTGACAGAATTACAATGTCATCGGCGAACCTCAAAGTTTTTATTTCTACTCCATGAATTTTAATACCTACTCCGAATTTTTCTTTTGTTTCCTTTACTGCTTGCTCAATATACAGATTGAACAACATCGGGGAGAGGCTACAACCCTGTCTTACTCCCTTCCCAACCACTGCTTCCCTTTCATGTCCCTCGACTCTTATAACTGCCATCTGGTTTCTGTACAAATTGTAAATAGCCTTTCGCTCCCTGAATTTTACCCCTGCCACCTTTAGAATTTGAAAGAGAGTATTCCAGTCAACATTGTCAAAAGCTTTCTCTAAGTCTACAAATGCTAGAAACGTAGGTTTGCCTTTCCTTAATCTTTCTTCTAAGATAAGTCGTAAGGTCAGTATTGCCTCACGTGTTCCAGTGTTTCTATGGAATCCAAACTGATCTTCCCCGAGGTTGGCTTTTACTAGTTTTTCCATTCGTCTGTAAAGAATTCGTGTTAGTATTTTGCAGCTGTGACTTATTAAGCTGATAGTTCGGTAATTTTCACATCTGTCAACACCTGCTTTCTTTGGGATTGGAATTATTATATTCTTCTTGAAGTCTGTGGGTATTTCGCTTGTTTCATACATCTTGCTCACCAGATGGTAGAGTTTTGTCAGGACTGGCTCTCCCACGGCCGTCAGTAGTTCCAATGGAATATTGTCTACTCCGGGGGCCTTGTTTCGACTCAGGTCTTTTAGTGCTCTGTCAAACTCTTCACGCAGTATCATATCTCCCATTTCATCTTCATCTACATCCTCTTCCATTTCCATAATATTGTCCTCAAGTACATCGCCCTTATATAGACCCTCTATATACTCCTTCCACCTTTCTGCTTTCCCTTCTTTGCTTAGAATTGGGTTTCCATCTGAGCTCTTGATATTCATAAATAGCATAAGCCGCAGAAATCATATAAGTCGCAGGAGTTGCATTGCTAGAGTGCAGAAGGGGATACAAGTGTTAAATTCAACTGTGATTTTAAACTACAACATATCACAACTAAAAATCAGTTATCGAAAAGTAGCATTCACAGAAATCACTGATATCGGAAAGTAGCAGTATAGCTCATCCCTTCTTCACCCCTCTCCTTCCCTGCAGTCTGCTCCTTTTCTCCCCCACCCCCCTTCCAACAAAACTCCCTGTCTTCTTTTATACTCACACTTCTGCCACTCATGACATTTAATGGTCAATTCTGCATAACATAGGGGCATCCAGATATGTGTACCTTTTGTTTGGAAATTGCTTTAAGTGTACCTAATGTGCATTTTTTGTGGAAAATAAACAAAAAATATAGAACGTTGTTGTTGAAATAGCCATCTCTAAGACATGACATTAATCTGAGCACAAAACGCTCTGAAGTATGTATTACTTATATTCTCTTTTATGTGTGTTCCCTTTAGGTTGGGAAATTAATAAAGCAAGCTGCTGGTCGTACAAACCTTAAGCGAGTAACACTTGAACTAGGTGGAAAGTCACCAAATATCATTTTTGGTGATGCAGATTTGGAATACGCTGTTGAGCAAGCACATTTTGGACTGTTTTTCAATATGGTGAGTGATTTGTGCATTGAAATGCCCTTATATGTTCATATGATATTCCATATTGTACCTTAGTCTTTCACTTTGTTTCATTTTCATCAGTTTGATGTAATCGTTTCTCTAGATTAAGAAAGACCAACTAAAACCTAAATGGTATTGGCAGTTGAGTGCGAGGTGGAGAGGTGTTGATGTAAGATAACTCTGAAATGAAAAGTTGATCATTGAATGTGGTAGTTCTTATGTATGACTGAGATGGCATTACTGTAATATATATCCTTCAGTACATTGTACATTGCAAAACTGTGATCTGTAATAAGTATTGTGAAGTATTTATGAGTAATTGGGTGCTTAGGATGCAGCTTATTTTTTAGTTTCTTTTGTATGTAATGCAACAAAACACTTGCTACCTGCATTGCTTCCTGCTCATAAGTGCCTTTAATGTTGTGTGCAGAAGAAAAATAAACTCCGTAAAATTTGCTTCAAAGTTCGTAGCTGTTAATTCAGGTGACAAGCTGTGTCCTTCAAACTGTCAACTGAAGTACATCAGTAACTGCGTTCAGAGAGTACCACACCCAGTGGATGCCACATAAAACTACATAATTAAGACAGGTAGGGAAAAAACTAGTGGAAAATCCAGATTGAAATAATGACAGAATTGTAAAAGGGATGTCGAGTAATTGACAGACAGCTAAACTTATGAGCTTTTGGCCAAAAGGCCTTCTTCTAAGGTAGAAAACAAATGTGCATGTACACATTTACACAAGCACAACTCAATCACACATGATCACTAACTGGCTGCTCAGTCTAGACTAGATGCAGCAGCTGTGCTGATGGGAAAAGCAGTTGATGGTTGGTAAGGGTATAGGGGTAAGAAGGAAGCTTGGGCAGCGAGCGGGAAGGATAGGGGTGTGGGGAGATGTAGTGCTGCTCATGAGAGCATGCAAGAACATGGTGGGGCAGGGTAGTGCTACTGTGTGCAGTTGGATGGTTGGGGGGGGGGGGGGGGGGGGGGGGGAGGAGGAGGAGAAGTATAAAAGGAGTAAACTAATAAGTGCATTGGTGGAATAGCAGGCAGTGTTGTGCTAGAGTGGGAGCAGGGAAGGAGAGGTGGGTGAAGGACAAGTACAGGCAAAGGTTGAGGGAGAGTTCCTACCAACGCAGCTCAGAAAAGCTAGTGTTGATAGAAGGATCCAAATGATTCAGACTGTGAAGCAGTCATTGAAGTGAAGCATGTTGTGTAGAGCAGCAGCCCGGTACTCCAGCTTGACCACACTTTGTCAGTGACCATTTCTGTGGACAGACAACTTGTTAATTGTCATGACTGGACCTAGAAAGCAGCACGAGGTTGCAGCCGAGTTGCAGCTCACATGACTGCTTTCACATGTAATCCTGCCTTCTATGGGATAGATGATGCCTGTGAATGGACTGGAGTAAGTTGTGGTAGGAGGCTATATGGCACAGGTCTTGCATCTAGGTCTATTGCGGTGAGAATAATCTTGAGTCAAGAGGTTGGAAGCAGGGATGGAGTAGGGGATGGACTGTTGCATGTGTTGGGTGGGTGGCAGAATACCATTGGGGAAGGGATGGGAAGGATATTGTGTTTGCTATTTCTCATTTTGGAGCATAATGAGTAGTAGTCAAAACTGTGGTAGAGAATGTGATTAGATTACTCTAGTCATTGGTGATACTGAGTCACATTAGGAGTGCTCCTTTGTAGCGGGACATTGGGAACATGGGAGGTAGTAGGGGACTACAGAGACAGGGCACAGATCAGTTTCTGTACAGTGTTAGAAGGATAATTCTGGCCTGTTAAGGGCCCAGTGTGATACTTGCTGTATTGGGAGGAGGTGTGTTCATCACAACAGACGGGACGGTCACAGGTGGATGGCTAGGCTGTATGGAAAGAATGGCAGCTGGCAAAATTGAGGTATTTGCTGGTGGGTTTGATATGGATTGAAGTACTGGTGTAGCCGTCCTTCAGATGGTCAACATTAAGGAAAGTGGTTTGTTGGGTGTAGGAGAATGAGGTGAAGTAAATGGGGGAGGAGATATTTAGGTTCTAGAGGAATGTGGATAGTTTCCTCACCCTCTCTCCAGATCATAAAGATGTCATCAGTGACCCTGAGCCACGTAAGGTGTTTAGGAATCCTTCCTTACTACCCACAATCACATAGATGGCCCTTGAATAGGTTGGCATAGGGCATTGTCATGCGGGTGCCCATTGTTGTACCCTGGGTTTGTTTGTAAGTGATATCTTCAAACGAAAAGTAATTGTGGATGAAGATATAGTTGGTCATAGTGAGGATGAGCCGGCTTCTTCAATCTCATACTGTTTCCACGTTGATTTTAGTTCATTTGCACCTTTCACTATCAGCCCTACTTCCTCAGGTTTCACCTTTTTCCCCATACTCCATTCAATTCATCCTTCTTGAGATTTTTGTCCATGCACATTTTTAGATATTTAAGTTTTCTTGCATATAGCTTTATGTAGTTTTCGTATTTTTCAGCATTTTGTATCCTTCGTCATGGATCCTTGCTTCTTGCTTATGTGCCAATACAGAAAAGTTCCTTATTTGTATCCAGAACCAAATCCCACAACTTGTTCCTGCACTGCTGCCTAGCTCATGGAATCCCCCGAATCCTCCTAAATGGCCTTGCCATCAAATTACTTATCTATACCTGCAACCCCTCCTTCCACTATGACCTCTTGTCTGTTCAAATTCCACCACTCCATAGCCTTCACTAACCTAGTCCTGCAAAACTGTGTAAATTGGGCCCAAGCCTCCTTGCAGTATCTCCTCATCTGTAAAAACCTACTGCTTTGCAATCCTAAATTCCAGCATCCCATCTCTTACATTGAAACTCTTGCCCTCCGGAAACTAAAGCAGCATGCGCCATGCCACCTTGAAAAGTTATCCAACTGGTTAACCTCAAACTCCCGTCTTGGACTACCACTATCCACCACCTCTGAAACAGCGTCCAAAACCTTCCCCACATCGCCTCATAACCAGCAAACCCTGCCTCACAGACATACTACATTCACCCCATCCTCAGAAACTCCTCCCATCACCCTCCAAAAGCCCGGTGTCAGTTTCCAACTTGTCCCACCCTCAACTTAAGTGATGCTGGACTTTTTTCAAGACCTCTACTCCTCCTCCTGGTCCCTACAGTGGAAACACTTTTTCACCACCAATCCTATCAATCAGACACAACCCAAAGCCAATGTTGAACTCTACCTGACTCAGTTCACTCTTCCATCAAACTGTGACTAACCACCTGTTAATACACTACTGGCCATTAAAATTGCTACACCAAGAAGAAATGCAGATGATAAACGGGTATTCATTGGACAAATATATTATACTAGAACTGACATGTGATTACATTTTCACGCAATTTGGGTGCATACATTCTGAGAAATCAGTACCCACAGCAACCACCTCTGGCCGTAATAACGGCCGTGATGCGCCTGGGCATGAGCCAAACAGAGCTTGGAAGGCGTGTACAGGTACAGCTGCCCATGCAGCTTCAACACGATACCACAGTTCATCAAGAGTAGTGACTGGTGTATTGTGACAAGCCAGTTACTCAGCCAGCATTGACCAGACGTTTTTAATTGGTGAGAGGTCCGGAGAATGTGTTGGCCAGGGCAGCAGTCGAACATTTTCTGTATCCAGGAAGTCCCGTACAGGACCTGCAACATGGGATCGTGCATTATCCTGCTGAAATGTAGGGTTTCGCAGGGATCGAATGAAGGGTAGAGCCACGGGTCGTAACACATCTGAAATGTAACGTCCACTGTTCAAAGTGCCGTCAATGTGAACAAGAGGTGACGGAGACGTGTAACCAATGGCACCCCATACCATCATGCCTGGTGATACGCCAGTTTGGCGATGATGAATACACCCTTCCAATGTGCGTTCACCCCAATATCACCAAACACGGATGCGACCATTACGATGCTGTAAACAGAACCTGGATTCATCCGAAAAAATGATGTTTTGCCATTCGTGCACCCAGGTTCGTCGTTGAGTACACCATCGCAGGCGCCCCCGTCTGTGATGCAGCGTCAACGGTAACCACAGCCATGGTCTCTGAGCTGATAGTCCATGCTGCTGCAAACGTCGTCGAACTGTTCATGTAGATGGTTGTTGTCTTGCAAATGTCCCCATCTGTTGACTCAGGGATCGAGACGTGGCTGCACGATCCATTACAGCCATGCGGATAAGATGCCTGTCATCTCGACTGATAGTGATAAGAGGCCGTTGGGATCCAGCACGGCATTCCGTATTACCTTCCTGAACCCACTGATTCCATATTCTGGTAGCGGTCATTGGATCTCAACCAACGCGAGCAGCAATGTCGCGATACGATAAACCGCAATCTTGATAGGCTACAATCCGACCTTTATCAAAGTCAGAAACGTGATAGTACGCATTTCTCCTCCTTACACGAGGCATCACAACAATGTTTCACCGGGCAATACCGGTCAGCTGCTGTTTGCGTATGAGACATCGGTTGGAAACTTTCCTCATGTCAGCACATTGTAAGTGTCGCCACCGGTGCCAACCTCGTGTGAATGCTCTGAAAAGCTAATCATTTGCATATCACAGCATCTTCTTCCTGTCGGTTAAATTTCGCGTCCGTAGCGTGTCATCTTCATGGTGTAGCAATTTTAATGACTAGTAGTGTATTATAGAATTTCTCATCCACAAACCTGGCCCCACAATCATTTCCCATATCACTCAACATGGAAACTAATGTTACATCCATAGAAAGAACTGCAGTTCATCACCAAAAAGCACATCAGATTCGTCCACCTACAAACCCTGCCACAGTGTTGTCCATTACAGAAATTCAACAGAATCTCCAGTCTTTCCCCAAATCCTCAGTGCCATACCAGAACCACTCCCCTAAATTTCTCTCTTCTCACCTCTACCAATCCTGGCACCCTACCTTCTACAAGCTTCTTAAAGTCTAAAACTCTACCAGCCAGTACGCCCCATTGTGGCTGCTTACTGTGTCTTCCCCCCCCCCCCCCCCCCCCTTCCCCCAAGAGAGGATCCCTGATCTCATGTACCAACACGTTTGGCATATTATCCATAACCTAAATTTCTATATAAAAGACACCACCCATTTCCTCCACAGATTCTCCAAAGTTTGTGTTCATTTACACACAGTGCCCTACTCATTACTGTTGGTGCCACCTCCCTGTACCCTAACATTCCCATGTCTGTGGCCTTGCCATTGTTGAACATTATCTTTACCAATGCTCAGCTGACTTCAAAGCTAAAACCTCCTTCCTGGTCACCATGGCCGGCTATGTCCTAACCCACAAATACTTCTCCTTTGAACGCATCACCTATGAATAAACCTGTAGTACACCAGTGGACATCTGCATGGCACCATCCTATGCTAACGTATTCATGGGCTATCTAGAAGAATCCTTCCTAACCATCCTGAACACTAAACCATTCACCGGGTCCGGATTTGCTGAGAACATTTCCGCAATTTGGATCAAGGGTGAGAGCATCCTGTCCACATTGTTCCTGAATCTAAATACCTCCTTCCCCATTCACTTCACCTGGTTCTCCTCAACCCAGCAAGCCATCTTCCTCAATGTTGACCTCCACCTCAAAGATGACATCAGTACCTTCATCCATATTAAACCTACCAGCCACCAGCAGTACCTCCACTTTGACAGCTGTCATCCATTCCATACCAAAAAGTTCCTTCCATATCACCTAGCCACCTGTGGCTGTCACGTGTAGTTAAGAGCAATCCCTCACCATATATACCAAGAGTCTCACCGAGGCCTAACAGACCGAAATTACCCTCCCACCGTTATACAGAAATGGATCTCCTGTGCCTTCACTCTCCAGTCAGCTACCAAAATCCCACCATCCAGCCAAAAGGTCATTCCCCAGTGACTAAGTACCACCCAGGACGGCAGCAGCTGAATCACATTCTCCTCCCGGGTTCTGACTACCTCTTGCTGTACTCTAAACTGAGGAATATCCTACCCACTACCCTTTCCACCCGTTCCACAACGTTACTCAACCACTCACAGAACCTATGCAATATCTCAGTCTGTCCCTTCTCCATCCCTGCTCCTAACTCTTACCTCCTGGCTCATATCCCTGCAACAGATCTAGATGAAAGACCTGTCCCATATACTGTGCCACCACCACCACCACCACCACCACCACCACCACCACCTACTCCAATCCAGTCACAAGCATCACCATACCATCAAAGGCAGGACTACCTATGAAAGCAGTCATGTGATCTACAAACTAAGCTGCAACCTCTGTACTGCTTTCTATGTGGACAAGACAACCATCAAGCTGTCTGTAGGAATGGCCACCAACAAACTACGGCCAAAAGACAGGTGGACCACCCAGTTGCTGATCATGCTGAAGATAATGCCTAAACAATGTTCTTCACTTCAATGATTGCTTCACAGCCTGCACCATCTGGATCCTTCCCATGAGCACAAGCTTTTCTGAATTGCATAGGTAGGAACTTTATCTGCAATATATCCTATGTTCCCATAAACATGTCCCCTGGTCTCAACTTTCATTTGTCCCTGCCCTTCACCCACCTTTCCCCTTCCCTGTCCCACTGCAGCACAACAGTCTTCTATTCCACCGACATACCCACAAATTTCTTTCCCCTTCGGTACTTCTCTTCTTTACCTCCCCCCCCCCCCCCCCCCTAAATAAATCGAACCTTTGTGCTGCACTTGGCAGTCGTACTCTGTCCCAACCACAGCAACCACATCCCTGCTGCAAGCTCCCATGAACAGCACTGCACATTTTCCCAGCCCACCCTTCTATCCCTCCTGCTCCCCACCAAATTCGCTACTACCATACCATCACTAGCCACAGATTCCCCCCCCCCCCCACCTACCATCACTAGCCACAGATTCCCCCCCCCCCCCACCTCCCCCCCCCCCCCCCCCCCCCCCCCGGCCTTCTCCCACCTCCAGCTGCACGTGTGCATGGGCACGAATGCGTGCACAAGTAGTCTTTTGTCATTAACAGTCATATTTCAGATCCATATTTATTTCCTTTAAAGAAATAATGCCAGTTTCATTATGGACAATATGTGGAAACACATAATGGATAATTTTGTGTTGATACAGAGAAGGTAAGAAGACAGGAAAACATTTGAGAGTGATTTCTGGAAACTAAAAAAAGGAAACTGGTGTGCATAAGAAAATTGTAATTTTACACGAGCACTCAGCTAGTGTAAGGCACAATGAAAAAAATGAGCTGTATGTTTATGGTGCAGGCAGCTGATGATATGAGGTAAGGGCCGAGACATTCAGTGTAATATTGTTGGAAGTTGTTGTTGTCTCCCTTAACAACAAAACTGTTTTTGTGACTATATAATGGGATGGGAGTCCCATTAAAAATATTCATGCTTTGTGCCTGTTACTCACTTCAAACATTATAGTGTAATGGTTAGTTGTTTTGATTTGAAAGAAAGTAACAGTTTCATTCAATTAGTTGTGTAAAATAACTCTCCAAACTATTTGTGGATACCAAGGAAGTGAGACTTCTAATTATTGATGATTCCATGTGTTTCACATTTAAATTCAGCATGTGGTTAATACACCCTTGTCTTCCTTCTGATGTGTGAAATAGCTCACCTGACCTCTTTTGGACTCATTCACAGTTTAGTGTCAAGACGAAACTATAATCACATTTGTAATTTTTCACGTAAATCAAACTTTGCCAGACACAGCAGAAAAGACAGGTGGCGAGTCACCTGTGGATTTAATCACAACCTATTCTGTTGCTAAGCTGACAATGAACAAACAGAACAGCAAAGCATTGTATACCTGAGTGTATGCTGTTTGTTACTGCTGTAAAAATAACATTGTAAGTTGTCAGATTCACCAAAAACACAGGGTACTACTTGGAATAAGACAGTAAATAACTTAGCCACCTTGCTAGTTTTATTCCTGAAGTGGTCGTATGGACTTCGTTTCGTGTTTGATGTTCGAAGATATGCAGATTAACATGCGCTCACAAATGTTATTCTTACTAGTGTAACCCACTTCCAGACAAAATCTCTAATGTGTATAACTGAATATGCAATAAATACAAAAATTCTGAACACGTGAAGCTTGCCATTAATAATGTTAAGTGTAATCTGTTTTGCAACAGGGACAATGTTGCTGTGCTGGTTCCAGAACTTTCATTGAAGATTCCATATATGACAAGTTTGTGGAGATGAGTGCAGAGAGGGCAAAGAAGCGTGCCACAGGAAATCCATTTGATATGTCTGTTGAATCAGGACCACTGGTATACAATTTTCGTAACTAAGAATAATTTCTTTTAAGTATTATTATGATAAATCTCTTGAACTGTAATGGAGTATTTACACAAAATTAAGTTCATTGGTTACAAATTATAAAATTATGTATTTTTTTCCTTAGATTGACAGTGACCAGTTCAATAAAGTTCTTGGCCTTATAAAGAAAGGTAAAATGTTAGCCGGAGGTGGACGTCTGGGAGACAAAGGGTACTTTGTGCAGCCTACAGTATTTGCTGATGTTCAAGACAACATGACTATTGCAAAGGAAGAGGTAAAGTTGGTTGTGTAATATTAAATGAAGGATATTTTACAAACAGAAATGGAAATGAAATTGTTGAATTACTAAATTTACTTTTACAGATTTTTGGCCCAGTTCAGCAACTAATTAGGTTCAAGAAATTAGATGAGCTGATTGAGAGAGCAAATAAGACTGACTATGGTTTGGCTGCTGCCATTTTCACGAAAGACATTGATAAAGCAAATTACCTGCTTCAAGGAATCAGGGCAGGAACTGTGTGGTAAGTGAATAAAATGCCTGTAATACTTCAAATTTATTTAAATACATCATATGTGTAATGAAATCTTAATGTGTTCAGCATTTTTTATTGTGCTGTACTGCAAATGTGTTCCCCAGTTTACAACAAAAAATTAATGTACGTAATCCTTCTTCCATATTTTCTTGATTGAGGTAGCAGTGAAGTTAAAATTTCAGTGCCTCTTGTAGAAATACCCCAAAACCAATGTTCCATTCACCATTCCAGTTCGGGAAGTCATCAGTTACAAAGGGATGCAAGTGTGCACAATGTTCACATAGCCCATAATTGTCATTGTGCCTTTGATTACTACCACAGGTTCTATGGAAGTCCAGGTGAATGTCCCCCATAACATAATACTGACCAGCTGACATGTTTCATTTATCCATGGTCCATCAGAGAAGAGATAGTGTCTGCTGCAATCGTAATAGATGATTTTGTTAGGCCAGTGTGGGATTATATTGGTTTCATGTGCTCCACAGCTGCAGGTTAAAAAACTGTGCACTGAGTGGTGCGTTCCAGAGCACTTCTGTCTGCACAAGCTTTTTACTGTCACACCTGCAGATTGCTGCCTATCCTGTTGTGCAGAGCTAGAAGCATCCAACAGTGGTGATATTGAACTTGTTGCCTACTCGTGGTTGCACTATCCATTAAGTACTTCCCATATACCCTCAAGACAGTATTAAACAAATGGCCAACTAGCTTCAATGTTTCAGAGATGCTTGTTCCCTAGTGCCAGGCCATAACAAGCTGCCCTTTGTCAGAGCCACCTATGTCAGTGGGTTTCCCCATTTGTTGTCCGTATCACTGCTGAAAGATTATCATTCGTCTCTTGTCCACTTACGTGCTTTCCTTAATGCATCATGTTCCTGTAATGCCACCGTGTGGTAATTCAGTCTTGCTGTTGGTGTTGGTCGTAATGTTCAGGCTGACCAATGTATCTGCCCTCTTGATTGTTGAAACTGAAGCTGCAGTTAGCTTTGTAGTAGTATAGAGAACTAACTCTTTAGAAAAATCTAACATTAAACATACTCACAAAATAAAACTGATTATAAGAGAGAGCCTTATCAAAGTGAAAAGTGGTAAAAAAAAAAAAATAAAAAAAAATAAAAAAAATGGAGTAACTGCTGGCATATGTAAGCCTGACAGAGTGGAAGCAGGGTAGACACAGTTGTCAACAGTCGCAGTTGGTGGTTGTGGTCACAAGTGTACACTAAACAGTACTCTAAAGCACACATCAAAAAATCTGCTCATTTGACATATGTAAAACATGGTTATCATATGTTACCTTATCCACACTTGACGTGGAATTTTGATCATGAACTTATCGTTCTTCATGCCATATGTTATGTTGAAGTTGACTTTCAGTAAGATAGACCACTCTCATTTCATTCTTAAGTAAAAAACCAAGAATCCTTTCAGACAGATTTTTCTGTTACTTGATACATGAAATATCTTTTTTGTATTTTCCATCTATCATGTACACTGTTTGTCCACTCCTTGTTTTATTATGCTGGTCCACTCCTTGTTTTATTATGCTGGTTAATGATATCCTTTGCTTTGTAACTTAAGCCCCAGCTACTTGTTTTAATGCATTGTTTTTCATGACTTTACGCACCCCAATTTGGAGGTAGACCTTGTATTATGTGCATCAGAGACCATAACTATGCCTACTTCTTACTTTGATATGTGTATATACAAATGAGTGATTGTTTTCGTGCCATATGCATTCCTATTCCCATACATCTGATAGTGACGAAACTTTGCCGCGTTGTTGTACACATGTCTGTGGGGTTTCTGAATTAGCAAATCAATTTTACAAACTACTGTAGTGGTTTCAATAAATGTATTTCATGTACTTTTATGGGCAGTTTGTTTTCTCAATGTTTGTGAGTGCACATGGAGGACATAACTGAACTGAATTGAATAAAAGTGACGACATTTAGTTTCACATGGGAATTAAAAAGTGGTGGTGTTAGTGAATTCTGGATTGCCAGTTTACATTTGGTAGTAGATATCACTTGCAATTTTTTTTTTCATCAAAAAGCATTGCTTTTGCTGTCAAATCAGTTATGCCACCCAAGTGACAACTGACTGGTCAATCCACTCCTCAAGCACAAAAGAAAAAAGCATCATGAGCTTCAGAAACAGAAAAGCAGTGAGAAGCAAGAGTCACAAGAGTACACAATGCTTAATCCTGTTCATCTGAAACATTTGAACAACCAAAAGCAAGACTGGATACTGTTAGAGTACACTCTTCTTGATCCATACAAACACTGCATGCTGATCTGCATTTTGATGCACCCCCTCACAAAGCTAATTATGATTACAGTCTTCATCCAAGTGTGGTGACTGGAAAAATGGATAAATAATGTATCAGTATTATGAAAAAGAAAGTTGCTGTTCAGAATATACAGGAGATGCTGAGTCACAGATAGGCACAACAAAAAGACTCTCACAATTAAAGCTTTCGGCCATTAAGGCCTTCATAAAAACACACACACACACACACACACACACACACACACACACACACGACTGTAGTCTCGGGCAACTGAAACCACACTGCGAGCAACAGCACCAATGCGTGGTGGCAGCGGTAGCTGGGTGGGGGTAAGGAGGAGGGTGGGGAGGGGAGTGATGGACAGTGAAGTGCTGCAGGTTAGATGGAGGGCAGGGGAGAGGTTGGGGGGGGGGGGGGGGGGGGGAGGGTAGCGGAAAAGAGGAAAAATAAAACCACTGGGTGTGATGGCTGTGTAAACGTAGGACGTATTGCAGGGAAAGTTCCCACCTGTGCAATTCAGAAAAGCAGGTGTTGGTGGGAAGGATCCATATGGCACAGGCTGTGAAGCAGTCATTAAAATGAAGGATATCATGTTCAGCAGCGTGTTCAGCAACAGGGTGGTCCACTTATTTCTTGGCCACAGTTTGTCGGTGGCCATTCATGCAGAGAGACAGCTTGTTGGTTGTCACGTCTACATAAAATGCAGCATAGTGGTTGCAGCTTAGCTTGTAGATAACATAACTGGTTTCACAGGTAGCCTTGCCTTTGATGGGATAGGTGATGTTAGTGACTGGACTGGAGTAGGTGGTGGTGGTGGGAGGATGTATGGGACAGGTCTTGCTTCTAGGTCTGTTACAGGGGTATGAGCCAAGAGGTAAGGGATTGGGAGCAGGGGTTGTGTAAGGATGGAAGAGTATATTGTGTAGATTGAATAGATGGCGGAATACCACTGTGGGAGGGGGTGGGATGGATAGTGGGCAGGACATTCATCATTTCAGGGGATGATGAGAGGTAATCGAAACCCTGGTAGAGAATGTGATTCAGTTGCTCCAGTCCTGGGTGGTACCGAGTTTTGAGGAGAATGTGCCTCTGTGGCTGGACGGAGGGACTTCGGGAGGTGGTGGGAGATGGGGAAAGATAAGGCATGGGAGATTTGTTTTTGTACAAGGTTGGGAGGATAATTATGGTCAGTGAAGGCTTCAGTGAGCCACTCAGTATATTTCGGGAGGGACTGCTCATCACAACAGATGCGACGAGCACGGGTGGCTAGGCTGTACGGAAGGGTCTTCTTGGTATGGAATGGGTGACAGCTGTCGAAGTGAAGGGTATTGCTGGTGGTTAGTAGATTTGATATGGACAGAGGTACTGATGTAGCCATCTTTGAGGTGGCTTGTAGGGTTGAGTAGGACCAGTTGAAGCCAATGGGTGACAAGTTGTTGAGATTCTGGAAGAATGTGGATAGGGTGCCCTCGCCTTCGACCCAAATAGCAAAGATGTCATCAATGAATCTGAAGTGGGTGAAGGGGTTTAGGATTCTAGGTTTTTAAGAAGGATTCCTCTAGGTGGCCCATGAATAGGTTGGCATAGGATGGTGCCATGTGAGTGCCCATAGCCGTACGCCAGATTTGTTTGTAGGTAATGCCTTCAAAGGAGAAGTAATTGTGGGTGGTGATATAGCTGGTCATGGCGATTGGGGAGGAGGTTGTTGGTTTCGAATCTGTGGGTCATTGGGAAAGTTAGTGTTCAGTAGTGGTAAGACCATGAGCATTAGGAATGGTAGTGCAAAGGGAGGTGGCCATCAGTAGTGATGAGCAGGGCACCATGGGGTAAAGAGACAGGAACTGTGGAGAGTCGGTGGAGGAAATAGTTGGTATCTTTTATACAGGAGGGTAGGTTCTGAGTAATAGGTTGAAGGTGTTTGTCTAAGAGAGCAGAGGTTCTCTCTGTGGGGGTGCAGTAACCGGCCACAATGGGGCATCCTCGTTGGTTAGGTTTATGGACTTTAGGAAGCATGTAGAAAGTAGAAGTGCGGGAAGTGACAGGGGTGAGTAGAGAGATGAATTCCGGCGAGAGGTTCTGGGATGGGCCTAAGGATTTGGATAGTGACTGGAGATCCTGCTGGATTTCTGGAATGGGGGCACTGTGGGAAGGTTTGTAGGTGTTCCTTTCACCCACACGCCATTCGAGAGTGGGATGGTAGAGAAGTAGTATGAAAATGGTCCAATGAACCCTCTGCCAAGCACTTCAGTGTGAATTTCAGAGTAACCATGTAGATGTAGATGTGGATGTATCTGACAACTGGTGAAGTCCTTTCGCCAGGTAATCCTTGCGGTTCAAAACAACAGTTACAGAGCCTTTGTCTGCAGGTGGGATTATAAGGTCGGGATCTCTTTTTAGGTGATGGACTGTGGTTCTTTCTGCGGATGTAAGGTTACTTTGCATGTTGAGGAATTTGGGGAATGATGGTGAGGCAAGGTGTGAGATTAAGAAATTCTGGAAACTTGACAGGGGGTGATTTGGGGGCAGTGTGGGTGAATCACGGTCGGATGGAGGAGTGAACTGAGTTAGGCAAGGTTCAGTATTGATCTTTGGTTGAGTCTGACTGGTAGGGTTTGGTGGCTAAAAAGTGTTTCCATTGTAGGGACTGGGAGACGTCCTGCATGATTGAATTTCAGGGTGGAACAAAAGGTGAGGCCTTTGGAAAGGACTGATATTTATGTGGAGCCAAGGTATCTGGAGGGAAAGTTCATGGCTGTGTTGCGGGTCTGTTTAGGTTCTGGAGTCTGTGTGATGGTGAGAGGGAGTTTTGGAGGGTGGGGTAAGTGCAGTAGGTCTGAGAGACAGGGTTTGTCAGCTATGAGGGGAGGTGGGAGGCAGTGGTACTCCAAGGCAGGAGTAGGAAGTGAGCAGGCGGAGAGCTTTTTTATATGGCGTTGTGCATGTTGCTCAAGTTCTTGCAGGACAAGAGTTTCAATGTGTGTTATGGGTTCCAGTAATTTGGCATTGCATAGCAGGAGAATTTTGCGGATGGAGAGAAGGTACTGCAAGGTGGTTTTGGGCTTGGTTGGTAGGGTTTTGCAGGATTATGTTGGTGAGGGCTAAGGATTGGTGGATTATGAACAGGTGGAGGTCATTGTGGAAGGAGGGGTGGCAGCCAGAGATGGGTAATTTGATGGTAAGGCCATTAGGGGGGATTTTATGAGTCGAGCAACAACGCAGGAACAGTATGTGGGACTGGGATCTGGCTAGGGGTAAGAAAACTTTTCTGTATTGGTGCACATGGAAGGAGCAAGGAACCATGATGGTGGAAAAATGTGAAACATTACATAAATAATGTAGAATTATGTCCAAAAAGTTTCACAAAAATATACCCAAATACACTTGAAAATTCACGAAAAGGATAAATTGGATGCAAAAGGACAAAACAAGATGAAATCTGAGGGAGTCAACAATAGCAAAAGGTCTAAACTCACTAAAATTGGTGAAAAGTCACAAGGATCAAAGTAAAAAAATATATATTTTACCGTGGGTAGCAGGTCTGAGGGTGGATAATTGTGAAGGAGGGGGACAGTAGATGTGACTGAATGAGGTGGAATTAGTGGGTGCGAACTGGGATAGAAAGGAGAAAGAGTTGGGGGGGGGGGGGGGGGGGAGGGGAAGGAGGAGTTCATAGGATGAGATAAAAGATCGTGTGGCTCCAGAAAGGTGAGGGAGTTAATGTGCAAAAATGCAGGAAATGACACAGGGAGAGTGATCAATTTGAAAGTGTAGGATTAATTATATCGGTGGGAGTAATGTGGGACACAAGATGCTGCACCAACAATCCGCATGGTTTTGTAGCAGTCTGTTTTGTGCAGCCGAGACAGTTGATACAATGTGGCTCGTAAGTAGAGCATGCAGTGCAGTTTGTAAGGTGACTAGAGAAACACAGGAAACAAGAGAAAGAAGGACGGACATTGAGTATTGTGAGGCAAAAGAAATTAGTGACAAAGGAAAACAGCACTGGGTTAGGATTGAAGAAAAACTGTCAGGCAAAATTCAAACAATGGAAAATCCAGGAAGACATGCAACAGTATTGAAAAGGAAAGTTGCTACTCACCGTATAGCGGAGATGCTGAGTCGCAGATAGGCCCTACAGAAAGACTCGCAATTAAAGCTTCCAGTCATTAAGGTCTTCGTCAACACACACACACACACACACACACACACACACACACACACACACACACACACACACGTGCAATTCACACATTATGTGAGTATTTTAGTGCCTTCAGATTTAAGAATTAAATGTGTGTGGGTTGAAAAGTGGAACTAGCAGAACTACAGTCACCAACAGAATTGCATTTTTGTAGAAGTAAAACTCATTTTTAAATGACATTGTGCAAGTACAACTCGTGCAAAAATTGTGTGACAACATTGAAAGTGCAAAGGCAAATTAATCATTGTGCAGGATCACTACTACCTACCACTGCTGGATGCAAGCCACAAATTTCTCCAGATTTATTTCATGGGAAACATTGATGAACAAATCAGTCAAAACTGTCGATTCAATACGGGCACTAAACAAGAAATTGTCACTGCATTACAGATGTTATTCAATCGACACATTGAATTAATTTAATTGTTCACAACTGCACTTGAACAATTGGCACTGATGTTACAAAGTTGTAATTGGAGCAGACGAAACATCTGTCAACCAACACAAAATATGGTAAATGCACCAACAATTCATGAAGTAGCAATAGTTCTAGTTGGTGAGGAGTTTCTCAGGTGATATAATACTTCAATCCAGAAATGATGTTGAGTGAGTCTCCAAAACTCATCGCTTGCGTGATGGATTGCAATGTCAGTTTTATTTTGGCAAGGAGAAGATGGCTATCATTTCAGCATCAGATTGAGAAATCGACAAACAGATGATGAAATAAATAAGAAAGGTAGTGTTACATCGATTAAAGATTCATGAAAATGCTGAAAATTGTATCTTGAAATGTCAACAATCGTTCCATTAACACGCCATTGATATTGACACAGAAATCTAAACTGAACAGCTCCACTACATTCAATGAAATCAAACCAAGTTGCGTTTTGAAGAGTACATTCATTTACGTAATGCAGTTGTTAACGATGGTAGATGGGTTCCAATGAATTGGAAAAAATAGTCATACTACAAGCTACATTTACAGGGTGTCCATAGCACGAATACACACAATATTCAGTGACGTTCAAGGGAATGTGACTGACCACAAGTTGTTGTTGTATTCCCACGCACTCCTGCTTGGGAGGAAATAAAAGTAAGTTTGTTAACTGGCTAATCATCGTCAGCTTGCCATGATATTTGTGTGTGCATATGTTCAAACAAAAATTGAAATCTTTAATGGACTTTATTGTCAAGCATCATGTTTTTGGAGAGAGAGACTGCTAATTTAGTTCACTGAATGCCAAAAGAGAGGATTGTCACATGTAGGCATTTTGATTTGGTTGATTAATAGTCCTTACAGCAGGAATACTAGGTGTTGACATTGATACAGACTTATTTGAAGTTGTCACCAGGATGAGAAATGCACTAAACAGTACCCAAGAGACTATCTTTCCAAGTCTACTGTTGGCAATGAACTGAAGATGGCAACAAATATATTACTTTTAAAAGTACAAAACAGTGATGGTGAAACTGCTATTCGTTTTGTTATACCATATTCCTCATTTCTCTCAAATGTGCAAAACACACATAAATGTCAAGTATTGGGATTCTGTGAAATCTGTCAAATATATTTGCAAATATGTCAACAAAGGAAGCAATATAGCAGTTTTTGGAGTGTAAGCAATGTAGAAGTATTTTGGAGTGGGAAATAAAACAGCAGCTATCAATGAAATAGACCACTCTACCAAGTGGAACATTACATTACTAGCAATGAACACCCCTTGGGTGTACATTGCTAGGGCAGCACCTCTTTCCTTTCTGTGCTGCATGTCTATCCTCCTCTGTTTGAGTGTTTAAGGTTTCTCATTGTTTCTTCTTGCTCCTGAAGGCCGGCCCACATGTTTGACATGTAAGAGGTGGCTTGGTAACACGTAATTCCTAGCCTTGGATTGACAGTTGGAGTTCGCACGTACTCTCTGGTACAGGCCAGGCAGAGGGACAGGTGATTGGTTTAGCTGTTACCTTTCAAATTGCCAGTTTGTCTCTCTGTCAGGAGTTTGGGAAGTGTGAACAGCACCTAAAGTGGGCACTATCGAAGACACTGGCAATCGTGGGTCTTCCCCCCACAATGACCCAATCGCCATCTTGGTCTACATCAACTTAACGTAAATGGAATGGGCTAAAGATTCAAAAGTGTCTCCCAGCTGCACCTCAGTTCCTCTCGGTATCACATACCGAAGGAGGTTAGTACATTGCTACAGTTAATCCATTTGTTATTCAAAACGTTTGTGATGCAATTACATGCCCTGTGAAATCCTGCTCTCACTTAGATAATGTTTGCTTCTGGAGACCAATTTTATTTTTAAGCCCAACAACTACTTACACCTTCACCTATCCCGTTCGTGTTGAGGCCCATCAAACACTGAATTCTTTGGTGGTGGTGTTTACACTTGGCTACTTGTTGGTCTGACCAAGGGAGAAATCCAAATTTAACTCCCAGATCACCGCATCACTGCAGTCCGTCAAGTAATGAAACGGATTGACATAACCTTAGTGCCTACAAACACTCTTTTTCTCACATTTGATTGAGTAGTGCTTCCATCCAATATCAAATCAGGCTATGAAGTCGTCATGGTCTGTACATTTCAAACATGATGTGTTTCTACAAATGTCAGCATTTCAGCCACACTCGCATATCATGTCAAAACGTGGGCAAATGTGTTACTTGTCATAGGGGTGCACACAATGGCAATTGCCAGTCTCCTCCTCCCTACTGTATCAATTGTAATGGTGACCATGCCACTCATCCCATGAATGACCCATGTTTCTCAATGAGCGTGCCCATTCAGGAGATCCGGGTGAAGGAATAGGTCCTTACCTTCTTGCTTGCAAGTTGTTGGCTAATCGAAAGCCCTGCATTGCACCATGTGACTTACGGTACTGGTCTTGCTATGCCTCACTCCGTGAAGAACGTCAGCACTCCAATTGTAAAATCGCCTAGTATCATGATAGCCTCTTCCTCCTCCTCCTCCTCCTTCTTCTTCTCCTCCTATGCACGACAAGCCACCAGATATTCGCCCCCAGGAGTAAAATTACCTGCTGCAAAACTGGCAAGCCAGAAAGAATAAAAGGAATACTCCTGTTAAGACTTTCTATGTCCCTCCAACCAACAACTGTCTGTGTCTTCTTGTGCCAACCAAAAAGGCTTAAGAAGTTGAATAAAGGCACACGGTATTCTCCTTCCCCGACTTGGAGATCCTCTATGGTGTCATCGTGATACCCCTCCTGGCTGATGCCAGTTTCACTGGTGCTAACTGCCTGTCATTGTTCTACCCTGGAATCTCTAGGTTAACCTAGAGAGATTGCTGAGACCACTGTAGATTTCATGGAACAGAATCCTGCAGCTTCTGTGCCCTGTAGCAACGAATCTCCGAAGGTTGCCCCTGGCAGCCAGCGAGGTGACTACTCTGTATTTGTTCCCTCCAGCCCAGTCCCCATTATTACTCTTCTCCACAAGAACATTCATGCCATTGGATCCAACAAGGAGGAATTACAGCTGCTTTTGGAATCAGTGTCTGGTTATTTTATACCTCCAACAAACAAAATTGGGTGCTTGTGACCACTTTGATCTCTCACGTTTCCTTCCTGTACATTTTGACCTCCATGCCGAGGATGACATTCTACCTCATGGGGTAGGCCTGCTACTCATTCTGCAGCCAAACTGTCTTGCAGATTGCGATAGCTTCCAACCAACTGTTCAGCATTTTTCTTCCTCGCACCATCTTTTCTCTTTGTAACGTCTGCATCCCTCCAAGATTTGCTGTCAATAGGGTGGACTTACTCTAGCTTATTGGTAACCTCCCTCACCCCCTTTTTGCTGTTCGGTGACTGTAATGTGCACCATCCCATTTGGAGCTCTTAAAGAACCTGTCCAAGAGGTGCTCTTTTGTCTGACCTTCTCAATCAACTCAACCTCATCTTTCTTAACATTGGTGCACCCACATTCCTTTCAGACTCCATGCACACATATTCCCATTTGATCTATTGTTCTGCACAGCACAGCTTGCTTGTTATCTCAAGTGGACAGTTCTCTTTGACACATACTCAGGTGACCATTTTCTGTACACTATCTGTTTTCTGACTCTTACCCCACCCATGTGTAAAACCAACTGGCCAGTTTCTAAGGCCAACTGGACACTTTTCTCCTCCCTGCCGACCTTAGATGAACATTATTTTCCCAGTTGTGATGACCAGGTTGAGTACCTTACGAACATCATCCTTACTTCTTCAGAACATTCCATACCTGGCACTTCATCGTTACCGCTTTGTGTCCTAATCCCCTGGTGGACTGAGGCATGCCGTGACACGATTCACACATGGAGATGTGCTCTCCATGTTTTTGACAATCGTAATACAGCGGTAAACTGAATTCGTTATAAACTGTTGCATGCGCAGTGCTGTCGCATTCTTTGGCTTAGCAAAAAACTAGCTGGATTTCATTTAAGAGTTCTTTTAACAGTTTCACTCCCTCCACCACTGAGTGGGGGCAACCTCTGTTGGCTCTCTGGGACAAAGGTCCATTCCCCAATTTCCAGTTTTACTGTAGCAGATGCTGTCATTGTATCCCTACTGCTACCTCCAACACCTTAGGCTGCTATTTGCGGAGATTTGTAGCTCCAGCCACCATCACCCCACCCTCCTCCCACAGAAACGAGTACAAGCTGGGCAGACTGTCATTCAACAGTTAGAACTGTGTGTACTTAATCAATGGAACCGCACTACACATACACGCCTTTGAACAATACTAATATAGCTTTATTGATCACAGCCACAGGAGACTGCAAAGATTACATGGCTTGCTCGATAATTCCAAGCTTGCAGTTGAAAATAACTCAACATGCAGGGAACAAAAACATCAGTGTTATCTTGTAACTATGCGTGAACTAACTACCAGCATGGAAGATACAAAATAATAAAAAAAAGCACAATCAGAGGACAACAAACACACATAAAACACAGCCTCTGGTGGCTTCTGTGAAATGATTGACGGCACAATTGCTTCTAAACATCCACAGATGACACGCGCGATAAACACTATGTAACTGCGCGATCTCACCACATCAGCTCCCATTTTGGAAGTGGAGCATTATACCAAGTAGTGAGCTGGAAAGTGGATGCGGCGATTGGATCTTCAGGTATATGTTGGTAGGTCCACTGCTGTTGTAATCTGTGCTGGCAGCTACGAAGGCGGTGATGAGGCAGCTGTTGGGTGAAGCTGTAGTCTTGGAAGTTCTGGCATTGCTGCTTTTTGGAAGACATTAGCCAGTTTAACCCTGTCGATAGACACAGTGGTCGCCTTTCTGTTGATTGAAATGTCAGTTGTCTTCTCTCCCCTTGCAACTACAAGGTAGGGTCCTGAGTTTGGTGGCTGCAATGACAGTTTGATGCCTTTCATGCATAGCATGACGCGTGAACATGTTTTAAAGTCTTGATTCATGAAAGCGGTAGCTGTACTGTCCGTGAGGCTGGTGTGGGTGAATTTGGGCCACATGATCTCACTGTTGGCATAGTTGCCTTAAGTTAGCGATGCCATCTCTCAATCATCCCATTACTGGCTGGGTGATAACGCCTCATTTTGTGGTGAGTTGTGCTGCAAAATTTCACATCTTGTCTGAGCAGCTTGGATTCAAATCGCCATCCCCTATCTGTCATGACAGGTATGGATAGCCAAAGCATGACACCCAATATGACACAAAAGTGACAGCCAGAGTTTCTGCCATAACAGTCTATCGTTATAAGTATGTAACATCGGCTGTCAGGTGGTGGCAATGGACCAACAACGTTGATGTGGACATGACTGAAAAGGGCGATCGTGATTGGAAATTTCCCTGTCAGTGCTTGCATGTGGTGGTGTATCTTGCGTCTTTGGCATTTAAGACAACACCTTGCCCATTTAAGGCAGTCTTTCTGTACACCTGGCCACACGTAACTATTCATCACTAGGCGGGTTGTCAGTCGAATACCTGGGTGGAACAAGTCATGAAGCATATTGAAGCCGTTCATTCTGAAGGCAATTGGTAGGAATGGCTATGGTTTTGATGTGTTACAGTCACAATTCAGCCTGACATTACTCCTTGAAATTTTGGTAAGTTGCAGATCCAATGGTGATGTTCCTGCTGATAACATTCCTTGTAGTTCTTGATCTGATTGTTGAGCAGTGGCAAGTTTGGTGTAATCAATCATGCTAGTAATGCTTCTGACCTGAGACAGACAATCGACTGCCACATTGTCGATGCCAGAGATGTGCCAGACGTCCATACTGAACTGTGAGATGAACATTAGCTGATTGTGTTGCCTAGGTGAATAGTTTGTGTTGTTCTGGTGAAAGGCGTAAGTTGGTGATTTGTGATTGGTGTAGGTAACGAAGTCTCTAGCTTCTGGTTGAGACCTGAAGTATTTAAACAGCCGAAAGTTCTCTGCCATAAGTGCTCCACAAGGTGCAGTAGGCTAAGGGTGCACCAGTAGTGGGGCATCTACAGTGCTCTTCAAATGCCACACACATGCTATCGGTCCATGTTATAACAGAGTTACCGTTTGTCTTTGAGCCACTGAGTACTGCAATTACTGGTTTTTGTAACAGCAGAGTGTGGCAAGTGATGGCGATAAAAATTTAATATACCAAGCAATCGGCGTAATTCCTTTGCCTTATTTGGGCGTGAAATTCATAAGACGGCTTCTACCTTCTCTGGCAGTGGTAGTGATCCTGCTGCTGTAATCATATGCCCTAGGAATTTCACATGGGATGGCCAAAGACACATTTGGCAGTGTTCAGGACGACACTGTAGTGTTCCAGCCACTTAAAAACTTCCATTAAATGCTGCCAATGTTGCTCTGCTGATGATGAAAAGACTACTTGTCATCCAGGAGAGGAAAAGCAAAAGTGAGGTCCTGTAGCACAGAGTCAATTAAGTGTTGCCATGTTCGAGAAGAGCTCCTGAGTCCAAAAGTCATAAATTTGTTCTCAAACAGGCCAAAAGTAGTGACAGTCACAGTCTTGGGAATGTCTCATTCAGCTCCAGGGATCTGTGTGTACGCTTTTGCACCGTCCAAGTTGCTAAAAACTACCCCACTCAATGCAGTGTTGTAGTCACGTAAAAACAGCATTGGGTATCTGTTCGGTATTGTTCTGGCATTCACGGCTCTGTAGTCACAACAGGGTCGCCAAGCACCATCGTTTTTCGGGACCAAATGTAATGGTGAGGACCAGGGGCTGTTGGATGGCTGCATTACACCTTCCTAAACCCTACTGTAGATGCGACTCTTCAAAGCTTTCCCATCGGATGTGTTGTAAATAGTCTTCACGGGTTTGCCACCGGATCACATTGTGCAAATTCCACAATATTTCCTCGGAGCAATTGTCAGATGTCTTCAGGTGGTTCAACCTTGCTCGTGGCTAGGTATGACTGATGGTCTCCGCACACCGTCGCCCCGTTTCTAGAACACGTGCGCGAAAAAAGCGCAGCCATGGACATCGCGCATGCGCCGTGATTTGCCCTATTCAAACTCCCTCTGCCGAAAATCGCAGAGCAGCTCTCTTGCACAGTTGCTAGTTCTAGTATGCAATATTAAAGTATTTTACACTTTTCTGTTAATCTAAAAGTTTTCATTATGGAACTGACTGGCTCTTCCCTTCCTTGGAATTTGTTGAAGAGGGTTCATCTGCTTTGCATGTGGCACATCTTTGAAATTAGGAAACACAGAAGGTAAAGACAGTTTCAAATTACTTTCCTTGTGAAGTTTGTTCCTGAATTTTTTAAGAAAGAAAAGCTTTTTCGTTCTGATATGTGGACGAGACAGGTAATAAACTTGTTACTGCTTTATCTGATAGCATTGGAAACTCCATCTTTAAGCTTAACAGAAATTTACTGGTGATAAAGATTTCTTTTCTGTAACTTAGTCACTGGAAGTTTCAAGTAGCTGCTAGTTTCAATTTACACTTCATGTGGATTCCAAAATTATTGCCTTTTCCAAGCGATTGTGAATCCCGTTGTTAGACAGATTTCCCAAATTTCAAGGCTTTTGATGAACAGTTCATACAGTCTTACACATTAAACAGGTTTTTGTATCATCCTTGAAGTACTAAATTTCAACTGTTGATTTTTTTTTAACAAAATTTGTGTGAAACACATTACAGTCGGAAGCCAGATTTTGTCTAGGGGAAAATGTACCTGGTGAGAAAAGATAAGCCATACAGTATGAGAAAATTTCTGTGGTGATACAACCATCTTACATCTGTATTAATCACTAAAAACTTTTAAATACTTAGTGTTACAAAAAATTGCTAATTAATAGGGTGGTAGGATGACCACTTAACTATTTTCACTGCATTGTAAGGTACAGAGGTTTTTCACATGCACTTAACAAGAAGTTGATTTAATAATTGCAAGCAGTGGTGGAGATTTGAATAACCATGTTGTTGTTCACGTTACGGCCATCTTTTATTGTAATATAAGATTGGATGTAAAGTACTGTGTTGGTAAATACTGTGCAAAGTAAAAAGCTGCTTGCAAATGGGCCACAGAGATTGTTTCGCACCCGCAACTGTGCAATGCCTGGCAGGCATGCCACTTGACGAGCAGCCGGGCCACACAGGTGCCTTGGCTTACTTGGATTTTCTAACGGGACACTGCACGGCCCAGTGGGCCCCAGCGCGGCTCGACTGGCTGACTGGGTAGTGCAGGTCGAGGCTTGTCGGGCAGTCGAGGCTATGGTCCCAGGCAGACCATGCAGGTTTAGTGCGTACCTCTGTCGAGTAGTTTAAATGCCCTGCTATCGTAGTTAAAACTGACTGCGGGAAAGAAAACTAAACACATTTGTCCAACAAAGTACAGAAGTTTCTTTCCTGCAGTTGGTTTTTACAGAAAACCTGCAAATTGTCAAAGTATGTAGCTCATGTCCGTCTGAATGTTCATTAGAGTATAGGATAACATTTTGAAGAAAATTGATCCACAACTTATTGACATTTTTCACGACAATGTTTAACAATGTCTTTTCTTTATATTATAGTATACATATTTGAGAAATAACGTAGGCAAGTGAGAAAGGTTTTCTTATCGTATGTATTCCATTGATTATAGTGGCTTTGGACATCTTTCCAGCCTACTAGCTAACCCAGTAGAAATATACATGAAGATGAAAATATACTGTTCTTGTAGACTTTCAAACTATATGGATCATTTTATATTGCAGCCAGGAAAGATGTTGTGTCACACTGGCTTAGAACAGTTTATCATTGATTGAGGTGGAATCGTGGTTAACACTGAAATTGCATTCAGGAGTATTGTTTAAATTGTAGTTCTGCCACTCATATTTAAGTTTGCTGTGATGCCCCAAATCACAAGGCAAACTGTGGGGAAGTTTCCTTTGAAAAGGACCCAGCTTATGCAGTACCCTCTCCTTGTCAACTCAGGCATGTTTGATCTCTAATGACCTCATCATTTGTGGTCCTTTAAACACTGTATTCATTTTTTAAAGATATATGCAACACTCTTTAATCTGTTAAGTTTCTTCTTGTTTAATATATGCTTTTCCTTGCTATTTTTCTTGCATTATACTGAGAATTAGATAATTAAGTAAACAAATGTTACTCTGGCATTGTGCAGCATAAGAGCCGTGGCTTTAGCAGTGTAAGTGCACGGCAATCTGTAATGATGTGTGTGTACATTGGTTTAATCTTCTGTCTTTCAATAAACATTTTTTGCCAAGGTTCAGAGATTAAGTGATAGGGCACTGTAAGAGTATTTTTATCTGTAATTCAGAATATGTATAACTCTTTGAATAGAAATAGTTGTTTGAAAAAAAATGGACTGGTTTTTACATTAATATTATATATTATAAATTGCCTTGTGGTAAAAGTGTAGCACAAAGAAGACTTGTCAGATGTCAGTGTAACTTCATGCATGTACACACCATTGGCGACTGTGTAAATGATTAGAGCTACTATTCTCTGTGACAGGCAGAATGGCCATCAGTGTGCATTAGTGTTGCTTATGCTCATTGTTGCCACCAGGGGTGGTAGATTATGTAAAGGGTATGAACAGCTCCAGATGTTGAGGGATTACAGTAAAGGAAATGCATTTCCCGTCTGCTCCCATGAGACAGTGTTATCTGCACTTGATAGTTTGCAGGAGGCCTCATTGTGGATCTCCAAATGGCCAGCTGCTCAAATTGTGCAGTATCCAAATTTGTGGGGCATTTAGATGCGATAGTGGCCCAGTGTTGGAACGTGAAGGTACAGGCATGTGCGTTGCCAAGGTTTGCACTCATAATCCCTTACATTTGAGCCTACCATCTAAGGCCAAGTAATGAATTCCCTGCAACATTCTGTGTCATTCCATGCTATTGGTTGGGGACTACCAGCAGCCAGACTAGGGAATTACCGGCCCATGCATAGGCTCCTGTTAACACCCCAGAGCTAGTATTCTGGATGTCAAAGACCAATTCCAACAGCTGTGGGCCAGCTTGCCTCAGGAGGGTATACAACAGTTCTGACACCCTTCCCAACCAAACAAGTGCTCACCCTCAGGCCAAAGGATGAGCAGTGTCATGCTGATAAGTGGGCTCATACTGCCAAGTTCTTTGTAAGTCTGACTCGGTTTTGTAATCACTGTGGTAACATCACATACCATTTTAACATGTGAATTTTCATTTCATTTCCTCCTCTATGCTTTACTAGAATTGGATGGTGTATGTAATTAGTGTAGCATTTTGTCTTTGAACAGAAATTATGTGTGGTTTATGGAAAATAATAATACTATTTTTTTCTTTCAAGGGTTAATTGTTACAATATTCTGAATGTACAAGCTCCATTTGGAGGATTCAAGATGTCTGGTAATGGACGTGAATTGGGAGAATATGGTTTAGAAGCATACAGTGAAGTGAAGACTGTAATTGTGAAAATACCTCAGAAGAATAACTAAATTTCTTTAAGAGAAATGTCTCAACTCGCATAATTACAAAATAGTTATGCTAAGTTCTGATTGTCAGCATCCACTACTCTTTTTTTTATGAGTATTATGTCTTCCACAAGTAATGAATCCACATACGTCGATATTGATACATATTATTGTCACGTAATTTTTTTTATACTGTGTAACAACATTGATGGAAACCAGTTTTGATTTGCTTATTGAGGAATGAAACTTCTACAACTGAGTGTGATTACATAGTTTTATTAATATGAGACTGTTTATTTTAATACTAGAATTAATTTTGTATAGTTCGTATGTTTCTATCAGAATACTTATTTTTGTATTCCTTTAAATAAAGTGCCTCTCTACAGTTTCAATTCCTTTTCATATTTACAGAAAATCTTGCTTATATTTTTTTAACCATGATTCAACTTTTTAAACACAAATTTAGTGGAAAATTTGCATGTTGAAGAATGGAAAGATATGCCTTGTAGCATTTGGAAACTGAGAACCATGAGAGAGTAAAAATAAATATCACAATACTGTAAAGGTACAGTGTAAATAATAATTCATAAAAATCTACCATCTTTACAGCTATGAGATTATTCCCTATGTTGGGTTTTACTGGTTTATTGTGTGTGCCTCCAGTTTAGTAGTTGGATGACACACTACTACTACTACTACTACTACTACTATTACTACTACTACTACTACTACTACTACTATTACTTCTAGTAATTATTATTATTATTATTATTATTATCGTCATTATTACTACTATTAGTCATCATTCTTCTCCTCCATCTCCTTATATTTGAGCTGTATACCTGTCAGTTACTGTTACTGTGAGTCTGGAGTGTTACTGGAGTAAGTTAGTGAATGTGTGTAGACTACTCTATGTACGATCTACCATCCAGTTGCACGTGTGTGCCAACTTTACCTACAAATAACTTTTGGTTGCTGTTGTTTAAATTAACTGCTTGTGTGGAAACAGTGCCAAGTGACCTCTTCCTTTCGCAGTTGTGCAGGAAGACAGCTCTGATATATCTAAGCTACTCAAATGACATAATCAGATTTTTGTTAATTCTTCTGTATTATAACAGCAATGTTTCCACTACAAAATTAATTTCATAACTGCAGGTGATGCAGATCACTCGTACCTTGTAGCTCGCAACAGATCGTAACATGTATGTGTCATGCTTTGACATTAGAGACCAAATGACCATTCTCATCACGATTCTTCTGTTGTTCAATCCTTTACAATCTTGTAAGCACTCCTTTTCTCCTTGACTTCCAAGGCACTTAAAAGCCACAATGCCAAAGCGTAAGCTGGTCTCCCCAGCAGGTGGAGACACGCATTTGGCATCATGCCTTGCCGATATGCTGAAATGACTTCATTTTGCATCTGTCTGCACATACATCAAACAATAGCACGTACAATGGGATGTTCCACATGTAGTTTCCATGAACCTCCTTCATCAGCCAAAGCATATAAAAGGGAAACTTAGTATTCCATAGAAATCCACATTACCTCATGGATCCCCCCGCCAACTGAGACGAAAGATGATGTGCAACCCAACTTACTTAACTAATTGTAACATTCTATAACATTAAAAAAAGTAGTCTTTAAATAACAATAGGTTTTAGCTTCATTTCAATTATCACTATTTTCAGTAGTCTCTCAATATAAAACCCCATTTTATTTTTGAAAATAAATCTCCATCGAGTAATTCAGCTTCGACAAAGGATATACTTCATTCAAAATATTTGTGTATGTGCAGCTCATCAGTTCTTCATTCATTCAGTCATTCATTCATTTCTGTATTATAATAAACGATTTTTGCATTTTGTTTTTTTTTATTGCTCCCTTTATGTGGGATTTCTGTGTACATTGTTTCCTTTGTATGGAGAAGAGTAAGGAAATGATTGATTTGTTTAATCAGGTTGTATCGTAGTTACTGAAATGTAACAGCCTAGATCTGTGGTCAGCATACCCTGCCGAACGGACTTGTCTCAGCATCACCCAACAGGCCCTCAAAAAGATCCTAATGTACCCCTGTGTTAAGTATGAAGGTATGGAGTAACAACGCATGTGTAATTCATCAAGAAATCATTACCTGTCTGTCAGTCAGTCAGTCTATTGTCTTCATCTCCACAAGCTGCTATTTGCATACCATAATGCATTACAGTGTATGAAAGAGTATAAAAATCTTACATAACAAATGTAATAAATCGTTCTTACTCTGCTACATCATATTTTGTAGCTGTAGTGGATTTGCTTGTATTATCACTGTTGTTTCTTTTATTTATGTGAGAACTATGGTAAGTATGTCCGTGATAGGACACTGGCAGTTTGAACATCATCCTAAGACTGACATTAGGATAGATCAGTGAAAGATAGCATTCAAGTTTAAGATCAAAGTAGAGAGAGAGTAGAAGAATTGATTCACAGAAAATAAAATGTGAAGTATGGAAACAGTTAACTCGACATTAAAGTGCTGTCAAACCACCGAATCTGTGGAAATCTGATTCTCCTGGGGATTTGAATTTCTTAACATGATGGTATTATATAAACATTTTCTTTGATCTGTTCTGGTATCTGCAAGAAACATAGCTTTAAAAATTCCTTGCTTGTGTCTTCATATTTAAATTATAATAATATGACGTAATGAATACAATGCAGAGAACACACAATGCTCCTTGGGGCTTCAATGATCATCTTTAATTTGCTTAACCTCACACATGATTTAACATCTGGAGGCGATGCTTGCTTTATTCGCCACATAGTTTACGACCTCACCTTCACCTTCAACATTTTATTTAATAAAAAGGTAATGTGCTAATAGATCCTCAGATATTTAATAAAATGAATTGCAAAAAAGTTCAGTGTACAGATTTTTTGTTCAAAGGCTGTTTAACTTTAGATCTAGACTATGTCGCTGGGCCATTTATGCTGTTTTACACTAGCCTTTCTGCTGTGACCCAGATCATTTCTTATGTTAGTTAAATACTTAATCTTTTTAACATCCTCTTTTTCATTTACCAATAAATAAGAAAATAAGGCTACATTTATCTCAGTTATGTAAATATAATTGTATGACAGTTACAAAATAACCTGTGGAGTAATTGAAAGTCTTCCCAGCTCTCACTGGTTCATCTGAGGCATATCAGCTGCTGTCGATACATGATAGCCTCCTCCAGGAGCAGGAGAACAAATACATCTTACATCTTTACTTTCTACCACTGCAGTCGTTATCAGGAGAAAGAAAACTGGCGTTCTACGGATCGGAGCGTGGAATGTCAGATCCCTTAATCGGGCAGGTAGGTTAGAAAATTTAAAAAGGGAAATGGATAGGTTGAAGTTAGATATAGTGGGAATTAATGAAGTTCGGTGGCAGGAGGAACAAGACTTCTGGTCAGGTGACTACAGGGTTATAAGCACAAAATCAAATAGGGGTAATGCAGGAGTAGGTTTAATAATGAATAGGAAAATAGGAATGCGGGTAAGCTACTACAAACAGCATAGTGAACGCATTATTGTGGCCAAGATAGGTACGAAGCCCACACCTACTACAGTAGTAAAAGTTTATATGCCAACTAGCTCTGCAGATGACGAAGAAATTGAAGAAATGTATGATGAAATAAAAGAAATTATTCAGATTGTGAAGGGAGACGAAAATTTAATAGTCATGGGTGACTGGAATTAGAGTGTAGGAAAAGGGAGAGAAGGAAACATAGTAGGTGAATATGGATTGGGGGACAGAAATGAAAGAGGAAGCCGCCTGGTAGAATTTTGCACAGAGCACAACATAATCATAACTAACACTTGGTTTAAGAATCATGAAAGAAGGTTGTATACATGGAAGAACCCTGGAGATACTAAAAGGTATCAGATAGATTATATAATGGTAAGACAGAGATTTAGGAACCAGGTTTTAAATTGTAAGACATTTCCAGGGGCAGATGTGGACTCTGACCACAATCTATTGGTTATGACCTGTAGATTAAAACTGAAGAAACTGCAAAAAGGTGAGAATGTAAGGAGATGGGACCTGGATAAACTAAAAGAACCAGAGGTTGTACAGAGATTCAGGGAGAGCATAAGGGAGCAATTGACAGGAATGGGGGAAATCAATACAGTAGAAGAAGAATAATGGGTAGCTTTGAGGGATGAAGTAGTGAAGGCAGCAGTGGATCAAGTAGGTAAAAAGACGAGGACTAGTAGAAATCCTTGGGTAACAGAAGAAATATTGAATTTAATTGATGAAAGGAGAAAATATAAAAATGCAGTAAGTGAAACAGGCAAAAAGGAATACAAACGTCTCAAAAATGAGATCGACAGGAAGTGCAAAATGGCTAAGCAGGGATGGCTAGAGGACAAATGTAAGGATGTAGAGGCCTATCTCACTAGGGGTAAGATAGATACCGCCTACAGGAAAATTAAAGAGACCTCTGGAGATAAGAGAACGACTTGTATGAATATAAAGAGCACAGATGGAAACCCAGTTCTTAGCAAAGAAGGGAAAGCAGAAAGGTGGAAGGAGTATATAGAGGGTCTATACAAGGGCGAGGTACTTGAGGACAATATTATGGAAATGGAAGAGGATGTAGATGAAGATGAAATGGGAGATATGATACTGCGTGAAGAGTTTGACAGAGCACTGAAAGACCTGAGTCGAAACAAGGCCCCCGGAGTAGACAATATTCCATTGGAACTACTGACGGCCGTGGGAGAGCCAGTCCTGACAAAACTCTACCATCTGGTGAGCAAGATGTATGAAACAGGCGAAATACCCACAGACTTCAAGAAGAATATAATAGTTCCAATCCCAAAGAAAGCAGGTGTTGACAGATGTGAAAATTACCGAACTATCAGCTTAATAAGCCACAGCTGCAAAATACTAACACGAATTCTTTACAGACGAATGGAAAAACTAGTAGAAGCCAACCTCGGGGAAGATCAGTTTGGATTCCGTAGAAACACTGGAACACGTGAGGCAATACTGACCTTACGACTTATCTTAGAAGAAAGATTAAGGAAAGGCAAACCTACGTTTCTAGCATTTGTAGACTTAGAGAAAGCTTTTGACAATGTTGACTGGAATACTCTCTTTCACATTCTAAAGGTGGCAGGGGCAAAATACAGGGAGCGAAAGGCTATCTACAATTTGTACAGAAACCAGATGGCAGTTACAAGAGTCGAGGGACATGAAAGGGAAGCAGTGGTTGGGAAAGGAGTAAGACAGGGTTGTAGCCTCTCCCCGATGTTGTTCAATCTGTATATTGAGCAAGCAGTAAAGGAAACAAAAGAAAAATTCGGAGTAGGTATTAAAATTCATGGAGTAGAAATAAAAACTTTGAGGTTCGCCGATGACATTGTAATTCTGTCAGAGACAGCAAAGGACTTGGAAGAGCAGTTGAATGGAATGGACAGTGTCTTGAAAGGAGGATATAAGATGAACATCAACAAAAGCAAAACAAGGATAATGGAATGTAGTCTAATTAAGTCGGGTGATGCTGAGGGAATTAGATTAGGAAATGAGGCACTTAAAGTAGTAAAGGAGTTTTGCTATTTGGGGAGCAAAATAACTGATGATGGTCGAAGTAGAGAGGATATAAAATGTAGACTGGCAATGGCAAGGAAAGCGTTTCTGAAGAAGAGAAATTTGTTAACATCCAGTATAGATTTAAGTGTCAGGAAGTCATTTCTGAAAGTATTCGTATGGAGTGTAGCCATGTATGGAAGTGAAACATGGACGATAAATAGTTTGGACAAGAAGAGAATAGAAGCTTTCGAAATGTGGTGCTACAGAAGAATGCTGAAGATTAGATGGGTAGATCACATAACTAATGAGGAAGTATTGAATAGGATTGGGGAGAAGAGAAGTTTGTGGCACAACTTGACCAGAAGAAGGGATCGGTTGGTAGGACATGTTCTGAGGCACCAAGGGATCACCAATTTAGTATTGGAGGGTAGCGTGGAGGGTAAAAATCGTAGAGGGAGACCAAGAGATGAATACACTAAGCAGATTCAGAAGGATGTAGGTTGCAGTAGGTACTGGGAGATGAAAAAGCTTGCACAGGATAGAGTAGCATGGAGAGCTGCATCAAACCAGTCTCTGGACTGAAGACCACAACAACAACAACAACAACAACAACAACAACATCTTTACTTTCTACCACTGCAGCAAATAATACATATATTATTAGCAAATACCACACACTGACATAATGTAGCATACCGAACCCAGCACAGTCCATTTGTGACAAACATTTTGTTTTTCAGCTGACAGTAAATGACATGACAACTTGCATACCTTCCTACTCTATTCATCTGTTCTTTCATATTCATATGCTAACTACCCTCAAATTTAAAACCAGTCAGTACTTCAGTATTCAATGTGTAGTCGGACTTTCCTGCCACAGATTTCATCCGAAGCTTAAATCTTCTGTGGAGCATTCACTATGGTCTAAAAAATTTTTAAAAATGATGATGAGCATTATACACTCTAGTAAGCTCACTCAGACAAACAAACTCTTTTTGATTCTTGAGAGTATTGCCCAAAGAATTAGTTATAGCACTAGTGGATTTGATTTTCTCTTGCACCTTTTGTTCAACTAACTCTTGTAGACATTCCTCCAAACTAGTCAAGTGTTCGGGGGCATCAATTACTTCACCAAAAGTTCTAATGCCACAACTTTGCCTCACATACCTGAGACTTGGTTGTTAAATGTCTTTTCATTCACTTTGTTTCCTACAGGGTTACATTGTTTATTTACTTTTTCTGTAATTCCTTAGAAAAATTTAATATTCTTTAGGAAATGCATAATATAAATGACTTTCATGCAATTTACTCACTCACCGATTTCAGTCCAGGACCGTGTTCACATTAGTCAAATATGCAACTATAAAACTGTTACATATCATAGATTTTTTGAACTCCAAAGTACATAACTGATGTCAAGCCGAACAATTCTGAACACAACAAATGTGTGAAATGCTTGCCTGCATTGACCCCTTAGCTACGGTCAACTAGCACCTGTTGTACAAAATTTCTAAAAGTGTTTAATACTTCTTTGAGTTTTGCACAAAATAAACTTACTCCTTGATTAATCATATCAATTCAGGCAACACCATTGTGTGTGCCTTCTCGGTTGCTTTGGGCTACGTCATATCTTCTATTATTCTTATCAAAATTCTTGAAAAACCATGAATGCTTCCTTCTTATATTCCATCAAAGTTGACTGTTACTGCAGTGAATTGGCGAGTGTGAGTTACTCCGTGTACGATCTGTCACCCAGTCCCATCCTCCCTCCCCTCCCAGATTCATAAATTCTGTCCAGTTTTCAGTTGCTAATTTATTTTATCATTGTTTAATTAACTGACAAATGCTGTTTTTTTATAGATACTGAGCTTTATAAGTTGGTAGCCTGATAACTATCCAGCTTGTACAATGTAACATTTTAATTAATATTGTGCAATATTGTTTCACAGAGCAAAGCACACACATCTCTGTTCTCAAGTACATTCGTTTTATGAGTCTCTCGCTTCAGAAATGCTTGAGGTCTTTGGAACATGTCTAGAGTCATCTTGTTGTCACAATAGTAGTTTCGGATGCAAGTGTTATGTAAAGTTGTATTAAGTGCATAGCAAGAGTGATAGCAGAATCCCTAAGCTAAATAGTCATCCAAGGTGCATGATCAACTAAGTCAATTTCATGAACACAATACATGAAATATTCACGAGCTCATAATAATTCAGAGTTCAGTATGACCATTTACTCATTGACGCATGAGAGATAATGAGTAGGAACTCGTACTCTTACTATTCTTGATTCCATAATGCAAGCAGAAAACAAAGTTTTGCACTGGAGCACATTCAGAACTTATGAGAGTTAGTCCTTTCAAAAGTTGCCCAGAATCTACTACTCAGATGACCAAATCTCACAAACGTCTTCTTTCAGAATTAATGTAAAAATGTCCTAAACGATACTCGTAAGCACAGCACTTAACAATGTCTGTCTCTACTTGCTTCAAGTAGTTTGGCCATTGCCACCAAAATATATCATTCCAAATATTCTACACAAATGATCTGACTACTTTCCACACTTAAAAAATGTATTTTAACAAGACTTAATAAAGAAATGTTATAAAAATTGTCATACCTAGGCCATTTATAATAAGTAATAATTTTTTCATAAATAAATAAGACAGTGTTCTTGTGCAAGTTTGCTATCATTAAATGACAACAAGTGTTGTTAATTTTTGTTTAAACAATTACTTGCTTCTTCTTGGTAGAAGTGTCCTTTAGTGCTTTCTTTCTCAATGGTGTTGTCAGCTAACACATGTGATTGATAGGCCACTTCTAAAGTACTATGCTTTTTAATATCGATTGTGATGATGATGATGATGATGATGATGATGATGATGAGTGGTGATGATGATGAGTGGTGATGATGATGAGTGGTGGTGGTGGTGGTGGTGGTGGTGGTGGTGGTGGTGGTGGTGATGCTGATGGTGGCCCATACTCCGTGATGGAGCGTAGGGGAACAATGCGGGTGACCAGCACCGCCGTGCTAGGCAAGATCCTAGCGGAGGTGGTTTGCCATTGCCTTCCTCCGACCGTAATGGGGGATGGACGACGACGACGAGACGCGCGCGCGCACACACACACACACACACACACACACACACACACACACACACACACACACACACACACACACACACACACAGTCATCTCGAGGCAGGAAAAATCCTTGACCCCGCCGGGAATCGAACCCGGGACCCAGTGCTCGGAAAGCGAGAACGCTACTGCGAGACCACGAGCAGTGGATATCGATTGTAATCATATTTGAATAAAGTGAATGGAAAAATAGTAAAATATTCAATGAATAACTACACAAGTATGACGAGATAAGGGGTAATGATGCTTCATTCAGTTGACGTGTTAACGAGAAGGTTGCGTTGTGGGTTGCACACACAGTGTTTGAGTTGTTAATTTTAACATTCATTGTGGAAATATTCAATCAGTCTCAAATATTAACCTTTGTAGTTTTTAAAATATTGCAAATATTACTATTTCACTGAATGCATCTCAAATATATTCAGATTCGCTTTGCTATGGAACTGTGATTTATTATTGAAGTTCTAAGAACTTTAAGTAACCATGTGTCAGACTGCCTCAAACTCTGCCATTTCTGTCCTCTGGAAAGTGAGCAATTGCCGTTCACATGCTCTGGGATTTAACCACATCCTGCCATGCCCTCCCCACCTTTGTGCCTGGGCTGGCCAGTAGCAGTATCTTCGGCTGAGCCACTCCACCCCACCCTGAAACCAGATCGCAAGTAGAATTCCCACTGATAACCTACTAATGAGATTAATGATTTCGACCAAACAATAAGTTCCATGCATCCAAAGACTAAATTTGCGGTGGGAACAAAAAGAGAAAACAATGTAAATTTCCTAGACCTGAAAACAGAAAGACAGTAAGCATTTGTTTTGAATTTACAGAAAACCTATGACCACAGATAGTACAATCCATTCCAAATCGTGCCATCCTCAACAATACAAAAAAGCCTTCTTTATTTCAGTGATCAATTTTATGACAGTTTTCTTTGTCACAAGAAGACATAGGCAAAGAACTCAACTCCATAAACAAACAGCCTGTGGTAATGGATACAAAAGTAAGGTGTAGTGACCATTTATTACAAGATCAAAGAGAGACTGACAGCACATGGAAACAAATGTCGAAAGGACAAAAGCAAGAAAATAAAATGCGTACACTAATGGCCATTAAAATTGCTACACCAAGAAGAAATGCAGATTTGATTGGCTGGGTGAATAGCAGGAAAGTTAAAGGGGGGAGGCACTGTCATGAGTGGTAAAATACCAGTGGTTATAGGCTTCAGAAAAGACCCTTTTTTAGGGTAGGGAGGACAGAAAGAAAGCAAATTTTAAGAGGTTAGAACTGAGACAAACCTTCAGTTTGTGAAAGAAATCAAAAAACATAATTCCAGCTTATTACATCAGCATAAACAGCCATTGGTTAAGAATTTTCAACTGTCAGCAGATATTTTAACTCCACCCAATTTTAACTCAATGTGAAATGTCGGCTATCTTTATTGCATCAAAATATTCGAGGACTGAGAAATAAAATTAATGAATTAACTATTTGCATAGATGAATTAGTCTTCAAACCCAGCTGACATAATCTGCCTCTCTGAACATCATGTGACCACTGGTATAGAACTTTTAAGTGTTACAGGGTTTAGATTAGCATCTCACTTTTGTAGATCGGAAATGGAGAAAGGAGGAGTTGCCACATTCATCAGGAACTGTCATAAATTTAAGAACATAGACATTCATAAATTTTGCCTAGAACAGCATATGGAAGCATGTGCAACAGAATTAGAATTTCACAAAAAATCCTTCATAATATTAAGTGTATATCGAGCACCTGGAGGTAACTTTAATCCGTTTGTAAACCACCTTGAAGCTGTACTGGCCCATTTAACAACCAAAAACAAAGAAATAGTGGTTGCTGGTGAATTCAATGTAGATTTCCTTAAAGACTCTCCCAATAAGAACTTATTTGAGTTAGTAACACTATCATTCAACTTAATTCCCACTGTAAAGTTCCCCACTAGGATAGCCACTTGCTCACAAACAGCCATTGATAATATCTTTATAGAAAAGTCCAATGAACAAAATTATATTACAAAACCAATAGTCAATGGCCTCTCAGATCATGACATGCAGTTCCTTCTGTTAAATGTTAATACTGAACAGGATATAAAATCTGTTAAATCTGAGCTCAAGAGGGTAATCAGTAAGCCAAAAATTGATTATTTTAGGACACTCCTCAGAGACATTCACTGGACTGACGTTTACAGTGCTCATGGCATGAATGAAAAATATAACATTTTTGCTAATAAAGTGCTTACCTTATTCGAACACTGCTTTCCCCCAAAACTTACCAAGGTTAGAGCAAAGTCTACAAAGAAGCCATGGATTACTCGAGGAATGGGGGTATCTTGTAAAACAAAAAGAAAACTGTATCTGTCAATCCCAAACATTTCCAATGTTGATGCTATAGCACATTATAAGAAATACTGCAAAATATTAAAGACTGTAATACGGATGTCAAAGCAAATATATTACAAGGAAAAGATAGTAATATCAGATAGCAAAATAAAGACAATATGGGATATAGTGAAGGAGGAGACTGGTAGAACCAGACATGAAGAGGAACAAATAGCATTAAGAGTAAATGATACATTGATGACAGGTGTGTATAGTGTTGCAGAACTTTTTAACAAACATTTTATAACTGTTACTGAAAAGATGGGGTTGTCAGGTTAGGTAGATGCTGCTATGGATTACCTTAGACCAGACATTTCAAGTAACTTCCATAATATGAATTTGACCCTCACTACCTCAACAGAAATAATGTCCATCATAAAATCTTTAAAATCAAAAACATCTAGTGGGTATGATGAAATATCAACAAAGTTAATTAAAGAATGTGATTCTGAGCTAAGTAACATATTAAGCTATCTGTGTAACCAGTCATTTATCAGTGGAATATTTCCTGAATGTCTGAAATATGCTGAAGTTAAGCCACTGTTTAAGAAGGGAGATAAAGAAATAGCATCAAATTTCCGTCCAATTTCACTGTTGCCAGCATTCTCAAAAATTTTCGAAAAAGTAATGTACAGTCGTCTTTATAACCATCTTATCTCAAATAACATACTGTCAAAGTCACAGTTTGGATTTCTAAAATGTTCTGATATTGAGAAGGCTATCTACACTTACAGTGAAAATGTGCTTAATTCATTAGACAAAAAATTGCAGGCAACTGGTATATTTTTTGATCTGTCAAAGGCATCCTTTTAAGTAAACTAGAATATTATAGTGTAACAGGAAATGCTGCAAAATGGTTCAAATCTTATATCTCTGGCAGGAAACAAAGGGTGTTATTAGGAAAGAGACATGTATCAAGCTATCGGGCATCATCCAACTGGGAACTAATTACATGTGGGGTCCCACAAGGTTCCATTTTGGAGTCCTTACTTTTTCTTGTGTATATTAATGACCTTTCATCAGTAACATTACCAGATGCCAAGTTTGTTTTGTTTGCCGATGATACAAACATTGCAATAAATAGCAAATCAAGTGTAGTCTTAGAAAGATCAGCCAAGAAAATATTTGTGGACATTAATCACTGGTTCCTAGCCAATTCTTTGTCACTAAACTTTGAAAAAACACACTACATGCAGTTCAGAACTTGTAAGGGGTGTCCCAAGAGTATATGTCTAACATGCGATGACAAGAAGGTAGAAGAAGTGGACATTGTTAAATTCTTGGGATTACAGCTTGATAATAAATTCAACTGGGAGGAGCACACCACAGAACTGCTGAAGTGTCTTAACAAATCTCTGTTTGCAATGCGGATTTTGTCAGACATAGGGGATATAAAAATGAAAAAGCTGGCATACTATGCTTACTTTCATTCCATAATGTCATATGGGATTATTTTTTGGGGTAATTCATCAAGCCAAGCTAAAGTTTTCTGGGCACAAAAACGTGCAGTAAGAGTTATATGTGGTGTGAACTCAAGAACATCCTGCAGAAGCCTGTTTAGGGAACTAGGGATACTAACTACTGCTTCCCAATGTATTTATTCCTTAATGAAATTTGTCATTAAAAATATATCACTTTTTCAAACCAACAGCTCAATTCATGGAGTCAATACTAGAAATAAGAATAATCTCCACAAGTCATTTAGTCTTGTACAAAAAGGTGTGCATTATTCAGGAACGCACTTTTTCAATAACTTGCCAGCAGCCATAAAGAGCTTAACAACCAATGAAATTCAGTTTAAGAGAAGCCTAAAGGATTTATTGGTTGCCAACTCCTTTTACTCCATTGATGAATTTCTTAGTAAAACCAACTGATTTGTGCATTAGTATTTGTAAAATGACTTAGTGTTCATTAAAAAATGACGATCATTCCACTTGGGACCAGTGGAATGGTACATTAGCTTATTTGTTTTAGTTGTAAATATTTGTCATGTATTGTTGTTTTTCTGACATGTTCCACATCCTGGAGGACCTCCTCACTACGGATCAATTGGAATGAAAGTAAATCTAATCTAATCTAATCTAAGATGATAAACGGGTATTCATTGGACAAATATATTATACTAGAACTGACATGTGATTACATTTCCACACAATTTGGGTGCATAGATCCTGAGAAATCGGTACCCAGAACAACTACCTCTGGCCGTAATAATGGCCTCCACACGCCTGGGCATTGAGTCAAACAGAGCTTGGATGGCGTGAACAGGTACAACTGCCCATGCAGCTTCAACACGATACCACAGTTCATCAAGAGTAGTAACTGGCGTATTGTGACGAGCCAGTTGCTCGGCCACCATTGACCAGACGTTTTCAGTTGGTGAGAGATCTGGAGAATGTGCTGGCCAGGGCAGCAGTTGAACATTTTCTGTATCCAGAAAGGCCCGTACAGCACCTGCAACATGTGGTCGTGCATTATCTTGCTGAAATTTAGGGTTTTGCAGGGATCGAATGAAGGGTAGAGCTACGGGTCGTAACACATCTGAAATGTAACGTCCACTGTTCAAAGTGCCGTCAATGAGAACAAGAGGTGACGGAGACATGTAACCAATGGCACCCCATACCATCATGCCGGGTAATACGCCAGTTTGGCGATGACAAATACACGATTCCAATGTGCGTTCACCGCAATGTCGCCAAACATGGATGCGACCATCATGAAGCTATAAACAGAACCTGGACTCGTCCGAAAAAATGACATTTTGCCATTCGTGCACCCAGGTTCGTCATTGGGTACACCATCGCAGGCGCTCCTGTCTGTGATGCAGTGTCAAGGGTAACAGCAGACATGGTCTCCGAGCTGATAGTCCATGCTGCTGCAAACGTCATCGAACTGTTGGTGCAGATGGTTGTTCTCTTGCAAATGTCCCCATCTGTTGACTCAGGGATCGAGACGTAGCTGCACGATCCGTTACAGCCATGCGGATAAGATGCCTGTCATCTCGACTGGGAATGATACAAGGCCGTTGGGATCCAGCACGGCTTTCCGCATTACCCTCCTGAACCCACCGATTCCATATTCTGCTAACAGTCATTGGATCTCGACCAACGCGAGCAGCAATGTCGCGATACGATAAACTGCAATCTTGATAGGCTACAATCCGACCTTTATCGAAGTCAGAAACATGTTGGTACGCATTTCTCCTCCTTACATGAGGTATCACCAGGCAATCACCAGGCAATGCCAGTCAACTGCTGTTTGTGTATGAGAAATCGGTTGGAAACTTTCCTCATGTCAGCACGTTGTAGGTGTTGCCACTGGTGCCAACCTTGTGTGACTGCTCTGAAAAGCTAATCATTTGCATATCACAGCATCTATTTCATGTCTGTAACATGTCATCTTCTTGGTGTAGCAATTTTAATGGCCAGTAGTGTAAATTTTCTAATACAGGAATTTGTAAAATTGCACTTGACAATTGCAGTTACTTTTCTATTTGGCAAATGTGACATACTTCTGAAACAAGGTTTAAATAGTACACATACACCTGCGATAACACAGCATTTGGTGACCACTTAAAAAATCAAATACATAAAATAAGTTGCAGCACATAATTTAAAATTTTGCACACCACTCTTAAAGTAGGTACCTCAGGATTTTGGAAGAACTTGAAATTTTTGGCAGTACGAGGTAGCATCCTGATGGTGTCCTTAGTGATAAAAGTGATTTCAAATAAAACTTCTCAAATATTTTAAGAAGTTATTTCATAGCATTTGAGTTCCTTAGTGTGGATGTCAGCATGTGCCATCAAAGACTTGCAGAGGTCAACAGTACCACCGTCACCTATAGCTTTGTGCTGGGTGCACAATACATGGGGCATCTAGGCTGCTCGCTGCAAGAATATCTGCTACATTGAACAGCACTACAAGAACTGTAGCATAGATAAACTAACATGAAACTATGAACAGTCTGCGCCATCTAGTAACGACTGCTACTTCTCACTACCTTCCAACTACAGATTATTCTAACTCTCAATTATTTGTTTGAAATGTTGCTGTAATTTTTGTTTTTTGAACACTCCTCTGATTTGATTTGCATTGTCATTTTTATTACTCATCATTCTAACCATAATATAAATTGGAATATGAGAAACAGACTGATATACACGTCCTCATAGTTTTTTTCCCCATCTTCTTCCTTCATAAATACTAGTTTTAGACTTACCACAGATTCTGTTTTAGCAGAATTTATGTACTGATAAAATTTTATTTTTTGAATATTTTATGAAATTCTGATCAGCTGTAAATTATCAGAATTTTATAGACTTTTTCATGTGTTTATTTTTTAAATAAAGTTTGCTTATTTACGTACAACTGAGAATATTTTTCGGAACTGTATTACTAAATGAACCTAATAATTATTTTGTACAATTATTTGTATGTTACGCATGCAGCAATAACCTCTAGCATAGCTCTGCATCCTATATAATGGCTGAAACATGCATGGTAACTTTGACTCAGGTTATTTGTACATGGTTGTGACTTGCAGCAGTATGAGAGGTATATCGTGTTTGTATTATAATTTCAGTTTTGTTTTTCGACCTGTTAATGTGACAGATAGTAATGCTTTCTTCTTCCACTTCTACTTTAGTTTCTGAAGATGGCTATTGCATAGCTGAAACTGGTAATTCTGGTCAAAAAACTTCACAACCAAGACAAATAAATAGAAAGCAGTGTTGTCAATAAAGTACAACACAAGTGGAAGACCTCAGACATGGCTATCCAATTGAGCTCGTATTTGCAGACCTAAAATGAAAGACTGTTAAGGTATTTTGAGTCAACAGTCCCCAATTTTTGAGAAAGCCTCCCCAAAACTTGATGACACACAATTGATTCAAAATTGACAGAATCAGTAGATGACTGAAAATGGCATTTTTGATAAATCTAGAGAAGAAACTTTTAAAACTGCTGCTTATGTAAGCATAACATAAGTACCATTGAATGTAAATGGCACCGGCATAAGCAACCAAGGTGAGCACAGAACCTGTTTTCAGTTCCCATAGAGATTCTACTTTTTTTTCCATTTGTATTTTTCCACAGTTTGAAACTGACAGTAATTGGAGGGTTAATAAGGTAAGCAAATTGGTCAGGAATAAAAATAAAGTAGACAAATCAATTTCTGAAACTACTTGCATTAGAAAAGAATTAAAAATTTGGTCCTAGTTGCTTTACAATGACTCTTTCAGTCACACAACTAACTGGATGGTACCTGTCATATATAAACATTCATGGCAAATACACTCTCAACACCAAGAACATATAATGGATGTGCGGGAACTCCATGACAGTATATAGTATTGCTGGCAGTGGACTGAGACAATGTATGAGTGATCTCTGACAGACTGTGTGGTTAATGGGTTCAACCAGTGCAGACAAAGCTCTGTTGTACTAACTTCAGAATAACAAAGTGTGTGCCTATTGTACATTCCACATCCCATATATTGCAGAGCGATACATTGGTGAACTATGACAACAATGTTCACATTCATTTCAGGACCTCTGCGGTTATTGTGCAGCTGCATTGCTGTCATCATGTCTGGACTGTGCTGTGTAATCCACACTGCAGTTCACATACTACAATAAGCAGTTTTGTGGGTAACACCCTCTATGCTCCTTGAGTTATCAAAAGTGATACTGACGTTCCCTACGACAGTGTTCTGACAGTGAACATTGGTGCTGAACAATGGAGTGCATTGGATAACCTACTGTGTGATTTCATTATGGACCCTACCTCACTTGCAAACTGCACTGCTTCCGATCCGCACCAATCTGAATGATCAGATACCCCTTTACTCACTTTGGCCAAGCTGTCATCCAGGCTGCATGTGAATTAATTTGTTCCAGGCCTCATCCAACTAACAGCATTGTCTTCTAATTTTGCATACTGCACACCAACTCACACCACTTATGGAACCAAACTGCACAGCTGTTCTTCCTCTACGGATCTCGTCATGGCAGCCTACTGTACTTGGTGGGACATAATATACTGCCACCTTATTGCCCAAATCAACCAGACTTGTGGTTCGCCATTGTGGAAAGCGTACTTGCATCGAGTGACATCATCATCACACTGCTTAGTCACCTGGGTGAACATGCAGGTACTATCAGCAATATCATCCTCACCCCACACTTGGCCTGTAAATATTAGGCAGCTCAAATAGCACTCTTCTGCCGCCTCTCCCACAGTTATATGACGTCATCTACTATGAAAATTTAAAGGGCAGGACTCCATCACAAGTAAGGCATTGGTTACACAGATAAATATATTTGCACCTCATACCTGATAGCACACTATGGGTTGGAAAGCTAGCTCACCTCACCCCCCACCCCAACCCTGCGAATTCAACTGGCCATTGTTGCACACAAGCAAGAGCCACTAGATGCACAGATGCCCATCTCAAACTTGCAGATAGAATATTCGCCATCATTGGGCATCAACACTGTATTAGTAAAGCAGACAGCAATGGTGTTGGATGTGACTTGGAACCGCACCAGGAGTGCAACCAACCTCCTTCCTACCAGGAGGCGAGCCGATCTTGCCTGATTTCTGCTGACCTTGACATCACTGCCACTAGCTGGAGCAGTGACCTATGCACTGTCACAACAAAGCACCACCCACCAGCCAACCATGCCAGTGCAAAACTGCTTTTGCTGGTACCACACACAATTTGGTGACTAAACTCCCAACTGTCATCAGCCATGCAACTACCCAGATTTGATGCATGGTTCATAGGAGGTGCCTAGACAATTGGAACAATGATGATACTGGCTCTCTTCTGCCTTGCTCTCATCATGAAATCAGGGTAAACATCAGTGCCAATGCTTCCTTGTTGATTCTGGCTGGGAGTCAGTGCTTCATCACCCTCTTTTTTCCATCCCCGAAGCGTGCCTACTCAGCTGTTCAGCTTTGCACAGCAAACAATTGAAGCATAGAAAACTAACTATAAGTGCCCAAAGCACAAAGTGTCAGTTTTGTATTTTGGCCCAATATGGAAGTGAATATCAGAGAAACTAGGGAGATGGCTTTTGGGAAATATTCTTGTAAACATCGTGGAACTACAGCTGGTTCACAATAAGATCAAGAGACATCAGGAGCATGCATATACATTACAGTCTCAAAACCACCAATGGTGTGCTTTAGGCTCTTATGATCCTCAGTTCCATAATTCAAATTTATGGATCTCAGAGCTGCATGCTGGACTGGGTTTTGATGACATTTCCATCTGGTTATTCGTTGCTGTGGATGTTAGTGAGTCAGTACCAAGTGCAATCTTCTTTCAAAACTTCTGTTCAGCTCCTGATCTGTATAGCAGCATTTCAACTCATTGTTAGTCACAGGTGTAATTGGCCATGTCCTCCACCCCCTGCAGCAAGCTGGCACAACAGGGCCACCCACTTCTTTGTGCAACAGCTTCCACTGCTTACCCGAACACCTGACGGCCAGCAGTTCCATCGCACCATTGTTCACATTCGGAAATACTGCAGCTCTATTTTGACTTCACACAATGAACTTCCATTTGCAACATGAAACTAATACCATCCATCATAGAACTCCCAAAATTGAAAAGTAACTCAACGTGGCATGGGTCTAGTGGCTAGCATTGGCTCTCTTCTGCCTTGCTCTCATCATGACATCAGGGTAAACATCAGTGCCAATGCTTCCTTGTTGATTCTGGCTGGGAGTCAGTGCTTCATCACCCTCTTTTTCCATCCCCTCCGTGATTTCCCTATATCACTTCAGGCAAATGCCGGGATGGTTCCTTTGAAAGGGCACGGCCGATTTCCTTCCCCATCCTTCCCTAACCCGAGCTTGTGCTCCGTCTCTAATGACCTTGCTGTCGATGGGACGTTAAACACTAATCTCCTCCTCCTCCTCCTCCTCCCTTTTCCATCCCCGAAGGTCCCGGGTTCGATTCCTAGCCAGGTTGGGGATTTTCTCCACCCGGGGACTGGGCGTTTGTGTTGTCCTCATCATTTCTTTATCATCATCATCATCATCATCATCATCATCATTCATGACAGTTGTTTGATTGTACTGTGTAAAAAATTGGACTGTGAAAAATTGGGACTTTGTACGGGTGCTGATGAATGCGCAGTTGAGCATCCCACAAACCAAACACCATCATCAGCATGGCATGGCACCCTCTCAACCAGTTTCGTCAACCACCTCCATCCAATTCTGACATACCTGCTGTTACTCTGCACTGAACCGACCTTGCAGCTTTTTCGTCATCCGCGGATTCACGTACAACATTGTCAGCGTCTGCCAACACAAAGATCAGTATTGTGATTTCCGCTTGCCTCCTCCTGACCTGTTCCCCAAAAGACTGGTTTGTGCAGTGTGCCATTAAAAAGAGAACAATTCATAAGCACATCACCATGCCCACTCCCTGGTACATCATAGACTGCATAGACTAACGCTAGACCTACTCGAGGTCACTAAGGAAGTGGTTGGCAAACTCCTACAGGCTAGCATTATGTGGCCCTGTTAACTATTCCTGGGTTCCACACATCAGATTAGTTCCAAAAACAGATGGCTCTGTCAGGTTATGCCATGATAACAGAACTCTCAATGCTCATACTATACTGGACAGCTACCCAGTCCCAAACATCCAGCACTTCCCTCATTATTTGGCAGATGCCGTACCTACAACTCCCTGTGTGCCTGGATGACATGCCAAAATGGGTATTATCATGCCTTAAATTGGCTTGTTTGAGTTTATTTTTAAGCCACATAGGTTTAAGAATACCACACAGATCTGGCATTTCTTTATCAATGGAATACAATTCAAGTTCCAATTCTGTTACACTTACCTTGATGATATTCTTATTTTCTGACCAGATGAAGACTCCCATAACATGCATCTCACATAAGTTTTTGATGTTCTCGCTGACAGTGGAGTTGAGATCAATGAAGACAAGTGCCAAATCTGACAAAAGGAAGTTGTTTTGCTCACCCACATAGTAAACACCTCTGGCATTTGCCCTATTCCACAGTGCATAGAGACCATTCAACAACTGCCACCTCTGCAGTACTACCACGAACTATGCTGGTTGTTAGCCATGGTTAATTTTTACCACTGGCACCTTCCACAAGCAACTTCTCTTCAGGCATCACTCACTCTTAAGCCCTCTTCGGCAAGAACACTAGTGCAGACATGGACATGGACATCAGAGATGCAATCTGGTTTCAAATGTATTAAGACTGTCTTGTCCAAGCCATTACTCTCTGATGCACAGTTCATCATAAGAGCAGACATAAGTGACCCCACTGTTGGCACTGTCCTTCAGCAAGAGGTGTAGGATGTTCAATATCCACTCAATTTTTTTTCTCACACAAGCTCTTGCCTTCACAATCCAAGTGGTCAGTGTATTATCAAGAGCTAATAGCAGTTTATGAAGCAGTATGTTACTTCTGGCCAGATACTGAGGGGTGCCCTCTGATTGGTTAGCTGGACCACCAACTGCTTGAAAGTTCTATCTGAAACCCCTCCAAGGTCGCCCATCCCTGACAGTTTTGGCACGTAGATTAATTACACAGTTCACCACCAATGTCAGTCATATGAATGGCACAGAAAACTTCTTGGCTGATTACCTCTCACAGTTCAATGCCATGTCATCCCACTTTGACTATGACCAGCTCCTGGAAGTGCAACAGAAAGATCAGCAGTTATAGGCTCTTTTTCATGACTCCTCTGTTAACCTCCTCATCAACCTTTGGCTTATTCCAAGTGTGACCCATCCCGTCCTCTCTGATGTCTCATGAAAACTGATATGCCCCCTTGTTCCTCAACCATTTCACCATGTCATCTTTTAACCAGTTTCATAAACTGGCGTACCCTGATGTACATCCAACTATGCACATGATGATGGATAGTTTGTATGGCCCAATGTGAAGGATTGTAAGCTCTGGACTAATATGTGCATTCCTTGCCAAAAGAGGAAAGTATCCCACCATGCTCAACTGTGCCTAGGTCACTCTGAAGTCCCAAAAGGATGTTTGCAACATTGGCATGTCGATCTCGTAGGCCCACTATCATTCTCTGGTGGCTATCGGTACATCCAATTGGTGATTCATTGCATCTCTCAATGGGTAGAAGTTGCATTGATTAAGGACATTAAGCTGAATCCACCACCAAAGCCTTTATCCACTTGTGGATTTTGAGCTTTGGTTGTTCTACGTCCATAACAAATGAACAAGGTTGGCAGTTTGAATTGGCCCTTTTCCTCAGTTAGTGTAACATGGGTGGCATCTGTTGATTTAGAACTACAGCATATCATCCAGTAGAGGAACAAGCTCATCAAGCCCTAACATCACACCTTGAAGGGGTCTCTCATATGCCATGGCGAACTCTGTACAGAGGCACTACTGCAGCTTCTCTTGGAAGCACCTATGGCCTGGTTCTCATGAGATTGCGTATGGCCCACAAGAGTGGCCTTGGAGCTTTGTTTGATGAAATTTTGCATGGAGAAGTGCTCTCCTCACCTGCTGACCTCATGTTCCAACAACCATTATCTATGCCTACCAACCTGCGTGATCTGGTCTTGAGAGTAAAACAACATGTCACCCACTTCTTTGTACCTCTGTCTCTTCCTCACTCTGCACCTAAGGTATTCCTCCATGAGGCTTTAAAAGTTTGTGATGCTACATGTTGATACAATCCAACCAGCCTTGCAATCCCCATACTTAGGTCCCCAAAAGGTAATTTGACGGGCTGACTGTACCTTTGACATACTGCTACAAGGGAAACCTACAATAGTGTCTGTCAATCACCTTAAGCTGGCATGGGCTCTGCAGAACACTTTACCATGTGATGACCCCTTCCAACCACCCTCTACTACTCTGTCAATCATATCATCCCCTACTGGTGACATACTCCCTCTACTACCCTGTCAATCATATCGCCCCCTACTGGTGACGTACTCCCATCTTTCGAGTTTCATCTTCAAGTCCATGATTTTCTTCCTAAAGACCTTAACAAGAAGTTGAATATCAATGGCCTCCTCATCAAGGGACAGCATTCACACTGCAGATGGCTCAATCACCTGTCACTTCATGATAACATTTAAGATTCTGTATGACACTCATACTATTGCTCTCACTTCCTGCTTCTCTGCCAATGGTCTCCTCATCATCACAACTCTGGCCCCCTGCTACCCTCTTTGGATCACTCACCCTCACTGGTGCCGTCCGGCCCCTGGTAGCCTCTCTGCCAACACCTCTCACCTCCAACACCACCACACAGTCATCCCTCCAGCCACACCTACCACACACTGGCACGTCTTCAGGACTACTACCTGTACACCATGCAGTGTTCATTGCCTTGCTGCACAGACTCTGCCAGTGATGACAACATGCCCATTGCATGCTACACTGTGCCCTGATGATCTCTCCACCTCCATGCCTTCCCCACTCCATGCATCTCCTCTCACAGCGCTCCACATCACCTGCAGAGGTGGGAGGGGGGGAGGGAAATGTGCTGTGTGGGAACTCAGTGATAATATATAATATCACTGGTGGTCGACTGAGACCACACGTGAGTGATCTCTGACAGACAGTGTGGTTAATGGATTCAACCAGTGCATATGTAGCTCTGTTGTACTGACTTTGTTATGAGGGTAATTTCAAAAGTCCTGCACATTGTGCATGCACAACTATTATGTGGACATGATCAAGTTGAAATTCATGTCAGTTGTGAATGAGAGTTTAAGTGTGATGGCCGTATAAGTATTTGGTGGTTCATGTGGTTATGTCATGAGTAATTTAGCTTTACAATGGAAGCCGAAACCGAGTCAGACTGGATTATATGTAGTAACTAACATTTCTACATAAAATTGAATCCATGTGTGGAAAGAACCCAATGGAAATTTACATCACTTTGAGAGAGATGTGTGGGAAGAATAGAGTGCACCATACCACAGTATCACAGTGGTCTGCTTGTTTCCACGAATGTTGGCAAAACACTGAAAACAGCCAAAGAAGTGGAAGGCCATCAATTGCAACAGACTACACCTCTCGTGTTATTGTTAATCACATTTTGAGAGAAGATCAATAAAAAGCATGTGAGGAAATTGTATATGATGCCAGAATGCCTGCAGAAACATAACTGAAAAGTTAAAGATGACAAAAGTTGCTGCCAGATATGTTCCACATGATCTGAGAGAAGAGCAGAAAGCAAGTCACTAAAGAGTCACAGAAGAATTTCTGCAACATTATCAAACAGTAGGAGCACAGTTTCTGAAAAGGACTGTTGCACTTGATGAAACCTGCATATGAGATTCTGAGTGAGGACTGAGGTCTCAGTCATTTCAGTGGAAATGTTCCTACTCTCAATGCCCAGAAAAATTCTGACGCCGACAATCAAATATGAAACTGGGGATTATATTTGTGTATGACATGAATGGAGTCATAGCTACAAATAGAGTGCCTCAAAGGATGTCTCCTAAATGGTGCATCTCACAAGCTGTTACTGCAAAATGTTTTGCACCCTAAAATTCATCAAATGCTTGCAACTTGTGTCCTCATTTTGCACAATAATGCAAAACCGCACATTGCCCTTCTAGTGGGAGAAACGTTCAACAAGTATGAATGGGAAACACTTCCCCATCCACTATACAGTACTGATATGAACCCACCAGACTGTGGTTTGTTTCCCAAATTGAAAGAACAACACTATGGAAAATGTTTTGATACAACTGATGAAGCTCCCAGTGAGATAATCTGAGCAATCAAACAGCTCATCAATGAAGTTCCCAAAATGTTTGAAAACATTCATAACCAAGAATGGAGATTATACTGAAGGCGTGTACAGGTATCCTGTAAAATAAATTATTTTCTTCAATTATATCTTACAGTGTGTAGGCCTTTTGAAATGAGCCTCATATAATAAAGTGTGCAGTTATTCAGACACATGTTGTGTTAGCGTACATTCCACATACCACAAATGCAATCTGCATGCAACTACATCATTCCTTACAAAGACTCATCAGAAAACAAACTTTATTTACATTGAAAAATATTTTTTTTGTGAGAATTAATTTTGGTGTGTACCTCACATATGATAATATTTTCTGAAAAATCGGTGCTGGAAGTTGATCATGAATTATGTTGTGAATCATTATTGCATCCATGTGGTTGTATAAATGCCACTGTGTTTCTAGAAGCAGACTGCAATTTTGAAGCCTCAAAATAAAGTTTTTAACTTGGAGATAAAAATAAACGTCATATGGGTGGCACACAGGTATGTAGTCTGTGGTATTATTTCCACTGTGCAAGTCGATAGATGCTCAACATCTATAAACATGCTGTCAGACATGACAGTATTTGTTTGTCCACTATATGAATCTAGTGCCAGACAAAACTTGTTATGAGGAACAGATGGTTTTGCAATGTTCTCATAATGTTTTTTAAAATGAATTTGTGTTTCCCAGACATGGAGAAAATGACATACACATTTTTTAATGAGTTAGTTATACACGTGACCTGTTCTATATGTCACAGACCAAATTAATCAATAGTTTTTTATAACCACAGGAAAACTCCAGCTGCAGTAATGGAATACTTCACCATGTACAACTGCATTATTTTACATAAGCTACCAACTGTGACAAGGGTTCATTTTTCTCCTTTACGTGATAAGCTGTATAGAATGCTTGTCTTCACAGCCATCTTTCTCAGAAGCATTTTCATACAGGGAGGCTTAAAATATTAATTACTCAATAATCCTATTTCTTTGAGAAATTTATCTACTTTGTTATTATTCCTCATTGATTTACTTACTGTGTTGGCCTTCCTATTACTATCAGTTTTGATGTGGAAAAAATACAAATAAAAAAAAACTTGTTGATACATCTGGGAATTGAACATAGGTACTCAGCTTCCCAGTCACAAGCTTTGGTCACTAAAGTGGTAGGGCTTCTGCTGAAGAGCGTATACCTTATGGGTACATAAGTGACACTCATAATTGTTTTTTTTCTCGATTTATAGGAAAACGGGCATTTGTGGACCACGTATATGACAATGAACAATGCTCTGTTTTCTATCTGTTGCTCCCATAAATTTTGAGTTGATTACACATTGCAAATTTTAGGGACAAGTTTCTCAAACGTAGTAGGGTGTTGAGCCAAAATAACTTAAGAGTCTTTCATTTTAGGTTGTAAACAGACAAACTACCAGATGTGAGCTGAATCTGTTGGTTGTGTTTTTGAGGCCTTCCCTTGATAGCCCTGAAAATATGTTTTTTATAGACATAACAGAACAGCCTCCTGGACAGAGTGTTCAGAATATTCAAACATTACAAACATAAAAATTTTGAGAACATTGTAGAAATGGTAAATACTATGTAATAAATGTTTACTGGTGATCAGATTGAACTGATGACTTGCAGCATGCTAACCACTACACCGCATTACATGCAATACAACTTCTGGAAATGTGGAGAGAGTCTCAGGTTTATTTTCATATTTGTTTCTATTTAAACTTTAAACATATATTTTGTGAGTTGTGGGAGGTGATGGTCTTGTGATAATGTGTTAGCACAGCACATGTAATTGTCTTTCAACCTCTCTTTAAATGAAATAAGACTGAAAGGGTTTATTCTGGCCAAGGGGGAAAGAATAAGCTGAGGAAAGCCATTTGCTTAAGACAGAGGATGTGGCAGTGTGTCAGATTTGAAGTCTAATACAAGGGTTTCTCCTTCAAAGCCACATTGAAACCTGTCCTCACATCTTAAAGCCATGGTATTGACATTACCTTCTAAGTATGTACTTACATATGATGTTCTTTTGTGATGGAAGATTTATTATTTATTTATTCATTTGTTATTTAGCCTAATCATATTAGGGTCTTAGAGCACTTTCTTACATCTGACCAGGAAGAACAACACATACCAAAGAAGTTACAAAACTTTCCCAATAGTAGTAGTAGTAGTAGTAGTAGTAGTAGTAGTGCAAAGGGCACTTAGAATGATATAGATTAGCTGAGCCCATTTGATGCCATGGTTAGTATTATCGAAGCAGAATGGATAAAGGAAGGCAAGAAGATTGAAATAAGAGTCACAATGATTGTTAGGTAAAGACAGAATATCAACAGAGAACTACGCCGACAAGGGCTAGGGAAAAGTTGTAGGAGAGAGGGTCCGATGACAGCGAGCTGCTCAGAATGTGAGAGAGATGGTTACTGTGGTAGGAGGAGGACCATTAGCTGTCATTTGAAGTTTGGAAGGAATTTAATTTCTCTGACAGTTTCAGAATTGGATTTCTGATACAGAAAATGATTTAGAAAATGTGGCACTGCTATGTGATGATACAGAAAGATTTTAGTTTGCTGGGAATGAGTATTTCAGCTGTGCTGTTCAGATAGTAGAGTAATAATTGAAAATAGTTGATAAAGTAACTTGTTCCAAAATTTCATCCATTAAACAGCACTGTAGCATAACAGCTGAACTATCAGATGCAGTAATTCACAGCACTATGTGTAATATCAAGAGAGTAGAATCTCAATTCTGTGATGGCAATAATTTCTGCTGTCTCTTTCATAAGAATCCACAGACACTTTGTATGTGAGTGTTCAGTCTTTGTAATCCTTCTTCTTTCCCTCACGGCATTACAAAAATTATAAAAGAAAATTCTGAGACCTCCATTTTGCTGTTATCTATATGAGAGAGTTAGTAAGGACGCATGTATGTATTGGCACACAAGCACTCTATTTTGTAACATGTTTTGTCTGATAAACCATTAAGCTATTTCGCAAGCAAGTTAAAAGTAAATAACATTTAGTGATCATAACTGACTAACTGATGATTATTTTCTATCTGTCTGATTTCATGGGTGTGAACTGGAAATGTCTTTGTAACACGTGGGATTTGCGTGTCTATCTGACAATATAATAAATTAAAATGTTAAATGTTCATTCCTTTTAGTATAACCTGCAGCTTAATGATTTCTTTCCAGATATTAATTTTATTTTGACTTACTTATACTTCAATGTCAGATAGTTCAGACAAATATTTCTTATACATTACAACTGGTGCCTGCTGCCAGGATGTGTTGTAAGTCAAAGAAAATAAGTTAAAATTTAACTCAAATATCACATTTATAAGTTTGAAATATAATTTGCAATTACATAAAATAATTTGTATTACAACTGTTGTTCTATCTGTTTCACACAAACCATATTTGGATGATCTGAGTCGAGGACGTCTACCAGAAAAATAATTCTACTACAGAGAGAAACTGACAAAATAAAAAATTTGAAATTTGTATAGCAAGAGGAAAAAACTTGTTGTTGATCTTAAATGCTATTTGGAACAATCTTACTTATTTCTAAGACATCTTACTTGCTACCAGGTACCTCTCTTGGACTAATTCAAAATTCAGCTTTTTAGTTTAAGGATATTTTAATTGTGAAATAGTTCTTGTAATTAGTGATTTTTTGTATGCCCAAGATGGAGGAATCTGTGTCTCATGCAAACAATAGTGACATGCACTGCTAGATTTTTTTGGCAAGACAGGCGAAAAGGAATACAAACGTCTAAAAAATGAGTTCAACGGGAAGTGCAAAATGGCTAAGCAGGAATGGCTAGAGGACAAATGTAAGGATGTAGAAGAATATTTAACTAGGGGTAAGATAGATGCTGCCTACAGGAAAATTAATGAGACTTTTGGAAAAAAGGGAACCACCTGTATGAATATCAAGAGCTCAGATGGAAAATCAGTTCTAAGTGAAGAAGAGAAAGCAGAAAGTTACAAGGAGTATATATAGAGGGTCTATAGAAGGGAGATGTACTTGAGGGCAATATTATAGAAATGGAAGAGGACATAGATGAAAATGAGAAGGGAGATACGATACTGTGAGAAGAATTTGACAGGGCACTCAAAGACCTAAGTTGGAACAAGACCTCAGGAGCAGACAACATTCTATCAAAACTCCTGACAATATTGGGAAAGCCAGCTATGACAAAACTCTTCCATCTGGTTGGTGGTTGTGTGTAATATACCATGGAGAATGAACTCTAATTTAATCACAATGTTTAGTTTTCATGTTCATGTAAAAATTAATAAATAATCGTAGCAAGTGGCTGAACTTACCCCATTTTCGATATATAATTTCAAATGGTGAAAATCCTGTTGATATGTGCTGTAAACTATTCATAACTTCTTCAAAGTCACTGACACACTCTATCCAGCAGACATGATTGTTACTGCAGTATGTACTGCAATGTCTCCCAATTTCTCTCATGTATCTTTCTGCTGTGTTAGTAAACAGCTGATAAGGATTAATACTGTTTTATTTTAGTATGATCAACAAAATCTTCACAGGACCGGGAAGTAAACTGGGACCAAAGAGGATTGCTTTTGGAATGCCAAGATCAGTGAAATAATTATTTTCCCAGATTTTTTGTACGTTTTTTATGTGTGTTTTTACACACGTTATTTCGTGTATCTGTGCGTGTTTTTACATATTTGTGCTTGTCTGTACGTACTTTTATGCATCTTTTTCTGCTATCCAGCTCCCCTCACAATGTTTCCTGTTTCTATAAAGCCAACTGTGTCACAATGGATGTTGCTCTTGGTATCTGCACCAACTCAAAAAAGTGTCCCTTTCACTGGCTAAAACCCATTCACACATATTCTTCCCTAAATGCTGCCTAAACATGGAATCCTCCAAATGGCCTAACCATAAAAATTCCTTTGTCTGTATCCCATCCATCCTTTCACAATGACATTAATTACACTAGTCCCTGAGTTTCACAAACCTGGTACTCCATAAACACATCTCCATGGCACAGGCATCCCAGATCTACGTATGCTCCCTGTGCAAGATACTGGTACTGTGCAATTCCTGCTACATACATCACATCTCTGAAACTGAATCCCATGCTCTCTAGCACCTGGAAGAGATGACCAGAAACCATCTCCATAAGTTATCCGACCTGCTGACATCCTATTGTTGACATCCTTGGAACACCACTATTCAAATTCTATCTTATCTACAATGTTCCTCCTCACCAAACCATCACAGCATCCAGACCCTGCCTACACCACATTCCCCACAACTCCCTCAACTCCCTGTCAACATTAGTAAATTCAGAGCCAAAAGAATGCCGGAACCTGTTGTTAACCCCCCCCCCACACACAAAACCTCAGCCCCACAGAAGTTTCAGTCCTATCCAAAGGCCTCACCTTCAACCCTACATCCGAATTTAACCATGTTTGACTTGTCAAAGACCTACTCTCCTGCTCCCAATTCCAGCAATGAAAACACTTTGTCTCCAGTCCCTCAAAGGGGTCCCCATCTAATAATCCATCTTGCCGACAAAGATTCCACAATTGTCATTGTGAATTGCAGTGATTATCTGGTGGAAGGCCTTGCTAATAGTCTAATTCCTCAGCCTAGGCCTATAAACTCCCAGAAGTCCAACATAATCTGCAGCCCCTGCTTCAAGCCTTTGGCCCTTCCCAGAACCTCTGCACAGAACTCCTGAATCCATTTCCCTCCCACCCCTATGGCACCACTTGTATGCACTCCAGCTAGTTATTGTGCCCCCACTGACAGAAGTTTGGCCCTTGTTGACCAAAACATTCAACCAAATGCAAAAATTTAGCCTCTCACATCAAAGATACCAACCACTTTCTCCACCAGTTCTCCACCATCCTCACCCCTTTACCTCTTGGATTTCTAATTTTCACTGTTGGCGCCACTTTTCTATACAACAACATCCCTCTTTCCCATGATCTTCCTGTTATTGAACACTACCTCTCCCAACGTCCTTCAGACTCCATACGCACTACTTCATTCCTCATACACCTTAAGAACTTTATCCTAACACACAACTACTTCTCCTTTGAAGTGAAAGTATACAAACAAATCCACAGCACAGTCATGGGCACCTGCATGACACCCTCCTATATCAACCTCTTTATGGGACATCTAGAGGAAACCTTCCTAGTCTCCAAAAAACCTCAAACTCCTGGTCTGGTTCAACTTATCTGATGACATCTTCAAGGTCTGGACTCAAGGCAAAGACATCCTTTCCTCATTCCAACACAACCTCAACAGCTTCTCTCCCAACCTCTTCACCTGGTCCTCCTCAACCCAGTGTGCCACCAGTCCTTTCGCCTCCTTTCTGATGTTGACCTCCTCCTTTGTGATGGTGGCTGTACTTTTCAAAAACAGTGGAAAGACAAACGTAAGTGGATGTTATTAATGAGAAGTGTATTAAAGTATTTGTTCTGTATGTTTCATAATGAGGTCCTCTAGTGTTCCTTTGGCTATTAAAACTAAACAAGACAAAAATGTGATAAAACATTATTTGTGCAATGAAAAGTCAAATTATCACATGTCCTGCTGCAGTAGGAATAGTGCTGCTAATAAAGGTGTGTCTACAAAAGTAGCTGTGTCAAGAATGTTATCTTCATTGTGTTATCTCATGATGCAGGGTTTAGCAACCTTTGGCCACACAGATGAAATATCAGTTATAATGGATTGTTAGAGTTACTGGCTGAAGATAACTCAAATTTGTCTCCTTTGCCTCATTGTACAAAGTGACTTTTGCATGAAACAACAAATGAGTAGGTTCTGTTATGGCTAACAAAGTTGTACATGATTTGATGAAGTTTGTAAAATGGTGATAAATTTCAAATTAACGAATTATTTTTTGGTTTCTATAACACTGAATCTACTACAGCTGAAGTACTGTTGACAATTTTAATGAATGTTCTCACTAGTTTTTCTCTAGATATCAACAAATGCAGATGTATTGCTACTGACACAGTGCCAAATGTGACTGGCATTTTTCTGGCTTGCAAAAAAAAGTCAGAGAAATTGAGCCACATGTCTCCATGTCCTCTGCTTCACTCATTCTTTGAACCTTGTGATTCAATGGGCTATGAAAATGATACCAGGGTGAGAGACTGTCTTTATAATGTGAAAGACATGGGCAAATTTGTATGCAGGTCCTCCAAATGACTAACAGTATCTGAGCCTCTGCAAGCTGCCCAAGGTGCTAGCTACATTTATCCTGTAGCTCTTTTGCCCTTTTGCTCTGTAAGGTGGCGTTGCAGAATAATTTATTTGAAAACGATTTTCCAGAATTGCAAACAGTTAATTTTGTTCTTTGTGAAACTAGAGCTAAAAAATCCAGTGCTGATGCTATACCTAAAGGTGCCTTACATTTTCTGAGTTCTTTTAAATTTATGTTTGTCACTTCACTTCTTACTTACAGTTGAGATTTAGAATGCTTTTTCCGCAAAATTTCACTCTACAACTACAAAAAGCCATGGACAATGTTAACAGTGTCTGAGATGTTGTGGGGTTATATTGAAGTGATGAAAGTTTTGATGATGTATGGAGATCTTGCTTGGAATTGACCAAAATTTGGATGTCAAAGATCCAAAACTTCCAAAGTTCAAAATATTTCTCAAAAACATGATGATGCTGGTCTACTCTATGCTTTGGCTACACCTGTGATTATTACTGGAGAATATATGTTGACATTTTAGACAGTGCAATTCAGTGTTTCAAAAATCGATTTCCTAAAGCTGCTGTTTGAAATTAAAGATTGCAGTGTGAAGGAAGTGTCTGATCAGCAGCACAAGGTCGCTGATATAAAGTCAATTCATAGTAAAAATATTTCTGTTACTGATAAATCAGATATATGTACAGTATATAACAATCATTTCCTGAGCATTGCTGGTGAATTAAATAGATATTTAGTTTCTACAGGGAATCAAGTAACTTCCTTGGGAAATGCCTTTCCGAGATTGATGTCTGAAATACTCCTCTGTAACACAGACAAGGGGGAGATTGAGTCAATTATTAAATCACTGAAGACTAAGGGCTCTCATGGTTATGATGGAGTGCCTAGCAGAATATTGAAGTACTGTGATGCACATGTTAACCCTGTATTTAGTCATATTAGTAATTTTTCCTTTAGCGATGGTCAGTTTTCTGAACAATTAATGTACTCAGAAGTAAAGCTGTTTTATAAAAAGGGAGAAAGGGACAATGTAGATAATTTTTGATGTATCTCTATGTCATCAGTGTTTGCTAAAGTTATTGAAAAGGCTATGTATGTAAGGATAATTGATCATTTTATATCACACGATTTGCTATCAAATGTACAGTTCGGCTTTAGAAGTCATTTAACAATGGAAAATGCTATATTCTCTTTTATATGTGAGGTAGTGGATGGGTTAAACAAAAGGTTTCAAACGCTAAGCATATTTTGTGTTGATCACAAAATACTGCTCCAGAAGTTGGACCATTACAGAATATGGGGAGTAGCTCACAATTGGTTCACCTCTTACTTTAGCAACAGACAGGAAAAGGTCATTATTCACAATGTTGAGAATGGCTGTGATGTGGGGTCTGAGAGGGTTATAGTCAAGTGGGGGGCGCCACAGGGATCAGTGTTGGGGCCTCTCCTGTTCCTTATTTATATAAATGATATGCCCTCTAGTATTACAGGTAACTAAAATATTTTTGTTTGCTGATGACACTAGCTTGGTAGTAAAGGATGTTGTGAGTAACAATGGTTCGGTTTCAGATAGTGCAGTTCATTACCTAAATTCATGGCTTGTAGAAAATAAACTAATGCTAAATGACAGTAAGACTCAGTTTTTACAGTTTGTAACACACACTTCAACAAAATCTGATGTTTAAAGTCACAGAATGGGCATATGATTAGTGAAACTGAACAGTTCAAATTTCTAGATGTTCAGGTAGATAGTAAACTGTCGTGGAAAGCCCACATTCAGGATCTTGTTCAGAGAGTTAATGCTGCCATTTTTACTATTTGAACGGTATCTGAAGTGAGTGATTGTTCAACATGAAAATTATTCTACTTTGCTTATTTTCATTCGCTTATGTCGTATGGTATATTTTGGGGTAACTCTTCCCATTCTAAAAGGATATTTTTGGCTCAGCAATGGGCGGTTTGGGCAGTAAGTGGTGTATATTCACAAACCTCTTGTCGACCCCTGTTCACAAGTCTGGGTATTTTGACGTTGGCCTCTCAATATCTATATATCCCTTACTGTCATTTCTTGTTAACAGTATTTGCTTAATCCCAAGAATAAGCAGCTTTCACTCAGTTAATACTCGGCAGAAATCAAATCTCTGTTTGGATCAGACTTCCTTAACACTTGTGCAGAAAGGTGTGCATTATACTGCTACATCCATTTTCAATAAACCACCACTCGAATTCAAAACTCTTAGCAGTAATCTACATGCTTTCAAATCGAAACTGAAGAGTTTCCTCATGGGTCACTCTTTCTATTCTGCCAAGTAGTTCCTTTGAAAAATTAAGCTGATTTTTGTTGTATTGTTGATTGAGTTTACTTTAAGTTATGGACTGACTTTTTTTTTGGGTTCATAAACATTTATTTTTATCTGCTAATACTTTTATGTTGTAATTTCATGTACTGACATGTTCCATGGCCTTTGAGATTTGCCTACAGAACTTTACATGTAAATGAATAAAAATAATAGAATTTTATAAGGATGACTTTGACCCAGAAAGATTAACTTTGCACAGAACTCTGATGTGAGATATGTATATATAAAAAATATTTCATTGGAAGGTTGGAAGACTTAGTGCACTTCTTTTACTCAAATATGCACTATGGAAAATTGATTCAGAGGTGATGAAACTGATAAAGATTGCTTCAGCTATATCAGTTTCTACATGTGCAGTACACCATTCTTCCTCCACTCTCAGAAGATTAAAAACCTAAACAAACCACACTGCAAAAGAAATTGATGGCAATGTTGTCAAGCATCTATCCAGAAAAAGTCATAGATTGCAGACTGTTCTTTATTAACTTAATAATGACGTGTTTTGACAAAACAGGGTCTCATCAGATTATATATATATATATATATATATATATATATATATATATATATATATATATATATATATATATATGGGGACAATGATATTAAAATAAATCTGGCTTGGTCCTATCCTGGATTACTATAAAAGCAAAATAAGCTGAAGCTTGGATGTGTGTAATTGCTGCATAAGGTCCTGTTTGAACCGTGAACAGTCTTTACTGCTGCACTCACACAATACATCCACAGAAGAAGCTTGGAGACAGGAATGTGATGGGAATTGATGAGAGTTATTTTGTGAGTGACATACATTTATTTTGTCATATCATGCTAGATGGCATGTTGCACAGGTGATATGGCTCAATCACTGATCCAGTTCCGCCAAGGTACACACTCTGGTAATAAGGATGTTGCACAAGCATCTGAACCACCTGAAACAAAAGTCACATCTCCAAATGGTTAGTTTCTGGAGCGACCCATGGAGTGTCATTTCCTTCACGGATGGATGAAAGACACCATGAAACAAATGAATGAACTAAACTTCACGTACGCATTTGTGGGGAGTCACGTTAACTCCGCCCAAGTGGTGCATGGTGAGAAAGACTGGAGGCATCATGTTAACCATCTTGCACTGACTGCTTGCTTTGTTTCATGCATGCCGGTGCACCTCACATTGTTGTCAAAATTTGGCATAATCGTAAATCTGTGTCCACAGGCCGTTGAATGACAGATGCTGTTTGCTTGTGTCAGCTGTGACCGCAGTTCCGCCATTCTTGTGTTTCTGTGTTATGGCCGCCACACAGATCCCCCCCCGCCTCCCCCCTCTTGGAGAGCAGAGCGCTGTAGCTCCCAGAAAGCATATTGATCAGCTGTGGTGTGCATGTATTTAGTGTTTGTGCGCTGTGTGGTGACTTCAATGTGAGAACGATAGAGGCCGGTCAGTGAGCAGTTGAAGGGTGGCGGCCTGTGACATCAGCCCAAAGAACGTGCAGTGGGAATGTCCTTGTGTGGTCAGCTAGTGACAGCAGAGGCAGTTGGCGCTGGCTATGAACTGTCCATAGCAATGTGCAGTTTAGGTGCACGATTGTGAGTCACTTGGAAAGACATCTCGAAATCTGATGGACTAGTAACTTAATAATGACACAGGGCATTCAATAGTGCAACAGTTAATACGCTACAGTCAAAATGATGTTCACTATTTGAATTGTTCAGAATTACATCCAGAATGACAAATCCAAGGTTCATGAGTTGCACTGTCCCACTGGTTCACCGATGGATTCAGTCACAGGAGCATTATGCGGTACTCAATCTGGCCTCGACACTTGAAACAGTGTAGATATGGAGGTTCCACACTGAGTATAAACTTGTGTGAGTGCATTGTCACTGTGACTCCAACGTGGATCCTAGAGCTGCGATGGACAAGCCCAGGGGACATAGGGTGATGTCCAGAGCTTGACGGGAATGGGAGTATGGAAACCAGTGTTGCTGCCAGCCCGGCTTCAACAACTGATGTGGCAGAGCCACACATACACGAACATGAATCCAGGAGCTATGATGGACGAGCAGCCATTACACAGGAGGTTGTGTCTGGAGCTCAACCAGATATTCCAGCTGCAGCTGTGGCCAACTGGAGACAGGGTCTCACTGCTAATGGTGGCTCGGGGTGTCAGATTTTAACAACAGATGGCAGCTGGGGCACATGCTTGCTGCATCGTGCAATGTGGCATTTTGAAAATGCAGCATGGACATTTGAAGTAGATGCAATAGGTGGCGCCTGTGACATAGTCCACTGGCAGCTGTGTGTGTGTGTGTGTGGGGGGGGGGGGGGGGGGGGCATGCACTTGTGGTGGGTGTGATCCGGGTAACAGTGCTGGCTACTGGGGCGAGTTGGTTGGAGGCACACATGGCGGCGTTTTGACATTTGGCTGCAGCTGTGCATCACCAGCGTCTATGGGTGTGGGCTCTGTCTGCCCACTGGTGGAGGGAGTGTTGTATGTTGTCAGATGTTCTGCCGGGTCAAAGAAGAGAGTGGCTACTAGAGTGGGCAAGGCTTAAGCTGACTTGAGCACTCACTTGAGACACTAAACAGCTTCCCATTGCATTCAGTTTCCAGCATTTTTTTCTCTGTGGCTGATCACACAGCACAGTGCAGAGTAGGGTGGCCAGGGAGGTGGCTGTACTGGGTTGGTATGCAACATGACGTGGGTGCAACACAGCAGCATGCACAAATACTTTCCCAGTACTGTGCGACATTGGTGCATGTGCTTGGAGGCTTTATATGTCAGTGTGCAGATATTCTGCCAGGGTGGGAGCTGTGGCGTCATGTGGGAATGGTACTTCCCGTACAAAATCATCTGGGATTGCAAGAAGTTGTCCATAAACAAGGTCAGCAGGTGATGTGTTGATCTCCTCCTTTGGCATTACTCGCAGGCCCAGCAACACCACGGGGAGTGTCTCCATCCAGGTGGTGCCGTGGCATGTGAGTACTTCTTTCAGGGTCCTATGGAGCCATTTGACCATGCCGTTCAATGTCGGATGGTAGCTTAGTGGTATTGTGTGATCAGATGCCACACAGTCTGGTGACGTGCGTGAACAATGCGCAGTCAAATTGGCAGCTGTGGTCTGTTGTTACATAACTGGGGCATTCTAAGCATACTGCCCAGGTTTCAACAAAGGTGGTGGTGACAGTCTTGGCAGTGATGTCTATGATGGGTGTTACCTGCAGCCAGTGAGTGAAGTGGTCCACCATAGTTAGTAGATACCATTGCTTTGGGAGAGAGGGAGTGTGGCTGACTATGTCCACGTGGACATGCACAAGTTGGCTTGTCGTGTCAGGAAAGGTGCCTATGGGTGCATGGGTGTGTCTCCCTACTTTTTCACGCTGGTACACGATCCAAGTGTGTGCCCATTCACGGCAGTTCTTCTGAAGCCCGGGCCAGATGAAACATGCAGCCACAAGTGTTCGAAGTGTTGTTGGTGCTGGGGTGTGATAGTCCATGGACTCAGTCAAAGGCAAAGTGGTCGAATTTCTCCAGAAGGAAGGGTTAGTGTGTACCAATGGAAATGTAACACCAGATCTATTGTGTAGAGCTGGGGACAGGCACTAACTTCAGTTGCAGGCTGCTGAAGGCATTGTGACGAAAACTGTACAGTTCATCACTGACCTGTACTTGGATCACATCCTCAAAGTTCACAGGGGGTGAGATAATGACAAACGCTTGGGACAAGCAATCAGCAACTATATTGTCTACCCCAAAAATAAGGCTTATGTCAGTCGTAAATTGGAACACATGTTCTAATTGCTGGAGTTGGCGAGGTGAGCTATCGATTTATGGTTGGTGAAAATGACATATTGTTGGACTTCTACCAACGTTCGGAAGTATTTCAGCACTGAGTATACTGCAAGCAATTCCTGGTCATAAGCACTTGAAGAACATTGTGATTTCGATGACTTCTTCGAGGAAAAACTGAGTGGCTGCCAGCTTCCACGAACATGCTGTTGTATAGCACTGTGCTGATGGTGGCCGGGCTAGTGTCTGTCACTGCAGCTAAGTCTGTGTTGTTTACTGGATGCATAAGCAGCCGTCCAGAGTGGCCAAGTGGTTCTAGGCGCTACAGTCCGGAACCGTGCGACCGCTACGGTCGCTGGTTCGAATCCTGCCTTGGGCATGGATGTATGTGATGTCCTTAGGTTAGTTAGGTTTAAGCAGTTCTAAGTTCTAGGGGACTGATGACCTAAGAAGTTAAGTCCCATAGTGCTCGGAGCCATTTACTTCTGCAAGATTCCGTTTGGACCCCATGAAGCTCTGCTCCAGTGTATCCATGCAGTTCACAAGAGTCTTCCCTTTAGAATTGGAGCTGTACACTGCCTTAGTCATATGTTCTTGTATGGTGGCAGCGTTGGGCAGATGGTGGCCATAAAAATTCAATATGCTGAGGTAAGGGGGCAATTCTTGGCATATCTGCAGATGTGTCATGTTCAGAATTGCTTGTTCTTTCTCTGATATTTGCGTCGATCCAGTGGGGGTGATTAAATGTCCAAGGAACTCTATTTCCATCACACCAAACGTGCATTTCACTGAGTTGATAACGATTCTGGCTTCACTCAGGGACTGAAGGACAGTCATTAGGTGGTGGCGGTGGTGCTTGGGCGACTTCGAGAACACACAGGAGTTGGTTGAGGTGTGTGAACATAATGGCAAGTCTCACAAGACGCCATACTGGAACCGCTGACAGGTCTGGGCAGAATTCTGAAGACTGAACGTCATAAACAGGCTTTCGAAAAGCCTAAAGTGCATGATGATAGCCATTTTATGAACGTCTTCAGGCGCCACTGGTATTTGTGTGTACACCTTTGTGCAATCGATCTTAATAAATATGACACAGTGCATCAAGGCATGACTAAAATCTTGAAGGTGTGGTACTGGACATGGATCTGGCACCATTCATGAATTAAGAGCGTAATAGCCCAACAAGGGCGCCACAAATTGTCTTTTCTTGGAACTAAATGCAACACAATGCGCTGCTTGATGGTCAAATCATGCCATGCCACAGCATGGTCTCGAAGACGGCCTTCACCACTGGAAGCCTGTCAGGTGTGAGTCGATATGCCTAGCATGATATGGGTGGTTTGGGATACTTATTATATGGTGCACTGTTGAATGTCTGATGTCCTTCAGTGCACCAGCCTGGTTGGTGAAATCCAGAAATGTTTCCAAAATGTCAGCATAAGGTCCAAGGCACTTCACAGATTTTTTACTGTAGAATGAGACATGCCAGCGCTGTCCTGCCATCTTTAAATTTGTTGCCACATCAATGAGCTGGCTGTCTGCGACGTCAGCTACCAGTCTGTAGTAACTGAGAAAGTCTGCCCCAGGATTGGCTCATTGACTTCAGCCACAGTAAATGTCCATGAGAATGTGTGGTGTGTTCAGAGATCTATATTTCTGTTTTAACAGACGAATTGTTCACCACAGTGAGAGAGAGTGCCTCAGCCTGACTGCAGTCTCTTAGTATAGAACGGCAGAATATTGAGAGGTGCGAACTTGTGTCAGTGATATACCTCACGCAGCCCACCTGTTCTGCTATGAACAGATGCCTGGATATTTAACCGCAGGTGGGTGCATCCAGGTCCAATTGCAGCTGGTGTTTGGGTGCAGGTAGAATGACACTTTTTGCTTCATTGAGGCATGGTACCAGCAGGAGTCACTCGGTGGCAGCTCTACTGTCAGTGGAGTACCATTAGAATGGCTTCAGCTGTGTTACTGATTGCATGAGCTGATTCATTGGTGACTCAGTTCAGAGCTGCTATAGTGCCTACTGCCCTCTGTCTGTGAATGTGTCAACAGGTCGACCTGCAGGTGAGAGCTGCTACTCATGTGGATAAGTTGTGAACTAGCTGGTGCAGGCTGTCATCTGTGGCAGAGGCTGTGGGAGGCATGTGCCTCTGTGGATCTGGGGGAATGGTATCATATGCTCCCGCAGCTGTGGTGCTAGGTGCTGTTGCCAGCACATCATGCACCCCATTGGCTAAGTTTTCAATGGTGTCCAGCTACATCTCTGTCTGTGCTGCTGTTATCAGCTGCACCTGAGCGGGAGGCTGCACACTGAGGTAGTGCATAACAGTGAGTTTGGTACAATGTCAGACTGCACGAGGCTCTGCAAGTGTTGCAGGAACTGAGAAGGTCTCCAGTCACTGCATTCCTCTTGGCACAGCAACTGGTGCACTTTTTGTCCTTGGATGACAAGATCTGATGGATCAGCTCTTCCTTCAGTCATTTGTAAGAGGACTGCGTCAGTGGGATGGTAATTACATCCTATACTTTGGCTGCATAATTTCGGTTGAGCTGGCTCACTATGTGCCTGAATTTTGTGATCTCACAAGCTACATTTTACTCATGAAGACCACCTCCACTTGGCTGAAGCACATGACCATGTCGCAGGGCCAAAAGGGAGGCAGCCTGACCAAGACCTATCCTGTGCTTGCCCTTGCTCCAGCAACCGTAGGACGTGTCGATGTGGTGTGGCTTTGGTACAGAAATTTTCCTGAGCTGTCTGCAGGTGTACGGACTCTGTGCATGCAGAGCGCACCTGTAGCTAACTCTCGAGCCTCTGGTTGCATACGAGTAGGTCTTCTACAGTCTTTTGTGGTTCTTCTGAATTTGCCCTCTTGGCTTAGAGTCACACAATGTAAATAACACAACACATTGCAAAATAAAGAACACAAAAAACAGTTGAAGGTTTGTGAGTGAAGAATACACACAAAAACAGAAAAAAAATATATATGTGTTCGCCAAAAAGCACTGTTCAGAAGCAGGAGCAGAAGCGCCAGTCTTCTCGAGGTTCCACATCACTTGTACTGACGAATGTTTATCACCATGTGGCAGCCTCAGATCAGTTGGTGTCACCAGTGAAGCATGGACGTGCCTAGACATGCAGTGAACGTCCTAGACATGTAGTGAACTAGCTTTACTGCTGCACCCACACACTTTGTCCAAGGAGAGGTTTGGTGATGGGTCTGTAACGGGAATCGATAAGAGTTGTTTTGTCAGTGACATTCATATATTTTGCTACACATCACTAGATGTTAACAAACTCTTATCTTTATGGTCATACTGGTGCAATGCACTGGTGGTATGGCTCGATTACCAATCCTGTAAGGTACATAATCTGGTGATAAGCATGTTGCATGACAGTTGAATTGCGTGGAACAAAGGTAGCATCTCCGTATGGTCATGTCTTTCACGGACATATGAAAGACACTGCGAACTGAACGAATGAGCAAAACTTTGTGTACACTTCTGTGGGGAGTCGGGTCACGGCAAGAAAGATTGGAGGCATGTATCGAGTTGTGTTGTCTAGTTCACACTGGTTGCCTGCTTTGCCTAATGTGGGCCGGTGCGCATTGCACTGTTGCCAAAATCTGGTGTAACGGTAAATCTGTGCATGCAGACTGGCAAATGGCAGGTCCTGTTTGCTTATGTTGGCTGTGACTAACCACAGTTCTGCTGTTCATGCATTTCTGTGGCACGGCTGCTACAAAGCTTCAAAAATTGACCAAATAAAATTATATAAGGGAATGTAATGTAACACACGTTAAAAAATCAGAAATTTTCTGCGAAAAATCATCCATCAAGAAGGCATGATACTGCTTAAAACATACTAAAACGGAAACCTAAATAGAAAAATATATTAAAACTTAATGAGATAAAATCACCAGGATTAGGCATGAATAGAGAGAGAAAGAGAAACAAAAAAATGCTTGTTACCTCATGGAGGCAATGACAGGCATAGAAGTCCAGAAGAGGACCTCGCGCACAAACTGTAAACAGCTGCACACTACAATGGCCCCAGAGGCCCATCTGTATCCACATAGTGCACACACATGAATGATAGGAGCTCATGCAAAATATTAGGCTACTAGTGACGGCAGTTGCCATGTGGTGCTGCCATCTGGTGTACAGTGTGATAACAGCATAAAATCCAAGTAGTAATGGACAAATTAAGAAATAAATAAAACATAATTGAGCATATGGGAATATACACAATTCAAGACATGCTAGATCAGAAGCTATGAAAAGAGGAATAGGAAACTCTGATCCTCAAAAAAAGTGTGAAAGAATAATAAAATAAAATTTTTATTTGTTTACTTTCTTATTTATTTATTTTGTTTATGAAAGTGACTAAAGTGATCAAACGTAGCAGCTTTTCCAGGACAATGATATTCGTGAAATATATTATGATCCTAGAGAGACTTATGCTAAAGAGCTTTAGGATTGCTTAGATGAATGCATATATAATTCACTCCTCATCATCTCTTGCCAAATTTTAGAGTGATGAATCCTAAAGCCCCTAACGCATGCACAAAGATGCACAAGGTGGTTTTTCCTGTAAGTCCTGTTATTAATGGGATTGGGAACCCAATTGAGCTGCTATCTAAATATTTGCTTTAGTTGATTCACAGTGAATTCACATTTGGTTAAAATTTTGCCATTTCTAATAGAAAACAACTTATACAATTCTTACATGATAAGTCTTTCCGTCCAGGCTGCACTTCACTCATACCTGACATAAAAAAAAAAAAAAAAAATTATATACAAACATTCCACTAGGAGAGACTATCGCCGTTATACAGTATAATCTTTTTAGGCACCAAAATCTGTGCACTGATGAAACTGTCGCAGCTTTAACTCTTCTTAGGCTTTTGACCTTGTACAGTTACTTCACTTTTAATAACAGATTCGATAATCAGTGGATGGCTTGGCCAGGGGTGACTCTCTTGCAGAGTTTCTTGGTGATACATTCGTGACCTACATGGAATGTGAATATTGCACCTGCACCTCCACCATCTTAAAAAAATTGCTTTTATAGGTAATATGTTGATGACATAATAACTGTTTTTGATGGTGAAGTATTGGATATTATATTTCTGGCCAAAGAGTGCAACAATCTTCATAGCAAAATTATCTTTACACATGAAGTTATGAATAGAAATGGTATTCTCAAATTCCATGATTTCCAGCTTTGTCTCACTAATAATATTTATTTTAAAGACAAGATGGCGGCAAGTAGTAGTGAAACGGTTCTTAGCTCGTGTAAAAACACTTCTTTAGTCGATAAAAAATGTAGAAAGTGCGACAAAATGTTGAAAACTGGAATCACATGCAGCGAATGCAACAATTCGTTTCAGTTTAGATGGCTAACATTAATTCATCAGTGAAAGAAAACAACGAATTTATGACAAGCTGGAATTGTACTCAGCACTGCCTTAAAAACTCAAGTAAAATCACAAACGCATAAAGTTGTGATTGTAAGTGCGAATTCTCAGCATTAGTTGAAGATTTAATAAGTTAAATTCAATGTTTAAAAGTTGAGGTTACATTACTAAATAAAAAGGTGAACGAAATTGATCAGCACCACCTGTTGAACGATAGCAGGCCTAAATCAAAAACCAAGGAGTGCTTTCCGACTATTATAACTCAAAACAGGTATCAGATTCTTGACGAAATACCGATAGCGGAAATTGCAGCATTGAAATCCGTGCAAACTAAAATCAACTGACAATGTAATCCATGAAAATATATGCAAGAAACTGTTCCAAAACGGCAGTAGAAGAAGTGAGAAGAACCAGAAGTACAAGAAGGGCTGGATTTTTATGTATGTAGACAGTCATGGTCGCGAAATATCTCAAAACATTGCGGGTATCCAAGAAGACTTTACAGCTGTGGCTCACATTCAACCTGGCGCACCTCTTTCTGCTGTGGCGAAGCAGTGTGTGGAAGATAGCGAATCTTTCTCAGTAAATGATTATGTCGTTATCACTGGTGGTACAAATGATGTGGTTAAAAATCAAGCAAATGACACTATAAGGCACGTGAAAGTAGGCTAACACTCGGTAATTTGACTGGCACTAAAGCTAACATTCCTCAGAGACATGATCTAATGGACCAATCTATTGTGAACTTGGAAGTGCATGATAGGCTTAAAACAATATGTAACAAATTTCGCAATCTGTCTTGTGGCAAACGTCAGTAACCTAGATAGAGAGACCTGCACACTACGCATGGTATGCACATGAATAAGAGAGGTAAAAAGATTGTGAGTAAATTAATTATTGATGAAATGAAACAAAACATTACACAAAGCAGTGTAAATAAGTGCATTACTACGCAATGGCGCAAACCACCCAAATAGGACCTGCCACACAAACAGCTACCGTTGACAAGCCAGGGAAGCTTGTAAACCCTGCTGGACAGCCTGGTAGCTCTAAATCTCCCTGTATGGTCCAGCAGGAGAAACTCAGCCCTAATATCATACAGAGGAACCCTTGTAGTCTTAAAAACAATCAGTCTGGTAGGGTGACACGTCCATCAAGTGTTCAACAATCCAAACTCACATTCAAATTAATTCAGCAGAACTTTCAAAGTCTTAGTAATAAGCACAATGAGTTGGATGCCATTGCGGCAATTGATAACCCTGATCTTTTAGTTATAGTTGGATCAAAACAAAATGTCCAGACACTCTGTGACCAAAATGGTACTGAAACAGAGGATGACAGACTAAAGGCCGAAATACTAAATGTCTTTTTCCAAAGCTGTTTCACAAAGGAAGACTGCACTGTAGTTCCTTCTCTAGATTGTCGCACAGATGACAAAATGGTAGATATCGAAATAGACGACAGAGGGATAGAGAAACAATTAAAATCGCTCAAAAGAGGAAAGGCCGCTGGACCTGATGGGATACCAGTTCGATTTTCCACAGAGTACGCGAAGGAACTTGCCCCCCTTCTTGCAGCGGTGTACCGTAGGTCTCTAGAAGAGCGTAGCATTCCAAAGGATTGGAAAAGGGCACAGGTCGTCCCCGTTTTCAAGAAGGGACGTCAAACAGATGTGCAGAACTATAGACCTATATCTCTAACGTCGATCAGTTGTAGAATTTTGGAACACGTATTATGTTCGAGTATAATGACTTTTCTGGAGACTAGAAATATACTCTTTAGGAATCAGCATGGGTTTCGAAAAAGACGGTCGTGTGAAACCCAGCTCGCGCTATTCGTCCACGAGACTCAGAGGGCCATAGACACGGGTTCACAGGTAGATGCCATGTTTCTTGACTTCCGCAAGGCGTTCGATACACTTCCCCACAGTCGTTTAATGAACAAAGTAAGATCATATGGACTATCAGACCAATTGTGTAATTCGATTGAGGAGTTCCCAGATAACAGAACGCAGCATGTCATTCTCAATGGAGAGAAGTCTTCCGAAGTAAGAGTGATTTCAGGTGTGCCACAGGGGAGTGTCATAGGACCGTTGCTATTCACAATATACATAAATGACCTGGTGGATGACATCGGAAGTTCACTGAGGCTTTTTGCAGATGATGCTGTGGTGTATCGAGAGGTTGTAACAATGGAAAATTGTACTGAAATGCAGGAGGATCTGCAGCGAATTGAGGCATGGTGCAGGGAATGGCAATTAAATGTCAATGTAGACAAGTGTAATGTGCTGCGAATACGTAGAAAGATAGATCCCTTATCATTTAGCTACAAAATAGCAGGTCAGCACTGGAAGCAGTTAATTCCATGAATTATCTGGGAGTACGCATTAGGAGTGATTTAAAATGGAATGATCATATAAAGTTGATCGTCGGTAAAGCAGATGCCAGACTGAGATTCATTGGAAGAATCCTAAGGACAAGCAATCCGAAAACAAAGGAAGTAGGTTACAGTACACTTGTTCGCCCACTGCTTGAATACTGCTCAGCAGTGTGGGATCCGTACCACATGGGGTTGATAGAAGAGATAGAGAAGATCCAACGGAGAGCAGCGCGCTTTGTTACAGGATCATTTAGTAATCGCGAAAGCATTACGAAGATGATAGATAAACTCCAGTGAGAAGACTCTTCAGGAGAGACGCTCAGTAGCTCGGTACGGGCTTTTGTTGAAGTTTCGAGAACATACCTTCGCCAAAGATTCAAGCAGTATATTGCTCCCTCCTACGTATATCTCGCGAAGAGACCATGAGGATAAAATCAGAGATATTAGAGCCCACACAGAAGCATACCAACAATCCTTCTTTCCACGAACAATATGAGACTGGAATAGAAGGGAGAACCGATAGAGGTACTGAGGGTACCCTCCGCCACACACCGTCAGGTGGCTTGCAGAGTATGGATGTAGATGTAGATGTAATTAGTGTATGTAAGCCACTCTCCGTGATCTTTTGCTCTGCCTTCAGTAGAAAAGATAAACGTGGTGGTGGGGTAACTACCTTTGCAGCCAGCGGTAGTAATTATAGTGTAATAGATGTAAGTGCTTTCAGCATTGAGGGTGTAATAGAACTAGCAGCAATTAATTATACGTGGGGGAAAGAGAACTTGGTTATTATATTCCTATACAGACCTCCATCTGGTAGCCTAGATATTTTCTTTGATGTTCTTAATGACCTGCTTATTAAGATTGACAGTAACCACTGCAATAATAATGGCTGGGTTAACATAATACTAACTAGAGATATAAACATTGACTTGCTGTCCAATGACTCTATATTTAAAAAACTAATGCTAATACTAGCTCAATTTAACTTAACATTTCTGATAAACGAGCCCACTAGAGAGGTCAATAGCATAAAATCATGCATTGACAACATTATAACTAACATGTCCCACTTTACATGCAGTGCATCAGTTCTGAAGCTTGCCATTTCTGACCACCATGCAATACAAGTATTGATAGAAGCTGGAAATCTTCGTATCAATAGAAAAGAGAAACCATATGTGACAAAAAGAATCACCAATGATGACAATGTTAAAAGATGTCAACAGCCTGCTGAAAATCTTACAGCATTACTTTCAGTGAATTTGCATCAGATTTTTATTATTGCTTGAATGTCTCATATCCAAAAATTACCTTTACAGTAAATGACTGCAAAAACATATAAAAAAATAACTGGCTAAATCATGAAGTAAAAACAGCAAGAGAGAAACTTAGACATTTCCAATATGCAATTGTAAATAATGACAATAATAATAGACTAAAGGTAGAATTTAAGAACTATCATGAATATTATAAAGAACTGCTGCTAGAAACTAAAAGTAAATATGTGGCCACAATGTTAAGAAACTCTACTAACACTGATTTAGCTGTTTGGAAAGTAATAAATAGCTTTAGGGATTGTAAGAACGGATCAAGCAGTGATTTTACTATAAACCATTAAGGGCATATCATGAAATGTCAATGAAAGATTGCAAATGTTTCTAATGAGTACTTTTCTTCTGTTGGAAAATCTGCCAATTCCCATTTTAAGAATCTTCAGTATAGATATGAAGGCATTCCAATCAAACAAAGCATATACTTGGCCCCAACCAATAGCAAGGAAATCAAAAACATAGTAAGGTCATTAAAAATACAAAATCAACAGGCTATGATGGATTGTTTATCAGTACACTGAAAAGATGCATAGACAACATATCTGATGTCATGGCCACAGAAGTAAATGATGCAATTGCATCAGGTTGTTTCCCAGGTAGTCTAAAGATAGCACAAGTAACCCCAATTTACAAGAAAGGTGATAAATCTAAAATTGAAAACTACCACCCCATCCCAATCTTCCCTGCATTTTCCAAGGTAGTTGAGAAAGTTATTGATACCAGACTAATGACATTCCTGAGTCAACACAATTTAATATTTGAAAATCAGAATGGCTTTATGAAAAACAAGTAAACATCAGTACCCACAGCACAATTAATAGACAAAATAATAACTGCTATAGAGAACAAGAAGTATGTAGCTGGAGTGTTCCTTGATCTAGAAAAAGCTTTTGATTGTGTCAACATCACCATGTTACTTGACAAGCTTTGGAACCTGGGTATTAGAGGAATTGGCTATGAGCTAATAAAATCCTATATGAGCAACAGAAAACAATTTGTCTTGTTTAAAACAAACAGTGGGTCTTACAAATCTGAGATTACTGATATAGAATGTGAAGTACCTCAAGGTTCTGTCTTTGATCTCCTTCTTCTCTTGATTTACGTTACTCATAACTGTAAAAAACAAAAAACAAAAAAATATTGAATGCAGATGATACATGAATTGTGTAGTGTTGGCAGAAGAGCAAACACTGTGTTTCTAGAGGAGGCCGAAATGCACGCGTTAAATTACACACTGACTGGCGTGAGGTCTGGAACAGGACAATATCTTGAGAATTGCAAATAAAGTACGTAGTTGATGTAATACTTAACTTTAATCCACAATTGTAGAACATCTCTCTTGATGATACATGCTTCACATAATAATTATATATAGCAAAGGATTACGGCGCCTTGCTAGGTCGTAGCAATTGACGTAGCTGAAGGCTATGCTAACTATCGTCTCGGCAAATGAGAGTGTATCGGTCAGTGTAGCTTCGCTAGCAAAGTCGGCTGTACAACTGGGGCAAGTGCCAGTACGTCTCTCTAGACCTGCCGTGTGGTGGCGCTCGGTCTGCTACCACTGACAGTGGCGACACGCGGGTCCAGCGTATACTAATGGACCGCGGCCGATTTAAAGGCTACCACCTAGCAAGTGTGGTGTCTGGCGGTGACACCACATTCCTCCCCCGCAAATCGGCGAACGGTGGTGTTATAAGGCTTCCGCCCGCCGTGGGGAGGACCCCATGTTGACGTATGTGACGAGGTGGGGAGCCTAACAACAGGCGAGGCTGTGCCACCCGCACCCGGCCATTCGGTCCGAGGGGAGCTAGGAAACACCTGAAAACCTACTCCAGGGTGCACGTCAACATGCGGTGTATGCGCCCGTAAAGAGACAGGAGGGGCCGAAGATTCGACCTCCATCGGGGCGGGGCAGCCGCCGGTTGAAGATGACATTTGGTCCGGAGCGGGCAAAAGTTCCATGTCGGAGGACAGCTGGTCACGGGAAGCGATCGGCGGCGCGTGACCCAGGGAGGCGCTTGGCGGCTGCAGCGAAGCGTCCACTGCGGGCGTCGCCGGCGGGAGAACAGGCGGCGGCGGCGGTGGCGGCGCGTCGCCATGGGGCAAAATGGAAGGCAGCGTCGGTAACACCTGGGGATGAGGCGAGCCAGTAAATGGGTCCCCAGAGCGCTGACCGGACGGCACCGTCGCTGAAAGCAGACGGGGAGCGGCAGAACCCGTGTGACGACAGAGGCGCAACTGATTGAGATGTCGACGCACCTCACCAGAGGCCCCCAAAACCAGATACATAGCGCGGCCGAGGCAGCGAAGAATGCTCCCTGCGCCGTGAACCGCGATAGTTGCGATAGTATACAACGTCACCTGGAGCAAAAACAGGTGGCTGCCGCTGCACAGGAACTTGATGCGGCGGATGCAGCAAAGACATCAAGGTTCGATGAGGACGACCGTGGAGCAACTCAGCCGGCGAGCGACCATCTCGGGGCTGAGAGCGATACGAGGACAAGAAGAGCAATAACGCGTCCTCCCGAGAATGTGACTCTTTCAACTTCAACATCTGGGACTTGAAAGTCTGGACCAATCGTTCAGTGGCACCGTTTGACTGAGGCGAAAACGGCGCGGATGTCAGATGTTGAATACCACTGGCCTTGCAGAATGACTGAAATTCTGCGGACATGAATTGTGGGCCATTGTCGGAAACAATAGTCTGTGGAAGACCTTCAATGCAAAAGATAGCGGATAACGCTTGGATGGTGGCAGATGACGTCGTGGCAGACATCCGGACAACAAAAGGAAAATTACTGAAAGAATCGACCACAACCAACCATCGAGCATTCCAAAATGGACCAGCAAAATCTATGTGCAAGCATTGCCAAGGGGTAGTGGCTTTCGGCCATGCAAAGAATTTCCGCGGTGGTGCGGATTGTTGTTCAGCACACGCCATGCAAGAAGAGCACATTTTCGTAATCGCAGCATCGATGCCGAACCAAGTACAGTGCTGATGAGCAAGTTGTTTCGTGCGCACTATACCCCAATGTCCTTGGTGGAGAAGCCGTAAGACAGAGGACTGTAACGAACGTGGGACCACGACCCTGGACTGATCATTATCAGAACGCAACAGCAAAACACCACGTCGAACAAAAAGTCTCTCCTTGTGAGCAAAAAATCGGCGAACCAACGGATCCTCGATCCGCGACTTTGACAAGGGCCATTGCGTAGCAACAAAACGCAAAACGGTAGCAAGGACTGGGTCAGCAGCTGTGGCTGTAGCTACACGACGAAAATCAATCGGAAACGATTCGACCACGTCATCGGTTTCCGCATCAATGAACATGCAAGCAAGTTCAGAAGAATCGAATGCTCTATCCTCAGCAACAGGCAAACGGGACAACGCATCGGCGTTTCCGTGCTTAGCAGTGGACCGATACAAGAAATCGTAGCGGTACTCCGAGAGGAAAATAGACCAGCGAATGAATATCTGCGCTGTACGTGGAGGTACAGGCTTGGTCGGATGAAAAAGCGATGTCAAAGGTTCGTGGTCTGTGATGATGGTAAAGTGACGACCATACAAGAAATCGTGAAACTTAGTAACACCAAATACGAGAGCCAAGGCTTCTTTCTCGATCTGTGAATAATTTCTTTGCGCAGACGAGAGCAATTTGGACGCAAAGGCAATAGGTCGATCATGCGATCCATCTTTGTGCGCAAGCACCGCACCGATCCCGAAATCCGATGCATCTACCATCAACAAAAGGGTTTTCCGGGGATCGAATGGCGTAAGGCAAGTATTTGAAAGCAACGCCGATTTCGACTGGCGAAAGGCGCGTTCGCATTCCGTCGTCCAGATGAACGGAACATCTTTACGGCGTAAGCGATGAAGCGGAGCTGAAATGGAAGAGGCATTGCGCACATAGCGATGGTAGTAATTTATTTTACCCAGCACACTCTGTAGCTGCTTCAAATCTGCGGCGAAGGCAAGTCTTGTATGGCACGGAGGTGCTCTGGACTAGGATGTATGCCTTGGGCATTGATTACATGTCCCAGATATGGTAAATCACGAACAAAAAACACACATTTGTCCTTCCGCAAGCGAAGACCATTTTGTCGCAAGACCTGAAATAATGTTCTGAGATTGGCTAAATGTTCTTCTTCCGTCTTTCCGGAGATCACAATATCGTCCAGATAGTTTGCTGCAGTAGGGACCGACGCACAAACAGTTTGTAGATATTGCTGAAACAATGCAGAGGCGGATGCACACCTGAATGGCAGTCTTTTGAATCGATACAAACCAAGATGCGTGTTAACCACCAAGACGTGCTGGGATTCTTTGTCCACCGGTATTTGCAAGTACGCATCTGCCAGGTCCAACTTCGAAAAATGTTTACCCGGGCACAGTTTGTCAAAAAGATCTTCCGGGCGGTGTAAAGGATAAGTTTCAATCACTAATTGTGGATTCACTGTAGCTTTGAAGTCCACACAAAGTCTCAATTTTCCGGAAGGCTTTGGCAAAATTACTAAGGGTGATGCCCAGAGAGAAGCCTGCACACGTTCAATCACACCTTGTGATTCCAAATCATGTAATGTTCTTGTGACCTCATCACGCAATGCGTGGGGAACATTGCGCGCTCTGAAAAATTTCGGTTGCGCGTTGACTTTCAGTTCCAAATGTGCTTTATAGTTCTTAGCACAACCAAGGCCCGGTGCAAAAATGTCTGCAAATTCTTCACATAGACGAGAAACACTGTCTGAAGGCACAGTCTGGTTCACTGAGAGGACCTGATTTACTATAGACAAGTTAAACAACTGAAACAAATCTAAACCAAACAAGTTCACTGCAGAAGAAGAACGAAGTACGTAAAATGACACAAGTTTTGTTTGTCCCTTGTATGTGGCAAGAAGGCTGCACTGTCCTAACACAGGGATATTCTGACCGGAATAACTATTTAACGTAACATTTGCGGCACGCAACGGAGGTGTGCCCAGTTGTTTGTACGTGTCTGTATTGATCAGAGGAACTGCAGCTCCAGTATCGAGCTGGAATGGGATCACGTTGCCATGAATGTCCAAATTTACAAAAAGTTTATTGTCCTGCTGACGACAAGAGCGACTGTCTCATGCAATTTGAACAGACACTGGTACAGAATCACATGCTAATTGACGTGATTTCCGGCGACGTCGACGCACACTTTTTCTGGGACGAACACAGTCACTGTTAGAGAGAGTGACACTGGGCGGAGTGGAATTAACGACATGAATTTCCATGGGCAAAGGTTCACGAGCCTGAGTATTCTTGGTTCGATTCCGGCGTGAAGTAAAGGGCCTGGAATGGGTGTGAGTGTCCGATAGGAGCTTTTTCTGGCAAACACTCTGAACATGTCCCTTTTTATTACAGAAAAAGCAAATAGCTTGGTGTGACGGGCAATTCTCACGCGAATGTCTAGTAGCACACCGCGGGCATGATTTCACTGCATTTGCTTGCTGCCGCGGGACACGTGGTTGAGATCGTGGCGGCAGCTGTGCGGACGGGCGCGAGGGCTGTTTACAGTTCCGTGCAGTTCGCCCAGCGGGCCGGTTAATGTGACACAGGACTGGCGAAGTTTCAAATGATTCCTGAACAAAGTCAAGTGTGTCTTGCCTATCCAATATGTCCATCACTTGTTGAAGGGAGGGATTGACTAGTTTCAAAATTTGCTCCCGTATACGAACATCAGAAACGTTCTGTGCAATTGCATCACGTACCATAGTATCTGAAAAAGGGAGTCCACATTCACACTCAAAAGCACAATCCCTTGTAAGGCCTTGCAAAGTTGCAACCCACTCCCGATTAGTTTGACCGGCCGTACGTTTTGTACGAAAGAACGTATACCTTTTTGCAACTACATTGACTGATTCATTGAAATATGCATCTAATGCAAACAAAATTTCGTCGTAGGACAGAGTTGCTACATCGCGTCGGGGAAACAATTTCACTATCACTCTGTACCTCTGGACGCCGACACACGCTAATAAGTGAGGCTGCCGCTCGTTACCTTGAATTCTGTAGGCGGCGAGGTGGAATCCAAATTGGCGTGACCACTCCGTCCAGCTTTCCAGTGCCGCATCAAACGGACGAAAAGGTGGTGCAACTGCATGTTGTGGCTGCGGTAGCGGTGGAGCGGCGGCTGCCGCATCAGTTTGCATTGCACGTTGACCCTGGACGAGCTGTCCAAGGGCATCCAATAACGCCTGCGTCTGCTGATTCTGCAAGCGATAAAATTCGGACAGTACATCTGGAGATTGTGGCGAAGCCATGACACAAGTAAATTAAGCAAGTAGAAAAAAAAGAAGACCCTTTAGAGACTCGTCGCCAATTTGTAGTGTTGGCAGAAGAGCCAACACTGTGTTTCTAGAGGAGGCCGAAATGCACGCGTTAAATTACACGCTGACTGGCGTGAGGTCTGGAACAGGACAATATCTTGAGAATTGCAAATAAAGTACGTAGTTGATGTAATACTTAACTTTAATCCACAATTGTAGAACATCTCTCTTGATGATACATGCTTCACATAATAATTATATATAGCAAAGGATTATGGTGCCTTGCTAGGTCGTAGCAATTGACGTAGCTGAAGGCTATGCTAACTATCGTCTCAGAAAATGAGAGTGTATTGGTCAGTGTAGCTTCGCTAGCAAAGTCTGCTGTACAACTGGGGCGAGTCCAGTACGTCTCTCTAGACCTGCCGTGTGGTGGCGCTCGGTCTGCTATCACTGACAGTGGCGACACGCGGGTCCGGCGTATACTAATGGACCGCGGCCGATTTAAAGGCTACCACCTAGCAAGTGTGGTGTGTGGCGGTGACACCACAAATTGTGTGTAACCACAAAGGCTGTGACAGTCTGGAAGTGCTGTGCAACAGTGTAACTAATGAAATAGTCAAGTATTTTAATGAAAGCCATCTAAATGTAAGTGCTTCAAAGACTGCAACAATGGAATTTAACACAAGGAAACATATAGAACTTGGCATGAAATTATCCATAGGAAATGACATTGTAAAAAAGCAAAAATGGACAAAATTCTTGGGAATTACAATCCAGGACAACCTCAAATAGGACATGCATATCGATTCCTTAGCCTGTAAGCTGTCGAAGAATATATTTGCTATAAATATTGTAAGGAGAAAGGAGAAAATATAAAAATGCAGTAAATGAAGCAGGCAAAAAGGAATACAAACGTCTCAAAAATGAGATCGACAGGAAGTGCAAAATGGCTAAGCAGGGATGGCTATAGGATAAATGTAAGGATGTAGAGGCTTATCTCACCAGGGGTAGGATAGATACTGCCTACAGGAAAATTAAAGAGACCTTTGGAGAAAAGAGAACCACTTGCATGAATATCAAGAGCTCAGATGGAAATCCAGTTCCAAGCAAAGAAGGGAAAGCAGAAAGGTGGAAGGAGTATATAGAAGGTCTATACAAGGGTGATGTACTTGAGGACAATATTATGGAAATGGAAGAGGATGTAGACAAAATGGGAGATATGATACTGCGTGAAGAGTTTGACAGAGCACTGAAAGACCTGAGCCGAAACAAGGCCCCGGGAGTAGACAACATTCCATTAGAAATACTGACGGCCTTGGGAGAGCCAGTCCTGACAAAACTCTACCATCTGGTGAGCAAGATGTATGAGACAGGCGAAATACCCTCAGACTTCAAGAAGAATGTAATAATTCCAATCCTAAAGAAAGCAGGTGTTGACAGATGTGAAAATTACCGAACTATCAGTTTAATAAGTCACGGCTGCAAAATACTAACGCGAATTCTTTACAGACAAATGAAAAAACTAGTAGAAGCCGACCTTGGGGAAGATCAGTTTGGATTCCTTAGAAATATGGGAACACGTGAGGCAATACTGACCCTACGGCTTATCTTAGAAGCTAGATTGAGGAAAGGCAAACCTACGTTTCTAGCATTTGTAGACTTAGAGAAAGCTTTTGACAATGTTGACTGGAACATTCTCTTTCAAATTCTGAAGGTGGCAGGGTTAAAATATAGGGAGCGAAAGGCTATTTACAATTTGTATAGAAACCAGACGGCAGTTATAAGAGTTGAGGGGCATGAAAGGGAAGCAGTGGTTGGGAAGGGAGTGAGACAGGGTTGTAGCCTCTCTCCGATGTTATTCAATCTGTATACTGAGCAAGCAGTGAAGGAAACAAAAGAAAAATTCGGAGTAGGTATGAAAATCCATGAAGAAGAAATAAAAACTTTGAGGTTCGCCGATGACATTGTAATTCTGTCAGAGACGGCAAAGGACCTGGAAGAACAGTAGAACGGAATGGATGGTGTCTTGAAGGGAGGATATAAGATGAGCATCAACAAAAGCAAAACGAGGATAATGAAATGTAGTCGAATTAAGTCGGGTGATGTTGAGGGTATTAGATTAGGAAATGACACTTAAAGTAGTAAAGGAATTTTGCTATTTGGAGAGCAAAATAACTGATGATGGTCGAAGTAGAGAGGATATAAAATGTAGACTGGCAATGGGAAGGAAAGTGTTTCTGAAGAAGATAAATTTGTTAACATCGAGTATTGATTTAAGTGTTAGGAAGTCGTTTCTGAAAGTATTTGTATGGAGTGTAGCCATGTATGGAAGTGAAACATGGACGATAAATAGTTTAGACAAGAAGAGAATAGAAGCTTTCGAAATGTGGTGCTACAGAAGAATGCTGAAGATTAGATAGATAGATCACATAACTAATGAGGAGGTGCTGAATAGGATTGGGGAGAAGAGAAGTTTGTGGCACTACTTGACTAGAAGAAGGGATCGGTTGGTAGGACATGTTCTGAGGGATCAAGGGATCACCAATTTAGTATTGGAGGGAGACCAAAAGATGAATACACCAAGCAGATTCAGAAGGATGTAGGTTGCAGTAGGTACTGGGAGATGAAGAAGCTTGCACAGGATAGAGTAGCATGGAGAGCTGCATCAAACCAGTCTCAGGACTGAAGACCACAACAACAACAACATTGTAAGGCTATGGGTGTACTAAAAATGCTTATCATGCCCTATTCTCATCAATAGAAATATGGGGTGCAACAACTCAAGCCAACCTAAGCACATTATTAATACTACAGAAAAAAGTAATCAGAATTATTTGTGGTGCCAAACCTACAGAATCATGTCGGTATCTGTTCCCAAAACTAGGTGTGCTTACCATTATAGGTGTATACATATTGAAAGTTATATTGCTCATCAAAAAAATACATCCAAATTTCAAGTTCAGATACCATGTAAATAGCCACAGAACAGCTTGACATGAAAAAATGCACTTCATGCTGGGCTGAAGCTAGCCAATGCCCTACCAAAAAGTCTCACAGCCCTTCCTACTAACAAATTAAGAGACCAGTTACAAAGAATTCTAATTGAAAACCCTTTTTATTCCATAGACGAGTACTATATCTATATGAAAGTGCTCTGTAAGTATGTCAAGCTCATAGTTTCAAGTAACCTACAACTAATATAATGTTGATAACAATGATATTTGTAATATTGTGATTGTATACTACCAAATGTAAAATGCATCAAAATGCAAAATTTATTAATACATACAAATCTTTAGTTTGTAATTTATAAAGTGACATATTCAGAAGAATAATCTGTATGATGTTCTGAGACTGTATTATTTCTAGGGACTGTATTTGATTATTCAATGTTGAATAAATAATAATAATAATAATAATATCATCATCAAATTAGGTATTTATCACAAGCCTTCTAGAAGCAACTCAGTTATACTTCCTATGTTGTCTCATCCCTATAAGTTTGAGATGAACTACTTTAAATCAGTGATATAACATATCACTTAAATTCAACTTAGTGCTGAATCTATCAGAAAGGATAGAAATATGTAACTTTCTGCAATAGCTATAACCGCTACATCATTGACAAATTATACATGAAAAAAACATCACATCTCTTAATAATTCAAAATGTTCTTTCCATGTTTTTTCTGTTGTTAAAATATCATGTACACGAACACTTTGATTTCAAAACAAAATCTCCCAAGGCCCTAATAATAATTAATGCTACAGCAAGTATATTTAATCCAGATGGTACAACACAATACTAAAAGCATTTACACCATATAGAAATGCAGTGCATTTTTTAGAATATGGATCAAGACAAATTTGGTGAAAACCTGTAGACAAATCTAAGCTGTTCATGAACTTAACACATTCAAATTTATGTAACAGTTTGTCAGTATTTTCTGGACAGCCGCTCCCTTTTTGCAGAAACTTATTCAACTGTCACAAATCGATGACATACTTGGCACCACCATCTCATCTTGAAACAACTGCTAGATGGTTGTTATTTTCAGTGCTACTTCTCTCTAAGATCCCATTTTCTGGATCTCTATTTCTACTGCCCCCCCTCCCCCTCTTTGAAAAAGGGGGGAAGGGGCACCATAGCATTTCATGAGCAATGGTTGGTGGCATCTAAGGTGTAACTGATAGTTTTCTACATTTCCTGGTTTATTGCAACATATATCTAGGGATTCACACAACATTTCTTTTAACTTTGCCTTCTGTTCAGAGTTTAAAATTATAGTTTCACTGACTTTACAGTTTAAAGGTTCCTTAAAGCTTCAATCACATGAAAAAAATAAAAGTGTTTCATTGTAAAGCTGATGGTCTTATTTCCCTAATACAGTTACACTCTTTTCCACAGCTTACAATAAACATATCTCTCTTGGAAGTAATACTATTCTTAGGCTCAGTAATTATCATACTTTTTCCAGCCCAGTTAAAAATTTGCATTTACTGTTCAAACCATCCCCAGTAGCAAATTTTCTGACAACACTGGAATTGCTAAACACCTGGATTTAATGGTTCTTTTTTCAATTTCAAAAGTGAACAGCACTTTCGATTCTTTACCATTTAGCTATGTGTTTCTTTGGCACCTTTTATTTTTATCCCTATTACTTGTATTCAATAAAATCCTTTCCAACCATTAGTTGATCCCTAAGTTTCTCTGTTATTTCTGTGGTATGGATTCCTGTGTCTTTCAGGCTTTTCCCTTCCCAACCATGTAATTTCATGTTTATTTATAAGAAACCTAGCCTATCACTTTGATCTTCTACATCAGAATTTTCAAATAATAAAATTATTTTCAGTTTCTTTGCAATGCAATTTTACCACTATTTCTTTTTCACAAGGGTCCTCACTTTCAGGTTTCAATAGATTAACAGCCGCACCTGTTCTTCATTATTTGCATTACTTTTCAACATATGATGAACACAAAACAGTCTATTGCCTTTGCCCACTTTTCTTGTAATTAATTTTTCTGTTTCTTTTACCAACTTTGACAAGAGATCTTACTGACTTTAGCTAGCATTTCCCATAATGTTTCATTATTGCTTTTATTCCCATAACCATTCCACATTAATCTTTAAAAAAATTTCTCCTCTCCTTCTAAGCTGATGCATAACTTTACCTGATACAAATTCTTCCTATTTTCTTTTACCACTCCTTCAATAACTAATGGTTGACAAGCACTCGTAGGCAATAACTGTTTCTCTAAGACATTCTCACTAACAGCTTCACTCATCACTATTTCATTATCAGAAACCTCACCATAACTTAATTTCCTTACCTTATGTACATTTATTTCAATATAAACTAGATCTTTGACTTCACAGTCTTCAACATCACTTTCCTCTCCACTAATAAAATTGTCATTATTATTTTCATCATAACTACTCTTAGCATTTCTATTCTCAACTTGATCCCCCGTTAGCATCATATCAACAGGCTGTTGCAGCCCAGTACTGATATTCGTTGAGTTACATTCCTTCTCTTCATATAATTTCTCAATTCAGGACTATTATGTTCATTACTTTCCCCTTTTATATTTTGTATACAGTTTCTGCCCAATTATAAAATTCAGACAAAGCCTCAGTGTCTATCTCTGGATCTCTCACATTTTTATGCTCACATTAATTTTTTTAAAGTATCGTTAGCCACTATAGTGACCCAAAACTTTTAGACTAACTTATTCATATGGCAGGTTGGTTGGTTGTTCCATCACCATTTGTTGTTATTGAATTTTTTTCTTTTGTCTAGTTACAATTTAGGCTCCTAAAGTTATTTTATTTATCATTATTTATTATTGTTATTTATCAAAACAATGAACCCTTATTGAGATGATGTTAAATTTTCCTGTGCATTTATCCTATTACCTTGTGACTGCCAGTCTGGGCTTGGCAGCCAGATATAATGCTCATGTGTATGTGAGTCCCGTTTGCATGAAAGTGTGTGTGCATGAAATCTATTTCAGAAGAAGGCCTTCTGGCCAAAAGCTTAAGTGTTTACTAGTTTTTCTGTTGTGCCTTTCTGTGACTCACCATCCCCACTACTTCATGAGTAGTAATCTATCCTTCTCATAATATTGTCATTATTTCATCCTGAATTTTCCATTGTCAAACATAAAGTTTCCTCTACAGTGCAACAAAAAAAAGGCCGTGGAGTGCAAGTTATCACAGGGAAAACTTTTAACTGTCAACTTGGACCACATAATACCACTGTTTCCATAGACATTTTTAATAACAAAGTTTTCTTGGGTTTGTACTAATTTTCGATCTAACACAGTTACATCTGGGCTAACGTTTCCCTCCATGTCCTCTTGTCTTTATCTTTAAGTTTGTTGTCTGTGCCATTGTTTCAGTACCTACTTGAGAAATTTTTCTTCCGCAGTTTTTTGTATGATATGTAATTGTTCAGTAGCCGATGCTTGATTAGAAATTTCTTTGATAAATTCATTTTGCAAAACTATAACTGCATTTTCAACAGTGACTACTCTTGCATCTACACCCTTCAAGCCAGCATCTGCCTTACATTTTAGTTCTGAAATTTGACTATTAATTTGTCCATTACTGGCATTCATTGTAGGTTCTAATTGGTCACAATTTGCTTTTATTTGAGATTCTAAACGTTCACTGTTATAATTCGTTTTGGATTCTAAAGAGTGATTACTTGCTTTCATATTTGACTGCATATCTCCCAGTTTCTGTAGGATTATTCTTAATATATCGTCCAGGTCATGTTCTCTCTCAACTTGTGCGTCAGTTGAATCCTAACTCATATGAGATACACCCCTTCTACTACACTGAATGTTTCTTCACTGTTATGAATTTTAGCTATGTTTGAGAGCACAATTATCATGCTGTGTTATGGGGTATGAGTTTTCTATGTAGTAGCAATATTTTGCGCCAATGCGTGTTACACTCACTGCTGCCTGTCTTTTGTTCATCACTGATTTGCTAATAAAGAAATGAATAGTTAGGGGGGGGGACTCTATATCACTTATTATAAAAGTTATATGTGTGTAAAACTGGGCTAAGAAACTGCCATCATTATTATTCAAAACTTATGATATGATTTCTGGATTATAATCAAAGATATAAGTAAATATCTACACTGACTTATGGTGAGACTTAACTCTGTATTAAAGTGTCTGCATAGTTATTTTCAGATTGGAAGATTAACCGTTTTTCATTTCAAGGTAAAAACTTCTGTGGGGTAGGTTTTGTTGGCAGCTAATTATGCAGCAATATTGAGAGATTGAAGTCAGTGATGAGGTTAATCACATTTTTCCTGCTAAACAATTTCAGTATTTCATCCATGCCAATCATTAACTGCACAACTGAGTGAGCATTGCACCACACTCGGCTATATACCAGCCAAGGACACTGTAATGTCTCAAGAATTTCGGTGTAAATTCTAGAAGCATTCGGCCTTCAACCGTCTCGAACTTACAAGATGGCGCCTAGTGTAGATTGGGAGTATGTTAGTTCCGTTCAAAAGTCAAAAAATAACGAGGAAAAGTGTTCGATATGCAACAAATTCTGTGTGTATTATGACAGTACATGTATGCCATGTTATATTATCGCAAAAGTAGACGCCAAAAAAAACCTGGTAACAGGAAAATGTTATAATCAGGCATCTCATCCAGCAAGTACTTCGACTCATTCGTGGGAAATGGTGAACTCTGATACAACATGCCATTGCAAGAAACGTGTTGTAAAAGGTATAATGTGCTTAAATTGTAAAACGGTTTTTCATTATTCGTGTGTTAATGTCAGTCCTAAAAGGAAACTATGGTTCTGCAATAGCTGTTTCAAAGGCGACTTAGGTCAAAAACCTAATATGAGAAACACCAAAGACGAAGTTATCAGTGCTCTACTGGAAGAGTTTTCAGTTATAAAACATCACGAACATGAACAGTATGAAAAAGAAGCAAAGAGGCTTAGCGTTTTACCTCAAGATACTGTAACTTTTGTTAATAACAGTTCTGTTGTTTATGTTTGTAGAAAGTGCGGGAAAAACACAAACAGTGGTGTAACCTGTTGCGAGTGCGAAAGAAAACATCAGTCTAAAACTCCCGTCTATGTTCCAAAACTTTACATTTTAGGCGATAGCCACAGCCACGGTATTGTCTCACGCATAAATAAAGCTTCAAATGTGAAATCGATGAGCTTTGTAAAGCCTGGGGCGCCCCTCTCAGAAATAAGAAAACTAGTTTTTTCTGAAGAAATAAAAAAGGTGTCTTCGAAAGATTTTGTTGTCCTCTTTGGTGGATCTAATGACATTTATCAAAATGATACATCTAAAGCCTGTTGCGAATTAAACAAGTGTTTATCTGAACTAAGTCATACAAACGTTATCCTCATAAATATACCACAAAGGTACGACTTGATGTCCTGGTCGTGTGTAAACAAGGAAATTAGTGCCGCCAATGAACTTTTTTCCAGTATATGCAAACAATATAGAAATGTTTCTGTTGTTAATATTAATACCATTGGACGCAGATTCCACACTACTCACGGGCTGCACTAAAATGGCCTTGGAAAGCAACTTGTTACATTAAAGCTAATGGAAATTATTCAGAGACTGCAATACTTACCAACAACATCTTCAGTGGTACCTGTATCATCATCACAGAAAGTATCTCTAGGAGTGACTGATGCAGAATTAGATACAGTAACAGAAAATGCAGCAGAAGTACCTAAAGAAGCAATACTAACAGAAGTAGAATCAACAGCAGCGTCAGAAGAACCACGTTCAGTAACAGCAGAAGTAACTCCTCCAGCATTAGAACGAGCTCCTACAGCAGTAACACCATCTCCCTCAGCAGCAGTAACAGCACAAACTACTTCACCAGAAATAGCAGAAGAAACACCATCAGCAACAGCAGAAGCAACTCCTCCAGCAGTAGAACTAGTTCCTATAGCAGCAGCACCATCTCCCACACCAGCAGTAGTAGAACCAACTCCTTTACCAGTAATAGCAGAAACAACTCCTCCACCAGCAGCAACTAAACCAACTTCACCAACAGCAGAAACAGTACAAGCTCCTCCTCCATCACCTTCAAGAGTAGCAGAAAAGAATAGACCAGTCACAGTAAGTAAAGTATCATCTTTGTCTCATGATGAAGTGATACCAAATGATTTGGGAAAACATGTTCCTATAAAACTTGTGGACAGTAAAGTGAAACAAACTTCCAACCGTGTTTCAAACAGACCCAAAAAATTACCTAAGAGAAATGAAGATTTTTTATGGTTTATCCCAAGGAAGTCCAACCGCCATCTAACGTAGATTCCAGGGCTGAAAAAACAATTAAATGTTCTCCATTGCCCCATAATACTGTACTCCTCCCCTCCTGTGACAGTAACTCTATCTTATTTCTGCACTTAAATGTCAGGTCTCTGAAAAATAAAGCTGATGAGCTTGGTATACTATTAAAAAGTAACAAAAGAATGATTTTATGTATAAACGAACATTGGTTAAAGGAAGAGGATATAAAATTGTATGTACCATCAGGTTTCAGATTAGCTACATACTTCTGCAGACCCAGTGAATCCTATGGGGGTTCATCCATATATATTAGCAATGATCTAGACCTAAAGTTTTCTGTTCTTGAAGTTAGTGACCTATGCACTAAAGGTGTTTTTGAAGCAGCTGCTTTTATTATACCTAGTATACAGCTCATAACTGTGTCTTTATATCACACTCCTGAAAGTAATGTAGAACAATTTATAGAACGTTTAGAAAAACTTGTGATCAGTATACAAAAATATACTAAATACAAAATTTTAATCTTTGGGGATCTAAACATAGACATTAGGAAAATGACATCCAGAAATGTTAATTTAGTAAATATCTTAAGATCCTATAATCTCTTTTGTGCTAATGAAAGTCCTACAAGGCACTCCTCCTGTCTTGACAATCTAATAACAAATGTATACAAATGTGATTTTGAGCTAGGCTTACTTAATGTCGATTACCTGTCAGACCATAGAGGTATATAGGTGAAACTAATTACTAAAAAACCAAAAGAAGACGAGGAACAAACTCAGTGTGTCAGACTATCTACAGATACAAATATTAGCAAGTATAGAGAAGAACTTAAGTCTATAGATTGGAATACTGTTATACATTCCTCCAGAAATGTTGATGAAGCCTTCAGCACATTCCTCAAAATCATTTCTGAAATCTTCCACACATGCTGTCCACTGGTTAAAAAACAAAAAAAAAAACAAAAATGTTAGGAAACCTAGCCACTCAACTTTACAGAAGTGGTTTTCACCCCAATTACAAAAACTGAGACTATTGGTAATTACTTGTCACGATAAGGTCAAAAAGGGAGCAGTAGATAAAGAAACTTACAAAAACCTGAAAAGAAAATATAGATCTGAAATTAAAATAGCCAAGTGTAAGGCAAATGGTGATTTCATTAAAAAATCAGACAATAAATGTAAGGCTGCATGGAAAGTAATAAAAGCAGAGCTAGGTATGGATATAAACTACAAAGACAACACAAATGCTGCTAACGTCACTGCTGATGATTTCAATCACTTTTTTGTCAACTCTGCCAATCTTAGCCTTCCAACCCATAGCAACCAGAATTCCAATTCAACACATACACCTATTTCTCACCCCATATCTGGCAGAAATTTTCAACGAAACATTACAAACATAGTGTCAGCTTGTAAATGGAGAGAAGTACAAGTAACTGATATAATTAAAGCAACCTCTAAATTAGGATACTCTAGATCTGAAGATGTGTATGGCCTGTCAAACTATGTAATTAAAAAAGTTGTAGATCTCATAACATACCCCCTTTGCATACTGATAAACTGGATGCTCTCGAGTGGACACTTTCCAGAATGTCTCAAAAAAAAAGTTGTCATACCATTACACAAAAAGGGTGACAAGTCCTGTATCAATAATTATAGACCAATTTCACTTGTGCCTATTCTTTCAAAAATAATAGAACATTGCATAATGCAGCAAATATGCATACACCTATCAGACAATAATATATTAAATGATTCTCAGTATGGAGAAAACCTTATCTCTTTTGTACTAAGTGCATTTGAGTCAGAATTATCTGCTGAAGCCATTCTAATTGACTTGAGTAAGGCTTTCGTCTCAGTTAACCACAACTTATTATTAGATAAACTGTGTTGCTATGGAATCAAACACCTGGAACTCTCACTAATTGAATCATACCTCAGCAATAGAAAACACATAGTAAAGCATAATGACCAACAGTCACAGACTTTAAGTATAAAACGAGGTGTTCCTCAGGGCTCAGTGCTTGGCCCTCTACTATTTATATTGTTTGTAAATGACTTTCCGAACAACTTACCCTGTAAATCTATCCTCTATGCTGATGACACAACATTAGCTAATTCTGGAAATGATATAAACATATTGAAGGAGGAAAGTGAAGAGTGTCTCAAAATATCTAATATCTGGTTTAAAGCTAATGACTTATCTACGAACCATGAAAAGACTGTCAAGATAATCTTCAGTTTATCAAACAGAAACATGGAGTTATCATCTGTTAAACTACTAGGAATACACATTGACTCAAAATTAACTTGGGACACACATACAGATTATGTATGTCGAAAGCTATCACGAGTTATCTACCTACTAGCCAAACTACACACATGTGTTACACAAGATTTATTGCTTCAGTCATACTATGCCTTCTTTCATTGCCATCTACTATATGGCATTCTTTTATGGGGTAACTCTCCAGGAGCCAAAAAAATTTTCACTTGGCAGAAGAAAGCAATTAGACGTTTGTACGGAATCACTGACAACAAGACCTCATGTAGACCTTATTTTAGAGACTCAAAATTCTCACAGTCCCATCTCTTTACATATATTGTTGCCTATTAAACATAAAAGAAAACTTAAACCACTACACTATAAGGAAATCAGTTCATCAACACAATACTCAACAAACAAATATGATTGATATACCCACAACCAGGCTTAAGAAAACCCAATCTAGCTATGAATACATAGGCATAAAATTATTCAACACTTTACCCGTACAGGCTCAATTGGTTTCAATGGATATTTTCAAAACTAAAACCAAAGTGTGGATGAAGAAAAATACTTTCTACAGTGTAGAAGAATTTCAGAATAGTTGTAAAGATGATCTAATTTATTGATAAACTAAGGCTTACTATTATGTATAGTTATGGATGTAGAGGCAGCTAGCTATAAGCTAATAGGGTACAACACTATCTTTTTTTTCCATGTAATATTTTTGCTATATGAAACATAATGTACAAATAGCTATAATACTTCTGACAACATTGATTGCATGTTAATGCTGATAAATTATGGCTTACTGTTATGTATGGATCTAGGTGTAGAGGCTGTTGTAAGATAATAGTTTACAACATTGCTATATTTTTACTATGTAATATTTTGGTATGTAAAACATAATGTACAAATAGCTGTAACTCTTCTGACGACATCGATTGCATGTAGGTGCTGAAAGATGGATAAAATAAATAAATAAATAAATAAATAAACACCCGATATTTTACGTACGAGTGCGGAAGAATGAGAACGTTTCTAGCGATCCACCTGTTTCTGTGTACAGGTCGGAAGTTTGTTATTAGAAGAGGGGCGAGTCACTGACGATGACAAGTGTTTGCCGCCAGTGTCACAGAAGATGTGAGGAGAACTCAAGGAATAATTAAGTCGTATTCTTTGATGTGTTAGTGTCTGTGGTGATTGTAAAAAAGACTATTGAACAGTTGAATATAGAGCGCTGTGCACATTCATGTATTGGACTCGCTTGAGATTAGCGGCTTTTGAATCATTTCATGTCTTGGCTGTGAACGAAACAAAACACATGTATGCTATTTGAATATGTGTAAATGAGTCTAACGTGTAAGGAATGAGTTAGCTTGCAGAAGTTATTACCTGTGAAAGTTGAAAATTTAAAGTGATTGAACTGAAAAGTATTATATGAGTACCAAAATTATTTCAAGGATAGAAAAGTAGTTTAATAAATTCCCTTAAGCAGCTATAGTCTTTAGAGTAGAAGCTTGTGGAAGATCGACAAAGCTGATTACCCAGAGAAGAGGATGGGCTACACACAATGTGCAAGTTAACTGAATTGAGAGACATGTGTGCCTTGCAACCCAATACCACACTGTCTCTTGTCGTCCGAAAAACGTTAGAACGTGGCGACCCAAGTGACAGAACCCGACGAAAACGGGGATTTAAAAAAAGAAACGGAAAGAAGATACTAGGCATTGCCTAACAAGATACGAGAACTGTTTCCATAAATCGTATTGAGTCCAATAAACAACTGTAAGAAAGTTGCGAATGCAACACTGTAAAAGACGTGAGAAAGTAATAGCGAAGAAAACTGGAGAGAAGACCTCAACTTTTCGACTAAGAAGACCGGCTGTGGAGAGTAAGCAGTGTTCACACACGTACATCGCGCCGACGCCGACGCAGTAACTTGGCACCGATGCCGACTGCACCAGCTGCTGCTCACCGCTGCTGACTCCGCGTCCGCTATCCGACGACGTCGCTGAAACCAACATCCGACGCCGTCGGCGCCAGTGCTCTCCACCGGCGCTGATTACACATTCGCTCGCCAACGCAGCTAGAACTCTACGCCGGGTGAGCGAAAAACAATAATTTTTTGGTAAAGTCGAGGGGACGATTGCATGATAAACTGTTATTATAGTTATTGTGCTCAGTGGTGAATTTTCCTTAGGTGATTACTAGGTCTAAGATCAATAAAGCTATGGATCAGGAACAACAATGAGGAACAACTACACAGCCAGTCATGGCTGGGGAAACATAGGGGGGAGTACCAGACTGGACGGAGTTGGTAAAGTTAATAAGTGCCACTTTAAGTGAGAAACTAGAAGCACAAAGTGCAGCTGCAAATGCACAAATTACGACTTTGAGTGAAAAATTAGATGCACATAGCGCAAATTCAACCGCTTTAAGACAAAAAGTAAATGCTAGACTAGATGACCAAAGTGCTAAGTTAGATGATCGAAAAACAGATTCAAATGCTCAGAATGAAGCTCTAAGAAAAGAAATAGGTTTAGTACATTCTAGTTTAAATGCCCAGAGTGAAACCTTGAACAGTCAAGGAGCAAACATAGTTTTGTTAAAGACTGAATTTGACACTCTTAATAATAAGGTAGAATATCTGAAGTTACATTTAAAGAGTGAACTCACTAGTTCTTTGAATACTCACGTTAATTAACTATTTACTGAATTTAACCAGAGACAGGACGAGCAACTTCAAGATTTAACTAAAAAAAATTAGAATTTGACATTGTAGAAAAGGAACTTTTTGAAAAATTAGGATCATTTCAAAGCGTATGCAATGTTACCTTCGATGTTGTGAATCAGAGGTTGCACACCCTGAAGGAGAGTATTGAAAAACAGGATAAGCTATTTCCTTTTGTCCAGTCGCAAATTGCGGGCGTCAACACTCGAGATGATAGCGTGGAAAGGGATTTTAAAGAGAAACTAGCGACATCAGATACCTTAAATATAAACAATCTGGAGGAACAAGTAGAAGAGATGATAGACAGAAAAGTGGCCGAGAGGGTAACCTCTAACAACGTTTCTTCAGATTTAGCTTTGGAACTTAATGATACAAAGAAAGACATAGATAGTTTATGGAAAAAATTCAAACTTATCCAGGATAAGGTAGACAAAAAAGTGACTTCTTCTAACGTGGTGTTAACCAGTAAGGCAATAACTGACCTACAATGGGGAGCAAATTCTGGATTATCCTGGCAGTTTCCAAAATTTAAGTCAAATGGGGACGTACACCCAACTCATTTTCTGAAACGGTTTAATGAAGCCTTGCCAAAAAACTGGGAAGACTCAAAAAAGATAGAATTCGTGGTAGGGTACCTTTTAGGAGAAGCTTCAGAATGAGGCACTGTGAACATTGAGAATTTTTTGTATTGGGCCGACTGCAAGAAAAAGTTTAAGGAGAAGTATTGGTCAGCAAGTGCCCAAGAAAAATTATTATCTGATTTGTGGGACCCAAAGTATTATAACAGTACGTGGGTAACAATGAGAATGTATTTTGACTGGCATTTGACATGGGCAAAGTACTTAGATAAACCCATGGAGGAAGAAGGGTTAGTTAGGATCTTAATAAGGCGATTACCGATCTATGCTAGAAAAGATATATTAATTAGTGGGTGGAAGATCGTAGAAGAATCCTTTGTAGATGCACTTGATGCCCTAAACAAAGACAGGAATGAGAAAGTACATCAAAGTGAAAGTCAGAATTTCCGAAGAAATAACAATAGTAGGAATAGTAATTATAAGAGACATGAAGCTAACCTAGCTACAGTACACCAATGTAGTCGGAACAGTGGTAACGAAAGTTATCAAAACAAACATCCACCTTCGAATACAGGCCCAGTAACGTCGCAGGAATTTGTACCTAGTAGCAATAGAGTACGAAGTGGAAATGTAATACCCCGATTTGGTAACCATCCGGTGATTACAAACAATGAGGAAAACGTTATGTGATCTGGATCCAGGGCTGGGGCCCAGGTCGTATAAATACATTAGGAGGCCTAGCTCGTAATAAATATGTCAGCTTTGCGCATAAAGTACCGACCAAAGAATGGTTGTTGCTAGAAGAACCTAACTACCGTTAATCCACAACCAATTAAAGTTGGAAAGGTAGAAGAGTTTGAAGTTAACATATTTATTGAGTCTGGTAGTGAAGTGTCACTTATTTCTAATTGTTTCTTTAATACATTAGGAACTAAACATAACTTATCACTATTGGTGGTAAGAGGAGAGTACATAGTAGGTATTACTGGGACCAAAAGTAAAGTTGTGAAACACGAAACCCAGGTGAACTGCACTATTGGGAATGTCCCATTTTGTCAGACAATTTTATTAGTGGAAAATATGAATAGAGATGTGTTGTTTGGCATATACTGGCTATCAAAATTTAATTTTGAGGAAAATTTTCTTTATTTTGGAATAGGTGACGATAAGTATTGTGCAATGTTTGTAATGGACCACTATAAAGGTAAACAAATAACTGAGAATCAGCGTTTACGATTAGCAGCGACAGCGCAATTGTCACCAGAGATTGAAAACGTAAGTCATGCATCACACCGAGCTGATATACGAAACAAAGTAAATGAATCCCCAAAGTTAACCAACGACCGTTTATCTAAAATTCTATTGGAATATGAAATCACAGTCTAACATAACAGTCGCGACACTCACTGTTGTAAAAGTTGTTGCCGTTTGACAGATGGAGCGACACTAGCGCTCCAAGTGGCAGGTAAGGTGAACGTCAGAGGCGCCGTAAGCATAATGTTTGTTTGCATCCATTTCCTACGTAATTTCCGAATTATTCGAGTTATTATCTTGCCTCCAAGAGTTTGTGTAGCATCAGAAGGCATATATGTTTCTAAAAGTGATTCTAAAATAAGCGCAAGTATGGACAAAAACCATGAATAGAGTGGCAAGCTACAACACAATCGTGAAGAAACACTTGTGACATTGGACAGAATTGCAGCTTACCACGTCGATATTCGATATCAAAAGAATATAAACACACAGATTCACATGTGAGAAGCACAGACATGTACCTCTACATGCAAAAGCGATCGACAGCTCGTTTATCATTCTGTAGGCCTACTGTGTGTGTCATTGCCACCTGTTGCCACAAGTACGACCTTCACCTCTATATTATTCTAAGTGGACAAGCAACTGCCAAATAGTGGGAGAAATATGCTGAAAACATTATAATGAGCTGATTACATTACATTTCACGGAAAACCACATATTTTAATAATTTTCAAACAATCTGTCTGTAGGCACTTTCCTTGTCCCGTAATAGTTTCGCTAGATCTGCACATTCTGACACTTCACACGCTTTTGTAAGAAACGAACAGCTGAACTTAATCTAACCACTTCATCGTCAAAGCAGGTCTGTGTTGATGTTCACACGAATCTGGCACTGATACATGGAGAGTTGAACTGGCTGCTTCTGTGTCATAGGACTGTTTTACAGCTTTAGATTGACTGTCGAATCTTTGTGGCAGTTTCCTCCTCATCGTCAGTTGAGGTGGCTTATTTGGAATGTCAAACAGTGTGGGTACTGCATTCCACACGAGTTTGTTATTGTCTGCGTTGCTGGTTTTGTTCGAAATGTAGCGGACAAAACCTAATATTATTGTAGAGGTAAACTGAGTCTTTCTTCATAAGGTCTTCTCGTCTGCTATTAACTAGCCATTTTCTGCTCCTAAAACGAAACATTCATCATTTATACACATATAGTTTGCAAGTGAATCCTGACAATACAGTTTAGTAACATGATGGTATATACCTCTCAGGATCCTTAGGAAACCTAAAAAAAGACAGCTGTGGTGTCTTCTTCCTGTTGTTGCTGCAATTTATTCCGCTACAAACGCTCCCGATGGTAAAAACCATTGTATAAATCAAAATAAATAATCACTATTCGCTTTCACGATCGCGCCGAACTCACAGTTCAACCTACCAGCCGCTTGGGGCGCTGCTGGCGCTGTAGACAACAAAATCGAGGCGAAGTGTCACGACTGTTATGTTAGACTGTGATGAAATGGTATTTTCTGATAGTCCGGGTAGTATTAGTGACTATGTATGCAAATTTAAGATCAATGATAAAACTCCATTTTTTTGTAGACCCTGTCTGATACCGGTAAGCCTGAAAGAAGCGGTTAAGGAAGAAATAGATAAGATGATTGAAAATAAAATAATAGAACGTAGTATGAGTGTTATGAATAACCCTTTAGTAATGGTAAAAAAGGCTAAAGGAAGTGTGCTGCTAGTGCTGGACGAGCGCACTTTGAATAAGCATATAGAGACGGAATGAGACAGACCAAATAACACCGATGAATTACTGTCCAAATTTGAGAAAGCACAGTATTTTAGTACGATGGAATTGACTGCTGGGTATTGGCAAATTCGGTTACATCCTGATTCAAAGAAGTATACAGCGTTTCTATTTGATGGGAAATCATATCATTTTAATGTGTTACCGTTTAGACTAAATATCCCAGTATCGGTGCTTATACGCGCGCTGGACGAGGCGTTAGGAAGGGAATTGTTAAGAGAATTAATAATGTATGTGTATGATTTCCTTATAATCTCCGCTACATGGGAAGAAGAATTTAAAGGAAAGGGTATTACAATGAAATTATCTAAATCGCATTTTGCGAGGCAAGAGCTTAAGTTTGTAGAGCATATTGTAGGAGTACAGGGAATTAAACCCGATCTGGAACATATAAAGGCCATTAAGGACTGTCCACCCCCTAGAAACATAAGACAATTGAAGGGATTTATTGGAATGGTTGGATATTATAGACGATATATACGAAGTCAAGAGCTGAATGACCCAAGATTTCTGCATTTATTATGGAAGGGAATACCATGGAGTTGTGACCAAGAGGCTAATGATGCGTTTGAAAATGTGAAAAAAGCACTGGTAGAATCACCTATATTCCATCATCCAGTTGTGGGGAGCCATTTAAAATTTCAACAGATGCATCCGACTATGGTATAGCAGCGGAACTTTTTCATGGAGAATGGAGACTGGAAAGTACAAATCACAGATCTATAGCTTTTGCTAGCCGAAGTCTTAACAAACATGAATTAAACTATACAGCTGCAGAGAAAGAACTGTTAGCAGTAGTATGGAGTATCCAAAAATTCCAAACGTTAGTATGGAGGTCAGAGATCCATGTATGTACAGATCATCACCATCAAGCTCTATCCTTTTTAATGAGTAGTCACTTATGACAGTAGATTAATGCAGTGGATGTTGTTCCTACAGGAATATGAAAATATTGTCTGAAAAGATTGTACCTGACGTTTTGTCTAGATTACCTGCAGATATGAAAGACTTAAAACATACAAAAAGGACCCGGCGTAATTTTTGCGATTCATTTTATGACACTAGAATATCCGCACAACAGGCTACAAGAAAGAGCTCAAAGAATAATCGACAGTATCCATCATGATTCCTACTTTACTAAAATATATGTTATGTGTGATAGAAAATCTTTACCTCCTAATCAAGCAGTGATATGGAAAATTATAGGGCAAAATTTATTTTGGAGAGACAGTATAACATCTCGACGGTGGCGTTTATGCATCCTGAAGTTGATGGAGGACGAAATTGTGTGGTAAGTCCATACAGGATATGGATGCTTCGGAATAAAAAAGTGTATAGCCCACATAAACAATTTCTATTATTTTAAAAAGTTGGGACATAAGGTAGTATCCTTAATTAGAACTTGTGAAACCTGTCAGAAAGTAAAAGAGAATAACACTCATGTTAGATACGAAATGTATCCAATCATCCCTAAGGCATTACTCGATCTTACAGCAGTGGACTTCTTCGGACCAATTCCGAAAGAAAAAAGAGGAGTGGAGTACATTTTCGTTCTCATAGAGTGTTGGTCTAAGTATGTTAAGTTGTATCCTATTAAGAAAACATATACACCCACAGCGATACGCTGTTTGCAACAATACTTTCTCGAGGTGGGCAAACCAAAACGATTCCTCTCCGATAATGGACCACAATTTGTTAGTAATGACTTCAAAGGATTCTTAGCGTGGGAAGATATTCGTCAGGTATTAATCTCCAACTATAATCCGTCTTCTAACCCGTGTGAAAGGGTTATGAAAGAAGTTGGGAAATTATGCCGTACATACTGCCATGAAAAACATACGTCATGGCAACGAAAGTTAAAGACTTTGAGCTTATTTTAAATGAATTACCACATTTATCAACCGGATTAACACCTTTGAAAGTAATAGGTAAACCGTTTGTGAAGAACCCCGTATTAAATCTTTTACTTGGCCAGAACAACCTACAATAGTTTCTAAGAACTTGGTTGAAAGATCACAACAACGAGTGAGTAAATATAACGAGAAGGCTGTCGAACCTAGGTATACCGTTAATGACCTAGTCTCACCAAAATAGCATCTTCAGAGCTCTGCTCTGGCAAAAAGAAACACGTAACTTTTTCAAAAGTATGAGGGACCTTACTGAGTGCAAACGATGGTACACCCGAAAGCCTTAGCTTTAGTGGATCCTCTAACAGGATCAGAAAAAGGAAAATACAATGTAAAAGACATAAAGGTGTATATCTCCCAGGAACGTTAACGTTCTGTGTTAATGGGTGGAGTGACGACCGTCGGCTCCCTAATTGTTTTCTGTGTTTCTTCTGTACTATTTTTCCTGCACTGAATTCCCTTCAATTCTTAAACTATTCTGTAATCTATTCTTGAATTCTTAAACTATCCTATAATTTTAGAACGTAAGAAACCGAATATGAGTACAAGGTTAGGACCAATTTAAGAGTATCACGGATGAACAGTCATCTCTAGACACGAAATGAAACTAACAGAATATAGTACTAGTATAAAGATAATATCATGGTACCATTCAAACAAAGTGGTATCTAGACGGCATAAACTGAACAGAGTATTTCATATGTGTTTGAAATATAGTGTAAAGTGAATAACTAAACAACTATGTTATTGTAGTGTATAATTTTCTATTTTTATAGAATAATTTTATACCTTTTTGTGAAATGTAATATAAATGGGTGGGTTTGTATCACTTTTGGAAGGAGTGGGTAGCGTAAGTACAAGCATGACTAACACTAATTACACACCCCACTTTTCAAACAACCCTCACAGACAAGTGTAACTGATTCTTCACCATTTGCCATTCCATAGGTGTTGCTAAGATTTTTCTTCAGGGGTTTCAAAGGTGAAGGTGAGAATGTCCATTCTGTAGGAGACATTTAACATCATACCTCCTCTGGCTTCTCACTCAAGTATCAGCGAAGTAGAGATCCTGGGGAAGGGTGATGGGAAAGGTTTTCCTGTCTTTGGGGCTGTGTTCTTTCTCTTCTTCGATCTTAGCAACCAGCTCTACTATTTCCATTCTTACTTCTCATCTGAGTATTGGTCTAGCTTTCCCTCTTTCCATATGCATATACTTCTGCCGCTGGTTCTTCTTATTTTCCATGGTTTCCAGTAACCTTCAACTTATTTCATATAAGCAGGCTGAAGAATCAGGATACACAAACACTCATCTACATACACACAGAGACATACTTAAGCGCAAACAGAAGAATCACGAATTAGGAACCTGAAGTGATGCCAGAACCGCCAAGGATGTAGGGAATAAAAATATAGGTACATCTGAGTCGATGCACATATTACATTCTTGATATGTGACGGTTCTGCATCGTTATTTTTTGTCGTTCTCAAAACTATATTTACATGTACCGTGCTAGTCCTTTGAGAAAAGGCATAGCATCTACTTGGAGCTGGTAAATACAGGTAGACATAGCACTGAGTGGGCATTATATCTGTCTATATGGTAAAAGTGAGCAATGAAGTATTAGAAAGTGGAATATAAGTGTAAAGTAGATTTGTAATTTTACCAGAGAATATTTAAGAATAGTATTCATAAAGATGTATGCTAGGGCAATGAACCATGAGGCCTACTCAAGAAGGATATGGAGGGCGCACTAGACATTTATTGGATGAGAAAAAAGGTGGATAGACAGACCTACGAAAGGCTGACCTATACTGCGCAGACAGGGGCACCAAGAAGGGGATTGGCCTGTACCATAGGAGGATAGGAATGAGAAAGGGACGTACCTACCAAAACGGAAGGAGAAAGGTTACTCCTGGGATCAATCCATGTAAGATATAGGTACTGTTCCTATAGGGAAAAAGGGCAGTACCGTGACAGAAGTCACACGTTTAAAGGGGTGAGTCTGGTAAGTTTGAATTCTATGCAGCACTAACATTTTTACGTTTTTGATTTACAAGTGTCGGAAGAAAAATAGTATGGGAAGTAAGAACAAAGCAGTAGAGTATTCATGAGTTATGTGCACCTGGAATTTACGATTGGAAGAGGAATAGAAAACAAAGATTTTTTTGGAGTTTGAAAAGAGCTAACTCGCAACATGGATTGAAAGGTTCACATTTGTAACTGTGGTAAAATTTGCACAGGTATTAGTAAAAAGGAGACATACTGCTAAATGATAAAGAATTATCATCTTGTGTAATATTATTGTATATAATGAATATGTATAAAATATCGCGTGTTCGAGATAAGGGGAGGGATATGTAGTGCCTCAAGAATTTCGATGCGAATTCTAGAAACACTCGGCCTTCAACCGTCTCAAACACCCGACAATTTAGGTACGAGTGTGGGAGAATGAGAACGTCTAATAATGGTACAGCCTCCCACAGGACTCATATGAAATGTCCGATACCACCTTCTTTTTATATGCATCCAGATAGTTATAGGACAATTCAGTGCTTCCTAAGGCCTTGTGCGGGTGACTTTATATGTATCATTCTGTCCTATTTGGTAAAAAACTTGATATTCATTGTGAAGGCATGTGGAATGTTCTAGAAGGACGTGTGTTGTCTTAATTATCATTGGATTGTTGTCATTGATAAAATTATGTACATATACTAAATTAAGTAATAAATCAAGAAATTGAAGTAATAAGTCCTTAGCAACAAATAACTAGAGACTGCAGAGATGTTAGCATGAAAAGTTAGTGCTTCTAATTAACAAAATGGTAATCTAAAAATCCAGTAACAGAAGACCTCACTATCTTGAGAAACAGCTTAAAAGTTATTACCAAGTGATGTTTTTTTCATTTGTTATTTATTTTTGTGTTTTCCTCTGTAATTAATTTTCTTTGTAATTACACTTCTATTTAACTCTCCAATTGTTTACATCTCACAGTTTTCAATTTCCAGAATTTGAGGCCTTATTTATGCATTTTAGGTATGTAATTAGAAAAAGCACGACTCTGTACTACCATTAAATGTCAGTGCCGAAATCCAAACTGTAATTAGTTATGTAACTAGAATAATACAAGAGACATTTTGCAATTAAAGTTCAGAATGATTTTCTTATGGAAAACTAAAGATATTACTATAAATGATTGTCATTTAATATTGTATTTTATACTTTATTCGGCTGTAACATCAGTTTCTTTACGTTTTGTAAATTTTAATTGTAACATCAAAATTGTACAAAATTAATAATGCTTTATTTTGGAAGTTATTATTAAAATTCTATATAAAGCGATGCAGTGATGCTGCACGAGTCAGTTTTGAAGTTACTTTTGGAAGTCAAAGAGATCAGTGATGTCTGTCTGTGTTTTGTTTTCATGACAAGTGTGTAGTTTGGATGTCAATTAATGTGAATAAATTTTGTGAAGCACGAGAATTTCACATTCATTCATCAATGGACCAGGCGGAAGAAACGTAAGTAACATTCAACATGAATCGTTACAGTATCTACCGATCCACCTGTTTCTATGTGCAGGTCGAAAGTTTGTTATTAGAAGACTGTAAGAGGGGCAAGTGACTGATGGTAACAAGTGTTTGCCGCCAGCGCCACAGAAGACGTGAGGAGACGTCAAGGAATAATTAAGTAGTATTAGTGGCTGTGGTGATTGTAAAAAAGACGATTGAGCAGTTGAATATAGAGTGTTGTGGACATTCATGTATTGGACTCGCTTGAGACTAGAGGCTTTTGAATTATTTCATGTCTTGACTGTGAACAAAACAAGACACATGTATGCTATTTGAATATGTGTAAATGAGTCTAACGTGTAAGGAACAAGTTAGCTTGCAGAAGTTATTACCTGTGAAAGTTGAAAATATAAAGTGACTGAACTGAAAAGTATTATACAAGTACCAAAATTATTTCAAGGATAGAGAAGTAGTTTAATAAATTCCCTTAAGCAGCTATAATCTTCAGAGTAAAAGCTTGTGGAAGATGGACATTATCCAGAGAAGATGATTGGCTACACACAATGTGCAAGTTAACTGAATTGAGAGACATGTGTGCCTTGTAACCCAATACCACACTATCTCTTGTCGTCTGAAAAACGTCAGAACACCCTTACGGTAGTTTGTAGGGAGGCCCTAGATCTGGGGGTCTGACGTATTTTTGATGCCTTGAAAAATGAATGGCAAGTTGCAAGCAGCCATAGAAAAGTTCCAGTTTTGACCCTGTTATAAGCTTGCAGAATACAACTTATCATTTCCTTGAAAGGAAACCGCCTGACTACACTATATTTTTTCCTTTCCCTGAGAGCAGTGGGGTGGGGGGCTGGGGACTGTGCCGACCCTCACGTTACACCCTGGCATGCCCTTGATGCAGCCACTCAAAGGAAGTTCATTTAAGTTAAAGAATTCACATTCGGGCAGAATATGGTTCAAACTTGTGTCTGGCCATCCTGGCTTAGGTTTTCTGTGATTTCCCTAAATTGCTTCAGGCAGTGGCAGGATGGTTTCTTTGAAAGAAGCTGGCTGGTTTCCTTCCCCATTCTTCCCTCATCCAATGGGACTAATGACCTCACTGTTTGGTTCCCTTCCTCAAATCAACCAACCAGCCAACCTAACATAAGAATGGAGAGATAATATCTTTGTTTCTCCTGGCATATGTGTTCAATAACTGAATGGGAATGCAGAAAGATGACATAATTGAAAACCAGTTGCATTCCCATAAGTTATTTGGAGTAGAGAGGTATCATTTACAAAGTACCCACAAAATACCAATTTTAAGTAATCATCTAGTTTCTTCCTCCAAAGTTTCACACAAAGATCTTCCATTTATTTCTTCACTTTCATTCACTCATGGTCTTTCTACATGTTATTGTTGTTCTCAAAACAAGCAGCCTTTTTCCTGTGCAAACTTTGTTATTGATATAATGTTAGGATTCCACTTTAGAATATTCTCCTGAAAAACAAGAGTTTATATTAATACTTCGGCCAAACGATCTTCCAATCCCAGGTCAAGGACCCATCTGTAGAGATCCCCTCCTAATTTTCAGTGTTGCAAGTGTTAATTTTAAATAGAATTGTCTCCAAGTGTAACCACTTTAAATGCAATGAAAGTAGATAATTGTTAAGAAAGGACTCTTTACATATATTTTTAATCATGCAGTTAGCTTGCAAATAGCGTCAGTATCTAGGGTATGGGATAGTCTTAATAACAATTATCAGGTCCAATTTTGTTGCATAGACAAACCTGATGTATTATAACTTGTTTTGACATATTTTGAATTTATGTTCAATTCATTTCATGTGTCAATGAGTAGCAAACACAATATTCATTTTCATATGATGTCACAAATCATTTTGAGAACAAATATACTGCACAGTGGTAAAAACCGAAGATCGTAGCACACTGTTCACAGCCACAGCTGCAAAATGATAGTGACACTCTCAATGCCAAAAACATATAGTGTATGTATTGCGCTTTGTTCTAGAAGCTTCCAGGCAGTTCAATAAATCAAATTAGTACTTAGGTTGTTTCATTTTTTTAAATTTTAACATATTTTCAAATTAATGGATAGAGTTTCCAAATGTAAATTATTTTAGATAACTGTGAATAAGACCAATATTGGCAGAGATGTCAAAATAAGGTAAATATTTCTAATGTTACTGACATTATGTCAAGTTGTTAATTAAATCTGATATTGATTGTTAAATCAAAAAAATATAAATAATGACATTTGTCTTCAACAGCATCAAAACAACTTTGCAAAGGAAGAATAAGTGATAAGGTTGTATTTAAAGTGCTTTTACTGTCCTTTAAACCGAAGACTAATTTTCATTGTATAAAATCGTAGCATGTATGACTGCTGATATGAAGAAAGAAATGTGTAAGCCAAAGTATCAGCAAAGTACTAAAAGAACTTCACAAGCATCTAAAATGGTCAATTAGGTACTTTATAAATAAAATCAAGTTCAAACATGACTAAAAACTGATAGATTTTTGTGATTAAAAGAAAGAACAGCAAGTATGATTTATTACATTCTACATCTTGGCAGTAAAGTTCTGCAACATGGGGTACAAAGGTTGGAGCACCTTCTCCAAACACAGTTGGATAGAAATGGTGATTATGTAGAAAAATAGATCAGTGTTTAAACTTTAAAACTGTGGAAACAGTTATGAAAATAAACAATGAGTGGTGGGGAATGATAATGTGCTAATGTACAGCACACTTTAAATATCACACATAAATTATACCATTTATCTTTGAATGCTAGTTGGAAATCACATTAAAAATACACTATTTTTCATCAAATGTGAGCCATAAATCACAATAAAAGTACACCATTCTCTTTGAATGCAAGTAAGAAACCACGTTAAAAGTCCGCCATTTGTCTTTGAATGCAAGCTAGTATGCAAATGAAAAGCACCAATATATGTTTTGTTGCATACTGTTTGTGATAACTAGAAATTAGACCTGACGCTGAAACAATGGTCAGTCAGGTTGCAATGAAATTAGAGGAGAGGTGCAGCTGCCTATTTTCAACTCTGCATGCTCTCGTGCTGCGTCATCCCTTCTAGCCCTGTGAGTGCTGTGTTTCTCACAGTACCAGGTCAGTATTTTTCTTTGAAAGTGCGTTTAAACCTGACAAAGGAATGGCATGAGGTTGGGTCTACCGATTTGGCTCAAACTATGTGAGTACAAGCAGATAGATGCCCGTTTCAAATTTGTACAACAATATTTCGCCTGAGTAGGACATAGCAAAAGGTAAAATGCTCTTTAATAATTTATGCATAGAGTATGAGGGGCTTTTGAGCACTGCTGTGGTGTAATGGTTAAGTGCACCAATTGCCAGTTCATTGGTTCAGCAAAATGGAATACCCATATATAATGTTATATTGTGAAGATGTATTCACAAAATTGGCAACATGAACCTTCAAGCACTGACTGAGTGAATCACTTGTGGATGAAGAGCTAATAGGATCATGAGCAATGAATAATTAACTTCAGTTTCCCATGCTTAGAACAGTGAAAGGACACTTTCTCCAATCAGTGAGTATAATAGTATGAAATCTCCGTTTATGTGTGATGACAACAAAACTTTTCATAAATGTGAATTCCAATGTGTCATGAAGAGCACACTTAAACATTTCACACATAAACACTGGGCAAATATGTGTCACTGCTGTACAGCTGCCTTGAAGATGACAACCACATTTTCCAGACAACATTGTTGGTGTTAAACTTTGTGCAACAAAGTATATTCCCAATGTAAATATGCAAATGTCAATACTACGATTCGCCATTAGTAAGGATGCTATGTGACTGTGCTTGTAGATGCTGTGGACAGTTTTAAACTACTATCAACTGCAATTTTTGTTATGAGTCCTAATACGATGAACAGCGAACTGCTTGAGGCACCTGACAGAATTTAGTTGCCACTATTGAATAAGTTACACTGCAGACTGCTTTACCTAAATCCTCATCATTGTAGTTCATTTTAGGTTAAGATAGATTTCGAGAGAATGAGAGCTTCTGCCTCTGGTTTAAATAATTTTGAAATTGTAATAGAGTTTACCACACAAGAATGTATTTTATCGCTTGTGCCTGTATGCCTCAGTTGCACAGGGTCGGCGAGGCTAGGTATGGACTTGGCAATGTTAATGTTAAGGGGTGGCCAGACGCCATTGCTGCCGCCAGCCCTGACCCCCCGCGACAGAATGAGTGTACCCCAGCTGTCTCCGTCTAGTTTAATCCATGAAATAGTGCAAACATGATAAGATGTCTGCCAGTCGTGTAACTGAGGCGGGATGTGGGGACCAGCTCGGTATTTACCTAGGGGATGTGGAAAACCGCCTAAAAGCCAAATCCAGGCTTTCCGACACACCAGTCCACATTGTTAATCCACCAGGCAGATTCGATCCGTGGGCGGTGCGCCTACCCGATTCAAGAATGTACTGATTTTACATATTTGTTGACACTTGCATGAATGTTTTGTGTGCTCCTGCCATCTGATGTGCTGGATGTCAATTACAAGCATCCTGGGGTCTTGCCCCAGGAAATTTTCTAAATTTTGGATGAAAAATAGTGAGTTTTATAGCTTTTTGAAGCATTTTAGAGTCATATGATCGACATTAGAAACACGAAAACTGGATTCTCGATAACTCGACACTCCGGGAAACTCGACAAGCCTGACACATATTGTGGCTATGAAATAAGAAACAAAACCTTAACATGTACCGTATTTTTGTAAAAAGTTAATTTAATTTACAGTAATAATCATACTTATAGACTATTACAAAGCAATGAATATATAGCTCTGAAAAGACTGTAATAATATTTAAATAAATCCTCAACTATCATTGAAAGAATAAAACATAAAATATTGCTGCCACACAGTAATAGCACTTTGATTAATAAGTGAAATAGCTAATTTAAGATTACTTTGAATAAGGCTCAGGATTCTTTAAATAAAAACAATATCTCAAAGTTAATGCTTTAATACAGTTAATAAACTTAATACAGTACACCTTATACTTTCAGTCAAAAAGTATGTAAATAGCGGGTTTTAACTGGTTCTTACGCCCTAAAAATATTTAAGTACTTGAAAATAACTAATACAGTACTATAGTAATACAGTACTAAACTAGTAATAATATTTCGAAACTGAAAATTTAACTTTATTTATGTATTTAATTCTCTATTTTATAAAGATTTTCAATATTGCTCTAAGTGCCATTATTAGGGCTAGATGTCTTTAGAAAGGTGCAAATGTCGACCGTCTGACTGAATTACTGAAAATGAAGTCGTTGATGACTGATTGGATAATTCATTCAAAACATCTCGATGGGCTTGAAGAACACCCAAGATGTTCAATTCCTTCAGTTTCATTGTTGATCGGAGATATGCCTTCAGACGTCTAAGGGCGCTAAATGACTGTTCTGTTGTTGCTGTCGTGATTGGAACTACTTAGAGAAGCTTAATGCACTTCACTACTTCACATAACAATTCTCCAACTGCAGGCTCTTGTGTGATGTACTTTCCTACATCACACATGTTTTTTAAGACCAGTTGCTTTTTATTAGTGATATCAGCTAACATATTCAAGTGCAAGCGCAGTCTCTCAATGTCCAGGTCATTTTTGAAAAACTCGTTGATTTTCCCAAATTTGTTTCACCTCTGTTTACTGAAAGCAAGCACTCTTGTTCAACTGCAATGACCTGCGTGAGTGTAGTTGAAGCAAACCGCTCAGTAACGCAAGATTGCACCGTTTCACAAACTGCAATGTAAATAGCTTTGTAGTATTCCTTTGGGGTCTTGAAAGTGTGTGGTCAGCTGGCTTCGTTGTTTTCATACTTCTTTGGCATACTTCGATTCCGAGGAAGCGAAGAATTACCAACTTGTGAAGGTTTTTGTTTTAAACAAAATTCCCAAAAGTGTTCAAAACTAACACGCCTTCCATTCAGTATACAAATCAAGCCCTCACATATTTTTTTGCAGATCAGCAACACTTAGATGAGGGCATTTTAACATTGACTCAAGGTAGCCTGCACATTTGTAACCTACCTCTGTTTCGTCCTCTGCAGAAAATGTCTCGAAGAAACTCTATAAGTTCTTCAAAGTTTTTCAATATTCTCAAGATACTCGAAGCCTGCATAGTCGATTGAGTCGGGCAAAAGGGTCATAGACCAGCTTGGTCGTTGGCGGTTTCACAGCGTATGCTGCTGAAAAGTCCGATCCTTATGTTGGATTCCCTTAAGGTGTTTATTAAGTCCTCGGCTAAGCCATAATATCCCTCATAGACGTAAGATGGCGGAGACTGTCTACAACTGCCAAGTCTAAACTGTGCGAGCAGTGCAGTGCACATAACGTACTTTTGGTTGTATATCCAAAACTAATTTTTTAGTCCTTTGAAATTACCTCTCATATTCGAGGCACAATCATATCACTGTCCTATTAAGTAATCCATTGACAAATCAAGACGAGCAAACACGTCTTTTAAAATACTAAACAGAGTTTGTGATTCAGTGTTGGGGGTCTCGCATAAGCCAATAAAGTCTTCGTTGATGATTGAGGAATCATCGACAGTACTAATACAAAATGACACTTGTTCGTGAATCGAAGAATCACTTGTTTCATCAACCATAATAGAAAAATGTTCAGTCTTATTGATTGAAGCCAATACCTTTTTCAACGCAGATTTTCCTAGTAGATCAATGGTCTCGTTTTGAATATCATGGGACATTCATTTATACCCCGAATGGCCTAACCAATTTTTAAACTCAGGTATGTCATTCATTCAGAGTTCCAACAATTGAAAAAAATTTTAGTTTACCTCTTCGTCACCTCTAATTGCTAGTCCTTGTCGGCATAGAAATTGCACGGCAGTAAAATTGTCTCAAGAGCTAAACGGCTTGTCACCATATCACTATCTAACTGTTTATTCAATTTGGAGGCCACACTTCAGTTAGTGATAGAATTTAGTTTCAGAGCACCTTCTTTACGCGTAAACGTATTTGCATGAAGATGGAATTTTTACAAAGCCTTTTTCCTGTTAGAAAACCCTATGCAAGTAAATGCATCTTCTTTTTTTAGAAGGAAATTGTAATAGATTTTTAGCATCTGTCTGTCTGCAGGTTTTGCAAAAAACTTTTGCGATAGATGCTTCATATTATAGCCATGAATATTTGATCAACCAAGACTTTTGAAATGATCTTCCCTTACCGTATTGTCCAGGTTTCTGCTGCCAACGGTTCTCGCCTGAAGACGACGAAGCAATTGACGACACAATAATTGTTGGAGGTTGACTTCCAGTATCATCAACTTCCAAGGGCGCCTTTTTGGTAACAAATTTATCCATTGCAAACTTAATTCACAATACACTAAGAGACTAAAGTAAACGAATAAAATGTAGTCATCTAAAATAGTCCACTAGACACTAAAGTCGGAACACTAAACACTTCTGCAGCATGCACTGAACGAAACCATCCACACTGAATGACTGCGACAGCAGGGTGGGCTTTATATAGCCGTGGCGTCGTAACGTCCCAAAGCGTCAAGGCGACGCGATCGGAGGGTTCCAGGCACGTCTGCTCCAGTCCTTTTGATGTCGCCGCGGCTGCAGTGCTGGCCCGCCGGCGCCAGACTTTACTGGAAGGTTAGCGCACTGGGACAAATTCTAAACGTGCCCGCAGCACCGTATCATTACATGATTCACACCACTCGTTTTCAGTTAACCTGCTTACTACCGTAATAATTATTTGTTTTTACTCATTACTGAATATATTTTAAAAGGTAATTATCGTCAAACAAGGAAAATGAAAAATTCCAACATAATTTTGTGATTTTACAAAGCATAATATAACTAATAATTTTCTTAAATTATTGGGGGCACTGCCCACTCAAACGAATTTTTGAGAGGGCTCGGGCCCCCTCAGGCCCCATGGAGTCGGCGCCTGTGTCAACAGATTTAATCCAGGTGTTAGCCCAAAATATGTTGACCCGCTGCTTCCATCCCAAAATGGCCTATAAAATTATCCAATGGAAAGCAGGATCGCTCAAGGCAAAGAAAGAGAGCCTTCGACATTTTCTGCTTGAAACTGAAGTAGATATTTGTGCATCACCGAAATGTGGTTAAGACATAACAAACCGTTTGCACTCCCTGGCTACTCTGTCAGTAGAGAAGAAAGAGACGATGGTTACAGTGATGCAGGATTGTTGGTAAAAGAAGGCATCCGCTTTTCCGTTGTCAGTAACGGCACTCAGCATGATCCTTTGCAAATGAAGAGCATCTACCTGCAGATCAAGGACCTCCGTCTGAATTTGAGCACTGTATAGAAAGTACCTAATGACAGACATTCCAAATAACAGTTAACAACAATCACTGCCTAACTCAGGGAACCCCTTCTGCTACTTGGCGACTTTAACAACAACCATGCAGTGTGAGGCTGCAGAAGTGCAGAAATGCACAATGGGAAAAATGCTAGTGAATGTACTAGATTCGGAAAATCTTATAGTACTAAGTGATGGCTCACCCGCACAAAATGTCTGACCAAATGAAGCTGGATTTAAGCATAGCATCCCCTTCACTGTCTATCTGAACAACATGGGCTGTGATAACGGATACTTTTGGTTCAGATCATGGCCATTAAAATCGTAGTATACACACAACTTAAGGAGACTTTCAAACACGCAATCAGCCGGAATTGGAAACTGTGCGAAACACACTGCTGGAAGACAAACTGGACTTGATCATGGAAACTGGGAATCCAGAAAGAGACCACATGGGACTTGGTATTGTTTATCAGTGAAGCAGTGGAAGTTTCAAAACCTCAAAAAGGACATAAGTGGACTACTCATCAGCCATTGCCCTGTTGGTGGGATTCAGAATTTCCTCCAGGAACGAAGGGAAGCATTAAGAAAATACAAAAAACTTTCCAATGGTGCAAACTATCTTGCGCTCAAGAAAGAACAAACGGAAAAAAGTGGCAAAATTTCTGCACAGCAGTGTGCAAAGAAACACCATGAACCTAACCTGTACTGGAATGTAATACGGAATACAAAACCCGGCCTGACAACAGACATGCGCGCGCCTCCACCATCCGACGAACTTTTAGAATTGTTCTTGTACATGACAGCCCCGCCTGACGTAATAGACTAGGAGGACGAGGCGGAATATGAAGAGGACAACAGGGTGGTTACACAACCCTTTTCGCTGGAAGAACTCCAGATTGTGCTCTCCTAAGGAAATAATACAGCACCAGGCCGGGATTATATTGACTATCCAGTGCTACGTCACATCCCACACAAAGGGAAACTACTGCTGATCAAAGTTTACAACAGCGTATAGATACAAATGATCAAAATCGACTCGCTGAATTCATGTCATGTCGTCCCCTTCCACAAAAAAAAGGATGAGATAAACCCGAGGCATATCGGCTTGCCACCTTCTAATCGCGTTCGTCCAAGGTAACAGAAAGGATTATCAGGCGGCGCTTAGAATGATGGAGCGAAAACAAGAAAATATTGCCAGACAAACAAGTTGGGTTGAGAAAAGATAAAGGGACAAATGATTTCCTTCTACAGTTACCTGTTGACACATAGCTAATATTCTCTCGGAGGAATTATATGATAGTTGCGTTCATCGACTTGAGGAAAGCATAAGACATCGACTTGTCAATGTTAGGGAAAAAAATTAAAGAAACTTCAGATTCCAAAACCAATCTTGTGCAACATTATCAGCTTTCTGAGCTATAGGAAAACAGTCATTTTATAGCGCAGAACTACAATGGGACCCAGAGAAACTAGCAGAGGACTCCCGCAGGGATATCTTGGCTGCCTTATTATTCGATCTCTATAATGCAGATCTTCATGACCTCTTTGACAGCGACATCCAAATTTTAGAGTAGGCAGACGACGTATGCATACATTCCGATGACAGAATTCTTCAGGTCTGTCATCTTAAACTGCAAACTGCTCTCATACATCTTATGAATGGTGCACAGAAAGTGGTATCGAAATCTCTGATAGTAAGTCTGCTGTGACGATCTTTACTGGCCACTGGATTCCACTTCCCCTAACACTGCTACTGTGACAACATAATTTTCCATTTGCAAAAGCAACACAATATCTTGGGCTGACTATTCATGAAAAGTCCGCCTGCTTAGATGAGTGGTAACGTGTTTGCGTACCTTGCAGCGCCTCGGTTTCGATGCCCATCCGGGTTGGAGATTTTCTCCGCTCGTGGACTGGGCGTTGTGTTGACCTCAACACCATTTCCATTATCACCGACACGCAAGTCAACCTACGTGGCGTCACCTGAAATGAGACTTGCAATCCGGCGGGCGAACTTCCCCGGATGGGGCGTCCCGGCCATCAATGCCACACGATCATTTCATTCTTTTTTTTATTTACGATAAACTAAGATGGGCTCATAATATCCGACAAATCGTTATGAGATGTGACAATCTCATCAGAGCTACGACTGGAGTATCGTGGAGCTCTGACTGACAGTGATGACTGTGTAGCGGTCCCTACTAAGGACACACTTTGATTACGGCCACCTCTGCCACGGATCAGCATTAGACAGCACGCTTCAAAGACTCGATACTATGCAACATAAATCCTTGCTTGTACTTACTGGGGCATTCATGTCAACCCGAACCAACGCATTACTTGCTGAAGCGAATGAGCTACTGTTACAGCTGCGACGAATATTTTTCTGCAAGAAATTCCTTCTGTGCCTCTGTTTCGACGAATATGACTCCCTTGACAAAAAGATCCGGGCATTAACACCCTACTTTGTGTGCTGAAGATATTGGATAAATAAGCAACTTCTACCTGTCGGGACTGAATATATGGAGATGCAGGATTAAGAGACAAGGTGTGGAAAAATCTTCTTATACCACATTACAACAGACCTTACGAAACATCGACTCTGCAGATGGATGCCAGGACCACGGAACTAGGACCCAACTAACACAACATCACTGGAATTCTTGTCTCCCTCTCACGATGCGTGCATGGCGTATACAGGAGTGTCCAAGCCTGGTGAAGGGTAGGTAGTGCCTATCGGGTACGAAGCAAACAAGGCCTATACAAGCTGCATCCACACTTCACTATTAAGACAGCCGAGCTGACTGCCGTTTTTTGACGCCCCGATATTCGCACAGACGACCACAGCAGTCACAATAGTCACAAGCTCTGATAGTATGTCAGCCCTACAATTGATTAGAAACCGTGATAACAGCTGCATCAACTCCATAGTTGCAGCAATAGTCGACGATGTGTTTCGGGTGCAGAGGAACTGTCGCAACATCATGATGGTTTGAAAAGCCACCGTGGATACCTAGAAATGAACAAATACTTGTCCTAGCAAAACAGGCATCAGTGCATGGAGCTATTGAATGTGATAAACTACCTCTCACAGATTTTGGTATCAGCACTGAGAAAGCGGTTGTCCTGGGACTGGCAAGAGGAATGGACGAGGACATTTAAAATCAGAGGCAATCACTACGCACTAATTCATCATAAGTACCATCAATTAGCTTCACGGCTGTTACAGCACGGCTGAAATTTAATCCTCGGAAATTCAACAAACACCTCTATCGGCTCAAGCTAAGCGCCACCCTTCCATGTGATTGAGAGAGGAAGACGATACAAACAATGCATTCCTACAGTGTCCTTGGACACATGTCACATAAATTAACTTGCGAGCAATCTTTGGGCTCTTGGTCATCAGTTTACAAGCATTTTGCAATCCTTTTAGCAACCAATGATGCAGCAACGTATAAGCTACTGTAATAGTTCATTAACAGTACCTTCATCAATATATATCTCGCTGAGCTACTAATCTAATGCTTTTGGCACTTAGGATGCCAGTGAAGACCAAAAGCTCAATTAACTGACTGTGTTTCCACAAACTACTCAGCAGAACGGAACCTCACCCTATAAATGCATGTCACCATGTATTTAAAAACCTTCAAAATCGCAGCGCGTCAGCAATCGTTGGTTAATATATTAAAAAAACTAAAAACCTGCCTCGATTGCGAGAAAAGCACCTAGTGTTAAATGTTAACCAGGTTTCGGCGTATATAACTACAACTTCTTCAGAACAACAATAAAACCCACAAGTACCTACGAAGACCTTTGTCAATGATTAAAAGAACACCATAGCTATATATTTACAAACGAAAAAAAAGGAAAACACAAACAATACATATGTACAAAGTCAAAACCACTACTTAACTTAATGGTGTACGCTCCACCTCACACCGACCTATGTTGGATGGGCCATGACCCGGCATAAACTGCAGCTACAAACGATCGCTCACTTTCAAGCCTGACCCGCTATCTATGCGCAAGACAGGGGAAGTTACTTGAACGCGCATGCGCATACGAATAAGAGAAAGTTTATACATGGGTCGGGCCTAAATAGCCCATATATTCCCAACCGTGGATCAACGTATATCAAAAAATGAAATGAGTAGAACAAGAGACGAGCTAAATAGAAGATGAAAGCTAAAAATAACCGCACGCGGTTGCTTATGCTAGTAAAGAAACTTAAATATGAAGCTACCTATGACAACAGGAGGAACCCTTAAAAACTATACCTAAAGCCAGTAAGCCAGTAGTTAGGCCGATGTAACATTTTGTACAATCCCCGAATGTAACTTTTCCAATCAGGAGTATATAAAATTACATGCGAGGATTGTCCAAAAGTTTTACATCGGGCAAACGGAGCGGGCTCTGGGTCTCAGGTATAAAGAGCATATTCCTACTAGAAGCGGTGACGGTACTAAGGGCTCTACTTATGCGGAACACCTTGTGCAAACGGCTCGTGCGCCGAGCCCTCCAGTTAATATCGAGTTACTTCATGCCGATGTTAAGGGCTTAAAACTGGATGTTTTGGAAGAAATGCAGATCTTTAAGCATCTGCAACATGTTAAAGACAATATCGTCAATGACCAACTCCTACTAAGAAATAGAAAATTTTTGCAGGTTTCGCGCCTTTACTTTGTTCTTCATACTTTTAAATCTGGTGATCTGGCGATTATCACATGCGCGCGTTGATTGGCGAGCGCTGTTGGTCAAGCTGTTCATCTTCTTTCTTTTTATCCTCATTTTCCTTTTACGATGAAGGTGATTTTAGCCTGTTGAACACTTCACGTTTTATCCCTATATCTTTATTACCACGACGTCTTTAGATTACGTCCCCTCAGCCCCCCCCCCCCCCCCCCAGCCTAACTACTGGCTTACTGGCTTTAGGTATAGTTTTTAAGGGTTCCTCCTGTTGTCATAGGTAGCTTCATATTTAAGTTTCTTTACTAGCATAAACAACCGCGTGCGGTTATTTTTAGCTTTCATCTTCTATTTAGCTCGTCTCTTGTTCTACTCATTTCATTTTTTGATATACGTTGATCCACGGTTGGGAATATATGGGCTATTTAGGCCCGACCCATGTATAAACTTTCTCTTATTCGTATGCGCATGCGCGTTCAAGTAACTTCCCCTGTCTTGCGCATAGATAGCGGGTCAGGCTTGTAAGTGAGCGACCGTTTGTAGCTGCAGTTTATGTTGGGTCATGGCCCATCGAACATAGGCCGGTGTGAGGTGGAGCGTACACCATTAAGTTAAGTAGTGGTTTTGACTTTGTACATATGTACTGTTTGTGTTTTCCTTTTCTTTTTCGTTTATAAATGTATAGCTATGGTGTTCTTTTAATCATTGACAAAGGTCTTCGTAGGCACTTGTGAGTTTTATTGTTGTTCTGAAGAAGTTGTAGTTATTTACGCCGAAACCTGGATTAACATTTAATAGCCGGCCGAAGTGGCCGTGCGGTTAAAGGCGACAGTCGGCTCGCAGCCGTGCTAGCGTGCGGAGCTGCTCCGCGCGCCGTGTGACGCTCCGCTCTTGGCGGTGTTTACTTCCGCGTCGCGGTGTTTGTGTCTATCGCGTCCAGTACTAACGTACACCATGGCGCACTCGTACCGCCGTGCAAAGATCAAAGTAACGTTTCAGGCCGAACATCCACGACCCAGAGCTTTCGAAGTCGAGCAGTTCATACGTGAGGATCTACGTTTGAACCCCCAGGACGTAATCGGCATACATTTTTCCATCACTGGAAGTGTTGTCTACATCAAGATGCCGACGGAGGAAATTTGCAATGACATAATTCACCGTCATGCCACCGGACTGACATTTAAACACTCTGATGGACATATGGGTGCTGTGACAGTCGCCCACGCTGGATTCGGTCTCCGGACATTGCGGGTGTTTGAACTCCCGTTCGAGGTGCCTCAGGATGTGGTCATTGCCGCTTTCCAACCATATGGCACCGTCTTGGGTCACGTCGCGGAGAAGTGGCAAACATTTACTACCTACCCCGTATTAAATGGCGTCAGGCAAATAAAAATTGAGCTGACGAAACATGTCCCATCGTACCTGCTGATTGGCGGTGTGAGGGCCATCGTCATGTATGATGGACAGCCACGAACGTGCGCAGGATGTGGCCAGGAGGGACATGTACGTTCCGAATGCTTACACCGCCGTTTAATACAGACGCCGTTACGTGAAGAGACCCAGGCTTCGACGGTCACGTCCTTACCCATCACCTACGCCAAGGTTGCACAGGACCCCGTCGTACCAATCTCGATAGCGCCAGCAGCATCGTCAACGCCACCCGCCGCAGCACAACACGCCGAGGACACAAGCACGGCGTCGCCTCCAGTGCTCGCTTCAGGACCGTGCGGTTTGCAGACCGAAACCGATGTTCCTGTTGGAACCATGGACGTCGACCTCGGTGTCGTGCCGACGTCTGCCTTTGTCCAGACGGGTTCGGCGTCAGACGACGGGCGACCACATTCTGATTCAGAAGGCCACATCAGAAAACAGCGGTCGCCTCGCAAACACAGGAAACGACGACGAACGCCTTCCGATGACGCCCTTTCTCAGACGGCCCCACGAGATGTTGACCTGATGTCTGACGGTGATCTCCCACATTGCGTCCAGTCACGCGATGTGGCAGCAACAGGAGCCCCTCCTGTGACGCCTACTCTCCCAGCCAGGGACGTGTCCTCGCCGTTGTCAACGAATGATGACGGCGATCCCCCTGCCACTCATGTTGCGGAATCCACAACACCCGTTCCGGAAGTACGTGACCGTCACATGTCCACGTCGTCAACTTCCTGGGCCGATGACGTTGAAGAAGAAGCGGAACAGACTGACAGCGTGTCTGCACAGGAGTCCACCTCGGCGACACTGGGGCTGGCGCCCCGCCAGTAATTATCACCACTGCGGGACCACCGGCGGGTCTCCACCTGCCGGCTACTTCTACCGCACGTTCTGCAAATACTGAGGATGGCCGCACACAGCAATATCGTATCGCCACGATGAATCTTGCCACCATTCGTGCCCCCCATAAACTGGCCATGTTCAGAGACACTATTTACTCTGCGGATGTGGATATAGCACTCTTACAAGAGGTGTTTGTGGCTGACTTCCTAGTTCCCACCGGATACAACGCCCATGTTTCCCCCGCATCCGATACCGGTAGCGGCGTCGCCATCCTGCTACGCGACGGACTCCCTGCAGAGGACGTCATCTACCTCCCCACTGCGCGAGGTATGGCCCTCACACTGTTCGGCGTGCGTATTATTAATATCTACGCTCCGTCCGGCACTGGCCGCCGTCATGACCGACAAACTTTTTTTGCCGAAAGCGTCACACCCCTCTTCACCGGTCCGCAGGACGATTTGGTACTCGGTGGGGATTTTAACTCGACACAAGAGCCCGCGGACCAACTCCTGCGACATTCCCCTTGTGCATCTCTCTCAGTGGTCATCGATCGTCTCCGACTTATTGACACATGGAAGAAGCTCCGCGGAATTCAACCGGGCTATACATTCTACACCTCTCACTCGTCAAGCCGCATAGATCGCATCTACGTTACCCGCTCCCTTGCTGATGGCACACGTCATGCGGAAGTCTGGCCCTTGGCCTTTTCAGACCATGATGCATACCTCTGTGACGTCACTCTCGCCCGACAGCAAGTGTGGCATAGTCGTGGTCTGTGGAAACTCAATGTCGCTCACCTGACCTCCTCAGACTGTCGCCGTATGGTCGAAGAAGCGTGGGCACGCTGCCACCATCGTCGAGAAGCCTATGACTCCACCTTATCATGGTGGCTCTCCTGTGCAAAGCCGACCCTCAGGAAGACTCTGATGAGTTTTGGGAAGGAATTAAAGGCGTGGCAAACTAATACCCTGCACTTCTACTACACCATTCTACGTGACTGTGCGACGATGCCTTTCTCGCCAGCCCGGCAGTCGATGGTCCATCGCACGAAGGCGCAGATCTCCTTGATCATGCGGCGTTACTTGGAAGGCACTGTAGTCCGTTCTCGAGCTTCTAATCGAATCCCTCAAGAACGTCCGTCGATGTACCACCTCCTTCAGGAAAGACGACGACGACGAGCTCTGATCCAAGTCCTCACTGATGTGGAAGGGCGCCGGCACGACACCCAACAAAGCATCGGTCGTGCTCTCCATGCTCATTTTGCCGGGCTATACGCAGCCGTACCGCATTCTGCAGCACTGATCACAGAAGTCGCTCAGCTCACTACGAACACTCTTCCGGAGGATGCAGTGCATGACCTCCAAGACGACGTAACCACAGATGAAGTGGTAGATGCTATCAAGGCGGGTTCCGATAACAGGTCTCCTGGACCTGACGGTATACCCATCGAATTTTATAAAAGTTTTCAGTATTTGTTGGCTTCCACGTGGACGGCAATCGCACAAGAGCTGATGTCACCGAGGACAGTGGTCCCGAGCGCCTTTCTAGAAGGAATTATTATCCCCGTACATAAACCGCGCGGGTTATCGAGGGTCCAGGACTATCGACCAATTACTTTGCTCAACAGCGACATGAAAATATTCACACGGCTACTGGCATCGCGACTCAAGAAGGTCGCACGTTACGTCACATCCTGCGACCAGACTTCCCTAGGAGGCGACAACAACATCCGTACGGCCCTTTGCCGTTACAGAGACATGATAGCATTAGCGCATCATCGGCGTCTCCCTGGCGCCTTGGCTTCACTGGACTTTAGCCAGGCTTTCGACCGTGTTGACCACTTCTAAACCGAGCGAGGTGGCGCAGTGGTTAGCACACTGGACTCGCATTCGGGAGGACGACGGTTCAATCCCGTCTCCGGCCTCCTGATTTAGGTTTTCCGTGATTTCCCTAAATCGTTTCAGGCAAATGCCGGGATGGTTCCTTTGAAAGGGCACGGCCGATTTCCTTCCCCATCCTTCCCTCACCCGAGCTTGCGCTCCGTCTCTAATGACCTAGTTGTCGACGGGACGTTAAACACTAATCTCCTCCTCCTCCACCACTTCTAATTACGGACAGTTCTTCAGCATATGGGTTTCCCTGGCGGTATTGTAACAGTGGTTATGCGCCTGTTGCGTAGTGCAACCTCTAAAATCATGTACAATGGTCGTCTTACACCGTCTCTGGTCATCGCACGATCTGTACGGCAAGGATGCCCTCTTTCCACGATTTTGTATGCTTTCGCCTTGGAACCCCTGCTCCAGGGCATGCGCCAACGTTTGGAAGGCATGGCTGTGCAAGGCCACCGTTTTTGTTGTACAGCCTACGCAGACGACATAGTACTATATCTGCGCAGTGAAGATGAAGTACGAGCAGCACTGACATGGGTGGCGACTTACGGCGAAGCGTCGGGGAGCTGCCTCAACGTGTCAAAATCCAAGGTCCTGCTCATTGGTGAGGGCTTGCCGGAGAGATGCGCTGCCCCACTTAGTGTCGCCGCCACCATACGGTGTCTTGGACTTGATTTCACAACAGACTTGCGCCGCTCAGCGGCTATCAATGGTAGACGCTTGCTACAGACAATCAGAGCAAATCTCGCAGATCACCGGCTACGAGCTCTCGACGTTATCCAACGCGCGCAATACGTGAACATGTATCATGCTTCCCGTATACCACACGTGGCTCAAGTACTACCAGTCCCAAATCTCCTGGCGCGACGACTGTTGATGGCTTTCGGCTCCTTCGTCAGCTCGGGGATGTTATTCAAGGTGCAGTATGAATCCCTTGCACTGCCACGAGACCGTGGCGGGGTGGGACTCATCCACGTGCCGACTCGTGTCAAGGCACTATACGTCAGCTCCCAACTCAAACTTTGGCATCGTTGCCCGCAGAGCCTTACTAGCCTCCTGCTTCACAACTTTGCACCGTCCTCCTTGTCCGCCCCAGTACTGATATCGACCATTCCAACCCCCCTTTATTATATCCAACGATTTTTCCTGGAGTTCAGTTATATCTACCGGTCCTTACCACTTACACGTTTGTACCTCACGAAAACAGTATCCGAATTGTTACAACAGTGCCGTCCGTCCAACCCCATCGAACGTAAGTATCCACAGTACGTGTGGCGACACATATGGAAGGCGATCCATGCGCGTTTTCTCGAATCAGACGTTCAATCAGCGTGCTACATCACCGTGAATGGCAAACATGTTAACCGAGATCGTCTGCACCGCATCCATCTCGCCGATTCATCCCTCTGCACCCACTGTGGCGTGGATGACACGGATGTCCACCGGTTCCACTGTGGCACAGCGCTAGACGTCTGGACACTTGCGCGGCGAATTTTGGCATTTCTTACTCGCCAGACACCGGCTCAGATCGACGTCCACATGCTTTTGTACCCCGATAAGACTTTCTACCCCTCCGCCAAAACTAACTCAGTGAATTGGATCTGTGGCCACACGATCCGCTATCTTTTTACTTCAGGCGACAAGTTGTAAGTAGGCTGTTTATGTTTTCTCTATGTAAGTAGGCTGTTTATGTTTTCTCTATGTAAGTAGGCTGTTTATGTTTTCTCTATGTAAGTAGGCTGTTTATGTTTTCTTATTGGCAACGTTACGTAGCGCTCAATATGAAAATCACTGGCTGTGCTGTGTGCAGTCTGTGGCTAGTTTGCATTGTTGTCTGCCGTTGCGCAGTTGGAGGTGAGCCGCCAGCAGTGGTGGATGTGGGAAGAGAGATGGCGGAGGTTTGCAGTTTGTCATGAACTGATATATATATATTATGATTTGTGATGATATTAAGGTAAATACATTGTTCGTTCTCTATTAATATCTTTCATTTGCTAACTATCCCTATCAGTAGTTAGTGCCTTCAGTAGTTTGAATCTTTTATTTAGCTGGCAGTAGTGGCGCTCGCTGTATTGCAGTAGCTTGAGCAGCGAAGATTTTTGTGAGGTAAGTGATTTGTGAAAGGTATAGTTTAATGTTTGTCAGGGCCATTCTTTAGTAGGGAGTTTTGAAAGTCAGATTGCGTTGCGCTAAAAATATTGTGTGTCAGGTTAAGCACAGTCTCGTGTAAAATTGTTCAAAGGGGACGTTTCATATGTCGACCCTTAGCCTAGGATACCTCACTGGAATCTTCTGATTTTTTCTTGTAGTTTGTGTATTTAGTGTAGATTTTGTTTATTGCTAGCGCGTAATTGTAGAGAGAATTTCCTTTGTAGTTGCAGTCTTTCATTGTTGTATAGTAAAACAGTTGTGGCATGCATGTAGATTTGCAGCAAGTATTTCGCAGCTGCGCTTGCAATTAACTAGATATTATTTTCAGTGCTATGTTAATGTGTTCTCTTATTTTTGATCTTCAAATTGTGTTTTTCTGTGTTGTCGTGTGAAATACTGTGACAATAATGGCGTGTGAAAAACGTAATACTAGGCTCCAAAGTAAACTGAGAAATGACAGTGAAGACGAAGGCAGTGTGTTAGCGCCGCAGAGTAATGAATTAACTGATGTTCAAAGTAGTAATTTGGTAATTGTGAATAGGGAAATGGAGCGGGCTGCAAACAATGGTGTAGACATTGAAACATGTAGAGAACAGGGAAGCATTATCGATCGATCGGTCGGCAACAGCTCGCCTCAGGAATCCGAAATGACAGGACACAATTTCGCAAATACTGTAGATTCAGGTTTTGGGTTATCACCGTTTTCTCAAATAAGTCAAGACGCATTTTCTGCTTGTCAAAATGTGAATGTTGCCGGTGCAAATGCACTGCCGAAAAGCGTAGAGAAACAGATTCCAGACACTAATACATTATTATTGCAATTAATGCAACAAATGGAACAAAATCAGAGACAAACACAGCAAAAGCTTGAAAAGTTAGACACAATGGAACAACACCAGAGACAAACACAGCAACAGTTAGACACAATGGAACAACACCAGAGACAAACACAGCAACAGTTAGACACAGTGGAACAAAATCTCAAAAAGTTAGACTCATTGGAACAAACTCTCGAACAAACACGTGAGGATTTAACTGCTGAGTTACATAACATTGAATCGAAATGTCAAAAAGTCTGTAATGACGTAAAAACTCAAATTTGTGAGCATTTTCAACCTATTTTTTCGCGTCATGAAAATGCATTACAGAATCACGAAGCAGCCATAAAAGAACTGCAAACTATTGTTCATGAAAATCACAACACCTTGCAAGCTAAAATTGACTCAGTTGCATCTACCGATTCGGTTACGCAACTTGCAAAAACTCAGGATAACTTAAAGGACACAGTAGATTCGATTTCAACACAAATGGACACTCTGAAACTTGGTTCAGAAAAACACACTGAGGAAATGTGTTCATTATCAGAGAAAGTAGTTGAACTTTCGGATCAGCTAAATAATTTATCTGCGAAGGTAGATGATAATCTGAATGACGCAAAACCGGTAGTCTTTAATGACACAGAACAGAACGCACAAATGAGGAAACTGAAACAAAATCTGAATCAAATTGATACGCAACACCAAAGAGAAATCCGGGAAGTACAAGATCAGCTGACACAGGTAATACAAGAATTACGTATTTCAGAAGACACTCGCGCTCCAACACGGGAAGGGGAACTTAGAAATACGCAAAAGCCACAAAATAATAACACAGGGCATTTCGGTAATTATGAAAGAAATTGGCAAGGTACACCGAATTTTGAGATGGAACCGCCGACACGACGTAACTATGACCGAGATGCTACTCGCCGACATGATGATTTTGACTATAAGCTGTTCATTACTACACGTAAATTCAAAACATTTAAGAATTCTGGCAACGACATTCATCCACAAGCATGGCTCCATCAATTCTCTCATTGTTTTCCTCCCAACTGGTCGTTAGAACACAGATTAGAATTTATGTGTGGCTACTTGGAGAATGAACCAGCTGTAAGAATGCGATCGGTAATTCACGATTGCCACAGTGAAGGAGAGTTTTACCATGCCTTCCTCTCAGCATATTGGTCTCAAGCTACACAAGACCGTGTAAAACATAACATCATAATGATGAAACACTTCGAACAATCTGAATTTTCCAGTCTTGTGAAATATTTTGAAGACATGTTGCACAAGAATCAATACCTGTCAAACCCATACAGCCCCTCAGAACTCATCCGCATTTGCTTAATCAAACTGCCTGAACATTTACGACATATTATTTTAGCAGGACGTTGCAAAGACGACATTGAAGCTTTTCAGGGACTCTTACAAGAATTAGAAATTGACACTGACAATCGCGGAACGCGAAACCAGGAAAACAATCACTACAGGTCACATCCGTCACAATTCCATGACGACAGAAACGATAACTGGCCACGACAAGCCTATTCTTACAACGCAAATCGTGACCAAAACAGACACCACCCATATGACAACCATTGGCAGAGTAATAGTTACAGAGAAAGATCGCATTTCCGTAGTAATGAATATGACAGAGATAACCATAGAAATAGACAATATGGTAACCAAAACAATTATTATCAAGGGAGGCAGAATAATTTCAGACGCAACAGTTCGGCGCAGAGTTACGATTCAGGGAGAAATTCTCCACCACATGACCGACAAACAAGAAACTATGTAAACTACCGACATAACGACAGACCTGAATTCCATCAGAATTGGCGAGCTTTAAACAGAGCTGGGCCCTCTCGGCAAGGCGAATTTGTGGAAGTTAGGTCTCCTAATCCCAATAACAACGCGCGCCAACAAAGAGACAGACAATGACTCGCACCGCAGGCAGCCGCGTGCGCCGGCTGGCTCAGAGAAAAATAACATAGACGCTAACCTTGAAAAAAATTCCAATATTCTTTACCGACGTATACCGCCTGACAATTGCATTCAAGTTCAAACTCTGAGTACTAGGAAGAGTAAAGGTTTACACCACATTTCACATGTAAAACCGCTTACTGAGAGATAATCTGCTTTTTAACTTAGTCTTTGTCATAAAATTTTTCGCTTCACATTACTAGTATGCTTTGTCAGACTTAAGAAACTGTTAACATGCAACAATGTTTGAAGTTAAATATCCAGTCTAGAACCTAGGGAACATTTTTAAACAGGAATTACGATTGCATTGTTATAGTGAACAGACGTCACAGTGTTATTGTATTTGTACATTCTTGCTTGTTAGTTGCACGATTACGTAACGACTATCAGGCTTACATACTAAGAACCTATACCAGTACTGCTAATGAGATTTTAATGCAACATTTTGGTTTACTTGAAAATACATTCTGGGTTTAATGTACTTTCTGTGAGATACCAGACGACACAGTGGTTAGTTTAAGTGACAACTACACGATTTTTATCACGACGCTACTAATGAGTGACAATTTACAATGTTGCTTTTGCAGTGTATCTGTTTTATATCTGCACAGTTTTTCTGAATTCTTCTGGAAAGTAAAACAGGTTTTAGTAGTAACTTTTGTGGTATAGCAACAATGAGACAGCCTTTTTTGTGGCACAACAATACGTTACTGTACAGTAGTTTCTTCATCACGCCAATAACCATAATAACTATGATATCTATACGCAAAGCATTTCACTTTTGTTTATCATGAGGTAAGTACATTGACACCTGCCGAACTTAGCTTTCGGAGGACGATAACTACGACACTTCCACAGAGATTATGTTACAAGACGCACAGTTTAGCGCTACAGTACACGTATTTGAGTGATTAATTTTGTACTTAAAACATTTATTTTTAAAGATTTTTTGAATTACAAAGAAAGTTTTCCGTGATATATTTCATTTCATTGCTGTAATCTGTAACACCTGAGGGTATAATTGCATAAATCCTCAGGGGGGTACACGCTTACTTTGTGTACCATGTGTGTGGCAACCACAAGGAACCCTAGCTAATATGGTATTTGCTTATACAACTTTACACATCGGTACCATATTTCTCTAACACAGAATTACACAGCTATCTGATTATTTGACAGAGAAACAAACATTCTTTTTACTACATCAGTGACACATGTTTACGCAATACACAGTTGGGTAACTTCACACTTATGAAACTGTATTTTGTCTGTACTTTGAGAAACGCTCATATTTTTCGGAATCATTGTGATACTATGAGAGCTTTGAATGACGTATTTCGTAAGGGAGCATGATTTTTAAAGTACGTTTGAGGTAGATGACATTATTTAAATGAGCAGAGAATTCTTTTTAGGCTTAGAAATTATTGGAGGAAGTTACGACGATTTTGAGATTTGACTGAAGTTTTATGATATTATTACGACGATGATGTGTATTATGTTGTTGAGGAATGTTTATTATGCTACGTATTTCTCACGATGAAATATTGAAGAAGTGTCGACGAATATGTATATGTATAATGAGGTAAGGAGTAATGAATAGTGGGTAGGGACTCTTGACTTGTGAAAAAGGATGTTGGAAACCAAGAATCGTACTTTAAGAGTTATGACATGTGTGAATCATGTGTGAATGTATCACAATGCCACTGAACATTTTTTGGACACTGTTATATTCATAGGATTTTGTTTCTACAGATTTGCAACGCTAATTCTTGACCTGTGAAGTATTTTTATGTGAGACTGTCACTTTAGCGAAAATTGCTGTCGTAAATATTTCCGTACGAAAGTTAAGTGACCACCTGCACGTAATGCGTCGCGGGCACCCAGCTGTGTCAGACGCCTGGAGAAAAAGTCATTAGCGCGTGCCTTTCAGAGCACAGGAAGAAAGAAAAAAAAAGAAAGGGAAGGCCATTATCCTGGCCATTGTCATCCCTTTAGAGAAAGCATCGCAAAAACGACACGGTCGAACTTGAAAACATATGATTACACTAGCTCTTAATTTACGATATTTACTGAAATGCCTAATAAAATGACAAGAAATATTTTTACATCTGCACACCTGATTACGACAAGCGTCTTTCTACGAGAGTTGAGAGCTACTAACTTATGAAATGTCACATGACTACTGAATGATATTTTTATGCTTTGCTTTTCATAGTTGCTTATTTCACTTGATATCTGGTTTCCAGCTGTGTTGCAGCATTGCTTTTACAAAATGAAATGCATTTGCTAATGTGAACACTTTCTGTCAACAGATCTATTAAATAATTATTTTATGATCCACATTCTTTAAAAAAAGGAGCACTTGGAAAGGAAAGAACAATAAGAAGGAACTAGTACCTGCATTCATAATTTTCTTTTCAAGTAATTGGTAACTTTTTGGTAGAATAACTTCTTGTGGTGCACCACTTTAATTACTTAGACATTAAGATGTGATTATACATTTCCCTTATCTGCATTGTTGTTTTTACTGTAATATTTTTTCTGCTTGAGCTATGTCATGTTTAGATATAAGTTATTGCATTTGCTGTTGCTGTTTGCCAGGCATAGTGCTACTAAATTACTCTGCTAAGCCAATTTTACTACTCATTGATTTTTCATGTTGCTGCACATTGGCTCATATTAGTTGTAATTTTGCATTTTATCTGTAAATTAGATTTACTGCTGCTTGCTTTGCACTCTGCATTTTTTTGGTCATTGCTGTTTGTGTTACATGTTTTGTGCTGCTGCATTGCCTCGTCCCTTAGTTTAGCATCTGAGCTCAGTAGATTTAAGTTAGCTTAAGAGGGGGTAGCCTCTAAGAGAATGAGTTGCGATGAGTTGGAAGAAATGCATTGAGAAAACAGGTTTAGGTAGGTTTTTCTTGGAAATAAATGTTGAGGTAAGAAATGTGTGAACATATAAATACAGAAAGCATGCTTAGATAGAATATTTTTTGGTGGAAACAAAGGATGAAATAAGAGGAAAGATATATGAAGTTTTGGGTTGGACTGCAGTACCAAATGTTACACTGAAAACGAACCCTGTCCTTTCCTATTGGTGTTATCCCACTATGTCTTTGTGTACCCTTGAGTATTTGTTTTCTTCCTGTCTCTGTGTACTGTTTCATAGAAGTTTTTTCTCTTCTAATACTAAGCTATATTCACTATGAGGAGGAATACTGTTATCCTCAAATATAAGTTGCATTAATAATATGTTATTTTCTTTGTAAAGTTGTTTACAATTCTGTTCTGTTTCAATGTTCATGTGTGAAATTAATGTTTCGAAAACTATTCTCATTATTTTATGTATGTACTTATGTCACTATTTTTGTAACACTGATGTATATGTTTATTTCGATTCTTTTGTAAAGCCCATATTACTACAATTGTTATCTATATTGTTATGTTTTTAATGATGTATTGTGTACCTTTGTAATTGTATTCTCATGTTATAAAATTGTAATTGTCACCAGTTCATGATATTATTAACTTGTTAGTTACATTTCACTGCACACGTTTCTGTTGGTCATAGTATATGGACAATATGTGAGAAGTAGGGACTGATAGTGTTTGCATGTGTGTTAATGATTCAGCAAGGGACTGGATAACAGCATTGCTCGTTCTAAGGACAGTTCCAAAAACTTTGTGAGTGCACAAGTGGTGGTTTATGGACTTGCTATATTATCCGCAAGACTCTTCAATGGTGATTGTGCACCTGCACAGTCACAACAGATGGCTGCTGGCCATCTCTACAAGGACTACAGTGGGTCTGCACCAATACCGTAATCTCTACCAGGACTCCAGTGGGTCTGCATCTTTGATGACTCACCAGTACCATTATCTCTACAAGGACTACAGTGGGTCTGCACCTCTGGTGGCCCACCAGTATCGTAATCTCTACCAGGACTACGGTGGGTCTGCTCTGTGATGGCTTACCTACCAATATTCATCAAAACTTCGACTGACTCTGCTGTGGGTTTGCTCTGTTGTGGCCCATTACCTGTATGCATGTCAAGAGTCAGCACTGTCTTTCCGTTGGAAGGACAACACTACTTCTTCAAGACAGCATGGAAATCCACTACTTCTGTGTGCATTTTCTTTTACTGCTCAGACTTTGAGAAAAACTGCATTTTTACTGTGATGAACAATGTGGACTGTCTTTATGGACTGTGACAAAATTTTAGCTTTTGACCAACAATGTATCAATAAGTGTGTGTGCATTTTATATCTTTGTTACTGTAATTGTGAAAAATTTTTGTCAAATCTGTATTGGCCAGTGCCCAACACCATTTGTAAAAATTTTTGTGGGGAGCATGGGGGCTATGTAAGTAGGCTGTTTATGTTTTCTCTATGTAAGTAGGCTGTTTATGTTTTCTCTATGTAAGTAGGCTGTTTATGTTTTCTCTATGTAAGTAGGCTGTTTATGTTTTCTTATTGGCAACGTTACGTAGCGCTCAATATGAAAATCACTGGCTGTGCTGTGTGCAGTCTGTGGCTAGTTTGCATTGTTGTCTGCCGTTGCGCAGTTGGAGGTGAGCCGCCAGCAGTGGTGGATGTGGGAAGAGAGATGGCGGAGGTTTGCAGTTTGTCATGAACTGATATATATATATTATGATTTGTGATGATATTAAGGTAAATACATTGTTCGTTCTCTATTAATATCTTTCATTTGCTAACTATCCCTATCAGTAGTTAGTGCCTTCAGTAGTTTGAATCTTTTATTTAGCTGGCAGTAGTGGCGCTCGCTGTATTGCAGTAGCTTGAGCAGCGAAGATTTTTGTGAGGTAAGTGATTTGTGAAAGGTATAGTTTAATGTTTGTCAGGGCCATTCTTTAGTAGGGAGTTTTGAAAGTCAGATTGCGTTGCGCTAAAAATATTGTGTGTCAGGTTAAGCACAGTCTCGTGCATAAATGTTCAAAGGGGACGTTTCATAAAGTCTACGCTAGGATATTGGACTTATCTCAACGAACGACACTGCGTCCTGATACGCAGCCCACGCTATAAACAATATTTTTCTAATTTCTTACGGAGCACTTTCGATGACCCACCTAGTAGCTGGAACGTCCAAGCCCTGAGAAGCTGAAAACTGTATAAAACGAACCGAACTGAATAGATCTGCTACCCAGAACTCACGCCTACGCCATGAGAAGACACGTTTGGACGAGCTGGCATGCTGTAGGCGGATACACTTCAGGAGCTCCTGTAAGAACTAGACTTCAACTACAAGTCGCATGACGACTTAAAAAGCTTTTCCTTATTTCTTCCTCATAGTTTGTTCTTAAAGGAAAAAGAAATTTGATTTTGGCTTTGAGAAACTTTTTTTGTTCCAAAGGATTGCTTCTTCGCCAACAAGACGAAGGCGACTCATTTTTGTTTACTGGAAGGAGAAACCAGTATAATCGGAGTCTTTGTTTTCTTTCGAAAAAAAAAGGAAAAAAAAACTTTTCCTTATTTATTCCTCACAATTTGTTCTTAAAGGAAAAAGAAATTTGATTTTGGCTTTGAGAAACTTTTTTTGTTCCAAAAGATTGCTTCTTCGCCGACAAGACGAAGGACACTCATTTTTGTTTACTGGAAGGAGAAACCAGTATATTTATTCCTCCCAATTTGTTCTTAAAAAAAAAAAAAAAAAAAAAAAGGCGCTGCAGTCTGGAACCGCAAGACCGCTACGGTCGCAGGTTCGAATCCTGCCTCGGGCATGGATGTTTGTGATGTCCTTAGGTTAGTTAGGTTTAACTAGTTCTAAGTTCTAGGGGACTAATGACCTCAGAAGTTGAGTCCCATAGTGCTCAGAGCCATTTGAACCATTTTGAACATTTAACACTAGGTGCTTTTTCCGCAATCGAGGCGAGTTTTTAGTTTTTCACTATGTATTTCCTATATATATGTGTGTCTGAATACTGTGTACCTATATCTGTGGCTATCCCACACAAATCTGGTTCTTGTAAACTCTTCTGTTCTGTCTCGACGGTACTTATAGACTTGCACAAATATTCACTTCTATGTCCGCAGCTTTTGAAAAATTCTTACAGAACATACAAAAAACATCATTGTTAATTTAGATGTATAGTCATTAATATGTACTGAATTGGGAATATCCGAAATGTGTACAACGGCGATTTATCATTACGTATTGTTACCATTAGGACATCTATAGCATACTTCCACTGTGTGTCCTGTGTTACATTTTTGTCTCGTTTACTCGTTTTAATATACGCTGAGTGTAAAATTTGTTTATGTCGAATCAGTCCTTTGTGAAACCTATGTAACTTAGTACCAGGGTATGACTTAGTCTTAAACTGATGTCTCCCATGAATTGTCAAAACAAATTGTAATACATTTGCTGTGTTGAGATGGTTTTATGGGCATGTTCCGAAAGCTAGCCCTGCTTTTTATTATGTACATGGAGAGTTGGCTATAATGGCTGACATGTAGCGCATCAAAAGCGGGCTAGGGAAACTATTTAAAATGCGTGCATACACTCATATTTAAGTGAACAGTCGAAAGGCTTGATACAACAATGGAGAGTGGCATGAGATTCCAGCTTGGAGGATTCTGCGTCGCAGTAGCCGACTTCAGTCGTTTTGCCTTCACTTTTCGCCGATATTTTTGCGAATAGTTTCAACACCAATATTAACAGGTGTTATATCACTGTCTTCGGTTTTTCAACAGCTTTCGAATATATCACGTCCCATTTACAAAGTAATCCACACTTATTTCATTATCTCGGTTGATATAGGAGATTAGAATATTAACCATTGAACAAAATTACGCACGCTTCGACGTACTATCATTTGCCGAAAAGTCGTTTCGGTATTGCGAACTGTTCATGAAATGAAAAGGCTGTTATGTCTTATGCGCCTCGCACTGTGTACAGGGTGTTTCAGAAGTGGTGGTCAATATTCAGGGATATAACAGGAACGATCATTCGAAACAGAAAAGTCAAGTAAACATGGGGTCTAAAACGCATACCTGAAGAGCTATAAGCATTTCTTGATCATCGTTATTGTGAAACAAATCTCGTCTACTGCAAGCTCTTTGCTTTCCATATTTTGGGAAGTGATAGTATGGACCAAAACAAGAAAAAAATGTCCAGTAAATATGTGCTTGAAAATGCATGCCTTAAAAGTTATGAGCACTTGTTCATTAGAAGAGTTGTGTTTCAAAATAGCGAAGATGAACAAGTGCTCATAGCTCGTAAGTTATGAGTTTTAGGGCACATGTTTACTGGACTTTTTTTGCTTTAGTTCATACTTCCACTTTCCAGAACATGGAAAGCAAAGAGTTTGCTTTAGAAGAGATTTGTTTCACAGTATCGAAGATCAAGAATTGCTCATAGCTCTAAAGGTATGCGTTTTAGACGCATGTTTACTTGACTTTTTTTGTTTCGAATGATTATTCCTGTCATATCCTTGAATACTGACCATCACTTCTGAAACACCTTGTATACAGTGTGTAACGGGGTATAAGTGTAGATACTTTTATTGGTTACTGAGGACATGTGCTGAATAACATTGCATTAGTATTTACTTCCTTTACAGACTGATAATTATAGCTGTTAGGAGTAATATATTTTTAGGTTGGGTGGTACCTTCAAGTACATGTCGCAAGAACAAGGCACTGATGCTTATTTTCTCCTAGGCAGTACGTCATGTATTGAAGAGTGGACACATGGATGCAAAACGGTTGGACTACACTGTACGCGTAGTCTACGTGGTGGTGCAGTTTTGACCATGCAGAAAACATCAGGCAGTAAATTATGTGATGTGTGTGCATATTAAGGTACAAAATATATAAATATCGCACACACACACACACACATACACTCTCACACACACACACTTTATATATATATATATATATATATATATATATATATATATATATATATATATAATGAGCAGTTACTACGACGGTCATCCGAAACTGTTTTGATGGCGTCGTCAAGTTGGAATTCATGTCAGTTGTGAGCGAGACTGTAGGCGTGACAATCATGTGTGTTTGCTGGTTGGCGTGGCTGTGTCGTTACTAATTCAGTGTTAAACTGGAAGTTGAAACCGAGTTAGGTCGGATTACACTTAGTGACCAGTGTTTCTACATCAAAATCGAATCCCTCCGTGAAAAGAACCCAACGAAAATTTACTACGCTTTGAGAGAGGTACGTGGGAATTCTGTAGCGGGTCGTAGCACAGAATCACGGCGGTCTGCTCGTTTCCGTGAAGGCCAGGTAAGCACTTAGAACAGCCGAAGACGTGGAAGGCCATCAACTGCAAGAAACTACACCTCTCAGGTTTTTGTTAATGGCATTCTCAGAGAAGATCGACGAAAAACATGTGAGGAAATTGCATATGAGGCCAGAACGTAAGTAACTTCAGTTTACAGAATCATAAGCGAAAAGTTAAAGATGACAAAAGCTGCTACCAGATGGGTTTTCCGCATGATGTGAGTGGAGAGCAGAAAGCAGGTAGCAAAAGAATCGCGGAAGAATTGCTTCAGCGTTATCGAACACATGGAGAATAATATCTGGGAGGGGTTGCTGCGTTTGATGAAACATGAATATGAGATATTGAGCCAGAACTAAAGTATCAGTCGTCGCAATGAAAAAGTTCCAAATCTCCACATTCCAAAAAATTCCACCGCCAACAAAGGTGAAACTGATGGTGATCTTTGCGTATGGAACGAATGGAGTCATAGCTACAGAGTGCCCCAGGAGAGGGGCGCGTACTGCGAAATTTCTGCAAATGTTTTGCACTCAAAAATTCGTAAAAGAAAGCCTGACTTATTTACAGTTCGTGTACTCATTTTGCACGATAATGCAAGACTACATATTTCCCAACCAGAGGGAGAAACGCTCGACAAATATGGATGGGAAATACTTCCCCACTCACCATACAGTCCTCATATGAGACAACAACTTTGACTTGCTTCCCAAATTGAAAGAACAACTCCTTGGAAAACCTTTTGATACAACTGGTTAAGCTTCCAGTGAGGTGACCCGAGTAATCAGACAGCTCAACAATGAAGGTGCCGATTCCAGAGTACAGAAGTTGCCAAAACGTTGGGAAGCTGGCATAAGCAAGAAAGGAGATTGGTCGGTAAAGTTATTTTGTAAAATAATTTTTTCAGTTCTATCTTACAGTGAACAGACTTTTGAAAGGATCCTCGTATAATCACATCAACGTCGACGAGACATTAAACTGCAATCACCCATCCTTCATTGCCTCCTTCTTTCACATCGTCAACGATGCACTTTGAATCGTAATGTGTAGGGTCAATAAAAACATGTTGGTCTCTTAAAAACGCCATCTCACAAAGAAATCATGGAATAAGAGAAGCAGACTTTCATCGCAATGGAAATCTTATAAAAGGACCAGATGTGAAGGTGATCATCATTGACTGAAAGTAATAATGTGATTGATAAATATTTGTGGTCCTTGAGGCCATGGTCGGGTTCATAATAAAATCAATATTTACTGGATCGCTGGAAAATATTATAGAGATTATGTCGCAACTTGGTTATGAAAGCAGTTATGAGTATGTTTTATAGGTACCGGCATACATAGTTTTTAAAAATGACTCTATTAAAAGTTATTTGCGCATATCGATCCTTAGGTAAGTATGTACCCCATCTGTTTTTACTCAGGTGGTTGTGAACACAACTGTGAGAGGAGCTGAATGCGGCGAAAATCCGAGCGCGTGCACCACACGCTGGACGTCTGTGTGATGGCGTGACGTGTGTTACAGCCGGAGAGACTGCCTGACCAGATAAGAGCGTGAAAAAACACGCACCGCGCATATTCAGCGCCGCAGTATTCTCAGAAGTGACTGGGCTGGCGAGCCGACTCGCTGTAATTCAATCGTCGGTTGGTTTCCAAAATTGTAAATTACGAACCACTCCACTCACTCTACTCGTAAAACGTATGAAGTATTCAGGAGTTAGTAATCAAACAATCGTTTATTGTGCAGTCTCTGGTGAACAAAATTGTGTTGTTGTTGTAAAACACCTCGTTAATGTATAGTACGCGAGCTGATTAATATGTCCTGCGTTTACACCTAAGCTCTCAAACCACTGTAAAGTTCATGGCAGACGGTGCTTTCTGCTGTACCAGTTACTAGGATTTCTTCATGTCCTATTCATGTATGGAGCGTGGGAATAATTATTGCTTAAAGGCCTCCGTGCGCTGTGTAACTAGCGTAATCTTGTCTTTGTGATTCCTGCGGAAGCGATAAGGAGGAGGTTTTAGCATGTTCCTACACTACTCATTTATTTTGGGCTGAGAACGCGTAAACTTCCTTTGCTGCTTCGGACCACGTTAAAATTTCGTTGAATGGGTTTGAAGGGTCCTTCGTGGTTCCACGCTGTATACCAAATCAAAAATTGCGAGCTCTCTACACTGCAAAGGGGTCAGATCACATCAAAGGGAATTGCAACCCCACGCATTCCTGAGAGAAGGGCTGAATCGTCCGGAGGGTGTGAGTTGCGTCCAGTGTTGTCAAGAACGTCGTCCTGTTGGTCATTGAACTGCGAACTGTCGTTTTCGAGCACAAAATGTGTGGGAATCAGCGCCCCAAAGTAAGGGATGGTTTCATTTACGGCCTTTAAGCCATCTCCTGAAGCCTTTTCGTGTCAATTCTGAGCGGCGGTGTGTCTGAAAAGCTTTTCTCGGTCACCCATAAGAAAATCGCATGATTGCAACGCTGGGCGTCGCGGTTCTTACGTACACTGAGGAGGAGTCGAAAGAAGAGATGAAATTTGATTGGGTGACATGTGGGTAAGAGGGGGTGTGAGGACCTTCCAATCGTGTGATACGTTCACGGTGGAGTTGGGCAGAATTATGGTGACATTTTCTGCCAATGTAACAACATTAACCTACCTTACACCTCATATGAACTTCTGAGTTCAGGCGTTTTTTTTCCCTCGCACGTATCGATCCCTTGTTATTTGAAGCATCGCCGAGTTAGACGGTGCCGTCGCAGGGCTCTACGCTTTTGTGCAATTGCAGAGGAAGCTTGTAGGCACCTATGACACAAATTTCAAACTCGCAATGGAAGACAGTTACGAGGTTTCAGAAAAAGTGATCCTTTAATTGTGTTGCGCAATAGGAAAAAGCACAAACTGGATCAGACTAGGGAAAGGAGTAAGACAAGGATGCTGTTTATCACCTACTCTTTTCAACCTGTACTTGGAAAATATGATTGACCAATGCTCATTAGATGACAAAGGAGTAGAAATTGGAGGAAGAAGAGTAGAGTGCTTGAGATTTGCTGATGGCATGGTCCTTCTAGCCACAGGGGAAAAAGAATTACAGGATTTGGTGGACACCATTGCAACTAACGGAAAAAAATATGGAATGAAAATTAACACAAATAAAACAAAAGGATTGGCAATAGGAGGAAATAAGGAAATAAAAATTGTGCTGAATGGAGAAACACTAGAACAGGTGCAAAATTTTAAGTATCTTGGAAGCAGGATAGACACCGACTGGAAGTGCACCACAGAAATTAAAACAAGGATAGCAATGGCAAAAGAGGCGTTTTATAAGAAAAGGAGAATCTTCTGCAGCGGTCTGGACAGAGAACTCAGAAAGAGACTCATAAAATGTCTTGTACGGAGTGTTCTTCTATATGGCGCTGAAACATGGACTATGAGGAAAAAAGACAGAGAAAGGCTGGAGGCTTTTGAGATCTGGACATGGCGGAAGATGGAAAGAATAAGTTGTATGGACAGAGTAAAAAATGAAGACGTACTGAGAAGAGTGGGAGAGAAAAGGCAGTTACTAGATGTAATAAAGAGAAGAAAAAGAAATTGGCTTGGGCATATATTAAGAAAGAATGACGGACTGATAAAAACAGTTTTAGAAGGTTATGTAGAAGGGAAAAGGAAGCGAGGAAGGAAGAGATTCTAGATACTGGTTGACATGATGGACGGTACAACATACAGCAGCCTTAAGAAGGAAGCAATGGATCGCAGAAAATGGAGAGGCAAAGGACCTGCTAATATAGCAGATAACTGATGATGATGATGAATGTAGTATCAAACACTGCCCTAAACTGAGGAAGAAATTTCTGAGATTGTCCGTCTAGAGCACAGTATTGCATGGAAGTGACTTACGGTCTGTGGGTAAACCAGAGAAAAGAAAATCGAAACGTTTGAGATTTTGTGCTATGAACAGATGATGAAAATTAAGTGGACTGAAAAGATACTAAAAGAGAAGGGTCAGAAAGGGCGAGGAAAGATCTATGTGTGAAGCACTGACAAGAAATGAAAGGGTCTTATGGGGTTTTTCAGGCGCTGAGGCAAATCATCCTATATGACACAACTTCGGCAATTTGCGCGTCTTTCTGATGAAAATGAGATGACATGATTAGGACTGAAAATGAGATGAAATGTTTAGGACAACACAAACACCCATGTGACAGGCTTAGGCACGACTAAAACTAACGAAGACAATTGAAACGGCCCATTGTACTGAAATTGACTGGTTGTGTTAGTAAAGCGAAATAAAGGAAATGTTTTAGCAGTCCAGGTGGTTCCCTTTACCAGGACATCCCTTTTTAATTTTAGGATAACTGCAGCAGCAATGAAAGTGATGAAATTTTCACTGAAAGGAAGAAAATCTCCGTCCAGCCGGGAACGGAACCCAGGACCCCACAATCTAGAGGCTGCGACTCTAACCACTAGACCATGAGCTGCGTACAGCAACAACAAGAAGAGACAGGATTGTAGGTCATAAGTTAAGGCGCCATGGAGTAACTTCCACTGCATTGTGGGAGATGTAGAGAGTAAAACTGTAGGAGCAGGCAGAGGCTGCAATGTATCCAACAAATAATATAGGTCGCTTGGTGTAGGTTCTCTGAGGCGAAAAGGTTGGCACAGGAGAAGAAATAGTGGCGGGATGCATCAATTCAGTCAGAACATTGACGATAAAAGAATAAAAAAAGTTGTTCTAAATGAATGATGGTTAAATATAATTTTCCTTCCATCACGCGTGATTCATGACCACTGGATCAAAATCCGTCGTTAGCCACGGAATGTTCAAAGAATTGACATCTGTCATGTGCAAATAATTTTATTTCGGAGCGAAAACGAGAGCACACTAGCTGTTCTTATCAAAAAGTAATGCCAGAAGCGTGGTTTAAATACTTTGAAATTTTACTTATGACTATAAACGACCTGCTATAACCATGACAACCGTGCAAACTGTATCGTTTGTTCATGAATGAAAACTTATTTCTAGTGCCCTTTCGCACGATTCAACAGCAGCAGCAAAGTATTGTGTATTGCACCATGTTGCAATGAACTTTAAGTAGAAGATCCCTTTCCAGGGAGTAGATTCTACTCTCAGAGACTCAGCCTTACATGAAGAACATATATATATATATATATATATATATATATATATATATATATATATATATATATATATATATATATATATATATATATATATATATATATAAGTGTGTGTGTGTGTATAAAAGCAGACTGAAGCGTCGAATGAAAATTTGTACCAAGACCAGGATTCGAACCTGGGCCCCTTGCTCTCTAGATACATGGGCTAACCACAGTGCCTCCCGTGGACAGTGGCCTTCTACAACTGCAGGAACTAACCTAGCACCCCTCCCTCCTCAATCCAAATTCCCATTCACACACCAGCCCATTTGGTGTTCCCCCTAAACTCGAACAGAATTGCAGAGGATCTTTCCCTGTTCTGGAATAACTCCTCAGCATCGAACGAAATGGGGGAGGCTGGCATAGTGATCAGCTCATCAGCCTAGACCAGAGTTCAGATCCAATCCTTGACACAAATTTTCGTTCGCTGCTTCAGTGCATATGTACATCATATATGCGTAGGACTTGAAATGTCTCTGGAAGCATATAGTCACATTTGAAAAAAGTTTTATGTAAGCCTGCAGGCTTTCGTGGGCGTTGTCAGTGAAGTTAAAATCTTTCGAGTTTGTAGGCCATGTCGTATTTCTTCTCTCTGCGGGGATCTTGTACAGGATCTTTTGGTGCCCACTGTTGATTGAACAAATCAACAGTGGACACCACAAGATCCTGAAGAAGATCCCAGCAGAGGGGCCGAGACCTTGATCGTTTAGAAGAAATACGACAAGGCCTAACAATCCAAGGAGGTTAGCTTTACTAGGACATCCTGCTTTAATTTTCGGATAGATGCGGGATCAATGTAAGTGATGAAATAGCGTTTAACGTCCCGACAACAATGGAATAATTAGAGAAAGAGCACAAGTACGGGTTGGGCATGAATCGGTAAGGCAATGTACAGCAGTTCTAAGGGTAAAGAGCATCCAGGTACCGATACAGTAGAAAAATGTACGCTGTCCATGCAAAACAGTTCAAGGACGGTAGCTTCCGTTACCCGCTGACAGTGGTAACGCTCTTAGCAGAGACAGCTCATGCGAGTGTAATGCAAGACTATCTCCGACTCCCTAAAAATTACAAGCACTTCTCGTACTAGCTCTATAGCTTTTTGGGCAAGAAATGCACTTATTTATCGTTACAGCGCCATTTTATGTTAATGCACATCGTCCAACAGTTTGTACTGAATGTAGTGAGCCCAACAGATACAGACGTAATTGAAAAGTTTACATTTCAGATATACTTGTACTAACTAGGACAATATTTCATAAGAAGATAATGGCAGCTCGTGACCACACATCTACAGTCATCTCGAAAACGGCTCGCTTGCGGATCGTTGTTTAGTGGAACGTTCTTGCTCTGAAAAGGTGCAATAACGAAGCAGTGATGTCCGTGACTGTGGAAAGCTTGGACTGTCAGAGCATATTCTTACGGATCTCCCTCCATGAACCACGGACCGTGCCGGTGGTGGGGACGCTCGCGTGCTTCAGCGATACAGTTAGCAGTGCCGTAGGTGCAGCTACAACGGAGGGGTATTTTTTGAGAGGCCAGACAAACGGGTGCTTCCTGAAAAGTGAGAGCAGCCTTTTCAGTAGTTGCAGGGGCAACAGTCTGAATAACTGACTGATTTGACCTTGTAATATCAAACAAAAGTCCATGCTGTGCTTGTGTTGCGAACGGCTGAAAGCAAGGGGAAACTACGCCCGTAATTTTTCCAGAGGGCATGCAGCTTTACTGCATGGTTAAATGATGATGGCATCTTCCTGGATAAAATATTCCGGACGTAAGGCGGTCCCCGATTCGAATCCCCGGGCAGGGACTACGAGGGAGAATGTCGTTATAAGGAGAAACAAAACTGACATTCTACGGATCCGAGTGCGGAAAGTTGGATCACTTAATCGGACAGGTAAGTCAGAAAATTTAAAAAGGGAAATGGATAGGTTAAAGTTAGATATAGTGGAAATTAGTGAGGTTGGGTGGCAGGAGTAACAGGACTTCTCGTGAGGTGAATACAGTGCTATAAATATAAAATCAGTTGGAGTTAAGCCAGGAGTAGCTTTAATGATGAATAAGAAGAAAATGAACACGCGTAAGCTACTATGAACAGCATAGTGAACGCATTATTGTAGCCAAGATAGATACGAAGCCCTCATCCACCACAGTAGTACAAGTTTATATGCCAACTAGCTCTGCAGATGATACAGAGTTTAAAGAAATGTATTATGATGTAAAAGAAATTATTCAGATAATTAAGGGAGAGCCAGCCGAAGTGGCCGTGCGGTTATAGGCGCTGCAGTCTGGAACCGCGAGACCGCTACGGTCGCAGGTTCGAATCCTGCCTCGGGCATGGATGTGTGTGATGTCCTTAGGATAGTTGGGTTTAACTAGTTCTAAGTTCTAGGGGACTAATGACCTCAGAAGTTGAGTCCCATAGTGCTCAGAGCCATTTGAACCATTTGAATTAAGGGAGACGAAAATTTAATAGTGATGGGGGACTGGAATTCGATAGTACGAAAAGGAAGAAAAGGAAAAATAGTAGGTGAATATGGACTGGAAGAAAGGAATGAAAAAGAATAGCCTGGTAAAATTTTGCACTAAGCACAATTTAATCATCGGTAATACTTGGTTTAAGAATCACGAAATTAGGCCATATACATGGCCTGGAGACCCTGGAAGGTTTCAGATTGATTGTAGAATGATAGGACAGAGATTTCGGAACCGGATTTCAAATTGTAAGACATTCCTAGGTGCAAATGTGGACTCTGATCACAATTTATTGGTTATGAACTGTGGAGTAATAGAGAAGAAATTCCAAAAAGGTAGGAAATTAAGGAGATGGGACCGCGTAAGTTGAAAGAACCATAAGTTGTTGAGACGTTGTTCCACAACGTATTTTAACGTTTCAATAATGGCTCTGAGCACTATGGGACTTAACATCTATGGTCATCAGTCCCCTAGAACTTAGAACTCATTAAACCTAAGTAACCTAAGGACATCACACAACACCCAGTCATCACGAGGCAGAGAAAATTCCTGACCCCGCCGGGAATCGAACCCGGGAACCCGAGCGTGGGAATTTAACGTTTCACACGCCTCTGGAGAGGTATAACTGTGACTACGATGCCATATTGTGAATGCCCTAGTGAATAACAAATGCAATTAATGTTTTGTTTTCACATTCTGGCCTTGTCACTTAGTATGGCCAATGGCCTCAAAATGGCTCGTTATATTTTTGAAAAGAAATAAAGAACTATTTTAGCAATTCTGGAAGCTTCCTTTACTAGAATTTGCCGCTTACGTCTTTTAACGATTCTTGTAGTCTAAATTCAGGTAAGACAGTTCAAAAAAATGGTTCAAATGGCTCTGAGCACTATGGGACTCAACTGCTGAGGTCATTAGTCCCCTAGAACTTAGAACTAGTTAAACCTAACTAACCTAAGGACATCACAAACATCCATGCCCGAGGAAGGATTCGAACCTGCGACCGTAGCGGTCTTGCGGTTCCAGACTGCAGCGCCTTTAACCGCACGGCCACTTCGGCCAGCGTATGACAGTTACTTTTATCCTTCATATACCGGGTGTTACAAAAAGGTACGGCCAAACTTTCAGGAAACATTCCTCACACACAAATAAAGAAAAGATGTCATGTGGACATGTGTCCGGAAACGCTTAATTTCCATGTTAGAGCTCATTTTAGTTTCGTCCACCTACGCTCAATGCAGCACGTTACCATGATTTCATACGGGATACTCTACCTGTGCTGCTAGAACATGTGCCTTTACAAGTACGACACAACATGTGGTTCATACACGATGGAGCTCCTGCACATTTCAGTCGAAGTGTTCGTACGCTTCTCAACAACAGATTCGGTGACCGATGGATTGGTAGAGGCGGACCAATTCCATGGCCTCCACGCTCTCCTGACCTAAACCCTCTTGACTTTCATTTATGGGGGCATTTGAAAGCTCTTGTCTACGCAACACTGGTACCAAATGTAGAGACTCTTCGTGCTCGTATTGTGGACGGCTGTGATACAATCCGCCATTCTCCAGGGCTGCATCAGCGCATCAGGGATTCCATGCGACGGAGGGTGGATGCATGTATCCTCGCTAACGGAGGACATTTTGAACATTTCCTGTAACAAAGTGTTTGAAGTCACGCTGGTACGTTCTGTTGATGTGTGTTTCCATTCCATGATTAATGTGATTTGAAAAGAAGTAATAAAATGAGCTCGAACATGGAAAGTAAGCGTTTCCGGACACATGTCCACATAACATATTTTCTTTCTTTATGTGTGAGGAATGTTTCCTGAAAGTTTCACCGTACCTTTTTTAACACCCTGTATACTTAGGCATTTACGTATGTTCTTCACGTAAGGCTGAGTTTATGAGAGTAGAATCTACTCCCTGGGAAGGGATCTTCGACTTAAAGTTCATTGCAATGTGGTGCAACACGCAATACTTTGCTACTGCTGTTCAGAGGGAGCATCAGGCAACGGATGACTAGAACAGTGGAAAGGAATACAATAGAAGACGAATGAGTAGCTTCAAGAAATGAAATAGAAAAGGCAGCACAGATTCAAATAGGTAGAAACACAAGGCCTAATAGAAATCCTTGGACAGCGCAGGAGATACTGAATTTAACTAATGAAAGAAGAAAATATAAAAATGCACCAAATAAGGCAGGCGAAAGGGAATACAAACATCTAAAAAATGAGATTGACTGGAAGTAGGAATGGCTGAAGGACAAGGGTAGGGTTTAAAAAGCATATTTCATTAGGGAAAAAAATGATATCACCTACAGCAGTGAAGAAAACCAAAGAAGAATTTGGAGCAGGAATTAAAGTCCGGGGAGAACAAACGAAAACTTTGAGGTTTTGCCGATGACACTGTAGTTCTGTCAGAGACAGCAAAGGATTTGGAAGGGCAGTTGAACAGAATGAATACTGTCTTTAAAGGAGGACTTACGATTAACAGAAGCAAAACAAAGATAATGGAATGCATTCAAATTAAATCAGATGATGGTGAATGAATTAGATTAGGAAACGAGACACTTAAAGTAATAGATGAGTTTTGCTATTTGGGGAGCATAATAATTCATAATGGGTGAAGTAGAGAGTTTTTAAAATGCAGATTGGCAATGAAAAGAAAAGCATTTCAGGAAAAGAGAAATTTGTTAGCATCGAGTATATATTTAGGTGTCAGGAAGTTATTTCTGATTTTCTGAAGTGTTTGTATGGAGTGTAGCCGTGCATGGAAGTGAAACTTGGACGATAAACAGTTTAGACAAGAAGAGAATAGAAGCTTCTGAAATGTGGTGCTCCAGAAGAATCCTGAAAATTAGATGGGTAGATCACGTAACTAAAGAGGAGGTACTGAATAGAATTTGGAAGAAAAGAAATTTGTGGCACAACCCGATTACAAGAAGCGGTCAGTTGATAGGACACGTTATGAGACATCAAGAGATCACCAATTTAGTACTGGAGACATGTCACGGATGTGGCTACACAGAGACTACTTCTTTGGTATGACGTTTCATGCTTGGCTCAAGAAACTAACTGGAGTAACAACCTCTTGTTACGTAAAGTGTGAAAGTCACCTGTAAGATAATCTTAGGTAATGTCACACTGAGGCAGCAGCGCATAAAGGATGTGGGGAACGGAGAATCCGTACAGGGCTGCTCTTGCTTTACCCACATCTTGCGATGGTACTATAATGTAATACTCAGATATGTAACAGTTCATAAAAAATTCTGCATTAATTATCTGGGTATAAAAGTAATTAACCTTTGCAGTGCTACATTTATAGGTGGAATTAAAATAGACAAATTGCAGCAGGTGAGAGAGAGAGAGAGAGAGAGAGAGAGAGAGAAGTATGTAGAGAAACGAGAGCGATTTTCGTGGATACGATAAATCCATTCTCTCGAAAATTTCCTTCCTTCATATCACAGATGACGTGTCACTGATCTCATTAGCACTAAGACTGCAGTACTCGCGAGGTGCGTAGTTGTGTTCACCAACCTGCAGTCTTTCATAATTGTTGTCTCCTGCGTAGAAAACAGCACGTGGGTCATGAATCCGTTATCTTCAGGCTGTAATAAACTCTTAGCGAGGATCTGGTATTGTATAAATAATTAAATTTTCTATTAGTCTGTTTATACGGGATGCCACTCGCTTTTTATTAGCAGAATACGAGAATCTGCACAGTTATAGTCCACTTTACGAATCACAAATAATTACAATGAACTGCGTATTTGGATAATTACTATCAAACTGTTCTCAGTTACATGTTCAAATAAGCAGAGATTGCTAATTAATTTCTTAAACGATACAGACCGCGCCAGAGAACATGTCTGTCATCCGAGACTGTCGAACCAGCTCTAATCTTATAGCCGAACCACTTACCCAACCATCTAAGTTAGGCGCGATTCGAAGATCTCCTAAGTGCTTCGTCTGTATTTTCGTTTAGCAATTGTTTATTATTCTGCTGGTAATTAACACTTTTGAAATAATGGACAGCAGCCTGCCATTGAGAGATGCTTTTATATGAAAGGCAACTAAATTCACTGTTTAGTTTTTCTAATATTAATAACAGAAATTTATCATTTTGGCGCGCCACTTCGGAACTATTTAGGCTATCTTTCCCACGGTACCTATACCGAACAAACCATCTGTCATCGGTACCTCACACCACATTTCGTCATCTTCCCACTGCTGCCTTTTTAGCTGCTCTAAGAAGCGCTGCTTATAGGTGTATATGAAACTAGATGTGATTTCATATAAACAATTTGTACTGTATGTCTTGAAGTAGACCAATAATATATTATTCTGCAATTTATGTAACAATAGAGACCGTATTATGAAATCATGGCATGCCTTTCATTTTTATGTAGGAACTAGCACGGTATGCCATAGTCACTAGACGGCAAACCTTATATATGATGGAAAATGAAACAATGAATAAAAGTTGTTGAGATAAAAAAATTAGTGCAGCAGGTTTTTAAAACGAATTAAAAAGTATAAAATAATTTTTCATAGCGCCATACAGGTTCCTAACCCCGTACAGACAGTCCTGAAAATTTGTGATTGTGAATTTTTAATAGCTACGAAAATAGTTTTAGGATTTTAAATGAAAAACGTTGGACGCATGCAATAGATAACAATCAGGAAGTGAACTATTCATTCATCAGCTGTGTATTGCATGCTCCCCACGTTTACCGTTTCAAATTCTACAGGTACTTTCATAGCTATTAAAAATTCACAAGCACAAAATTTCAGGACTGTTTCTGTGGGGTTATGAATCGGTATGAGGCTAAGAGAAATTAATTAATACTTTTTAGTCCATTTTAAAAAAGTGTTTTATTAAAAAGTTTTTGTTTAAATAATTATTTTCTGCTTTTTAGTATTGTGTGTGTCAAATTTTTCGTTTTGATGAGATTACAACAGAGACATGTGGTAAATTTTAGGATTATTCCAGATTTTCTTCACCTGTATAAACCAGTACATTGCTTCCTCCTACGATTATCTCACGAAAAGACCTCAAAGGAAAAAAATAAAAACAAGTAGAGAGACTCGAACTCACACAGGGACTTACCAGCAACCATTCTTACTACGAAGCATTCGCAAGTGGAACAGGAAAAGAGGAAAAATGTAGTTGTACACAAAGTACCCACCGCCACACTACAGATACGAAAACGGGTTAATATTGCATGTCATCAAGTTCTGAGCTATGCTGAAAGTTTGAAGTCACTAACTCATGGGGAAATGATGGTGGCAAACAAAGTACCGTCCGCCATACATCAAATAAGAAAGAATTAATACTGAATTGTCATCCAGTTCTGAGCTATGCTAAAATAGAATTACCTCCGCCATACACCAGACAAGAAAGCGAGTTAATATAGCATTATAATCTAGTTCTGAGGGATGTTGAAAGTTTCAGGTCTCTAGCACATCAGGAAGTTACTTTAAAATCAATCACCTAATCTGTACCAAGCAAACAGACAAGAAAGCGACCTTGTAAAAACGTGTTAAAATACGTTCACCTGTGCAAGTTTTCGCTGCTAACTATGAAAGCTTACATAAGTTTAAGTGGTCTTCTTTCTTTTCTTGTTTTCGGTGTGAGTTATCTGCCTCCAACATCCGCTACACTATTTCTGATACAAACTGTATAGTTACTCTTTGATACGTTAATTGTTGCAGTCGCTCTATTGTGGCCCAACTGACTGGATGGGAGGACAACAAGACAAAAGAACAGAATACTCCCTGACTGGGCTACTCTGTCACAGGCCGGACACAGAAAAGTTGAGACGTGCGTGCAAACTGAGCAGAAACTGATCTAAAAGTGTAGCCCTGAAGCGAAGAAAGTAAATAAGATATGGGCCGGTACTAACTGTGAACATAGGGAGGAGGGTGGCGGGTCGGCGGGGGAGGGGGGGGGGTGGAGGGTGGACAGGCGGGGAGGGGGGTGAACACCGTGCAACACGTGGCGTGAACATCACTGCGTGCGGGTGGTGGCCAGATATTGGCGGTGGCTGGTTGTTGACATTCCGATAATTGGCTGCAGCAAGAGGCGCGGCCGTGTGTGTGTGTGTGTGTGTGTGTGTGTGTGTAGGTGGGTTAGGGGGTGGGTAGGAGGATGGGGGCGGGGAGTGGCGTGGAGGGGGTGTCGCCGCTAACGTGCCGAACAGCGAAACTATCTCGTATTATTTGAACATCGCTGAGCACAGGGATACAGCATATGCTGTACACTTTCACAATGTGTGCAGGTACTGAAAGTAGTAATATATCCAAGATAACTACAGTAACATACGAAACTTTTGATGTGAAATGAAAATTACTTGCGGCTCAAGTCTGCACAACTTCTACAAGGACCAGAAAGTACGTTTATTAAAACGTTATTTTAATAGCTTTGTGTTTCAGTACCAGTCAACAATTTCAGAAGTCTTGGTTTCGACCCCCATTCGATCCTACGACTCTTTTTTATTTATAGTTTCTTTTACCTCTGGTTATCATTTACTTAAGTGAGAAAGGCGAAGCCGCATCATGACCAGGTATACACAATAAACTGTGGATCCCTTTATAAATCGTAGAATGAGTCAGTTCGTAAGTCGGAAGAAACGTAGAGAACCCAGATGCAGTATGTGTCTGTCTGGGTGTTGGCAGCTTTAATTTTAATTACGATACTACTGAACGGTATACAGGGAGTATTACAAATGAGGAAATATTTTGAGGACCGCTTGCTGTTATACACAAGTCAAGATCCACTGATATTTTTTATTTCATAGACTTTTTGCTGCAGCTTTCTTCATTTTGACGACTGCATTAGAGTGGCTCTCCACTTTGGCCCATCCTGTGCAAGCCTCTTCAGCTCTGCGTAACTGTTGGAACCTATACTCATTTGAATCTGCGTACTGCATTCAAGCCTCTACAATTTTTACCCATTCATATCCTCCACTTCCTTCCCTTAACAAATTAATGATTCCTGGATTTCTCAGGATATGTCCTATCAACAGCTACCTCCCTTAGTCAAGTTAGGCGTAAATTTATTTTTTTACCAATTCAATTCAAAATCTCAATTCATAACCTTAATTATTCGATCTAGGAATCTAATTCTCTACAACCTTCTCTAGCACCACATTTCAGAAGCTTCTATTCTCCTCTTGTCTCTTCTTTATATGCGGATTATATGCAAATATACACCCTAAAAGACACTCCGAGTAAAACGCCCTCTTCTGCATGAAGTTTAGACCAAATAGCTTATTATGTGCAACATAATAATAATGGGCAAAAATTAATAAACTAAATTCTGTGGATTATGGTAAGGTTGTGGCCTGGCATCAATAATGTGTAAGTAACACAGCTTATAGTCTAGTTGTGTACAATGAGCATGCTTGACTCACTCTGTTACCCTACTTTTTCTATTTAGAAATTTGAAGGCATAAAAGCAGAAAACAATTATTTATAAGAAAAAACTTTTTAATATGACATGTTTTAAAGTGGACTAAAATGTATAAAATAGTTTCTCCTAGAATTTCCGGATTCCTAACACCATAGTGATTCTCCTGAACATTTGTGATTGAAAATATTTTATAGCTATTACAATACTTGCAAAATTTAAGACAAAAAGCGTGAGGCACATGCAATAGATAACTGATGCATGAATAGTCCACATTCGTCACTAACAGTTTTATTGCACTCCAAATTATATGAACTGTTGTCTGATTTTTCTTAATGACAGCTGCTCTGTACACTACTTCCTAAATTATCTATTGCATACTTCCCACGTTTTTCATTTTCAGTTTTACAAGTAGTGTCATGGCTGTTAAAATTCACAAGTACAAATTTACAGGACTGTCTGTCGGGCATTAGGAATTTGTGAGGAGTTAGGACAAATTATTTCATACTTTTTAGTCTGTTTTAAAAACATGTTATATTAAAAAGTTTTTTAACTTCAGTAATTATTTCCTGCATTTTAGTCTTCATGTGGGAATTCTTCAGACGATTTCAAAAAGTATGGTTAGATTACAATAGAGACAGGTGATAAATTTAAGGTTTATTTCATCTAAATTAGCCAATATATTGCTTCCTCCAACGAATGTGTCCCGAAAAGAACATGCACGTAAAAATGAGAGAGAATCGAGTTGATACAGAGGCTTACCAGCAGTCGTTCTCATAGCGAGGCAATCACGACTGCAACAGGAAAGGGAGGAAACAGCAGGGAAAACAAAGTACCCTCCGCTGTCTCTGACAGAACTACACGAGGTGACAGAAGTCGTGGGATACCTCCTAATACCCTCCTCAGTCCGTGGGTCCACATATGTGGGCTTCGCGATTTTATTTTGTAAAGCTTATCAACAGTTTCTATCGACTAAAGACGTTTAGTACACGTTTGTGTACGTTTCGTAGTTTCACCCCATGCCACTAGATTGCACCACAATCTGCTTGCCGTACCCACTGTGTTGTTTTGAAGATACGGGTCGGCTAAATGGCTACACACGGCACGCGCCTTGCAGGTAATTCAAAATAATATCTTATTCTATATGCTAAATTTACTTTCTTTTTTGCTTTACATGTGTAAAAATAGTCACAAATGTAATTGATATCTGTTTTTTTTTTCAAAATTATCTCTTATGGTTAATACAGTGAACATCGAAAGTCGAAGTGTACTTCAGGTCTCAACCTCAAAGTTTTTCTGTTTACCTTATTCATTGCGAAGTTGTAGTTGTTATGGTATTGTGTGAGGAAGTCCTCATAATTATCAAATTGTTGTGATAAAATGTTATATAATTCTTAGAATCTCGATTGTCTAAACATCAACAATTAATTTATGGAGTTATTTTCAGTAAATAACGATGAAGAAATATTTTGGATGCTGAAAGAGGGTGACTTCAATTCACTTTCAGACGATGAGAGTCCACAAATTTTGGATGAGCAAGCTGTCCCTGAATCCGCCGTCACTACTGATCAAGCAGGAATCAAAATATAAGACAGTGGCCTTAACATAAGTTACAATAGACTTGCTCAAAAGTGGAAAACAAGGAACCAGGTGAAGATAATTTCGAAGATCTGACGGATGGTGTGTCAAGAGATTCTGCTGAACACTTTTTTGAGTATTATTGGTAAGAATATTTGGAATGTTGTTGCAGAACAAACATTTTTATATCATGTGCAAAGTAATAGTAATAATTTAAACACAAACATGAACGAAATTCTTTCCCTTGTTGGGACTGAAATTCTAATGGGTACACTCAAGTTACCACAAGCGAAGATGTACTGGAGTAGGCTACTTGATCTGTCTCTCATCAGTGAAACTATGACTCGGGATAGGTATTTCAAGTTACAAAATAATTTACATTTCATAAATAATTTACACGATCTTGATAGATGTGACAAACTTTGGAAACTGAGGCCTGTGATTATTTTTTTACCGAATAAGTGTGTCGCCTTGCCACGATTTAAACATCTCTCAATTCATGAGCAGATGATTCCATTCTCTGGCAGACGTGCATTGAGAACTTGCGTGCCATCTAAGCCTAATCCTCTTGGGTTGGTTTAGTTCTTGACTTCATATTATATACTGGCTATGGAACAGCGCCTGACACTGAATTAAAAGAAACAGGTTGAGGTGCAAGCGTAATTAAGCTTTTGACTGTGACAGTTCCGAAAAATGGGCAACATGTAATATGTATTGACAGATTTCTTACAGGCATGAAGTCAATTGAGCTTCTCTTAGGCAACAATATATATCAAACAGGAACTGTAATGAAAAACAGAATTTCTGACGTGGCTTCAAAGTTCAAAGCTGATTGTGATATAAACAGAGGCGAATGGGATGAATATAGAGGGAAGACAAAAAGGTGTGTGCACTTAAATGGAAAGATAACAAGTCTGTTATTTTGGTATCATGTTGTGTTGGAAGTGAGCCTCAAGTTAGTAGTAAACGATGGTCAGAGGCTAAGATAAGAAATATTGATGTTCCACGACCAGCTACAGTGAAGAGTTACAGTTGTAACATGGGTGGTATTGACCTATGTGACAGATTCATGGCCTACCAGAACAAGAAAATGGACAATCATCATTTCATCCCCATTGACGGGCAAGTCGCCGAAGTGGCGTCAAACCGAAAGGCTTGCACCAGGCGAGCGGTCTACCCGACGGGAGATCCTCGTCACACGCCATTATTATTATTATCAGACTATTTACCATTTTACTGATTTAGTTATTATTAATTTCTGGATTATATACAAAAGAATCTGTGCAAAAGAAGAAGTACCAAAATGTAACAGACTGTCCCTAATAAACTTCAGACTGAATTTGGCTAATGTGCTGATAAAGTATTATGTCAGAACTTCCTTACAACTCTCTGAAGAAATTACCTTGGATGAGAAGGAGATCATTGACAGTTCAGGAGAAGATGAAGACAACAAGCCCAAAAAAGAAAAGTTGTTTCCATGCCAAGGAAGCCAACGCAGTATGACCGGATTGGTCATCTTCCCCAATACATGCTTCTAAATGTCGCTTTGAAGGTTGCAAAGCCCGCACAAGTACCTTGTGCAAGAAGTGTAATGTTTATTTATATGTGAGTAAAACCAATTGTTTCGTAAAATTTCGTTAGCAAAAACTTTAATGTTTTTGATGTATTATTTAGATACTGGTTAAGACCTGAAGTCCACATATGCGTACCTCAAATATTTTAGTCTGTACAAAAAATAAAAGTATAAATAATGTAATCCTGAATGTAATTATGTTTAACACTAATAAAAATAACACTGAAAACAATTTTCCTCCCTTAGTTTATCTTCCAGACTCAAGAGGATACCCTTGTCGGACCTCGTTTTGCGCATTGTAGTGCGACAACTCGAAGTGGCGAATTAATATTCCACTGTCACCCACATCTGAGCTATGTCGAAAGTTTCAACTGTCTAGGTCTTTGGGAAGGTAGTTTGAAATCAACTGCAAAATTGGTACCGAACAGACAAATAGACAAGAAAGCGACCTAATAAAAATGTGTTGAAAACGCCGTACAGCGATGAACTGCTAGCTCTCTCTTCATCTCCAACTGATGACTTACTTTCTGGCTTATAAAACAGACAAAGAAATAGACAAAGTGTACTGCTGACATCATTTTCGGGAAACGCATAGATACTGACTGTAAAAAGAATAATGGTTCGGGACAGTTGGTATCTCTGTAGAGAAGCTATAAAAATACTTGAGATAACTCGGTGCAACTGAAAACTTACATTCTCAATTGTAAAGATGTTGGAATATTAAAACTGGGACAAGGGATCATTCATAAATCTCAGAATCTTTGGTTCAAGAAAATACAGGTGGGCCAAAAGTAAGTAGTCACTAGCAATCCTTAGACTTTGTTTTGGTTAGTGTAGCGGTAGTCAGTTGTGAACCTGACTAGCGCGTAGTGTCGATAAGTCAGCTGACGTTAGAAGTTTGAGGGTATGTAGTTCGTTGTTATCTGAGAAAAATGAATAGAATGTTAACTTCAGAGCAGCGTGCATTTGAAAGGACTAGGTTGATAGTGGAGCTACCTCGTTCAGATAGGCCAAAGGTTGTTACTACAGATGAGAACCTTAATACTGTCGTGCATGGTTTTGTGAAATCACCGACTAAATCTCAAAGGAAAATGATAAATGAGTATGGAATGACAAGAAAAAGCCTATGAAGGACTGAGAAAATCCGGCCGCTGTGGCCGAGCGGTTCTAGGCGCTTCAACCTGGAACCGCGCCCCTGTTACAGTAGCAGCTTCGAATCCTGCCTCGGGCATGGATGTGTGTGATGTCCTTAGTTAGGTTTAAGTAGTTCTAAGTCTAGGGGACTTACGATCTCAGATGTTAAGTCCCATAGTGCTTAGAGCCATTTGAACCATTTTTTGATTGAGAAGAAATTGAAATTGGGACCTTATAGCCCTACTTTACTTCAAGGCCGAAATAAGGACGATCTGGAAAGGGGTATGGAATTCCGATAGGTGTAGACAATCCTTTAAATTTCGCGGGCCTGAATGTATGGGCAGGGATTTTCAGTGGTAGATTAATCGGGCCTTGTTCTTTTTAACGGTACTATCAGTTCTGTAACTTACGTAGATAAGCTTGAAGATGTGTTGTTGGAACTGGAAAATAGTACACTTTATGAACACCTGCAGCCAGTTAATGAAAAGTTTATATGGCAATACGATGGTTCACCCCTACACTATGGAAGTATTGAGAGAGGCTTTCCGATGAAAACTCTGACGAATGGATTGGCAGACTGGGTACTACTGAACGGCCCTCACCATCATTCCCATGGAGTCATCACTCCGGGGTATATTAGAAAATGATGTTAATTCTGTCAATATTTTTGATGTTGAACATCGAAAGAAAGAATCCAATCAGAATTTGAAAACTTACAGTCCCAGAAGATTTCTGACAAAATTTGTGTATCAGTGTTGAAGAGATGCAATGTCTGTTTAGAACACCATGGAAACTGCTTTCAGTATATTTTGTATTTCTGTGATGATAATAAAATCGTATTCTGATTTGTTTAGTATTATTGCATCAAATGCATTTTTGACAACTGAGTTATAGCCCGCCCAGTTTAATTGCATGTAAAGCTTATTTATGACCACAATAAAGCATATAACATCCTCGAATGGAACACGTGGTACAATAAAACACCACAAATGAATGATCAAAACAAAAAGAATCCATATGCGGAAGGAAGTACTGAAAAAGGCTCACTAAAAGAAGACATGATGAATTCAATTACTCTAATACACAGATGGAATAATGTAAGACCGATTATGTATCGATCTTCAAAAGTGTACCATATCACCAAACAATGAACGTACCGACGAACACAGACAAGTGCTCGTTAAAGATCTCGAAATGACGTAAATACCACAACACCAAGCCTTACAGTACAAACGAAAACTTCGGCAAACAGTTACAGCAAGAAATCTGAGAATGAACAACAGAGACTTACCTCTATTCTGCTGAATACGTTATTCAACCATGGCAGCACCTCTGCAGATCAAGACATGCAGATGCAGACCGGAACCCCACGGCAGACAGGGTCGAACTGGTACCCTCTCAGTGCATTAAACAAAACGTTCCCCACTGGACAACGCAGCACTCTGCTGGTTGGCCGCCGTAAAAGCTCTCCAAAGTGTTTTATCATACATTGCTACTGAATTTGACGAAGAGAGTTATACTTTCATAGATCAACTGCTCGGTTACAGAAACATGTTTGCAAAGTGTCTGCGATTTAGAATTCCGGAAAGAAAACTCAGTTCTGAAAGTCGCGATTTCCACAGACAACTTTGAGTCTGAACTGCTTATTGTCCATGTTTCACTTCCGCACAAGGCCACACACCATACAAATACCTCCTGAAAACACATCCTCAGACTTAAATGTATATGCGATGTTAAAAAACTTTTCCTTTTCAGTAACGCTTTCCTTACTATTTCCAGTTTGCACGTATATCTTTTCTACTTCGGCCATTGTCAATTATTTTGTAGCCCAAATATCAAAACTCATCGCTACTTAGTCTCTCATTTCCTAACCTAATTCTGTCAGCCTTAAAACTAAACTAAACTAAACTCCGCCCGAACAGGGCATGAAGGCCCAACCGTACCAACTGGCCGCCGTGTCATCCTCAGCCCACAGGCGTCACTGGATGCGGATATGGAGGGGGATGTGGTCAGCACACCGCTCTCCCGGTCTACACTATGTGATCAAAAGTATCAGGACACCTGGCTGAAAATGACTTACAAGTTCGTGGGGATCTCCATCGCTAATGCTGGAATTCAGTGTGGTGTTGGCCCACACTTAACCTTGATGACAGCTTCCACTTTCGCAGGCATACGTTCAATCAAGTGCTGGAAGTCGAAGTTAAAATCTTCTGGGTTATTAGGCCGCGTCATGTTTCTTCTAAAATGTTTGACGTTTCGACCCCTCTGTTGGGATCTCCCTCAGGATCTTTTGGTGTTCACTACTGCTAGAACACTCACAGTGGACACCAAAAGATCCTGAGGAAGATCCCAGCAGAGGGGTCGAAACGTCGAACATTTTAAAAGAAACATGACGCGGCCTAATAACCCAGAAGATTTTAACTTCAGTGACAATGGCCACGAAAACCTGCAGACTTACATAAAGTGCTGGAAGGTTTCTGGGGAACGGCAGCCCATTCTTCACGGAGTGATGCACTGAGGACAGGTATCGATGTCGGTCGGTCAGGCCTGGCACGAAGTCGGCGTTCCAAAACATCCCAAATGTGTTCTATAGGATTCAGTCCAGGACTCTGTGCAGGCCAGTCCATTACAGGGATGTTACTGTCGTGTAATTACTCCGCCACAGGCCGTGCGTTATGAACATGTTTTCGATCGTGTTGAAAGATGCAATCGTCATCCCCGAATTGCTCTTCAACAGCGGGAAGCAAGAAGGTGCTTAAAACATCAATGTAGGCTTGTGCTGTTATAGTGCCACGCAGAACAACAAGGAGTGCAAGCCCCCTCCATGAAAAACATGACCACACCGTAACACCACCGCCTCCTCATTTTGCTGTTGGCACTACGCGCGCTGGCAGATGACGTTCAACGGGCAGACGCCATACCCACATCCTCCCATCGGATCGCCACATTGTTCACCGTGATTCGTCACTCCATACGACGTTTTTCCACTGTTCAATCGTCCAGTGTTTACGCTCGTTACACCAAGTGAGCGTCGTTTGGCATTTACTGGCGTGATGTGCAGCCGCTCGACCATGAAATCCAAGTTTTCTCACCTCTCGCCTAACTGTCATAGTACTTGCAGTGGATCCTGATGCAGTTTGGAATTCCTGGGTGATGGTCTGGATAGATGTCTGCATATTACACATTACGACCCTCTTCAACTCTCAGCGGTATCTGTCAGTCAAATGGTTCAAATGGCTCTGAGCACTATGCGACTTAACTTCTGAGGTGATCAGTCGCCTAGAACTTAGAACTAATTAAACCTAACTAACCTAAGGACATCAACACATCCATGAACGAGGCAGGATTCGAACCTGCGACCGCAGCGGTCGCTCGGCTCCAGACTGTAGCGCCTAGAACCGCACGGCCATTCCGGCCGGCCATCTGTCGGTCGACAGACGAGGTCGGCCTGTACGCTTTTGTGCTGTACATGTCCCTTCACGTTTCCACTTCATTACCACATAGGAAACAGTGGACCTAGGGATGTTTGGGAGTGTGAAAATCTCGCGTACAGGCGTATGACACAAGTGACACTCAATCACCTGACCACGTTCGGAGTCCGTGAGTTCCGCGGAGCGCCCCATTGTGCTCTCTCACGATGTCTAATGACTACTGAGGTCGCTGATATGGAGTACCTGGCAGAAGGTAACAGCATAATGCACCTAATATGAAAAACGTATGTTCTGGGGGTGTCCGGATACTTTTGATCACATAGTGTATGTCAGTTTGCCTCACAAGGGCTGAGTGCACCCCGCTTGCCAATGGCGCTCGGCAGAGCGGATGGTCACCCATCGAAGTGCCCGACAGCGTTTAACTTCGGTGATCTGACGGGAACCGGTGTTACCATTGCGGCAAGAATTCTGTCAGCATTACCTGAATTAATTCGATTACAATTTATTACCCTTGTTTTACTAATGGTGATCTCTTTTGAAAGCACTATACATTCCGTTATACTGCTCTTCCAAATCCTTTGCCGTTTCTGACAGAGGTGACAAAAGACATTGGATACCTCCTATTATCATGTCGGACTTCTTTTTTCCTGGCGCAGTGCAAGCAACTCGACGTGAGAAGGACTCTACAAATCGTTGGAAGTTCCCTGCAGAAATAGTTAGCCATGCTGCCGCTATAGCCATCCAGGCTTTTGTGCTCAAACTGACCTCTCGATCATGTCCCATGAATGTTAGATGGATTCGTGTCGAGTGATCTGGGTGGCTAAATCATTCTCTCGAATTGTCAAGAATGTTCTTCAAACAAATCACTAACAATTGTGGCCCGGCGACATGGTGCATTTTCATCAATAACATGAAATCCATGAATGGCTGTAAATGGTCTCCACGTAGCCGAGCATAACCATTTCATGTCAATGATTAGTTCAGGTGGATCATAGGACCCAATCAATTCCATGCATACACAGCCCATACCATTATGGAGCCATCACCATCTTGCGCAGTGCTTTGTTAACAACTTCGATCCATGGCTCCGTGGAGTTTGCGCCACGCTTGAAAATTACTATCAGCACTTACCAAGTGAAATCGGGAATCATCCCACAAGGCCACGATTTTCCAGTCGTCTAGGGTCCAACCGATATGAACACGTGCCCACGAGAGGCGCTGCAGGCGATGTCGTGCTGTTAACAAAGGCGCTCGCGTCGATCGTCTGCTACCATAGCCCATTAACACCAGAAGGCGGTCGCGCGGAGTGGCCGCGTGGTTAGAGGCGCCATGTCACTAATCGTGCGGCCGCTACCGCCGGAGGTTCGAGTCCTCCCTCGGGCATGGATGTGTGTGTTATCCTTAGCTTTAAGTTACTTTAAGCTGGTTTAAGTAGTGTGTAACTCTAAGGACCGATGACCTCAGCAGTTTGGTCCCTTAGAAATTCACACACGTTTGATCATTTGAACCACAATGAGCTTCACGTACGTCGCACATTGTTTTTTGCAGTTATTTCACACAGCCTTGCTTGTCTGTTAGTACTGACTACTCTACGCAAGCGCCGCTGCTCTCGGTCGTTAAATGAAGGCAGTCGGCCACTGCGTTTTCCGTGGTGAGAGATAATGCCTGAAATGTGGTATTGTCGGCATACTCTTGACACTGTGGATCTCGGAACATTGAATTCCCTAGCGATTTCCGAAGTGGAATGTCCCATGCTTCTAATTCCAACTTCCATTCCGTGTTCAGAGTCTGTTAATTCTCGTCGTGCGGCGATAAAGACACTTTTTCACGCCAATCACCTGAGTACAAATGACAGCTCCGCCAGAACACTGTCCTCTGACATTCTGTGTATGCGATACTACCAACAGTTGTATATGTGCGTTTTGCTGTCCCATGAGCTTTGTCACTTCGGTGTATAACGTAATCGGCAAACCGCGAAGCTTTTATTTCTTCTCCTTGATCTTAAATTCCAATTCCCAATTTATCATTGGTTTCTTTTACCGCTTGCTCAGTGCATAGATTGAATAACATCGGGGAAGGCTAAAGTTCTTGTCTCACTATTTACAAAATAACAAAAAGAAAAAGAAAACATTTAACGATTCCTCGATGAACTTCAGGATCCGGATATGCCATTATCTCACATTTGCATCACATGACAGCACGAAGTCCTGGTTTGTTTCAGCCAATAGTGGAGAGATACGGGGGAAAAACTCATCTCTTCGTAGAGTAAGTGTAATCGTGTAACAAGCTGTGAACCACACGTTGCGACAGAGAAAAGAGTCTTCAGTCTTGTGCCATGTGGAGTTTGAGCTGTAAATGGAAAGAGCAGCCAATGGCTCGAGGAAGTACGTAGCATGAACGTCCTGTTTTAAACAGCAGTGTGTTGCTCGCTCCAACTAATATGCACCACATATATTTTTGAAGGAGTATGGTGGAAATGCGGTACCTCTAGGATTTAGTGGCCAGCGCCCATCACCCATGTACAGTCCGCATGAGGAACACAATTCGTTGCAGAATGTTGCGGAGAACAGAAGAATACGCTTCAGGTCTCTAAGCACTGCATCAGGAATGTCGCAAAGTTCAAGTCTGCGAGTACCATTTACATCATTTTCGGATACAGAATGAGATTTTCACTCGCAGTCGAGGGTGCGCTGATACGAAACTTCCTGGCAGATTAAAACTGTGTGCCGCACCGAGACTCGAGCGCGGGACCTTTGCCTTTCGCGGGCAAGTTTCGGTAGAAGTGCTGTTGCCAGCAGACTATGGGTGAAGGCTGGACTTCTACACCTTCGGCATAAGCCATCAGATGCGAGACCAGCAGTTCCCAAAAACAGTTCTTTTCATCGTCGAAGTCTATTTTAGTGATTCTCGTAATCTTCATGAGTGGGTGGATCAGAATTCCAAAAGAAAGCAAGTACAAAGGTAGGTTGTGGCTTTAATGACACAAGCTACTTCCAAGGATGACAGAGTCATTTTAGAGTTTCCTGGATGCTTCTGTACAGGTATTATGGGAAGAAACTGCTCTGGCCTATCGTATGAAACTGTGGTTCATGCATGATGTGGCTCCTGCTGACTTATGTGCCGCAGCCATCTCGTCACATTTTTGAGTAACTGGCCCTTTGCTGTTGATTTTGACGCTGATTTATTAGGAGACGGTATTTTCAGAAAATAATGCGGTGTATGAAAACTGTAATGCTGTATAATCTATACCACTATACGATAAAGACAAGTCGATCTTTAACGTTGTTACCAAAAATCTCAGAAAGCACTTGTCCAATTTACTTCAGAGTTTTACATGAAACTTTAATAAACATTCAGAGGGACATAAGCTACAAAAAATGATTCAAATGGCTCTGAGCATTATGGAACTTAACTTCTGAGGTCATCAGTACCCTAGAACTTAGAACTACTTAAACCTAACTAACCTAAGGACATCACACACATCCATGCCCGAGGCAGGATTCGAACCTGCGACCGTAGCGGTCGCGGGGTTCCAGACTGTAGCGCCTAGAACCGCTCGGCCACCCCGGACGGCCAGAGGCTACAGATTGTTTTAATGTATGTAATATATACATATTTTATAATATATAAATACATTCAGTCTCATTTCACTTCATGGCAATTTCTTGCTAAGCTTTAAAATAGTTTTATACTAGATTTTTCTTTTTCTTTTTTTGAGTGGGAGTGTGAAATACAATTTAAGACTGAATAGCTGAGTATTTACCAATATGTTTTTCAATCAGTTTTAGGAAAAGGGGGGTAGCAAAGTGAGGGACCGTGAGCTGCTTAATTTTACATAATCCCATAGACAATCACTAACGGGCTCTTTTGATCACCATTTCGGTGTATGGGGACCCCGTTAGCTCACCAGACGCTAGTACCCATGATGAATGGAATTTATTAGTATTTTACCGACCTGATAGTCTTTGTATCAGGAATTTCTTGTTAGCTTTAGTTCTTTCTGGGTGTCACGGGAACGAAGTTGGCGAAAAATGTCTATGAACGTTGGGTCATCCTACTCTCTTTTCTCGAATGGAAGATGACTTGATTTTGTGAGTATGTTCTACATCTACATCTACATCCATACTCCGCAAGCCACTTGATGTGTGGCGGAGGGTACTTTGAGTACCCTTCTATTCCAGTCTCATATTGTTCGTGGAAAGGAAGATTGTCGGTATGCCTCTGTGTGTGCTCTAATATCTCTGATTTTGTCCTCATGGTCTCTTCGCGAGATATACGTAGGAGGGAGCAAAATACTTCAAGACTCCTCGGTGAAGGTATGTTCTCGAACTTCAACAAAAGCCCGTACCGAGGTACTGAGCGTCTCTCCTGCAGTCTTCCACTGGAGTTTATCTATCATCTCCGTAACGCTTTCGCGATTACTAAATGATCGTGTAACGAAGCGCGCTGCTCTCCGTTGAATCTTCTCTATCTCTTCTATCAACCCTATCTGGTACGGATCCCACACCGGTGAGCAGTATTCAAGTAGTGGGCGAACAAGTGTACTGTAACCTACTTCCTTTGCTTTCGGATTGCATTTCCTTAGGATTCTTCCAATGAAACTCATTCAGGCATCTGCTTTACCGACGATTAATTTTATATGGTCATTCCGTTTTAAATCACTCCTAATGCCTACTCCCAGATATTTTATGGAATTAACTACATCCAGTTGCTGACCTGCTATACTGTAGCTAAATGATAAAGGATCTTTCTTTCTATGTATTCGCAGCACATTACACTTGTCTACATAGAGATGCAATTGCCATTCCCTGCACCATGTGTCAATTCGTTGTAGGTCCTCCTGTATTTCAGTACAATTTTCCATTGTTACAACCTCTCGATATACTACAGCATCATCCGCAAAAAGCCTCAGTGAACTTCCGATGTTATCCAACAGGTCATTTATGTATATTGTGAATAGCAACGGTCCTACGACAGTCCCCTGCGGCACACCTGAAATCACTCTTACTTCGGAAGACTTCTCTCCATTGAGAATGACATGCTGCGTTCTGTTATCTAGGAACTCTTCAATCCAATCACACAATAGATCTGATAATCCATATGCTCTTACTTTGTTCATTAAACAACTGTGGGGAACTGTACCAAACGCCTTGCGAAAGTCAAGAAACACGGTATCTAGGTGGGAACCCGTGTCTATGGTACTCTGAGTCTCGTGGAAGAATAGCGCGAGCTGGGTTTCACACGATCGTCTTTTTCGAAACCCATGCTCATTCCTACAGAGTAGATTTCTAGTCTTCAGAAGAGTCATTATACTCGAACATAATACGTGTTCCAAAATTCTACAACTGATCGACGTTAGAGATATAGGTCTATGGTTCTGCACATCTGTTCGACGACCCTTCTTGAAACGGGGACGACCTGTTTCCTTTTCCAATCCTTTGGAACGCTACGCTCTTCTAGAGACCTACGGTACACCGCTGCAAGAAGAGGAGCAAGTATATTCATATTAGCTATGTTTTCTTATTCAAAAATGGTTCAAATAGCTCTGAGCACTATGGGACTTAACTTCTAAGGTCATCAGTCCCCTAGAACTTAGAACTACTTAAACTCAATTAACCTAAGGACATCACATACATCCATGCCCGAGGCAGGATTCGAACCTGCGATCGTAGCGGTCGCGCGGTTCCAGACTATAGCGCCTAGAACCGCTCGGCCAGCCCGGCCGGCACCTAAGCACATCACACACATCCATGCCCCGTGCAGGATTCGAACCTGCGACCGCAGTGGTCGCGTGGTTCCGGACTGAATCGTCTAGTACCGCTTGGCCACAGTGGCCGGCCGTTTTCTTGTCTTACGTGAGTTTTTGTCTATCACTTTGTACAGACTGCATCTGATTATGCAGCTAAAATGCTGCGAATATATATATAAACACTAATAAACATTGAGACTGTCACAGGCTATATATTTTTTAAACAAAAATGTACAAGTTTTCTATTAAAAGGAATGCGAGAAAGGAAATGTTGTGCTGTGCTCTTCTGTTCTGAGAAAATATGTGGTTTCGTTTTCTTTGTACGAATCAGTAATCACTACGATAGCAGGGTGTGTAAGACATTAGACTCGGGCATGGGTGTGTGTGTTTGTCCTTAGGATACTTTAGGTTAAGTAGTATGTAAGCTTAGAGACTGAAGTCCTTAGCAGTTAAGTCCCATAAGATTAAAAAAAAAAAGACAAAATTGTTTCAAACAGGAAAACAATTTGTCTAATGTCTTACACACCCTGCTATCGTAGTGATTACTGATTGTTAGAAAGAAAACGAAACCACATATTTTCTCAGAACACAAGAGCACTGCACAGCATTTCCTTTCTCTCACTCCTTTTAATAGATATATTGTCCTTGGCAAATTTTAAACTAAAATAGTATACGCAATAAAGTGCTGTTTTTTTCCTTTTTATTCCTCGCCGTCAGCTTTACAGAAAACAGGAAAATTATGTTCATGGCTTATCGGCTTATGATGAAAATATTTCTACGGAATCTGAATCGTCCAAAAGTTTGTGACCCTACCCGTTCGCAGTTTAGAACTAAGCGAGAAACTGTCATTGGAGCTACTATCCTTACAGATACAGCAACTGGAGACGCCTCCCTCATATCCTGTACACCAATTACCTCAACCGGTTTACCAATTCATTTTAAACCTCTTCAACTCCCAATCAACGTTTCGTCTGCAGTAACAATAAACAAGGCTCAGAGAGATGGCCAAAGAGGGGAGAGAGGAGAAGAAAAATGGATATAGAGACGGGGAAGGAGGAGATGGACGGAGAGATAGGGTTGGATGAGATTGAGAGAAAGAGGGGTGAGGAGGAGATGGACAGAGGTAAGGAGAAGCAGGTGATGCACACAGAGAGAGGCAGAGAAGGAGGAGATTGACAAAGAGACAGGGGAGTAGAAGATGGACAGACATTGGGGGAAGGAGTTCCGGATGTATATCCAATTTCTATAAATGTTTAGAAACTGCGAAGCATTGCGGGGTTCACTGGTATGGGATAATCTCAACTGGGCGATCGATATTACGCCGCGATCACGTAGAGCGTGTGTGGTCGAACACGTGAAACAACAGAAAAATACGTTTCTCGTCTCCCATTGGCTGATCAGAGCACGCTATTGTAAGAAAGCGTCGCTTTTTTGGCCTCTTATTGGCTAGGATCCGAGAATAGAGAGCCCAGAACGGCCTAACCCGTAGTGTTGGCTAGGCAGTCCGAGGGCGAACGCGCATAGAGAGAGACGTACGTAGTGCAGGCACATTCTGTAAACAGTCCTCATTGCATTCAAAGTGTGTGTGTGCTATCAACTGACCCACGACTTTGCAATATATTTGCATGAGGGACATACCTGTAGAACAAACAAGGTGAGTGGAAAGATCATTCGCGCAGTGTACTTGAAACGTACGCGTCCACCTGCAATGCTCGCGCGGAATGTTTGTTACAACCAGCACACATCATCACGTTTTCGACGGAAATGAAGATTAGAGATGTTGCATTTTGAAAAATTCCTTTAGTTCGAAATGGATTCGCCCTGAAGGTCCAGAGCAAGGTCAACTCGCTACGTCAACTCGATTTCATTTTATGAGATCATATGTTCTGAACCTACGAAGGATGCATTTATGACGCCAGTGTTGTACTATACACTACTCTCCATAGTATCAAGATGGTCAGTACCTGTTTTGTGTGTGTGTTATTGAACCAGGGACCTAGAAACGAAGGAGAGGCTTCGTCCTGTCGTAGCCCTCAGTGGTTCACAACCCTACAACAGCCCACAGCAGCCCACCCACCTCACCGCCGCCCCACACCGAACCCAGGGTTGTTGTGTTGTGCTGTTCGACCCCCAGCGGAACCCCCCCCCCCCCCCCCCCCCCCCTCCCGGGTACGTCTCACACCAGAGGAGTGTAACCCAAAATATGTTTGCGTGGTAGAGTAATTATTATGTACGCAATGAATCGACAACCTTCAGTGCGTATGCACGTTTACGTTCGACCTCCAGTGGGAATCTAGAATTAGCGAGCATGATGGACATGGACGGGAACTGCGGATAGGTGGCGCTGGGTGGGAATACGAATCGGCCGGAGAGCGTGCCGAGATAGTAAAACTGTGTCCGGGTGAAGCAGTGGTTAACACAACGGCCTAATAAGCAAGAGGGCGCGGGTTCAAGTCCCGACCCAGCAAACATTTTTCAGTCGTAGCCGCTGATTCCGCATTAAGTCCCGATGCAGCTGATGTTCCGCTGATTCCGCATTAAGTCCCGATGCAGCTGATGTTATTAGTTCCTTCCCTTAGAAAACCAACTCGAGATGGGAACATATTAGATAACTTGGCGACAAACAGACCTGATCTTTTTGAGGAAGTTCATCCAGAGGAAAGTATTAGCGACCATAATGTCGTTGTGGCTAGTAGACCTCAGCTGTTCAGTCCCATAGTGCTCAGAGCCATTTGAACCATTGGAACAGCGGAAAGTTCCACGGGACTGGAAGAAGGCCCAGGTCATAGCAATATATAAAAAGGGTAGAAAATCGGATGCACATAACTGTCGATCAATTTCACTGACGTCGATTTGTCGTGGAATCATGGAACATATTTTGTGTTCAGACATAAGGACCTTTCTAGACTCTGAGAAGCTCATCTGAAGAAACCAGCACGGTTTTAGGAAACAGCGGTCATGCGAGACACAGCTGGCCCTCTTTGAGCATGATATGCAACAGGCTCTAGATACCGGATCCCAGGTTGATGCCATATTTTTCGACTTTCGAAAGGCGTTCGACTCAGTTCCGCACTGTCGCTTGCTACAAAAAGTGCGCGCTTACGGTCTATCCGATGACATATGGGGTTGGATAGAAAGTTTTCTAACACAAAGGGAGCAGTATGTCGTCCTGAACGGGGTGACTTCAACAGGAACAAGTGCAACTTGCCCCAGGGCAACGTAATAGCTCCCCTGCTTTTAACGATTTACATAAACGATCTGGTTGATGGTATTGACAGCGGCCTGAGACTGTTTCCTGATGATGCTGTAGTGTACAGGAAAGTAGTATTACACGAAAGTTGTGAACAAATCAATGAGGAGTTGCAGAAAATAAATGTGTGGTGTAATGACTGGCAGTTATCTCTCAATATTAGTAAGTGTAACCTACTGCGTATAAAAGGCGAAAATCCCCATTAATGTATTAGAACAAAATAAATACCCAGTCTTTGGAAGCGGTAACGTCCGTCAAGTATCTGGGTGTGACTATTCGAAATGATCTCAAATGGAATGATCAGATTACATAAGCAACGGGTAAGGCGAACTCTAGATTGTAATTTTTTGGTAGACTCCTGAAGCGACGCAGTCCTTCAACAAAGGAAATAGTTTACAATACGTTAGTTCGTGCAGTCTTGGAGTATTGTTTGGCAGTATGGAGTCTTACCAGTTGGGTGATTCAAGAGATTCAAAAGGTCCAAAGAAGAGCGGCAAGATTCGTGACTGGTACATTTAGCCATCGCGAGAGCGTTACAAATCTCATAGAAAGTTTGAAGTGGGACACACTTGCAGACAGACGGCGCGCTAAACGGAAAGGGCTGCTCACTAAATTCCGAAATCCGATCTTCACCGAGGATGTAGAGGATACACGTATTATTACCACCAACTTTCAAATCGCGCAGTGATCACCATTCAAAGATAACGGAAATAAGAGCTCGTATCGAGACGTTCAGACAGTCGTTTTTCCCTCTCGCGATCCGCCAGTGGAACATTGGGGCGGGGGGGGGGGGGGGGGGGGGGAAGGAAATATGATTTTGGCGCGAATTGTGCCCTTCGCCACACACCGCTTGGTGGCTAGCGGAGTATATATGTAGATGTAGATATCTTTCCTTTCTCCCCCTCCCACCTTCAATTTGCAAAGCATTTTTTGTGCTTTTCGTGCAAGAAAATACAGGGTGACCCAAAAGTCCATTCAAATTTGAAAATTCATTAATTCACGGAATAGTGTAGGTAGAGTGGTAAAAATTGACACAACGCTTGAAATGACACGGAGTTTAATTGAAACCAAACACGAGTGCAAAAACTGGCCAACAGTTGGCGCTGGACAGCTGGATGTCAGTGACGCCGCGTGAGAATTGTGTATAAAATGAGCTGTAGGTACGTCGATATATAGCTTGGCTTATAAACATCTGCTAGAAGGTACGACTTTTATGCTGGATGGTGCTCCATCCGATTTTGCAACACATGTGAAAGATCTCCAGTGTACATCGTTTGGTGAGGATCGCCTACTGAGCCGCCACTATCGTCATGCTTGGCCTCCCAGGTCTCCAGACTTCAATCCGTGTAGTTATTGGTTGTAGGGTTACCTGAAGTCGCAAATCTACAGCGATCGTCCGACTTCATTAGGAAAGTTAAAAGACAACGTCCGACGGTAATTTCCCACCATTTCTACTGATACGCTGTACAGTGGTGTTCACAAACATTGTTCTCCACAACAAGTATTGTTGATGAATCACAACCAACTTGAATGATATTTTGACTCAGCAGCGGAGTGTGCGCTGATATGAAACTACCTGTCAGATTAAAACTGTGTGTCGGACCGAGACTCGAAGTCTGGATCTTTGCCTTTCGAGGGCAAATGCCTTACCATCTGAGCTACCCAAGCATGACTCATTCTCCGTCCTCATAGCCTTACTTCTTCCAGTATTTCGTCTGCTACCTTCCAAACGGCTTCTACCTTTCAAAATTTGCAGGAGCTCTCCTGCGAACCTTGCAGAACTAGCACTCCTGAAAGAAAGGATAATGCGGAGACATGGCTTAGCCACAGTCTGGGGATGTTTCTAGAATGAGATTTTCACTCTGCAGCGGAGCGTGCGCTGATATGAAACTTCCTGGCAGATTAAAACTGTGTATCGGACCGAGACTCGAACTCGGGATCTTTGCCTTTCGCGGGCAAGTGCTCTACCATCTGAGATACCCAAGCACGACTCACATCTCGTCCTCACAGCTTTCCTAAAAATAAATTATTATGCTAACTGTTGCTTTTGTATCACATGTAGTGCAAACTGTTGCTCATTTTGTGCACCTTTTTTGTTTTTAGTGGAACTGTAAGTCAATTTTTACCTCTCAGTCTACAGTATTCCATGAAGTATTGAATTTTCAAATATTAACGCATCCTGTGTCACCCTGTACGTTAAAGACCAACAAGTTACAAAAAGAAGAAGATAGTTCCACCACTGCCAGCGCGCTTAATTACACTCCTGGAAATTGAAATAAGAACACCGTGAATTCATTATCCCAGGAAGGGGAAACTTTATTGACACATTCCTGTGGTCAGATACATCACATGATCACACTGACAGAACCACAGGCACATAGACACAGGCAACAGAGCATGCACAATGTCGGCACTAGTACAGTGTATATCCACCTTTCGCAGCAATGCAGGCTGCTATTCTCCCATGGAGACGATCGTAGAGATGCTGGATGTAGTCCTGTGGAACGGCTTGCCATGTCATTTCCACCTGGCGCCTCAGTTGGACCAGCGTTCGTGCTGGACGTGCAGACCGCGTGAGAAGACGCTTCATCCAGTCCCAAACATGCTCAATGGGGGACAGATCCGGAGATCTTGCTGGCCAGGGTAGTTGACTTACACCTTCTAGAGCACGTTGGGTGGCACGGGATACATGCGGACGTGCATTGTCCCGTTGGAACAACAAGTTTCCTTGCCGGTCTAGGAATGGTAGAACGATGGGTTCGATGACGGTTTGGATGTACCGTGCACTATTCAGTGTCCCCTCGACGATCACCAGTGGTGTACGGCCAGTGTAGGAGATCGCTCCCCACACCATGATGCCGGGTGTTGGCCCTGTGTGCCTCGCTCGTATGCAGTCCTGATTGTGGCGCTCACCTGCACGACGCCAAACACGCATACGACCATCATTGGCACCATGGCAGAAGCGACTCTCATCGCTGAAGACGACACGTCTCCATTCGTCCCTCCATTCACGCCTGTCGCGACACCACTGGAGGCGGGCTGCACGATGTTGGGGCGTGAGCGGAAGACGGCCTAACGGTGTGCGGGACCGTAGCCCAGCTTCATGGAGACGGTTGCGAATGGTCCTCGCCGATACCCCAGGAGCAACAGTGTCCCTAATTTGCTGGGAAGTGGCGGTGCGGTCCCCTACGGCACTGCGTAGGATCCTACGGTCTTGGCGTGCATCCGTGCGTCGCTGCGGTCCGGTCCCAGGTCGACGGGCACGTGCACCTTCCGCCGACCACTGGCGACAACATCGATGTACTGTGGAGACCTCACGCCCCACGTGTTGAGCAATTCGGCGGTACGTCCACCCGGCCTCCCGCATGCCCACTATACGCCCTCGCTCAAAGTCCGTCAACTGCACATACGGTTTACGTCCACGCTGTCGCGGCATGCTACCAGTGTTAAAGACTGCGATGGAGCTCCGTATGCCACGACAAACTGGCTGACACTGACGGCGGCGGTGCACAAATGCTGCGCAGCTAGCGCCATTCGACGGCCAACACCGCGGTTCCTGGTGTGTCCGCTGTGCCGTGCGTGTGATCATTGCTTGTACAGCCCTCTCGCAGTGTCCGGAGCAAGTATGGTGGGTCTGACACACCGGTGTCAATGAGTTCTTTTTTTCCATTTCCAGGAGTGTATTAACAGTTAAGACGAGTTTACACTGTTGTTCGCTCTGCAGCGTGGAAACATCCCTTTTCTCGTGCCCTGCATTGTGACACGTGTACAAAACGTAGACCGGATCTAACTCTGTTCGGCAGTTGTGATGGGGTGGGGCACGCAAAGTTCGACATGTAAGAAACTATAGGAATGTTTGTTCTTGTTGTAGCGGTGTCCGTTCACTGACTGCTCTGCAGTCGTTGGTAACGCTAGATGAATTTTAAATATCACTGTTGTTGTCTAGTTCAAACGTAATAACGACCAGCCCAGATTTTCGTTTCAGATTGTGAAAAACAACAATGTCTCGGACAAAGATTTCTAAGAACTTGAAAATAGACGGCGACTGCAGGATCTTTAAGGAAAATGATAAAAGTTTTTTTTTGTACAACAAAAGAATAGCTTTGTTTAATTTGTGACTAGGTGTGTCTGCTTCGAAGGAACGCAATTTCAAGAGACAATGCGAATGTTTGCATAGAAGAAATTGCAGGTGATGGTCGTCAGACGAAAGTTTTCCCATTAAAAACAAATGAAAAATCTAAGTTTATATGGCAGGTCAATGATGAGAACAATAATTTTTTCCTTCTTAAATATGAGTGTTCTTCGAAGGGGTCAAATATGTTTGTTTCACTGAGTTAATACATATGTTTCACTTTATACACACATCTAACAGTATTACAAACATGTTAAAAAAGTTTTTGAATTTTAACTTACCGGTTATTCTTTATTTAACACCTTTAAAATAATAAGTTGGAAACATGAGCCGACACTCATGATATTCGGCTTTTGACGCTAGTTCGCCGGTACTAAAAGGTGCCCGACCCCATCTATGGAACATCATGCTGCCAACCACCACAGTTACCTTTAAATGTCATGAAAATTTATTCGCAAATTGCAAATCTAAATTGACTTCAGCCGTACTACTTATTAGCTACAAACAGAAATTTGTGCTGGACCAGGACTCCAACCCGAATTTTCCGCTTATCGTGAGCGGTCCTCTTTACCACTTCTGCTACACATGCCGACCCAAACGTCCGTATACCACATTGGTAAACATCTCCTAATACTCGCACATCCATTATGTGATTTCTGCAACAAGGAGGGGCATTAATGCCGGCCGCGGTGGTCTTGCGGTTCTAGGCGCTGCAGTCCGGAACCGCGGGACTGCTAGGTCGCAGGTTCGAATCCTGCCACGGGCATGGATGTGTGTGATGTCCTTAAGTTAGTTAGGTTTAAGTAGTTCTAAGTTCTAGGGGACTGATGACCTAAGATGTTAAGTCCCATAGTGCTCAGAGCCATTTGAACCATTTGAGGGGCATTAATTGTGATTGTCGTTTTAACCCGCCGTGGAAAAATGGTTCTGAGCAGTATGGGACTTAACATCTGAGGTCATCAGTCCCCTAGAACTTAGAACTACCTAAACCTAACTAACCTAAGGACATCAAAATGGTTCAAATGGCTCTGAGCACTATGGGACTTAACTTCTGAGGTCATCAGTCCCCTAGAACTTAGAACTACTTAAACCTAACTAGCCTAAGGACTTGACACACATCCATGCCCGAGGCAGGATTCGAACCTGCGACCGTAGCGGTCGCGCGGTTCCAGACTGTAGCGCTTAGAACCGCTCGGCCACCCCGGCCGGTCCTAAGGACATCACACACATCCATGCTCGAGACAGGATTCGAACCTGCGACCGTAGCGGTCGCGCGGTTCCGGACTGAAGCGTCTAGAACCGCTAGGCTACAGCGGCCGGCCCTGTCGAGGAGGTTCCTTTGAAAAAGAGAATGGTCGATTTCCTTCTCCAACGCGGGCTTGTGCTCAGCCTCTAACGATCCGCTGTATATGGCACGTTAAACTATAATTTTACTTCCTTCCTTCCTTCTGGCTAAAACTGAGGTCTAAAAATCATGGGACAGCGATAGGCACATACACGGAGGGGGGTACTAAAGCACACACAAGATATAAAAGAGTAATGCATTGGCGGAGCTGTCATTTGTACTCAGGTGATTCATGTGAAAAGGTGCTCTAAGTTATAATGACCACACGACGGGAATTAACAGACTTTGAACGTGGAACAGTAGTTGGAACTAGACGCATGGGACATTCCATTTCGTAAATCGTTAGGGAATTCAATATTCCGAGACTCACAATGTCAAGGTTGTGCCTACAATTCTAAAGTTCAGGCATTACCTCTCACCACGGTCAACGAAGTGGCCGACGACAGCGGCTTTTGCATAGAGTTGTCATTGCTAACAGACAAGCAACACTGCGCGAAATAACCACAGAACTCAAAGAAGTATTAATAGACTTTGGACGCGGAACGGCAGTTGGAGTAAGAGGCATGGGACATTCCATTACGGAAAACGTTAACGGAATTCAGTGTTCCGACATACATAGTGTTAAAAGTGTGCCGAGAATGCCAGACTTCAGACATTACCATCATGGATAACACAGTGGCCGACGGCCTTCACTTAACGACGAGAGCAGCGCTGTTTGCATAGAGTTGTCAGTGCAAATCGTACGATGAACGCATCTTTTAGGACAGTGTGGCGAAATTTGGCGTTAATGGGCTATGGCAGCAGACGAACGACGCGAGTGCCAGTGCTAACAGCACAACATCGCCTGCAGCTCGCGACCATATCGATTTTACCCTAGACGACTGGAAAACCGTGGCCTGGTCAGATGAGTGCCGATTTCAATTGGGTAAGGTTTAAGCGTCGCGTAGAGCCTACGAAACCCAAGTCACTTTACCATTGTCTTCATTTCTCATACGGAATGTTCGCTTCCTGGATTTTTTCTGTCTCTAATCGCTGCTTTAACCTCTGGAAATATTTGTCTCCGGAAAAAATACCATGCTTCACTGTAGTAAGTTCCCCTCCAACACGTTCTGTAAGACACTCCAAAGGTTCGGAGGATGGCACGGCATATCACTCCCAAAAGGACCATGCCTAGCAAAGCAATTCGGTGTTTAAACCAATCTTCGGGTTGAGGACAGATTTTGAGGACAGATATAACTTTACAAACCTTGACAAGTATTAGAATTTGCATGTCACGAACTTATATTTTTCCTTCTCTTTTTCCCGACGCTCTGCGCATTATACCTACTTGTAAGAACTTAAAGAGCCAATGTTTTATAGAATTTAAACCACATTTTTATTTTCATTGCCTCCACAGTCGCGTTGCATTTATGAAGTGATAGACGACAATGTTCACTTTTATTCCACAGTAGATTTCAGCGTGTGGAATGACCACTGTAGGTAAAGCAGATGTCAGGCTGAGATTCATTGGAAGAAAAGTAAATGTAACTCATCCGCCAAAGAAATGGCCTACAAAGCGCTTGTTCTGTCGATTGTTGAGTATTCACCATCAGTCTGGGTCCCTCACCAGGTTGGATTAGTAAAAGAGATTCAACGAAGAGTGTTGCGTTTCGCCACGGCACCGTTTTGTAATATATCTGGCTATGCAACCATGATATTCAGGTACAAGAAGCTTTTCTTAGAGCAGTTGAGAAGGCAGAGGTGGCAAGATGATGTTATGTAGTTTGTTCGGTCGGGTATCGTGAGAAAGACCGCCTGAATTGTAGTCCTCCTCCACAATTGGCTGCTGCCTTCGGAAGTTGCGCGTCAAAATGGTAATCTTCTGTTATTAATATTACACAAACTAAACAGCGTATTTACTTGCACTTCAAATTAAGCATCTCTCAATAGCGTGCTATCATTCCATTATTTCACAAGTATTAATAACCAGCAGAATAATAAACAACAGCTAAACGAAATGGCAGACGAAGTACTTCGGTGATCTTCAGATCGCGCCTAACTTGAATGGCGGGCGAGGTGGTTCGGCTGTAAGGTCAGAGCTAGTTTGGCAATGTCGGAGGACAGACATGTTGTCTGCCACGGTACCTGTTAAGACTTAATTTGCAATGTCTAGTTTGTAAATGTGAGAGCTGTAATTATGTAAATATGCAGTTCAGTAATTTGATGGAGAATAGAAATTATTTGTGACTCGAAAGTGGAATGTAATGTGCAGTTTCTCATGTTCTGTCAATAAAATTCGAGTGGTATCCCGTATAAACAAACTGATTGAAAGTTTTATTAACTCTAAAATAACAGTTCCTCGCTAAGAGTTCCTTACAGCCTCAAGATAACGGATTCACGACCTACGTGCTGTTTTCTGCGAAGGGGACAACAATTCTAGAAGACTACAGGTTGGTGGACGTTTATTAGAACTTATGGATTCCACTCAGGATGGTGGAAGTAAATAGGCACCTCGCGTGTACTGCAGTCTTAGCACAAATGAGATCACTGACACGTCATCTGTGGTAACACAGAGGGGTTATGAAAGAGAGAAATACTTTTGAGTGAAGGGTTTTATCATACGCACGCATATATCACCCACACTCTCCCTCTCTGCCTCCCTTTTTCAATTTCCCGTAATTTACTAGTCGCGACAGCATTATGAATTTGCACAAAAAACTCCATAGAGAGGTGCTGCAATAATGGCGCTGTGCATTGCGGCGAAGTTTACTATTGAAATTTCGATAGAGTACGTTCCCGTAAGAGCAACGTATTTGTTAGTCTCTCATACGTCTCGCGAGACGGTTACAATGAGAAAATAAGAGAAATTAGAGTTAACACGGATGTTTACCGACAATCATTCTCCTCCCTCGCCATTCGAGAGTTGAGCAGGGAAGGACTTGAATAAACAGAGTGATTCAGTAATGAGGTTACAAACTTTCAGGAATGTTGGAAAGGGTAAAGCTTTCAATTTGAGAACAACGACCGAGTCGAAAGTTATAAGCGACAACCGTTCTGACACCTCTGACAGTGAAATAAAAGTACAGGTACTGTTCTGCTATGAATGTAAAGTAGGTAACTTTCAGATATGGTAGTATGGACCAAAGCAAGGAAAAAGTGTCCAGTAAATATGGACTTTAAAGTGCGCACCTTAAGAGCTATGAGAACTTGTTCATGTTCGTTGTTGTGAAACACATCTCTCTTACTAAACATCACCATCATTCCTCAAACTTTGTAACATCATCACAGAATCATCCCGTAAAGCGGTACCATAAATCCTGCCCCGCTACATACCGTGACTTGCGAAGTGTAGATGTAAATGCAGGTAACTTTTTTCCAAGACTTCGATTGTGAAATAAATACAGTCGACTAGCTAAAATGTCGATATTTCGTAATTCCAGTCTAGTTTCTAAACAATTATGTATTTCAAGACTTTTTTTGTATTGTCCCGTCTAAATGTGCTTGCGAAGCGGGATTAATTATCTAGCTTCTTTTGCACACCAAAGTAGCTTGTACGGTTTTGAGGCATACATCGTCGGGAGACAAAATCGCAGACTGAGGTCATCATTTCTTGCATCTGCCATCCGATTTAAATGCCAGCTTTATTTCTGAAGTGATTGTTGTGTTTAGTCGTCCAGTGAGACGTTTTTAGAACAGACCTGGTGCATACAATTCGCCGACGACCGTGGTTAAGCGTCTGCCCACAGCGACCAAGCCGAGAGTGCAACTTTTGTGCCTCTACGCGACACAGATGTATGGAATATCTCCACTGACTTCCAAAGTGTTATAGGAATTTCACTCAAGCGAGTATTTTCTGTTTCAATTGGTATGATGTTAGGATTGCATTTCTAACGCGTAGAGAATCTGGTAAGTTTTACATTCAAAGAAACAAGTTCCAGTGACAGAAACAATTAATTTTGCACAAAGTCCTCGTATGTAAGCCGCGTTTGACGATTCGGTGAGACAACAGTTCCAAATAAGTCATTTTCGGTTACACCTCACCACACATTACGACGAAGCATTATTGAAAAAGTATTTTCACAATGCTATACTGGTTAGCGACACACCGCCAATGTTGTTCGTGCCATCACACGTGTAAGCTGCTTCGTTAGTGACTATTGAGTCTGGAATTAATCGCCAATTAGCAATTACCCATCGACAAAATTCCATTCAGCGAGCTTCATCACCTGCCTGATTGTATTCCACTTACTCGTGATGAAAAGCCTACAAGCTATTTAGACATAACGTTCGTAATGCTTCTGTGTATGTTATACTGATGGATATTGCATTTATTCGGTTGCTTGTTCTAGGACAATGAATTACCAACTTAAGCAAGGCGTTTACTGCGTTAACATTCTGCTGAATTTGTAGTTCAGGGTAACACAACTTTATCAGTCTGACGAAAATATAAACACAGACACTTTTAAATCGGAGCTCAGTGGTTAAGAAACAAACAATTACTTTCTAGGAAATCAATTCAGAATTTTTCTCATTGCAGCACGTGTGAACAAGCATGCCATTGTTTAAAAAAAATTAAGCTGCTACAGAGAGCTCGAAATTGCCATAACATTTGATTCAGACATCACAGTCGCTACTGTCTCAAATTTATGTGCACACAGCGGAACTGCTCGTCTCAGTTTCAAGCGGCCATGTGTCGTGGGCTCTTTTTGGGAAGTGAACTTCTGAAATTTTGAATAAGGTTGTCCGCGATGCACACGACTTTCCTGCAGATCGCCGAGCATTCCCGCGACATTCTCACGCTGAGTAAACAAATTCGCGACTAACTGTTCAGCTCTTCTCCGAGTCTTCTCTATTCCTCCCACTAATCCAATTTGATAAGTGTCTCAGATCGACGAAAGTTGCTCAAGGACTGGTGGAACAGGACCAGCCATCGGTCCAGTGTTCGTTAGCCAGACGTCACCGCCCCCCCCCCCCCCCCCCCCCCCCCAGGTAAGGCTGGCCACCGGCCTGCCTTGATCCTGCCACCCGAGCCGGGACGCTGTCGCAGCATCCAGACACAGCAGCAGCCGGCCTGCCGCTGAAATGGGCTGAGAGCTAATGCCGCTCGCCACCTGTGTCTCTTCGAGATTTCAGCGGCGCGTCCACACCGTCGGCCCTCGATCCAGGGCTCAACGCCCGTCTGTTATTATCTGCTTCCTGCAGGCACTCTGCATTACGTTCGTTTATGGTGGAAACTAGGGGGCAGAATCACTATGTTACCCAAGTGGGTGTGAATCTGCACTAGGTCTATAACCCAGTCTTATAATGGTCCTGTTATAAAGTGTATGTGGGATGACTAGCCTGTCATACAATTTATTTATTAAATTAGTAGATCAACTTTTCCCTCCAAAAATGATCATGGAAAGGATTCTTGCGAGTGTGACTCTTTAACAGATAAATGCTGTCCTAAAATTACAATTAGATTTATTTTCATTAAATGGCACACAAAACTGATCATGAATTTGTACAAGGAACAATCATTTATATGAACGTAATCCAAACATGCAAGTAATCCTCACATAACGGAGGGGTTGGCAAGAATCTAGTACACACAACACTGCATGGAATCTAGCGTGTTTCGCTACTACGAGAACGGGAAGAAAGAGAGGAAGTGAAATGTATGATATCGATAAGCAGTTAGCGATCGGATTCAGTACGATGATATCACCCAAGGAGGCAACGAAGGTCTACGGTTGCAACCACTGAGAAACCTCAATTCGAATGGGCTGCTGAAAAATCAACTGAAACCTTACAGGCCGGAGCTGCGTAGATTACCGACAGTAAAGCGTAAGGCGGAGCGCTAAGGCGGCTGCCACTCGTGGTCGGTTCCGCTGCATGGAGATCGGCTCCGGATTGGACACCGCTCGAAGCAAGTGAGACAGCGAATGAAATTACTCTGCAGCAAGGGTGGCTAAGTACACGACCGACACGTGCAGATGCCAGGAACCAACAACATCTCAAATTCTCTTTCTCCCCGCGCCCAGAGAGCGGCCGTTCCGCTGTGCCAGAACTCGGCCAATCGCAGCCGATTAACAAAACTTTCGACATTCATGATCTTACAACAAATTCTTCTAGTCTCCCTCTACCGTATTCCGTGAACCTAAGAGTCAATACAATTCCTTCCTGACAATTCACGACGGTGACTACGAACGTGTGCTGACGTAACAGTCGAGCAATCTATCACGTCGACTTGGAGCTGGAAGCGACGAGCGCTATCGCAATCTCGTAATTGAGGGGCTACGTATGACTCTGATCTGTCGCCTACGGTTCAAATGGGTCTGAGCGCTATGAGACTTAACATTTGAGGTCATCAGTCCCCTAGAACTTAGAACTACATAAACCTAACTAACCTAAGGACAACACACACATCCATGCTCGAGGCAGGATTCGAACTTGCAACCGTAGCGGTCGCGCGGTTCCAGACTGAAGCGCCTAGAACCGCTCGGCCACAGCGGCCGGATCTGTCGCCTATCCCATGTAGCTAGGAGACGTTTCTCCAAAACGTCCCAAACAATAGCACGGTCGTGGCGCCGAGATGGCGTGTTTCTGCCCAAAACATGAGATTTTCATGGACAATCTGCCTTCACCCATTATAAAAATAGCGAGCGTCTGTCGCTTCGGCCCCTGAGAGCCAACTGAAAAGAGAAAGCCGCCAGACATGGGACGGGACTCTGTCGACAAGTCCCTGTGACTGGATGCTCATCCCGCTTCCTGAATGTTCGCTGCTGTTGTGAGCAGTTCCCTTTCTCTCTGCCCAAAAGCACCCCAGCCAAGGCATTGTGCTGCTGCAGCTCGTCTCCAACCTGAAATGGACAGAATTATGATATGCATGCCCCTACTTCCAATCATGTACATGCCAGTACACAACATCTGATTACCTACGTTGCAAGACATGTAATATGGTTTTAAAATGACATTAATTTGCATGTATGCAAATTCAGATTTTAAAAATCCAAGATAGGCTGGTTTGATGTCCCTCAATAAATGTATGGGAGGCCAGACGGCCTGCCCACTTGGCAGTGCTTAACAATAAAGAACAGTGACTACATTTGGCTGTCTTCATCGTCCTCGGTTCCACACTCGTCCAGCACAGAACCACTTGACCACTTCGTTCTGGCCGACACCGTTACAACTTTGTAGATGATGAAGACCATCAAGTGACTGACTTACCAAGTAATATCCCGCTACCAGAAAGTATGTGGCAAACGGTGCGTTTCCCGTTTTGCAGTATCGTTGATCATTATTGCGGTGTTAAATGCCCATCAGAGTAAACGATTGAGTAGGACTGGACTTTCACGTAGCACAGGCGGTGGCCTAATTACCTGACCAATAAAAGCAGGCCTACAACTCACAGTTCGACCTAATGCTTTAGGCTGCCCGTGCCTGCTTCCGACTCTCTGAAGCTCCAAAGAATTTCACCCGAGTAATGCTGGACTTGCACGGGGGGGGGGGGGGGGGGGGATGATTTACACTGTACATCGGATCGAGAGTCGAACACGGAACTTCACCTTTCTGAGCCATCTTTTATTTCGGAACGTTCTTTCTCAGGTTTATTTTTTTTTGTACAATACATTGGTTAATACACTACTGGCCATTAAAATTGCTACACCACGAAGATGACGTGCTAAAGACGCGGAATTTACCCGACAGGAAGAAGATGCTGTGATATGCAAATGATTAGCTCTTCAGAGTATTCACACAAGGTTGGACCCGGTGGCGACAATTACAACGTGCTGACATGCGGAAAGTTTCCAACCGATTTCTCATACACAAACAGCAATTGATCGGCGTTGCCTGGTGAAACGTTGTGATGCCTCGTGTAAGGAGGAGAAATGCGTACCATGGCATTTACGACTTTGATAAAGGTCGGATTGTAGACTATCGCGATTGCGGTTTATCGTATCGAGACATTGCTCCTCGCGTTGGTCGAGATCCAATGACTGTTAGCAGAATATGGAATCGGAGGGTTCAGGAGGGTAATACGGAACGCCGTGCTGCATCCCAACGGCCTCGTATCACTAGCAGTCGAGATGACAGACATGTTATCCGCATGGCTGTAACGGATCGTGCAGCCACGTCTCGATCCCTGAGTCAACAGATGGGGACGTTTGCAAGACAACAACCATTTGCACGATCAGTTCGACGACGTTTGGAGCAGCATGGACTATCAGCTCGGAGACCATGGCTGTGGTTACTCTTGACGCTGCATCACAGACGGGAGCGTCTGCGACGGTGTACTCAACGACGAACCTGGGTTCACGAATGGCAAAACGTCATTTTTTCGAATGAATCCAGGTTCTGTTTACAGCATCATGATGGTTGCATCCGTGTTTGGCGACATTGCGGTGAACGCACATTGGAAGCCTGTATTCGTCATCGCCATACTGGCGTATCACCGGGCTTGATGGTATGGGGTGCCATTGGTTACACGTCTCGGTCACCTCTTGTTCACATTGACGGCACTTTGAACAGTGGACGTTACATTTCAGATGTGTTACGACCCGTGGCTCTACCCTTCATTCGATCCCTGTGAAATCCTACAATTCAGCAGGATAATGCACGAACGCATGTTGCAGGTCCTGTACGGGCCTTTCTGGATACAGAAAATGTTCGACTGCTGCTCTGGCCAGCACATTCTCAAGATCTCTCACTAACTGAAAACGTCTGGTCAATGTTGGCCGAGCAACTGGCTCGTCACAATACGCCAGTCACTACTCTTGATGAATTGTGGTATCGTGTTGAAGCTGCATGGGCAGATGTAACTGTACACGCCATCCAAGCTCTGTTTAACTCAATGCCTAGGAGTATCAAGGCCGCTATTACGGCCAGAGGTGGTTGTTCAGGATACTGATTTCTCAGGATCTACGCACCCAAATTGCGTGAAAATGTAGTCACATGTCAGTTCTAGTATAATATATTTATCCAATGAATACCCGTTTATCATCTGCATTTCTTCTTGGTGTAGCAATTTTAATGGCCAGTAGTGTAGTAAATCCCGACTGGAACCAATTATCTGATATACATTTTACCGGCAATATATGCAACCTCTAGCAGTCGCTGATAAGCCCACAAGATTCTAAATGATTTATGAGGAAATGTACATATTTTTTGTGAATGAGGGTGCAACGTTGTACAAGGCCACTATAAATGATTCAGTCGTTTTCAAAGTTGTTATTTTCCAAAGTATTACATGTACAAATATGACTGATGCATGAATAGAATGAATAGAACCATACACTCACCGAGTTGGCGTATTTGCGAAATCACGGGCTGAGAAAATGTAGACAAACAGTTTTTGTGTGTTGGAATATGCGAGATTTTCGTCAGTTACAACGGTACAGCGTGCATTCAGAGCGAATATGGAAAAGAACCGTAATGTAAACAGAGAATTGGGCGCTGGAATCGACAGTTTAGGGACACCGCTTGTCTCTGTGAACAGGAAAGCATCAGTCGACGAAGTGAGTCATATACAATCGCGGAGAGAGTGAAGCAGTCTCGTACACAGTCCGGAAATACAAACTTGTGCGCAAGCCACAGCAAATTGTATGGGAAGATTATGCGGCGGCGGTTGCATTTCATGCGGTACCGTTTCCGCCTCTTGCAACAATTAAAACCGGAAGATTATGTCCGAAGCCTTCAATTTTGCATAACAACGTAGGAAACACTCGCTATCTCAATGACGAACTTCCGCATCGTTTGATTGGGCGTAGTGGTGAAGATAATGTTACTTTCTTCACTTGGCTTCCCCAGGTCGCCTAACCTTTCTCCTTGTGACTTTTTCCTTTTGGGGTACAGTAACGATCGGGAATTATCTATCCCCAACTACCGAGAACACTGATACGTCACTCAGAAGGCATCCGTGCTGCTGCCTCAGCTGACAGGATGTTGCTACATACTGTACGGAACGAAGTTGGCAGCCGCTTGCACGTGTGTCGTGTGACCAGAGGGACACGCTTACAACATTTTGGAGGGCAAAATGCAAACTTAGTCAGTTTACGGTTCTAATCAGGCATCAAAGATATTTGTACATGTAGTATTTAGTAAAATACGGATCTTTGAAAACGAGTGAAACATTTATAGTAGCCCTGTACTTTCCTTGTATACGAAATTCAGTCGCATTTCACTTGTGAAATGGATGGAATTATAATTTTACGTTTTTTTAAATATAGTAAATGAGGGGCTGAGACTACTTGGGGTAGAAGTGCCTGCTGAAGCGAACTGAGTAAATAAGTGCCAATGTTAAATGGCTGTTAACAAATTATGTGAGTTACTATTAACGCATCAGATATTACGGTTAGAAATTGTAGCGTCTCTGAGTTATCTTTTATAATGTATTAAAAATACATATAGTCCTTGCGTCTTAAAAATTTTCGTAGTAGAACAGATACTAGTGCGAAAACATTTTAATTATTGTGCTATATTTTGAAGAATTTTTGGTACAACACACATGATAAACGTAGCACGATAAATGTTCATTATAAAACAATAATATGTAAGAAATGAATGCGAAATTAATGTAACAAGCTGAAAAACATTAGGTAATGTGCTGGCCAGGGCAGCAGTCGAACATTTTCTGTATCCAGAAAGGCCCGTACAGGACCTGCAACATGCGGTCGTGCATTATCCTGCTGAAATGTAGGGTTTCGCACGAATCGAATGAAGGGTAGAGCCACGGGTCGTAACACATCTGAAATGCAACGTCCACAGTTCAAAGTGCCGTCAATGCGAACAAGAGGTGACCGAGACGTGTAACCAATGGCACCCCATACCATCGCGCCGGGTGATATGCCAGTATGGCGATGGCGGATTCATGCTTCCAATGTGCGTTCACCGCGATGTCGCCAAACACGGATACGACCATCTTGATGCTGTAAACAGAACCTGGATTCATCCCAAAAAATGACGTTTTGCCATTCGTGCACCCAGGTTCGTCATTGAGTACACCATTGCAGGCGCTCCTGTCTGTGATGCAGCGTCGAGGGTAACCGCAGACATGGTCTCCGAGCTGATAGTCCATGGTGCTGCAAACGTCGTCGAAGTGTTCGTGCAGATGGTTGTTGTCTTGCAAACCCCCCATCTGTTGACTCAGGGATCGAGACGTGGCTGCACGATCCGTTACAGCCATGTGGATAAGATGCCTGTCATCTCGACTGGTAGTGATACGAGGAAGTTGGGATCCAGCACGGCGTTCCGTAATACCCTCCTGAATCCACCAATTCCATATTCTGCTTACAGTCATTGGATCTCGACCAACGCGAGCAGCAATGTCCCGATACGACAAACCGCAATCGCGATAGGCTACAATCCGACCTTTATCAAAGTCGGAAACGTGATGGTACGCATTTCTTCTCCTTACACGAGGCATCACAACGTTTCACCAGGCAACGCCGGTCAACTGCTATGTGTGTATGAGAAATCGATTGGAAACTTTCCTCACGTCAGCACGTTGTAGGTGCCGCCACAGGCGTCAAACTTGTGTGAATGCTCTGAATAGCTAATCATCTGCATATCACAGCATCTTCTTCCTGTCGGTTAAATTTCGCGTCTATAGCACGTCATCTTCGTGTTGTAGCAATTTTAATGGCCAGTAGTGTACTTCTTCATCTCCTGAAAACTTTTCCATTTCTCTACTTTTATTTCAAATTTATCTTGCTCCAGAGGCTGCACAAGAGGTACTGATGGGGAACCAATATTGGGCCTCCTAAAATCCGCTTCTATAAACTCAACATCACGGTCTACTGTATACTTGTTAGAGGATTTCCTTTGTTGATTCAGATTCAGTTGTTATTCCTTTATTGTACTTTGTTTGCTTTTGCGTCTTTAGCAACATTTATCTTTGCTATGGCATCCATGGCTATAATTGAAAGCTTTCTGTTTTCATTTCCACTGCGGAAAACTTTTTGCTGATCTGCTTCATTGTTTCAGTCCTGTCTTGGGGAACAAACAGATGTTTGAAGTTTATCTTTACCTTCTCAAATAGACCAAAATCTTTATAATATTCTATATACGTATGACCTGGTTCAATATTCCATACACTTATGGCCAGGTTCAAGGACCTGAAGATCTGTTGTGCCAATATGATGATTTTGCCTCAAGCTGTACAAGCATATGACCTGCCTAAACATGCTTTAAATATTACTGAAAGACCCTTAAATGCATACAATAAAACTGTTGATGTACTTTCAAAAAATGACTGATCCCTCACTAAAGGTAGCAGTAATTCTCCTTATGTCTGCTATTTCACATGTCCTAGTTGTATTCCAAATGCAGTCCAGGCGCTGGCTGAGAGCGTAAATTTGACCATTATAGACTGCGGCACTATGCGGGAAATCGTTTGTGCTTCTTTTACTCAGAATATATCCACATTTTAGCCTTCCATATGTGCATTTTAGATCGTTTTCTTGTGATATATTAATTGTACTACAAGTAGTACCAGGCTCTCAGTTGTGTCAAGAAAGCTTCAAACGTCTGTGAAATTAGCACAGTTCAGGATGGAGTCTGATGGTTTGTTTTTTAGCTGTTTTCTCCATGTGACACTGGTAATAAATTATGCGACTTTGTTTACCGTAACAACGCTCCACTCTACTCCGAGATCCAATTCAAATAAGGGCTGTAAGTTTGCATGCCTTTGCTGAGTTAAGGCATCGCATGCATGTCTAATCTGTTTCTGCGTGCCGCTAATTTCAAGGTACGTGGAACTCAAAAGAATCAATACTGCAGGTGTTACGGCCGCACGCATGGCTGCGCTCAAGCCGCCGCCGCCGCCGCCGCCGCTGCCACGAGGCCACCGGCAACCTGCGGGGTCTCGCCGGATTCACAATACGAGCTGTTCCCCGATCAACATTGCATCGTCACCCCAAAAATTGCTTACACATTGCACAACACAATTAAAATTCCACCCTGTAATTGTCTCCCACTGCGATGCAGAATGGTGAAATGTGGCTCAAAGGTGGCCACAGCCTTTCTCCGTAATCGTGCAAAAGCGTGGCACCCTGCGACGTCGCCATCGACCGCGGCGACGCTTCAAACAGCACAGTGTCGGCACGTGCGAAAAGAAGGCCAGAGCTCTTAGGTTAATGTGGAGAGTAACGTCGGTTAATGGTGTCACGCTGAGACCGTATTTCACCACAATTCTGTTCACCGCCGCAGCGAACGTGTCGCACAATTAGAAGCTTGTCGCACCCTCCCCCCCCCCCCCCCCCTTACCCAAATTTCATCCCTTCTTTTGACGCCTCTCCGATCGAGGTCAGAACCCGGACATCCACAATTGAAATCACGCGATTTTCTTATGTGTGGCCGAAAAAATCACTTAAAAATGTAACAGACCTACTAAGGAGACTGCCTATACTAAGCTTGTCCGTTCTCTTTTAGAATACTGCTGCGCACTGCGAGATCCTTACCAGGTGGGACTGACGGAGTACATCGAAAAAGTTCAAAGATAGGCAGCACGTTTTGTATTATCGCGAAATATGGGAGAGTGAGTCACAGAAATGATACAGGATTTGGGCTGGAAATCATTACAAGAAAGGCGTTTTTCGTTGCGACGGAATCTTCTCGCGAAATTCCAGTCACCAACTTTCTCCTCCGAATCCGAAAATATTTTGTTGACACCGACCTACATAGGGAGGAACGATCACCACGATAAAATAAGGGAAATTAGAGCTCATACGGAAAGATACAGGTGTTCACTTTCCGCGCGCTATGCGAGATTGGAATAATAGAGAATAGTGAAGGTGGTTCGATGAACCCTCTGCCAGGCACTTAAATGTGATTTGCAGAGTATGCATGTAGATGTAGATGAAGATGTAGATGAACACACCGCCGCTCAGAAGCGGCACGAAAAGGCCTCGGGGAGTGGCATAAAGGCTGTGATGAAACCACGCTTTCTGTCGGGGCATTCATTCCCACTCTCTTCAGTCTGGGAAGCGACAGTTCGCAGTGCAGTGAGCAACAGGACACTATTCTTGACGACCTTTCACTCTGCAGAAACCCCCTCCCCACACGATTCAAGCTTTCTCTAAGGACAATGTGTTGCTGCATTCTCACGTCATCTAATCGCTTTGGTGTGCAGTGCAACTGTAATTTTTGCTCTGGTATACCTTTCACAACAATTCGACGAAATATGAATGGAACAGAAAAGGGAGTTTATGCTTTTTCGGCTCTCTTGTTTTGTGCCCTTCTGTGGCGTAATCATAGGGGACTGCGGTACGCATATGTGAGTTGGGCCTTTCCAAGACACCCTAATTTAGCAACACCCTCAGTGTTACCCACCCTCTTTGCAAGTTTAAACTCGTTATTGCACAGCAGGGGCGGCCAAAATTTTGGATCACGGGCCGTGCTCGGCCCAAATGCCGAAGCACTCAGCCTGGCTGACACGTTTCCCCCACCGCCACGCCGCGCTGTCTACCCCTGAGGAGGGGGAAGAGGGGAAATATGTGAACGCGCCACATTTAAATGGCAGTGCAGTCGCAGTGCATAGGACTTTGTTTTATATTTCACGTTTTTCAACAACATAGATCACAAACAAAACAAATTTTCGTTATTATTTAATTGTTTTTTGACGCGATAAAGACTATTTGATACAGACTATCGACATATGGACAGATGCAGAAAATTTCACTGTTTCGCACTGAAGTTACGACGTAATTGTGACTTATTTGGTTTCATAATCGAAAAAAGGTCTTTCACACATATATGTCGATCGAAATATTGTAGCACTTTTGAAACGTCATTGTCGAGATTCTACCTAAGGAAAGTGACCTAGACGTCCTGGACAGTTTTAACATAAAAAGATTTGTCATTAAAACTGGAATTACCTTGAAGGTGAGTCAGTTACACTTGCTTGTGCATGGGGACACTCTCAATTAAAACGCCAAACAGTCTCGAAAACAGCTTGAAAACAGATGCCAGAACTGCTAGTGTCCTCAAAATCTTTATAAAACTATCCTTGTACTTCTTTCAAGGCCACAATGAATTCTTCAAACCTAGCGTTTTCTTCAATGCCAGAGAGATTAGGGAACTGGGCTGTCTTTGTCAGACTGCGTCCCTTGTATCACGCCATTTTCTCTTTAAATGCATCCCCATCAAATCAGAAAGAAGTTACCTTGCAATGTCTTATTGTGGGCAGTTTGTCGTGAAGTGCACTTAAATGGACGTTCTAATTCTCTTACCTGCACTCCTTTTTCCTTCTTAAATTCAATAATAGCAAGTTTTAAGTCGAGAAATCGTTCCAGGCATGCTCCTTGACTTAACCAACGTACTTTGCGGTAGTATACCAAGTCTCCATGCTCTTCGTTCAGATCCATTGAAAACTGTTGCAAATGACAATGGAATAATGCGAGCTATTTCAGGAAATTTGCTATTCGTACCACCAGTTTCTTTATGTGCTCCATGCCTGCAAATTTAGCACAAAGTGCTTCTTGATGTGCTTCGTTGCCAACTAAGTCTTTAAGGTCTTTCTGCAAGGTATTGTAATGTCGTTTCATAGCATATATACAGCACCTGTCCCTTATGCGAATTACGAAATCTCATCCGTTTATTCTGTCATTCCCACTTATTTTAAAGGAGTGTGACTGTGGGTCACTAGACTGTCACTTGTTGTTCAATCAGCAACTGGACCTGTGAACATCCTCCATATCACGAACAAATAGCGAAGGATAAACAGCGCTGACACCGCGATTCTACCGAACTCAGAGTTCTTCCGACCGAAACATGCCGCTCTGCAAAGCTAAATGAAATTTCTTACACTACTGGCCATTAAAATTGGTACACCACGAAGATGACGTGCTACAGACGCAAAATTTAACTGGCAAGAAGAAGATCCTGTGATATGCAAATGATTAGCTTTTCAGAGCGTTCACACAAGGTTGGCGCCGGTGGCGACACCTACAACGTGCTGACATGAGGGAAGTTTCCAACCGATTTCTCACACACAAACAGCAGTTGACCGGCGTTGCCTGGTGAAACGTTGTTGTGATACTTCGTGTACGGAGGAGAAATACGTATACCATCACGTTTCCGACTTTGATAGAGGTCGGATTGTAGCCTATCGCGATTGTGGTTTATCGTATCGCGACATTGCTGCTCGCGTTGGTCAACATCCAATGACTGGTAGCAGAATATGGAATCGGTGGGTTCAGGAGGGTAATACGGAACGCCGTGCTGGATATCAACGACCTCGTATCACTAGCAGTCGAGATGGCAGGCATCTTATCCGCATGGCTGTAACGGATCGTGCAGTCACGTCTCGATCCCTGAGTCAACAGATGGGGGGTTTGCAAGACAACAACCATCTGCACGAACAGTTTGACGACGTTTGCAGCAGCATGGACTATCAGCTCGAAGACCATGGCTGCCGTGACCCTTCACGCTGCATCACAGGCAGGAGCGCCTGCGATGGTGTACTCAGCGACGAACCTGGTGCACGAATGGCAAAACTGTCATTTTTTGGGATGAATCCAGGTTCTGTTTACAGCATCAAGATGGCCGCGTCCGTGTTTGGCGACATCGCGGTGAACACATATTGGAAGCCTGTATTCGTCATCGCCATACTGGCGTATCACCCGGCGTGATGGTATGGGGTGCAATTGGTTACACGTCTCGGACACCTCTTGTTCGCATTGACGGCACTTTGAACGGTGGATGTTACATTTCAGATGTGTTACGACCCGTGGCTCTACCCTTCATTCGATCCCTGCGTAACCCTACGTTTCAGCAGGATAATGCACGAACGCATGTTGCAGGTCCTGTACGGCCCTTTCTGGATACAGAAAATGTTCGACTGCTGCTCTGGCCAGCACATTCTCCAAATCTGTCACTAATTGAAAACGTCTGGTCAATGTTGGCCGAGCAACTGGCTCGTCACAATACGCCAGTCACTACTCTTGATGAACTGTGGTATCGTGTCGAAGCTGCATGGGAAGCTGTAACTGTACACGCCATCCAAGCTCTGTTTTACTCAATGCCTAGGAGTATCAACCAGTGGTGGTTGTTCAGGGTACTGATTTCTCAGGATCTATGCACCCAAATTGTGTAAAATTGTAATCACATGTCAGTTCTAGTATAATATATTTGTCCAATGAATACCAGTTTATCATCTGCATTTCTTCTTGGTGTATCAGTTTTAATGGCCAGTAGTGTAATTTTACTGTTATCACATTTTCAAACAACCTCTTTAGAATTTCCTTTAGTAACTAGCTCTGCATGTTCCAACCATATTTTGGAAATAATTAAAACATAATAAACGTACAAGATAATCTTCTGAAGCAACAGTGGTCTAATATTTGTTTCAAAGCCTGCATTAAGACGCGTGCAGACAAATTTGATTTGACAGGACCTTCCCTCAAATAGAAATGATATGAATGATCTAGAATTTGGGTAGAAGCTGATTAGGCATTTAATCCCTTTCAACCTTGCCTGCATCTCCTCCGTGGGAATACACGCATTTCCCACCATTTCAATAATTTTGTTGAGGGTGTTAGCATGTCGTACTAGAGGTACATTCCCATAGGACTTTTTCACGCTGAGTAATGTGTTGTTATATCCCCTGAAGGATCTTTAAATAACATTTTGCTCGATTATTTTACAAATTTTGCTATCTGCTGCCTGTTTCAAAGTCAATGGAATGGGATAATGTTTCTTAAATAAAGTTTTATCACTCTTCATTTACAGTTAGCCGGCCACTTCGGCCGTGCGGTTAAAGGCGCTGCAGTCTGGAACCGCAAGACCGCTACGGTCGCAGGTTCGAATCCTGCCTCGGGCATGGATGTTTGTGATGTCCTTAGGTTAGTTAGGTTTAACTAGTTCTAAGTTCTAGGGGACTAATGACCTCAGCAGTTGAGTCCCATAGTGCTCAGAGCCATTTTTTCATTTACAGTTGACATTTTTACTAGACCAAGTTTTTGGGTTTATCAGAAAACCCCCTTAATTTACAAACATAATTTATATGTCTTCTTTCAATCATTTGTTAAAATTCCTTTAGATTTAGCCTTCTCAGCTGTGATACCTTCAACATCAGTGCTATCTCTTTCTGGACGACTTCCTTTTTCACAGATATTTTATTCTTTGAAACATATTAGCATTGAAACAAGTTTTCTGCTTTTCTCAACTGAATTTCCTTCACAATTTTATTGAAACGCATTTACATGTTCAAGTTGAATTATGTAACCACCATAATATCCTTTTAATGTTTAGTAAAGGATATTCTTCCACTATTCAGTCTACCGCTAAAAGTAAGAACACATTTGAATGCGTATAACAAGAAAACAGAGTAAAAATTGTATCTCCGAAACAGTTAGTCAATAAAATATTTTCTTTGACAGGTTTGCTCTTGATATCACATTTACTTACATTCAGGACACTTGCTATGTGCAATACGGGATATTCGCCTTTCCTCTTTATCATTCAAAAAAATTTATTGCTCGCCACATTAATAACACTACCAGGATCTGTGTTTAGATTTGTTTTCGTGTTCAATGGAACACACAACTAACAGTTATTTTCTCACGTTATCCTGTTCCTCCAGCAGTTTGTTCCTTAACAGCCCCCTTTAATTAATGCTTCCGATTTGTAACGTGCTAGGTCTGTTAATACCTTTTACTGGCTTGCTGATCTGACCATTTCCATCGGATCACCTTCGTTTCCTAAGCGTTCTATCACTCTTGTTTCAACAGATTTTCAGTATTCTGTCTTCTGCTGTTGTGTCAGAATCATCATGTCAGACTACTTCTCCAGTTATTCTCACCTTAGATCTGTAAGAATGTAAATACCTCTATACCTTTTTAAAAGTGTCCCGTGGATGTGTGAAAATACTACTGATATAGTCTGATTAAAATTACTTATTAGCTGGTACTTAGGTCTTGCAACTAGGTCCCCACTACGAGAACTCGCAATGTCACACAGTCTGTCCGTCGTTGCTAATGCGTCACAAAAAATTATCAGTTCACTCACAGTGATTAATTAGTTTGGTCTGCACGTGTAATGCGCTATCGGGTACTCCGGCAGCCCATTTAACTGTCACCGAACCCGTTACGCCACTGCTGACAGCCCGTCCCTTATTGTCGGAGTCTCAATCAAGGTAATGTGGACAGCCGATATGGCATTGCTGCATTAGCATGTGATAAACATCAAATGACAAGTAGTTTCAATCAGGGTGACTATTAGCTGAGGTTCAGCTATTAAATGTAAGACTCGTAATATTACCGCAATTTGTAACCCTTACATGTGACATTACCTGTACCTCAAATGTACTAAAATACATAACTCCATCCGAAGAGGCCTTGAAAGCCGAACAGTACCGACGGGCGCCGTGTCATGCTCAGTCCACAGGCGTCAATGGATGCGTGTATGGACGGGCATGTGGTCAGCACACCGCTCTCCTGTCCGTTGTCAGTTTTCGTGACCGATCTGATATGTAGTCACGGGCAAAATAATATGAAAACCTGCGAAAAGAGAAATACTGTGTTATTAGACTGTTTTCCCATCTTTTGCATGAATTACAGCTTGTATCCGACATGAGATGGACAAACATAATTCGTGCACATCAGTCAAACTGCTAGATATCGGCTTCTGCTACAAAAATGTAGATAATTCAGACAGTGTCCTTGGAGGAGTGTGAATTACAGGTACAAACAGAACCACCTGATAAAATAATAGCAGAACAGGAGATGATGTACCTTTCTAAAGACTTTGAAATTCCAAAACCTAAAAAGTCACCTGATGAAACAAAACGTTGGCAAGATCTGTATAGGTTAGTGAAAGATGTAGAAGATAGGAGGCCTAAAAAGTCACCAGACTTAAGTAACTGTTTTATGAACCATAAAAGACCGCCTTGTTAATAAAGAGACTAGGGGCAGGAAGCTGTATTTGTATATATTGTTAATATTAAGCATGACTTTATTATTATTGTATCTGAGTGTTACCTGTAAGTGAGTTATTGTTTTGTTGATCATGTGACCTGGGGCAGGTTGTTTATTTACTGTAGTGTACTGTTTGACTTTGCTTAGGAACGGTTTATTTTCAATTGAATACTTATTGTTGCCAGTCTAGTTATGAAGATAGGGGCAAGTAGTGTGACAGACCTGAAAACTTTATGATTAATGATGCTTATAGTAACTTAACGAGAGTGCAAAGAACTCTACAAAATAATTTATTTCTAATGTACTTAAAGACCAGGAAGAGCTTATGTTTGTACCATGTTGTGTATTTAAAGGTATATGTCCTCAGATGAGGGTTGTAAAGCCTCAGGGGACATGCACTCTTTGCATTGTCAAGTGTCTGACGAGCACTAGGTACCTCAGTCGTTGCCAGCACTACTTCCGTTTCTTTTCGTGCTGTCAACATTCCTCTTCATCATTCAGAACTTTTACTATCTTCTTTCCTTCTTCTCTATCAAAGCAAACTAAAAAGTGTGGAAATAATGTAACATACCGTGTATTGTTTGAGGACAAGTAAATCAATAATTAAATTGGGCACACTAGAAAATGACCAATATGAATGTAAGTATTGTGGATACTGTAAAGAGAAAATGTAATGAAAATGTAAAGGGAAAAATATGGATGAGAAAAGGTAAGGATTCTGAAAACCAGGTAAATGAAATGTAAAAATGTTATTTGAAAATAGGGATAAGTATGGTGTTGACAAACTGTATGTGTATTCAAAATTGAGGAGAGAAACCTGACTAATATGTGTAAAGTGGATATAAAATGTATGTGTCTAATACCACTTGACTGTGTAACTTGTCCTCCAAAATGCCCCATAAAGGGCCAGTTATATCCAGAAGAGATAGTTTGCGGGGGCCACATGAGGTTACGTACTTAATGTTGTGTTCAGCTTTGGACAGTTTCCGAAGTGTAAAAGAAAGAGTTATCTTCATGAGACATATGTTGTTTAGCAGGGATTGCAACTGGAAATACTGTGTTTTGATAATTGGCAAGGGTGGTGCTACTGTCTGAGCTGCCCACGCAGAATAAGAAAAGACCTAAGACCACCTAAACGCGTTCATTGGCCGGAAATAACTCTATGTTAATGCAACCACGCTCGTTACAAAACCGTATTACACACGAACAGAACACACCTTCACTCCAGAGCAACCCAGACGAAATAAAATGTTGCAGAACGCCTGATTTTCCTTTAAAGCGAGGAAACCCTGTGTGGCGACCACGCTTCGTTAGCTACTGGGTGAAGTTACTCTTGCCTCAAAGACCTCATGCTGATACACACTGTAGCCGAAACACCCGCGAATATGTGGAAGCTGATCAATGTCCCACAAATGTAATAGCAAAGATTGCTCTCGAGACGAAGTTATATAAAAACAGAATATATGGAAGATCCCCAGTAAGAATGGACACCTTTCAAGATGTTATCTGGAATGGGGTTGTCTTTTGTGTACAATCCGTTTCAATCTCCTTATTGCCTTTTCAGTCAGTTTCAACTCTTGGTCCCTGTTATCCTCGGAAAACGGTATTTTACTGTTTCTGATGTAGTGTGTCATGACAGTCAACGCCAACGACCTTATGCAGTGGTACCACCGGTTGCCTTCAGATCACAGAAGTTAACCCCTGTCGGGTTGGCTAAAACTTGGATAGGTTCTGCCGAGCGCTTTTGGCAAGCGGGATGCACTCGGCCCGTGTGAGACCAATTGGTGAGATACTTGACTGAGAAGCAGCGGCTCCAGTCACGAAAACTGACAACGACTGGGAGAGCAGTGTGCTGACCACATGATCTCTCTACAACCGCATCCATTGACGTCTATCGGCAGAGGATGACACGACGGTCTGTCGGTACTATTGAGCCTTGACGGCCTAGTCGTACGGTGTATTACAGCCAGTACGGCAGTACGGTATTTCTCTCTACACCAGTAAGAGTGATCGTTACAGAGGCTGTAGCAAGGCCTCAAGAATCACGCCTGTTTTGAAATATAGGAGATCAGCCGTAACACAGCTTTAACACCAAATAGTTCGCATCGAAGCGCAGTCACTGCTAGTGGTAGACTTGTGTGTGTACATTTTCACCTACAAGGTAGCACACTTCAACACTACAGAGCCGTAAAATACAACAGGTTTTCTTTTGAGCATTTTTATTATACAGGTATGCATACTATTTTGTCCGTCTTCTGTACGTCAAGGTTTATATCTGTAACTAGTGTCTTGATTACTTTCCTTAGATTTGTTTTATGAGTTCTGTTTCTTGTCTGGAGTTGAGTGGAGTGCTTTGTTAATTAGTATTCCATTGACCAATGTAAAAAATAAAGAATGAAATGAATATAAAGATAAGCTTCTTTTTTGGAAGAAGCACTGACTTTTACCGTCCTTCTTCCTTTCATTGGACGTAATACGTAATCACAGGAACGCAATCCTAGTCTGTTGAAGCACTCGTCACAACACTGTTGACACACATGTTGTGCATCAGCCACACGCCCGAGGAATGCAGTAGTAACCTATTTCCTACAAGAATGCCAAAACTGTAGTGCTCCCCAAACATAATCTGTCAGTAAGACAACGTCTTCTCCAACCCTCTCTTATTTACGAAGAATTATGACAAGTATTTTATTTCGAAGGTACTTCGTTCAGATTTAGAAGTGGTATCGGCGCGAATAAGAATCTGCTAACAGGCACAGTTAAAAATCTAGCGCCCAGGAGAGAAGGCGATCGAAACTGAATGCGGCTCTCCCGCTGAACTGCAATGCGCCTGCGTTCCCGGTCGTGCTACGCGGGCTAGTCTAGCTGCAAGGCGCGCTGGTGTGTCCAACTGTCTGCGACTCTTTCTTAGCATGTTTCCAACGCCTTAGTAACTGCCTGGAATTTTTGTTAAGAGTCTCTTCACCTCAACGCCGTTCGAAGAAAATCAGATTGATTTATAAGAGTGTTCAGCCTCGACTCGCATACCATCGGAAGCCTCTCGGACGCTCATGAAAGTGAGATTCTAACAGACTCACTTCTTACTATTACTTAATTAATTCCACTTTGTAGTCCGAAAAACTACTCAAAACTACCTATGCTGTTAGCTAGTGCTACTCTTTGAATAGGGTACTTTCATTTAATTGTTTAAACAGGCGCCTAATAAATTTGTTATAATGAATTTCTTTCCTACTATTCACTGAAAAAGTTACAATGTGCCTGAACCACGACCTAAGACACAATGACAGGGTGAAGAATGGCTGTTACTTAGCATCTTTCCTATCCGCATATTTTCCACCGGCGTCAGCACAGTTTGTGGCAGTGTAGTGCACACAAGCTAAGACAAAAGCTAATACTTACTGTTAGACATGGCACCTAAACGTGTATAGATTTGAAAATACTCTGAAACTTTTCATTGAAAAGTTAATTCTGAGGAGAATCTGAGTGCTGTTCTTGCGCATTAACTTTAAAAATCAAGGCCATTCCATTCACGACGTAAGAACCAAAATAATGGTTTCCATTTGGTTGGATTCAAAACTTAAATACTTCATTTATCTGCAATGCTTAAAATATGTGAAATGTGAAACTGTCTTACTATATGAACTTTGAGATGAAATTTAAGTTACTCAATTACCAGCTAAAATAAAGATTGTGTGTATTTCAAAATGTTTATTTGCATTACTCTGCTTGAGTAAGAAAACCAAACAACTACATTCGCTGTCAGTGTTAAAGCTGTGTGCCCGTAAATACAGTCTTATTACATAAACTTTGGCAAAGCAAAATTTACTGTACTTACTGTCGGAATAGATCGGAATTACATTTGAACAGATTCTGTCTACTTCGTTATGTTTAAGCAAGTCTATTAGTGTAATGCTTGACTGAAAACTCTAAACGTTTGAATCAATCCAAACAGAACACTTGAATCAAGAAAGCCTAACGACCCATGCTTACTTGAATTTTCTCATTTTCCGAGTATTGAAGAGCGATCTGTTTTAATTACTACTATTCAAAAGCCAAGATCGCATAAAAATTTCTTTATTTAAGAAGACTGGTTTCAACAGTTATTGCTGTCATCTTCCGGCATTTTTAATATCTTTTTCCTGTAAAACATGTTTATTTTACGCTGAACCTCACGCAAAAGATGTCAAGTGAATAAATGTTTATGTGCTGATTTTTATCCACTTGATATCTTGTGCGTGATGTTCAGCGTGAAATGGACATGTTTCACAAGAAAAAGATCTTAAAGACCTGAAGATAGCAGAAACAACTGTTGAAACCGGTCGTCTTAAATAAAGAAATTTTTTATACGATCTTGGGTTTTGAATGGTTTTTAGCGATCGATGTTTACGTTCGTAACTGTGAAGCAGCAGTGGTAATTATTTTTCAGAATCGTTGGTCGAAAAAATGCTCTATGTGCGTTACTCACACATACAAAATTAAACACTGCGATTGGAATAACACCATAGTCTGTAACTATTACAGTAAACTGCCTTTGTGTTTCTTTATATGAAGTTCAATGGTAGTCAAAAGACGAATCTACACCCTGTTACAAAAGCAGTGTATACGAATATCAGATCTTGCCTGCAGATCTCGACGATGATAGTTTTGTGCTCAATTTCAAAGTGCTCAGAAATATTGCTCCATATCGTATAGCTCAAGTACTTTTTGCACGTTCATCATATTTTCAAATAATATTACTTGCACTTGTTATCCCTGTGGCTGCACGAATTATAAAACATCCTTCAGATGGAGGTAATAACAGTTTCAAGCGGGATCATCCACATATTATATGCTCCAATATCCTTGTCGCCTCATAGCATAGAATGAGCATACGACACTGTTAGTCAGCCAAATACACACACATGACTGACTACTGAGCTTACTCGTGCGCGCGCTTAGTTGCAGCATGCTTCCACGTCATAAGTGGTTCCCAGCCGAACAGATATAAGAATATTCATCCATATAAGGTTGAGATTCTACACAACATTTGATAATCATAACTTCTTTGACATATTCTTTACACAATTCTACTAACATAAATTCACGTAAAAAAATGGCTCTGAGCGCTATGGGTCTTAACTTCTGAGGTCATCAGTCCCCTAGAACTTAGAACTACTTAAACCTAACTAACATAAGGACGTCACACACATTCATGCCCGAGGCAGGATTCGAACCTGCGACCGTAGCGTTCACGTAACAGAAAACACAATAAGAACTAACGTTAGAATAATAACATAGATTTGAAAATACATTAAAATGGTTTCGTTAAGAAATTTAGTAAAAATACATATGACAAAACAAATAGAAATACGTGCTACCTGTGTGTATGTAGTTAGTGTAGTTACGTTACAAAATGGATTCCAGATCACTCAAAAACCCAGCCTAAACAATTCGTCAGGGCTTAAGAAAAATAGAAATATGTCTCTCTCTTCATTATTTCAGGAGAACTCTGTGTAGAATGCTCCCATTAGATACGAAATAGTAACTGTAACAGATGTAAGCTCTACACATTATAAATAGGTTGATTTCGTTCTCCTGGGCTACGTTGCAGGCCCTTTTCTTTCATAGTTCATAGATGAAAATTATGATTTAGGATACTGAGATTGATGGTGAATGCTCAGAAAAAATACTGACGCCAGAGAAAAGTTCACCAGTGTTATATAGGGATTTCCTACCACATATAGGTTACAGAACTCAGTGCTTGACTTCCAGTTCTGAGGAGACTGTTCGATGTGAGGCCACACATGCTGTAGTCAAATCCTCTAAACATCATGGCACACAACTAGGTAGGACGTGTTCCTGACGAATTACAATCCATGCGGATTTGAATAAGAATCTACAAAGACGTACCTACATCCACTGATAGCAGCCAGTTCCTGTGAAATGATGCGCACGGAGGAAAACCCGGCAATGATGATTTAATTTATTCTACCGCTGTGGACCGTGTTGCCCGCCCCACTTCAGCTAATTCTGGCACACATCGGTGCACTACTTTCAATTGTTAATATTGCTTCTCTTACACTTTACGTCAAAAGACTGACTCTTCATTTGGAGTTATCGTTCCGCAGACTTCGTTATTTCGTAATCGTAAAGTATCCACAAAGCACTACAACTGATGGCGAACTATAGAGAATATCCAATGGAAAACATGTGCGGCGAACGTAGAAAAAGGAAGGAACGTCAGTGTATAACATCCTGTCGACGGCAGGGTCATTAGAGACAGAGCAAAGACCAAGATTTTACAAGCACCTGAGGGGAATCATTCTGGTAATCGCCATCAGCTACTTAAGAAAACCTCTGAAGAACAAACTATAGATGGCTGGGATTTGAACCACCGTCCTCCCGAATTCAAGTCCGCTGTTTTACCACTTGCCGCCTCGCTCGGTTAGGATATCAGTCGCATCCACCACTAATCGAAGAATGTTAACGAACTCCTCACGACATGTTGCTGAAAATTGTCCTCTTGTAATGTGGCCTGTTGAACTGCCACTAGGAGCAGCAATACTTCAGGAACTATAGCCTCTACGGCAGCTGCTTAGTTCCAGCGTCGAGCCAACGCTGTGGAAGAAGCTCTACTGTTTGGTACAGCCCAGCGGACAACACTGGAGGTCATACTGAGTGCTCCATCACACACTCATGCTTACGTATAGCCTTCTATCGACTGGTTCCACATAACATGGTCTACGTAGGACGACACGTCACGACGTCACGGCATGAAAAATATATTCCCCTGGGGTCATTTTAACTCACCGACAGACTGCTAGTTTGATGAGTGTTGCCATCTTCCTTCGTGTTTCCGTACTTTTCTGCTGGTCTAATTCAACTGAATTTGGCATAACGCTGAACTTACTAGTTGCGCAAAACATTGCCGGTCGTATATATGCACTATTTCTCTGCAGTCTCCAATACGCATTGCTGGCGTACTGTTCCAGTTGCAGTGACACGGGATATGCGTCGTACCACCGAAAACTTTGCCGTCTACACTTTGTATGAGCATCGTTTCAGATTGTATTAAGTGCACAGATCATAAATTTACAGGAAGCGAGAAAAACATTTCGCTTTTTAACCAAATGAAATAAGCCAAAATTCTCGACGGCTGAGCCTAGGTATTTTAATTACGTTACAGGATTAGCCACGATTAAAATTACTTTCCGTTGCATGAGCGCGCCATTTTAATTTTTAAATAGAACTTAATACGTGTTTACGACCTCGTATAAATGTTTAGTGCTGAAACATTAAACTGAAAAGCATCAACGTCTTTCCAGTTGTCTCCGAAACTTGTTTTCAACATGTTATGAACATGCCGCTTCTTAGCGTCAAGGTAATACTCGCAGTTTATCAATTATGGGAGGTTTATGTACCTGGTCAATTCTTGTGCCTCGTTTCAGAAGCCTTTCGAATTGCTTTGAGGGGTCGTCGAACATGTATATCGGCTCCAGCCTTACTCTGCCGTGAGAGTGCCCTCCTTTTTCACAATTACTCTTTTCATTTCTTTAATTCCGTCCAGTTTCTTGAAATTTTTGCAAACATCTTATATTTCCTTTCAAATCTTTCTTTGCCTAGAAATTTTACGGTTACGACAGCCTGATAAATCTCTCGGTATTCCTCAGGCTTAATGATGTCCGAGCATTTACGAATAAACGTTTCTACAGTTTAAAAAGCACTGTTTGCAGGTACAAATGAATGTTCGCTAACAGGAAAGAATACAATAATCACAGAATTGTTAGCGCGTGTTTTGTTTGGAAACCATTAAACTAGAGCATGGATATTTAGCATGTTCTTGTTTCGATGTCCACATCCGTCTGAAAAGAGCCTGATCCAGGTGATCGAATTACTGAAATTTACCTCACCCAGAAATAAAGTGGCGCCAGATAACGCCTCATTCACTCGGTTCTCATTACAAGTATTAAAATTTTGGATTCTGATTTACTGATGTCAGTAATCATCAGTAACACACAACGCGTTAAAAGATGTTTGGCGCGAATAGTATGCTTCACCAATCGATAAAATAAGCAGTGATTGTTCCTGTTGCAAATCAAAGCAAAACGACGTTGTGTCAGCAGGACGTTCGCTCGTAAGTCTGTGAAAAGTCTTTGCGCGAACTTCATGTGCTCTTAGGTCAGCTAGTAAACCGTTCTTTTTCGTGCTATCTTGTTCAGGTTTATTCTGAAAGAGCATTCGAACAAGTAACTACAAGCATCCGAGTGTGGCATCCCAGTGCTGAACAGTGAGGGGAAAGATTCTAGAAGAACCATTTTCTCATTCTCAGGTCCGCGGAAACACTCGCATTATACATCTTCCGCTGGAAAATAAAGCCTCTTACTTTTATTCCTGCTGCAATGTGATTTCCTTGCTCTTAACCGAGATATAAATGCAATCACCTTTTCTATTTTTGCACCAAACAGAGCACTCTTTCTATTGCCCTCTAGAACACTGCCACCATTATTAACAGCTTTTGATACGTTATTAATCCTGATTTGGCTTAACCCAAATAACTTCTGACACTTTGAGCAGAACGGTTTTCTTCAGTTAAAACTTCCGGGCTGAGAGGCCATGGTCGATGTATAAAATTTCCACCTGACGTTTCGTCTCCATCTGCGGGAGACATCTTCTGAGGTCGTCCGGCTACTGCCACTGAGGCTCCAGGTACTCTCTCATTTATAGAGCGCATAGAGGGCACCACCATTCGTCACGAGATGCCGACGGTATGCCTATCTTTGGAAGGCGTCATCATTCTCGATTGTCATTCGATCGATTGTCATTCTGCTGGCGCAACTTCGACATCCATATTTTGTCCAACTTTAAAACTTCCTCTTTTCTATTGAAATTGGCCGTAGCTGAGCATGTTTTTCGAGATGGGAATCATTAAATTTAATGAGACAAGCGTTCTAGCACGAACATCCCATTATCATGCGCGCATGTATAGAGAAGCAATAGAAATTCACAAACACCACAACAATTTCAATAGAAAAGAGGAAGTTTTGAAGTTGGACAAAATATGGATGTCAACGTTGCGCCAGCAGAATGACAATCGATCGAATGACAATCGAGAATGATGACGCCTTCCAAAGATAGGCATGCCGTCGGCATCTCGTGACGAATGGTGGTGCCCTCTATGCGCTCTATAAATGCGAGAGTACCTGGAGCCTCAGTGGCAGTAGCCGGACGACTCAGAAGATGTCTCCCGCAGATGGAGGCGAAACGTCAGGTGGAAATTTTATACATCGACCACGGCATCTCAGCCCGGAAGTTTTAACTGAAGACAACATCGGCCGTGAAAGCCTACATTGTATGATCAGACCGGTTTTGCTTGATCTCCAGTTTTAACCTAGAAAAGATGAATAAACAACTCCTGTAGGTAAATTCTCTTATTGAGTCTGGATTGCTATACTCTTACAACAGAAGGAAAAGAAGGGCAAAGTGCGTGACTCTTACTGTTCTACAATAATGAGATACTCTGATATTTACTGCATAATTATAATAACGTCTCAAAAACAGCATAAAAATTTAAAGCTCTAGTAGCAGTATAATAGCCGGCTGGTGTGGCCGAGCAGTTCTAGGCGCTACAGTTTGGAACCGCGCGATCGCTACGGTCGCAGGTTCGAATCCTGCCTCGGGCACAGATGTGTGTGTTGTCCTTAGGTTAGTTAGGTTTAAGTAGTTCTAAGTTCTAGGGGACTGATGACCTCCGAAGTTAAGTCCCATAGTGTTCAGAGCCATTTGAACCATTTGATCAGTATAATAAACTACATTATAACCTACTTCATAAGACGCAACATTAGAAATTCGGCTCCACTTTCCAGCTTAATGCTTTCCAGTTCTTTGCGGATTTGAAGACGTAAGTTTCATCATATAACTGAGTCTGCGATCTTCTTCCAATTTGTTCGGTGCGCTGTAAACTTTACACTGAGGCGACGAAAGTCATGGGATAGCCATATGCACGTATACAGATGGCGGTAGTATAGCGTACACAAGGTATAAAAGGGCTGTGAATTGGCTGAGCTGTAATTTGTACCCAGGTGATTCATGTGAAAAACGGTTTTCTGACGTGATTATCGCTGCACGACGGGAATTAACAGATTTTGAACACGGAATGGTAGTTGGAGCTAGACGCATGGGACATTCCTTTTCGGAAATCATTAGGAGATTCAATGTTCCGTGATCCACAGCGTCAAGAGTGTCCCTAGAATACCACAATCCAAGCATTACCTCTCACAGCGGACAACACAGTGGCCGACGGCCTTCACTTAACGACAGAGAGTAGTGGCATTTGCAGAGAACCGTCTGTGCTAACAGCAAGCAACAATGCGTGAAAGAACCGCAGAAACGAATGCGTGACGATCGACCAACGCATCCGTTAGGACAGTGTGGCGAAAATAAACGTTAATGGGCTATGCCAGCATCGACCGACGCCAATGCCTTTGCTAATAGGACATAGTCTGCAGCGCCTCTTGTGGCTCGTGACCATATCGATTGGATCCTAGACGACTGGAAAACCGTGGCTTTGTCAGATGAGTCCCGATTTCAGTTGGCACGAGCTGATGCTAATACTCGAGTGTGGCGCAGACCTCACGAAGCCGTAGACCCAACAAGGCATTATGCAAGCTGGTGGCGGGTCCATAGTGGTGTGAGCTATGTTTATGTGGAATGGATTGGGACCACTGGATGTTCGGCTACTTGGGGACCATTTACATCCATTCACGTACGTTATGTCCCCAAACAACGGTGGAATTTTTATGGATGACAATGCGCCCTGTCACCGGGCCACAGTAATTCGCGATTGGATTGAAGAACATTCTGGAAAATTCAAGAGCATGATTTAGCCACCCAGAGTGGCCCACATGAATCTCGTCGAACACTTATGGGACATAATCGAGATGTCAGTTTGTGCACAAAATGCTGCACAGGCAATAGTTTGGCAGTTATCGACGACTGCAGAGGCAGAATGGCTGGTATTTTGGCAGGCGACCTCCAACGACTTGTTGAGTCCATGCCATGTCGAGTTGCTGCACTACGCCGGGAAAATTGTTAAATGTGGATCTCGGTTGAAGTATATAAAACGAAATACGTCTCCTAAGGTCATATCTACAGGTAGCAAAGCTCAGGTTTAAAAACATGCATTTATGTTATCTTTCCCACACGAACAACAGTTCAATGCACCGGCATTACAAATTACGCTGAAAATGATCATTCGTAAAATACATCAGGTGTTATTACTTTCACAGCTTCCTTTTCACTCTGTCTCTTGGTTTTCGCAGCTCTAATTCCCATTCTATTTCCTCTCGATCTCTCGCCCATGAGTAAATAGCTCTCCATGGTGATCGAAAGTGAACAGTCGTGCAATCAACACCACACTGTGAACTGCAAGATGAAAATAGCGGAAACAGCCAACAAAAGAGCGGGCTAATAATGTAGGCTGGGAGACATGTCTTCCTCATAGTAAGTTTTGAACCATGGGCTGCGGTGTACATAATACGCTTTGATTCATGTTTTTCAGCACTAAAGTACTATGGCAAAGAATACGAAACGACCCACTCTGACACAACAGTCATCACTTAACACTTCCGGGCTGAGATGCCGTGGTCCATACATAAGACTCTCCCCTGACGTCTCGCCTTCGACTGCGGAAGGCATCCTCCGAGGACAATCGGCGAACTGCAACGAGAGCGCGAGTGAGCGCCATATCTATAAGCCATCCAGAGGGCGCCGCTGTCAATCACGTGACGTCGGCTGTCCTATGATCTCTGATATTGCTAACTTTCTCAATTGAAGGATGAAACTGGCTGAAACCGATGTGCTGTTGTGTCGCTACTGAATCTATTACTGACACTGCTACTCGGTCTGTTTCTCTAGCGGCTGAAATTTTTTGGCGGTTCTGTTTTACAAGCCTGGAAATAGTGCGTTCCTTAATGAAAGTCAAATCCAGATAAACTCTAGCCAGAGATAAATAGCAATGTTTCTGTTTTCTGAAACCGTCGTGGCTAGATTGTTGTATGCCGATACACCAATAGACAAAGCTATGGCGTGGATAAAAAAATAAAAGGTCAGAGACGACGAAGCGTAAATTGAATCAAAACAGATAACACAAGTGGAATAATCAGTAGATAGCTGGTTCCTGTCTGTTGGGACAAGGGAAGGCACAAATCGGAGAATTTGGGAAGGACAAATAAGCTAAAAACAATTTAGATCAACGTAGACAAACAGATAGACTGAAGTGACAGTGAACACAGCTACAAAAAGGTAAAATGCAGCAATATTAGAGTTTAAAGTCTCGTGAACGACGACGTTGTTACAGACGAAGCACAGCTTTGTATTGGAGGAGGTAACTGGACGTATCCTTTTCAAGGAAAAATCCCGGAAATTTCATAGAGCGATTTAGGAGCACATTAGAAAACCGAAACTGTATGACCCTACGAGGATCTGAATTTACGTCCACTTAAATGTGAGTTTGCCGTCTTATTATTGCAACAACTCGTTCGTTAAGGCATCTACAGTAGGTACTAAGGAGCGAACACTTAGGCCTGGGACGACAGTGATCTCTTAGACACTAGTAGTGAAACATCAGTTATGTTTCTATTCCTTTACTCCAATCAGTGAGAAACTACCACCAGTGGTAGGAGGACATGAAGTGTTCAGTTCCTGTGACAGCTGATAAGGCGCTAAAACTGAAGAGATAGTGTAAGTTATGAAACCGGGAAGTAACTGCATAGACGGAAAAAAATCGCAACACGAAAAATAATTAATGTAGAGTAACGAAATTTCGGGACTACGTTTGAATAGGTAACATATGTAAGCGATTAACATTGCAAGATCAAACGTTAATGTAAGCGCCAGATAAGCCATTGCAAATGTGAAATGGTGGTACATTAATAAAGGTGCAACGATCAGAACATTTAATGCAAACGTGCAAGCATTGTGTGTACAGGTGCCGGATGTGAGTTTGTGGGATGGAATTTCATGCCTGTTGCACTTGGTCGGTCAATACAGGAATGGTTAATGGTGTTGGATAACACTCCTTGAAATGTTGTTCATAAATGGCAGCACGACAGGTCGAATCCCCAGACTGGCAAACAGATTTGGAGTCAGGGTGCGTGGGACAACCAGGACAGTGCTCTTGCTGTCATACGAAACGGCGTATCAGACCATAACTCCAGCTGTAGGTCCATTGTGCGTAGGCCGCAGATGGGTTGCGCGAAGGTCCTCAGATGCCCTACTCCTAACCAACACACGGGCATCAATGGCACTGAGGCAAAACCAGCTTTCATCAGAAAACACAACAAGCCTCCACCTTGCCCTCCACTTGCCTTCAGTGACACCACTGAAGTCGCAAACGGCGGTGGTCTGGGGTCAGTGGAATACACACAATAGGGTCTCTGGCTTGGAGCTGTCCTTAGTTCAACGATTGATTGTGTCATTGTGGTGCCAACTGCTGCAGATCAATACGATGTGCCAGAGCAATATGCCGAACACGATATGGTCTTCCCCCTTGGTAGTTCCATGTAACAGTCTGGAGCCCGGTCTTCTTGCGATCGTACATTCCCGTGATCACCGATGCCAGCAATCATGCAATTACAGTAGCTACATTCCTGCCAAGTTTTTCTGCATTATATCAGAAGGAACATTCAGCTTCTCGTAGCCCTGTTCCATGATCAAGTTAAAACTCTGTGAGTTGTTGATAATGGCGTCTTTGTCACCTTAAACGCAATCTTGATTAATGTCAACCGACCACGTCCAATATCACAGGAAGTTAACGCTCGTGACCATTACAGCGTGCATTTAAAGCAAACCTGATTTCCACCCTCATGGTGGCGCGACTAGCGCCATTCTTATGCGACTCACGTCAAATCTAAGTAGACATATTCTCTGATATGCAGGGACATGCCCACTAACTTTCGTTTGTTTCGGACAAATCTTTCTTGGTGTTTCGATTTTTTCCGTCAGTGTATATCGATCTACAGTCGGGAATTGCTTCTACATTCATTATCATCTCATTTTTGACATTCTAAGACGTCTACAGCCCTTAACCTCTTCATGAAAGAGTGGCCCTGTAAGTGAAATTATGCTATTCACGTCAGTCCCCCAACACTTTTTCGCTTCAACTTTGATACGGTCACTGTAGCTCTAGAACTGGTTCGATGGAAACACTGTGAATTCAAAAGATGTAATTGTATGTATGCGTATGGTTGTAGATTTCCTTTGCCTTTCTCCCTTCCAAGCGGGTTTCAGCATTCCTCGTCCTACTTTTAATACACTGCGCAAGAAAATTAAAGGATTACTTTTTCAAAACCCCGTAATTGTCTCGCATCGCGATACAGAAGCGTGAAATTTGTCTCAAAGGTACGTACAAACTTCTTCTGTAACGGTGCGAAAGCACCCTCGGGATCGACGACGCATCCAGCAACAAGGCGTCGACACAAGCGAAAAAAGGACCAGAGCTCATAAGTTCATATGACGTGTAAAGTGAGTTAATGGTGTCATATTCGCACCAAATTCTACCAAAATTCTGCCCAACGCCGCAGCGGACGTTCCACGCGGTGGGAAGGTCGTCACGCCCTCTCTTACCGACATTTCACCCCTTCTTTTGAAGCCTATTCAATGGAGGTCAGAACCACGAGGCCCAGCGGTGGAATCACGCGGTATTCTTAGGAGTGACACGAGCAAAACATTTCAGAAACATCGGCTTTCGGAACAGACACGAATAGGCATCAGTGTGTGTCATAAAGGTCGTTCATGAGCCACCCCTTTCCTTCTGGCGCTGATTCCCACACATTTCGCAGTCGAAAACGGCAGTTCTCAGCGCGATGAGCAACAGGACCACGTTCTAGACAACCTATGACACAGTTGACACCATCTGGGCGATTCAACTCTTCTCTAAGGACATCTTGGTATTGCAACGCCACTGAAAGTGATCCGACCACATAGGAGAGCCGTGCAACTACAAATTTTGCTCTTGTGTAAAGGTGCTATTCAAAACCATTCGACGAAATTTGAACGTGATTCAAAGCAGCAGAGATGGTTATACTTTTTCAACCCTCCTATTTCACGTCGTCCTTTGGTGTGATCCTGGGGGGAGGGGAGAGTGCAACGTTAATTCATGTATAAATAAACGACAAAGAATCCCTCAAAGACAGTGATTAGCCAGTACCCCTCCCGCTCTGCCCCGCTGGGGTCCCCCTATCTGAGCAACTTTATCGCCTAATTAAACGTCAGTATGAAAAATAATTTTCTTCGAACTCTTTAATTTTTGAAATGATGAAAGAAAAATGGTAATCAGTTTTTGTGTTTTATTAAGGTATGAATTAATGAGTCAGTGAGACAATTGTCACTAATAATCTCGATAACGTTGAGCCCAAAGCTGACATTAGTGTCAATAATTAATGAAAACCGCCTCAGCTGTATTTTTACCGATTTATTGTGTTACGACCGGTTTAATTCCTTTAACAACTTCAGGCTGCTGATTTGTCTGAAGTCATGACAGACTGTCTGATTGTTGTAAGACAACAGCTAGGAACACTGATCATAAACATTCTGGTGACTGCTTGGCGGAAGAATGGCGAGCTGATACGGCATGCTGTGTACAATAAACTGCTTATACAGGCCGCTCCTCGACCGAGCGCAAATCAGTGTCCTTAACTGTTGTCTTTAGCATTACCTGTGTGTGTGTGTGTGTGTGTGTGTGTGTGTGTGTGTGTGTGTTTATGTGCGCACGCGCGCGTGCGTGCGCTTCAGGAACGCATGATGAAGCAATTCCCAGCGCACCGCTTGTGCTGTGCACAGCTCTTCCTCAGATAAGAAAGCTAACTGTCCACAGTGAGACAAGACACTTGTTTCTAAGGATGCTTCCCCTGCACTATTCCTCTTCCTAGCGGCACTTGCTTCACCTGCACACCCATTTAAAATCAGCCAAGTTAGAATATATGCTCTGTACCTTTTTTGCAAATCACTTAATTGCTGTACTCGTTATGTCTGAACTGGCAGAAATTGCTTTGTGTCTAACCACTCTAGTAATAATAATAATAATGCTGTGTACTATAATTAGTGTTGTGTGCTACCATTTAGTTGATTTATCTGCTTTGAAATGAGTAATGAAGGACTTTCTTATCCATTGCAGGAACTATCTACAACTTCTAGAAGACATTTCCACGAAATGTTTAGCATTTGTTACGTACATGCTTCACTTTTACTGTCATCAGTAATTATTGACAACTTATATAATGAATATGCAAAAGTGCGGTAATAGTAATGATCTTTTGTAGACAATTTGTTTCATGAGTGAAACATAATCAAACAGTTTTGATTTTTACCGCATAGAAAATTTCATTTTTCCCCTCAGGGGGGTTATTACCCCCAGGTTTGGAACCAGTGCTCTAGGATCTCTCGATAGGGGAAAACCCACGGTGGCGCCCCCTCACCTTTACTGAAATGTTAAAAATTAACCTGTACAGAGACAATCATCGAAATAGTTTTAGCCGTCTGGAGGTCGGCAACCCCTCGACACTTGACAGACTGCTTCACAGATTGTCTAACATATCTCGGCTGACCGCCTACGCACTCCAGATCCGTGAGGCGGGTCCCGGACCGAATAGGGGCCAGCCTGTCGGCCGCCAAGGAGTGTCTAGGTCGCACCGGCAGCCGCTAGGAGGCATCAGACACGCCGCTGGAGGCCGCTACATACACGGACTATTTTGTTGCGCACAGACACGTGATTGAAAATAGTGCGCAGAGTATTCTGCCGCGGACAGTCAGTCTAAGGCTGCGCACAGTCCGCAGACGGCAGTCTTGGCCGAGTGAAACGCTGGGTCAGGCGCCGAGAGCAACCGCTCTTTCACAATCAGGTACTTACTTCGGTGCATCCAGGAGATGCGTAGCAGTCCGCCGTCGCTACGCCGCCAACTCGTACTGCCGGGGCCACGACTACGCTCAAGGCTAGTACCAGTCGACGTGTGGCCTGCGACGCCGTATCAACAGTCTGAACAGGTAAATTGTACTATATGTTAACTTAAGTTGCAGCAAATTCTAAACTCTCTTTCCTGTTGTGGACACTGACGGTAAGTAATTAGTGTATAGCTCCAGCTGACGTATCTGTAATATTTGGTTATTTTTAAAATTATGTTGACAGCCTAATTCAAGCTGGCTTAATTATTTTTCAATACCAGCCTTTCATCAGACTAGTTAGTGGAGATATTGGCTGTTGCCCTATTAGAATTTGCCCTCTGCAAAGAGTTATTTTGTTGTCTGGGGGTTAAGCTAGAATTTATTATTGTTGTAATTCAACCATCAGCTAATTATAATTCCTTATTTTGGCTTTCAGCCAAGGTTAACACCCCCAAAAGGAATTTGTGTTTCTCGTCAGGAAATAATATTTGTCTCTTTATGTCTTGAGAATCGTTCCTGTCCGCTGACGGCGGATATAGCAGTCTCTGTACAGGTTCATTTGTTAAAATTCTCAACAAAGGTGGGCGGCAGTCCAAAGCTGACGAGTACGTTAACACGTTGGCTGCCGCTCGCACAGTGACGGATGTTTCACCGCAGGCCAACCCAGGCCCACGGCCTGATTCATGAGGCTCCGCCGTGGCCGTCGACGGCCTCGTGGCAGTCAACATGTTAAGCCCGCAGCTCGTGGTGTAGTGGCCAGCGTTGCTGTCTCTGGATCACGAGGTCACGGGTTAGATTTCCAGCCGGGTTGGAGATTTTTTCTACCTGGAGAACGGGTGTTTGTGTTGTCCTCATAATTCCATCATCATTCGTGTACGTGGCTAGATAGACTCTGTGCATATTGGGAATTTGAACGGGCGCTGGTGACCGTGCAGTTGAGCGCCCCACAAACAAAACATCATCATCGTCAATGTGTTAAAGCGCTAGCTACACTGCCCATTTATAGTTTTCTCCTAAACCATTTCGTCACAGAAAATAATAACGCTGTTTAAGGACTTCGGAAAGCTGTTTGCTATACCAACAACTGAAAATACTGACTGTATTTTTATGTACCAAAATATGTACAGTACTTTGTATTGACTATCGAAAAAGTAACAAAGGATTTCAACAACATTCAGCAATATACAGCTATATCCACACTTTGCAAAGAACCATGAAGAGCATGACAGCTCGTGACTTAATCCATAGGGTGATTCAGAATTCCTCTGCCAGTATTTTCCAAATTTTCATGGAATATTTCTGTATAAGGGACCAATGGTTTCCGGTGGCTCGTTGCAGAGTAACAATGTCGTTCAGATTTTATTGAATTGCTATCTCAAATAACTTTGTTCCAACAAAAGCAGCTTCACAATATTGACGTATGTAATATGCAATCATCTAAATGTACAACACGACAAAGAATAAAGAAATAACTCTCAGATGAAACACGTATCGCCGGCCGAAGTGGCCGTGCGGTTAAAGGCGCTGCAGTCTGGAACCGCAAGACCGCTACGGTCGCAGGTTCGAATCCTGCCTCGGGCATGGATGTTTGAGATGTCCTTAGGTTAGTTAGATTTAACTAGTTCTAAGTTCTAGGGGACTAATGACCTCAGCAGTTGAGTCCTATAGTGCTCAGAGCCATTTGAAACACGTATATGTTTATGAAAATGTATTCAGTATGTTCGTGTCAGTGTACAGTACATTGCGTAATACATGCAGAACTGCTCCATTAGAGGTACGGATGAACATGTCGATCACTGTGGTCACGGCAGAGTGTACACCAACTCAGAATCAACTGTCTTAATCCTTTCACTACTGCTGGGACAAATTCGCAAAGCTGGCTGCAGACGCACCTTCCTCCACGATTCGTGCCGGTAAATTGCACGCGCGTATTAAAGTGAGGTGACAAAAGTCATGGGGTACCGATATGAACATATTTACATGGCAATAATATCACGTACACAAGGTATAAAAAAGCAGTGCATTGGTGGAGCTGTCATTTGTATTTCGGTGATTCCTGTGAAAAGTTTTCCAACGTGATTATGTCCGCACGACGGGAATTAATAGACTTCGAATTCGAAATGGTAGTTGGAGTTAGACGAGTGGGACATTCCATTTCGGAAAACGTTATTAGAGAATTCAATATTCCGAGATCCATAGTGTCAAAAGTGTGGCGGGAATACCAAATTTCAGTCGTTACCTCTCACTACGGACAACGCTGATGGCCTTCACTTAAGGGCCGAGAGCAGCGGCGTTTGCACAGAGATGTCAGTGCCACAGACAAGCAACACTGCGTGAAATAACCGCAGAAATCTATGTGGGACGTGCGACGAACGTATCCGTTATGACAGTGCAGGGAAGTTTGTCGTTAATCGGCTATGGTAGCAGACGCCCGACGTGAGTGCCTTTGCTGACAGCGCGACACCGCCTGCAACGCCTCTCCTGGGCTTGCGATCATATTGGTTGGAAACCTAGACTGGAAAACCGTGGCCCGGTCAGAAAAGTTCTGGTTTCAGTTGGTAATAGCTGACGGTGGGGTTCGAGTGTCGGGCAGATCCCACGAAACATGGACCCAAGCTGTCAACAACGCACTGTGCAAGCTGGTGGTGGCTCCATTATGGTATCCTCTGTGTTTACATGGAATTGACTGGGTCCTCTGGCCATTGACTGGAAATGATTATGGGCGGCTACTTGGAGATCACTTGCAGCCATTCATGGACTTCATGTTTCCAAACAACGATGGCTTGTCAGGTAATCACAATTGTACGCGACTGGTTAGTAGAACATTCTGGACAATTCGAAAGAATAATTTGGCCACGTAGATCGCCCGAACGTGAATTCCATAGAACATAATCGAGAGATCAGTTCGTGCACATCGCCGTCGGGGAAGACATCAAGCATGAAGAGATGAAGGTGGTTCGCAGCTGTCAGCGTGTCTTCGATTACTACCACAGGCCTCATGCAAGAGCAGGAGAATGCCTCCCATAGCATAATACTGCTCCCACAAGCCTGCGTCCGTGGTGCACTGTGCGAGTCGCTGTTCACCTCGATGATGGCTTTTGTGGAGACGACCATCGACCTAGTGTAGCAAAAATGTTATTCACTCTAAGAGCCGACACGTTTCTATTGATCGATGTTCGAATCCCAATGGTCCCGTTTCCATTGCAGTCGTAATTGACGACGTCTTTAGGTCAACATGTGAAACGTACGGATGATCTGCTGCTGAGCTCCACGTTCAACAATGTACGATGAACGGTGTGCTCCCAAAAACTTGTGCGTACCTAGCATTGTGTTCTTTCGACAGAGATGCCACAGATCACCATATATCCTATTTTACAGAGCAGACAAGCCCCCGAACCCCACATTCTGTGAAGAGCGCCTAGTGGTAGTTTCACTGTCCTTCTACCTCTTTCTGTAGATGCTCACGACATTAGCACGTGAACATTCGACCAGCTTCGCCGTTTTTGAGATACTCGTCCACAGGCTCTGCGTAATAGTAAGCTGCCCTTTGTCAAAGTGACTTATCTCAATGGCTTTTTACATTTGCAGCCCATACCTTCGCTAGGGTGACCATCCTTTCGTGTCTTCTCTGCTTACATACTTTCGTTACCGTGTTACGTGCCCGCAACGCCACCAGGTGGCAACCATTGTCGCCGTGTCATAATGTTTTGGCTTATCGGTGTATTTTGTACATGACTCCTTCGTTGTGCTGCTCTTCATCTGCTTTAATTCTCCCATATATAAGGAACATATCGACCAACTCTTCACAAATAAATCCATCAATACTGTTGTGTCTCACTTTTAGCACACAAATAGAACTCCTGGAACAAACAAACCGGAGGTGGAACCGCGCAGTACTGAATGCAGTCTTGAAGATGATGATTAAAGTGGCGTTACTGTTTTCAGCAGTAAGTAACGAAAGTTAATTGGATAAGTTTGTTTACAAACACAAGACTGAGTGGATACCACCGCTATTTGAGCTGTTCTGCAGATACACAGAGGCGACAAAAGTCCTGGGATACCTCCTAGTAGCGTGTCGGGTTTCCTTTTTCCTGGAGTACTGCATCAGCTCGACGTGGCATGTATTCCACAAGTCGTTGGAAGATCCCCGCAGAAATACTGAGCCATGCTGCCTTTTTAGCCGTCCATAATTGCGAAAGCGTCGCCGGTGCAAAAAATGGTTCAAATGGCTCTGAGCACTATGGGACTTAACTTCTGAGGTCATCAGTCCCCTAGAACTTAGAACTACTTAAACCTAACTAACCTAAGGACATCACACACATCCATGCCCGAGGCAGGATTCGAACCTGCGACCGTAGCCGTCGCGCGGTTCCAGACTGTAGCGCCTAGAACCGCTCGGCTACTGCGGCCGGCTTCGCCGGTGCAGGCTGTAGTGCAGGAACTGATCTCTTGATTATGTCCCATAAATTTTCGATGAAATTCGTGTCGGACGCTCGAATTGTACACATTTTTCTTCGAACCAATCACGAACAATCGTGACCCAGTAACATGGCACACTGTGGGCACTCTTGTGCAACGCAGCTAGCTCTTTATTCGCACGAAGTAATGGCCGCTATCGACGGGGATCTCAAGTTGATTCCGTATTTCTAGATTTCCGGAAAGCTTTTGACACCGTTCCTCACAAGCGACTTCTAATGACTTCTAATCAAGCTGCGCGCCTATGGGATATCGTCTCAGTTGTGCGACTGGATTCGTGATTTCCTGTCAGGTAGGTCGCAGTTCGTAGTAATAGACGGCAAATCATCGAGTAAAACTGAAGTGATATTAGGTGTTCCCCAGGGAAGCGTCCTGGGACCTCTGCTGTTCCTGGTCTATATAAATGACCTGGGTGACAATCTGAGCAGTTCTCTTAGATTGTTCGCAGATGATGCTGTAATTTACCGTCTAGTAAGGTCATCCGAAGACCAGTATCAGTCGCAAAGCGATTTAGAAAAGATTGCTGTATGGTGTGGCAGTTGACGCTAAATAACGAAAAGTGTGAGGTGATCCACATGAGTTCCAAAAGAAATCCGTTGGAATTCGTTTACTCGATAAATAGTACAATTTTCAATCCTGTCAATTCAACTAAGTACCTGGGTGTTGAAGTTACGAACAACTTCAGTTGGAAAGACCACATAGATAATATTGTGGGGAAGGCGAGCCAAAGGTTGCGTTTCATTGGCAGGACACTTAGAAGATGCAACAAGTCCACTAAAGAGACAGCTTACACTACACTCGTTCGTCCTCTGTTAGAATATTGCTGCGCGGTGTGGGATCCTTACCAGGTGGGATTGACGGAGGACATCGAAAGGGTGCAAAAAAGGGCAGCTCGTTTTGTATTATCACGAAATAGGGGGGAGAGTGTGGCAGATATGATACGGGAATTGGGATGGAAGTCATTAAAGCAAAGACGTTTTTCGTCGCGGCGAGATCTATTTACGAAATTTCAGTCACCAACTTTCTCTTCCGAATGCGAAAATATTTTGTTGAGCCCAACCTACATAGGTAGGAATGATCATCAAAATAAAATAAGAGAAATCAGAGCTCGAACAGAAAGGTTTAGGTGTTGGTTTTTCCGCGCGCTGTTCGGGAGTGGAATGGTAGAGAGATAGTATGATTGTGGTTCGATGAACCCCCTGCCAAGCACTTAAATGTGAATTGCAGGGTTGTCATGTAGATGTAGATGTAGATGTATTTGTCATCCATAAAAATTCCATCACTGTGTGGGAACAAGAAGTCTATGAATGACTCCCTATGGTCTTAATGTAGCCGAACGTAACCATTTCCATCAAAGATCGTTCACTTAGACCAAAAGACCCAGTCCATTCCATGTAAACAGGACCCATACCACTATGAAACCACCACCAGCTTGCGCAGTGTCTTGCTGACAATTTCGGTCCACACTTCGTGGTATCTGTGTCCCAGTCGAAACCTACCATCAGGTCTTACTAAATGAAATCGGGGCTTATCTGACCAGTTTACGGTTTTCTAGTCGTCTAGGATACAACCGACATGCTCACATACCCAGGAGAGGCGCTGCAGGCGTTATCGTGCTGTTAGCAAAGGCACTCACATCGGTCGTCTGCTGCCACACCCCATTAACGCCAAATTCCGCCGCGCTGTCCCAACAGATACGCTCGTCGTACGTCCCAGATTGATTTCTGTGGCTATCTCAAGCAGTGTTGCTTGTCTGTTAGTACTGACAACTCTACGCTTACGCCGCTACTCTCGTTCGTTAAGTGGAGGCCGTCAGTTACTGTGTTGTCCGTAGTGAGGTGTAATGCCTGAAATTTTGTATTCTCGGCGCTCTCAAGACACCGTGGATCTCGGAATATTGAGTGTCCTAACGATTTTCGAAATGGAATGTCTGATGCGCCTAGCTCCAACTATCATTCCGCGTTCACAATGTGTTAATTCCCGTCATGCGGCCATAATCCCGTCGGTAACCTTTCTACATGACTCATCTGAGTACAAATGACAGATGTAAGTGTAATTTCAGTGCAATACAGAAGCTGAGATAAGTGGGGGATATGAAAGCAGACGAAATACAATTACTCTATAAAGAGACACAGGAGACCACGGGTTCCATGTAGTCAGGAAATGTCCCTGAACAACCTCCGAAATTTTGTCGATGGAGTTTGTTGTCACCCTTTACAGAGTTCAGTACTTTGTAGCGAGGATGAACGGCTTTCTAAGCCGACTTGGGTTCTTCGGAGAACTAGCTATATTTTACTGAAGATTTCGGGGATCCCGTTGTTACGAGAGATGCCTGTGAACGAAAAGGAACGGCGCCGGCTGAGTGTAAGTTTCTCGCCAAGTTCCGGGAGAAGAACCATTACTCAACAGTCAGCCTATTAAGTGACCCGGATTTCTTACTTTACTGCTTGAGAGAACCGGTAATGCTGTTATAGGCATCCCTCAGTTCCACAGATTGATGTACATCTTTAGAAACATAAAAAATATTGTTCTGCTTTTCAACAGACGTCATTTGAGATTTTAACTACGTATATATTACATTTTTCTGTGACATGTTTACGGCGTTTGCTGCTTATACGAAGGAAGGGTTCAGTTTTATCTTCGATATTAAACTGCAAACAAATTTACAGGCATTATGAACACAATTTTTGAACACATCTGGCATACCCCTGTAAATTTTGAGGGAGCCAATTATCCTTCTGAAAAATATATTTCATGATTGTCATACAGCGAGAATATTGTCATGGACAGACATCGAGCGATATAGCACTGGACATACACAAGACGGTCCAAATGCTCGTCCTGCCGTCCTTCTTTAGGTCTTCGTCATTTTCCTAATGGTTCCTTTAAAAGGGTACGGCCGATTTCCTTTCTGGATCCGAGTTTGTGTTTCGTCTCTAAGGACCTAGTTGCCGACGGAACGTTAAACATTAATCTTTCTTGTTTTCTTCATTAATAGAGAAGAATCTTCCAAAAGGCATCAGTTCTGCTGATTAACTGCAGTGTCCTATAGGAAGTAACATTACGAAATGAAAATTTATGAACTACATCTCCTCTGAAATGAAGGGATCGACTTGTGTTACGATTAGCATACGCGAACATCAAACACGTTTAATAGTTTTATGTGTATTAAAAAATAGCTCTATAAGCAGTCCTCCAGTTTGTGCATTGCTAAAATTTGTTCTATTTACTTCTTTTTATTTTTACGCTGTTGTGATGACAGTGAGATTACAGTGCAGGAACGTGGTTTGCCAGCCCTGGCGCAGTCCGTACTCGCTTGAATATTAGCTCGTGATTATAAGTAGTTGATTGTATAATAATTGTCAATTAAGATAATATTAAACCGTAAGGAAGTTAAATAGAGTCTGTTTCTTATTATCTATTGCAGGTTTCACTTGTTTCAACGTATTTCTCGAAAAATACGAAAACTTAAGCTAAGGGCTGGTTTCCGTTTACTTTAGACGTAGGTTTTCAAAGGAATTTAAGACATTTGCTTAAGTATTAAGTGAAGAATTAGGTTGTTTTCATGTTGTTGTTGTTGTGGTCTTCAGTCCTGAGACTGGTTTGATGCAGCTCTCCATGCTACTCTATCCTGTGCAAGCTTTTTCATCTCCCAGTACCTACTGCAACCTACATCCTTCTGAATCTGCTTAGTGTATTCATCTCTTGGTTTCCCCCTACGATTTTTACCCTCCACGCTGCCCTCCAATACTAAATTGGTGATCCCTTGATGCCTCAGAACATGTCCTACCAACCGATCCCTTCTTCTGGTCAAGTTGTGCCACAAACTTCTCTTCTCCCCAATCCTATTCAATACTTCCTCATTAGTTATGTGATCTACCCATCTAATCTTCAGCATTCTTCTGTAGCACCACATTTCGAAAGCTTCTATTCTCTTCTTGTCCAAACTATTTATCGTCCATGTTTCACTTCCATACATGGCTACACTCCATACGAATACTTTCAGAAATGACTTCCTGACACTTAAATCAATACTGGATGTTAACAAATTCCTCTTCTTCAGAAACGCTTTCCTTCCCATTGCCAGCCTACATTTTATATCCTCTCTACTTCGGCCATCATCAGTTATTTTGCTCCCCAAATAGCAAAACTCCTTTACTACTTTAAGTGCCTCTTTTCCTAATCTAATTCCCTCAGCATCACCCGACTTAATTAGACTACATTCCATTATCCTTGTTTTGCTTTTGTTGATGTTCATCTTATATCCTCCTTTCAAGACACTGTCCATTCCATTCAACTGCTCTTCCAAGTCCTTTGCTGTCTCTGACAGAATTACGATGTCATCGGCGAACCTCAAAGTTTTTATTTCTTCTCCATGAATTTTAATACCTACTCCGAATTTTTCTTTTGTTTCCTTTACTGCTTGCTCAATATACAGATTGAACAACATCGGGGAGATGCTACAACCCTGTCTTACTCCCTTCCCAACCACTGCTTCCCTTTCATGTCCCTCGACTCTTATAACTGCCATCTGGTTTCTGTACAAATTGTAAATAGCCTTTCGCTCCCTGTATTTTACCCCGGCCACCTTTAGAATTTGAAAGAGAGTATTCCAGTCAACATTGTCAAAAGATTTCTCTAAGTCTACAAATGCTAGAAACGTAGGTTTGCCTTTCCTTAATCTTTCTTCTAAGATAAGTCGTAAGGTCAGTATTGCCTCACGTGTTCCAGTGTTTCTACGGAATCCAAACTGATCTTCCCCGAGGTTGGCTTCTACTAGTTTTTCCATTCGTCTGTAAAGAATTCGTGTTAGTATTTTGCAGCTGTGACTTATTAAGCTGATAGTTCGGTAATTTTCACATCTGTCAACACCTGCTTTCTTTGGGATTGGAATTATTATATTCTTCTTGAAGTCGGAGGGTATTTCACCTGTTTCATACACCTTGCTCACCAGATGGTAGAGTTTTGTCAGGACTGGCTCTCCCAAGGCCGTCAGTAGTTCCAATGGAATATTGTCTAATCCGGGGGCCTTGTTTCGACTCAGGTCTTTCAGTGCTCTGTCAAACTCTTCACGCAGTATCGTATCTCCCATTTCATCTTCATCTACATCCTCTTCCATTTCCATAACATTGTCCTCAAGTACATCGCCCTTGTATAGACCCTCTATATACTCCTTCCACCTTTCTGCTTTCCCTTCTTTGCTTAGAACTGGGTTTCCATCTGAGCTCTTGATATTCATACAAGTCGTTCTCTTATCTCCAAAGGTCTCTTTAATTTTCCTGTAGGCGGTATCTATCTTACCCCTAGTGAGATAGGCCTCTACATCCTTACATTTGTCCTCTAGCCATCCCTGTTTAGCCATTTTGCACTTCCTGTCGATCTCATTTTTGAGACGTTTGTATTCCTTTTTGCCTGTTTCACTTACTGCATTTTTATATTTTCTCCTTTCATCAATTAAATTCAATATTTCTTCTGTTACCCAAGGATTTCTACTAGCCCTCGTCTTTTTACCTACTTGATCCTCTGCTGCCTTCACTACTTCATCCCTCAAAGCTACCCATTCTTCTTCTACTGTATTTATTTCCCCCATTCCTGTCAATTGCTCCCTTATGCTCTCCCTGAATCTCTGTACAACCTCTGGTTCTTTTAGTTTATCCAGGTCCCATCTCCTTAAATTCCCACCTTTTTGCAGTTTCTTCAGTTTTAATCTACAGGTCATAACCAATAGATTGTGGTCAGAGTCCACATCTGCCCCTGGAAAAGTCTTACAATTTAAAACCTGGTTCCTAAATCTCTGTCTTACCATTATATAATCTATCTGATACCTTTTAGTATCTCCAGGGTTCTTCCATGTATACAACCTTCTTTCATGATTCTTAAACCAAGTGTTAGTTATGATTATGTTGTGCTCTGTGCAAAATTCTACCAGGCGGCTTTCTCTTTCATTTCTGTCCCCCAATCCATATTCACCTACTATGTTTCCTTCTCTCCCTTTTCCTACACTCGAATTCCAGTCACCCATGACTATTAAATTTTCGTCTCCCTTCACAATCTGAATAATTTCTTTTATTTCATCATACATTTCTTCAATTTCTTCGTCATCTGCAGAGCTAGTTGGCATATAAACTTGTACTACTGTAGTAGGTGTGGGCTTCGTATCTATCTTGGCCACAATAATGCGTTCACTATGCTGTTTGTAGTAGCTTACCCGCATTCCTATTTTCCTATTCATTATTAAACCTACTCCTGCATTACCCCTATTTGATTTTGTGTTTATAACCCTGTAGTCACCTGACCAGAAGTCTTGTTCCTCCTGCCACCGAACTTCACTAATTCCCACTATATCTAACTTCAACCTATCCATTTCCCTTTTTAAATTTTCTAACCTACCTGCCCGATTAAGTGATCTGACATTCCACGCTCCGATCCGTAGAACGCCAGTTTTCTTTCTCCTGATAACGACATCCTCTTGAGTAGTCCCCGCCCGGAGATCCGAATGGGGGACTATTTTACCTCCGGAGTATTTTACCCAAGAGGACGCCATCATCATGTAATCATACAGTAGAGCTGCATGCCCTCGGGAAAAATTACGGCTGTAGTTTCCCCTTGCTTTCAGCCGTTCGTAGTACCAGCACAGCAAGGCCGTTTTGGTTATTGTTACAAGGCCGGATCAGTCAATCATCCAGACTGTTGCCCTTGCAACTACTGAAAAGGCTGCTGCCCCTCTTCAGGAACCACACGTTTGTCTGGCCTCTCAACAGATACCCCTCCGTTGTGGTTGCACCTACGGTACGGCTATCTGTATCGCTGAGGCACGCAAGCCTCCCCACCAACGGCAAGGTCCATGGTTCATGGGGGGGGGGGGGGGGGGGGGGGGGTTGTTTTCATTACACATATATTTAGTAGTGCCGAATCTACTCGGCGAATTAAAGGTTTAAGTCCTATCTTTTATTTCCTTTCAAAACGCGTAAAGTATTATCGCACATACGCGATCATACAAGTTTTGATTTTTAACGTTAGTTTAAGTGCATTACTTTCTATATTAATAGTATACACGTATGTTTGTGTTCCACATAACTTTAGGGACTCTTGTGATGTGTAGTTAATAGAATATTACTGTTATTGCCTAGATAAATTTTGTAAAAGTATTGTAAACAACCATGAGGGAGAAGTGTCTCAGCTGCCGTATGAAAGTTAATTCTGGGGATCTGTGCAGCTGTTGTGACAGATGGTTACAATGGGGGGGAATGTAGAGGCATGGGAATTGGGGAAGTGAAAAACATGAAATGTCGTATGGCTAGGGCCTTCCGTCGGGTGGAGTGGTCGCCTGGTGCAAGTCTGTTTAGTTGGCGCCACTTTGGCGACTTGCTTGTCGATGAGGATGATATGATGATGAAGACAGCACTACACCCAGTCACCGAGCGGAGAAAATCTCCGACTCAGCCGGGAGTCGAACCCAGGCCCCTTGTATGACATTCTGCGACGCTGTCCACTTTTTTTTTTTTTTTTTTTTTTGCTTATCTCATTTTGTTCGTTATTGTGCGTTGCTTTTGTTTGGGGCGGACGTTCCATGACATCTGTTCAAGTGTATTATTGATCCATTTACTCAGTTTTTTTTTATTACAGAGAGCAGGTAACCCTCTCTGACCGAATACGCTGAGCTACCGTGGCGGACACTAGGGAGGTAAATGGGTCTCTTCCATAGAATTGCAGAGTATGTTCAAGGGGAGGAAAATAGATGAACAGGAAGGGAAGATTAAAACCCTTAAGACGTAACTGGATAGAGTTAGGGAGGAACTGATGAGGTTAAGAGGGGAGACGGGTGAAGACAGGTGGAAGCAAACAACAGGGCCAGAAAGAGAACGGTATCTGACAATTTCATCATTGGCACAAAGAATAAATTTACCTTGATACCTCAGTCAGCTAAGGAAGAGGCTCAAGTAGATGTAAGTGTAGTCAGCTCGCAACATACTTTCTCTAGAAAACCAACTGTTTCGAAAAAAGTAGAAAGCGGCAGGAAAGTTCTGTTGGCAAGTAGTAGCGAAGCAAGAGGCGTGGGCCAGATGTTGCATGAAAAATTTGGTGACAGTTACCAAGTCACAAGTATTTTCAAGCTCAGTGCATGTCTTAGCCAAGTGATAGAGGATGTAGGATAATTGTGCAAGGGTTTTCAAAGCAGGGTCATGTTGTGGTAGCGGGTAGAGCGCGAAACAGTATTGATAGGGATCAGGCCTACAATACTGAGTGTGACCTGATAAAAATAACATCTGCAACGATCCATACAAATGTTGGCTTCGTTCCTGCTTCCATGCGCTATGATTGGCCCCACCTAAACAGCTCTGTCAGCTCAATACGCAGCTAGATCAGCTGCTTTGGGCAGCTGCTTCATCAGGCATAGGTTTAGTTACTGTTGATGGTATTGGTAGGTGGGACTTCACAAGACATGGCCCGCATCTCAATAGGAAAGGGAAGGGTAAACTGGCTGGGATGACAGCAAAGTGTTTAAGAGAGGCCACTCATGGAAGTACCTCTTTTTTAGGCTACGATCAGTGTCCAGTCATCCAGAATTGATTCAAATTAAGCTTAATGAGCAGCTCATAACATTCTCATAACAGTACAGAGAAAAATATAGTATGTCACAAGATTCTCATAAAAGCACATGAAAAATAATGTTAGTATATTGCATCAGAACATCAGGGGATTAAAAAACAAAGTAGATGAGTTAATTGTTTTTTAGGAGACTTAGAAATTGAGGGTGGAGTAGATGCACTATGCCTGTCTGAACACCATATAGTCACAAGTATGGAAATGGTAAATGTAGGAGGATATAAGCTTTCAGCACATGTAAGTAGAGACACTATGGAGAGAGGAGGAGTTGCCGTATATGTTAAAATTTGTCCTAATGTGAAAAATTTGGAGACTAAAAAATTTTGTTTAGAGCTACATATAGAAGCATGCGTGTGTGATCTTAACCTAAATACTAGTACTTTTATAACTGTAGCCGTGTATAGGTCCACACTGGGAAATTTTTAGATATTTTGGAAAAACTTGCATTCTTTGTTGTGCTATCTGTCACACAAAGGGAAGCGACTTATTGTTTGTGGGAATTTCAATGTAGATTTTCTGAAAGAGTCCGATAAAAAGCTTCACCTTGAAGTATTACTTGGTTCTTTCAATTTGACGTCAGTTATTGATTTTCCTACTCGGATGGTACAGGAAAGCAGCACACTAATACATAATGTTTTTATAGACCAAGATAAATGTAATCAAATAAAAACTTTTCCTGTTAAGAATGGGCTGTCTGATCACGATGTACAACTAATTACAGTATGTGACATAGCTCCAGACAGTAATGGAAAAAAATAGTGCGTTCAATTAACGATGTAACAAATTGAAAATTTTAGGGAAAGCTTGCAACAGTTAGACTGGGATGAAGTGTACAGGTAACCTGATGCTAATTTAAAATTTAACCTATTTCACGATACCTTTGTGAGTGCATCTGAAAACAGTTTCCCTAAGACAACAGCGAAATATAATTGCAAGAAACCATGTTAAAAGCCATGGCTTACTAAAGGGATAAAAATATTCTGTAAACAGAAAAGGGGAATGTATCTTATAGCTAGGAGGTGTAATGATCCAGAAACAGTGGAACATTATAAAAGGCACTGCACTGTATTAAGAAAAGTAATTAAAAAGTCCCGAAGTATGCGCATTAGGTCTGAGATTAGCACATCTGATAATAAACTTCAAACAATTTGGAATATTGTTAAAAGGGTAACAGGGAAAAGTGTGTTAATAAGAAGTCAAAATTAGAAAACATTTTTAAAAATCATTTTTAAGTGTTATATAAAAAATGGGATCCAGCTATTCATTTGAAAATGCAAGACAGTATATGGAAGAGGCAGTACCTATGCAATTTGATAAAATTGAAATTCAACCCACATCTTCTACTGAAATTTGGAAAATAATAACTTCACTTAGAAGCAAAAGCATTTTAGTGTGTAACATTATCCGCCACTGTATCAAAAGCACCGTGGGGAAGGTCATTCGCAACAGTCGTCCAAACGACGGAGAATTTTACACATTGACAATGCGGGCACATACCCTGAAGAATTTCATTGGCTGTGACAACGGACGCAGAAGCCTACGCTTACTTAGTGTATGAGGTAGTATACGTTGATTATTTTTCTGTTTACAAAAACGACCGTATTTATATTCACTGCTGCAGGTCAGTAACGAACCAAGTTGAAAGGTGTTTGGAAATTACGGAGTACGAAATGGAACTGAATACGGCGCACAAGTGAGGATCCGATGCCGTAAGACGGTGCTGACGCAGAAAATGTCAAGTGGCGGAAGCCGGCATTCAGTCGGGCCGCGACTTCAAACGGGCCCGCTAATGCCCGCTGACGCTCCCTCGTTAAACGCGACCACTTGCGCACATCGTGGCCCTGCTGCGGCGGCGGCGGTGCGGTGCGGTGCGGCAGTCTCGCCAGCACACCAAGCCATTCAAGGGCGGAGTGACGCACCTCTTCACCTGTGCAGCTATGAGAAAGTCTTATTCATCAACCATATCTCTGATGCATTCTGTTCATTGGAATGGAGTAAACTAACAGTTTGATGTTTGAATAAGTACAGCATTCTTCGGCACTGTAGAGAATGTGCGATAGAATTTTTTTATGTGAAACATCAGAATATTCACAGTGTAACAAAAATTTGCAATCTCTGACAAACACTGTAAATATCGTTTAATAAATTCTTAGTTTTATGTTCCATGAATCATTTCTACGATTATTTGTAATGATGTGGGACGGGTAAGTTTACGTTCATGTTATAGAGTCCTATATAAAAATGGCTACATGCTGACTGTTAAGGGGGGATGTAATGGAAAATGTAAACATTCATTTAAAAAATCATTACAGCCATATTTATTAATGTATAGATCTAAAATATTGCATGTGTAAAGCAAAAGAGCTGTCTTGTAACTGAAAATAGAATAAAATATGCAGGGTTAATATTTTGCCAGAAATTTGAATTTTTCATTTTTTTATTGTCTTTTTTTATAAAGAGTCGTAACTCAAATTCTAATCATGAAATTAATCTGAAAATTTTATTGTAGTGTCCTGAGAATGTTATAAGGCCACTGAACTACAGTTATTAATTTATGGTCAGATAGTATCATTAATGGAGTTTTTAATTTTGTGCATCCAAAATTAACTTTTCTTTCCACGTACAATCACCTAAAATTCAGAATGAAGTTCCAGGATCACTAATTTTTTACTTACAGGAAGACAGCAACGCGTTGCGAACATTTCCTGAAAATTTCATGGCATTAGCGCATATACTTTTTGAGAAAAGCCTTCTAATTACGTAAAAAATGTAACAAAGAAAATGAGGTTCAAAGACTTTCTTCTCATACTTTTTACATTTAATAAGCTTACCTCAATTTTAAAATCCTCCATACTGATACTCTCATCCTCTAGATTTCTCTTCTCTTCTTTTCGTATCTGCCTGGCCTGTGTTTGCGGGTAAGACACTGATCTGTTAGCTTTCGTGACCCTGTTCTCGTCGATGGTGTAAAATGCTTTTCTTGTAAACACACCAGGCTCTATACCAACTCTCTTCAGTACTTCAATTCTGCCATTATTCCCGTTATTGTAACATAAAACTGCATCACAGACACCTATTTTGAGTACTTCGAGTCTACAGAATGTCCTTTTTGAGCATCTAATCCAAATTAAATTTTTGAGGCTTTCATTTGCATTTTCCGTCTTTCCGAGAAGATATTTCCTCAATAAATCAGGGTTTGCAAGAAATCTGAATGTGGGCTTAATTCCATTCATAACGGGTCGTGATAATGAGTGTTTATGTGAATACGTCTCATTTCTGTTGTTGACTTTACACCAATCGCCTTTCGGAAACGGTTTGTTCATTGGTGTTTGGTCAGTGGATAGTTTGTGGAACAGAATTGCCCACACAGCACACCTCTTTTCCTCTAAATTACGTGTGTTTTTCCTGATAGCTCCCTCATAAAATAACTGAAGAGAATCAATTCCTTTTAGAGTAAGACTGCCTTTTCCTCTTACACCAAGCCTCTTTTGGATGTGGCCAACACGTTCCAACTTTTCTATTCTTGTATTGTACGGATTTTTATGGATGTAGGAGATTCACTGTCATGAAGATCTACTCCATGATCTATTTCATATTAGTTTATTTCCACCAATTCCTCCACTGCTTTCTTGATAGAAACTTTTGCAGTATCACATACAGCATCAGACATTTCTTTATTCATATTTTCAAACCTTGTACAAGGTGGAGGCATCTTCAGAAAACCATACAATAAATGACCTCCTTCCCTGCCCTGTCCAAGGCATCTAAGAGCATATGCTAACCTAAAATTGCTTTCATAGGTACCAGTGTTAGTTTTTTTGGAGGAGGAAAATGAAAATTCATAGCTACACGAATTATAAATTAATTTAAAATCACAAGCTATTCCCACTCTTCTCTCTTCAACAACAATCATGCATTCCGTATTTTTACGGCTAACATATGAACATGAAAACTTAATAGCCCGGCAGATAACTAAATCAATAAGTCTGAATCCAGTGGAATACATATCAACATCATTCACGCAACTGTACAATTCTCCGTCCCAAGTTTCGATGCTGAAGCAGAGAGCTTATGTTCTTCATTTCGAGCTTATTTCTCTTTTTCGTTGGTAAACCGATTTTCATGAAACCTCCGTTTCCTAGACACAGTTTTTCCTCCATTTATTATGCATAAATCTTGACTTCCACGGAAAGGTTTGCGAATTCAACCTTCCACCTACTAATATGTGATAGTATTCTCAACAGGTAAGTAAATGCAAGAAAGTTTTCAGGCAAAGATATAAATATCAGCCAGAGATATAGACGTCAGCGAAAGATATCAAAATAAAATCGCCTTCACACTGACAAAAAACAATGTAAAGGCATTTCTAAAGCTGCTATCACGATAAAATTCACACACAATATAGATTAAACTGAGTAGATCAAGAAAATAATATTTCTGAAAAATCGATTTGTTGGACAAAAATCCATTACATTCCCCCTTAACAAATTTTCTTTTCATGCTGATGTGAATTACTAATTTCCACTCATCACCGTTGCATATTACATAAACAGAGCTACTTCTACGGAACAGAAGGAACTGTCAAGGAGAAACATTATCAGTTTGTTTTCAAATTTAACATTTCTGCCTATCACACAAGTTTTATCATTGGGTAATTGATAAAAATTTTGGTGACAGCTTTGCATACCCCTTTTTGTGCTAAAGACAACCTTAATGTGAAATACTGAATCATTTTTTCTTCTGGTATATTAATCATGTACATCTTTGTTTCTTTTCGACTCTTAGTGGGATATTTACAACAAATGTATCCCTTTAAACAGCACTCAAAATGCTTAATGCCTAAAACGGATGTCTGCAAGATGTTCATGTGCGAGTACTGCATGGTATTCTTACTTAGCGCTTTCTTAACAATGACAATTTTATTTCTTAAACATGAGTTACTCCAGAATATTTTTCTACGCGATATGGTTGAATGGAAATATGCAAAATACGTTAACTTACTAATCAGTCTCTCCCTGAAGCTTGCAACGACTCGAAGCGCAAATGTGGCTCGACTGAGTTGTTTTAAGAGTTCCAACATGTATTTTCATTTCAATTTGAAACAATGGGACGATCAACTTTGTGTGTGCAGCGAACCGTCAAATAAAATGTCAAAAACGTTAACTTACCTCACTTGTGTCCTAACCAGCTCTAATTACGTATCTGTAACGTTTCATTTTGACCTGGATGATTCAGTTCAGGTGTTTTGCTTATTTCTTAAGTTTGTTGCTGTTAACGTCGATTATTCACAACCGTAAAAGTCTGATTAATATTATGAAACTAGGAAATTCAAGCATAAATTGTTTCAGTATAACTTCATTAAGGCCTTCTGCAATGCTTTAGTTTTTCGTATTACATTGCGTATACTTTCAAATACTGAAAAGTAACAGTATTTCGTTCAGTGTAATAAATAGTTCCACTCAAAGCAGAGTACATCCCTGTTACTTTTACTTACTTGCTCTAACATAGCCACGACAGGTAATTCAGGTAGGAGTACGTATTTCACTTTAAATCAATAAAAGTTTAAAAATTGCAGAGATGCCGTTGGTACTGACACAGAATAAACATCAGTCGAATGTCTAATCGTAAGTGCACTGGCTTCTGTCCCAGAACGTGCATGCTGCTCTGCACACAAATAGAGTACCGTGGAGAATAGTGCTTCGAAAAATGGTCACAATATTATTTTTTTCAATAAGTGTATTGCAAATCTTCAGATTACGTAAGCCTTTTCCTTAAGAGTGAAATAGGGTATCACACTGAAACGTTATCATAAGAAGAACGTTCCGTGTAATGAATACGTTAATGGGGGCATGTAAATCTTTGCTTTAAAAATTGTGAGTGAATTAATGTGGTTTTGAAAGTAGCGTGGGAAGTAGCTAGCGTTTTAATTCTATGACTGGGGAAACTACACATAAAATGAAACATCATTGTGCTGCTTTGCAATATCCATCCAATAACCGATAAGAGATTTCATTTTTATAAGTTTTTTCCAGACGTTTTAAGTAATTATTAACTGGTTAGTGGACGTTAACAATTTTATAAGAAGTGTGTTTAACATGTACCCAATATACAATATTCAAGCAACACTAAAAATAACCTACATGCAGGTTAACATTATGCAATAGAAAATTTGAACGATATTAATGTAAAAAGAGACAGGACTATTAATTCAAGAAAAGAGCGCGTTTACAAGTTGTGAAGAACATTTGAGAAAATGATAAATCACGTTACATGACGAAGCGACAGATATGTGTTTAAATTTTGGGTAGTCATCTTCTTCTTCGTCCTCTGTTTCCCGCTGTTTTCCTGGAGTCTCTGTAGTTCACAGTAAACTGTTAATTTTAGGATATACGTTATCGGCTTCACGTAACAGAACCTTGCCCTCTTCGTAAAATCTTTGCTGGCATTTTCCCTTAACTGGTTCTCACTAAGAACAAACCATGTGTACACAGCCATTCAGTCCTTTGATACCTTAGTTCGTTGACAGTTATCCGTAAGAATCATTCCTTATATTGAAACGTTCCTCATTGGTCATTCTGTATGTCCATAATATTTTTAGGGCTCTTAACCAACACCAGGCATCAGAGGCCTTTTGTATTCTGGTCTCCATAATACCCGTGCGGCAACAGTTGCTCCGATTAACTTTATTCGATTTCTTTTTTCTGCTGGTATGGGCACCTTACGCAATGGCCGTCTTAGATTTTCTTCAGATTTACAGGACTTACTCTCGTGCCTGGACATCAATTTCCTAAAGTAGTACGATATAATTCTCGTAAAATTAGACGTAATTGCCTCAAAATTAGATGTTTTCGAATTGTTGTTAATAAAAAAATATTCCAAGTTAATCAACAATGTGGCCGTTAGCTGAGTCACAAGGGGGTCTAGGTCTAATAGATTTTCAGAAAAGAACAATAAAGTTGTATGCAAAGCATGATTAGACCGCATCTAAAAATATCCAGGTATCGTCACAGCAGACTTGCTAAAACTGTCGGAACCTGGGAGCCTCGACCCTCCGACTAAAGTTGCGCCGACTAATCTCAAACGAAAACCCGACCGGCAATTTTACAACGAACTTCGTTACATCCAAATTATGCCAAGAAACCACTCACATATAAAAAAAAGTTAGATAGTGAACGACATGATGTAGAATATGAAACGAAACAAAACTGAAAAAAATACCCAGACAAAAACTGGAAGATGGTCTACAGCAATCTCAACACAAACATCTCGTCAAGTGATATGAAGAAATACTGGTACATAGGAGTAAACAAAGTTATAAGTACGAACGAAAGGTTTCATTCAATTGATTCATGCAACACAAACTTAAATAAAAATGCTCTCTTGTAGACACGCTGCCACACAATTTCACTCGTTGTGGCTACCTATTTACCTGGAAGGAGAACCAAAGATAAAACAGCTTTAGTTGAAAGAATTGATAGGAATTGTTGATTCCCGATCAGCTATCATGTCCACACATGAATAAAAGTGCGAGTAGGGCTCTGCTAAAGATATACTACGCCTTCCACATCGCTGGCAACGGGTTATACACAACGCGAGTCACTACTTTGAAGGACAGTAACAGGTCAAAGATGTAACGCATTTGTATCGGTTGTGAATGAATAGTTGCCAATATTTAAGTTCCAACCCTCGTATTTATTTATTTACACTTCAAGTCCCGTACGACCAAACTGAGGAGCAAATCTCCAAGGTCATGCAAAGTGTCAATACATGAAATTACAACATAAAAATAATAACACATAAAAATAAAATGTTTATGAACCCGAAAAATTTCAAGCCATAAGTTTAAGTAAACGCAGTCAACAGTACAACAAGAATCAGTTTAATTTTTCAAGGAACTCCTCGATAGAATAGAAGGAGTGACCCAAGAGGAAACTCTTCATTTTCGATTTGAAAGCGCGCTGATTACCGCTAAGATTTTTGAATTCTAGTGGTAGCTTATTGAAAATGGATGCAGGAGTATACTACACACCTTTCTGCACAAGAGTTAAGGAAGTCAGATCCAAATGCTGGTTTGATTTCCGGCGAGTATTAACTGAGTGAAAGCTGATTATTCTTGGGAATAAGCTAATATTGTTAACAAGAACTGACAGTAAGGAAAATATATATTGAAAGGTCAATGTCAGAATACCCTGACTCGTGGACCCGGGTCGACAAGAGGTTCGTGAACATACACCACTTATGTTCAAAATGTTCAAATGTGTGTGAAATCTTATGGGACTTAACTGCTATGGTCATCAGTCCCTAAGCCTACACATTACTTAAGCTAAATTATCCTAATGACAAACACACATACCCATGCCCAAGGGAGGACTCGAACCTCCGCCGGGACCAGCCGCATACACCACTTATATTAGAGGGCATATCCTCAACATTGTGTATAAGGACCTTTTGCTGTCTGTTGCTAAAGTAGTGGAATATTTAAGTCACGTCATGTTCTCACAAGGATTTCTATACGCTTACTTCGGGTGAGTTGTTTCCACTTTCATTGCTCTGTCAAACTGTTCTCGCTGTGCCGTTTCTCCCATTTCATCTTCATCTACGTCCTCATCCAAAATATTATCTAGAAGTTTGCTTCCTCTGCACAGCCCTTCTATACATTCCGTTCACTTCTCAGCCTTTCTATCCTATCGAGCGAGACAACTCAGTGGTCGGCACATTGCACTCGCATTCGAGATGACGACAGTTCAGATGTCCGTCCAATCCTCCAGATTTCTCTAAAGTCTGTCGTGTGGCAGCCGTAGGAGGAAGCGGACGTGAGGCAACATTCTCCCGCCCAGCGCCGAGTAGAGGATGCCTCTACGAGAGTTTGTCGAGCTTATTGGCAGAAATTTGACGAGAAGACCACCGTAATCTTTAGGCATGTCTTCACCTCAACGTATTTTCTGTTTAATGGGGAATACTATGAGCAAACGGATGGAGTCGCAATGGGCAGCCCACTCTCGCCCGTGGTCGCGAATTTGTGCATGGAGTACTTCGAGGAGGAAGCCTTGGCGCCATCCAATTGGAAACCTACTTGTTTCTTCCGTTATGTCGATGACACGTTCGTCATCTGGCCCCGTGGTAGGGACAATCTCTTGGATTTCCTTACACACCTAAACTCCATACATCCAAACATCAAATTCACTATGGAGACCGAAACAGAAGGAAGATTACCATTCCTGGACGTCATGGTCAAGAGAAGAGCTGATGGTACCCTGAGCCACGGTGTGTACAGGAAGAAAACGCACACTGACCTGTACCTGCATGCAGACAGCTGCCACCACCCTTCTCAGAGGAATGGAGTACTAAAAACACTAGTACACAGGGCGCGCAGCATCTCAGACGCAGAGAATCTGCCCCAGGAACTGCAACACCTCAAAACCGTGTTCCGAAGAAACGGGTACTCGGAATGGCAGATTAGACGCGCTCCGTCCCACCACCACAGCACAACCTGTGGAGACGGATGAAGTCACGGAAGAAGAGGCAGCCACTACCTTTATTCCGTACAATGGCGCACTATCGGGGAAAATCGGCCGTATATTAAAGACACACAGAGTTAAAACCGTCTTTTTCCCTCCCAATAAAACACGGGCATTACTGGAAAGTGTGAAAGATGACCGCGGTTTGAGGAAGGCCGGCAAATACCAAATTCCCTGTGACTGTGGGAAGACTTATATCTGACAAACAGTACGCACCATCGAAGATCGTTGCAGAGAACATCTAAGGCACACTCGACTGAAATATCCAAATAAGTCGGCAGTAGCAGAGCACTTTTTGTCCGAGAAACACGAGATGGGTTATGAGCGTACCAAGATCCTGGCTCAGACCTCTAAATATTGGGACAGCGTTATAAGGGAGGCTATCTAAATTCGCACCGGAGAAGATCTTATCAACCGAGATTGCGGCTACAATCTCAGCAAGGCTTGGGCTGCGGCATTGAATGTAAATAAGAAGACTCTCAGCAAGAAGTACGAACTGGCGACCAGGGCGGACGTAGCAAGCACATCGACGCAGCGACAAATTCCGACGCCCACATCTTCGCGACCGCCGGCGCGCGGGCGCGGACGGCGAAGAGAGCGGCCCGCGGGTGGGGGGAAGGGATTTAAATCGGCCGCCCACCCTCAGAAGCTCAGTTCGTCAGAGCACCTGACGATGTGGACATGTCTGATAGCCGAAATATTGTGCCCTTTGGACACTATGAAGCGGCAGTATACCCGTGGACTGTTCGAGCAACAAATACGCCGGGAGAAACTGAAGAATCACAATAATAATATTAATTACAATAATCATGATTGGCTGCATGGTTCACGTGTACACCAGTAGACAGACTGCAGAGCATTGTGAAAGATCACCCAGATGTTGTACTGTAAGTGTAAATTATTCGATAGCTGTCACCACAAGGAAGGACACTGTAGACACTATTTCTTAGTGTTTACAGAAAAACACTTATACGTTCTAACACAGGGTCAAACGTATGCCTACTAATAACTGTGTTCTCTCAGGGACTTCTAACATGACATATAAATTTGTTATATACCTATACTCTACAATTCGGTGTAATCCACATTAATAGTCAATCCCAAATGTCTTATCATTATGCACGATCACATTGCTGTTGTGTGACGGTGAGGTCTGTGTGTACGGCCCTAAATAAAAGTATTTCAGTCGGAAAGCCTCATATGTTCAAATTATGTCACACTTTCAAGTGTAATCAGCAGTAAAGAAGTGGTAGAATAGACTAAAATGCAAGCTTAGAAAAAGAAAGTGGTAGAATTAACAGCCAACATTAAGATAACATGATTAGGGGCACTGCCAGTCATTTATCGCGTGTTACTGCATACCTAGTAATTAACAGAGAGACTGCCCAACACCAGGAACTCATTCAGCCTGAATGAATTTTGCAAAATGCTGTGTCTTCCGCCTGTCTGTCAACTTACCACCCATGCCAAAGGTGCACAGAGATGTTAAAAGCCTTGACAATGATTGTCAGATAGCACACATGGCTGGCATGAGTCCTGATGCACTGTGTTCTCATTCCATTTCAGTGATATGCAAATCACATGAATTATAAGTATCAGGGCATTCATAATTTCTCAGAACCCAAATCCTCTGATGTACACACAAAGTACAGATAGTATGTTTTTGTAATTGCATGGCATCACAGTCCACATAAACCACGAAGAATCTGAGACATGGGTACAGCATTAGCTAGTGTTTCAATCAAATTTTTGTTCGGATATGTGCATATGTCAACACTGAACTGGCTTACCACCCCACAGTAAAAGTAGGCTTGCATCATATTTCCTCTTTATAATTATACGCCACATCTCGGTGATGAACAAATCCTGTAGTTTTTGCACGTAACACACCACAAAAATCCGAAATTTGCTCAACATGTGATAAATGACTGAAGTATATGAAATGTATTCACAGTTGCGAATATGAACAACAATCAGCTGTATAAGGGAACGACAACAACGACAATTTTTGTTAGACCAGGACTCGAACGCGGAATTCCTGCTTTGTACAAGTGGTCACCTTACTCGATTTGGCTACCAGTGGATAATTCATGGAAGACCAAAACTTCCATATGATGTCGTTTCTGCATCACAATGTATACTCAAACTCACATTACGCAATTCCAATTCAGGAGAGAACAATTTAATTGGAAATTGCTGCCTGATATATGCAGATAAATACGGTATTGCAGCGTCAGTGTTGTTAAAAAGAACATGCACGCACAAATACAGGCTGTGACACACGAACTACTATATATGAGAGTTTCGGTGTGGCTGTGAGTCGTGTATGGGTAGCCAAAGCAGTTGGGGCGACTGCCTGCATAAAGTGGAAAATTAGTTTTCGAGTCTCTGTCCAGCACAAATTTTCATTGTCGTCATTTTCTTGTGCAGCTGATGCTTGTTCGTATTTGCAACTGTGAATTCATTTAATGTATTTTATAATTCCTGTAGTCGCTGCAGTGCCTGCTCCGTCAGACGTGCATGCATGTCCCGAATGAACACTGTATCGTTTTTCTTAACAACGCGAGCACTGCAATATAGTAAACAATTGTAGTTTGGCTCGAACATGACGGGTAAACGTGTATTTTTGCGAATGCTTATTGACATTACCATAGTGTGGTGGAACTGTAGTGCACTGACATATATAATCTTATCTCTTGTAGTGTTTGAGGAAAAAGCGATATCTTGATCATGTGACTGGCTTATAAGCCCTTAAGTGGTAATGCGTTGGCTCTTTCAGGTATCTATTTCTTTACCAGCAAGACAGTCAGGTCTCTAGAGATGTACAGATATTCTTTGCAGGCCTTGTACTAGATTTTGTCATTATTCTTAACACTTGTAAAGAAAACCGCTAGGAAGGTGGTTCTTTCGCCAGCCTTAGTAACCTAAACCAGCCATACGTTGAAGTACTGTTCGAAAATGTCGAAATCGAGACCATCCACTGCGCTGAGGGACACACAAAATTAAAAAAAAACAATGTCTTTGCTTAAAAAAGCGTGGTTACATACACTGTGTCAACGAAAGGATGTTTACCAGTTTACACCAGAATGGAATCTCATAACTGGGAACACATTTGACACATGCCCAAAGCGGAGAATAGCAGGTCATAGTATGCTTTTTCTCTACAGATGTGTTGTTATTCTTTGCATTTCTCTTACTAGATTTTGTTCTTATTCTTAACACTAGCAAAGAAAACCGCTGAGAAGGTAGTGTTTTTGCCATCATAACAACCACAAAAAGTACTGGTCGGAAATCTTGGAATTGAAATGATTTATTGCAATAATTGACACAAGAAGGAAAAAAAGTTTTATACTGTTCAGTTCGATCAGGATCTGCTGAAAAAGTATGGTTATATACGTCAAAATGTAGCGAACTAGTTGTTGTTGCTGTACACCAAGTCATATGCACAGAAGTAGTGGTTTAACATACGAACGGATGTGTACCAGTTACGTCGAAATACAATCTTATAGGTGGGAACCAAATGCATCGTATGTTTGACCCTAGCTTGAAATTCACACAGCTGTATGAGGTTGGAAGCGGAAGTGTTCCGCAGCAGCCTGCTCTCATATTTCAGTGGGGGCTCTCTCTGTCTACAGAAAAAAAATGTCAAGCAGTGTGTGGTTTTTAGCAGTTTGTCTACTGGAGTAACGCATACGGAAAAATCTAAAAGTATTTTCTCGTATATCCCTTAATGCAGTAATGGTCTTAATTTCGGCATTTTTCGATCAGTGCTCGAATGAAAAATTTGTAATTTATCCATTCCGGATTTAAATTTTCCAGCCAGCAATTTGACAAGTACAAAGAAGGTATATTATTTTACCTCGTATCTCCTGCATAGGTTTGTTTTTAAAAAATACTCCACATGCACCTGGATGTATCCTACTAGCTATTCTATTCCACATTCTTTCAGAATTTCCTTTAGAACATTAACTTCACAATTCTTGCATGTATAGGGTAATACTGTAGATAACAATTGAAACTTGACACATGAAACACATCATCCACATGCCAGAAGTCTTGATACAATAGTGCCTCGATTTCCTGATTAAATAATTAAAACTATAGACAGGTACATAACAGTTTGCATTTAATACAGTGATTGTTATTGTCATAAGACCTACGAAATTGTTTGACAGACCTGTGGCAAAAAATGTTTCCTGCTGCTTGAACATAACACTTGCAGTAAACGGCCTCGATTTCAACATTTTCGAGTAGTACTCCAATATGTGATTGTTTGTGGTTACTATGGCTGGCAAAACCACCACCTTCCCAATGATTTCTTTGCCACCGTTAAGAATAACGACGAAGTTTAGTAAGAGGAATGCAAAGAATAGCAGTACACCTCTAGATACCGGAATGTCTTGCTGGCAAAGATGTAGATACCTAAAGGAGTCAATATGCTGAGCAGACATAAAGCATTATCTGTTAAGAACTTATAAGCCAGTCAAATGGCTATGATGTCACTTTTCGATGTGTTAGTTCAGCGGTCTAACGCTGCAACAGACAGCAGTATATGTATAAATGCGTTACAGTTCCATCACGCTACACTAAAGCACTCGCAAAAATGCGAATGCCACCTATGATGTTCAATCCATTCTTTACATTTACATATGTCTGAACAATAATGTGACTGAAGTGCTAACTAATTCTGCATACATGTTGCAGGTTTTTCATGGTTTACGTGGGTTGTAACGCAGCACCATCATAAAAGCGTACTACAACCACAATTGTACACTTTGCATGTGTATCAAAGGCTTTCCAATTTGAGTAGTAGATTGAGTTCTCATTTAAATGACTTGATACTTGTAGTTTAGCTGATTTGCATATCGCTAAACTGGAATGGGATGCGTCAAGATGCATGCTGAGCACACGTGCTGTCTGACAATAACCATCAAGGGCTGTGACATCTCCCCCCCCCCCCCCCCCGTCTCTATCTCTTTTTTTTTTTTTTTTTTTTGCTGTATGTATCTCATCATCTGGCTGCTAATTGCTAATTGTAACAATCTTTTTCTACATTTTCATGTTGGTCTAGTATATCACTTTCTCACTGCTGGTTATATTTGGCAAGTGTGAGATAATTTGAACATGGAAGGCTTTCTGATTCAAACAGTTTTACGCACAGGTGCACACACAGACCTCCCCCCACCTCACAGGAGCACTGTCATTATGAATAACGATAAGATATCTTCGACTGTTGCACGTTTGCATTCAACATCATAACAGTTAGTTATTAATGTACCAGAATTTCACATTTGCAATGGCTTATCTAGTGCTTACATTAAGATGTGATCTTGCAGTGTTAATCACTTAAATATGTTACCTAAACAAACATATCCCGAAATTTCATTACTGTACATTAATTTTGTTTTGGTTTTACGTTTTTTCCGTCAGTGTGTATACCATGTTGACAGCAGTAACAGGTATGTAGGTGTTGACCTGAAGAAACCTGTCCCTTTATACACTCCTGGAAATGGAAAAAAGAACACATTGACACCGGTGTGTCAGACCCATCATACTTGCTCCGGACACTGCGAGAGGGCTGTACAAGCAATGATCACACGCACGGCACAGCGGACACACCAGGAACCGCGGTGTTGGCCGTCGAATGGCGCTAGCTGCGCAGCATTTGTGCACCGCCGCCGTCAGTGTCAGCCAGTTTGCCGTGGCATACGGAGCTCCATCGCAGTCTTTAACACTGGTAGCATGCCGCGACAGCGTGGACGTGAACCGTATGTGCAGTTGACGGACTTTGAGCGAGGGCGTATAGTGGGCATGCGGGAGGCCGGGTGGACGTACCGCCAAATTGCTCAACACGTGGGGCGTGAGGTCTCCACAGTACATCGATGTTGTCGCCAGTGGTCGGCGGAAGGTGCACGTGCCCGTCGACCTGGGACCGGACCGCAGCGACGCACGGATGCACGCCAAGACCGTAGGATCCTACGCAGTGCCGTAGGGGACCGCACCGCCACCTCCCAGCAAATTAGGGACACTGTTGCTCCTGGGGTATCGGCGAGGACCATTCGCAACCGTCTCCATGAAGCTGGGCTACGGTCCCGCACACCGTTAGGCCGTCTTCCGCTCACGCCCCAACATCGTGCAGCCCGCCTCCAGTGGTGTCGCGACAGGCGTGAATGGAGGGACGAATGGAGACGTGTCGTCTTCAGCGATGAGAGTCGCTTCTGCCTTGGTGCCAATGATGGTCGTATGCGTGTTTGGCGCCGTGCAGGTGAGAGCCACAATCAGGACTGCATACGACCGAGGCACACAGGGCCAACACCCGGCATCATGGTGTAGGGAGCGATCTCCTACACTGGCCGTACACCACTGGTGATCGTCGAGGGGACACTGAATAGTGCACGGTACATCCAAACCGTCATCGAACCCATCGTTCTACCATTCCTAGACCGGCAAGGGAACTTGCTGTTCCAACAGGACAATGCACGTCCGCATGTATCCCGTGCCACCCATCGTGCTCTAGAAGGTGTAAGTCAACTACCCTGACCAGCAAGATCTCCGGATCTGTCCCCCATTGAGCATGTTTGGGACTGGATGAAGCGTCGTCTCACGCGGTCTGCACGTCCAGCACGAACGCTGGTCCAACTGAGGCGCCAGGTGGAAATGGCATGGCAAGCTGTTCCACAGGACTACATCCAGCATCTCTACGATCGTCTCCATGGGAGAATAGCAGCCTGCATTGCTGCGAAAGGTGGATATACACTGCACTAGTGCCGACATTGTGCATGCTCTGTTGCCTGTGTCTATGTGCCTGTGGTTCTGTCAGTGTGATCATGTGATGTATCTGACCCCAGGAATGTGTCAATAAAGTTTCCCCTTCCTGGGACAATGAATTCACGGTGTTCTTATTTCAATTTCCAGGAGTGTATTTGCAAATTGGAGACATACGGATATTCGTATTGTTCAGTGGGCAGATGGATCGAGCACTTAGGGGCAATTTGTAGCACTGTACGGTCGGTGCAAATTTCCCACGAAGCGACTCGATCGCTCCCCCCTCCGCTCAGACCTCCCCCCACCCCAGCCTACAAACCACTACGCACTCCGCGCTCTCGCGCAGTGTTTTGTCTGATTCGGCCTGCGCACAAGCTAATGGGAAGCCCACTGTTGTCGTTGTCGCTCAGCAGCCCGGGCCAGCAGCTGGACTTCGACTTAGCGAGGACAATAACCGCGAGTCAGACGGAGGTATGGTGATGCTGGGGAGGCGGCCTGACACGTCGTAGAAGGACTGGTTGACAACCAAGCCCTACTGAAGGTACCTTCGACGTCAGAACGGTTCCATGTGTCAATCACTCAGGTGTCGCAGTTCCTACCAGAACAAGAAGTATCACTCCGATTCTGAATAATGGAGGTGCCGTCCTTAACATCGGTCGATCTATTTATCGTTATCTAGACGAAACGCAATCTAACAAGTAACAGACCAAGAACACGAAAGGCGAAGGGAAGGAAGACACACTCCATTTGTCTCCACCATAAGAAAAAAGTCCACATCGTGCTTTCTGGGGCACAGAAGAGGGCTGAACGACTAAAGCCTGCAACGGTCGCGTCAATTAAGTCCTTAACCTGCAACCACGTACGAGACTCGTGGTCCGATGTTCGGGCCAAATGGGTGATTACTAGCGTGGTCCATGTTCCTTCGGTCGGGCGGAATGTAAACTTCACGGACGGACGGTCACGACTTGTGATGTGGGCCACCACACACAGCACAGGCCAGGCTTGTGATCGATCCTTGTTATCTCTTTCTATCACATTCATTTACAAATTATTCTTGCACACGTTCGCACGTCGAAATATATTTTCCTAACTATTAAAGAACGGATCCCCAAAAAGCGTTTTCAGACATAAATGTTGTGATGACAACAGTCAGCGGTATGTTGACAGTTGTGCTACTTATAGTGACAGTAGTGACATCATACGTATTGTACGTCAAAAATTCAAGACATTAGTTACTGAGGATTATACCGCTGACGAAGATCAATTACCAGAGTCCTGGATTTGGAATGAGATACGAAATAATGCAAGAATGTGGAACTGTACAATGTCTCCTGGCATGGAAGAGGCAGCCTTACGTCGGTAAATAAAATAGAACTAGATATATTTAATGTAACATGTGATAACATATTCTGTGATTATGTCTCGTAGGTCGAGCGACTGTGTTCACATTTTCGGCTTAGGCCATTGGAACTTCATATCGTAGCTTAAAGAGTTAACAAAGCTGCAACCGCATCGGAATCTACACTGCTGGTGCTACAGCTATGGAAATTGGAAACATCGCTCTGCTGGGCGGAAGTAGATACGAGGAGGATGCCACTCGCGCTGTATTGCATCTACAAACTGCCGATACACCACCAAAGTTACAACACCACTGCAATAAATATTAATCGGATCACTTGTGGTCACAAGATTCGTGCCCTCGCAGACTATCTGTGCGGGAATGCGGTCGATTTTATTCTTCTTCAGGGAGTTAACACTACCGATATTACTGTCGAGGGTTATACTGCCATTTTTAATGTTAATAGTGAAGATTGTAATGCCACCGTATTCGTGATGCGTGACGGCATTCCTTTCAATGACGTCCAACGCTTTCTTAATGGTCGAAGAATCTCATTCACTGTCAAAGGGATAAATCTCCGTGCTTTATCAGGATCAATCAAACGACACGAGCGTCCCCTGTTTTTTTTTAAAGACGAGCTACCCAGTCTTATCGGCACCAACGCCGGTCCGCTTATCATTGCTGGAGCCTTTTATTGCGTCCTCGTTGCTAAGGGTCGGACGCCAAATTTCAATACGTGTCACAAACTGGAAACTCTTTGTCCCTGGTCTTCATCTCGTCGTCAATTGGGTACAGTTACACGGCCTCTGTGTCGAATTTACGTATCTGTCCCACTGTGTAGCAAGCAAATTGGATAGGACATATGTCTGTATTCGCATGTCAAAAGCGATGACATAGCGACAGTCAGTTTTTCTGATCACAGTGCCTGCTCCTGTTTCATACATCCTCAAAGTCAACAGCTCTCTCGTGGTTTCGGTTATTCGAAGCTGGATACTGGCTTCCTGCAGGCCTCCGAGCTTAAAACTGGAATAAGACTCAAATGGGAGCAAATTCTTTTACATAAGCACCGCCATCCACGCGTTCTGATATGGTGGATTCGGTACGGAAAGCCTAGGCTTCAGTCTCTCGTGGAACAGTATGCCAGGCGGAAACGCTTCTGGCAAAATCGAGCGGAGACTTTTACTACCAATGTATTAAGGATCCGTATCAGACAATCACTGTCCTATACGCTGCACCATAAGCAAAACTCCAGCATTTCAAAGCTAAAATCACTGACATATTGTAGAAACTGTCCTCTGGAGTCTTCGTTCAGTTTCGACCAAAAGATGTAGCGACCGAAGAATGGATATCGCTGTTTCATGCTCTGCGCCTCGCACGCCAACGAAAATCTCAACTGACAAACCACCTTTTGGCTTCTGTCTCGGATTCTTCGGCCTAAGTTTATTTGACGATTTTTCTGACGTCACTCCAGCACTACTGACTGGCATTGTCAAAGCTTCAGCCACCACTGAAGGTGGTGGACAGTCCACCGCCAACAGTGGAGGGTGAAGCTCTGACAATGCCAGCCACTCGTGCTTGCGAAACGTCAGAAAAATCATCAAACAAACGTCGGTCGAAGAACCCGAGACAGAAGCCAAAAGGCAGTTTGTCAACAAGTGGCCACGAAAGCTACGTTTTGTAAAATCTCAATTAATCACTGAAGTTGTGAACAACTTCGGCCAGTAAATAGATATCCATAGGCGGATTATGAACTGAGGGCACGATTATTACAGTACCCTATATGACAGACAAGACATCGATGATCAGTCTTGTTGCACAGTAGTCAGCATCATCCAGTAACAACTGCAAGAAGCGGACAGAATCACTCTGGAAGCCCCATTGACGAAATTGTGGAAGTAACCTTCAGTGGATCTAAGGAAAAGTCATCAGTGCCTCATGGTTACGGAGCAGAATTCTACCAGTGCTACTGGGACATCCTCAGAGACTCCCTTGGTGCTGTTAACGACGTGTGGCGAGGCGCTATGTACCCGACGCTCTAAAAGGAGAAATAGTAGTTCTTCATCAGAAAACTGGCCAGAGTATGCATGTATGTAACTTCTTGCCTGTCACACTGATTAACGCTGATTAATGCAGATTTGAAAACCGTTACGCATACTACAAAGTTTCCTATGGAACCACCCTTGGAGAAGACTTTAGGCAGCTATCAACATTGTGCCGTCCTTTGTAGAAGGATCTTTTCTGCAGCGATTGATCTATGGGACGTGATATGCTCCGCAGCAGCGGCAGGAACTGAAGAAGCAATTGTGTTTTTAGACTTTTCGTAAGAATTTGGCCACGAGATTTTAATAGAAGCGAAGAAAAGAATGAAATATGGAGATCGTATCACAATAATCCTTCGTGGCATTTCATCATATGCTTCCTCTAGAATTTTAATCAATGGGCACCTCACAAAACCGATCGGCATTGGTCAGTCTGACCGCCAACGATGCCAGTTATCGATGGTTCTGAGCTTCGCACCCTTTGGACAACCACTGCATCTCGTTGAAAACATGGTCAGGGAATCAGTGGTTCCGAACACGGGGATCTGCCGCACGGAATACGCAGACGACGTATCTGTTGTTGTGTCTTCCCAATAAGACCTGGCTTCCTTGGGAGACATAATTAAAATTTACATCAAGGCGTCTGGCACTCAGAACAACATCAGGAAATCAATCACACTTCCCCTTAGTGGGGGCTTTGGTGAAACAGCTGAAAAATGGGCCGAGCAACAGATCTTGTAGCGTTCTCTGGGTATCGACTGGGCCACATCTGACCGTTCCACACCTAGCCGTGAGATAACTAAGAACTGGGTGGACCTGCTGAACCGCATCATGATCACTCTGAATCTGCTCCCCGACAAACACGTGTACGTCCTGCAAAAGGCACAAACAATTCACGTATCCATCGCCAACACATTCCTCGCGGGCTGGTCTTGTGCTCTTCAGCGTTCAGCACCAATGATCGACGCTCTTCCTCATCAACCGAATGAGAAAAGAAATTCGGCGTCAGAACGGGTGCGTTCTTCGTAGTCTTAACCAGCATAATACTAAAGAGCCAAGCGTCATCAGTACACCTCCGGACGATTCCTCCTGAACACAAGCGCATCCGAAAATACTCTCTAGAACTTAGCTATGCGAGCGCCAGTATATCAAACACCGCACAGCTTCTCAACAAGACGATATACAAAACCATGACAAAGACCGCACCTGGAAATCCCGATGAAGAAAGGAAAACACGGGTGAACTGGACAGTACTGTGGTGAAATAGTTACCTGACGCTCTGCCATCACGTATTTGATACTCAACGACCAAATCCCTGCTAACGACAAACTGACCAGAATAGACCTCAGTACAACAGCTTCCTGCCACAAATGCAGAAACGTTGACTCGCTCGAGCACAGATTTGTTTGTGGAGCAGCGCAGGAGACGCAGAATTATCTCAGCCACCGACTAGAAAGCCACCACTGATAGGGCGAACGCGCGCTATCTGAGCGTCCTGGATTGATGCGGGCTGACAGCACGCGATACCCAATTTCTAAGCAAAACGCCGCTATATGTATGATCGGACACACAGCCAACAAATTACTGGGAACAAAAATGCCACATTCTCGGAATACCTGTCCTGTATTGAAGGGACATATTTTCTAATTGCGCAAGATGACAATCACAGGAAAACACTTAGCCACATGCTGCGTATCAGGACCACGGTATCTCGACATGTGCTTTCCGTCACGCCTGTCCCTAGACAATCGAAATAATGAGAGAACAAAAACCACAGAAAAGTCTCTCCAATTATTATAGCTATTTTATGTTAGTGATATAGCTGTGTGTAGAATAATAGAAGAAATCCAGCGAGGAAACAAAATAATAATAAAAAAAAGCCGCGATGTTTCCTTTGAATAAGGCAAAGCCAATTTCTTTCCTCGTCTTTCCCTAACCCAAAATTGTGCTCCGTTTCTAATGAAGTTGTTGTAAACGGAGCATTAAATTCTAATCTTCTTTCCTTGCTTAGTACTAGCTTCACATCTGAGATCTTGATATCCACACTGCTGCTTTTCTTTTTTCAAATGTTTCTTTAATTTTCCTATAAACGATCTTTCCCTTTAGTCATGCACGATACTGCAGCTTTGAATTTGTCCTATAACAGTTTCTGCATTACCATTTTCCACTTTCCGCCAATATCATATATAAGACATTTGTATTCACATTTAACTACTTCGCTTTCTCCATTTCTATACTTTCTCCTTTTGTCAGTCAAATTCAGTATCCCGGGTGTTATCGGAGAACTGTAACCAGACTATGTCTTTTAGAGTTTTGGATCCTCTGCTGCATTTAATATTTCAAATGTTAAAGCTGTTCATGCGCTTTCTATAGCATTCATTTCCCTGGTTCCTGTTAGTCGCTGCCTAGTGCACCCACCGAAACTCTCGACAAGCAGTGTTTTTTTTTATATACCATTTTCTAAATATCCTACCTTCCTGCAATTTAATTAATTAAACATACAGTTCATGACCAATAAATTATGGTGACAGCCCACATGTCCCTGGAAATCTTTTGAAGATTACCGAAATCTGTCTTACCATTGTATTCTGCATAAGAAACTTTTTATGTCTCTTCCAAGTAAATAACCTTCTTCCAGGATTCTTAAATCAAGTGTTAGGAATGATTAAATTGTGCTTAGTGTAAAATTCTGCCAGGGGTCTTCCACTTCCATTCCTTTTCCCCAGCCCATGTTTCCTTTCATTTTTACTTTTCTTTCTTTTTCTATTATAGAATTCGAGTTTCTCATCGAATATTCGTGTCCCTTCAACGATCTGAATTCTTTCTTTTATCTCATCAGACATGTTGTCAGTCTCTTAACCATCCGTCGGGCTAGTAGGCATATAAACTTGCACTACTATGGTTTTGTGTCTTTGTTGGCTACAACCATGTAGGTACACAACATGTGTACCTACTCTCTTATTCAATATTAGAACTACGCTTGCACTACACCTGCATTACCTCTATCTGATTTTGTGTTGACAGCGTTGCACTCATCTGACCAGAAGTTCTGGTCTTCCTGACACTTACCTTACTAATTCCCACTTCATCTCACTTCAACTTATCCATTTTTGTGTTTATGTTCTCGAAGCATACCTACACTTTGAACCATAGAAGGCCAAATTTATTTTTCCTGGTGACAACACGCTTCTCAGTAGACCCCATTTGGAGATCCGAATGGGAAATTACTTTACCTCAAGAATATTTTACCTAGGACGATGGCAGCACATTAAGCCATACAGTAGAGATAGCTGTAGTTTTCCTTTCTTTTCAGCATTTCGCAGTACCAGCATTGCAGTGCCGTGTTGATTAGTGTTACAACCTCAGATCAATCAGTCTTATAGACTTTACAATCAGTATACATAAGAAACACTGTCGCATAGTATTAAAGTGCAATGGACGTACGAACAGAACCAAATTAATACAGTTGACCTTTTAGGGAACTTCAAATACTATACCAGCTTATTCAACAATTGACAAACACATATACCTTCAGGAAAGGCTGCTGCCCTTCTTCAGGAGCCTCAGGTTTGTCTGGCCTCTCTACAGACAACCATCCGATGTGATTTTGGGGTATGGCTGTCTGTACTGCTGGGGCACGCAAGCTCCCCACCACAGTATATGTGGGAGGGGAGGGTGAGTGGGGCAGATCGAATTATTGAAACTTATTTGTAATTACCAGAACCATGTACAGTCTTCAAACTCGGTATAATTATGCTGAGAAGAGTTGTATGTGAACCAGCGGTTGGATTTGCGAGCGGGTGCCCCCTCTCTGGCTGGTACTGTCAAACTTGTTTATCGATTTAGCTCTAAATACTGTAGGCAGTAGTAATCGAACTGAAAATAATAAGCAACTGTTCGTTTATATTTGTAAACTGTAAAACTGTGTTGTGTCCTTATTTAGATCTTCAGATGTGTGTGAAATCTTATGGGACTTAATTGCTATGGTCATCAGTCCCTAAGCTTACACACTACTTAACCTAAATTATCCTAAGGACAAACACACACCCCCATGCCCGACGGAGGACTCGAACCTCCGCCGGGACCAGCCGCTGTCCTCATTTATTTAACCAGACTTTACATTTAGTTTACAAAAGAAACACTGCTGCATAGTATTAAAGTCCAATGGACGTGCTAACAGTACCTAGACATATGAACCTAATTAATACAAGTGACCTTTTAGGGGACTTCAAATACTATATCAGCTTACTGAACATTTGAAGAACAAATATGCCTTCAGAAAATGAATCAATGTACTGATAAACAGACACAGGTCGCATTTTATTTCCTGTATTAATAGTTTCACTCTAAACGTTAAAGTATTTTCAGATGTTCATTGTCCTAAGGGCAACACTTCAAAAATCCAAAGATCCACTCAGCGCCGTCGTGTGCATTCTTCACATTAGCTTCTTGCCAAGAAAGTTTATTAATAATTAAATAGCAAAACAGCGACAGTGCTGTGAAACAGCCGAGTGTCCCTATTCTACTTTCACTTCCCATTTTTTTTTGAGCACATTGTCACAGAGAAATTGGTATTTACTTACCTACCTACCTTTCGATTGCAACATTTCACATGTGTTAAATGACTTAGTTCACTTTTAGCTGTCATTATTTAGAGCAGTCTATAGTCAATTCCTTCACTTGGTTTCTTTTTCCATTTGTTCAATGATCATTCTTTATATTGTACGAAAAGAGCTTCTGTGGTGCTTTGAGTAAATCGCTTTGGAAACAAAACTTTACAATATGCGTGTTAAGCGAGATAGTTTAATGCAACGTCACTTCCCAGACTTCCCCTAACCGTAAGGAGTTGCCCAACTCGTTCTATCCACCAACTCTTAATGACTGACTGCTGACAATATTATCGGGCTGAAAGCTCGGAAACAATGTTATTGTTGATAGATACGATATCAAGGATGAAAATGATAGTTAAATATCGCTAACATCAAGAAACTACGAATATATTTAGGCTACTTTTAAGACACATGATTATTCATTCACTGATTTTATGTAATATGGACATGTATTTTCTTATCTTTAACTGTAGCATCCTTACTTCGGTTTTTCTAAGTAGTAAATATTCAGCGTGCGATACAGTCTTATTCAGAGCCTTAAAAGTCCGCTATCTCTTACAGTCAGCGTTACATTAATTACATTGTGTCTTGGAGCCATGTGTTCCGTGCTTCGTGTTACTAATTCAGAGGAAGAAAAACCAAGAGTGCATATTCTAATCACATTGCGATCAATAATCAACAAACCCTCACAAATAAACAATTACCTTTGTTCATTCTGTTTTAATTACTGTTTAGAATAGAAGCATGAAAGCTGTGATAGTTTAAATGAATACGTTGCGACCTGTCGATGAAAACACGCCACTCAATGCAAATTAAATTTCTATATACCAACTAACGTATGCTATTTTCCGACGCCATTGCTGAACTGAGGATGTGGTCTATCGTATAAAAATGTGGGAAATACATTTTCCTCCCTTAGTGAAGTTTAATTTTCACTCTAGGCTTAAGTACTTAATTTTCCTGCAGCGTCGCGACAAATAATTTTGATCAGTACCATTGATTACAACTTAAATGTGTGTAACTGACCGCAACGCAAACGCGGATCTGCGTCTTTCGAGGGCAGCTCCGACAAACTACAATGTGAGCCTACGACTTACGGGACAACGCAAGGTTTCAGCATGTCACTTGTATCCTTACTCACTCGCCAAGCGCCATCATGCTATTCCACTAACAGTAAAAAAATACACACATCAAAACAAGTTTTGCATTACCCCGGTTCCCAGAACTCCAGAAGATAAACGTTGACTGTGGAAATTGTATCACATACACAGTCCCTTTGACTGTTCAGAAATGTCACTAAACCCGCCCAAAGATGTACACAATCATGCATGAGCAGCGCCTATTAGACGGAGGGGGCCCGACAGCCGATGAGTTCGTCATTCTACCAGGAAGGAGGTACACGGCTCGTGTTTTCTATAGTTCAACCATTTCTAGACGGTCAATACCGCGGCTCGACCGCGTCCGCATTTTTACTTTGTGCCAGGAAGGGCTCTCAACAAGAGAAGTGTGCAGGCGTCTCGAAGTGAACCAAAGCGATGTTGTTCGGACATGGAGGAGATACAGAGAGACAGGAACTGTCGATGACATGCCTCGCTCAGGCCGCCCAAGGGCTACTACTGCAGTGGATGGCCGCTACCTACGGATTACGGCTCGGAGGAACCCTGACAGCAACGCCACAGTGTTGAATAATGCTTTTCGTGCAGCCACAGGATGCCGTGTTACGACTCAACCTGTGCGCAATAGGCTGCATGGTGCGCAACTTCATTGCCGACGTCTATTGCGAGGTCCATCTTTGCAACCAGGACACCATGCAGCGCGGTAAAGATGGGCCTAACAACATGCTGAATGGACCGCTCAGGATTGACATCACGTTCTCTTCATCGGTGAGTGTCGCATATCCCTTCAACCAGACAATCGTTGGAGACGTGTTTGGAGGCAACCCGGTCAGGCTGAACGCCTTAGACACACTGTCCAGCGAGTGCAGCAAGGTGGAGGCTCCCTGTTATTTTGGGGTGGCATTATGTGGGGCCGACGTACGCCGCTGGTGGTCATGGAAGGCGCCGTGACGGTTGAACGATACGTGAATGCCATCCTCCGACCGATAGTGCAACCATATCGGCAGCACATTGGCGAGACATTCGTCTTCGTGGACGACAATTCGCGCCCACATCGTGCACATCTTGTGAATGACTTCCTTCAGGATAACGACATCGCTCGACTAGAGTGGCCAGCATGTTCTCCAGGCATAAACCGTATCGAACATGCCTGGGATGGATTGAAAAGAGCTGTTTATGGACGACGTGACCCACCGACCACTCTGAGGGATCTACGCAGGATCGCCGTTAAGGAGTGGGACAATGTGGACCAACAGTGCCTTGATGAACTTGTGGATAGTATGCCACGAAGAATACAGGCATACATCAATGCAAGAAGATGTGCTACTGGGTATTAGATGTACTGGTGTGTACAGCAATCTGGACCACCACCTGTGAAGGTCTCGCTGTATGGTGGTACACCATGCAATGTATGGTTTTCATGAGCAATAAAAAGGGCGGAAATGATGTTTATGTTGATCTCTATTCCAATTTTCTGTAGATGTTCCGGAGCTCTCCGAACCAAGGTAATGTAAAACCTTTTTTTGATGTGTGTAGTTACCTTAATTCTGAATTCTCTCTTCTGAAACTTTCATACACTACTGATATTGACACATCATGATAATATGTGGTACGTCTGAAGAGTTTAGCGAATGGTTTCAGAAAATATAGTGAACAATATTTACAAGCGAAATACCTCTGATGTCTTCATAGTAATCACAATTGGCTGCAACTCCGACATCGGTTGTGAAGCTGTTAGAAAACGTCAGCAAACGCTTCTTGTGAAATAGCTCGAATCACTGTCGACATGCGTTGTTAGATATCCCCAACGTCTGCCCATAGTGAACAATAGCGCTTACACTGTCTTTGCGTATCTTCAACTCCTCTGCTCCCATTCTCAAAGACAGTCGCCGTTTATCTGCAAGCATCCGTCATATTCGTTCGAAGCTGTCTTTGAATGCGCTTGTTGACCCCAAAACAAGTCATCTTCGAGACCGTCCTTTCCGTCTATAATGAGTTTAAACCTCTCAGACACACTTTTTATTCACTGCATCTACATGGTACAGTTGCAAAAACATTCCATGAGTCATCGTAGCGTTTTATCCTAATACGAACCAAACTTTCTGTTTAAGCGTTGCTAATTTTTTGGTCCATTTTCCGATGACACGAGTGTGACGGATGCTTGTGGGTCATCGGCGGCTGTCTCTCACAATTCTGTGCGATGTCCTCAGCTCTCCGCTGAAAGGCGAACTCTAAACACCACGCTGTTCTGTACATTAATCCTAAAAACGTAAAATGAAAGAATCAAATACAGGTTTAGCATGAATTCTACTCGCGTGCGTGAAACTATTTCGAGCCGGTAGAAAAGAGATGCGGAAAGCCGGAGACAATTCAGGAAGAAGATTAATCTGGCACTCAAGTAAACCAAGGGAGGAAAACTATGTGTAAAGGCGGAGTGAGGCGGGGCATAGAAAACCAAAAAAAGAGGATTACGAGAAAGCAGTATTATTGCATGAGACATGCGCTTGATCATATGCACAGAGACGAGCAGCAGCCGAGAGATTCCATTGTGTTTGCGCATTATCTTATTGTTTCTCGGTCATTATGGACTGTGTTTTCGATAATTTTTTGCCGTTATGGGAGAAAAGGGATGGGCTTAACCTCCATTAGTGTGTTAAACCTGCACCATTATAACAGACATCAAAAAGAATAACAGTTCGATATCTTTCTTTTACAAAAGGAAGCCTCACAAAAGAAACAAAGAATATAAAAATTCTGCTCCAGATCACTGACGTAACTTTTAGTTTCGTTATGTGGTAGAAAGTGTTATTATTGTTCAACATGCTGTACTGGACCTCAATCTAACACTCTCCAATTTGAAGTTATGGATGCGGCAACTGTCCGAGGAAGAATGGGTAGAGGACTGGCGCCCTTCGATAATACGCAGTGATCCAACCGGTAATTGGAAGCACCCCACTGTGCCAAATATTTCGGAAAAGCAGGCAGCTAAGATACGTTGCCTCTTGAAACACTAAACACTTGTGCTCTCTTAGTAACGGAAGCACCCACCATACGCGCACAAACAGTTTGCCCACGTTCGTATGCAATTAACTCCGACATAACGCACTGACAACTACACACAACACTGTTCTGACCACGATTGACACTTGCAACGTGTTGAGGACATTTTACGGGTGCCGAACATGTTCAAACACAAGAGTGCACGCTGCACGCTTGGCTAGAATCTGCATTAATGTTCAAGCTTGCATTTATCGCGGTGTTTCCATACTTTTCCCAATCCCTGTACAACGCATAGGATTCAAGGATAAGCCTTCCCGTGGCTGTCGGCAGAAAGAAGAAGGAGATGTCAACCAGTTGGCGTTCCTCTGCAGTTTCTTCGAAGCTTAGCAAAGTACTTTAGTGCAAAACCTTGTGAAATGGAAGATTCCCCGTCCAACAAGTGCTCCTATTTTTATTGTGTCATGACGATCCTTTAATATACAAAGTCCTTTTTTGTTCTCTACGAGTCTGTAGCGTGTTTGCATGAAATTTTTTGTTCTATCCGTGGTTGCATAAACACTGTGATCTCCAGGTGTAAGCTTCCCAATCCTTGTTGAGTTCATTTCATCTTCTGTTTTGTCTATAATTAATAGGTAGACTTTCTTTAGCTATATGCATTATACCTATGTGAACAATGTAAAATAATTTTATATCACTGTTCCAATGTTTTGTGTTGTGATCTCTATCTATACATGTTTTACGTTTGTACCAGGCCGTTGGAAGCCAAATAAAAAGAAAATCACGAAGATTATGGCTAGTCTCGACTTTCATGTGTGTTATACAGTAGTTTTTTGGCCTTGCCGCAGTGAATACACCGGTTCCCGTCAGACGACCGAAGTTAAGCGATGTCGTGCATGACCGCCATTTGGATGGGTGACCATCCGGGCCGCCATGCGCTGTTGCCATTTTTCGGGGTGCACTCAGCCTTGTGATACCAATTGAGGAGCTACTCGACCAAACAGTAGCGGCTCCAGGCACAATAAACCATCGTAATGACCGAGAGTGCGGTGAGCTGACCACACGCCCCTCCCATCCGCATCCTCAGTTGAGGATGACACGGCGGTCGTATGCTCCCGATGGGCCACTTGTAGGGTGAAGATGGCGTGCTGTGCTTTTCTATAGTAGTTTTATTGGCGTTTTTCTAGATAACAAAGGTCAGTGCATCTGTAAGCCATGAATTTAAGATGGTTCAAATGGCTCTCAGCCCTATGGGACTCAACTGCTGTGGTCATCAGTCCCCTAGAACTTAAAACTACTTAAACCTAACTAACCTAAGGACACCACACACATCCATGCCCGAGGCAGGATTCGAACCTGCGACCGTAGCAGTCGTACGGTTCCGGACTGCGCGCCTAGAACCGCGAGACCACCGCGGCCGGCATGAATTTAAGAGTCTGGAACATAATGACAACACTCAAACAATAACGGGACGTAGTCAAAAATACTTATGCCCTATATTGAGATAGAATAAGACAGAATCACTCACATAAAATTTCATGCGAATAATATGGATGGAAAGAAAGACAGAAAGAAACTATATCTATGAAAAAACAAGAAAACTCCAGGTGTGCAACAGCACTCAATACACGCTGGGCCTTGGACGCAATTAATCAACAAGTGTCGCCTGTATAAATATTCATGTAAACGAGGGAGTAATAGGAAAGGTAGTCATGAAGTCTTAACTATGAACTCGAAAAAATAAACTGATGTAACTTTTATTTCTTTCCTGGCACTCGTTTATAGTCCTGGTACAAATTCATAGACCCGCTGCCACAGTGCCGTGGCACGCCGCTTAAGGAGCCAGAACAAAACTGCGCAACCCACTGATAAATTGGAGCATAGTGTGGTAATATGTTTTCGGTATTTGAATGGGAACAACGCTGCAGCAATCCATGCACAGTGTAACATCCTATGACACAGTGGCTAGGTGGAGCAAATCTTTCCAACGTGCTCAAACAAGTCTGTATGACGAAGAACGAAGTGACAGACCATCTCTGAAGAACCGAGAATCGTAAGAGATACGGAGATCCTGGTGTGCCAGATGATCGTCGTATAACAACTGAGAAGGTAGTGTAAAGAGTAATAATCAGTCATGGATTATATTCATCACCTTGCACGACATTTCGAGCATGACAAAGGTCACTGCGACTGCTCAAGCTCATTCAAAAGGCCCGTCGAATCGAGTCAGCAGAAACGATGCAACTGTGTCAGGTCAATCCAGGTTACATCTTAACCCATCTAATAGTCATGCAGGAGTGTAGAGCGTGTCACTACGACCTCCAGATAAATAAGCAACGTGAACAGCAGGAACACGTAATCCGTCGCAGCAGTTCGCTACCGAAATCCCCAGACGTCGCGGAAAGTTGTCCGGATTAGAATATTATGCGTGTTTGGGACTATACAGTAAATCAGCTGTGTCAGTTTTCAAGAAGGCCGTTTCTATGCCCGGCAGCTGTTAATGCAGCAGCGGAAAGTAGCGGAGCCCACTGAGTACAACGAGCCAACAGCATAAGCAGAGAGAATGGCTACGACGGCCTGACGGCCAGATATCCCAGAGCAGAATGTAGCTTAGTCCTTAAGTCAGTTAGTTAGTTAATTACGTGTTTCTTCCATCATTTGAAAAATTTCTTTCATCGAAATGATGTGCAATGAGCGAGTTTGCGAAATATGTATAAATGATTTGTGTTAACATCGACAGACGTAATGATTTTTAGTCCCACTCATGCAATTACACATTTTTAAAGGCTACCAGTTTTGAAACAGAAATTCGCCCATTAGATGGAAGAAGTTGTCCAGTAAAAACGATTTTTGGTAAGATTTAAGATTTGCTTTTCTACATTTTACACATTTTATGATATTAGGCAAATGATCAAAAATTTTTGTTGCTTTACATTTTGCGACGGTGAATTAAACCGCCTAATTCCTCGAAGAGGTACCTACATGACGACAACGAATGGACACCATTCTTCTTCTTTTTATTATTACTATCCCTGCTCGCCTTTGTGCGATCAGTACTTACTTTCTAAGTGATGAGTTACCCCAGAAAATCATTCAGTGAGAGATTATTAACTGGTGATATTCAAAATATGACAGATGGTTCATTCATTTGTTTCCAAGATTAGCAATTATATGAAGAGCAAAAGCAGCTGAACTTAATATTACTTTATTTGCTGTGAAAAACTGAACATAATGTGTTTTATAAAAAATAAGGGAGATTTTCAGAGAACCACCTAATAAATCTTCGAAAAATATCATGAATGCAATCTTTTTTGCGGGTTTCTCTCAAACAGGGCTCGTTATAACACAAGTATCGTCTGCAAAAATTACCATTTGTGCTGAATCTTAAGTCGAAAGCTATTCACATGTGTAAGTAGTAAGTCAGCCCAAAATTGAACCCTATGGGATTCCCTTTGTTGTGGTATCTCGCCATTCACTAAAATTTTCAACCTTCCCAACATTGTCTGAATTACTGAGCACACTTTTTTGTATTCGGTTCGTTAAACATGATGCAAACTTGCTGTGTGTAAGACAGTCAATTCCATAAAACTTGAGTTTTTCTCGGATTGTAACATGATCTACAGAATCAAATGCCTTTGAAAGGTCACAAAAAATACCAACTGGCGAAATTTTATTTCTTAAGGCTTGTAATATTTGATGAGTGAATGTATGAATAGCGTTATCAGTCGAGTAACCTTTCTGGAATCCAAACTGTGATACGCTAAGTAAATTGTTTCTCCTTACAATGATCAGCTAGAACATTGTGACCAACAACCTGCTACAGATATAAACCGCTTCAGCGATAGCAGCGCCACCTGCCGGGGAATGATTGCTAGTCAGACAAATGCACGGCGGATGTAGTGTATCAGCGAGCGTGCTGTTCCAATGCAGAATGGGGAAGGCGAGCAATCTGAGCTTGACCGGAGGCAGATTGTGATGGTACAGAGGCTTGGCACGAGCATTTGGAAAACTGGGCGACTTGTCGGGTGTTCGAGGAGTGCTGTCATGAGTGTCTTCAACAAGTGGCAAAACCAAGGTGAAACAACGCCCAGACGTCGTGGGACTGGGCGGCCACCCCTCCTTACAGACGTCGAAAGTCGTAGGCTGGGCGGCAGAATGGTAAAACAGGATAGGCGGCGAACTGTGGCGGAACAAACATCAGACTTCAACGCTGGGCAGAATGCAAGTATGCCAGAAACTGGACGATAATTACGTAAGTCTTTCTTGTCACCCTTTTTTTATGAAGAGGTTTAAGAACTACATATTTTAATCTGCCTGGAGAAATTCACTCTGCCTGTGTTGCATTACATATATCACTAAGGACATGACATATTAATTCTGAACAATTTTTCTCAGTTCTGTTTGAAATTCCATCAACACCGTATGAGATTTTGTGTTTTACAGTATTTATAATTCTATTACTTTCAGTGAAGGATGTTGGTGGAATTTCTAGCTGCTTAAAGTTTTGTAGAATGACATTTTTAATATATTTTCTTGCTTCTTCAACTGAACCATTTAATTATATTTTTGCTGCTGCATTTATCAAGTGATTGTCAAAAGCACTAGCAACTTGTAAAGAGTGAGTCGCATCATTTTCATTCGGTATAATTGTCATGGTATCTTGTTGACTGACTGGCGGTCCTGTCTCCATGATTCCCATTTGAAATTATTCCATACTGTTTTAATCTTACTATCTGAATCAATAATTTCTGTCAGGACATGCGAACTTCGCGACAGTTTAACGACTTTTCTTAAAATTACATGAGTTATACATGACTTACTTGGTTTTTTAGTGGATGGGATAACTTTTTACCATAGAATAAATCGAATTTGGCATTAGGATCTCGTTCTGTACATAGCTCATCACATACCATATCTTTTAACTTACTCTTAAAACATTGTACCATGTTCTCATTAGTAAATGCCACTGCTTTGTGTGAAACTTCCTCAGTGCTGTGAGATGCTGTAATGTTTATTGCCATTAATTAGGCATCATGATCAAAGAGTCCATTAACAATTGGGCACACCTTAATTGTTCAGCTTAAACTCTGTCTATAAAATGTTATCAATCAGCGTCCTACTATCTCGCTGCACACTAATTGGAAACCTGGTTACTGAAATTAGATTGAAAAATCCAAATAATAATTTCAGCTCATTTTTCCTGTCTGTCTTTTAAGAAATCCACATTGAAATCCCCACAAACTACTAACTGTTTCTTCTCGACTGTCAGGTAGTTCAACAATGCATCAATATTACTCATAAATAGCTGAAAGTTTCCTAGAGGGTATCTGTAGACTATTACGATTACCAGAGAAATGTTATACATTAACAACTCATAGGCACATGTTTCTAGGTTCTGATCCATATAAAAAATATTTGATTCAATATTTTATACTTTGTTTCCAACTTTTACGTATGTTGCAATTCCTTTCTCAATGTCAACACTCTATCCCTGCAGTTATTCTGTGTTCAGAGAAGCAATGAATATCTACCACTTCAGAATTTTCTATGGTATAGGCGTACAAAGAAGTCTTCTATCTCGTTTTTACTTCGCTACTGTTTTGGTGAAACAAATTCATTTTATTTTTCTGGAAACTGTTACATATCTAATGGTCCTATTCTGCTGAAATTTCTTTCAATACTCTCTGTAACCTGGAACCGCACGACCGCTACGGTCGCAGGTTCGAATCCTGCCTCGGGCATGGATGTGTGTGATGTCCTTAGGTTAGTTAGGTTTAAGTAGTTCTAAGTTCTAGGGGACTTATGACCACAGCAGTTGAGTCCCATAGTGCTCAGAGCCATTTTTGAACTCTCTGTAACATGACTCTAAAAATGTGTCCCTTCCCTCTGACTCCAGTAATCACAGGGAATTTTTCTTGTGCTCTTGTGCGACCCCCTCCCCCCCCCACCCTCCCCCCCACCCCCCCCGCCATATATCCTGTAAGTTGTTCAGCTAATCTTTCCTTCCCTCTCCTACTCAGGAACAGACTATGATTTATGTACCCATCTCCCAGTTGCAGCAACAGGCATGGTACAGATTTGAGACTTTGCTTCAGTCAAAAGCAAGTCACTCAACTCTTTGTTTACACCGCTACCAGCTATGGAAACCCATGGCGCTGTAAAACCTCGACAAACCACAAACGGTTTTATGTTGTTGCTGCTCTTGTTCCCTCTAGTTCGCCTTTGATGCTATACTCTAAGTTGCTAGCCACGCTATTTCCTGATATTCCCATTATTAGAACTTGATCCTCTCCATCACGATCTCTGTGCAAGGCCTCTATGCTCTCTGTCACCTCCTAAACCTGGCACCGTGTTTCACGATGCTTGTGGTCTGATACTCTACACCTTGTTCTGCCTGTAGCACTTGGCCTACACCCCTGCCGTCAGTGTTATATAACAGCAACTCTCTCTTCTGCTGACCTAGACTTAATGTCTGGTGGGTCCTCTCTTATTTCACGCAAGAAGTCGAGCTGATTCCTAATCGGAATCCGAAAAGTGGTTTCTGAGGTTTTCTCCTTTTGGCTTTTGTTGTCAGCTTTTCTCAGATCTCACTGTGTCTTCCCCTCGAAACTATCTGATTCAAAACACGCCATTTCTAGATTTCTGGTTCTGTCTGAAGGGCACAAATCTTTGTTCCCTGTTCCACGATTTTCTTGTCTCTGTATAATCTACAACTACATGGGAGAGCCTCATCTCACAATTTACTGGCTTCCCCGCTACAATCATCCCAGTGAAACATCAAGTCACAGTTTTAACATGTTTCTCCCATACTAACTAACCTACGTCAATATCCACATTTGTCATATATGACGCTGCTTTTACAGTAAACTGTATTATAGTAATAATTAGCACTCATTTTTCTTTCGTTAATTGTGCAGCTAACTTCTAGGCAACAGGTGGACGCAAAAGCACGAGAATGTAAATATCATACAGACGTTCGCTGAACGTAAGTTTTAGGTAACAGAAGATACAAAATAAATGAAAACTATAAAAAGTTTGGTTTATTCTAACAACAGTCCCAAACACACTACCATGAAATTATGTAGTTCGCTAAAATCCAAAACTACACGTAATATAACGACAATACTTGAATCTCAGATATTCACTGAAGATGAGCTATAAATCACAGAAGACTCAAAATGAATGAAACTAGAAAAAAACATAATATTTTCTAACAACAGTTTTAAACAGACACTATCTGGAAATTATGAAAAGCGTTGAAATGTAGACAATACAGCACGTAGGATCAATGACCTATAAAAGTAGCCAAAACTGAGTAACTGAAAGTATAGTAACTGTAGTTTCATATCTTATGAAGGCTGTGGGATTTCCCAGAGGGGGAAAAGTGGTTCAGAACAGAATTAGGGTGGGGAGGGGGTGGGTGACAAAGTATCCCAGGAGCGGCATCTCTTTTCCCAGATGGTTGGGGGGGGGGGAGGAGGGGGAGAGGGAGGGGTGTAGGGTTCCTCAGACGGACAGTTTATACCAGATGGTCATAAATCAGTTAGCATAACAGTAGGTTGAGGGATTACATAATCAATTTAATTAATTAGCACATCAGTTTGGTATCAAAAATGTCCTAGAATGAACATTATTTCACTACCACTCTGTTGTTATTTGACAGGTTTCATTAAGGCTTTTGTTGACTTTCTTCATGTGGGTCGATCCAGTCCAACCTGCATAGTGCTTGTGCAGTGGTTCTCAGGACAGTAGTTTTTGCTCCCCATTCGATGCGTACAAGTTTCTGCAAAATATTATTTCTGGAGGCCACCTTCTGATGGATCTTTTTACAGTGGTGTCTGTTTGTCATGACTCTATCCAACATCACACCCAGGTAAGTTGCTTTATCTGTGTGTTACAATGTGGTGTTATTCCAGAGAAGATTGAGTTTTCTCTTCACTTGCCGTGGTCGAAGGTAGAAAGTGCTGACTTTGTCTTCGAAAGATTCGGTTTAAGGGAGTTATTTTGATAGTATTCTGCTACCTCTAGCTTCTCCACCAGATCCTCGAAATACCTTCTCTGTGCCAGGTCATCTGCACGTAGGGAATGCCCACTATGATTAGGTACTGGCTGGAGTTAGTGTATAGGTTGAAAAGGAAGGGGCCAGAACGCTTCGCTGGACCAGTCCATTTTTGTGGTTCCTCCGTCATCTCTTCTTTCTATGGAGAACGACGTAAAATTGTCTATTTTGAAAAAGAGACTCAACGATTTTGACAAAATGGTAATCTCTGAGTTCGTTATACAGTTTCTGGAACAGCAATCTGTGGTTGGCTGTATTGTATGCAGAGCTGAAGTCGACCAATGTTAGCTCTGTAATCTTTTTATTCTCGTGCCCATCTTCTATATGCTGTGTCAAGTACAGAATTTGGCTGTTACATTATTTGCCAGGTCTAAAGCCAACTTGTTGACAGATAAATTTCAGATTGATAGAGTCTGCCATGCAGTTCAAGATGAGTCTCTCATGCAGTTTTTACAGGTGACAAAGAAATGGTATGGGTCGGTAGACCTTTGACGGGTCTGGCTACTTCCCAGCCTTCAGCAGCGCTACTATTAGAGGTCTGCATTTGACGTTCATCCTTGCTCTAATTGCTCGGTGTACGTAGTTCCGTCTAAGTCTGGCAGATGTAGACTCGGAGGATTTGTGAAGGTATTTAAAATCTCTAGCTTTCTTACAAGTAATTGAGTGAGAAATTAAAATTCAGAAAATAAGACAAGAAATTTAATCAATTGATGCATTAAAGCTGCAGAAAGAAAAAAGGTAAACATAAACAACAAGAAACATTTCAACATGCCTATGTAGAAAGAAAAAAGGTAAAAATAAACAACAAGAAACATTTCAACATGCCTATGTACTATGTGTATAGCCAGTCCCAGGCCTAGATTAAATGTGAAGCAATGCTTCAACAAGGCTGTCGGCAGAAGCCTCTCAATTTTGCGGTTGCCTTTTGACGATCGGTAAAGGTGGTGGTGGTTAGTGTTTAACGTCCCGTCGACAACGAGATCATTAGAGACGGAGCGCAAGCTCGGGTTAGGGAAGGATTGGGAAGGAAATCGGCCGTGCCCTTTCAAAGGAACCATCCCGGCATGTGCCTGAAACAATTTAGGGAAATCTCGGAAAACCTAAATCAGGATGGCCGGAGACGGGATTGAACCGTCGTCCTCCCGAATGCGAGTCCAGTGTGCTAACCACTGCGCCACCTCGGTCGGTGACGATCGGTAAACTCACAGATAAAATATTTGAGGTCGGAAACACCACACTGACACCACTGGTCGCAATGCCTACGGTCGGAAAACTCACGACACCTCTTCATCAGCCAGCAGCTCCGCAACATTATAAACAAGTCCACCAGATAACAGTCCTGAGGCAAGGACGTCTTGCTGGAGGAAATCGCTGTTCCTTGGTACAAGTTGCTGATTCACTGTTGCCTGAAAATAATAGGCTGAAGTAGCAAAACGTTCCCTACAAGCACCCCTCCAAAGGCATCTTGACTTTGCACTGTGCAACCACTTTCCAAAATAGTCATGTCAGTTGTCATGTGATAACCGAAATGGGACAGAATTCGGGGAACACAGTTACCAGAAGCCAGAAGTTTCGCCAGCCTGAGGAAAACTGCTGTAAAGGTGGTCGAAACTTCAGTTCTATAGTAGCTGTTAACGTTTTAAAATGACGCGATCTAGTACTTTCAAGGAATTTATTCAAACTGTTTTCACAAACGGAACCTTCACAGGATCACTTTGTTTTCTGTCTGTTTTCCTGTCCGTCTAGCTGTTAAGACAAAGTTTTTCGCAAACGGGGTAGCGTATCAAGTCAAATAAGTTCAAATTTATGTCAAATACTGAGGCTGACGTTCCTTGGTGTTAAAAATTTAAGCTTCTAGTTTAGCGCAATCAAAAGATATGGCCATCCTCTAATACTCGCAGATTTCCTCACAGAAATATGTAGGGTACTTCTCGTTGACATAGAATCAAGAAAAATTGGCAAGAAGCAAGGTTTTCAGTACAATTAAAAGAAAAGTCCGCTTTTTTTTTTTGCAATTACGAAGTTACATTGCATTCGTAATTCATCAAAAACCTCAGGAAATAACGTAGGGAGTTTGACCTGATTTTCAATAATAGCAATAGGCCCGGTTCCCTTTAGGCCGCCTGTCAGCAAAGCGTCGCGGCAGCATCGTGGTTGCCATGGAAATGGCCTCGGCGGCGAAGCGCAACCAGCTACCGCGTGCCGCGCTGCAGGTCCGCGCCGCCAATCACAGGACGCGCCGATCATGACGTCGGCTAGAGAACCTCAGGCCATACGAAGTAGCGCCGAAGCACTGGCGCGGACGCGGCAGCAACTATGAAATACTTATCATCCGAGCTCAGGGAAACTATTTGCTAAAAAAGTTTTATGCTTTCGCAGTTTATAGCCTGATATCTTCGCTCGATAAAGGACTATATTTCATTTCATTATTCGTCTTGGTTACTTGACGTATCTTTTTTTAAGTAAACCTCCACACGAATTTTGTTGTGTATGCAGAGGTAAAATATTATTGTGTAGATTTACGTACAGTTCCTTTTAAGTAATACATTATTGGAAATGAAATTTAGCCAACACATCGACATCGTTTTGCAAAGCTGGGAGCAGAACGATAGCTATCGCCGTTCTCGAGGTATTGAATGACATGCCGGCGGATGGGTCGTGCGAGGGCCGCGTGCGATGCGACCAGTACTAATCGCAGCTCGTCGTGAATCATGTGGATATACCAGCACTAAATTTCGTAAACGGTCCAAGATATCGAAACGCGCCTTTTTGCAAATAGTAGCTTGGAAAGAGAGACATGTTTTGTCGCATGATAAATATGCTAAACCTTTTTATCTGTTGAGATGCGGCAGTAATTATAGTTATTTTACAATGGAATGACGTTCTTTTTGAAACCGCTTTCAATAGCGTGTGAAATGAGAAGTACAGTGACATGGAACACATGAAAATTTACAATACTCTCTATAAACCTACTGAGCTTAAACCGAAAATAATTTTCTCATACGTCACAAGACGTAACTGCCAAGCATCTAGAAGTACAGGGCTATTACAAATGATTGAAGCGATTTCATAAATTCACTGTATCTCCATTCATTGACATATGGTCACGACACACTATAGATACGTAGAAAAACTCATAAAGTTTTGTTCGGCTGAAGCCGCACTTCAGGTTTCTGCCGCCAGAGCGCTCGAGAGCGCAGTGAGACAAAATGGCGACAGGAGCCGAGAAAGCGTATGTTGTGCTTGAAATGCACTCACATCAGTCAGTCATAACAGTGCAACGACACTTCAGGACGAAGTTCAACAAAGATCCACCAACTGCTAACTCCATTCGGCGATGGTATGCGCAGTTTAAAGCTTCTGGATGCCTCTGTGACGGGAAATCAACGGGTCGGCCTGCAGTGAGCGAAGAAACGGTTTAACGCGTGCGGGCAAGTTTCACGCGTAGCCCGCGGAAGTCGACGAATAAAGCAAGCAGGGAGCTAAACGTACCACAGCCGACGGTTTGGAAAATCTTACGGAAAAGGCTAAAGCAGAAGCCTTACTGTTTACAATTGCTACAAGCCCTGACACCCGATGACAGTCAAACGCTTTGAATTTTCGGCGCGGTTGCAACAGCTCATGGAAGAGGATGCGTTCAGTGCGAAACTTGTTTTCAGTGATGAAGCAACATTTTTTCTTAATGATGAAGTGAACAGACACAATGTGCGAATCTGGGCGGTAGAGAATCCTCACGCATTTGTGCAGCAAATTCGCAACTCACCAAAAGTTAACGTGTTTTGTGCAATCTCACGGTTTAAAATTTACGGCCCCTTTTTCTTCTGCGAAAAAAACGTTACAGGACACGTATATCTGGACATGCTGGAAAATTGGCTCATGCCACAACTGGAGACCGACAGCGCCGACTTCATCTTTCAACAGGATGGTGCTCCACCGCACTTTCATCATGATGTTCGGCATTTCTTAAACAGGAGATTGGAAAACCGATGGATCGGTCGTGGTGGAGATCATGATCAGCAATTCATGTCATGGCCTCTACGCTCTCCCGACTTAACCCCATGCGATTTCTTTCTGTGGGGTTATGTGAAAGATTCAGTGTTTAAACCTCCCCTACCAAGAAACGTGCCAGAACTGCGAGCTCGCATCAACGATGCTTTCGAACTCATTGATGGGGACATGCTGCGCCGTGTGTGGGAGGAACTTGATTATCGGCTTGATGTCTGCCGAATCACTAAAGTGGCACATATCGAATATTTGTGAATGCTTAAGAAAACTTTTTGAGTTTTTGTATGTGTTGTAACGTGAGCGTGGGGCACACAATACTCATTAAAGCCTGTACTATGGTGAGTGGGGTTCACCTTACGAGACAGGATTTTTGTATAGATATTGACCGCGTGTACCTGAATGGTGGCAAATCAGACTTACACCCACTCTGTAATAACAACGATACGTCAAGTAAGTCCGAAATGCAACTACACGTCATGACGGACAAGAAACAACACAGAAGATGCTACCAATTTGTTAATAATACGGTCGCCAGCCTAATTAGGCATTAACTGAGTTTCTTTCCTGTACAAGTTGGTGTATATTCATGCAAACCAACACGTAGTAACACTGCATAATATAGTAAATTTTAGAACCAGAAAATCTATTGAACTGATAGTTTCACGTTCTGTACTGATGTGGAAAGCCATAAATACATAACACTACACTATAATGTATACTACAAAACTTCGTACTGTCTATTGATCTGATTAAAATCGGGCATAGGTTACCCTAGAAATAGTAATTTCAAGCCACAAACAAAATGTTAATTTTAATAAATATAAAACACTGATAAATTTTGGCTTTTATATTGACTTTAACTTTTGCTGGTCAAATCAATTTAGAACACTTCAGAATTCAAATGAATAAAAAAAAGGGGGGGGGGACCTGAAACTGTTGTGATCACTGTATTAAAAAAAATTAATTACTGACACCGTTATGCGCTCAAGATTCCCAATATATGAGTTACTACTCTCATTATCTTATTTCCTACTCATTTAAATACCTTTATATCTGTCTCGAAATAATTAAACTTCATTACTAAATCAATATTAAAGTTATCTTCCAACTTTAACAGACCTTAGTTATTCATTTACTGGTTCTTTAACAAAACAGTTCTTTAAACACCATTCTAACATAGTTAGGTCTGCAAGCAATTATTATTAACACAAACTTTAATTTTTCATCTCGGGACACTCGGATTGCACAACATTTGGAAAGGACCCTATCTAGGTTAGTTGTGAGGATAATTAAATTATAGGAAAGTTCTGGTAAAATTTAAGTTGTTATTGAACAGTATGGAACAAAAGTAACACTGGTCCATACGAATACAGTACTAAAAGTTTCAACCTGTTTGTATCGATGTGGCGATTGGCAGGCGGCGAGATGGCGAGGCACAAAGCACACATACAACCACAGCTATGGCTCTTGACGTATCGGCACTTTATTTCTTCATAGCGTCGCAATACTTTTCCATTTAGTGCCTATGGAATTTTGCCATGCTGTATGGGCGTTGGAACGGCATACCCGAGGCTCAATGAAACTACGTCTTCCAGGAGAACCTCCTCGCTCCAGAACGTGTTGCTCAGACCAGTGCCAAACTCCAACTACTACTGCTGAGCCCGTTGTGCCGTACAGTTCCCGCGTGCATTTTCCGCGCTCGCCTGCCATCCACCTTTTAACGCTCCCTTACAGACAGGGTATTCACCCAAGGTTTTGGATTCTACATACCCTAATACATTGCCTACGTATGGACCAGACGCACAATTACAATTTTAACATCTTACAACAGTCTCAACATTTGTTACATTTCAATTCTATTACAATATTGTTTGACATTTGACATAAACATTAATATTCACATTGAAAATTGTTTACAGTTTTCTTAACACAATGGCATGAAACAAGAAAATAAATGAAATCAGAACATCAATTACTCAAGTTTAACGAAAAATCAGATGGAAAAAAATATTATTTATATGTACAATAGTACAACGTCGTTGTTGTTACAGTGTGTGCAAAGCATTGTGAAAATATCTCAAATAATTGTAGAGCTGTGAAATCGCTTCAATCATTTGTAATAACCCTGTACAATTTATTTCGTTTGATAAATAACAAACGCCTTTTTCTTGCTTTAATGTATTTTAGTTGTTACAGAAGCGTTTCACCTTTTACTGTAAGGCATCGTCAGTGGAATCTAGAGTGATACAGTTTTGTTGTGATATGCAATATTTGTAGATTTTATAACAGAATACACGTCTTATTTTTTACGTAAGTAAGTGATTACCTACAATTATTCGAGTTCCCGGTTGGCATCTATGTTTCCTCTCATCTGGTCAAACGCTGGAGGTTGCACTTCACTTATGAAAAATTGGCGCGATACAAAATATTTTCTTCACAATTTTCTTGTTCTTTGTGCTAATTGCTGTGGAGTACTACTACCTTTCTGTCACAAGCTGTAGATATTTTACCAAAAACTGTGATTTAAGGATGTAACTACTGTGTGTTAACTATACATCTCTTCGTATTTGGTTTGTTTATATACATGTTGTCAACGAAGTAGATGCTGAAAACAAACGGCAATTCATTTCTGTTCTCTTTATACCTTTTAGTGTGTGTGTGTGTGTGTGTGTGTGTGTGTGTGTGTGTGTGTGTGTGTGTGTGTGTGTGTGTGTGTTTGACTGAGTGAGTGATTAGTCAGTTCTAGAAAGCTGAATGCAATAGCCGTCATACAGAGGTTGAAAGTTTTGGGGTTCAGCTGACATGATATTTGGTTTAAATGTTTTGTGGAGGGGTTCATGTAAGAATAAAGTCACTGTATACATTAACAGAAAAATGGTACAATAACGCTGCAACAGATGATTACTGCCGTAATTAAACCACCCAACCCATTTCTTCTCACTCGTACCTGAATACCTCCACAAAATATTTAAACAAAAACTCAAATCAGCTGAACACGGAAACTTTCAACCACTGTCTTACAGCTATTACATTAAACTTTCTAGAACTGACTAATCACACACACACACACACGAACACACATACACACACACACACACACACACACACACACACACACACACACACACACAAAAGCAGATATAATGAGAACGGAAATGAACAGACGTTAGTTTCCAGTTTATACTTCGCTAACCGGACAACGTGTACATAAACAAACCAAACAGGAAGAGACATAAAGTGAACTCTCAGTAGTTACGACTATAAATCACAGTAAATACATATAGAGATAGTGACAGAAGAAGAAGTACTCCGTAGCAATTAGTGCAAATAACATGAAAATTGTGAAGAAAAAAGTTCGTAACATGAAAATGTGTGTATGTTTCGTAAACGACCTTACATTGCGATCTTCAGCATGCAGAGGAAACGCAGATGTCAGGTAAAACCTCAAATAACTGTAAATAATCACCTATTTATGAAAAAATAAGACTTTAACTGTTTTATAATTTACAAATATCGCATATCAAAAAAACCGTATCCACTGAAAGTGCCTTGAAGTAAAAGGTGAAACGCGTCTGGAACAAATAAAATACATTGCAATAGGAAAAAGGTCTTTCTTATTTACAAAACAAATATTTTTGTGTTTGCTGTGGAAGACAGTTACGCAAACAAACGTGTTGTTAATGATTTCGTTTTGCCTTAAGGCATTTTGTTTATTGGCAACGTTTAGAAATGCTTCAAATGGCTCTGAGCACAATGCGACCTAACTTCTAAGGTCATCAGTCGCCTAGAACTTACAACTAATTAAACCTAACTAACCTAAGGACATCACACACATCCGTGCCCGAGGCAGGATTCGAACCTGCGACCTGCGTCGCTCGGCTCAGACTATAGCGCCTAGAACCGCACGGCCCCTCCGGCCGGCTGCAACGTTTAGAATATTTTATAACTACATGTAATAACCCCCCCCATGAACCATGGACCTTGCCGTTGGTGGGGAGGCTTGCGTGCCTCAGCGATATAGATAGCCGTACCGTAGGTGCAACCACAACGGAGGGGTATCTGTTGAGAGGCCAGACAAACGTGTGGTTCCTGAAGAGGGGCAGCAGCCTTTTCAGTAGTTGCAAGGGCAACAGTCTGGATGATTGACTGATCTGGCCTTGTAACAATAACCAAAACGGCCTTGCTGTGCTGGTACTGCGAACGGCTGAAAGCAAGGGGAAACTACAGCCGTAATTTTTCCCGAGGGCATGCAGCTTTACTGTATGATTACATGATGATGGCGTCCTCTTGGGTAAAATATTCCGGAGGTAAAATAGTCCCCCATTCGGATCTCCGGGCGGGGACTACTCAGGAGGACATTGTTATCAGGAGAAAGAAAACTGGCGTTCTACGAATCGGAGCGTGGAATGTCAGATCCCATAATCGGGCAGGTAGGTTAGAAAATTTAAAAAGGGAAATGGATAGGTTAAAGTTAGATATAGTGGGAATTAGTGAAGTTCGGTGGCAGGAGGAACAAGACTTCTGGTCAGGTGACTACAGGGTTATAAACACAAAATCAAATAGGGGTAATGCAGGAGTAGGTTTAATAATGAATAGGAAAATAAGAATGCGGGTAAGCTACTACAAACAGCATAATGAACGCATTATTGTGGCCAAGATAGATACGAAGCCCACACCTACTATAGTAGTACAAGTTTATATGCCAACTAGCTCTGCAGATGACGAAGAAATTGAAGAAATGTATGATGAAATAAAAGAAATTATTCAGATTGTTATTAAGGCGAAAATTTAATAGTCATGGGTGACTGGAATTCGAGTGTAGGAAAAGGGAGAGAAGGAAACATAGTAGGTGAATATGGATTGGGGCTAAGAAATGAAAGAGGAAGCCGCCTGGTAGAATTTTGCACAGAGCACAACATAATCATAACTAACACTTGGTTTAAGAATCATGAAAGAAGGTTGTATACATGGAAGAACCCTGGAGATACTAAAAGGTATCAGATAGATTATATAATGGTAAGACAGAGATTTAGGAACCAGGTTTTAAATTGTAAGACATTTCAAGGGGCAGATGTGGACTCTGACCACAATCTATTGGTTATGACCTGTAGATTAAAACTGAAGAAACTGCAAAAAGGTGGGAATTTAAGGAGGTGGGACCTGGATAAACTAAAAGAACCAGAGGTTGTACAGAGATTCAGGGAGAGCATAAGGGAGCAATTGACAGGAATGGGGGAAATAAATACAGTAGAAGAAGAATGGGTAGCTTTGAGGGATGAAGTAGTGAAGGCAGCAGAGGATCAAGTAGGTAAAAAGACGAGGGCTAGTAGAAATCCTTGAGTAACAGAAGAAATATTGAATTTAATTGATGAAAGGAGAAAATATAAAAATGCAGTAAGTGAAGCAGGCAAAAAGGAATACAAACGTCTCAAAAATGAGATCGACAGGAAGTGCAAAATGGCTAAGCAGGGATGGCTAGAGGACAAATGTAAGGATGTAGAGGCCTATCTCACTAGGGGTAAGATAGATACCGCCTACAGGAAAATTAAAGAGACCTTTGGAGATAAGAGAACGACTTGTATGAATATCAAGAGCTCAGATGGAAACCCAGTTCTAAGCAAAGAAGGGAAAGCAGAAAGGTGGAAGGAGTATATAGAGGGTCTATACAAGGGCGATGTACTTTAGGACAATATTATGGAAATGGAAGAGGATGTAGATGAAGATGAAATGGGAGATATGATACTGCGTGAAGAGTTTGACAGAGCACTGAAAGACTTGAGTCGAAACAAGGCCCCCGGAGTAGACACTATTCCATTGGAACTACTGACGGCCGTGGGAGAGCCAGTCCTGACAAAACTCTACCATCTGATGAGCAAGATGTATGAAACAGGCGAAATACCCTCAGACTTCAAGAAGAATATAATAATTCCAATCCCAAAGAAAGCAGGTGTTGACAGATGTGAAAATTACCGAACTATAAGTTTAACAAGTCACAGCTGCAAAATACTAACACGAATTCTTTACAGACGAATGGAAAAACTAGTAGAAGCCAACCTCGGGGAAGATCAGTTTGGATTCCGTAGAAACATTGGAACACGTGAGGCAATACTGACCTTACGACTTATCTTAGAAGAAAGATTAAGGAAAGGAAAACCTACGTTTCTAGCATTTGTAGACTTAGAGAAAGCTTCTGACAATGTTGACTGGAATACTCTATTTCAAATTCAGAAGGTGGTAGGGGTAAAATACAGGGAGCGAAAGGCTATTTACAATTTGTACAGAAACCAGATGGCAGTTATAAGAGTCGAGGGACATGAAAGGGAAGCAGTGGTTGGGAAGGGAGTAAGACAGGGTTGTAGCCTCTCCCCGATGTTGTTCGATCTGTATATTGAGCAAGCAGTAAAGGAAACAAAAGAAAAATTCGGAGTAGGTATTAAAATCCATGGAGAAGAAATAAAAACTTTGAGGTTCGCCGATGACATTGTAATTCTGTCAGAGACAGCAAAGGACTTGGAAGAGCAGTTGAATGGAATGGACAGTGTCTTGAAAGGAGGATATAAGATGAACATCAACAAAAGCAAAACAAGGATAATGGAATGTAGTCTAATTAAGTCGGGTGATGCTGAGGGAATTAGATTAGGAAATGAGGCACTTAAAGTAGTAAATGAGTTTTGCTATTTGGGGAGCAAAATAACTGATGATGGTCGAAGTAGAGAGGATATAAAATGTAGGCTGGCAATGGGAAGGAAAGCGTTTCTGAAGAAGAGAAATTTGTTAACATCGAGTATAGATTTAAGTGTCAGGAAGTCATTTCTGAAAGTATTCGTATGGAGTGTAGCCATGTATGGAAGTGAAACATGGAAGATAAATAGTTTGGACAAGAAGAGAATAGAAGCTTTCGAAATGTGGTGCTACAGAAGAATGCTGAAGATTAGATGGGTAGATCACATAACTAATGATGAAGTATTGAATAGGATTGGGGAGAAGAGAAGTTTGTGGCACAACTTGACCAGAAGAAGGGATCGGTTGGTAGGACATGTTCTGAGGCATCAAGGGATCACCAATTTAGTACTGGAGGGCGGCGTGGAGGGTAAAAATCGTAGAGGGAGATCAAGAGATGAATACACTAAGCAGATTCAGAAGGATGTAGGTTGCAGTAGGTACTGGGAGATGAAAAAGCTTGCACAGGATAAAGTAGCATGGAGAGCTGCATCAAACTGTCTCAGGACTGAAGACCACAACAACAACAACATGTAATAACACCAGCTAGTCAGTTATTCTTTTCAGGATCGCTAAAATAGTCTATAAAGACAGGATAAGCAATTGCTTTTAACGAAAGACCGACATCGCTGATCGCATCTTGGTGTCAAACACCTTGGCATAAAGTACCAAGCATAGTATTCTGTGAATCGTCCTCAGTATTCTTAAGTTCTGGAGGGCAAGATATCATATTAGATGAACATTCTCACTGACCCTAGTCTTGCAAGTAGTTATGAAGTCATAATAATTAGCTTCACAAAAAAAATTGTTCTAAGCACTGTGGGACTTAACATCTGAGGTCATCAGTCCCGCCGGCCGATGTTGCCGAGCGGTTCTAGGCGCTTCAGTCTGGAAGCGCGCGACTCCTACGGTCGCAGGTTCGAATCCTGCCTTGGGCATGGATGTGTGTGATGTCCTTAGGTTAGTTAGGTTTAAGTAGTTTTAAGTTCTATGGGACTGATGACCTCAGATGTTAAGTCCCATAGTGCTCAGAGCCATTTGACCCATTTCATCAGTCCCCTAGAACTTACTACTACTTAAACCTAACCGACCTAAGGACATCACACACATCCATGCCCGAGGCAGGATTCGAACGTACGACAGCAGCGGTCGCGCGGTTCCGGACTGAAACGCTTACAACCGCTTGGCCACAGCGGCCGGCTATGAGCCTCACAGTTGCCATCTTAAATATTATGGTACAATGATCGATTCGAGATTCGGTTGCCAAAAGGCCGTATTTATGTTTTGGTTAACGTGCTTCCCTAACACAAACTGTAATTAAAAATAGTGTCATACGAGGTAAATGGATCCTTTAATAGATCTGAAAATGGTCACATTATAATTGCAGTCGGCAGAAAAACCTCCCCTGCACAAAAAACGTATGGCAGCATATGTAGAACTGCATTACAATATATTAGCCACCGATGACTTCTACAGAGTTTGAGAACAGTCACTGCATTCGAAACTTATGGCTAATGAATGGTTCAAGAAGGAATACACGTCTTCCAGAAAATGTCACAAATTGTAGAGTGGCCCAATAGTAATTCAACCTTATTATTTGCTGAAAATTGCCATAAGAAAACCGAACTCAAGCTATAACTTTTTTCTAATATAACGCTGCTTGCACTTAGTAATTGAGATGTATACAAAATACATCACAAATGACATGTCCTAGAGTCTGCACTCTAGCTAATCAAAGATGTTTCTAGTTACTTCTCACCTCCTACCTAACTGTCGTAGTACTTGCAGTGGATCCTGATGCAGTTTGGAATTCCTGTGTGATGGTCTGGATAGATGTCTGACTATTACACATTACGACCCTCTTCAACTCTCAGCAGTCTCTGTCAGTCAACAGACGAGGTCAGCCCGTACGCTTTTGTGCTGTACGTGTCCATTCTCGTTTCCACTTCACTATCACATCGGAAACAGTGGACCTAGGGATGTATAGGAGTGTGGAAATCTCGCGCACAGACGTATGACACAAGTCACACCCAATCACCCGGCCACGTTCAAAGTCCGTGAGTTCCGCGGAGCGCCGCATTCTGCTCTCTCATGATGTCTACTGACTACTGAAGTCACTGATGTGGAGTATCTGGCAGTAGTTGGCAGCACAATGCACCAACTATGAAAAAACGTGTGCTTCTGGGAGTGCCCGGATACTTTTAATCACACAGTGTATGTATCTCATCTACAGCAGTCTTCTTTAGGACCGCATTTCAGAAGAATCCATTGTCTTCTTAACAGTATTGTTTATCGTCCACGTTTCACTTACATACAAAGCTAACTCTCCACAAATACTTTCATAAACTACTTCCCAACAGTTAAGTGTATGTTCTATGTCAATAAATTTTTCTTTTTCAGAAACGCTTTTCTTACTGTTGCCAATCTGCATTTTATAACCTCTCTACTTCTGCGTTATCAACTAGTGCTCCTCTTTCGTGTTCTTGAAGTCTGACAACTACAGTGTAGTTTCTGTACAAGTTTTGGATAATCTTGTGTTCCTGTGTCTTACTCCTGATACTTCAAATACTGTATTACGCTCAAGACTGTAAAATGATTTCACTAAATCTATAAATGCTACAAACGCAGGTTCGCCTTTCTTCATTCTATCTTCTGAGATAAGTGGTAGGATCAGTATTGCCACACGGGTTCAGTCATTTCACAGGAATCTAGCATTGTGCTCATGTTAGTTTGTATAGCCCCTCCTTCTGCCCTCTACATATCCCTTCCACCTTACAGCCTTCTGTTCTTTGATGAGTTCTGATTTCCCATCCGAGTTCTTAATATTCGTGCAGTTGCTTATTTTTGCTTCAAAATTGTTTTTTTTTTTAATTTAATGTTGGCTTCTATGTTTTCCAAGCGCTAAGTCGCGAAGCAAGAATGACTAGGAGGAAAATTCAAGGCTGTTGAAACAGCCTTGAATTTTTCTCCTGACATTCTTAATTTGCGACCTTGGAGTTTCTGCCAGTGTCATTTTTTACACATCTATATTCGCTATGGCCCAGTTGATTTGCTACATTTTTGTATTTTCCCCTGTTGTCAATTAAATTTCCTATACCATGTGCTATCCAATGATTTCTACTGTACCTTTTTCCCTTTTACATTCTCTGCTGCCTTCACTACTTCTTCTCTTCAATGCCCCTCTTCCTCTGTTTCAATTAGTCGTTGTCTAATGATCCCTTTAATATTATCGTCAAACTCTCGGTCTTGACTTATTCAGTTTCCATAGACTTAATTTGCTACCTTTTGCTATCTCTTTAGTCGTAAACTGAAGTTCATAACCAATTAATTATCTTCAGTCTGCATCTGCACCTGGGAATGTCTTACAGTTTAAAATCTGGTTTCGAAAAATTTATTCCACACCTGCGTTCTTCTTTTGTGATTCTTAAGCAAAGTATTGGCGACGATTAAATTATGCTCTGCGCAAAATTTTGCCAGGTGGCTTCTCCTTTCATTCCTTCCCCTCATCCCATGTTCACCTATTTCCTCTTGCTGTCCTTGCTACCAAATTCCAGTCTCTCATCACATTTTAAATTTATGTCTCTCTTAACTGTCGCAATAAATTATTTTATCTCATCGTATATTCTGTCTGTCTGTTCATTACCTGTGGTGGTGTTAGGCATGTTAACTTGTAACACATTGGTGGGTGGGTGTTGGATTTATGTCTATCTTGGCTATGATAATGTTAATGGTAGTTTAGAGATTGAATGTTGTGATACTACTTCACTGATTGTTTCAATACCTAAGAGTGACAGTGTGGTTAAAATAAATAATCTTAGTATACCAAACACTGAGGGTCAACTGTCAGACATTTTCAGTTATAAATAAATGCCTACTGCATAAAAGGCAATGTATTTTCATCACAGTAAACTGCATTTAGGTACTGCAAATTGCTGTACTAAATGCTATTGTGAGAGTCATAGCAAGTTTTTACTCTGGGGCGATCGGTTTTCTATATTTCGTGACATTATAATGAGGTAGGGAACAACTATGAACGGCAATCATCAAATCTGAAACAAGAAAACATAAATCTACAGCTATACTCTGCAGACTTCCGTGAGATGCATGGCAGAGAATATGCCCCATTGTACCAGTTATTAGGGTTTCCTCCTGTTCCATTCAAGTGTATAGCGCGTGATGAATGATTGTCTGAATGCCTCTTTGCGTGCAGTAATTATTCTAATCTTATCTTCACGATCCCTATGTGAGCAATACGTAGAGGGTTGTTCCTAGAGTAATCATTTAAAGCCGGTTCTTGAAACTTTTTTAACACACTTTCTGTGGATGGCTTACGTCTATCTTCAACAGTCTTCCAACTCAGTTTCTTCAGTATCTCTGTGACACTCTCCCACGGATTAAACAAGCCTGTGACTGCCCTTCTCTGTATAAGTTCAGTAACCCCTGTTAGTCCTATTTGTTACGGGTGCCACACACTTGAGCAATATTCTAGAACCGGTCGCACGAGTGATTTGTACGCACTCTCCGTTGTAGACTGATTGCACTTCCCCAGTATTCTACCAATAAACCTAAGTCTGCCACCTGCTTTACTCACAACTGAACCTATGTGATCATTCCATTCATATCCCTACAAAGTGTTACATGCAGGTACTTGTATAAGTTGGCCGTTTGCAAAAGTGATTTATTGATATTGTAATCATGGGATACTATATTTTTTCGTTTTGTAAAGCATAAAATTTTATGTTTCTGAACATTTAGAGCTAGTTTCCAATCTTGCACCACGTTGAAATCTTATCAAGATCTGGCTGAATATTTTTGCAGCTTCTTTCAGATAGTACTTTATTAAAGATAACTGCATCATCTGCAAAAAGCCTGATTTTACTATTAATTTTCTCTGCAAGATCATTAATATACAATATGAACAGCAAGAGTCCCAACACGCTTCCTTGGAGCACACCCGAAGTTACTTCTACAATTGACGATGACTCTCCATCCAAGGTAACACGGTGTCCTCCATATCAAGAAGTCCTCAGTCCAGTCACAAATTTCAATTGATACCCCATATAAGCGTAGGTGCGGTACTGAGTGAAATGCTTTTCGGAAATCATGATATACTGCGTCTCCCTGGTTGCCTTGATCTAAAGCTTTCTGTATGTCTTGTGAGAAAAGTGCGAATTGGGTTTCACATGATCGACATTTTCGAAATCCATGTTGGTTGGCATTGAGAAGGTCATTTCGTTCAAGATACCTCATTATGTTGGAGCTCAGAATATGTTCTAAGATTCTACAACAAATCTATGTCAAGGATACTGGACAGTAGTTTTGTGGATCACTTCTGTTATCTTTGTTGTATACGGGTGTCACCCACCGGTGCCTTTTTACAAGAAATGAGCACGGTTTTTTGTTCTAGGGGTCTACTATAGATCATAGTTAGAAGCGGGGTTAGCTCAGCCGCGAATTCAGTATACAATCCGACAGGTATTCCATCGTGGAGTGGAGCATTTTTCAATTTTAAAGATTTCAGCTGTTTCTCAACACCACTGACACTAATACTTATTTCATTCATCTTTTCAGTGGAACGAGGATTTAATTGGGACAATTCTCCTGGATTTTCCTTTGTAAAGAAACATTTGAAAACGAAGTTAAGCATTTCAGTCTATGCCTTGCTACTTTAAATTTTAGTTCCTGTCTTATTCGCTAGGAACTGGACTCTAACTTAGGTGCCACTAACAGCCTTTACATACGACCAGAATTTCTTGGGGTTCTGTGAAAGTTCACATGACAATATTGTGCTGCGGTAGTCATTGCTTCACGCATTCCTCTCTTGACAGCCAAACGCATTTCATTCAGCGTCTCTCTGTCTATAGCCCTATGATTTGTTTTACACCTATTATGTAATAATCTGTGTATCTATAGAAGTTTCTTTGCAGCGACTGTACACTATGGAGGTTACTTACCATTATGAACCGTTCTACAGGATACATATCTATCCAGCGCATATTCAATTTTTCTTTTAAACTTGAGCTATAGTTCCCCTATATGTTCCTGCCCTGTTCTGAAAGTTTCAAGGTACTCATTAAGATGTGACACTATTGATTTTTTATCTTGGTTACTGAACATATATATCCTAATGCTTGTTTTTTGGTAATCATTGTTGCCACAACAGCGTCCTGCTCACAGACACCAGTTTCGATGTGGACATCCTCAAAGAGGTTAAGTCTATTTGTTGCCATTGGATCCAACATCTTTTCATCATGAGTATGGGTTCCTAACTTTCTGTTCTAGCTAGTTTTCAGAGATGGCATTTACTAAAGTTTCCATGATCTATTATCATGCCCACCACTAACAGAGCTGTAATTTTCAATTAATTATTGTTGTTGTTGTTGTGGTCTTCAGTCCTGAGACTGGTTTTATGCAGCTCTCCATGCTACTCTATCCTGTACAAGCTTCTTCATCTCCCAATACATACTGCAAACTACATCCTTCTGAATCTGCTTAGTGTGTTCATCTTTTGGTCTCCCTCTACGACTATTACCCTCCACACAGCCCTACAATGCTAACTTTGTGATCCCTTGATGCCTCAGAACATGTCCTACCAACCGGTCCCTTCTTCTTGTCAAGTACTGCCACAAACTCCTCTTCTCCCCAATTCTATTCAATATCTCTTCGTTAGTTATGTGATCTACCCATCTAATCTTCAGCATTCTTCTGTAACACAACATTTCGAAAGCTTCTATTCTCTTCTTGTAGAAACTATTTATCGTCCATGTTTCACTTCCATACATGGATACACTCCATACAAATACTTTCAGAAACGACTTCCTGACACTTAAATCTATACTCGATGTTAACAAATTTCTCTTCTTCAGAAACGCTTTACCATTGCCAGTCTACATTTTATATCCTCTCTACTTCGACCATCATCAGTTATTTTGCTCCTCAAATAGCAAAACTCCTTTACTACTTTAAGTGTCTCATTACCTAATCTAATTCCCTCAGCATCATCAGACTTAATTCGACTACATTCCATTATCCTCGTTTTGCTCTTGTTGATGTTCATCTTATGTCCTCCTTTCAAGACGCTGTCCATTCCATTCAACTGCTCTTCCAAGTCCTTTGCTGTCTCTGACAGAATTACAATGTCATCGGCGAACCTCAAAGTTTTTATTTCTTCTTCATGGATTTTAATACCTACTCCGAATTTTTCTTTTGTTTCCTTTACTGCTTGCTCAATATACAGATTGAATAACATCGGGAAGAGGCACAACCCTGTCTCACTCCCTTCCCAACCGCTGCTTCTCTTTCATGTCCCTCGACTCTTACAACTGCCATCTGGTTTCTGTACAAATTGTAAATAGCCTTTCGCTCCTTGTATTTTACCCCTGCCACCTTTAGAATTTGAAATGGAGTATTCCAGTCAACATTGTCAGAAGCTTTCTCTAAGTCTACAAATGCTAGAAACGTAGGTTTTCCTTTCCTTAATCTTTCTTCTGACATAGGTCGTAGGGTCAGTATTGCCTCACGTGTTCCAGTGTTTCTACGGAATCCAAACTGATCTTCCCCGAGGTTGGCTTCTACTAGTTTTTCCATTCGTCTGTAAAGAATTCGTGTTAGTATTTTGCAGCTGTGACTTATTAAACTGATAGTTCGGTAATTTTCACATCTGTCAACACCTGCTTTCTTTGGGAATGGAATTATTATATTCTTCTTGAAGTCTGAGGGTATTTCGCCTGTCTCATACATCTTGCTCACCAGATGGTAGAGTTTTGTCAGGACTGGCTCTCCCAAGGCCGTCAGTAGTTCTAATGGAATGTTATGTTGTCTAATCCCGGGGCCTTGTTTCGACTCAGGTCTTTCAGTGCTCTGTCAAACTCTTCACGCAGTATTGCATCTCCCATTTCGTCTTCTGTGATGTCACCGCCAGACACCACACTTGCTAGGTGGTAGCCTTTAAATCGGCCGCGGTCCGCTAGTATACGTCGGACCCGCGTGTCGCCACTATCAGTGATTGCAGACCGAGCGCCACCACACGGCAGGTCCAGAGAGACTTCCTAGCAGTCGGCCCAGTTGTACAGCCGACTTTGCTAGCGAAGCTACACTGACCAATACGCTCTCATTTGCCGAGACGATAGTTAGCTTAGCCTTCAGCTACGTCATTTGCTACGACCTATCAAGGCGCCATTACCAGTTTATATTCAGTGTAATAATGTCTAACAAGAGCGATGTTCTCCAATTGTGGATTAAAGTTAAGTATTCCAAGAACTACGTTCTTTTCTTTATAGGATAATTACTTTACCTTGTTCCAGACCTCACGCCAATCTGCGTGAGCTTAACAGCGTGCATTTTGCATTTCGGCCTCCTCTAGCAACACGGTGTTGGCTCTTCTGCCAACACTTCATCTTCATCTACATTCTCTTCCATTTCCAGAATATTGTCCTCAAGTACCTCGCCCTTGTATAGACCCTCTATATACTCCTTCCACCTTTCTGCTTTCCCTTCTTTGCTTAGAACTTGGTTTCCATCAGAGCTTTTGATATTCATACAAGTGGTTCTCTTTTCTCCAAAGGTCTCTTTAATTTTCCTATAGACAGTATCTGTCGTACTCCTAGTGAGATAAGCCTCTGCATCGTTACGTTTAGCCATCCCTGCTTAGCCATTTTGCTCTCCCTGTCGATCTCATTTTTGAGACGTTTGTATTCCTTTTTGCCTGCTTCATTTACTGCATTTTTATATTTTCTCCTTTCATCAATTAAATTCAATATTTCTTCTGTTACCCAAGGATTCTACTAGCCCTCGTCTTTTTACCTATTTGATCCTCTGCTGCCTTCACTACTTCATCTCTCAAAGCTACCCATTCTTTTTCTACTCTATTTCTTTCCCCCATTCTTGTCAATCGTTCCCTAATGCTCTCCCTGAAGCTCTCTACAATCTCCGATTCTTTCAGTTTATCCAGGTCCCCTCTCCTCAATTTCCCACTTATTTGCACTTCCTTCAGTTTTAATCTACAGCTCATAACCAATAGATTGTGGTCAGAGTCCACATCTGCCCCTGGAAATGTCTTACAATTTAAATCTGGTTTCTAAATCTGTCTTACCACTATATAATCTGTCTGATACCTTCTAGTATTTCCAGGATTCTTCCATGTGTACAACCTTCTTTTATGATTCTTGAACCAAGTGTTAACTATGATTAAGTTATGCTCTGTGCAAAATTCTACCAGGCGGCTTCCTCTTTAATTTCTTAGCCCCAATCCATATTCACCTACTGCGTTTCCTTCTGTTCCTTTTCCTACTGTCGAAGTCCAGCCACCCATGACTATTAAATTTTCGTCTCCCTTCACTACCTGAATAAGTTCTTTTATCTCGTCATACATTTCTTCAATTTCTTCGTCATCTGCAGAGCTAGTTGGCATATAAACTTGTACTACTGTAGTAGGTGTGGGCTTCGTGTCTATCTTGGCGACAATAATGCGTTCACTATGCTGTTTGTAGTAGCTTACCCGCATTCCTATTTTCCTATTCATTATTAAACCTACTCCTGCATTACCCCTATTTGCTTTTGTGTTTATTACCCTGTATTCACCTGACCAGAAGTCTTGTTCCTCCTGCCACCAAACTTCACTGATTCCCACTATATCTAACTTTAACCTATCCATTTCCCTTTTTAAATTTTCTAACCTACCTGTCCGATTAAGGGATCTGATATTCCACGCTCCGATCCGCCGAACGCCAGTTTTCTTTCTCCTGATAACGACGTCCTCTTGAGTAGTCCCAGCCCGGAGATCCGAATGGGCGACTATTTTACCTCCGGAATATTTTACCCAAGAGGACACCATCATCATTTAATCACACAGTAAAGCTGCATGCACACGGGAAAAATTACGGCTGTAGTTTCCCCTTGCTTTCAGCCGTTCACAGTACGGATGTTGGATGATTAAAGTCTCCACTGATGAATGCAATATGATTGGGAACCTGATGTACAAGTAAACTGAGATTTTCTCTAAAGTTTTCGGTTATATCAGGAGAAGAGTCTGATGGGCGATAGAAGGATCCAATTATCATTTTATGCCCGCTCCTGATACCGAGTCTTGCCCAAACAATCTCACACGCAGTTTCAATTTGGTGGATTTTAGTTCGTTTTCTACTGCGACAAATAGGCACACCATCTCCATTTCCCATTTGCCTGTCCTTTCAATACACACTTTTCCCCAAAAATCTCACCGCTATCAATTTCAGGCTTCAGCCAGCTTTCTGTACCTAGTGTTATATGAACTTCACTGCTTTTCATAAGTGCTTCAAACTCTGGCACTTTGTTGCGATGCTCCGTCGGTTAAACACTACGATTTTAATACTCTCACCTGTGAGAGGCATTTCTTTCGATTTTAGATTGATACTTCCGTCCTCCTACACCCATGGTTGTCTGGACTAGATGGAGAGACGTCTAATGTAAAAAAAAAATGTGTATGCACACCACACACATTCAGCTATCTGAGTGGCAGCCTCTGATGTGTAGTGCACACCTGGCCCATTTAGAATGACCCTACAGTTCTTAACCCAATGGCGCAAGTCCAGGACGTTACAGCCTAACTTGTCACAGAAGCTTCAATGTCTCTGGTTCAGTCCTCCTGCTCGACTCAGAGCCAAAGGGCCACGATGAGCTCTGGCGACGGTGAGCTTCGTTGAAACTCCACGCACAAGGCTGGTCTTCTCAACCTTCTCTTCTCGTCGCTGGGATGACCGAAGAATGACCTCGGAGTCCAGACGACAGGCATCATTTGTTCCATTATGTGCCACAATCTGCAGTTGGCTGCATCCTGCTCCCTAAATGGCTGTCGGAATAGCCTCTTCAACATATTGAATGAGGCCCAGAGGCATGCACGCTGAGTGCACCTGGTGTCCTTTCATGTCCCTTGCCGTCAGTTCTCATCATTCGCCGTACGTTTGAACTGCTGACGATTAACGAATCCCTACTCTTTTGCGTTTGCCACCTACTGACAACAGACAAAACAGGTTTCCCCAAAACAGGTGAAGTGAGTCTCACTGGCTCAGTTTCAGTTTTAGTGAAAAACAGCACCCCTACCCTGTTAGTTAGAGGGATCGATACAGCATTCTGAGTCCTCCCTGGTGCCCATATAACCTGTGCATGACGCCCAGATCTATCATTGACACGCTACTTGCAGTGAAGTGAACGATTAATGACAGATACTGCACATTCTGCAGAGAAGACAGGTTCGACAGGAGAGGATAGTACTTGAGGTACTTCTGGTGTAGATATCACACGTAGAAGACTCTCGGGAGCTCTTCTAAGACACTGATTCGCAGCAAGCGCCAGATGTTCGACAGTAGTCAGGGCGCTTTCCAGGTGCTTTCGAATGTCAGCCAACTCATTCCACGTTTGAGAACAGCATTCACAGTGGGGGGCTGTATTTTGGCTGATGAAATGTTCTACAAGGCAGTGAAAAAATAACTTTCAACTAGGCCCGCTGATTATCTTTCAGTCTGTTGAGCTAAAAAGTTGCTAATTCCCTATAAGAACTGAAGCAGGTACACAAAACTGAGATTTCTATTAAGGCAACACAGAAGCCTGTGGTAAAAATTATTAGTTTTCTACAGGGTTTTGATTTTAATTATAGTTGTTAGCAAAGTCGGAAACAGGGTTAATTTAAGATAAATGCAGATAATATATAGGGCTACTCCTCTTTAAGGGAAAGCTAGATGTAGCACAATATGTTAGTTAAAAAGTCTGTTACATAACTAAATCACAAACGCCGATTTGCTATAAATTACTAGTAGATTACGCAAATGATAATGATAGCTTCCGAAAATTCTCAAAAACGCACGTTTATTTGAAGTGATACACAATAAAATTCACGGGTGATGCATTCTTTGGCTGAACTGTAAATGACAAACGCTGATTTGCTACAAAATAGATTACGTATATAAAACAATCGTACCGGTAACTTACGAAAATATAGCGCCCGAAATTTCTCGAACTAGCCTATTTCTCGCGTAATTGTACAATGAAATACGAGAACGATTGTTTTGAACGAAGATAGATGTACTGTTCTAAAATCTGTTTTAAAAGAGGACAATTTAGTTTAGGCCTACAATTGACGACAACAGTACTAGTTTATCCCGGCACTCGCGAATGTTCAAATTTTCACAATATATCACAATAGAAATGGGTATTGATACAGTCACTGAAATATTACGCAGAAACGACAGAATAATGAAATACGGGAAGCAATATATTGTAAAGAAAATTTAAAAAAATTGTAATGTCTTCACCCTGCTTCGTGTTTATTTCATGTAGGCTTTAAAGGCACACTGCTAGATTAAACCGTCACGCCAGCGCTAGCATCGCAGGTCCTTTACGAACTGCTCATTCTACATACAAACATTCCCTGACGGTTTATCACTACGAGGCGTACATCATCTGTAATTTTTCACAGTAATTCTGGTAAATGATGCAGGTTGCACTTCCACTGTTTGGCATGTGGTTCAGATAACCCATTAAATATCAGTTTCCACACTCCACAGAACAATGCGACATTTGCGTAACAAAAATAGCCATATGGCCATCTGTACCACTTTCTTATCTGGAGGCTTCCATCAGATCCTACAAGAAATTGCAACGGAGACGAGAGCAGACGAACTCACTGCATCTCGACCTGCTAATTACCATAGCATGTTAACGTGACTCCCAAATTAATAAAATAAATGAAAAATTACAGTACCGAATGCGAAATCACACAAAAAAATTTCTTAAAATTAAAACATTCTTGAAGGTCTTTGAATTCCTGGGACCGGTATCTTGCCAGTATAGATATCGAAAACGGGCAGAAATCGTCGAGATTCTCCATTCCTGCAATGAGTGAACTTTCTACATCTACATCTACATACATACTCCGCAATCCACTATACGCTGTGTGGGTGAGGGCACCTCGTACCACACTTAGCATCTTCTCTCCCTGTTCCAATCCCAAACAGAACGAGGGAAAAATGACTGCCTATATGCCTCTGTACGAGCCCTAATCTCTCTTTGTGGTCTTTCCGCGAAATGTAAGTTGGCGGCAGTAAAATTGTACTGCAGTCAGCCTCAAATGCTGGTTCTCTAAATTTCCTCAGTAGCGATTCACGAACAGAACGCCTCCTTTCCTCTAGAGACTCCCACCAGAGTTCCTGAAGCATTTGCGTAACACTCGCGTGGTGATCAAACCTACCAGTAACAAATCTAGCAGCCCGACTCTGAATTGCTTTTATGTCCTCCCTCAATCCGACCTGATAGGGATCCCAAACGCTTGAGCAGTACTCAATAATAGGTTGTGTTAGTGTTTTATAAGCGGTCTCCTTTACAGATGAACCACATCTTCCCAAAATTCTACCAATGAACCGAAGACGGCTATCTGCCTGCCCCACAACTGCCATTACATGCTTGTCCCACTTCATATCGCTCTGCAATGTTACGCCCAAATATTTAATCGACGTGACTGTGTCAAGCGCTACACTACTAATGGAGTATTCAAACATTATGGGATTCTTTTTCCTATTCATCTGGATTAATTTAAATTTATCTATATTTAGAGTTAGCTGCCATTCTTTACACCAATCACAAATTCTGTCCAAGTCATCTTGTATCCTCCTTCAGTCACTCAACGACGACACCTTCCCGTAAACCACAGCATCATCAGCAAACAGCCGCACATTGCTATCCACCCTATCCAAAAGATCATTTATGTGGATAGAAAACAACAGTGGACCTACCACACTTCTCTGGGGCACTCCAGATGATACCCTCACCTCCGATGAACACTCACCATTGAGGGTAAAGTACTGGGTTCTAGTACTGTATACCGTATTACTATATACAGTATTAAATTTGTACTGGACCCCATAGAGCGAGTCCTTCTCACGCTTGTCCACTTTTGTATATTGATTCTGATAACGCAACTTAGAACCAGGAGGTTTATATTCTGTTGCCAGTGCTGTACAGCTTTAATATGTTTAAAGACAGCATTGGGTAGTCATCACACTCTTACAGTCAACTACATACGCATAAAAATGTAAAAGAAACATTAACTGCTGGAAAATGTATAAGACAATAGTTGGACGTATTTATTAAGTACTCGTGATAACCTTTTATTATTTGCACAATGTGCACACATGTGTAGACTTTGGATTTTAACTTTTTTATCCATATTTTATCTTCAACTATTTCATGTAGCTACTAAAAACAATTATTTATGAGACGCAGAGCGATCTTCCTTAAACTTGGCGTGGTATTAATCCGTGAGTATCTGTTTTTTTTTTTTTTTTTTTTAAATATTGTCGGGATTATATACTGTGTAAAGTTCCCTATACATTTTTATGCATATGTACGTGAAATGAAGATGGTTCTGTGACCTAAATTAGTCGTCTGGAAATAAATATTCATCACAGATGCGTTTGTTCGTTGTGTAAGGCTCTTCTTTAGAAGAAATTTTTATTAGAATTATGTGTGAATCTTTTAATCAACAAAATTTACCACCATTGATGACTGCCGTGCATCATGATCATAGGTTTGATCAGGGCATCAACGCATTGCTGTGAGTGATTTAAAATTCAGTTGCAGAGTATTCCGTAATTTTTCTTTTTAGAACGACAGTCTGATATTTTTAGTATACTGCACTAAAGTCTGGTATTCTATTCTTGGTAGTAAGCATCTGGAATCTCGAGTTATTTTGTAAGCACAATAGTTCCATCTCTGTGATTTTATGTTGTTAGAAGTCTGCGCTACCTAAACAATCTCTCTGAAGAAACAGAGTATTAATCAGTGTTTTTAGAAGGTTTAATAAAAGGAACTTCCGTGCTCGGACAACGAAATACGGACTGACGACATACTGTAGCAACGATTTTATGTTGCTACGATGTTCATACAGAAATAACAGCCTTTTTTCTGAGTGGTAATTCGGTTACAAAACATTGACATCTAAACCCAATGCGATATTCGTTTTCATTTTTGCAATGACGGAAAGATACTGGTATAGACAGGAAGGAAGGAAGACTGTAAAAGGCAGTGCACACAGGGCAAAAAGTGAGGAGACAGACGAGATAAATACTGCAAGAGTGGTGCACAACGGTGCTGTTTTTCATTAGCATATTTCAGTATTTGGAATGAGAATGGATGGAATCCTAGGTGAGAGCCAAAGACGTGTAGATTTCATCAAAGCTGTGTGGGGGAAATAGTAAGTAGTTGATTGGCGACTCCATGGAGTGCTGTTAAATAGAAGGAAGGTCAGCGTTGGCCGTAATACTGAAGTTTTATTGATAGCAAAATCGATTTTCAATCACATAGTTATCATCTTCAGTGCTGTGGTGTACAAATTTTTGCTATCAATAAAACATCAATATTACGGCCAACGCTGACCTTCCATTTAATTTAATACTAAGTAGAATAGCTATCGGTAATAATTTCATCAACTGCCAATGGTCTCCTTGAAGGAGGGGAATGTTGTTTATGAGAAGATAAAGGTAGGGGACTTCCTTGATCCTGGAATCCTTGAAGCTGGGGAAGCCATCAAGGCAGCGCCATGGAGATGTAGAGAACAAAGGGAAACTACCACATTAAAGATCCATTTTGATGTTCTACCTGTAGCAATCGTGGCTCAATATAATAATGTTTGTAACCCTATTGAAACATGGGTTTCGGATCCCATCATTCAGTAGGAGAAGTAGTTAGGCTTCTCAGGTCGTCATTCTACGAAATCCTCGCAAAGAAGAAGCAGAAAGAGCAGGAAAAGAAATAAAATATGAATTTAACATTGACACACGGAATGTGCGAATGCTGTTAAATCTTGGGAAACAAGATGAAGTCAGAAAAAGACTGTGACAACGTGTCAACTGGATGTTTTAGAGCTATGTTAGGCACTCTGCAAACGGCGACTTTAGATCACAATATTTCAGATTAATTCATAGTGGAAATCAACAGTAAATAATGGGAAACAGTTGTATTACCAAAGACATGAGTACATTATGTAATGAACACCTATTGCTGTTGTTGTTGTGGTCTTCAGTCCAGAGACTGGTTTGATGCAACTCTCCATGCTACTCTATCCTGTGCAAGCTTCTTACACTCCCAGTACCTACTGCAACCTATATGCTTCTGAATCTGCTTAGTGTATTCATCTCTTGGTCTCCCTCTACGATTTTTACCCTCCACGCTGCCCTCCAATACTAAATTGGTGATCCGTTGATGCCTCAGAACATGTCCTATCAACCGATCCCTTCTTCTAGTCAAGGTGTGCCACAAATTTCTCTTCTCCCTAATTCTATTCAGTACCTCCTCATTAGTTATGTGATCTACCCATCTAATCTTCAGCATTCTTCTGTAGCACCACATTTCGAAAGCTTGTATTCGCTTCTTGTCCAAGCTATTTATCGTCCACGTTTCACTTCCATACATGGCCATACTTTCAGAAACGACTTCCTGACACTTAAATCTATACTCCATGTTAACAAATTTCTCTTCTACAGAAACGCTTTCCTTGCCATTGCCAGTCTACATTTTATATCCTCTCTACTTCGACCATCATCAGTTATTTTGCTCCTCAAATAGCAAAACTCATTTACTAACTTAAGCGTCTCATTTCCTAATCTAGTACCCTCAGCATCACCCGATTTAATTAGACTACATTCTATTACCCTCGTTTTACGTTTGTTGATGTTCATCTTATTTCCTCCTTTCAAGACACTGCCCATTCCGTTCAGCTGCTCTTCCAGGTCCTTTACTGTCTCTGAAAGAATTACAGTGTCATCGGCAAACCTCAAAGTTTTTATTTCTTTTCCATGGATTTTAATTCCTACTCCGAATTTTTCTTTTGTTTCCTTTAGTACTCGCGCAATATACAGATTGAATAACATCAGGGATAGACTACAATCCTTTCTCACTCTTTTCCCAACCACTGCTTCCCTTTCATGCCCCTCAGTTCTTATAACTGCCATCTGGTTTCTGTACCAATTGTAAATAGCCTTTCGCTCCTTGTATTTTACCCCTGCGACCTTCAGAATTTTAAAGAGAGTATTCCAGTCAACAATGTCAAAAGCTTTCTGTAAGTCTACAAATGCTAGAAACGTAGGTTTTCCTTTCCTTGATCTATTTTCTAAGATAAGTCGTAGGGCCAGTATTGCCTCACGTGTTCCAACATTTCAACGGAATCCAAACTAATCTTCCCCGAGGTCGGCTTCTACCAGATTTTCCATTCGTCTGTAAAGAATTCGCGTTAGTATTTTGCAGCCGTGGCTTATTAAACTGATAGTTCGGTAATTTTCACATCTGTCAACACCTGCTTTCTTTGGGAGCGGAATTATTATATTCTTCTTGAAGTCTGAGGGTATTTCGCCTGTCTCATACATCTTGCTCACCAGATGGTAGAGTTTTGTAAGGGCTGGCTCTCCCAAGGCTATCAGTAGTTCTAATGGAATGCTGTCTACTCACGGGGCCTTGATTCGGGTTAGGTCTTTCAGTGCTCTGTCAAACTCTTCACGCAGTACCATATCTCCCATTTCATCTTCGTCTACATCCTCTTCCATTTCCATAATATTGTCCTCAAGTACATCACACTCGTAGAAATCCTCTATATATTCCTTCCATCTTTCTGCTTTCTCTTCTTTGCTTAGAACTGAGTTTCCATCTGAGCTCTTGATATTCATACAAGTGGTTCTCTTTTCTCCAAAAGTCTCTTTAGTTTTCCTGTAGGCAGTATCTATCTTACCCCTAGTGACATAAGCCTCTACATCCTTACATTTGTCCTCTAGCCATGCCTGCTTAGCCATTTTGCACTTCCTGTTGATCTCATTTTTGAGATGTATGTATTCCTTTTTGCCTGCTTCATTTACTGCATTTTTATATTTTCTCCTTTCATCAATTAAATTCAATATTTCTTCTGTCACCCAAGAATTTCTACTAGCCCTCGTCTTTTTACCTACTTGATCCTCTGCTGCCTTCACTACTTCATCCCTCAAAGCTACCCATTCTTCTTCTACTGTATTTCTTTCCCCCATTCTTGTCAATTGTTCCCTTATGCTCTCCCTGAAACTCTGGTTTAGTCAGTTTCTCCAGGTCCCATCTCCTTAAATTCCCACATTTTTGCAGTTTGTTCAGTTTTAATCTACAGTTCATATCAAATAGATTGTGGTCAGAGTCCATATCTGCCCCTTGAAATGTCTTACAATTTAAAACATGGTTCCTAAATCTCTGACTTACCATTATATAATCTATCTGAAACCTTCGAGTATCTCCAGGCCTCTTCCATGTATACAACTTTCCTTTATGATTATTGAACCAAGTGTTAGCTATGATTAAGTTATGCCCTATGCAAAATTCTACCAGGTGGCTTCCTCTTTCATTTCTTACCCCCAATCCATATTTACCTACTACGTTTCCTTCTCTTCCTTTTCCTATTATCGAATTCCAGTCACCCATGACAATTAAATTTTCGTCTCCCTTCACTATCTGAATAGTTAATTTTATTTCATCATACATTTCTTCAATTTCTTCGCCATCTGCAGAGTTAGTTGGCATATAAACTTGTACCACTGTAGTAGGCGTAGGATTCGTGTCAATCTTGGCAACAATGCGTTCAGTATGTTGTTTGTAGTAACTTACCCGCACTCCTATTTTTTTTACTCATTGTTATACCAACTCCTTCATTACCCCTATTTGATTTTGTATTTATAACCCTGTATTCAACAAAAGTCTTGTTCCTCCTGTCCCAGAACTTCAGTAATTCCCACTATATCTAACTTTGATCAATCCATTTCCCTTTTTAAATTTTCTGACCTACCTGCCCGATTATGGGATCTGACATTCCACGCTCCGATTCGTAGAACGCCAGTTTTCTTTCTCCTGATAACGATGTCCTCCTGAGCAGTCCCCGCCCGGAGATCCGAGTGGGGGACTATTTTACCTCAGGAATATTTTACCCAAGAGGACGCCATCATCATTTAACCATACAGTAAAGCTGCATGCCCTCGGGAAAAATTACGGCTGTAGTTTCCCCTTGCTTTCAGCCGTTCGCAGTACCAGCACAGCAAGGCCGTTTTGGTTAGTGTTAGCAGGCCAGATCAGTCAATCATCCAGGCTGTTGCCCCTGCAACTACTGAAAAGGCTGCTGCCCCTCTTCAGGAACCACACGTTTGCCTGGCCTCTCAACAGATACCCCTCCGTTGTGGTTGCCCCTAACACGCAAGCCTCCCTACCAACGGCAAGGTCCATGGTTCATGGGGGGAGGGAACACCTATTACGTGTATGAATTAATAATGTAGTTAAGACCTAGCCCAGTTGACATAACGATAATTTAAGTATATTTACCAACGAAAACAAGTAAAGACGAGGAAATTTACAACATTTATGACTTAATTCAAGCATTAATGGAAGTAATCAACACTAAAGACTACGTTAGTTTCATGGGTGATTTTAATGCGTCGGTAGTTACACTGGGTGCACAAGAGAACAACAAGTGTGCTGTTAAGTTTGTAATGGAAAGAATGAATTCAAGAGGTGAGAAATTATTAGAATTTTATGAAGAAGATGACATGATTATAACAAACACATGTTATGAAGCTCCAAAGAGAATATGCTAAACGTGGAAGATGTCTGTCGATAGTGGAAGGTATATGATTATTTATATAATAGTAAAGCACAGGTGTAGGAATGAAGTAAAATCTGGTCACAGTTACACTGACGCTAATGCACAGAGTAGTTATAGTTAAACTTTCGCTCCTTGAGAGGGCCCCCATGAAAAACAAGTGATCGTGGAATAATGGAACTTTGCGGAAACATTTTTAAGGACATGCGGACGAGAAATAACGAATGAGCCACTGTACGAAAGACATTTTAATTTCCGTATGAGAGTGTTCGAAACTGGTGAACTTTGTGGTCACGCAGTTTGGAACGAATGGCCAGTGAATAGGTTTTCTCAAAATGTGATACGGAGTAACTGAGTGACCTCTCGAGCAATGTGACGTGGAGCTCCGTAGTGCATCAAAGCAGTTGAGTGCAAAGCACCACTCTCCCATAGCGCAGGGATCACTTGTTGGAGAAGCCGATCACAGTAATGTGTACCGTTCACGCTGCACATCTTTCATTACAACATGGTCCGGAGACAACTCCTGGATGACTTCAGAAGGTGAAGGATCATCGGGAAACTGGAACAAAGACGAAGTGTGAGTAGTGCAGTCCAGGAGTTTGGTACTGCTCACAGAATAATTTCGCGTGCATGGAGAGCATTCCGAATAACAGCCACTGCTGACCGAAGGACAGGAGGTGGTGTACCACGGTCAACTGCGGCAGCTGATGACCGCTACATTGCGCAACAGGTAAGAGGGGACTCACGTCAAACAGAAGGTGCAGTTTCATCCATGTTTAACAGGACTGCAAGGCACGCAATCTCACGCTCCACAGTGGCACGGCGCCCGCTTGACGACCAGTGTCCGGTTGTCACCTGCACATCGACAGCACCGTTTGCTATGGTGTCAAGAGCATGGGGACTGGACAACAGCGAGAAGTGGGGTAGTGTGCTGTTGCTGGATGAGAACAGATTCAGTCAGAGTAATGATTCTGGACGTATCCTCACATAACGCGAGTTAGGAATACTTAACCCGCCCAGGAACGTTGTCAGACATTATAGTTTTGGTGGGCAAGGTGTTATGGTGTGGGAGGCATAATGTTGCATGGGCATACTGATCTCCAAAGCTCGAATATGGTACACTCGCCGGTCAACAGTATTATGCCTCTGTACTCCTTTCCCCTGAGAATCTTTCAAGGCGCTTTCGGCCCTAACTTCATTTTCATGAATGAGAATGTGCGACCGCATCGAACAGTGCAGGAATGATCTCATATAATGAGATGATATTCGGCAAATGGACTGATGTGCCCATTCCCCCGACTTAGATGCCATTGAGCGCATGTGAGATGTGATGACCAGACGTAATGTGGAACGTTCACATGCAACAATGACCATCCAGCAGTTGCCAAACGCGATGGTGGAGGAATAGAACCTCCTACCACAAGAACTGCTTGTGGGCAACGTGCAGAAGCATGCACTGCCATCCGTCGTGATGCCGCGTTTTGTAATCTGCCAGGGACCATCATAAGTCGCGGTGACTACAGCGTAATTGTTGTATTAGAATAGAAACGCCATCTCTGTTCATCTCAGTGCGTATTCCTTTCAGTTATCTTCCTCATTGTAATGCATCAGCTGTTTCTATGAATGATACAAGTTTATCAAGCTATGTTACTTGGCACATAAAGCGTCAGTTACTTTCACCTTTAAGTTCACCAATATTGATAATGGGCAAACACTTGGTGCAGCAAAGTGCAATATCAGACTTAATAAACAAGAGCTGAAATATCCAAAGAAATGATTAATATATAAATTGAAGAATTCACAGACTGTGCAGGAACTGAAGCATGCAACAATGGAATTAGACAGGGAAGAAAGCTGTTGGGATGTTAGCAAGTCTCAGATACCACAGACTCAGATACACAGACAAGAAAGGAAGCAAGACACATAACAACAGACAATGAGCAACTCGAGGAAGTAACCGAATTTCACTTCCGGTAACGTTGCGGAAGAAGACGACCGATGTCTCACAGCTATCAAGAGAAGAATCGCGTTGAACAAGAGTGGCTTCCAAAATAAGAAGAACATTTCGCTGAACAGGCGCATCAGATTCGACACTTATAAAATATTTGTACAGACCTTTTTCTGGAGCATCCTGACATACGTACTCGTATGTGAAACCTGGATGTTAGCAAAGCTGGAGAAAGATCGCCTGGAAGCTGCGAAAATTTTGTTCTGGAAGATAATTACAATAACTAGCTGGGCAGGTGGAAGACGAATGACATGATTCTAAACGAAATAGGAGAGAAGAAAGAACCTCTGAAATTCATAGTCAAACTCACGTAAAAAAACTCATTGTTTCAGGAAATTCACGACACTTGGCTGCATTAGCACAGTTTATTAATTTCCTACCGGTTTCAGTCACTGACATCATTTGGCACGAAAAAGTTGGCTGCTTCAAGTGACACGCCAATCATGCCGAAAGATACAATCGTAGTAACTGTCAGTTTCATGAGCAATAAAATAAAAGACCAACACTTTTCATACACGTGGTGGCCTTATATCTTACTGCGCATGAAACTGACAGTTAATACAATTGTATCGTTCAGCATGATTGGCGTCTTGAAGCTGCCAATTTTTTCGTGCCAAATGATGGTCAGTGACGGAAACCTGTAGCAAATTAATAAATTTTTCTAAAGCAGCCTAGTGTCATGAATTTCCTGAAACATGTATCAGCTGCTGACACTTGCTTGAAGAAGACATCTGAAAAACTCATTGATCATCTAATTATACATGATTTTTTTCTACAAAATATTTTGGAAAAGAAAACAAAGGAGCGACCGAGAACATCCAATGAAAAAAATATGAGATGGTATGACCTTGAGACATGGAGAAGAAGAGTATTGATGGAGAGGGAAAGCTGTGATTGCAGAGACAAGACTTAGGCTTTTGAAAGAAGAAGAATAATTTCGTGTGGCTCAGTGCCCTAGTAGAATTAGACGCTAATTTAGCGACTTGCATGTGCCTATCCTGCCTCAGTTATCCAACCGAAGAAATGGGATCTACAGTTTGGTGTGGAATATGAACCGCATATCATTTCTTCACTTGTGAGAAGTGAATGCTAGGTTAAAGGTAGACTGAAAAAAGCTAGGGTCAGACCGTGATTCGATCTCATGGCCTTTTGGGTTTCAGGCGCGGGCCTTACCACGAGACCACCAGATCGTCCTAATACCTACGTGTAACAATAGAAGGTTTATAGAAATAACAAGAACGATGAAAACATTGTAATCATGGACACGTGGTTTACACTGAGCTACAAAGTACAGCAGTTGATGATGGTATGTCGACAGTAGTCGCAACAAAATAAAGTCAAACGTGAACATCACTCATGTACTGAGCCTGTCCCGAGTGGTCGACTGGTGTATAGATCTCAGTACGAGGCACGATCCACGGTCGTGTGACATGTGATCTACATGTTGCCGTTATTGTCAGTGGCTGAATCCTGGTGATACCGCTATTCGTTTACTCAAGCAGCTGCTCGTTTGGCCTACGAGACTAACCGGACCCGTTCCAGACATTCCTATACTATAAAAACCCGTGGAGGTACCAGAACTAACCCAGGGTCTTCCCCTTCGCAGAGGCGCTAACCATTTGGCTACGGAGGTAATATTGTACAAGGTGAGTCAAAAAAAATTTCACAACTTTGGAAATATATACGAAGAAATTTAGTGAAATAACTTACAGACTTGGTAGATGTGTCATTTTGTAGCAAATAATCTCATGTTTCAAATAAAGGTGTCAACTGTCATTTTGGTTCGATGTGACTACCATTTGTGATGCGCCACACATCCAACCGATAATCAATTTCTTCCCGCACTCGTTGCAGCAAATCGGGCGTAGCTTGTACAACGGCAGTGTAGATTCGATTTTGCAGGTCGTCTAAATTGTTCCGCAGAGGAGGAACATACAAAAGGTCTTTAATGAAATCCCGCAGAAAGAAATCCAGTGGTGTCAAGTCTGGGGAGCGAGGTGACCATGCGGTCGGCGCACTGCGCACCACAGAAGAAATGTTCAAATGCGTGTGAAATCTTATGGGACTTAACTGCTAAGATCATCAGTCCCTAAGCTTACACACTACTTAAGCTAAATTATCCTAAGTACAAACACACATACACACCCATTCCCGAGGGAGGACTCGAACCTCCGCCAGTGCGCACCACAGAAAACAGCCGTTTAAGCTGTGCACTACGCTGGCGCTCGTGGTGGTGGAACAGGGTACTGGTGTTCGCTACAAAATGACACATCTACCGATTCTGTAAGTTATCTTAATAAATTTCTGTATCATTCAAAAGTTGTGAACGACTTTTTGACTCACCCTGTATACAATACTGGAGAAGTGTCAGCCAAATTTCTGTAGGTATTTTAGTTTCTGTTATATGTAGACTGAAAGAGCTCTGATAAATACTGCCCATTATGTGTTTCACTAGGTGCCTAACGCCAGAGGGAAACATTTGTTGTTATTACAAGCAAAACGCTCTTTAAATGTGTAATTGTACTGGGTGGCCCAAAAAGGATGGTCGGATTTTAACTGCGTAGTACCATTGAAAGGTGAGGAGGGGGGACCACTGCCGGCCGTCTGCAAGTCGGCAATTACACCCAGTTTGCCACGAGATGGCGCAGTGGACGGTCGAGCATCGTGTTTTTGCTGTGGAACAGTTTTTCAGAAATGATGAATCGTTTATTACTGTGCAACGATTGTTTCGACAACGTTTTGGTGTAGCGCGTGATGGACCCATTCCAGATCGCAGATCCATATCACGTTGGGTGACTGCATTCCGGACAACAGGGCCTGTCAAAAGTGGTAAATCTACAGGGCGTACACGTACGGCAGTTACTCCACAGAACATTGATGATGTTAGAGCGTCAGTGCTGCAAAGCCCGCGTCGTTCCACTAGGCGTCGTGCTCAAACTTTAGGCCTCAGCCGTAGTTCGTTGCAGCGTATTTTAAGCCGTGAGTTACAGTTTCACCCATACAAAATTATGATCACGCAAAAGCTGTATGATCGTGATTTTGAGCAGCGAAGACGATTTTGTGAATCAATGCTTGACATTTTGTACTCTAATAATGATGTTGTGCTTCTTATGTCAGATGAAGCCCATTTCCATTTAGACGGCTATGTCAATAAACAAAACTGCAGGTATTGGGCAGCAGACAATCCCAGAGAATTGCACCAAAAGCCTCTTCATAGTGCTAAGGTAACAGTCTGGTGTGGAATTTCAAGATTGGGGATTGTTGGTCCTTATTTTTTTGAGGAGAACAACGCTACAGTCACAGTGAACTCGAAACGTTACGTTAACATGCTACGTAGCTTTTTGGTGCCGAAACTGCGAGAGTTACATGTAAATCGAGATCGAATTTGGTTTCAACAGGACGGGGCCACGGCCCACACAGCCAATGAGTCCATGTGTGTTTTAAGGCGGATGTTCCCCCACCACATCATCTCGCGTTTTGGAGATGTCCACTGGCCCGCGAGATCACCTGACCTCTCAGCCTGTGATTTTTTTTCTTTGGGGATACCTAAAGTCAAAAGTCTACGTAAAGAAGCCCCGAAACTTAATTGATCTGAAGGAGGCAATCAGTGCGGAAATTATGGCAATTCAAGAAGAAACAGTAGTGAAAGTGATGGAAAATTTCGAGGAAAGACTTGTGGAATGCATCACCGAGGAAGGACACCATCTTCCGGAAGTCATTTTCCGTACATGATTTTTTGTGGTTAGTTCTTGTAATTGGGTGCCTGGGAGCATTTAGTTACGTAATTGAATAAAATTAATTTGTAAAACTGATGGAGTTATAGTTATTTAAAATGTGACCATCCTTTTTGGGCCATCCTGTATATGACTATTCGGTAGCACTGCCGTTCTGGCTGCAGATAGGCCAACCGCCATGCAATCCTTAGCCAATGGCGCCTTCAGATGCGGTATAGAGGGACGTGGAGTCAGAACACAGCTCGCTCGGTTGTTGCGCGGTTAGCAGACCCGGTGCCGCTACTACCCGATCAACTAGCTCCTGAATTGGCATCGGATGGCAAAGTGGATCACTCGCCCGTCCTTCCATCAAGAAAAAAATCCCTTGCAGTACTGGGAATCGAACATGGGATCCCCGCATGAAAGTACGCCGTGCTGGCCACCCAGCTACAGGAGAGGGTTTAAATGTGAGGTTGGGAGAAAAGTAATGATAAGACACGCTGCCAAAATTCCTAATCTCAGTGAAAGTTAAGAAGCATTACAGTACTTGTTGCATGGAATTAACAGTCTAATGTGCAGAGAATAAGGCTTGAGAATAAAACAAATAGTGTGGAACTGGGATGACGAAAAACACGACGTGACAGAATTATACTGCACTGGAAGCAAAATGACGCACGACATACGAGGGGAGAGGGATATAAGAAGCCGACTAGTTTGAGGAAAGAGGTCATTGCTCGCTAAAAGCAGTACACTTGGGTCAAACATCGGACTTAATGTGGGGAAGAAATTTCTGAGGATTTGCGTTTGGAGTACAGCGTTGCACGAAAGTGAACCATGTCCTGTGCGAAAACCGGAAAAGCAGAAAATCGAAGATTTTGAATGCGTTGTTATAGAACGTGAGTGTTCAGAGAGCGATACGGCCATTATGTATCAAATCGTCCCATTATCTATCTCTCTGGACCGAAAACCACAGGTGGCGCGGCGGTGTCCGTCTGCAAAGGAGTGGGGCGGGCCGTTTGGCGTCCGCTTACGGGTGTGCAAGTAGTCACACTGTGGTGTGAGATCACGGAGTGAGTAGGTACGAGCCGGGGTGCGGCCCGTTGGCGTGAACAGTAACGCCAAGTACTTTGTCGAAGTAGTGTTGTACTATCTGAATCAGTATACTTTGTTTTACAACGCCGACCGTATTGAATTTAAAAAGCAATGGCTGGCTCACAAGCCAGAGTGAACAGTGTGTGTGTGTGTGTGTGTGTGTGTGTGTGTGTGTGTGTGTGTGTGTGTGTGTGTGTGTGTGTATGAGTGTGGTTGTGTGTTCATGTAGCTAAGTTTTTAGATCGACGCAGGGAGCATTATTGATCAACTGACGCTATAATAAACTCAGTGTTAATCAGGAATTTCATCATAGCATATTTAGTGAGAAAGACAGGCTATCTCTCTTGAATATGACTTTTACAAGACACGTGTCACATGGACACATGGTGCAGAATGTTAGTGATATATCTATCTCGGCGTAAATTTGTCGTGCAATTCTGTCCATATATAGCAGCAGAAACTGGTACAACGGGAGTAGGACTCGTTATGAATAGGAAGGTCGAGAGGGTGGGTTAGTGTGAACGGTTCAGTCATAGGGTTGTTCTCACCAGAATCGATAGCAAATCAACACCGACAACAATAGTTCCGCTATACACGCCGACGTCGCAAGCAGAAGATGAAGAGACAGACAAAAGTGAGTAAGTATACTGAACGGGTAATTCAGTACGTAAAGGGAGATGAAAATCAATCGTGGGAGATTGCAGTGGTGTTTTAGGGGAAAGAGAAGAAGAAAGGGTTTCGGAAGTATATGGGCTTGGCAGTAGACACGAGAGAGGAGAAAGAGTAATTGAGATCTGTAATAAATTGGTGTAATAGAGTCACAAGAGGGGGAGATATACCTGGAAACGGCCAGGGGATGCAGGAAGATTTTAGTTAGATTGGATTATGGCCATACAGAGATTCCGATACCAGATATTCAGATATTGGATTGTAAGACGTATCAAGGACCAGGAATTGACTCAGATTACAATTTACTAATTATGAAGAGTATGCTGAAGTTTAAGAGACTTGTCAGAAAGAATCTATGCGCAAAGAAGTGGGATGCGGAAATATTAAGGAATGAACAAAGACGCTTGAAATTCTCTGAGGCTATAGATACCGCGAAAACGAATAGCTCATCAGTCAGTTCAGTTGAAGAGGTAATGACAGAAGTTGTAGAGAAACGCAGTTACATGGGAGGTAACTGCACAGAAACCATGGGTAACATAAGAAATACTTCAGTCGATCGACAAAAGAAAGAAGTACCAAATTGTTTTGGGAAGTTCTGTAATACAGATAGGCAAGTCACTTACGGATGAATTAAGAAGAAAGTGCAGAGAAGCTAAGGCTGAACGGGTACGTGAAAAATGTGAACAAATCGAAAAGGGAATGATTGTTGGAAGGACTGACTCAGCATGTAGAAATGTCGAAAGAACCTGCGGTGAAATTAAAAGCAATGGCGGTAACATTAAGAGTGCAATGGAAATTTCATTGTTAAATGTAGAGGATAAAGAGGATAGGTGGAAAGAGTACATTAAGGACCTCTATGAGGGAGCGGACTCACATGACGATGTGGCGGAAGAGGAAACAGGAGTTGATAGGGAAGAGATAGGGAATCCAGTGTCAGAATCAGAATTTAGAAGCGCTCTGGAAGACTTAACAGCAAATATGGCAGAATAACACCCCATCAGAATTTTTAAATCGTTGGGAGCAGTGGCAGCAAAACGATTATTCACGTTGGCGTGTAGAATGCATGAGGTTGACGATATACCATAAGACTTACGGAAAAATATCATTAACACAGTTCCCAAGATTGCAAGAGCCGATAAGTGCGAGAATTTTCGCATAATCAGCTTAAGACAAGGCGGTAGGCTGAATTTTTTTAAAATTAATTTCTAGTTTTTTGTGTGGTTAGATACTATGTTTTTTCTGAACATTTATATGTATTATTTATTACTCTCCAACAGCTATAACTGCATTATCATTATTTTTAATTTTTATGGCATCTATCACTCCAATAGTTTTCCTCCTCCTTTCGTAAACGCTAATATCTCCGGATCTTTTACAGTTAGAGAATTTGGTTTTTTGTCTTTTGTAGAGAAATGTGCGGTTCATGTGCTGATTAATCTGCTACAGCGCATTTCAATGCCCGAATGTCTGCAGGTGCACTTGTAAACAAAAGTTATTTTCTTTGAAGCACGTGTCTCGTTGGTTCTATTGTTTGTAAATACGAAGTTTGTTGGAAATTTTAGTGCGGTGTATAGTAATCTGTGTTTCTATAATGATGAAACCAAAAAGTGTTTTCAAGAAACGCAAATTTAAACGAAATCAACATCGGAAAACAAAATAAAGGTTAAAATCAGAGCAAGAGCAGCATGTCTCTTGTACGTGAAACACCATCAGGTGCTTCGAGAAAGAAGATAACAGTTGATGCGTGTACAGAAGCAGACGGAAGTTGACAAAATACTAATATTATAGTCTAGATCTAAGGTTAATGTAGTGTGTGCTAAGTGAAGAAGTGCCCTGCAAATCGTATGGTGGTACCACACTTTGTGTGAAGATGTAAGTGCCAGGGTAGGTTCCAGATGTAAAGTGAAGACCGCTACGGTCGCAGGTTCGAATCCTGCCTCGGGCATGGCTGTGTGTGACGTCCTTAGTTAGGTTTAAGTAGTTCTAAGTTCTAGGGGACTGATGACCTCAGATGTTCAGTCCCATAGTGCTCAGAGCCATTTCAACCATTTTTGTAAAGTGAAAATAGTGTGCAGTATGTGCAGCAGTGAAAAACTATTTTACACATCGCAACAGTGTTCTAACAGTTATTTATATGACACTAACGTGAGGTTAGTGTATGGTCTTCGATGCACAGGTAAGGGTCTTACAGGTGGTTAAGTGGTATGTTGAATAATGAATTTGCCAAAAACTCTAAAAATGTCACAGGTACACTAATTATATATTGGACTCTATCACTACAGTAGCAGAATATTCAATGAAGTCTGCAGCTAAAGAAGCAGCAGAAATTAATGACAATGGAAATGACGTTCCTGTTGCCTTTGATGGAAGCTGAAAGAAGAGAGGGCACACTTCAAAGAATGTTTGTTCTACAGCAACAAGTGTTGACACACGTGAAGTTGTTGACTTTCAGACACATACTAAATATTGCCATGATGCTCAGTAATAGACACAGATCGACGCAGATGGGCTCTTCACAGACTTAGCAGTGTGAAAACTACACTCCTGGAAATGGAAAAAAGAACACATTGACACCGGTGTGTCAGACCCACCATACTTGCTCCGGACACTGCGAGAGGGCTGTACAAGCAATGATCACACGCACGGCACAGCGGACACACCAGGAACCGCGGTGTTGGCCGTCGAATGGCGCTAGCTGCGCAGCATTTGTGCACCGCCGCCGTCAGTGTCAGCCAGTTTGCCGTGGCATACGGAGCTCCATCGCAGTCTTTAACACTGGTAGCATGCCGCGACAGCGTGGACGTGAACCGTATGTGCAGTTGACGGACTTTGAGCGAGGGCGTATAGTGGGCATGCGGGAGGCTGGGTGGACGTACCGCCGAATTGCTCAACACGTGGGGCGTGAGGTCTCCACAGTACATCGATGTTGTCGCCAGTGGTCGGCGGAAGGTGCACGTGCCCGTCGACCTGGGACCGGACCGCAGTGACGCACGGATGCACGCCAAGATCGTAGGATCCTACGCAGTGCTGTAGGGGACCGCACCGCCACTTCCCAGCAAATTAGGGACACTGTTGCTCCTGGGGTATCGGCGAGGACCATTCGCAACCGTCTCCATGAAGCTGGGCTACGGTCCAGCACACCGTTAGGCCGTCTTCCGCTCACGCCCCAACATCGTGCAGCCCGCCTCCAGTGGTGTCGCGATAGGCGTGAATGGAGGGACGAATGGAGACGTGTCGTCTTCAGCGATGAGAGTCGCTTCTGCCTTGGTGCCAATGATGGTCGTATGCGTGTTTGGCGCCGTGCAGGTGAGCGCCACAATCAGGACTGCATACGACCGAGGCACACAGGGCCAACACCCGGCTTCATGGTGTGGGAAGCGATCTCCTACACTGGCCGTACACCACTGGTGATCGTCGAGGGGACTCTGAATAGTGCACGGTACATCCAAACCGTCATCGAACCCATCGTTCTACCATTCCTAGACCGGCAAGGGAACTTGCTGTTCCAACAGGACAATGCACGTCCGCATGTATCCCGTGCCACCCAACGTGCTCTAGAAGGTGTAAGTCAACTACCCTGGCCAGAAAGATCTCCGGATCTGTCCCCCATTGAGCATGTTTGGGACTGGATGAAGCGTCGTCTCACGCGGTCTGCACGTCCAGCACGAACGCTGGTCCAACTGAGGCGCCAGGTGGAAATGGCATGGCAAGCCGTTCCACAGGACTACATCCAGCATCTCTACGATCGTCTCCATGGGAGAATAGCAGCCTGCATTGCTGCGAAAGGTGGATATACACTGTACTAGTGCCGACATTGTGCATGCTCTGTTGCCTGTGTCTATGTGCCTGTGGGTCTGTCAGTGTGATCATGTGATGTATCTGACCCCAGGAATGTGTCAATAAAGTTTCCCCTTCCTGGGACAATGAATTCACGGTGTTCTTATTTCAATTTCCAGGAGTGTATGAGGGCCCAACAGAGGAGATGGAAGTTTCTGCTATTGTAGCTATCTTCAGTAGATATGAGTCTGAGAGAGGTGTACGGTATACTGAATACCTAGGTGATGGAGATAGCAAAGCATTCAATGTTGTCTGCCAGAGTAAATCATATGATGTTCCAGCAATAAAATTAGAATGTGTGGGGCATGTTAAAAAGAGGGTGGACAGCCGCCTTCATACAATCAAGAACAAACTCGATGGAACAAATCTTTATGATGGCAAGTCTATGAAGTATAGGCTGGCGGATGAACTTATCAACGAGTTGCGGGAATGCTATGGGAATGTCGTCAGGAAGAATTCTGGAGATCCGGAGGCAATGAAGAAAGCATGGTGGGCCACTTTCTTCCACCATATATTCACCGACAAGAAGCAAAGACAGTTTCTGTGTCTGCCAACTCCTGGTACGTGGTGCAAGTTTAGGAAGGCACAGGCAACTGGCTATCTCAACACATTCACACATAAGCACTCTATCGCTGATTCAGTCATGGACCAAATCAAATCAATCTACGGAGCCTTTGCCCAAATTGACTTACTGAAGAAGTGCTTGCACGCATGACTCAAAACGTAAACGAGGCCTTCAACAATATCCCATGGACCCGCATCCCTAAAAATGTGTTGTGGTTACAGAAGTTTACAACAAGGAGTTTCAGATACTGTGATAACGTGAAACAATGGCAACATTGCCAGACTGAAAGTTTTAGAACAGCTGGGTATATCACCCATATAGAATACTGTAACAATGGTAGGAGAACTTAATAGCTTGTGTATTGCCAGGTCAGAGTTTGCTGCTCAAATATCTAAACACTCGAGAGGAGGAAAAGGAAACGGGCAAATGAACCCAAAGATAATGAGGACTATGATTATGGTGCAGGCTGCTTCTAACCACTTCCTGCCAAGAGATCTGTTTGGTTTCCCTAGCGCATACATGTTGTAAAACTTTGTCTCATTTTCTGAAAACTATAAGTTCTGAAACATTTGTCCACTTTGCTCAGAAACTGTAACAGAACATTCAAGCAAAATTTCTCAGTTTGTAAACACTACTCTACTGCAGTGACGCATCCTCAGTCATGTTGATTGGACCATTAATTTTTCTGTAATATAAATATTTATTACTTTATTCACAAAAATTGTTATGTGTGGAAATTAAATGTATAAGCGTATTCTGAATTACAATACCACAGACATTTGGGTTCAGTGAGTCGCACAAAGATCATTTAACTTACAGTGAAAATTTCAGACAAATCTATTCGGTAGCTTCTGAGAAAACAGGTTATGAAACTACTTAATTTAACATTGTCCGTATAGGGCCTACCGTCTCATATTAACAGCATCTGTAACCAAGCTGCTGACAAAAACAGTATCCATAAGAATGTGAAAGAAAATTGATCTGTTAGCTGATGATCAGTTTGGCTTTAGGAAAGACAAAGGCAGCAGAGAGGCAGTTCTGACGCTGTCGTTGAAAACGGAAGCAACACCGAAGAAAAATCAATACACTTTCAAAGGATTTGTCGACCTAGAAAAAGAGTTCAACAATGTTAAATGGTACAAGATGCTCGAAATTGTGAGAAAAACAGGGGTTAGCTATAGAAATAGACTGGTAATGTGCAATATGTACAAGAGCCAAGAGAGAACGAAGTGCTCGGGTGAAAAAGGGTGTATGATAGGGATGTAGTCTATGGCCCTGCTGTACAATCTATACGTTGAAGAAGCAATAAAGGAAACAGGAGAAAGATTCAAGAATATGATTAAAATTCTAAATCAAAGGATATCATTGTTAAGATTCCTGATGACATTGAAAGTGAAGAACAATTACAGGATCTGTTGAATGGAATGAACAATATAATGAGTACAGAATATGGATTGAGAGGTAAATCGAAGAAAGGCGAAAGTAATGAGAGGTACCAGAAATGAGAATACCGAGAAACATTACATCAGAATTGGAGATCATGAAGTAGATGAACGTAAGGAATTCTGCTACCTAGACAGCAAAATAACTTATGACGGACGGAGAAAGGAGGACATAAAAAGCAAACTAGCACTGGCAAAAAGGGCCTCCTTGGGCAAGAAAAGTCTACTTGTATCAAACACGGGTCTTAATTTTAGGAAGAAATTTCTGAGAATATACTTTGTATGGTATGGCCTGGCCTGTGGGACAAACGGAACAGAAGCGAATAGATGCATTTGAGATGTGATGCTAGAGAAGAATGTTGAAAATTAGGTGGACTGATAAGGTAAGAATGAAAAGATTCTCCGAAGAATCAGCGAGGAACGGAATATATATGAAAACACTGACAAGAAGAATGGACAGGACGATAGGATATCTGTTAAGACATCAGGGAGGTACTTCCATGCTACTAAAGGGAGCTGTAGAGGGTAAAAACTCTAGAGTAAGTAGAACGTTGGAATAGATCCAGCACATAATTGATGTAGGATGCAAGAGTTACTCCGAGATGAAAAGGTTGGCACGGCAAAACAACAGTAGAAAGTAGGCTCGTAGAAATGACCGCACAGTTTACAAGAAGGATCTTGAAACTAACGTAGAGCTAAAAGATAAGAAAAAAGGACTTTCTCCGCAGGATTGGGGGAGGAAAACATTGACTAAGTGAAGGGACAGGATGTGTGTTAAGACTTTGGGAATAAAGTTCCTTGATATTAAAGGAAGCTGTAAATGGTGAAATTTGTAGGGGAAGACAAGGACTGGGTATACCCGGAAACTAATTGAGGACTTAAGGTGTAAGTGCAAATCTCACAAGATGAAGGCCTCAGACCAAACCAACCGATTCGGGATTCGGGTCAGATTTGGCAGGTCGTTTGTGTACAACCTAATATGTAAGTCTCTACGATATTTTGGCTCAATAATCCATTGTCTTTGAGAAAAATACGCTAAAGTTCATGACGCGGAATCGACTCGTAATTGATTGCATCGATAAATAATTGAAAACTAAGCATTTTAAATTGACGAATGTGGGGACCGCAGACGTACATTTTCTTAGACACTGAGAAAAGAAACTTTTTCGCTCGCCGCTTATGTAACTACAAGGTGTGTGCTGTTAAACGCAAGCGCCGTTGGTGTAGCGACCACGGCATCTGTCTGGGAAACAGAGAACCTGTATTCCATCCTCATTAGCATTTTCTATGCACCGAAACTGGTAGGAATAGAAGGGTTAACAAGGTAAGTAAATCAACAAGGTTCCGAGCAGGAAGGCGAGACGGTCTCTGGCAGGAATCCGCCCGGCGGATTAATGTCGAGGTCCTGTGTGCCGGCCAGTCTGTGGATGGTTTTTAAGGCTGTTTTCCATCTACCTCGGCGAATGCGGCCTGGTTCCCCTTACTCCGCCTCAGTTACACTATGTCGGCGGTTGCTGCGCAAACACATTATCCATGTACGCGTACACCATAAATACTCTACCACACAACATTGGGGTTACACTCGTCTGGTGTGAGACGTTACCGGGGGTTCCACCGAGGGCCGAACCGCACAAAAACCCTGGGTTCGGTGTGGGATGGCGATGGGGTGAATGGACTGTTGTAACCTGTTGTGGGGTTGTGAACCACTGACGGCTACGGCGTGGACGAAGCCTCTCTGTCGTTTCTAGGGCCCCAGTTCCATACAATACATTACAAATGAATAAGGAATAATAACAAAGTGGACACATAAATTTCTTGAACGACTTGGATTAGTAAAGAATTAAGATTCTAAGCCTCGTTCTATGTACATAGTTCCGAGTAAAATCGCTGCGAAGACGAGCACCTTATCGCAAAAGGGAGATAAAGTAACCCATCACGCAAATGGTAGTGATCATAACACAACGCTTTCGTACACGGCGCAATATCCGATCACGACGTTTGGAAAATGGTTGCTAATGACTAATTTACTCATCTGGGTGTAAGAGAGGTCAATTGTTTAACAGACTCGTTACGAAAAAGGTTTACTTCACTTGTTCCAAATCCAATAAATAGAAGAATTCGATTTACAAAACATATGTCGAGAAAATTTTAAACCATACGATGCTGATAACACCGTCATATCTGATAGCATGTTGGTATATGACGACGGTCAACCAACTTGCGGTAGAAGTAATACCGCCAAACTGCAAACATTTGTGTCAGCCATGTGATATTTATTTTTGTCGCCAAGTTAAAAAAAATTATTTCAAGGTTTCGAAATTACAGTTCATCTGGAAACCCAGCAGTAGTTACACAGCCGAGCGGATGCAATAATGATGATTACAGCATAACTCAGGATCAACTTGCTGCACTGATTTTTAAACAGTGTTATCGTAAGCGTGGTTGGAATCAAAATTAACTCCCGAAAAATAAATGTTTTTAAATGCAAACCAAGTTTATGTTCCTCCGAATTACTCGGAGAGTGCATTCGTTAGGATGTTCTTTGTGGCGCGAGTATATTTGCTTCGAATATTTGCTGCCAAAAAAAAAAAAAAAAAAATTAGTGCACGTAGAAAGACGACGTAGATTTTGATCCGACGACGGCGTATCCTACCTGGTGGATAGTAGACGTACTGATAGTGGTTACAACGTCGTCTGCCAAAAGATAGCGCAGTGGAAAATTTTGGAAATTTGTGGTAAGGTCTTATGGGACCAAACTGCTGAGGTCATCGGTCCCTTTGGCGTTTCTAGAGAGGACGCTAATCAGTGCTCGGTATGTGCAGAATGTTGTTAGACCCGTGCTTCTGCCATTCTTGCAACAGGAAGGTGGCAGAAACTTTCCTGGCCAGCGAAATCTCCGAACTTGTCCCCAATCGAGCGCGTGTGGGATATGATGGGACGTGAAGTGACTCGTGCGACTCGTCAGCCAACAACTCTACGTAAACAGGTCGAGAGGGTGTGGCATAAAGTATTCCAGGACAATATTCGCCATCTGTACGATCGACTGGTTGCCAGTATCAGTGCCCGCACTGGCGCCCGTGGAGGTTATACCACCTACTAATATGGGTGTTTCAGCATGGATCAATACCTGGTACCTCAGAACCGCCTGAGCTGTAAATGTAATCATTTCATGTAATCCACATGCACTGCTGCAGTAATAAATCTTGGGTGAACTGGAAACCTCTAAAAGGATGTACTAATTTTTTTCTGGCAGTGTATTTGTTCCAAGGAAATTGAGTATACATGAGCGAAACAGACATTGTAGATCGACCAAGATTAAATTTTAATTCCTTACTATTCCAAGTGGTTCGACAAATGTATTAGCCTTCCCTTTTCTATTTCCTTTTGACTTACTTACATTATTAAACTTCCTACGCCTACTAATTTCAGCCGGCCGCTGTGGCCGAGCGGTTCTAGGCACTTCAGTCTGGAACCGCGCGACCGCTACGGTCGCAGGTTCGAATCCTGTCTCGGGTATGGATGTATGTGATGTCCTAAGGTTAGTTAGGTTTAAGTAGTTCTAAGTTCCAGGGGACTGATGACCTCAGATGTTAAGCCCCATAGTGCTCACAAGGGAACATCCCCATCGCAACCCCCTCAGATTTAGTTATAAGTTGGCACAGTGGATAGGCCTTGAAAAACTCAACACAGATCAATCGAGAAAACAGGAAGAAGTTGTGTGGAACTATGAAAAAATAAGCAAAATATACAAACTGGGTCGTCCATGCCTAAGATAGGCAATATTAAGGGCATTGTAAGCCGAGGAGCGCCGTGGTCCCGTGGTTAGCGTGAACAGCTGCGGAACGAGAGGTCTTTAGTTCGAATCTGCCCTCGACTGAAAATTTTGCTTTCTTTATTTTCGCAAAGTTATGATCTGTCCGTTCGTTCATTGACGTCTCTGTTCACTGTAATAAGTTTAGTGTCCGTGTTTTGCGACAGCACCGCAAAACCGTGCGATTAGTTGACGAAAGGACGTGTCTCTCCAATGGGAACCGAAAACATTTGATCGCAAGGTCATAGGTAAACCGATTCCTCCACAGGAAAACACGTCTGATATATTCTATACGACACTGGTGACAGCATGTGCGTCACATGACAGGAATATGTTGTCGACCCACCTAACTAGTACACTTGACGAATGGGTAAAAAGATTCTTCTACCTTGCCCGATTTAGGTTTTCTTGTGGATGTAATAATCACTCCAAAAAAAGTGATGAAAACATAAGGGTTTGTCACATAAACTGAAAATAAAAAGTTAAACTTTTCGGTCGAGGGAAGATTTGAACCCAAGACCTCTAGTTCCGCAGCTGTTCACGCTAACCACGGGACCACGGCTCTCCGCGTCTCACACTGCCCTTAATATTGCCTATATTGCACATGGACGACCCAGTTTGTATATTTTGCTTATTTTTTCATAGTTCCACACAACTTCTTCCTGTTTTCACGATCGATCTGTGTTCAGTTTTTCAAGGCCTATCCACTGTGCCAACTTATAACTAAATCTGAGGGGGTTGCGATGGGGAGGTTCCCTTGTCAGAACCATTTGAACCATTTTTGAACCTATCAATTTCGAAATGGAAAGAAATATAAATAAAAAGCTGTAGCATGCATTTAGACATCGAGCACAAGTTCTCCGCTCCGCAGGCAGATGCCTTGGTAGCTTTTACTGAATAGCCGTTGGCTTCTAAATAAATAAGCGGCGATCTAAAAAGTTTCTTTCCCGGATTTCGAGGAAAATATGTGATTGCCTACCCCGTATACGTTGATGTAAAATGCTCAGTTTTCAGTTATCCATCGACCTCGTCTATTCTGAGTCGATCGCGCGTCACGAACTTTAGGAGTCGTTTTCTCAAAAATGGAGGGTTTTTGAACCAAAATATCTCTGAATCTTTCATTTTAGGTTGCACACAAGCGATCTGCAAAATATGAGCCGAATCGGTTCCCCGTGTCTGACACCTTGCCACTGTGAGATGACGAGATTGGCACACGAGACGAAGTGATCGCGGGTCACAGCAAACAAGTCAGAAGACTGAAAAAAAAGGAAACACACAGCGTGATCAAAAGGTGAAATTCGGGAAAAACGTGGCGAACAAATGTTAACCGCTTTTTCGGTGTATGTCACGTGTCTCTATAAATGCCGGTGAGATGTTGAGGTACTTCCATGGCAAGAAAGATCCAAAATCTGCCTCCGATATAACATGAGTGGGACCAGCTCAGACGTCAACTCCATCCCAGTGCCACTGTCGAGAATATGAAGGACCACTTACAACAGTTGTGGGCCAGATTGCCTCAGGAGGCTTTATAACACCCTTCCCAACCGAATCAGTGCATGCATCCAGGCCAGACGGAGTGCAACGTCATACTAATAAATTGACTCATTCTGTCAAGTTAATCATAGATTTGATTCAATTTTCTAATCGCCAAAATAACGTAACATACTCTCTCAAGCAGTAGAGCTTTTTTCCGTTTCCTGATTCCCTTGTGTGTGCACCACTTTTTTCTATGTAGAGAAACGCCACAGGAAATGCACCTTACGATTATTAGGACACCTGTATTACATATCCTGAATATTAACGACACTATTGTACTACCTCTGAGTGCACCGGATGCCAAATTTTTGATCTATCAATGTCTCTTAAGGAACTCTTCTCGGCCTCGAAACAGCCATCTCGTTGTTGTTGTAGTGCTTGCGAAATCTTTGTTGATTCGTAGAAAACAGTTCTACCTCTCTAAAATAGTCAGTATATGCGAGCATGAAATATGATTCATGTAAGTTTCCTTTAATTTACGTCTATGGTCACAATATTTTTTGTTTAACAGGTTACCGGTTTCGGTCTTTAATGACCATCATCAGATCTGTTTCATAAAAACAAAGTCCTAATGTACTGTTTTTATGAAACAGATCTGATGATGGTCATTAAAGACCGAAACCGGTAATCTGTTAAACAAAAAATATTGTGACCATAGACGTAAATTAAAGGAAACTTATTACATATAAGGGTCAACGTATTTCTCGCGACAATGTCGCAGCTTGTGATATGATTCATAATTCTACTGCGACGGTTTACATACGATATAACAATTCATTGGACGCGTATGATGCGACAAGCAACAATTTATCTAGAAGAATAAACCAGCATGACCAGTAAGCAAGTAAAGGGAGGCCTACCTTTGGCTCAATTGCATCGACAGAGTCCGAGACTGCGGATACGAATCTGAGTGTAGCTAATGGCACGAGCGAATAAATGAGATAGTTGGCATTGTAACGGCGGGCGTGCGTGCCGTCTGCGACGGCTGCGTGACCGAGCCGCAGTACGGACGCCGCACGCCCGGCCGTTACCGCGCGACGCGCCGCGCCGCGCTGGGGCGCGGCCGACGACCTCTGCACGACTGCAACCTGGCTGCGTGTCACAGGGCAAGTAGACAAGCAGACTACGAGTAGACGGAAATGTGATGGAAGGGACAGCCGACGAAACGAGGAGGAACATTAATGGGACATGTGCAGAGGCTTCCAGAAAAAAAAAAAATAGATCTTGGTAACCAGAGGTGTGGAAAAATTATGCACGAACACAAAGATTAGAAAATTTAAAATCTGAAATCTGATTACGGAGGATGTTAGGTGTCCTGGGTGGCTCGACATGAAAAGGAGAGTCGTGAATTTAGGTTGTACAATAAGCGATAATGCGAATCTCTTATGGAAAAAAAAGAAACTATCCCACAAGTTTCGACTATTTGACGATTACTAGTATTTATCACACGCACACAATAAATTCTATATTTACATTTACTTACGGATTTACTTACGGATATACATATTGTGACAGCTAAGGCAGATCACCCCTAATACAACCAGAGTGAATAAATATATCAACGTCCCGTTTTCTCCAAGCAATAAAGTGGTTCTAGAGAAACAGTATTGAATGTTGAATTCGATCTGGAGTTAACGTCAGCACAGGCCCGTGTTATACGCCATTTAATGCCTTTGGGAGTCGTCGTTGTTTTCAAATACATATCTCGGTTTAATTTTCGCCACAGATAATAGAATAGAAGTGTTAAGTTTGCTGAGTGTGCGTACCATTTTACGTTTCCTGAACGACCGTTTCAAGGCTCTCCAAATAGTCTCTTAACAGGGTCTGTCATTACATATGTGGAATGGGAGGGGCATCCGTCATGTTCGTAGCAGAATGACTGCGTTATGTCCTGTGCGCGTGTCCTCCAATAACTGCATACCTTAGGTACTAGAGATACATTAGTGTATCTAGGGTCACACCAATAAAACAGTGACCAATGATGCGGGTCTTGAAAGACACACATCAAACACTGGTAGACCAAGGGGGCCGATGTTTCTATCCACTTCCTTGAGTTATCATGGATTTTGAACTGACAGTGATTGCTGATTGTGAAGATTGACTTTTCCATGATTTTTAAACGATGCTTCTTCCTTCAACAAAAATTAGCGTAGATATGCCGCAACACATTTTTGGTAGATGACATTCAGAGAACTGTAGCCAAACTTAGAAGTCATTGCCATGATCCTGTATGTGCGGCGATATTTTAAGAGGAAGAAATGCGATGGAATGCAGTGTTCGCAGAACACTCGTTTGGTTGATCTCTCTTGTACAAGATGTCTCTTAGTGAAATTTGCATCGTGTGTTATCGCTACTAAAATGTTAGTTTCATTTCTGTCATCAGTTTACCTTTTTTTCTTTGGTGTATTTTATTTTCCACTCTTCCAGTTTCTAGAACATGTTTTTATTACAATATTTGCAAAGACAGATCGTGAGTGTTTGGTACGATCTGCGTACTCCTCAGTGTACAGCCCACATCAGTGCTCCAATAGTTTGGCGACATTCGCCGTAAACGACACTCACTTTTGCCATGTCGTATACACTGTGCATGTCTCAACAGCTATAAGAGTAAGTTATTTGACTGCTCCAACAGCACAGACTGATGGGCTTCAGGCACATAGGTAAACACAAGAGCCATACATCAGTTACTATTTGCTTACATTTGTTATAATAGAGCAGTCGTTTGTGGAACCTTTTCTCCTGACGTCGGGACAGTAGTTTGCGGCGCTCTTATCTTTATACTATTTCATGAAGTTCCACACATGTTATGTCGCAGAAGTTCTCTTAGAAGCTTCTTTCAACATGTCCGATCAAAATGCGAGTACTCTGGAAATGGTCTGTGAACTCAAATGGAAGTCCCTGAAGGGAAGATGATGTTCTATTGACATTGTTTAGAGACCCTCAGATGCTATAGACGGCAAAACAATCCTATTGCTCATAGAATGAATGTTTCACGACCCGATGGCACAGATGCTGGTAAATCTTTCGGGATGTGCGGTCGTGGTCCAAGAAACTCTTCGGTTTCTGACGTTTCGTCCAGGACTGCTCAGAGGCGCTCCTCCGCTGAGTCTTGCCGACTGACCGGTCGGACGTCCGAGAGCGAAATAAATATTGTAGGAAAGGGGGCGTGGTCAAGGTAACACATGATGGGCAAAGATAATCCTTGTCAGAGATAAAACTTGACTGTCGATTGTCGTCTTGTCAGTGATAAAACTGTCTAGCCATTCTGCAGAGCTACTGTCCATATGTCACTAACTTTCAATGCCTCCTCTTTCCTATTAAAATCATCTTGATGCTTATAAATTTCAGTGGCCTTTGAGGATGTCCAGCGCAGTCCTGCACGAAACATCGGAAACGGAAGAGTTTCTTGGACCACGACCGCACATACCGAAAGTTTTACCAGCAGCGAATCCTATTGCTACTAACATACCTCTCGCGTAAGGATTGGTAAGACGAGATAAGAGAGACCAGTGTTCGTACGGAAGCATACAGAGGGACGTTTTCCGCTCACTCTGTTACACTTAAACCTGCCCAGAACCAGAATATGGCAGGTAACTGACGTACAATGTGTGCAGAACTGTCGATTCACATTCGTGAGCAACACTAACAACTGTGAAAATGGCAGCATGGAGAGTGCGCGCTATGAATGAATCCACAATAAAAAGACGTGTCTGATAAATTATAAGTAATAAGCAATTAATACTGTACAAGAATAGCGTACACAAAAGGGCATGAAAACTTTCAGGTCTGTTACATATTTAACACGCAGTTCCCTCAATGCCTCAAACACTGGTCGTTTGACCGTGCTAACTGTTGTGCAGCCGTCGATCACCTTGACTAGTTGCGGCGACTCAGTCGCCTTTCACCCTTTAACGCCTGGCGCGATCTAGCAGCGTGGCAACAAAGGACAGAGGTCTGAAGAAGATGATGATGAAGTCCCGTACTCCTTGACAGAGCGTAGGGGAGACCCGCACCGCTGTACTAGGCAAGGTCCTAGCGGAGGTGGTTTGCCATTGCCTTCCTCCGACTGTAATGGGGGTGAATGATGATAATGAAGACGACACAACACCACCCTGTCATCTTGAGGCAGGTGAAAATCCCTGGCCCCGCCGGGAATCGAACCTGGGACCCCATGCTCGTGAAGCGAGAACGTTACCGCGAGACCACGAACTGCGGACTCTGAAGTAGAACGTCATCCTATAATTTGAGATACGGCAACTAAGGATTATAACAACATGATCAAAAAAACGTGGTGCTTGCGAGGAGATCTGTTAAACAGTTATATCTGGCTTCGAATGATCCGCCATCAGCACAGCACATAACTCGTCCAAAGACCGTACAGAATTTATAAAGTAGTTCTCCATTAGAATCAGTTTCGTAACTGGGCGCCACAAGACAACAGCTCTTGCCGCAGATCTGCACTTGCGCGGTCTATTCGCATGCCTGGTGAGTCAATCGAGCGACTCACAAGGGGAGATCACGACGTTTGGAACGTCGATTTACTGCAAACTTCGCACACTCGTAGTACTCCACGAGGACAACACAATGTGTAAGCAGTAGCGCGTACTTCTCAAGCGTTATTGAGAAAATCGCAAGATAATTTCAGTCGTCAAACATATACCTGTGCGTGGCCATTTTTGCCATGAAGCGGCGGCAGCCGAGTGGTACCGAGCGAGGTGGCGCAGTGGTTAGGCACTGGACTCGCATTCGGGAAGATAACGGTTCAATCCCGCGTCCGGCCATCCTGATTTAGGTTTTCCGTTATTTCCCTAAATCGCTCCAGGCAAATGCCGGGATGGTTCCTTTCAAAGAGCACGGCCGACTTCCTTCCGCGTCCTTCCCTAATCCGATGAGACCGATGACCTCGCTGTCTGGTCTCCTTCCCCAAAACAACCAACCAACCAAATTTACAACATCCATCTTGCCGGCACGGTAGCTCAGCGTGTTCGGTCAGAGGGTTATGTGCCCTCTGTAATAAAAAAACTGAGTTAATCGATCAACAACGAACTTCAATGGATGTCTTACGACGTCCGCCCCGAGCAGATGCAACGAACAAAAGCGAACAAAATGAGATTTAATGATAATAAAAAAAAGTGGTTAGCGTTCAAGCCACGTAATCGCTGGATCGATGAATCGAGTCCAGTTCATCAGTTTTTTTTAATTTCTAACACAGTAATTTTCTTTACTATTTATATTACAATTGATATAATGGGAAAAATACGTGTAATCGGATGAACTTTTATTAAATTTACAGTGTTATTTGGCAGGCTACAAATTTTTACTATCACATATAATATAATATTCATAACTATCGACTAGTAAACGACCAAACGCATAAAGTGATACTGAAAATGTATGCTTGTCCGTGTCTTCAAAATTGTTCGTATTTAATCAAAAGAGAACGAGAAATTGCTTCTCGTGAAGACGCTATTAAAATACGGTCGATACTGCATGACCAATCATCAGCGCCGGTATTTAAGGAAATGCTACGTTATAAATGGTTTGCTTCCAAATTATCGTCTGAAAGAGAGGTTTTTGAAAATGTTTGTTTTTCCAAGGAAAACCTCAAAAGACCTTGCGTATGCGGAAACATAGCATTTATCCAGCTGGTGCTGTTTAACTTTATGTTTTCCATGTTTTTACGAAAAATATCATCCTGAAAATTGTAATGTCGAAGGCGACGATTAATTGTACTTCTTCCGGAAACAGTCTGTGCTGGTCAAAACTTGGAGGTAACATGTCGATTAGGGCTCCTTCCACGTATAAGGGATTTCTCAAATCACAGACAAGCATACATTTCCAGTATCACTTTATGCGTTTGGTCGTTTACTAGTCGATAGTTATGAATATTATATTATTTGTGATAGTAAAAATTTGTAGACTGCCAAATTAAATTGTAAGTTTAATAAAAGTTCATCCGATTACACGTATTTTCCCCATTATATCAATTGTAATATAAATAGTAAAGAAAATTACTGTGTTAGAAATTAAAAAAAAAAAAAAACTGACGAACGGGACTCGATACATCGATCAAGTCATTACGGGGCTTCAACGCTGACCACTTTTCTTTTTTTTCTTTTTTTTTCGTTGTTGATCGATGTGTTTGGTCGTTGCGGACGTCAGAAGACATCCGTTGAAGCTCGTTTGTTGATCCTTCCACTCAGTTTTTTATTACAGGGGCCAACGAGCTCTCCGACCGAACACGCTTTTTTTTAAAATCTCATTTTGTTCTATATTGCTCGTTGAATTTGTTCGTGGCGGACGCCCGATGACACTCGTTCAGTTTGTTCGTTGACCCGGTTACTCAGTTTTTTTATTACAGAGGGTAGCTAAACCCTCTGACCGAACACGCTGAGCTACCGTACCGGCGATTTTCTCAATAACGCTTGAGAAGTATAGAGTACTGCTTACACATTTTGTTGTCCTCATGGAGTACTACGAGTGTGCGAAGTTTGCAGTAAATCCACGTTCCAAACGTCGTGGCCTCTCCTTGTCAGTCGCATAAAGGTCGTCGCGCACTGCAGCAAACGAACAGTGCGGCTGAGCCGCCGCGACCAAGTCGCCATTGTGAAAGTAGCCATACAGGTGAAAATCAATACAGGATCCTAAACTAAGTGTTTTCAGAAGCAATTGTAGGAAGTGAACCGTGAACCTACCATGCAGTCGAGGATTCGAATCAATACTATATGTAAGGCACGTGTTTCGTAACAAACAACTGTCTGCTGCATCGATTATTTTTTATATTGGCTTACAGAACGTGCCAATACGGGAAATGTTATGTTACAATTGTTTGACAATTCGTGGAAGACATTATTTTAAGTCATACCCTGGTACGAAGTTACATAGGATTAAAAAACCCTGATTCCACATTAAGACAAAATTTACTACCGGAGATGCGGGAAGCAGGAAACAAGTCGACAATGAAGCGCAGGATACACAATGGTTGTGCAAGATATAAATCCTACTGCTAATACAATAAGAAATGATAAATCGCCGTTGGAACAGATTTGCGGTATTTCCAATTCAGTCCATATTAATGATCATATATCACAATTAACAGTGAAATGTTGTTTGTATATCCTGCGAGAATTGTGTCAAATGCTGCGGACAGAAAATTGAATACTTGTGCTGGTCTATGAGTACCATCTAGACAGAACAGGAGATGAGTTTACAAGAACGAGCGTTGTGTATTACAGCAACCAGTATAGATGCACCAATATTCAGACACACACATATAGGAGTCACATGGTGACATACATTTCTGTATTCTGCAGAGTAGCACATGGGGAAATAGTCAGTTAATTGAGCTATTGGTCTTGCCCTGGGATTCTAAGTACCAGAAGCATTAGATTAGCTATATCTTGATGTTGGCACTGTTGACGAACTGGTACAATAGGTTATAAGCTGCTACATCGTTAGATGCTAACTAAGTTTGGAGGCTGCTTGGGAAGAGATGAACAAGAACCCGAAGATTACTTGCAAAGACGTTTACGTGATACGTTTTCTTAGGAGACTGTAGAAATATATGGTTTGGATCTTCTTCTCTGCAAACGCACAAAGGGGTGGCATTTAGGCTGAGCTGTATGCCCGCACACCCACCGTCGTCGCGACTGCACAGATATCGCTTCCACCCCCCCCCCCCCCTCCCCCCTCCCGCAGCGGAGCTGATCTCAAAATTTTGTGTATATATTGTCCCTTCTAGTTAAGAACCATTCCCTGCCGTGTGGGTCGGGCATAAAACATCTCTGAATCACGTTGTGAATCTAGTCGTGTGAACTAGCAGTTGAAAACTGATCGCGTTTTTCCAGAGATATTTCACACACTTTCAACCACGACGGATCCAAAGACAGTTTTTTTTATTACTCTCGAGGATATCAATTGATTTCCAGTCTACTTTTTACTAATTTGTTTTCCTGAGTAATTTAATTTAGTAACTTTAGCAGTCTGTATGCATTCGTTGAGTCCTATTAAATCTGTTTGTAAAAAGGTTTATCAGCTTCCTTCAGTAACCTTTGTATGTTCAGATATTATTGTCTATGTACTAGCTGATTATGGAATTTAGTAAACACTGGGAATACCTCGTATATTTCTGTTTTATTGACAGAATTAAGTCTTTAAATTAATGAGAGATGGCACCGGAGGATCAATGAAAGGAGAGTTGATCCTAGTGTGTATTGTTTCGGTATGATAAGTCAGTCAGTACTACATTCCTTCGTGTACCTATCACCAAAGATGTGCTTTCCCACGAAACTGTCCTTTGTCATTAATGTCCGATAAATTATAAATGTGTCTCTGGGCCTTACAATGTCTAAGCTTCTCAGTTCTCACGACACGATATTAATTATGGGTTCGAATCCTTTCAATGTCTGATCAGCACAAGTTTAATCTTTTAACGGGCACTATTTTCACTTCTCGTTTATTAGCGGAATCACCTTGACAACGAGCGGCAAAGATACTGGTGTGATAAGGTCCAAACAATTTTCGGTCCCAATAATCTTTAATAATTCGCATACAACCAATTAAGTCGTAATTCAACATAAAAGTTTCCGTATTGTCAATAAATCTCTTCACAATCGTAAGTATACGATCGTAGTGTTCCGATTTAACACGTACAAGCACCATTCACTTGAATATCAATGTTCATACACCCAATCACCTGTAATTGACTCCGTCTCTGAATTTATCGCAAAATAATCTATTCTCCACCACTCCAATGTGTAATCCAATTCTAAGAATGCAATTTAATTAGGCTTCTAATCCCAGAATTCCGACTACCACCGAAGAACTGCGAACACATACGCCACCGCTGAAAACAAAAACTCAAGGGACCTAACAACGCTGCGCATTGGTTTATGTATTACATTCAAAACAAAACGCAGCTCTGTTATGTCTTCCTTGGATTCCCTTTGTACTATTTTGCGTTACTCTATTTCGAATATCTGCTCTTTGTAAAATTATAACTAACTATTACTTCGAAATACTACTACCGTTTTTTGCCTCTTAGGTCATTTCGTATTACAGAATTTAATCTAATACTCGTTTCTGTATAACCACTCTCTAAAGAGCGGTTACAGCTGGTAGAGGTGTTTGTTGAACTTCCCACGATTAAATTTTAGCCGTGCTACAACAGTCGTGAAGCTCCTTGATGTCTGTGCCTTATTATACCATGGTATTCTTGGAATAGCGGGATGAACTAATGCGTTGTGACTGCCTTCTACTTTAGACATGCGCGACAACTCCTCTTGCCAATTCCGAGGACAAACGCTTTCTAAGCAAGGGTATCACATCTGTGAAAGGGAGTTTGCCATATTTAATAGCTCCATGCAGAGATGCCTGAGTTACTACTTGTTCATTTCCAGGTTTGCCAGTAGGGTCTCCAAAACGACAATCAGCTCGAGTATCATAATAGTCGATTGTGGATTCACCTTGTATAGGCCTTGTAGTTTGTTTCAGGGTATCCGTAAGCACTGCCAGCACCTTCACTAGACTTGGAACCATCTGCATACAACACGCGCGCATCGCTTCAACCAGTAAATCGTTGGTTGAGGTTGACATGAACGCACCAGTAACATTTCGCAAGGCTTTGCACTGCACCGACACATCCGATGCATCATTGGTAAGCGGTGAGAGTCTTGGTACAGCTTATCAATGAAGCATCGGAAGTGTCAATACCTAAAAAAAGATGATAGGTGGGCTCCTCATCGGTCATCACCCTATTGTTGGATTTATAATGTGACGCAGTCCAGAAGGAACGAAGGCAGCCCAAGCACAATAATATCGTGGTCGAGTAATAATATGTCCACTGTGGAGTTTACTACTGTTTATAGTTTCTGACTGGCTGTCGAAGGAGGAACTTTCCTCGTTACAAAAATTTGCAAACATGAATTTAATGCAGTGCGCGGAAAGGCAAACGAATGCACAGAGAGAAATTTCGCAAGAGGCGTCATTGAGTGTGGAAAAAAAATTGTCAGTGTGGATAGAAACTTAACGAGAAACTGAACAGCCCTAATTTTTAATGGATTAAAAGCCCAAGTCTCCCGACACAAGTCGAAGCAGGCAAAGGCCATCAACTTCGGATTTGCCGGGAGGTTAGGTTTGAAAATAATATTTATTTTATTAATGTACTTCAGTTTTTTTTCACTATTATGCTAATTTCTTGTTCTGCCCTTCCTTTTTTGTGCTGTGGATTTATTAGCTACTTTCAACTGCTTCGTGCTATTGCCTGATTCCTCGTTTGTACAATTTTACTACTGATGTGTTGTTTGCACATTATTTCAATCAAATCGTTAATCATTTTCAGGTCTACTGCAAACTTATTTTATTAAGTTCTTCCCTTGTCGAGATTTACCTGCACTGGAGGCAAACAGAACAATATCACCAAAACGACGTTGATTCAGGTATGCTCCATAAAAACGCAATTTTTTTTTTTACTTTTCAGTTTAGCGATATAGAGACTTTCCCTAGGGCTGCTCCGAATAATTCTGCTAATAAAGAATTTATTGCCTGAAACCCCTTTTTGACTCTGAACTTCTCACTATCCTGATACATTCTAATGGAAGCTACAGAACTGATGTATATATTCTTCACTGTACTTACGTAGGTGGAAACACTGTCTCCCGTTCAAGGTCTGTAGTAGAGACCGAGTCGAAATGGAGTAAAATGTTTCATAAAATCTATGAGTCGCAGATAAAGTCGCAATTCATACTCCTTGCTTTGTTCTATAGTTTCGTTGATGACCTGTAAGTGGGGCACTGTGGTATTCTGTAGCCAGATCGTTCCAGAGCTTCATTAAAATCCATAGTTTGTCTCTACGTTTGGTGACAGTTTTAGTGAATATCTTGTGTATGATGGAGAGGAGGATGATAAGTCTGTAGGCCAGATTAGTGTCTTTTCCTGTGAAATAAATCCCTTACACCATAGTTACAGTGGTGGTGAGCGATATTCCTCTAGAACCATTCTGTAAATAATTTTCAAGTTATTTTTCATTACTTTACCTTCAAATCTAATAATTTATATTCAAACAACAGTTAACTCACTGGGCTTCGCCTTTCTTCATGCTAGCTTATGATTTATACCCCTAATCGGGCACTTTTTCTGAAATGACATTTTCGTTGTTAACTGTCCATATTTCTAATTTATCTCAAAAATTTAATGTAAACTTCGAACACTTGTAAAACTTTCAATTTTCACGTTTTGTGCCATCTTCCAGACAAACTAGTATAACTTTTTTGTATTCTTCATTTAACAGCCACCTCGTTCAATATGAGATTTTCTTTTCTTTTGCCCTCTTCGTATCTGTCGTATGTTTTCCTGAAACCTTTAATACCTTTATTAGATAATTGTCCCTTTCCCTTTGTTGTTGTTGTGGTCTTCAGTCCAGAGACTGGTTTGATGCAACCCTCCATGTTACTATATCCCGTGAAACCTACATCCTTCTGAATCTGTTTTTGCGTACTCATGTCTTGGTCTCCCTCTACGATTTTTACCCTCCACGCTTCCCTCCAGTACTAAATTGGTGATCCCTTCATGCCTCAGAACGTGTCCTACCAACCGATCCCTCCTTTTAGTCAGATTGTGTCACAAATTTCTCTTCTCCCGAATTCTCCTATTCAGTACCTCCTTATTAATTACGTGATCTACCCATCTAATCTTCAACATTTCGAAAGCTTCTATTCTCTTCTTGTCTTAACTATTTATTGTCCATGTTTCACTTCCATACATGGCTTCTCTCCATACAAATACGTTCCGAAAAGACTTCATGACACTTAAATCTATACTCTATGTTAACAAATTTCTCTTCTTCAAAAACGATTTCCTTGCTTAGCCAGTCTACATTTTATATCCTCTGTGCTTCAACCGTCATCAGTTATTTTGCTCCCCAAATTGCAAAACTCATCTACTGCTTTAAGTGTCACATTTCCTAATCTAATTCCCTCAGCATCACCTGATTTAATTCGACTACATTCCATTATCCTCGTTTTGGTTTTGTTGATGATCTGCTTATATCCTCCTTTCAAGACACTGTCCATTCCGTTCAACCCTTTTTCCAGGTCCTTTGCTGTCTCTGACAGAATTACAATGTCATCGACAAACTTCGAAGTATTTATTTCTTCTCAATGGATTTTAATTCCTACTCCAAACGTTTCTTTTGTTTCCTTTGCTGCTTGCTAAATATACAGATTGAATAACATCAGGAATAGGCTAAAACCCTGTCATACTCCCTTCTCAACCACTGCTTCCCTTTTGTGCCCCTCGATTCTTATGAATGCAGTCTGATTTCTGTGCAAATTGTAAATAGCCTTTCGCTCCCTGTATTTAACCCCTGCCACCTTCAGAATTTGAAAGAGAGTATTCCAATCAACTTAGTCAATAGCTTTCTCTAAGTATACAAATGCTAGAAACGTAGGTTTGGCTTTCCTTAATCTATCTTCTACGATAAGGCGTAGGGTTAGTATTGCCTCACGTGTTCCAACATTTCTACGGAATCCAAACTGATCTTCAACGAGGTCAGCTTCTACCAGTTTTCCATTCTTCTGTAAAGAATTCGTTTTAGTATTCTGCAGCCATGATTTATTAAACTGGTGTTTCGATAATTTTGAAACTTGTCGACACTTGCTTTCTTTGGGGTTGTAATTATTATATTCTTGTTGTAGTCTGAGGGTATTTCGCCTGTCTCACGCATCCTGCTCGCCAGATGGTGCAGTTTCGTCGTGGCTGGCTCTTGCAGGGTTATCAGTAGTTCCAATGGAATGTTGTCTACTTCCGGGACCTTTTTGGGCTAAGGTCTTTCAGTGCTCTGTTAAATTCTTCACTCAGTATCATATCACCCATTTCATCTTCATCTACGTCCTATTCCATTTCCGTAATATTACCCTCAAGTACATCGCCCCTGTATAGACGCCGCTGTACATACTCCTTCCGCCTTTCTGCTTTCCCTTCTTTGCTTATGTCTCTGAGCTCTTGATTTTCATACAGGTGGTTCTCTTTTCGCCAAAGATCCCTTTAATTTTCCTGTCGACAGAATCTATCTTACCCCTAGTGATATATACGTCTGCATCCTTACATTTGTCTTCTAGCCATCCTTGTACAGCCATTTTGCACTTCCTGTTAATCTCATTTTTGAGACGTTTGTATTCCTTTCGGCTGCTTCATTTATTGTGTTTTTATATCTTCTCCTTTCGTCAATTAAATTCAATATCTCTTCTGTTGCCCAAGGATTTCTACTAGCCCTCGTCTTTTTACCTACTTGACCCTCTGCTGCCTTCACTATTTCATCTCTCAGAGCTACACATTCTTCTTCTACTATATTTCTTTCCCCTGTATTCGTCAATCTTTCCCTAATGCTCTCCCTGAAGCTCTCTACAGCCTCTGGTTCTTTTAGTGTATCCAGGTCCCATCTCCTTAAAATCCTACCATTTTGCAGTTTCTTCAGTTTTAATCTACAGTTCATAACCAATAAATTGTGGTCAGAGTCCACATCGGCCCCTGGGAATGTCTTACAATTTAAAACGTGGTTCCTAAATCTCTCTCTTACCATTATATAATCTATCTGAAATCTTCCAGTGTCTCCAGGCCTCTTCAACGTATACAACGTTCTTTCATGATTCTTAAACCAACTGTTAGCTATGATTAAGTTATGCTCTGCGCAAAATTCTACCAGGCGGGTTCCTCTTTCATTCCTTACCCCCAGTCAAGGAGCCAAGAGCTGCATTGCTAAGCCCTAAGCGACCTTGCGGCTGCCATTGTATTGCCATGGAACATTTTATTCAGTTGACAAAAATGTTACATTTTTACATTTTAGTTTTTATTCTTGTGACGTTCTCTGTTTGACGAGAGCACTTTTGCTTAAACATTTCTCACCCATGTTGTGATTACATGTAATCCATGTAATTTTTTATTCTGATGAAGATTGCCCTAGTGCAGTCGAATCCAGAAGACATTTTGTGCAACCGATGTGGCTATATATACATCCTGTAATTAAAATAACGTACAGTTGGTGGATCTCAGCCAATAAAAATGTTTAAAATTTTTAGTTGTATATGTTTATTAGTGTCAGAAATACAGACGTGCCTAATCGGATGATTCTTTTTGATACATCCTGTATTTTAACTAGAAATATGACTTATACAAGTATATATAAGTGTGTGGCTGAAGAGTCAGCTGGCACGGGCCACGACGTGTGTTCATATAAGAGCAAACAAGCCTCTTCATATCAAAAGAAAGGAGTTTCTCTAATACCGTACACCACAACGCTCTTCATTAGCATGTGATCTGACATGTATAAGGTAACTTAGAGGCACCCAGTTAGAAAAACCTAAAATCTAATTCTTGCTGATACAAGTATAGCAGTCGGAACGCATTTTGATTTTTATCGTACTGTTGCCTTAAAGTATCTGTAAATTTCTAGTGCAGTTACCTTTTATTTTACATACCATTCGAGTTAACCGAACTTTTCAAAAATACAAATACGTAATATGAAAAATTTTCCCCTTCATGCAATCCGTCGTTTCCCTCATTTAATTCAAAGAAAACGTGCAGTTTCGTCGTGATGTTCGAAGTTGCACTCAACTGGTTTTGAAGTGACAGCACTTGTTTGCTCCCTTATATGTACACATAATGAGGCTGTTTCCTGGTGCTCCTACAGTCACATACTTATTGCAGTAGTATACATTGCCGAAATTTGTTTATAAAGCGAACATAAAATACACATGTTTCAAAACACCTTTTTTCTACGTTAAATAGCAAAGTCCTGGAGCACAACTTCGAAGATTAATCTGTTGGACAGTCGACGGGTGGTATACCTTTCGCGATTTAACATTTTCATCCTCTTCACTACTTTCCTAACTGTTGTGTACGCTAAATGAATATAAGATAACGCAGTCTTCTATTGTACGCTGGTACCGGTGCAATTCTCTGATTTCATTTCAACAAAACTCAGATGTTGACGTGCACGTCTTTCTCTTGCCTCCCGTCTCCTGAGCACAGAAAGTGGTCCGAAAGAATTGAAAGCCATACGATCATATTGGACCCGGACTCGAACTCGCGCATTAAACTTTGGGGGTATGCGTCCTCACTAAGGACTTCCCAAATCCAAACAGAAACCATGAACCTAGGATTATTTCACTTATTGAATTTGAACTGCCTAATTTGTATTTGATCGACTGCAAATAGTCCACGCATTAAACGTATTATTACAAGGAAAGCTCGCGATATGCTGTCACGTAAATTATATTCGTAGTTAGCACAGTTAATAGAGAAACAAAATATGCAGACACCATAAAAATTACAATTTCTATGGATTATTAGAACAGGAGATATCAGTCGTCAAAGTTAGGATGAGAATATTGTAAGTACGAATGATTTCTTACACAAATGGTTGTTTAAGACAAATAGCGAATAATATGATATGAAACATTCTATAATAGCGTTTACTTACTTGACTACATTATCGTAGGCAAACAAAAAAGAAAAAAAAAATGTACGTCAGCAATATCGGTATGGTCAATGCATAGGCTGTTCTCGCAGTGTGCACATTTGATGAAAGCAGATTCTTCACAATTCTCATGGTAACACTCCTCCGTTAATATTTCTTCGAAGCAGTACTCCAAAGATGTTTGAAATACACCGGGAATGTCTTTAGTGTAGCCGAATTGAAAAAAATGCAAATAGATTAAGTTGGAGAATCGTGACGCCGAGAACAGGAGATTCACAACGGCTGGGGACATAAGAAGTGGTCTCTGAGCCATATGTTAATGTCATTGTCAGAAGATGCCATAATTGTACCTGTAATAGTTTTTCATAAATTATTTGTATGGACGGAAGAAGAAAACGTCGGCACCTTGCACAGTGCCTATGAACTTATCTGGAATCAGCTACTTGATCACTTCAACCCCTTCAGGAAATGTAAAGTTATATAGTTCGTCATTTCTGCTGGCTGTCCAGGAGGCAACCAAAAGAAAGGCTTTAATTTTTTCTTGAATATCTGACCACATTACTTGTTCTAGGATGACTTTTAAATCCCTAGCAAACGTCTTGATGTTCGGTAAGTTTATATTCATAGTTGCAGGAAAATGGCCGGTGGGCTCCGATACAAGGACATACAACTGGGATAATTGTATGCTATCAATTACAATTCCAGGAATTATCATATTATAGTGTGTACTCGCCGCTATGGATCCAACCGTACCAAAGACATGCTTGCTTCCCTTCACTACGAGAATCCGTCCAGATCGTACCTCTTTATCATATCTTGACATATCGGTATTAACTACCTGATCTGGTGGCAGATGCTTTTCGTCAATGACTCAATGAAAGAGCTGGTTACTCTCACGAAGTGATCATCTTTTTGTTGAAGATCAGTATTCCCTTCAACCAATCGCTTGCTAACATTGTGGATTATTTTGCGACAGACAATCTTATTCCTACATTTAAATTTCTTAACCACGAGTTGGAAACTCTGAAGGGCAAAGTACTGTGAGGGTCAATTCTCTTCTTTATTTCCAATGGCCAAAGTCTTAATGTGCGGTCATATATGATTGCGGTTTTCTGTCTCTTTGCTACAAAATGATCACGTAAATCACGACTTATCGTATCCTGCACAGTTTTTGGGTTTAACGAACGATGTTGTTTTAGACTGTTTTATTGCTCTCTATTTTCCTTTTCGGTACTAACGCTATTGCAATATAAGGTACGGTGTCATATCAGCTGCTAATCCCGGAGGGCGCGGAAGGGGAGGATCAACATTTCCATTTTTGTTCTTTAGTTGCTTCGTGCACATCTTCTAGGCATCAGCAAGATGTCCTTCTGGAAACATTGTTAGTTTTGTCCAAGGTGGCGGCTGGTAAGATGAACCGCTGCTTTCCTGGAAATCCGCTACTGGTGACACTGCTGCATCCGTCACACCATGGCACTATCATTCTCTTCATCTGATGTACTTCATCTCATGCCTCTTCGTCTGATGCCTCTTCATCTACAGGGTGGCGCACGAAATGTGTTACAAATTGTTTCTTTCACAATTTCCGACGCACATTGGATATCCCGCTGGGAACTCTGCAGCAATACCAGCAGAGCTTGGAAAAACAAATGAGTTACGAAATGACGTGTAATTCACGATACTGCCGCTAGGAGACTAGTAAGTAGCAGTGGCTGACAATGGAAGACTGACGACACAGGAACGATCGGCGGTGGTGTTACTTTTTCACGAAACGAAAAGCCTTGTTGTGACTCATAGACGTTTTCGACAACAATGTAACACACGATGGGTCCCTTGCAAGAAGACCATCCACAGATTGTACGATAAATTTGTACAGGAAGGAACAGTATTGGAAGCGAAGCGACCTCGGCCTAAGCCTGTTTGTTCGCCGGAGAATATTGAAGCGGTACGAGTTGCTGTACAGAGAAGTCCCGGGAAATCGTGCAGAAAGGCAGCAGTGCAACTAGGAATATCCAGGCGCTCCGTTCAACGCCTTCTAAAAAGTGACCTCCATATGTGCCCATATAAGACGAACTGTGCACAGAAGCTCACTGAAGAACACAGACAGCGGAGACTACTGTTTGCTCAGTGGGCGAAGGATAGGGAAGAAACTCTCAACAACGTTTGGTTTTCAGACGAGGCGCATTTTCATTTAGACGGTGTGGTTAACAAACAAAATGTTTGCTTTTGGGTCACTGAAAACCCACAAGTGCTTCATGAACGACAACATTATGCTCCGAGGATTACAGCGTGGTCAGCAATTTCCAGTCACGGACTTATTGGACCCTTTTTCTTTGAAGAAACTGTGAACAGCGAGCGTTATTTGAGCATGCTTCGCAATAGCTTCATTCCACAGCTTCTTGCTACTGCCTTGCCCTTCAACACGTAGTGGTTCATGTAATATGGAGCAAGGCCACATACTGCAAACATTGTGTTGGAGTTTTTACACGAGCATTTCGACATGCGAATCATTTCACTCAGGTTCCCAGGTCGCTTCAATGACGGACAAAATTGGCCCCCCAATAGTCCAGATCTCAATCCATGTGACTTTTTTCTTTCGGGGTACCTAAAGAAAAATTTTTCCCGAAACGTCCATGTGATTTAATGGAGCTCAGAAGATTTATTCTTGAAGCTTGCAGTGAAATTACGGAAGACATGTGCCGTAGGGTAATCACTAACTTCAGTGTTCGTTTGAAGGAAGTTAGGAAACGAAATGGTGGACATATTGAGCATGTGCTGAGTTAGAACAAATCTCCATGGACGGCTCTTCATTGTAGTATATGTTACTTTCAGGTTGTATTAATCTCCATGGACGGCTCTTCATTGTAGTATATGTTACTTTCAGATTGTATTGACAATAAAGTTTATATTCAAAAACAAAATGGTAAAACATTTCGTGTGCCACCCTGTATTAAAAGTGTAGTAGTCTCTGCTATTACACTATCCCCTTCTGTCAACTATTGCTTTATTTATTCATAAATAACATGGTATTTCCACTAGGTACATCATCTGCAATAGCAAAGTACTCCACCAATAGTTACACAGTTATTACTGTCTGTCCTATTGTCCAGGGTCAAACACTTAGTAACTCTGGAAACATAGTTCCACACCACAAAGATAATATGATCTACTCTAACAGCAAACACAAACCGATCTGACGTATTGTGACCGCCACGCTGCTTGCAGAGCGATGCGTAAATGGAGCGCGTTAGTATAGAGAGGAAACATTACCGACCCATTTATTCCTCCCTCTCCTGCCAACACTATTACAGCATAGCAGCTAAAACTTCACAAAAAAATTTTTTTTTCTAGTCAGTAACAATACAAAAATAGTTTTGTTCCATTCTCAGCGACAACTACAGCGACCTTCCGCTGTTAGTATCTAAATTAAAGTAGCAGGGTGGTACGACGAGCTGAACACAAAAAAGAACACAAGTATTCTGCCATTTCCCATCATATTTTCATTTGTCACATGCCTAGAAGAGTGAGAATTTCGCAAGTACTTAAAAGCTCGTTAGCGGTCTTATCATCACTTGCTGCAATACCTACTAATAGGCTGTGTTGTTAGAAGTCGCTTGTTGGTCTGATTAGTTTCGTCTAATTACGCTGCGAGAAAGGGAATTCACTTTTATTCTCTTCTGGTGTTGCGTATGGGTGACTTTCTTTTTCAGAAATAAACGGATAGCATCTGTTGCTAGAAATATAACGAATACAGTAAGATGCTCTTATTAGTTTTCATTGCTGTCAGCCATCTGTCTGTACGTGCATAAATGTATTAATAACGTTCAGGTCAGGAAGCCTCAACAAATCGTTAAGTAGAAATGCTCTACTTTCCTGTTTCCTTCTAAATATTCGTCCTCCTTTACCTTTAATCCTCTCTTTGACAATTTCGTATTAATTAAAGTTCTTAATTACACGTAATCTGACTGCAGAATAAAATATCCACTGCTGCCTTAAATCTTTCAGAGACTTTATTAATGCATGGAAAAATTTCGTTTATTAACTTTGCCCCTGAGTGCTCTACTTCAGTCATTAAAATCTGTTGAGATCACAAATACGTAATAAAGAGGTAGGTAGGGATTTACTACATATTCTACGCACTTGAGTTACTCGTATTCACAACACAGTGTATACTAAACACATATAAAACAGAAATCACTTAAGAGCTTAAAGGGGCAAAAAGATTACAAGTACATACGGTCAACACAAATAAGTTTTTGGTATTTCTCTAGCTGATTCGGCTTCTTATATTTATAGAATCTAGGACAGTTTTAGATAATTCACAACGCACAACTGATGTGGCATATCAAATCAAACACCAGTCGTACGCATATGGTGAAGTTACCAAAATATTACTAGCAAAATAATAAACCTTTCTTAACGTCAGGTATCTGATTTGAACATTGTACACTTAAAGAAAAGGAGGGAATAAGTACGTAATATGATAGCAATGGGAGAAGGGTGGAAAACGATATCTAACAAAAATATTTATTACTTTCAACAGAGCAAAGATCTCTGTGGACTGTATTGAACGGCACACTTTCGGTAACACTACAATATAATGATATGGTATTCATAAGAAATACCTAACGTAAAACTTCTATGTCCGGTGTATGGATCCTGGTCGAGTAATCCACTATGATTTCTTTCATGTTCTAGAAGTTGTAGGAATATACTGCTTACACTTTGGGTTTAACCGAGCAAAGTGGCAAAGTGATTGAGGAGATGGACAATCAATCGGGAGCAACGAATTCCTACTCCCCGTCGGGACAGAAGGATTTGGATTTTTAGTGGTTTTCCTAAATCGAAGCAGCGGGGTGGTTTCATCGAAGAGGGAAGTGTCGATTTTATTCCTCATTCTTATCGATTTCGATTTGGTTATCCTCCTCTAATGACTTCGTTGTTCGGGGATGTAAACCCTAATCTTGGTTTACTTGGTTTATGTTCCACTAAGACTCGCAACAACAGAAGATATGCAGAGAACTCTCGTCAATGTAGAGATGACGCACAGTTCCTGGCAACAGTTTCTCCATGAAATCCCCGCAAACGTATATCAATGAATATTGACATGTGCAGCGTCTTATTGGAGGGGGACATGCGAACATGTTCGCAGGCCAAAATTTTTGGTCAGGAAGGTGGAATGAGTATTGAGGCACTTGATTCACTACTTTTCTCCGAGTATCTTTTAAAGAGAAGCATTTTCGGCTCCGACAAGAGCATTTGTCAGCTGGTTCCCTTTTTTTCGTGTTACGATAGTTACTGCTGCTTATACGAAGTTTTTCCCGAGGGCACGCAGCTTCACTGTATGGTTAAATGATGATGGCGTCCTCTTGGGTAAAATATTCCGGAGGTAAAATAGTCCCCCATTCGGATCTCCGGGCGGGGACTACTCAAGAGGACGTCGTTATCAGGAGAAAGAAAACTGGCGTTCTACGGATCGGAGCGTGGAATGTCAGATCCCTTAATCGGCCAGGTAGGTTAGAAAATTTAAAAAGGGAAATGGATAGGTTAAAGTTAGATATAGTGGGAATTAGTGAAGTTCGGTGGCAGGAGGAACAAGACTTCTGGTCAGGTGAATACAGGGTTATAAATGCAAAATCAAATAGGGGTAATGCAGGAGTAGGTTTAATAATGAATAAAAAATATGAGTGAGGGTAAGCTACTACAAACAGTATAGTGAACGTATTATTGTGGCCAAGATAGACACGAAGCCCATGCCTACTACAGAAGTACAAGTTTATATGCCAACTAGCTCTGCGGATGACGAAGAAATTGAAGAAATGTATGATGAGATAAAAGAAATTATTCAAGTAGTGAAGGGAGATGAAAATTTAATAGTCATGGGTGACTGGAATTCGAGCGTAGGAAAAGGGAGAGAAGGAAACATAGTAGGTGAATATGGATTGGGGGTAAGAAATGAAAGAGGAAGCAGCCTGGTAGAATTTTTCACAGAGCATAACTTAATCATAGCTAACACTTGGTCCAAGAATCATGAGAGAAGGTTTATACATGGAAGAACCCTGGAGATACTAGAAGGTTTCAGATAGATTATATAATGGTGAGACAGAGATTTAGGAACCAGGTTTTAAATTGTAAGATATTTCCAGGAGCAGATGTGGACTCTGACCACAATCTATTGGTTATGAACTGTAGATTAAAATTGAAGAAACTGCAAAAAGGTGGGATTTTAAGGAGATGGGACCTGGATAACCTGACTAAACCACAGGTTGTACATAGTTTCAGGGAGAGCATAATGGAACAATTGACAGGAATGGGGGAAAGAAATATAGTAGAAGACGAATGGGTAGCTTTTAGGTATGAAGTAGTGAAGGCAGCAGAGGATCAAGTAGTTAAAAGACGAGGGCTAGTAGAAATTCTTGAGTGACAGAAGAAATATTGAATTTAATTGATGAAAGGAGAAAATATAAAAATGCAGTAAATGAAGGAGGCAAAAAGGAATACAAACGTCTCAAAAATGAGATCGACAGGAAGTGCAAAATGGCTAAGCAGGCATGGCTAGAGGACAAATGTAAGGATGTAGAGGCTTATCTCACTAGGGGCAAAGTAGACACTGCCTGGAATAAAATTAAAGAGACCTTTGGAGAAAAGAGACCCACTTGTATGAATATCAAGAGCTGAGATGGAAACTCAGTTCTAAGCAAAGAAGGGAAAGCAGAAAGGTGGAAGGAGTATATAGAGGGTCTATATAAGGGCGATGCACTTGAGGACAATATTATGGAAATGGAAGAGGATGTAGATGAAATGGGAGATACGATACTGCGTGAAGAGTTTGACAGAGCACTGAAAGACCTGAGTCGAAACAAGGCCCCGGCAGTAGATAACATTCCATTAGAACTATTGACGGCCGTGGGAGAGCCAGTCCTGACTAAACTCAACCATCTGGTGAGCAAGATGTATGAGACAGGCAAAATACCCTCAGACTTCAAGAAGTATATAATAATTTCAATCCCAAAGAAAGCAGGTGTTGACAGATGTGAAAATTACCGAACTATCAGTTTAATAAGTCACAGCTGCAAAATACTAACGCGAATTCTGTACAGGCGAATGGAAAAACTTGTAGAAGCCGACCTCGGGGAAGATCAGTTTGGATTTCGTAGAAATGTTGGAACACGTGAGGCAATACTGACCCTACGACTTGCCTTAGAAGAAAGATTAAGGAAAGGTAAACCTACGTTTCTAGCATTTGTAGACTTAGAGAAAGCTTTTGACAATGTTGACTGGAAATCTCTCTTCCAAATTTTAAAGGTGGCAGGGGTAAAGTACAGGGATCGAGAGGCTATTTACAATTTGTACAGAAACCAGATGGCAGTTATAAGAGTCGAGGGGCATGAAAGGGAAGCAGTGGGTGGGAAGGGACTGAGACAGGGTTGTAGCCTCTCCCCGATGTTATTCAATCTGTATATTGAGCAAGCAGTAAAGGAAACAAAAGAAACGTTTGGAGTAGGTATTAAAATCCAGGGAGAAGAAATAAAAACTTTAAGGTTCGCCGATGACATTATAATTCTGTCAGAGACAGCAAAGGGCTTGGGAGAGCAGTTGAACGGAATGGACAGTGTCTTGAAAGGAGGGTATAAGATGAACATCAACAAAAGCAAAACGAGGATAATGGAATGTAGTCGAATTAAGTCGGGTGATGCTGAGGGAATTAGATTAGGAAATGAGACACTTAAAGTAGTAAAGGAGTTTTGCTATTTGGGGAGCAAAATAACTGATGATGGTCGAAGTAGAGAGGATATTAAATGTAGACTGGCAATGGCAAGGAAAGCGTTTCTGAAGAAGAGAAATTTGTTAACATCGAATATAGATTTAAGTGTCAGGAAGTCGTTTCTGAAAGTATTTGTATGGAGTGTATCCATGTATGGAAGTGAAACATGGACGATAAGTAGTTTGAACAAGAAGAGAATTGAAGCTTTCGAAATGTAGTGCTACAGAAGAATGTTGAAGTTTAGGTGGGTAGATCGCGTAACTAATGAGGAGGTATTGAATAGGATTGGGGAGAAGAGAAGTTTGTGGCACAACTTGACTAGAAGAAGGGATCGGTTGGTAGGATATGTTCTGAGGCATCAAGGGATCACAAATTTAGCATTGGAGGGCAGCGTGGAGGGTAAAAATCGTAGAGGGAGACCAAGAGATGGATACACTAAGCAGATTCAGAAGGATGTAAGCTGCAGTAGGTACTGGGAGATGAACGAGCTTGCACAGGATAGAGTAGCATGGAGAGCTACATCAAACCAGTCTCAGGACTGAAGACCACAACAACAACAACATACGAAACTAGTTCTGTAGGCCGGTAAAGTTTTGACGCTTTAGTCACATACTTCGACGTATTTACATATAAGGATCAACAACAAATAACTACTCATAATATAAGGTTAACACAAAATTGTCTCTCATCAAACACAAATTCACTTCACAATACTTCACATAAAAGTGCACATTTTTAAGCTACGCCTACAATACACCAAAGAACTAGGTGTTTGGTTTCCAAGTACAAACAATTTCGTAACCCAAAACAATTTTTTGTAAGATGCTTATGACGCCAGGTGGTACGATCGAATAATGTCCAGGTCAAGACAGCCTGTATAGGCGTCAAGTGTCCGTTATACAAAGACAGCGCGTCATGAAGTTTTACTGGTGGAAAAGTGGTGACTCTTGAAATGATCTCAGAAATCCTTCCCACGTGTTCGCTACGTTACCTGCAACTACATTTATGCCTCAGACCGGATATAAAATACAAAATCTTGCCACTGCCCTGGACATCTCGACATCTCTTGGGATCATCTTGACATCGGCCAGGACCTAGCAGCAATTCCTCAGTCCGCCCTGTCAATGATCACTACGTAGATCGTACACCTGCACTGGACTACTTCGTGGATGCTGGGTATCAGATCGGACAAGATAGCATAGGCAACTGTAATTTGGCCTATGAATATCCTGTTACTTTCCTTAATGTGCGGCTCCCATCTTGAAAAGTGGGTTATCCGCAGTTGTCAATGAACCACGATATCTCACTTAAGTGCAACACAGTTCTATGCTGCAAATTCGTGCACCCTCCAAAAGAAGGTAGGAATGGTGCTGAGGAAAAAATGGTGTGATGTCATGGGGTGATTCAGTTTCAGACTCGTTCGAAACATAATCGTCATGTTGGATCTTTTTTCTGAAATGCAGGAAAGAGGGTCCGGTAATGCTCTCAGCAATTTAATTTACCTCGACGTCTGCTCACATCTCTGCGATCCAGTAAAAGGGGGGGGGGGAGGGTTCAGCTTTACGCCTCTTGCCAAGTATCGCTAAAAAGCATGTCTTGCTGTCAGCATCTTGAAGAGGGGGATAAATTTTGCTATGTGTTGTTGCTTCTGGTTTGCGACACAAATTGTCTGAATCATGGAGTGCTGACGACTATATACAAAACATGTAATGTTAATGTAAGATAAAAGTATAGATGTACCATGAAGGAATTATCCGAATGTGACGGAAATTGGTAGGTGTGATGTACAAGTATGGATAAGCAAATGATTATAATTCAGGAAAACTGGATGGTTTATATAAGAGAAAGGGCTTACAAATTGAGAATGTCAGCAATACCTCCGTTCACCTCTGGCCCTTGTGCAAGCAGTTATTCGGCTCGGCATTGATTGATGGAGTTGCTGGATGTCCTCCTGAAGAATATCGTGAAAACTTCTGTCCAACTGGTGCGTTGGCTCGTCAAAATCCCTAAGTGGTTGGAGGTGTGCTTCAGTCTGGAACCGCGGGACCGCTACGGTCGCAGGTTCGAATCCTGCCTCGGGCATGGATGTGTGTGATGTCCTTAGGTTAGTTAGGTTTAAGTAGTTCTAAGTTCTAGGGGACCGATGACCTCAGAAGTTAAGTCCCATAGTGTTCAGAGCCATTTGAACCATTTTTGATTGTAGGGTCCTCATCATAATGCAGCAAAAGGTCTCAGATGGGGAGAGATCCGGCGACCATGCTGGCCAAGGTAGGGTTTGGCAAGCACAAAGACAAGCAGTACAAACTCTCGCCGTTTGCGGGCGGGGATTATCTTGCTGAAATGTAAGCCCGGGATGGTACGCCATGAAAGGCAACAAAACGGGACAAGAATATCGTCGATGAATTACTGTGATGTAAGGATGCCGTGGATGACAAACACAGGGGTCCTGCTACGGAAAGAAATGCCGTCCTAGACTATCACTCCCGGTTGTCGGGCTGTATGGCGGGAAACAGTTAGGTTGGTGTCCCACCGCTGTCGAGGGTGTATCCAGACACGTCTTCGGCCTTGAATCACATTGACTGGATTAGAATTGTCTTCAGTGATGAGTCCCGCTTCGAACTGAGCCCTGATGACCAGCGAAGGGATCTAACAAAATTTTAGAGGCAGAGTTTGGACTATTCGTTTCATGTATAATCCCAGGATGTCAAACAATAACGGTGCCAGACTTTTCTGCCGAACATGCCGTGACTTGATACTACAAGTGATCATTTAGCAAACCATCTAATAGATTCCTCTACCCATAAACCAGTAAGTGTGATACTGGCTACCGAGGCAAACAAGTTCCTGAAGCTTAAGAATGCCCACTACCAGGAGCTACGTCCCTTTGTCATATATGTGGAATTCGAGTACCTCCCAGCTTCAGTGGCTCATTGTGATAGCAACCCTACAGCCTCCCAAAATATCTTCAGAGACCGACATGTATCATATGCGGCTGCGGATCGAATCTTAACGAATTCGAATCGTATGTTGGGGATAATCGTGATAACGTCGAAAAAAAATGGCTCTGAGCACTATGGGACTATGGTACGGTCCCCTAGAACTCAGAACTACTTATACCTAACTAACCTAAGGACATCACAAACATCCATGCCCGAGGCAGGATTGGTACCTGCGACCGTAGCGGTCGCGCGGTTCAAGACTGTAGCGCTCAGAACCGCTCGGCCATAACCTTTTCTCCTAGCTACCCACTTCCTGAATTCACTACATCACATGCACACACCTCTTCAGAAACTTTCTGAGAAAATATGTCAGGAGAACAAACACATCATTAAAGCTGTACATCCCAATGATGCAAAGTATAGGCTAGTGACCAAGATGGAGGTAATTCCTTATAAATGCCTGAATTTGAAGAAGAACTTGTAAGTAAGCTGTTTATGTTTTCTCTATGTAAGTAGGCTGTTTATGTTTTCTTATTGGCAACGTTACGTAGCGCTCAATATGAAAATCACTGGCTGTGCTGTGTGCAGTCTGTGGCTGCTTTGCATTGTTGTAATACTCGCCATTGTAGTGTTAGGCAGCTGGATGTGAACAGCGCGTAGCGTTGCGCAGTTGGAGGTGAGCCGCCAGCAGTGGTGGATGTGGGGAGAGAGATGGCGGAGTTTTGAAATTTGTCATGAACTGCTATATTTATATATGATGATATCAAGGTAAATACATTGTTTGTTCTCTATTAATTTCTTTCATTTGTTAACTATCCCTATCAGTAGTTAGTGCCTTCCATAGTTTGAATCTTTTATTTAGCTGGCAGTAGTAGCGCTCGCTGTATTGCAGTAGCTTGAGCAGCGAAGATTTTTGTGAGGTAAGTGATTTGTGAAAGGTATAGTTTAATGTTAGTCAGGGCCATTCTTTTGTAGGGAATTTTGAAAGTCAGATTGCGTTGCGCTAACAAAATATTGTGTGTCAGTTTAAGCACAGTCATGTAGAATTGTTCAAAGGGGACGTTTCATATGTCGACCCTTAGCCGAGGATACCTCACTGGAATCTTCTGATTTTTTCTTGTAGTTTGTGTAATAAGTGTAGATTTTGTTTATTGCTAGCGCGTAATTGTAGAGAAAATCTCCTTTGTAGTTGCAGTCTTTCATTGTTGTACAGTAAAACAGTTGTGGCATGCATGTAGATTTGCACCAAGTATTTCGCAGCTGCAATTAACTAGATATTATTTTCAGTGCTATGTTAATGTGTTCTCTTATTTTTGCTCTTCAAATTGTGTTTTTCTGTGTTATCGTGTGAAATATTGTGACAATTATGGCGTGTGAAAAACTTAATACTAGGCTCCAAAGTAAACTGAGAAATGACAGTGAAGACGAAAGCAGTGTGTTAGCGCCACCGAGTAGTGAATTAACTGATGTTCAAAGTAGTAATTTGGTAATTGTGAATAGGGAAATGGAGCGGGCTGCAAACAATGGTGTAGACAGTGAAACAGGTAGTGAACAGGGAAGCATTATCGATCGATCGGTCGGCAACAGCTCGCCTCAGGAATCCGAAATGACAGGACACAATTTCGCAAATACTGTAGATTCAGGTTTTGGGTCATCACCGTTTTCTCAAATAAGTCAAGACACATTTTCTGCTTGTCAAAATGTGAATGTTGCCGGTGCAAATGCACTGCCGAAAAGCGTAGAGAAACAGATTCCAGACACTAATACATTATTATTGCAATTAATGCAACAAATGGAACAAAATCAGAGACAAACACAGCAAAAGCTTGAAAAGTTAGACACACTGGAACAACACCAGAGACAAACACAGCAACAGTTAGACACAGTGGAACAAAATCTCAAAAAGTTAGACACAATGGAACAAAATCAGAGACAAACACAGCAACAGCTTCAAAAGTTAGACTCATTGGAACAAACTCTTGAACAAACGCGTGAAGATTTAACTACTGAGTTACATCACATTGAATCGAAATGTCAAAAAGTCTGTAATGACGTAAAAACACAAATTTGTGAGCATTTCCAACCTATTTTTTCGCGTCATGAAAATGTATTACAGAAGCACGAAGCAGCCATAAAAGAACTGCAAACTATTGTTCATGAAAATCATGAGACCTTGAAGGCTAAAATTGACTCAGTTGCATCTACCGATTCGGTTACGCAACTTGCAAGAACTCAGGAAAACTTAAAGAACACAGTAGATACCATGAAAATTGGTTCAGAAAGACACATGGAGGAAATAAGTACACTATCGGAGAAAGTAGCCGAACTTTCGGATCAGGTCACTAACTTATCTACAAAGGTAGATGATGATCTGAATGACACAAGACCCGTAGCCTTCACTGACACAGAAGAGTATGAACAAATAAGAAAATTCAAACAGAATCAAAATCAAATCAATACACAGTACAAAAGAGAAATCCGGGAAGTACAAGATCAGCTGACACAGGTAATACAAGAATTACGTATTTCGGAGGACATTCGCGCTCCAATACGGGAAGAGGGACATAGAAATACGGAACAACCACAAAATAATAACACAGGACACTTCGGAAATTATGAAAGAAATTGGCAAGGCGCATTGGATTTTGAGATGGAACCGCCGAAACGAAGTAACAATGACCGACATGCGACTCGCCGACATGACGATTTTGACTATAAGCTGTTCATTACTACACGTAAATTCAAAACATTTAAGAATTCTGGCAACGACATTCATCCACAAGCATGGCTCCATCAATTCTCTCATTGTTTTCCTCCCAACTGGTCGTTAGAACACAGATTAGAATTTATGTGTGGCTACTTGGAGAATGAACCAGCTGTAAGAATGCGATCGGTAATTCACGATTGCCACAGTGAAGGAGAGTTTTACCATGCCTTCCTCTCAGCATATTGGTCTCAAGCCACACAAGGCCCGTGTAAAACATAGCATCATAATGATGAAACATTTCGAACAATCTGAATTTTCCAGTCTTATGAAATATTTTGAAGACATGTTGCATAAGAATCAGTATCTTTCAAACCCATAGAGCCCCTCAGAACTCATCCGCATTTGCTTAATCAAACTGCCTGAACATTTACGACATATTATTTTGGCAGGACGTTGCAAAGACGACATTGAAGCATTTCAGGGACTCTTACAAGAATTAGAAATTGACACTGACAATCGCGGAACGCGAAACCAGGAACACAGCAATTACAGGTCACATCCGTCGCAATTCCGCGATGAAAGAAGGAATAACTTTACACGACAAGGCTATTCTCACAACACAAATCGTGACCAAAACAGACACCACCCGTATGACAACCGTTGGCAGAGTAGTAATAACTACAGGGAAAGATCACCTCTCCGTGGTATTGACTATCACAGAGACAATAAGATAAACAGACAATACGGGAACCAAAATAAATACTATCAAGGGAGACAGAATAACTTTAGACGCAACGGACCAGCGCGCAGTTACGATTCAGGGAGAAATTCTCCACCATGTGACCGACAAGGAAGAAACTACGGATTCTACCGAAATGACGACAGACGATATGATCATAACGACAGACGTCAATTGCATCAGAACTGGCGGGATTCAAACAGAGCAGGGCCCTCTCGGCAAGGCGAATTTGTAGAAGTTAGGTCTCCTAATCCCAATAACGACGCGCGCCAACAAAGAGACAGACAATGACCCGCACAGCAGGCAGCCGCGTGCGCCAGGTGGCTCAGAGAAAAATAACATAGACGCTAACCTTGAGAAAAACTCCAGTATTCTTTACCGACGTATACCGCCTGACAATTGCATTCAAGTTCAAACTCTGAGTACTATGAAGAGTAAAGGTTTACACCACATTTCACATGTAAAACCGTTTATTGAAAGATAATCTGCTTTTTAACTTTGTCTTTGCCATATAACTTTTCACTTTACATTGCGAGTAAGCGTTGTCAGACTTAGAATCTGTTAACATACAACAATGTTTGAAGTTAAATATCCAGTCAAGAATCAAGAGAACTTATTTAAACAGAAATGATGAATGCATTGTTATAGTGAACAGACGACACAGTGTTGTATTTGTACATTCTTGCTTGTTAGTTGCACGATTACGTAACGACTATCAGGCTTACATACTAAGAACCTATACTGGTACTGCTAATGAGATTTTAATGCAACATTTTTGTTTACTTGAAAATACATTCTGGGTTTAATGTACTTTCTGGGAGATACCAGACGACACAGTGGTTAGTTTAAGTGACAACTACACGGTTTTATCACGACGCTACTAATGAGTGACAATTTACAATGTTGCTTTTGCGGTGTATCTGTTTTATATCTGCATAGTTTTTCTGAATTCTTCTGAAAATCAAAACATGTTTTATTAGTAACTTTTGTGGTAAAGCTACAAGGAGACAGCCTTTTCCATAGCACAACAATACGTTACAGCACAGTACTTTCATCATCACAACAATAAGCGTAATAACTAAGATATCTCTACGCAAAGCATTTCACTTTTGTTTATCATGAGGTAAGTACATTGGCTTCTGCAGAACTTAGCTTTCGGAGGAAAATAACTACGACACTTCCACAGAGATTATCTTACAACAAGATGCACATTTAGCTCTACAGGACACGCATTTCAGTGATTAATTTTGTACTTAAAACATTTATTTTTAAAGATTTTTGAATTACAAAGAAAGTTTTCTGTGATACATTTCATTCCATTGCTGTAATCTGTAACACCTGAGGGTATAATTACATTAATCCTCAGGGGGGTACACGCTCACTTTGTGTACCATGTGTTTGGCAAGCACAAGGAGCCCTAGCTAATATGGTATTTGCTTATACAACTTTACACATCGGTACCATATTTTTCTAACACATAAATTACACAGCTATCTGATTATTTAACAGAGAAACAAACATTATTTTACTATATCAGTGACAGATGTTTAGGTAATTACACAGTTGGATAACTTCACACTTATGAAACTGTATTTTGTCTGTACTTTGTAAACTGTTCATATTTTTTCGGAATCATTGTGATACTATGAGAGCTTTGAATGATGTATTTGGTATGAGATCATGATTTTTAAAGTACGTTTGAGGCAGCTGACACTTTTGACATGAGCAGAGAATTTTTTTAGGCTTAGAAATTATTGGAGGAAGTTACGACGATTTTGAGATTTGACTGAAGTGTTATGATGTTATTATTACGACGACAATGTGTATCATGTTGTTGAGGAATGTTTATTATGCTACGTATTTCTCATGATGAAATATTGAAGAAGTGTCGACGAATATGTATATGTATAATGAGGTAAGGAATAATGAGTAGTGGGACTTTGACTTGTGAAAAAGGATGTTGGAAACCAAGAATCGTACTTTAAGAGTTGTGAAATGTGTGTATATGCGTGAATGTATCACAATGCTGGCGAAAATTTTTTGAACACTGTTATATTTACAGGATTTTTTTTCTACACATTTGTTACGCAAATTTTCGACCTGTGAAATGTTTATATGAGACGGTCACTGTAGCGGAAACTGCTGTCGTAAATATGTCGGTAAGAAAGGTAAGTGACCGTGACGTAATGCGTTGCGAGCGGCCAGGTGTGCCAGTTGCCTGGAGGAAAAGCCATTATTGCGAGCCCTTTTCAGCGGCACAGGTAGAAAAAAAAAGAAAAAAAGACGCCATTAACCTCGCTTCTGACATTCCTTTGTAGAAAGCATCGCAAAAACGACACGGTCGAACTTGAAAACATATGATTACACTAGCTCTTAATTTACGATATTTACTGAAATGCCTAATGAAATGACGAGAAATATCTTTACATCTGCACACCTGATTACGACAAGCGTCTTTCTACGAGAGTTGAGAGAATTTCTACTAACTTATGAAATGTCACATGACTATTGAATGATATTTTTATGCTTTGGTTTGCGTAATTGCTTATTTCATTTGATATCTGGTTTCCAGCTGTGTTGCAGCATTGCTTTTATAAAATGAAATGCATTTGCTAATGTGAACACTTTCTGTCAACAGATCTATTAAATGATAATTTTGTAATCCACATTCTTTAAAAAAAGGAGCACTTGGAAAGGAAAGAACAATAAGAAGGCACTAGTAACAGTAACTGGACACATAATTTTCTTTTCAAGTTCATGGTAATATTTTTTTATAATAAATTGTTGTGGTGCACCACTTTAATTACATAGACATTAAGATGTGAATATACATTTCCCTTATCTGCATTGTTGTTTTACTGTAATATTTTTTCTGCTTGAGCTATGTCATGTTTAGATATAAGCTGCTGTTTGCCAGGCATAGTGCTACTGAATTTTAATTTGTGTTACTCTGCTAAGCCAGATTTATTTTTTTGGTGCTGCGCATTGTCTCATATTAGTTGTAATGTTGAATTGCTTGGTAATTTAGATTTACTGTAGCTTGCTTTGCGATTTTCCATTTTTTTTATTGCTGTTTATATTAATTGTTTTATGTGCTGCTGCATTGCCTCGTTCCTTAGTTTAGCATCTGAGCTCAGTAGATTTAAATTAGCTTAAGAGGGGGTAGCCTCTAAGAGAATGAGTTGCGATGAATTGGAAGAAATGCATTGAGAAAACAGGTTTAGGTAGGATTTTCTTGGAAATAAATGTTGAGGCAAGAAATGTGTGAACATATAAATACAGAAAGCATGCTTAGATAGAATTTTTTTGGTGGAAACAAAGGATGAAATAAGAGGAAAGATATATGAAGTTTTGGGTTGGACTGCAGTACCAAATGTTACACTGAAAACGAACCCTGTCCTTTCCTATTGGTGTTATCCCATTACGTGTTTGTGTACCCTTGTGTATTTGTTTTCTTCCTGTCTCTGTGTAGTTTCATAGAATTTTTTCTTCTTTTAATATTAAACTACATTCACTATGATGAGGAATACTGTTATCCTCGAATATAATTGGCATTAATAATATGTTATTTACTTTGTAAAGATGTTAGACATTATTAATTCCGTTCTGTTTAATGCTCATGTGTGAAGTTGATGTTCCGAAAGTTATTCTGATCTTTTATGTATGTACTCATGTCATAATTCCTGTAACACTGACATATATGTCTATTTCTATTCTTTTGTAACGCCTGTTTTACTACAAATGTTAACTGTATTGTTATGTTTTTAATGATGTGTTTTGTACCTTTGTTATTGTATTCTCATGTTATAATATTGTAATTGAGACCACTTCATCAAATTAAGTAACTTGTAAGTTACATTTCAGTGCACACGTTTCTGTTGGTCATAGTATATGGACAATATGTGAGAAGTAGGGACTGTTAGTGTTTGCACGTGTGTTAATAATTCAGCAAGGGACTGGATAACAGCATTGCTGGTTCTAAGGACAATTCCAAAAACTTTGTGAGTGCACAAGTGGTGGTTTATGGACTTGCTATATTCTCGATGGTGAATGTGCACCTGCACAATCGCAACAGATGGCTGCTGGCTATCTCTACAAGGACTACAGTGGGTCTGCATCTATGATGACCCACCAACGCCATTATTTCTACAAGGACTGCAGTGGGTCTGCACCTCTGGTGGCCCACCAATACCACAATCTCTACCAGGACTCCAGTGGGTCTGCTCTGTGATGACTTACCTACCAATACTTTTCAAAACTTCGAATGACTCTGCTGTGGGTTTGCTCCATTGTGGCCCATTACCTGTCAGCATGTCAAGAGTCAGCACTGTCTTTCCGTTGGAAGGACAACACTACTTCTTCAAGACTGCATGGAAATCCACTACTTCTGTGTGCAATTTCTTTTACTAATGAGACTTTGTGAAAAAAAACCTGTATTTACTGTTATGATGAATGATCAGGACTATCTTTATGGACTGTGAGAAAATTTTAGCTTTTGACCAACATTGTATCAATAAGTGTGTGCATTTGATTTCTTTGTTATTGCAATTATGAAAAATTTTATCAAATCATTATTGGCCACTGCCCAAAAAAAATTTGTAAAATTTTTTGTGGGGAGCATGGGGGCTATGTAAGTAAGCTGTTTATGTTTTCTCTATGTAAGTAGGCTGTTTATGTTTTCTTATTGGCAACGTTACGTAGCGCTCAATATGAAAATCACTGGCTGTGCTGTGTGCAGTCTGTGGCTGCTTTGCATTGTTGTAATACTCGCCATTGTAGTGTTAGGCAGCTGGATGTGAACAGCGCGTAGCGTTGCGCAGTTGGAGGTGAGCCGCCAGCAGTGGTGGATGTGGGGAGAGAGATGGCGGAGTTTTGAAATTTGTCATGAACTGCTATATTTATATATGATGATATCAAGGTAAATACATTGTTTGTTCTCTATTAATTTCTTTCATTTGCTAACTATCCCTATCAGTAGTTAGTGCCTTCCATAGTTTGAATCTTTTATTTAGCTGGCAGTAGTAGCGCTCGCTGTATTGCAGTAGCTTGAGCAGCGAAGATTTTTGTGAGGTAAGTGATTTGTGAAAGGTATAGTTTAATGTTAGTCAGGGCCATTCTTTTGTAGGGAATTTTGAAAGTCAGATTGCGTTGCGCTAACAAAATATTGTGTGTCAGTTTAAGCACAGTAATGTAGAATTGTTCAAAGGGGACGTTTCAAACTCAACGAAACCACACTACCCAGCATAGTTGCATTCACCAGAAAATTTAGACGCACTGCCATAGTAGTTGCAGAGTATGGACATTTGGTGAATGTTTGGCAGGAGTTTGGTATCTGTACTCTAGGGGAATATGCTCGACCAATGTACACCTGTCCACCGATATTTGTAACCAATTATGGGGTGTATGAATGGAACATACACTCTGGATCTTGCATTTTATTTCACCGCATGAGCACTTTCTTGGGATGCAGTGTTAAAAAGGACACACGACAGAATCAAACTATTGTGTGGTGTTAACATGCTGTTCTTTTATGAGCAGGAGACTCACGGGAAACTTTGCTAGTGTGTGCATCTGACGATTTGATTTACTTCCTATAGTTGGATGTGCACAATCTATACGGGCATGCCATGTAACAGTCTCTGGCAATTGTAGGGCTCTGATGGCTGTTCAAAAAGGAAATAGTCATACTGGGCGAGTTCAGAGATGTGTCTGGGGATTTTGGTCAACCATAGACGTGGAGGCAGACCTGGCAAATCCTACAAATTTGCATGATGCACATGGCAATTTTCCGCGATGTCCAGAGCGACAAACTCCAAAAAATGGTTCCATCCCCATGTTGTTATCGACAGTGGGGGATAAAGAGAGATACATCATGCACTACAGAAACATGGAGCAGACCCTCCGTTTCGAGATGGAACTTGTCAGAGTCACCAGTACCATCTCCTTCGTTTCTCTTGGACAACTCTTTCTATTCCATGAACGAATTTCTATTTAAAAACTGGTATACCTGTAAGCTGTCTCGTTCCACATAATTTCGATAAAAAGGATCATCCAAATGGTCTATAGAACATATAACTAACTGTCACACTTATTGAAGGAGTATACACACATATTACGTTTTTGAAACCCAATGACCATCTGCCACAGCCACGCATAAGTTTGAAATTTGGCTAAAAGGTGCCTAAGACCTTCCTCTGTAATGGTGAAAGAGCGTGGTGCTCTGCGACGTCACCTATTGTGTTCTACAATAATTATTTTTATTATCTGGCGCACATAATTATTAAATGTGTATATAGTTAAATTACCTTGGTTTAGTAAAACCACCATGTCTCTCTGTCCTTTTCTCTCTCATGAATAGCACTGAAAAGAAATATTATCATTTAAATTCAATAAATTTCCACTGAAGGCTCCTTCTGTCCATTCAAGTTCAATCTAAATGTCTTTGCCTTACGTGAATGCAATTTCATATGTTCAGCAAAGCTCTACTGCATCAGGGCTAAAATGCGATAATCGCAGTAAATTAGCAAATGCGTTCACTCTTCAGTTCTGCGTCCTGATTAGAAGTAGCAGAGAGTCTGCATTTGTGCCATTTCGGAGCTCTGCGTGGACAGGTTATTAATTAGTTGTACTTATGAAATGAAATTACATAATTAAATGATTTGCTGAAGAGGCAAAGATCGTTATGCAGGTTCTATTTAACCTGTCATCCTGTACGCATAGAAATAAATATTAAAACTTGAAAAATACGTTTCAGAAATTTGCAATAAAAACGCTGGACACCTACCTGAAACTTAGTACCATATATTCTTAAAATCAGTTGCAACAACCGCTAACTGTGACAATCACAGTTCAAAACTTGTCCACAATCGGATGTAATTCTGTCAATTACAGTTACATCCTAAGAGGATGAAGTAAGGTATGGAACATCTCCTTTTTACATTAATGAACATAAACCATATTAAAAATTATTAAATTTGCTGAATAATGACACTTTGTATAACGAATAGGTGCCGCGACCTCTGTGTCGCCGTGCAGTGGGACAGTGGGAGGAGGAGGACACACGTCACAATCTGTGTATACCCGAACAAGCAGACACACGAGAGCAGCTGATGTTATTTCATGTACAGTGGTTTGCTTACTCACCACCTTTCACCATAACTGAACTTCTGACATGTGAGCACAGCTAGCACGTACATAAGTTGTATGTAAAAATACAAGAAAATAAATCTATTATAAAAAATTACTTGTTAATGAACCAAATAGTTGTTGTATCCATGTGTTGTTATCTTTCATTATGGGGATATAAATAACGGTTCCGAGATAGAGATATAGAGAGATATAGAGAGAGGAAGAAGGGGTTGAATACAAATTTTGTTAGTAAAAAATCTTATATTAATTTGTTATTGTTATTATTTATAAAAATGAGCTACACTCTGCTCCAGCACTAACATGATCCATTCACGACTGTGTCCAGAACATGATTGATGTTTGGATATACAATAATAAAATGAGGAGGGAGGGGGAGCAGGTTTCTTATTGGCCCAGGGGATGTGTGACGTTGTCCTAAATCGTTATCTCACAGTGGGTGGGCGACCTTCATTCACTACCGTCCGAAGTGCGTGACCTCGCTATATGCCTAGTGTGGTGGGACACATTCCCGGATGTTTTATCTTATTTGTAACCTTGAGATAAGGTCGTTATCTGACCAGAACTGTCCTTGGCTCTAAGCACTATGCGACCCAACTTCTGAGGTCATCAGTCGCCTAGAACTTAGAACTACTTAAACCTAACTAACCTAAGGACATCACACACATCCATGCCCGAGGCAGGATTCGAACCTGCGACCGTAGCGGTCGTTCGGTTCCAGACTGTAGCGCCCAGAACCGCACGGCCACTCCGGCCGGCGAACTGTCCTTGATACTATATTTGTACATATCTACCTCGTGTACTGACGTATCGTGCTAATTATAATGACTCGTCGTCTCCTTATCAGGTTGCCTTGTTGATAAGGTCTCCCCATCTTCTGCATCGTCCTAGTGGCGTTCTATCTTGAAAATCCACAACCAGTGTATTCAAATTACCTTGAACTGTCTTCTTATAATACACGCGCTCTTGAACAGTTGTTAATGTTGTTTAGCATGTGGCTACAATACAAAAAATTTATACAATTCCTTGCTGTTTCCAAGGATGGGTGACGAGTCTAAAGCCCTAGGGCTTCAGTAAAATGGCGGCGCTGGAAACGAATATCCGGTTCGTGCTTGTGAGTGGATGTCTGTAGCGATATGTTCGCTGAAATAAATGTCACAAATCGTTTCTCTTTTTTTATGACACCTGTGCGTAATTGCGTGCTGCTGCAAGCAGTGCTTTATGCGAAAATTTACAATTTCATCCCTTGCCACTTCAGCTATTGCAGAGACTGCAGTGAGACATCTGCTGAGTGACCGCCAAAAATAAATAGATGAGCGACATGTGAAAATAGTGTAACCTATTAGTGACATAAAATCTCGACCAGGACAGATGTCACCCACAGCGCAATTTAGCCAAAAAAAAAAAAAAAAACACCTTCACGTCGAGTGCATCGTCCTTGTAGCAACCTGCTTCGTAGGGAAGGTGAGGGAAGGGAAGGTAAGGGAACAAAAAAGCTCTCCCATCCCCAATGCACTCTTGCAATTTGCATGTGGCACCTCCCACCCCAAGCACTATTGCAGAGCAGCCAAATATGATAACCTATGTGAACTGCTGAAAATTTTATCAACCATGCGCACATCACTAACTTCCAAAAATTCGTTTAAAAACTGGCCCACCGGTTACATTGGCAAATCTGATTTGAAACTTTATATTATTTGCCACGGGATATTGGAATGAGTAGTATTTCTGTATAAATCACTAAAACCCAACATTTGCTTATAAAATATAAATAACGAAATAGGAATTCGTACTTCTTGAAAATGAGTTTTACCTAAAATACTAAAGCAAAAATCCTGAAATCTGAAATTAAAGCAAATTCTGTTTCGCTCCTGTCATCAGAAAATGGCTGCATTGTAGAAAACGAGTGTTTACTACCACGAGCAGATGGCTGCACTGTAAAATTGAGCAATATTTGATCTTTGTACTGAAACTTATTACTGCAATCAACAGATTTATGCAATATTAAAAACCGCAAGTTAATTGTTTTCCACATCTAAGATGTGGAAAAAATTCTTAAAAGTCTGCAAAATACATGGGCAGTATGAAAAGTGCGATGTTTACATTGCCAGTTGAGGGGAACATGTGAAAAAACCGCTGTAGGACTCAAATCAATTAAAATTCCCCCTCCAGTCCATCTCCTGCAGTATGCCAATGATACTGCTTTCCTAGCCCTCGTTCCTACCCTTCAACGATCCCAGCGCCTTCTCCAAAATCACCTTGATCTTTTTGCCACATGGTGTACCCCACGGTCCTAAAAATCAATCCTTCCAAGACCCAGGCAATCATCTATCATCATAGGTCGTACCACCCCCTTCTTCCAGCTCTTTGACTTTTCGCTTACCATCTGCTCCTGTCCTGTCCGCCTCTCCCCCACTCTCACCTACCTTGGACTTACCATTGACTATCACCTTAGCTGGACTCCTCATCTCCACTCTATCCAATCCAAAGCCCACAACTGCCTCCATCTCCTTAAACTCCTCTCTGGCCAGACATGGGGGTTGAGCCCCTCTATCATCCTCCACACCTACAAGTCCTTGATCTGTCCCATCCTCTGCTATGTCAGTCCCATCTGGATCTCCACCCCACCCCCCACTTACTATAAATCCCTTGAGATCCTCGAGCACCATGCACTCTACACCTCCCACAGACTTGACCCACCCCATCCCCTGGTTGCTTCTCTCCTCTCAAAACCGCACCCACTGCCGTGCCTTCACTGTTGTGTCCCACCTACCCTCCCCCTCTACACCCTTCATCTCCTTTCCCAAGGTGGCTTCTGTCAACTCCCCCTCCTGCATAATGCCCTCTCTCCTTCCATTTATCCCTCCTTATCGACTGAGATCCTCATCTCCCTCTCCCTACCTCTGTTCTTTTCCCAGGCTCTCTCTCTCTCCCTCCCCCCCCCCTCCCATCCTGTTTTCCCTCTTCCCTGCCTACCCTTTCTTTGACTCCCTTGTCTCTACCGAGTCCTTTTGCATTCCCATCCTCTGCCTTCCCCACTCCCTTTCGTGTCTGCCCTGGCCCCCCTTATGGGTCCTTTCCCTCTATTGGCTCCTCTCTCCCCTTTTGCTATTTCGTCTCCACCCCCCTTTTTTTCCCTCATCTGTCCGCGTACCCCCCCCCGCCCCCCATTTGCCTTAGGCTGCAGTGAGTCATCTCCGTGCCAACTTTTTAGTACAGTGTTTCAGTGAGTGTTAAGTGTTGTGCATCTTTTCTGAACTGCTGCGAGCAGAAACCATACTGTCGCTGGGTGTGATTTTCTTTTATCTCTTGTGAGCAGAAACCAGACTGTCGCCGTGTTTTTTAGTTGTCTGTCTACTATTGTACCTGTCTGCTTCCTGTGTATTTAATTAGCATCGCCAACCCTTTGTTTTATATTTTAACTTCCACAACTTTCCTCCATTTTGCACTTTAAAAATCACCGTTTTTATCGCCTGCTTTAATTATTTATTATCTTCTTATTATGTTTTATAAATTCTGTGGGCTGAAGAGTGGCGTACTAAGCTGCTGCCAGCCCGCCTGCTTTGGGGGGAAATCGAAACTCAATAACGGAAAAAAAAGAAAAAATCAATTAATGTGATGTCACAATATTGAAAAAATATGTCTGGAGAATGGAAGAAAGCGCGAGTTAATTTCCATATATCCACATATACACAAATTAGTGCCCAAAATTCCAAAGAATGTACCCTAGTACTGCATTTCCACATCTAACAACAATTGACATTTTAGCCTAGTTCAGATGGTTCAAATGGCTCTGAGCACTATGGGACGTAACAGCTGAGGCCATCAGTCCCCTAGAACTTACAACTAATTAAACCTAACTAACCTAAGGACATCATACACATCCATGCCCGAGGCAGGATTCGAGCCTGCGATCGTAGCGGTCGCGCGGTTCCAGACTGAAGGGCCTAGAACCGCTCGGCCACTCTGGCCGACTTTAGCCTAGTAATTCGATGTCACAAAACTAATCTGACCAAGGCTGTAACTACAGAAAAACACATGCTAACTAAAAATACTGTGCTAACAGATTAATAAACAGAATGAATGTAACTGATTAGAGATAATCTTGATGTAAGCCACAGCACATCCTCCAAGTATATACGAGTATTCCCACATTTAAATAGTTCTCATGCCCTATCTTAGGAATGACAAAGATAATGCATCATGTTATTCACTGGAAAAAACATAAGCGATGCTACTGATTGCCACTTATTGCTGTTATTACAAATGATACAAGCCTACTGAAGGCTATGTACAACAGCAACAGTTTGCAGTCATAAGGCTACCTACAAGCATTAAAGACTGTATTTTTCCTATACATTGCTCACAGTATTCTAAAAATAGGTCACTAATGCAAGAAGTATCCAAATACATACAGTGTGCATTTAACCTGTCCAGTTGCATTTCCGTGAACTATGTCTCACGTAAATAAAAATCTCCATTCTACTACAAAACTCTGTATCAACTACACTAAGAAGACACACACACACACCACGATTGTCATACTAGACAATGAAGGAATAAAGCGTTTAAACTGGAGAGAGACATTTACTGCTTGCAAACACACGATCAAAGACAATAACAGTGAGATATGCTGATTTTCCAAAGATAGTGCAAGAGGAATTATTTCGGAAAATTAATAAAATGACTTTCCATGTATTGTGAGACGTCTCACACTTTCCATGCACAAATTTTATACTGCTGCATCTAAATTGTCTGTGTAGCTCATTAAAATAGATGTTTACCATAATATTAGCCAGTCGCTACGAAAATTCGATTTCGTTCGCCTTCCAAGCCCAACGAACCATCAAAATACGCCGGACGCCTAAAGCAAGACATTACATGATGTCCCTCCATTGCTATAAATGCTAAAGGAATGCCACAGTATGTATTAAGTACAGATGTGAAAGTTGTCGTGTTCTACAATTTTATGGGTTACTACCAGAAATGACATCGGAGATTCTTGTAAGATATGATGCTGACTCAGCTGAAACATATGCTTAATATCAAGACTTCAACCATACTGTTCACGTTAGAACTTCCAATAAGTTAAGCTTAACCAAAATGACTGTAAATATTACTAGCTATGGTACCTCAACGTTGCAGTGTGGGAGCATAACAGTGCCGCTTTGCAGAGACGACATAATACATGGAAAAAGAGATGAAATAATGTGATTTCAGCGGCAATAGCGATGAGGTATTACCAGTACTTTCCGAAGTGATGTAATTATATCCCGTGATAGAGTAGATACAAGTTGATTTATTTGGTGGAAGAAAAAAAATGGTTCAAATGGCTCTGAACACTACGGGACTTAACATCTGTGGTCATCAGTCCCCTAGAACTTAGAACTACTTAAACCTAACTAACCTAAGGACATCACACACATCCAAGCCCGAGGCAGGATTCGGACCTGCGGCCGTAGCGGTCACGCGGTTCCAGACTGATGCGCCTAGAACCGCACGGCCACACCTGCCGGCTTGGTGGAAGAGACGAAGCAGCGAGGTCATCGGTCTCATCGGGTTAGGAAGTCGGCCGTGCCATTTCAAAGGAACCATCCCGGCATATGCCTAACGCGATTTAGGGAAATCACGGAAAACCTAAATCAGGATGGCCGGACGCGGGATTGAACCGTCGTCCTACCGAATGCGAGTTCAGTGTGCTAACCACTGCGCCAGCTCGCTCGGTGGAGATCGTGTCGTCGTGTACATAACATAATGGGACAATTTAATTGTAAATTACGCGATTTGTCTGTGACAGAGTACCAAATCTCGACGGACACAATGTACCGCTGACGGTATCATGGAGAAAAATGCTTCCTCTGCTTTAATATAGCACTTTTGTCAGAGTCAGAGTAGCTTATTATAGCCGTATGCGGATATGCGAAGGCTATTCGGAAAGGAAGTTCCGAACGGTCGCGACGTGGAAGCCACTGTGGGGAAAAATAAGTTTTATTTGCAATAGTAATCTACACCTTACAGCTATTTCTCTACATATTCACCGCTCCGACTTCGACATGTTTCGTAGCGTTGTTCCAACTTTCCAATACCCTCGTCACAGAAGACAGCCACCTATACTTTCCACAACTTCTGTACACTCGTCTACAGCTCCTTGTCTGTGTGCGTGTGTGTGTGTGTGTGTGTGTGTGTGTCTTCGTAGTCAGAGGTTCATGAGAGCAGAGTTGAAAGTCAGGAACAACCTGTTACGGGCTGAGTTGTGAATCATCAGTCACTTCCCATCGAAAACGCCGCAGGAGCATCTTCATTGCCCCTGCAGAGTGCGACCGAAAGTTGTCATGGAGAATGAAACGCATGACAGCTATGTAATGTGGGCTGGCGGGAGACACTATTTTTTAGGCATTTTACGTGTTCACTGTGAGGTCAGAATTGAAAAGAGCAACGAGTTGCGATCGGCGGGCATGCGGGAGACACTACCCATACAATCTGTGCAAAACTTCATAGGATTTTCACTGTGGTTTTCGATCGGAACTTACTTTCCGAATAGATCACGTAATATACACTCCTGGAAATGGAAAAAAGAACACATTGACACCGGTGTGTCAGACCCACCATACTTGCTCCGGACACTGCGAGAGGGCTGTACAAGCAATGATCACACGCACGGCACAGCGGACACACCAGGAACCGCGGTGTTGGCCGTCGAATGGCGCTAGCTGCGCAGCATTTGTGCAACGCCGCCGTCAGTGTCAGACAGTTTGCCGTGGCATACGGAGCTCCATCGCAGTCTTTAACACTGGTAGCATGCCGCGACAGCGTGGACGTGAACCGTATGTGCAGTTGACGGACTTTGAGCGAGGGCGTATAGTGGGCATGCGGGAGGCCGGGTGGACGTACCGCCGAATTGCTCAACACGTGGGGCGTGAGGTCTCCACAGTACATCGATGTTGTCGCCAGTGGTCGGCGGAAGGTGCACGTGCCCGTCGACCTGGGACCGGACCGCAGCGACGCACGGATGCACGCCAAGACCGTAGGATCCTACGCAGTGCCGTAGGGGACCGCACCACCACTTCCCAGCAAATTAGGGACACTGTTGCTCCTGGGGTATCGGCGAGGACCATTCGCAACCGTCTCCATGAAGCTGGGCTACGGTCCCGCACACCATTAGGCCGTCTTCCGCTCACGCCCCAACATCGTGCAGCCCGCCTCCAGTGGTGTCGCGACAGGCGTGAGTGGAGGGACGAATGGAGACGTGTCGTCTTCAGCGATGAGAGTCGCTTCTGCCTTGGTGCCAATGATGGTCGTATGCGTGTTTGGCGCCGTGCAGGTGAGCGCCACAATCAGGACTGCATACGACCGAGGCACACAGGGCCAACACCCGGCATCATGGTGTGGGGAGCGATCTCCTACACTGGCCGTACACCACTGGTGATCGTCGAGGGGACACTGAATAGTGCACGGTACATCCAAACCGTCATCGAACCCATCGTTCTACCATTCCTAGACCGGCAAGGGAACTTGCTGTTCCAACAGGACAATGCACGTCCGCATGTATCCCGTGCCACCCAACGTGCTCTAGAAGGTGTAAGTCAACTACCCTGGCCAGCAAGATCTCCGGATCTGTCCCCCATTGAGCATGTTTGGGACTGGATGAAGCGTCATCTCACGCGGTCTGTACGTCCAGCACGAACGCTGGTCCAACTGAGGCGCCAGGTGGAAATGGCATGGCAAGCCGTTCCACAGGACTACATCCAGCATCTCTACGATCGTCTCCATGGGAGAATAGCAGCCTGCATTGCTGCGAAAGGTGGATATACACTGTACTAGTGCCGACATTGTGCATGCTCTGTTGCCTGTGTCTATGTGCCTGTGGTTCTGTCAGTGTGATCATGTGATGTATCTGACCCCAGGAATGTGTCAATAAAGTTTCCCCTTCCTGGGACAATGAATTCACGGTGTTCTTATTTCAATTTCCAGGAGTGTAGTTAATGGTCTACCTGTAAGCCGGCAGATAAACTGCAGAAAAGTTGTTTAAACACCACACAAGGACTGTTCTGTTATTCGTTAACTGACACCACATGGAAGCAAGTGGCACAGAGTAGTGATACTCCTACTCAACACTCGCCGCTATCAAGTCGTAACCATGGCGACACAAGCGGTTGCCAATCTAGTGCTAGCAATACTGACGGAGTCACAACATACAAGTGTAGGAGACACATTATCGAAAAAATGGCTCTCAGCACTATGGGACTTAACATCTGAGGTCATCAGTCCCCTAGAACTTAGAACTACTTAAACCTAACTAACCTAAGGACATCAAACACATCCAAGCCCGAGGCAGGATTCGAACCTGCGACCGTAGCGGTCGCGCGGTTCCAGACTGAAGCGCCTAGAACCGCTCGGCCACAGCGGCCGTCTGTCCCATTATCGTATTGGTTCCTCGAATACACTGAATGGAACCTGTTACAATTGAGTGACAATAATTTGTCTTCTGTCATTGGTTCTTTTTACTTTCTATTTGGAGCATGAGCAGGGATAGTAGGAACATCAGTAAGGATACTCATTTGCTGTAGGCGACTTGACTGTAGCACGCTACTGGAGCTCTAGCGGTGTTAGTGATCATTAACAAGCCAATAATACTGACGCAGTATTCTCAAACAACGTCATTCTACGTATAATGCATCATAAAGTTCTCGTGGATGGGATGGCCCACTTAAACGTTTCAGTGCAGATATCTTTGAAACAACAATAGATACTGAAAAACGACTTTCATGGATATGAATATAAGGCAGGGGCTCATGAAAGTAAATGTTATGAGACATCCTAAAACGTAAGCAAATATTATTTTCAACAAAACTTATTTTCAATAACAAGAAAAATCCCAGAAAGAATAGCTTTGGTTGCATCGCAATACGTCAGTTACAGCCCGAGATACTTCAAAGCGAAGTTTATAGGTTTGAAAGAATCGAAATGCGCCACTATTGCACATCCCCAAGATGCAATCGTGTGCCTGTAATGGCGATGAGATTGATGCACTGCGATGCGTACTGTGATGTGACAAACGCTGTACTTATTGCTATTTACATTGTTATTAAGTGCACTGGGCCCTATGCAGATGTCCAATATTATATACGTCAAATCACAAACCGGGGAGCAGGCAATGTTATCAGTAACCACGTAATAGATTTTATAGATTCCAGAGATACGACTAAGGGACTTTTATGTCTTCCTTGGCAAAATAACGTGCTATTTCCAGGCTGGAGGACACTACAGAGTGAATCGTTTGTTTAATCCCTATGCTAGACCGTTTTAGGTACGTACACTATGACTTTTATCTTTCATTTCAACTACTCTACTACGGAATAAACTTACGTCACTTCGGCAATTATTGGTAGTCCCCCACCGCTATTACTGCTGCACTCACAGTATTTCGTCTCTATTTTGTCTGCATTATGACGTTGAAGTCTACGTCTCTATAAATCGGCACTGTCATGCTGTCACACTGCAATGTTGAGGTAGCATACCTAGTAATATTTACAACCATTTCGGACAAGTGAAGGTTATTGGAAGTCCTAACATCAACAATATAATGGAGGACGTGATATTAACCGTATATTTCAGATGAGGCTGCGTTATCTGTTATTTCCGGTTATGACTGACAAAATTTTCGAACACGACAACTTCCACAACTACATATTTGTACGTTATACAGAACAGCGTTGCTTTAATACATGTTTGGCATTTATTTACTTTTTATAGCAACGGAGGGTGATCATACAATGTCATGCTTTAGGCGTTAGGTATTAGGCGTGTTTTGATGGTTCATTGTGCTTGGAAGACGTACGAAATCGAATTTTCTTAGTCATAGTGCTTATATTACAATAAACATATATTTAAATGAGTTATACAGACAATATTTAATTGCATAATAAATAGTAATTAATAAGTAATAATAATAAATAACAATTTGTGCAGCCGGCCGAAGTGGCCGTGCGGTTACAGGCGCTGCAGTCTGGAGCCGCAAGACCGCTACGGTCGCAGGTTCGAATCCTGCCTCGGGCATGGATGTTTGTGATGTCCTTAGGTTAGTTAGGTTTAACTAGTTCTAAGTTCTACGGGACTAATAACCTCAGCAGTTGAGTCCCATAGTGTTCAGAGCCATTTGAACCATTTCAACAATTTGTGCTTGTAATGTGTGAGGTGTCTCACAGTGGTTTTCAACCAGATAAGGCGTAGGTTTCTTTATTGTCCTAAGAAAGAAAACATTTTATATGGTAAGTCGTTTACTTCTCCCCTCTCCTCTCCTCTCCTCTCCTCTCCTCTCCTCTCCTCTCCTCTCCTCTCCTCTCCTCTCTTCTAACCACCCCCTCCCCTCCCCTCCCTTCTCCCCTCTCCCCTCTTCTCCCCTCGCCTCTCTTCTCCCTACCCTCCTCATATTACGATAAACATATGTTCTAATGAGCTATACAGACAATATTTAATTGTATAATAAATAATAATTAATAATAACCATAAATAATTATTATACAGACAATATTTAATTTGTGCTTAAAAGTGTAAGATGTCCCATAATACACTACTGGCCATTAAAATTGCTACGCCTCGAAGATCACGTGCTACAGACGCGAAATTTAACCGACAGGAAGAAGATGCTGTGATACGCAATGATTAACTTTTCAGAGCATCACACAAGGTTGGCGCCGGTGGCGACACCTACAACGTGCTGACATGAGGAAAGTTTCCACCCGATTTCTCATACACAAACAGCAGTTGACCGGCGTTGCCTGGTGAAACGTTGTTCTGATGCCTCGTGTAAGGAGCAGAAATGCGTACCATCACGTTTCCGACTTCGATAAAGGTCGGATTGTAGCCTATCGCGATTGCGGTTTATCGTATCGGTACATTGCTGCTCGCGTTGGTCGAGTTCCAATGAATGTTAGCAGAATATGGAATCAGTGGGTTCAGGAGGGTAATACGGAACGCCATGCTGGATCCCAACGGCCTCATATCACTAGCGGTCGAGATGACAGGCATGTTATCCGCATGGCTGTAACGGATGATGGAGCCACGTCTCGATCCCTGAGTCAACATATCGGGACGTTTGCAAGACAAGAACCATCTGCACGAACAGTTCGACGACATTTGCAGCAGCGTGGACTATCAGCTCGGAGACCGTGGCTGCGGTTACCCTTGACGCTGCATCACAGACAGGAGTGCCTGCGATGGTGTACGCAACGATGAACCTGGGTGCACGAATGGCAAAACGTCATTTTGAATCCAGGTTCTGTTTACAGCATAATGATGGTCGCATCCGTGTTTGGCGACATCGCGGTGAACGCACATTGGAAGCGTATATTCGTCATCGTCATACTGGCGTATCACCCGGCGTGATGGTATGGGATGCCATGGGTTACACGTCTCGGCAACCTCTTGTTCGCATTGACGGCACTTTGAACAGTGGACGTTACAGTTCAGATGTGTTACGACCCGTGACTCTACTCTTCATTCGATCCCTGCGAAACCCTACAATTCAGCAGGATAATGCACGACCGCATGTTGCAGGTTCTGTACAGGCCTGCTGCCCAGGCCAGCACATTCTCCAGATCTCTCACCAATTGAAAGCGTCTGGTCAATGGTATCCGAGCAACTGGATCGTCTCAATACGCCTGTCACTACTGTTGATGAACTGTGGTATCGCGTTGAAGCAGCATGGGCAGCTGTACCTGTACACGCCATCCAAGCTCTGTTTCACTCAATGCCCATGCGTATCGAGGCCGTTATTACGGCTAGAGGTGATTGTTCTGGGTACTGATTTCTCAGAATCTATGCACCCAAATTGCGTGAAAATATAATCACACGTCAGCTCTAGTATAATATACTTGTCCAAAGAATACCAGTTTATCATCTGCATTTCTTCTTAGTGTAGCAAATTTAATGGCCAGTAGTGTATATGGTAAATAGCTTATTTCTCTCCTCTCTTCTTTTCTGCCCTCTCCTCCCTTCCCCTCTCCTCTCCTCTCCTCTCCTCTCCTACCCTTAGCACATGGGAAGATGTCATGATTCCTGGAATGGCCTTGGAGATGTTGATGCTGACATCAGCATAATATGACAAGCACATTGGCCAGAGCATGATACTTGAAAATTCACCTGTAGTATGGCCCCAATAGTCATCTCAAGGTTGGCTCATACTGATAGTGCCCATGGTCTCACACTGTCTTCCTACTTAGTCTACCGATTTCCTTCATTTCTACAATTAATTCACCACCAATACTACCTAACATGCTGTGGGTTCAATGGAATATTGATAAATTTATAAGTTGTATTCATGTCATATTTGAACCAATCTCAAGAATGTACTATCCTTACACTGAAGTGACAGAAGTCATGGGATACCTCCTAGTATTGCGCCGGACAGCGTTTTGAGCGACATAATGCAGCAGCTCGAAGTGACATGGACTCAGGAAGTCGTTGGCAGTCCCCTACATAAATACTGAGCCATGCTGACCCCAATAGCGGTCCGTGATTGCGAAAGTGTTGCCGGTGCAGGTTTGTGTGCTCAAAATGAGCTTTTGCTCATGTCCCATGAATTTTCGATGGGATTTATGTCGGGCGATCTGAGTGACCAAATCATTCGCTCGAATTGTCCATAATGTTCTACAAACCAATCGCAGACAATTATGGCCGGTGATGTGACACACTGCCTTACATAAAAAATTCCATCTTGTTTTTTGGGAACATGAAGTCCATGAATGACTGCAATGCTCTCCTAGTAGCCGAACATAACCATTGTCAGTCAACGATCGGTTCAACTGGACCAGAGAATCCAGTCAATTCCATGTAAACACAGCCCACATCGTTATGGAGTCACCACGACAGCTTCGTGGGGGGCCTGAGCCATCTCGAAGCCTCGGTGGAATCGGCTAGCAATAAACAATTTATCTGAGAATACTCCGATATAAACTTTATTCTCCTGTTTAGAAAGTGCGGTCACAGGTAATACTGCTAGTTGTTGAGGGTCTTCTGTGGGAAAAGTAAACAGCGCAAGTGGCGCTGGCAATGCTTGATGTGGAGAGTACGGCTCTATATCCAAGGGAATCTAAACTTTTTCTTGTAGGTGTTCTGGATCCCGAGACGCCGCCAGCGGATGTGGTAATAGTAGGCCATGGCTTTGAGGACTTGGGCTTTACACTACTGGCCATTAAAATTGCTACACCAAGAAGAAATGCAGATGATAAACTGGTATTCATTGGACAAATATATTATACTAAAACTGACATGTGATTAAATTTCCACGCAATTTGGGTGCATAGATCCTGAGAAATCAGTACCCAGAAGGACCACCTCTGGCCGCAAGAACGGCCTTGATACGCCTGGGCATTGAGTCAGAGCTTGGATGGCGTGTACAGGTACAGCTGCCCATGCAGCTTCAACACGATACCACAGTTCATCAAGAGTAGTGACAGGCGTATTGTGACGAGACAGTCGCTCGGCCAGCATTGACCAGACGTTTTCAGTTGGTGAGAGATCTGGAGAATGTGACGGCCAGGGCAGCAGTCGAACATTTTCTGTATCCAGAAAGGCCCGTACAGGACCTGCAACATGCGGTCGTGCATTATCCTGCTGAAATGAGGGTTTCGCGGGGATCGAATGAAGGGTAGAGCCACTGGTCGTAACACATCTGAAATGTAACGTCCACTGTTCAAAGTGCCGTCAATGCGAACAAGAGGTGAACGAGACGTGTAACCAATGGCACCCCATACCATCACGCAGGGTCATACGCCAGTATGGCGATGACGAATACACGTTTCCAATGTGCGTTCACTGCGATGTCGCCAAACACGGATGCGACCATCATTATGCTGTAAACAGAACCTGGATTCAAAATGACGTTTTGCCATTCGTGCACCCAGGTTCATCGTTGGGTACACCATCGCAGGCACTCCTGTCTGTGATGCAGCGTCAAGGGTAACCGCAGCCATGGTCTCCGAGCTGATAGTCCATGCTGCTGCAAACGTCGTCGAACTGTTCGTGCAGATGGTTCTTGTCTTGCAAACGTCCCCATCTGTTGACTCAGGGATCGAGACGTGGCTGCACGATCCGTTACAGCCATGAGGATAAGATGCCTGTCATCTCGACTGCTATTGATACGAGGCCGTTGGGATCCAGCACGGCGTTCCGTATTACCCTCCTGAACCCACTGATTCCATATTCTGCCAACATTCAATGGAACTCGACCAACGCGAGCAGCAATGTACCGATACGATAAACCGCAATCGCCATAGGCTACAATCCGACCTTTATCGAAGTCGGAAACGTGATGGTACGCATTTCTGCTCCTTACTCGAGCCATCACAACAACGTTTCACCAGGCAACGCCGGTCAACTGCTGTTTGTGTATGAGAAATTGGGTGGAAACTTTCCTCATGTCAGCACGTTGTAGGTGTCGCCACCGGCGCCAACCTTGTGTGATGCTCTGAAAAGTTAATCATTGCGTATCACAGCATCTTCTTCCTGTCGGTTAAATTTCGCGTCTGTAGCACGTCATCTTCGTGGTGTAGCAATTTTAATGGCCAGTAGCGTATTAGTGCTGTAGTGAAGGCAATGTTGTGTGCGATGTGACGGTTGCCTGTGGTATTGATGGCTTGTTGGAAAGCGTAGTTGCGCTCTCTGTTGACCACGGCCTCAAAAGTTACCACAGGCAGCCCTAGAACAGCCAAAGTGTGCTTGCTATGTGGAGCAGATTCTTTGGGCCTTCAACCTAAATAAAGAATTGTGAGATAAGCTGAAAGCTCTACTTCGACCATCATCAGTCATTTTTCTCCCCAAATAGCAAAACTTCTTTACTATTTTAAGTGTCTCATTTCCTAATCTAATTCCCTCAGCATCACGAGACTTAACCGACTACATTCCATTATCCTCGTTTTGCTTTTGTTGATGTACATCTTATATCCTCCTTTCAAGACACTGTTCATTCCGTTCAGCTGCTCTTGCAGGTCCTTTGCTGTCTCTGACAGAATTACAATGTCATCGGCGAACCTCAAAATTTTTATTTTTTTTCCATGGATTTTAATTCTTACCCCAAATTTTTCTTTTTTTCCTTTACTGCTTGCTCAATATACAGATTGAATAACATCGGGGATAGACTACAACCCTCTCACCCACCTCCCCTTCCCAATCACTGCGTCCCTTTCATGCCCCTCGAGTCTTATGACTGCCATCTGGTTTCTGTACAAATTCTAAATAGCCTTTCGCTCCCTGTATTTTACCCCTGCCACCTTCAGAATTTGAAAGAGAGTATTCCAGTCAACGTTGTCAAAAGCTTTCTTTAAGTCTTCATATGCTACAAACGTAGGTTTCCCTTTCCTTAATCTATTTTCTAAGATAAGTCGTAGGGTCAGTATTGCCTCACGTGTTCCAACATTTCTACGGAATCCAAACCGATCTCCCGTGAGGAGGCTTCTACCAGTTTTTCCATTCGTCTGTAAAGAGTTCGTGTCAGTATTTTGCAGCCTTGGCTTATTAAACTGATAGTTCGGTAATTTTCACATCTGTCAACACTTGCTTTCTTTGGAATTGGAATTATCTTCTTCTTGAAGTCTCAGGGTATTTCGCCTGTCTGATACATCACATGGTAGAGTTTCGTTAGGCCTGGCTCTCCCATGGCCGTCAGTTGTTTTAATGGAATGTTGTCTACTTCCGGGGCCTTGTTTCGACTTAGGTCTTTCAGTGCTCTGTCAAATTCTTCATGTAGTATCATATCTCCTATTTCATCTTCATCTACATTCTCTTCCATTTCTATAATATTGTCCTCAAGATCATCGCCCTTGTATAGACTCTCTATATACTCCTTCCACCTTTCTGCTTTCTCTTCTTTGCTTAGAACTGGGTTTCCATCTGAGCTCTTGATATTCATGCACGTGGTTCTTTTTTCTCCAAAGGTCTCTTTAATTTTCCTGTAGGCAGTATCTATCTTACCCCTAGTGATATGCGCCTCTCCATCCTTACATTTGTCCTCTAGCCATCCCTGCTTAGCCATTTTGCACTTCCTGTCGATCTCATTTTTTGAGACGTTTGCATTCCTTTTTGCCTGCTTCATTTACTGCATTTTTATATTTTCTCCTTTCATCAATTAAATTCAATATCTCTTCTGTTACCCAAGCATTTCTATTAGCCATCGTCTTTTTACCTTCGTGATCCTCTGCTACCTTCACTATTTCATTTCTCAAAGCTACCCATTCTTCTTCGACTGTATTTCTTTCCCTCATTCTTGTCAATCGTTCCGTAATACTCTTCCTGAAGTTCTCTACAACCTCTGGTTCTTTCAGTTTATTCAGGTCCCATCTCCTCAAATTCCCACCTTTTAGCAGTTTCTTCAGTTTTAGTCTCCAGTTCATAACCAATAGATTGTGGTCAGAGTCACATCTGCCCCTGGAAATGCCTTACAATTGAAAACTCGGTTCCTGAATATCTGCCTTACCATTATACAATCTATCTGAGACCTTCCAGTATCTCCAGGATTCTTCCATGTATACAACCTTGTTTTATGATTCCAACCAAATGTTAGCTATGATTAAGTTACGCTCTGTTCAAAAATTTTACAAGATGGCTTCCTCTTTGATTCCTTACTCCCATTCCATATTCACCTACTACGTTTCCTTCTCTCCCTTTTTCTACTATAGAGTTCCAGTTACCCATGACTATTAAATTTTCGCCTCCCTTCACTAACTGAATAATTTCTTTTTTCTCATCATACATTTCATCAATTTCTTCGTCATCTGCGGAGCTAGTTGGCATATAAATTTGTACTACTGTAGTAGGCATGGGCTTCGTGTCTATCTTGGCCACAATAATGCGTTCACTATGCTGTTTCAAGTAGCTTACCCGCATTCCTATTTTCCTTTTCATTATTAAACCTACTCCATCATTGCCCCTATTTGATTTTGTATTAATAACCCTGTATTCACCTGACCAGAAGTCATGTTCCGCTTGCCACCGAACTTCACTAATTCCCACTATATCTAACATTAACCTATCCGTTTCTCCCCATGAACGATGGACCTTGCCGTTTGTGGGGAGGTTTGCTTGAGTGTCTCAGCGATGCAGATAGCCGTTCCGTAGGTGCAACCACAACGGAGGGGTATCTGTTGAGAGGCCAGACAAACTTGTGGTTCCTGAAGAGGGGCAGCAGCCTTTTCAGTAGTTGCAGGGGCAACAAAACTGGCCTTGTAACATTAACCAGACCGGCCTTGCTGTGCTGGTACTGCGAACCGCTAAAAGGAAGGGGAAACTACAGCGGTAATTTTCCCCGAGAGCATGCATCTTTACTGTATGGTTAAAAGCTGATGGCGTCCTCTTGGGTAAAATATTCCGTAGGTAAAATAGTCCCCCATTCGGAACTCTGTGGTGTGTGTGGGGGGGGGGGGGGGGGGAGGGGGTGGAGACTACTCGGGAGGACGTTGTTATCAGGAGAAAGAAAACTGGCGTTCTACGGACCGGAGCGTGGAATGTCAGATCTCTTAATCGGGAAGGTAGGTTAGAAAATTTAAAAATTTCTGATTATGCTTGCGTTTTAAGTTATTGGCCTTCAGCCGTTTTTTAACTAAAGTGGTTTTCAGCCAGTAGTCAAGCCCCGTAGATTAAAGCTGTGTGTTTAAAAAAAGATTTTTTTTTGGGCTCTTGTAATGTTTGATCAAATAATAAAGTTGAATGTTCGAGTGTAACTCACAACCCCTTATTTTGGCCCCTTTCCACAATTTAAACTACCTGTCCTGTCATGCCTGTCAAGCTGGTCGTGTAAGTGACGTGTCTGAGTGGCTGCAGATAATCTCCAAGTAACCGACATCATGATTTAAAGTCAATAATCGTTTTAGTTAAACCAGAGGATCGAATCCATTTCATATAAACACAGTCTAAATTACGGATCCACCACCAGCTTGTACAGTGCCTTGTTGAGAACTTGGATCCATGGCTTCATGGGATCTGTGCCACACTCGAACCCTAAAATTAGCTCATACCAACTGATAATTGGGACACAACTTACCAGGCCACGGTTTTCCAGTCGTCTAAGATCCAACCGATATGGTCACAACCCCAGGAGACGCGCTGCAGGTGATGTCAGGCTGTTAGCAAAGGCACTTAGGTCGATCGTCTGGTGTAGCAGCCCATGAACGCCAAAATTCACTGAAATGTCATAACTAAAACATGTCCGTTGTACGTTCCGCATTGATTTTTGCGGCTATTTTCGCAGTATTACTTGTCTGTTAGCACTGACAACTCCACGCGGACGCTGCTGCTCTTGGTCGTTACGTGAAGGCCATCGACCAGGTAATGCCTTAGATTTGGTGTTGTCAGCACACCCTAGACACTGCGGATCTTGAAATATTGAATTCCCTAATGATTTCGGAAATGGAATGTCCCATGCATTTAGCTCTAACAACCATTCTGCGTTGAATGTCTGTTAATTCCCGTTGTGCAGTCATGATCACGTCGGAAACCTTTTCACAAGAATTACCTGGGTACAAGTGACTGCTCTGTTAATGCACTGTCCTTTCATACCTTATGTATGCAATATAACTCCAACTGTATATGTTCATATCGCTACACCATGACTTGTCACCTCAGTGTAAATACTTAGTACACATCAAATTTCTTTGCATCTCTTGACTTGTCGTCTACAGACAAAAATTAATATGAAAAAGAACAACAGAGCTTTGGAAGCATACGCGAGGAGATTAGAGCGTTTATGCCGCAGAAGATACTAAACTAAATTTTGTGTAGGCACTTTACCATCTTGTACAAAGTGAAGCAGAGTTTTGCATATTTGACGATCTCCATGGCACAATTAATCTGTTGCACTTGGGTGGAAGGGGCGCCATCAATTTCAGAAGGTTTGGTAGCAAACTGTTTTGCTGTACCGGTACTTCGAAGAAACAGCAGCAAACATCAAGCGATTTAGATGTTCTACTCCTTTCTTCTAACAGGCGAAGAAAAGAGTGTACTTGATTTCTATCTCATGTAAGTGGGAAGGAGTTATACGATTTTGGTACCTATTTGTACCACGGTAGATGTTAGTTTCCTGTGTGCCTGAAAACAGGAGCAGCTTTTAATTACTAGTTGGATCACAGCATAGTACTGACTCTTACGGCAGATTCAAAGACACTGATTCTCTGCTCATTATTCGTCGGCCAGTTTCCGCTTGAAATCGAAAGATGATAATCTGATGATTATCTTGGCCAAGTCTTAGACCTTGTCATTGTAATTAAGATGGGGCCCATGGAAAGGAGATTGACATACATATCCGTTTCTTTTGCAATAATTCTCTTATAATATCAATATCGGTATATTCGCTATTCTGTTCCACATTAACTTTCCAATAGAATGCAGTACGCTGTTAGAGTCTGATATTATCAGCAGGTGTTGAATTTGCATTGCTTAAATGAATGACGTTAGGTGCTAGGTCGACTGTCGGTTGCGTTTATTTGTTAAAACTACTGGCAACTGTCAGTCGGATCCATAGTTTACTTACAGGTATGTAGGTTTTGTTCCAGTATACGACCGTGGCTGGGGTAACAGCATACCAGAACATAAGGGAACCCCACAATGCCGGCGGGGGTCGGAGGTTCGAATCCTGCCTCGGGCATGGATGTGTGTGATATCCTTAGGTTCGTTAGGTTTAAGTACTTCTAAGTTCTAGGGGACTGATGACCTCAGAAGTTAAGTCCAATAGTGCTCATAGCCATTTGAACCATCTGAACCCCACAATAAAGGATTCTGTAAACTAACATGATAAGCAGACAGAATGTGGAATGCTACACGGGTTGTGTTATTCTATAAACATTCAGATTTAGACAGCAAGGGAATCGCCGGTAAAATGCAGTAGTATTTGCTGTACAAAACAGGTACCTCATCATGATGATTATTGCCAATAGTTAACAGAAATTTTAATCAACTATTTAAAATATGGCCTGTCCAGATTGCAAGCAAGGAAGTGAGCACAAAAATCATTTATTTTGAGTATAGTCAACTACTGCCATGAAGAACACACTTTTACACGCTGTAAGACACCCAAGGCCCAGTGGTTGGAAAGAGCAAGGGAGGAATAGCAAGGATGACAACTCTTGTGGAGAACTGAACTCCCGGCATGTGTTATTTGCGTAGCTTGACTATGAGGTCTGGAAATAAGCAGCAGAATTTGACCTTGTGGCAGGTACGGCGGGGTTAATTACTAATAAAATCGCGACACAGATGATAAAATCAAAATTCCGTTAAACTTGGCTTAATGTGCAGAGGAATGCTCGAATTGCTCCGGTTGCCAACACTTTTTACTAACGGTTGTTTACTGGACAACTCGTCTCCAACAATATCTGATTCGGATGAAGAGCGGGTACACAGGGAAAGCGAAGCGAGATGTGCTCGCAGTTCATTACCACAGCTTCAGGTAAACAGGAGCTTGCCTTAGTCTACATTTTACCAATTCTCTTGCGACGGTGGTGCCGCTACCTATAAACATCGTCTGAAGGTGGGAGGGTCCGCAGCTCGTGGTCGTGCGGTAGAGTTCTCGCTTCCCGCGCCCTGGTTCCCGTGTTCGATTCCCGGCGGGGTCAGGGATTTTTTCTGCCTCGTGATGACTGGGTGTTGTGTGATGTCCTTAGGTTGGTTAGGTTTAAGTAGTTTTAAGTTCTAGGGGACTGATGACCATAGATGTTAAGTCCCATAGTGCTCAGAGCCTTTTTTTTTTTTTTTTTTGAAGCTGGGAGGAACTGCTAACACAGCATTCGGTTCGTACCAATGAGCATCGTAGAGGCGATTTTAACGAAGTAGCCGCTTTCAAACTGCAGAGCAATTGCTCCTCAATAGCCGCCATTTTGTGGATTCTAACTAAAGAATTAATGACTAATTCTATCATGCTGAATCTTTGGGAACGGTGACTCCTGTACCTGAGAATATTCCTATCAGCTCTCTATGCTGAGTCCAACATAATTAAATCTATAAATTTCGACCATAAACTTCGCATGAACCTAAAGTAAATGGAATATTAACAATGAAATACATGACCACCATCCTTTAATTATTACTGATTAAATGGCACTACTATTTAAGGGAAGCTCTCCATATTTGAGGTGCTACACAGATTCTTTAGCTCCTCTCACGGCACTAAATCTGAGAGCCTCTCCAATCGCCATCGCTTCTAAGGAAAATCATGAATTAAATACGAACAGATGAAATTGCTTTGAATATTTCTGCTCGGGGGCAAAGAAATGTACATTCTCTTACAACAGAAATGTTTGGCCAATATGCCTTACTCATGACAATGTTCATCTGCATTATGTCCTTACGCAACCGATGAAGTAGTTACAGCAGTTTCCGGCGGAAGGGCTCTGGATGCCGAGAAGCGGTTTGAGGTGATTTCGCGGAGAGAAGACGGGGTGTTGTTAGACTAGTGTTCACCACCCACTCCACCTTCCCTTCATCGATGCGGGAGAGGACCTAGCGAAGCACTTAGCCTTTGACAGTGGCCACCGCCATTTTCTTTTTTTTTTTTTGGTGCTGTGTATCTTAATATACTCTAAGACAAAAAAAGACGCACCATGGAGTTATGCAAATACTTGCAAGTCGATATTCATAAACATTTCCACGGAAAATATAGCACTCCGTCTCCATCGGGACCATTCGACCGCCGTGTCGTCCTCACCTGAGGATGCGGTTAGGAGGGGCGTGTGGTCAGCACACCGCTCTCCCGGTCGTTACGATGGTTTTCTTTTACCGGAGCCGCTACTACTCAGTCGAGTAGCTCCTCAATTGGCATCAAGAGGCTGAGTGCACCCCGAAAAATGGCAACAGCGCATGGTGATACGGATGGTCACCCATCCAAGTACCGGCCAAGCCCGACAAGGCTTAACTTCGGTGATCTGACGGGAACCGGTGTATCCACTGTGGCAAGGCCGTTGCTATCCACGGAAAATGTAAAATTGTAAACTTTGTCGGCCGGTAGATGAATGGCTGACACTGCAGCGCAGTTACACCGTGTAGCTAACAGGATATAGGTCGATACCAGGGCGAATTTTCCACGTACTCAGATGGACAGTAATTATGCCTTGCAGACTGGCGCAGGGACACTCTACGCTGAAGTCAGTATTTGAGAGAGGACGTGAGGTTGGGCCTAAAGAAGCCGGTTGCAGTAATTTGCGAACTGCTCGAAATTTGAGTACGAGCGATGCCACTTTATGACGGTGTAGACAGGAATGGGTGAACCACGGCCGAACACAGCGTCAACAAGGTAGCGGCCGATCTAGAGAGGATCGAGTGATCGCCAGAGAGGCAGTCAGAGCCCCGGCTTTATCATTATCATCGATCCGACTTGCAACTGATGCTTCAGTGACCACAAGGACCATTAAAAGGCGGCTCACAGAAAGTGAGATGAGCTCACGGCGTTCCTGGCGCCGTCTACCATAGACTCTGTACTCCAACAAGACCGTTTTTAGTGGTGTGGGGCACACTCGGTATGGAATCTCATTGACTGGAGAAGTAATGACTCCAGCTTCTAGCTGAGACCCGATTACCAGTTAATAAGTGTCTGGAGAGGCACCGAGCAGCGGTGGAACACCACCCAGACTGTCGCCCGCCAAACAGTCCGACAATCAGGTCCGACAATCAGGAGTGATGGTCTGGGATGCCACTGCTTTTCATAGCAGGACTCCTTTGGCTGTTATCTGCGGCACCCTTAAAACACGGCGGTACGTAGCGATATTTCGTTGTTCTTCTTGGCAAGCCTCCTGGACTCACATTTCAGCTAGATAATGCCCGGCCGCACACGGCGGAAGTTTTTACTGCTTGTCTTCGTGCTTGCCAAATCATACCTTTGCCAATAATGTCGGTGGATCTCCAACTTTCGTAGCATTATGGACAAGACCTTCGAACAAGCTCGGCATTTTGACGATATAAAGTGCAGGTTGGATAAAATATCCCGCAGGAGAACATCCAACAACTCTATCAATCAATACCAAGCCGAATAATTGCTTGCATAAGGGCCACAGCTGGATCAACGCGTTATTGACGTGTTCCATTTGTAAAGCTCTTTCTCATGAATAAATCATCCAACTTCTTTGATATTGTTATCGTTGTCCTTCTTGGCAAGCCGCCTGGACTACCGATTTCCGTCCCATTCCGATAATTCCTCTGTGGTGCGATTTTTTTGTCTTGTACATCTCAAATCAGAATCAACACGTGATCCCATTGGAACGCGAAACAGCGTATTTATAACCTTGAGTTCCTTAGAATTTTCATAGAGAAGTGACTCTAAGTAGGCTTCCGCCATATCCATTTCTGAGAATAAAGTCCTCCAGATATTTTCGACATTAGTTCCCCTGGACGGAGAACTGGGTAAGTATCTACTGTGGACCTAAAATCGCCGTAGGTTCTTAAATGCAACAGACTTGCGAATTATGAGCAGAAGTGCACCCCTTTGGATTGATAAAATAGGAGTGATGACTTGTTGCTCTTGCAATCGCTCTAGTTCCGTTTTTATGTCATCCTGAAAGGCAAACGACATAGATCTCTGTCTACTGAAACGTGGGACTGCAGAAGATTCCTTTCTTGTGTGAACTTTGACATTATTACTAAAATCTAAAGCTTGGGAAAGAGCAGTGTAATTTTTGCAAAAATATTCCACACCTGCCAATGGAATGATTTCAAAATCCAGGTTAATTGTACCACGAATTTCGAAACCAGACATAGAAAAGGGGTCTGAATTAAATATAACGAATGCGTTCGCATTGGCTCTGGCAAGTAATATCAGCACTCAACTACTTTATTCCATATTATAGGTGGTTAAGACGATACTTTTTGTCTCATTAGCTGAATAGTATCACTAGATTATCTGCTAAGCTTACGCTTTGTCGGCAACAGTTTAGGAAGAACCAGTGAGTACTTGAAACTGCGTATTTGTATTATTATTATTATTATTATTATTATTATTTGTTCTTTGTTATATACATGCGACCTGACATCTAGGGACTAGAACAAGTCGAATTTATCTCTGTTTTACATCCGTCTGTATTGGTTAATAGCATATAAATTTAGTAAGGGCCGCTGATTCCTGGTTATGATCAGAATTATGGCGTTTACATCAGACTGCCGACATGGCAAAGTCACTCGTGCCTTCCAGGAGCGGCATAACCGAGTTTGAAGCAGATAAAACCAAAGTGTGCCACGATACGGAGAGCTGTTTCGCATATGAACTTGGAAACGATCTACCCACGATTTAGCTGTACTGGAAAATAGTAGTGATAACCTATTTCACCTTTATCACTTCGTCTTGTTTTTCGAATAAAGGTCTTTTTTGCATCTGAGAGCTGTCATGAGAGGAAGTAGATGTGGTAGGTGAGAATTACTACAGTGAATGTTTATTTCAAGAGCTATGTTTCTTGTTATAGGGTCGATGTTAACACATTTTAACCATTTCTTATTTCATTGAATGTTTTTCTAAAGCTGCTGCCGAGAATTCATGAGCAAATACTATGGCGAATACTTTCTCCAATAATGGGCTTAGCATTTTTATCGCCGGATATGAAAATTCAGTTCCGTCACGAATGAGAGTGAACAGATGCGACACACTACATTTTGTACAACGAAACTGATAACGCCAACTAAAGCCTCTCAAAATGGCCACCCACCCTAAGACTTTTTTTTTACGACGGTTCATGAGTTTTTCGTTGCTTCTATGACACACATTATGTACTAAAATGGTTGGATAGAATTGTACAAGTATATTTGTGCACAATACCAGATGATTCAGCCTCTGAATCTACTCACTGATTTATGCGTTAAGAAGATATGAAATAGGCGTGATGCAGGTTATCATGAGATACGTCACCTGCCTGAAGAAATAGAGGTTCACCTGACGCCGATAGAAGTCCCATCCTCATTTTCCGTATCGGATGCTGGACACAGCAGCAACTCTAGTGTTTGTTTCATTGGTTGCAGTCGTTGCACCAGCATCTGGTTAAACGACTGCCCCTGTTTTTTGTTGGACTGTAGTAGCTGCTCGAAAAGTTTTTTATTTCGCTCTTGTTTCTACTCGTGACATCTCTCTTGTTCTACATACCTGCTGCTGTTGGATCAACTGAAACTGCTGCTGTTGTTCCAGCAGTTTGATTATTGCGGACTCCAGTCTTAGCTTTGACGTTACCCACTGAAACTGATGTATACGTCTTAAACTGTCACTTCAAGAATCTCGTCGTCTCTTGCTTGTTGGTACTGTGTATAGTTTATTAAAGAGGTACGGTACAAGTTCAGAAGGAGCGGAGACATACACGTGCTGCTGTGACCCAATATTGGTAGACTACAAGGAATATGGTGATGAGCTTTCCTAGCAAGACTGGTCCGTAGCACAAGTTCCAGTACCAGTAGCGCATGAAACTAACTGAAGAACAGTCCACCAGAAAAAACGTCACCCGTGAGGACCCATTAAACAAACGTGGTGAAACGCCATTGACGACATCCGTGCTAAACGAAGCACTGGCTGTGAGAAACAGAGTTTGTAACCCTCATCCTATATATTTTTTTAGATATTCTAACAGCTTCCAGTATTATCTATCATTTTCTACAAGCTGCGGGAAGTTACATTTTCAACGTCTGTATAAAAATGAAACTCTGCTGGGAGAGGCTTGTGTTATATGGCAATTTATGCCCAAACTCTCACGTACCCTATTTTTATAACGTAATATGCCGATTCCAATAGGTAGTATAGTGAATTCCTTAACGATGCGTGAAAACTGAGTACAGTATTCCCTATTGCCATGATTGCACTGGTAGTCACTTCTTATTCCTCTTTCCTTTCAGCTGGCTAGTGGCAGGAAAGTTAACTTAGGAGGACTGGAGTATCGTAAACTTGTGCTGAAAACTGTCTTCTCGTAGGTGAAGAACACAGAAATGGAAGTCTCCACACTAATGCCATTTAAGAGTGGTATAAATGTACCATCAATGCAGCCACCGAGGCCACTGGGACACAAAGCTAGTTAATTTTCATCAGGGTTTCACTGGACAGATTTTTCATAGCCAGCTAGTTGCACCCATTATGCACTTTGGTGAATGCATTGATACTCGTTCTTCCTTTTCCAGGTATATTTATTTAAATCACTCACCACATTACCATATTTGTAGTCATTGGCTGCATGTGATATACAGGGTGATTATAATTACAGTTCCAGTTTCAAAACGCTGTAAGAAACGCATAAAACTAATAATGAATCGGTTTTTAACTGATATGAGACTGGCGCAAGACGTGTTCAGTATGGTGTCCACTGTTTTTTCCCACAAGTTCAAATCGAGAGAGAGCATGTTCCACAACGGATTGGAGTTCAGGTGTCACGTTCAGAATGTGTTGTGTAATGCGTGCCTTAGATCAGCTACATTTGCAATTTAAGCATTGGACAGCATCTTTCAGATAGCCTCACAACTAGAGGTCATAAATATTACGAACAGATGGTCTGGGTGGCCAGACTGTAGAGAAATGACATTTGATAATTCTAGAATTTCCAAAACGCCTCTGCAGCAACTGCTTCACTGACTGCAGTGTGCGAAGGAGCTCCATCCTGCATTAAAATTATCTTTCTCCCCCATTCACACCGATGAAGGGTTGGAATGAAGTTGAAATTCATTGTCCACTTCCATAAGTGCAAGAAATTCGACAGCAAACATTTGTCTTACTGGCAGGTTAGCATGAAGCAATTCCTGAACGTGGGTAATAACGTTTGGATAGCAATGTAAGATGTTTCGTAGAATTTTATGCACCGTGCTCACAGGTACGTCCAGCTTTCGAACAATTACATGTGCACTGCATGTTTGCGTACCACTGCTCGTCTCAGAGACAAACTGAGGAACAGCCAGTACCCTGCACCTTTTATTTTGCGCATTCTACCGCTTACAGGGCCATCTAGTGGTAAAATTTTCGTTAAGCTGCTTTTATTTTCCGTAATGTTTCCCCCTTCCTCGATAATATTCCATTTAAATTTGACGTCATGCTGAATAGTGGTTCTTTTTTTTTTTACAGCGTTTTAAGTCTGAAACTATAAATATAATCTCTCAGTATTATGCTTTCATGCATACATCCACCTGTACCACGGACATACTTCGTATTCCAATCTCTTGTCCACTTATTAAATGTTTATGTGCTTGCTTCAGTGGGGAAATCATTTTGTTTGATGTATTATGGCAATAAACCAAATTGTTATTGTGATCACTTATTTCCCTTCTGTAGTTAGATGAATTGTTCATTAATATATCCGTGTGAATGTATCCCATACTTTGGGACTGATGACCTCGCTGTTTGGTTCCCTCCCCGATATAAACCAACCAACCAATATCCTATACTTTCCTGCTTCACTGAGCTACCCCTAGTAATTTTTATTTAATAAGACGTTATCCACTGCGATACATTGTTTCTCTTATATTTGTATGATCTTATGGTGCTTCCGGATCTGTAGCATCTTCGGGGTATGCTAAACTGTTCGTCCGACATCTCGCAACCGGCACAGCTAAAGAACACTTTGGCTGGCCACTCAGCTGGGTTGCTGGTGGTGGCTACAAGCTCATTTACACAGACACCTACAAAACTCACCTGCTTACCTTTTACTGGCGGTGCACTCCATCTGGTGGCACGTCTATTTAAGATAATAGGCCAGGCGAAGATTGGTTACCTCTAAATAAGTACCCAACAACTCCTGCAAAATTACGCTATACTGTTGAGGATCTGTGTCCTCCAGTTAAATTAGTATTCACGAGCTTTACATCTTGATCGAAGAAACATGTGCTCCTCACCAAAATTCAAAGAACCCTCATGGGAAACACTAATTCAATGTAATCATGTTCCCAACGTGTGCTCTAAGAACTCACGGAAGCCGGGGAAAATTCACAAACAGGCGAAAGCTAAATACTCGCTTCTATAGACGCCTGTTAAAATTTTCTATCACAACGGACATTACTCATAAAAGTTTAAGGATGTTTCGGTACCCCATTAACGAAGAACTATCCACATTTGTCAAGAATTATACACTGTGTCTCTCCAAAGAGCGGGTTAGTTTCTCTGGTGTTTCGGCGTATATTTGCAATTTCAAAATGGTTCAAATGGCTCTGAGCACTATGGGACTTAACATCTGAGGTCATCAGTCCCCTAGACTTAGAACTACTTAAACGTAACTAACCTAAGGACACCACACACACCCATGCCCGAGGCAGGATTCGAACCTGCGACCATAGCAGCAGCGCGGTTCCGGACTGAAGCGCCTAGAACCGCTCGACCACAACGGCAGGCTTTGCAATTTCATTTTTGCGTTGTGTAACTGAAGTCACCCCAAACACATACTGCTCGTCATGTCTTTCACGCGACGCTCACGGTCGACAGAAAGCGTCGGTTTGTTTCCCATTACAAACAAGATGATTTTTAAGACGGAATTTTACGTGTTTATCCGATAGAGGGGGCCCCGATTAGACTAGGCAATATTTGTTTTATCGATATGTATTGACAGTGACAGTAGAACTCGAAGAACCAGTACTGCAGCAGCGACAGCACTGCTACCGCCAAGCACACAGCGCTAGTCAGTCGCTGCTGGATTGTTAGTTATTCTTCGTGTTTTACCATCTCTGTTAAGACATATCGATAAAACGAATATCACGCTAGATTAATTTTGGACCGCTCTATCGAAACGGCACGTAAAATCTCAATTAAAAAATAATTTTGTTTGTAATGGAAACAAACCGACGCTCTCTGTTGACACTGAGCATCGCATGAACGACGTGACGAGCAGTAACTGTTCGGGCTCACTCCAGTTACATAATGCAAAAACGAGATTTCAAATCTCGTACGAAAAACTAGAGAAAATGCGCCTGACGATACTTGGGAGAGACGGTCGATACAGGCATTCGTGACCAGCGCTATATAGCGCTGGTGAAACAGCGGAGCAATCTAGCGAGCATAGCTCAACTTACCACTACAGTAGCGAGAAAATAAGCGGGGGTGTGGCGTAAGCTGTATCGACCGTTGTCTAATATCGGAAATAATGTCACCATTAAAAACGCCAAATATTGGTTCACAACATCAAAAGTAATTTCGTACGCGATTTCACTCTTCAAGGAACAATCAGCTATTCATCACAGCTTACTACGACATTCACATCGGACTGACACCGGAGATACGATCCACTGTGGGTCGGATCCCTTCATGATCTCCTCTGAACAAGGGGTCCTGCCCCTGTAAGTAAATTTTCTACCGCATGCAACCTTGTAGGTGCGGCAACCACAGCTGTAAGTTTGCATCTTGGGTATTAATAACCGCTTCGGCTGTATTTAGTCCTTTATTACTGGATGACTACCGGTTTCGTGATACTAAAAACACATGAAGGTGTGGCCTTTAGCGCCACGAAATCGGTAGTGATCTAGCAATAAAGCACTAAATACAGCTGAAGCGGTTATTAATACCCAAGGTAAAAATTTTCTACCGTCCTTGACGTCATATACGTCATTTTTATTAGCTAACACAATCTGGCCAGTTTTCTCTTAACAGGACCCGCAACTGTTGTTCATCAACAAAGATAAAATCCGCTACAAGCGTAAACATTATTTATGTGTAAAAAGGAAAGTACAATACGCTTTCAGGAAAAGTATCCCATCTTCAGGTGCCTCTGCAAAAATACGAATCAATAATAATATCTGCACACGCACTTCAATGTGGGGATAGTACACGCGTATTTCACAGCCCTGCGCAGATGAAGTGAAATCCTGACCAACGTCATCGACGCATTCGAATATAAAAGTAATGTTCCTTGGAATAGACGACGCAAACCTGTCCATCTCGGGTGTATTCATTCTAGCGTTTAACATTTCAAGTACCAGCTTGCATTCTTACAAGATTTGTGTTTACGCTGTTGTATGATCCCCTCCAGGAAAAGGTGAAAAACAGCCAAATCAGTTGCAGTAGTAAAAGGGTTTATTAAAACCGCTTGATCTAGGTTTTCACATCTTTAAAAACATCTTCTTCCAAAGGATCAATGATTGACATCTAAAATGGTTAACATTATATACATGTATGTAAGCATATATGAATGAATGTTGTATTTATCTTCCACATCGCCTCGTAAACCACTGGATTGATTTCAACCTAACTTGGTACACACATTATTTATTGCCTGGAAAGAATCACTGTGGAGTAAGAACCACCCATCTATCAAAGGCGGAGGGGATTGGGATTGATAAAGTAGTGTACCCATACTTTAGAAATCCAGTATTTAAGAATTTTAGCATTTAGAGACTTGCAACGAACTTTAAACAAAATTTCAAGTTCTTACGAAACTGTTTCTCACTGGCGACACCCACAAAATACGAAAGAATAAAGTTTGTCGCTAGCTACATTTTCACTGTTCATACAGTAAAACTTCCATATGAAGTATTACTTTTTACTTTATTACTTCTTTACTACTAACTGTATTCGTGACACATTTTGCACAGTATTCACATATACCAATTAATGCACCAGAAAAATTATATAACTGTACAACACTTAGTTCAGGAGATACGACGTCCTGAACACTGCACGCGTTGGTTATTACTTTACTAAAAACTATTCCCAACACGTTTCGGAAACAGTAGCCACACATACCACTGCATGTATCTGCAAAATTATAACACTGAACAGCAGATAATTCAGGAGATACGATGTCATTAACATGAAGTTGCGAGGAAATGAAACTGGAGAGCGGAATTTGCTAGACATATGGGTGAAATGTGTGTACAAATACGTTTGAAACATGTTAAGTACGTGTGAAACATATTCCGCTCTCCAGTTTCATTTCCTCGCAGCTTCATGTTAATGACATCGTATCTCCTGAATTATCTGCTGTTCAGTATATATATATTACAATCTGAAAAAAAATACTGTAGGGGTAAGAATCACCAAACTCCTACTGGTGTGAGTGTGATAACATGGAGAGAGTAGGAAGGACGAGGAGTTGGACAGACAATGAGGGGAAAGGAGGACATAGGCACAAATAGGAGGAGGAGGAGGTGGACAGAGGCAGGGGGAGGAAGTGATAGAGGGATGGCGGAGGAGGACATGGACAAGCAGAGGGGAGGAGGAAGTGGGCAGATAGAGGTACAAGGAGGAGATAGGCAGAGAAAGGAAAGAGGAAGAGATGAGTAGAAACAGGGGAGGAAGAGAGAGGCAGAGAGATGGGTAGGAGGAGATAAACGGATAGAGGAGGAAATGGACAGAGGAAGTGAAGAGGAAGAGATGGGCAGAGAGAGGGGAGCGGAGAAGACTGACACAGAAAGGCTCTGGCTCTGAGCACTATGGGACTTAACAGCTGTGGTCATCAGACCCCTAGAACTTAGAACTACTTAAACCTAACTAACCTAAGGACATCACACACATCCATGCCCGAGGCAGGATTCGAACCGCGACCGTAGCAGTCGCACGGTTCCGGACTGCGCGCCTAGAACCGCGAGACCACCGCGGTCGGCTGACACAGAAAGGAAAGGGAAGCAGGTGAACGGGGAGAAGGGGAGAATGGAGGGACAGAGAAAGGGTGAGGAAGATATAGATGGTTGGTTGGTTGGTTGTTTTGGGGAAGGAGACCAGACAGCGTGGTCATCGGTCTCATCGGATTAGGGAAGGATGGCGAAGGAAGTCGGCCGTGCCCTTTCAGAGGAACCATCCCGGCATTTGCCTGGAGTGATTTAGGGAAATCACGGAAAACCTAAATCAGGATGGCCGGACGCGGGATTGAACCGTCGTCCTCCCGAAGATATAGAGAAAGTGTGTTGGAAGAGAAGATTGATACAGATGGAGGAGGGGAGATGGAATTAGAGAGGGACGGAGAGATGGGCAGAGGGGGAGGGAGCACATGGGGAAGGAGGAGAATGACAGAGAGATGGGGAAGGAGGAGATGGTCGGAGAGAGTAAGGAGTGGAGGGGATGGACAGGGGCAGAGGAGATGGATAGAGATGGGAGGAGAGGTGGATAAAGAGAGAGAGAGAGGATGAGTAGAGAGATGGGGGATGAGGAGATCGATAGAGTGGGAAGAGGAGATTTTATAGAAGAGGGAGGAGAAGATGGACAAACAGAAGACAGGGGCAAATAAATACCCAAGCAACGCCGTGTTTCTCAGCTTGGTTAGGTATAAAATAAATGTGACAACAACTCACTGACTTAGAAGAATTTTTACACGTACTGGTTACGTGATGTTGTGGAGGTATGTTCAAAATGTAGCCATAATGCACAAACTGAGATAAAATTCACCTCCGTAATAATGAAATTACAACATATCGTGCTAACTGTCATTAGAAAGTGCTTCACATCTGCACCTATGAACTGACATCGCGCCGATGTCTTAAGATGAAGAACATTTAAGATTCGTGAGGGCTGTACTATTATATCAACGAGATCGGACTTTCCGTCTCGCAACGCTCTTAACTTGCCCAAATAATGTAATTATTTAACTAATCCTTCAGTATATGAAAGTGCAGTGGAACAGTGCGTTAATTACGGCATTACAACGTTCACTCTAGAAAAATGAGCCTCAACAGACTTGTAGTTATTCTATCAACTCGATCACATATTTAAAACAATTATAAATTCAATATTATTACCGTACTGTCCAAACGTACAAGTCTGAACTGCTTCAGCAATGTATGACTCATCAATATTGATTGGTTGTTTATTTTTATTATTCACATTTTAGTCAATAACTTTTAATCATTACATATACATCAACTATTCTACGTGCTGCAGACAAAGGAATCTTTGGGTTTATTGGATGCTGACGTTACATGTAGTGTGAAAAGCGATTAACAAGTATTCTTGTCACGTTGCATATTTGATAATTTAATTATTGCTTTAGTGTTAGCAATACAAGCTTTAATGATGGAAATGTAGTCAGTTATAGCTGTCACCACTACGTTCCATTTGAGAAACTGCATATCTCCCACTATCTGTATTTGTGAGAACCTGAGAATTTTATAGACTGTGAAATATTTTTTATCTTAAGTAGCGCTGTATTTTTGTTAATCATTGTCGAGAAGACTGACTCAAAGATTCGGCGAATTAAATGACAAACTGGGATTTTTCTGTAGCTCTACCACGTAATACGGTAATTAACATTAGTTTAAACATAAGGTGCTTACTTCCAAGCCTACTCAAGCGTCCCTCTCTGACGCTTTTTAGGATTAGACGCTCCACTGGGTTTTTCTAGCTTGTGGTGTGAACAGTGAAGTTTGATACGTATCCCTTGCTCTCCTCCGGATCCACTTCTGAAAACTCTGCCTCCTTGAATTGTGCATACTAAGCGCCGCCCGTTTCCTGTCTCAGGCTCTCATCTCGCCTTAGGCTCTCTAGACAAGTCCTGTTCTTTGAAGTCTCGCATCAGCAGGAAGCCGAGCTTAGAGAATCAGCTGTCATTTGTAACCTTATAACCTGGAATTCTTTGAAGACAGAAAAAACTGCATTCTTTCTGATAAACAGTATTAAACTGAATTATAGTTCCAATTCTTGTTATATTCAAGCAGAAGGCCCATGCTTCATGTATCAGCTGGGATGAAATTCAGAACAAACCTTATCCATGCAAATACGATTAATGTGATTGGTTTCATGATTGAATCTCAAGATGTTTTTTGAGTTTCTAGAATTATATAATACGAATATTGGATTTCAGAAACCGTTCGAGCGATGGAATACTATCGGTGCATTAGCAAATTTTCATTTATCCTGTGATACAAATCGTATGTATTAGTGAGTGAGTAACGAGCAAGATATTGTGTCGTTACTGGCTAAAACGTCTCTTTATTTACATATTTTCTTCCCCGCACGGGTAGAATAGGTAATTTTCGTAATGTCAGTGAATTCGGGGTAACGGATACATTTCGTCACGTGCCTGTCTTCTTTCCCGCACATTTGTGTCAACTCGGTAGTTTTCGTATTCTCGGTTTCCTATTCCCGGTTGACAAGTCATTAGTGACAGGGAGTATCGAATATATTATATTTGTCCACCTGCCCTGTTTTATTTCCGACGAGCAATTTGTGTCAGACTAGGGCAGAGTCGGCAGCATTCGTGATCCACTATTTGTTTCTTTTCACACGCTGTGCTTTCCGCCACAACGAAAATTACCGGACTTTCAATAGCCCACAGCGTTAAAAGTTTTTTTCTTTTTCTTTTTTTTTTAACAGGGCTAGAGAAAGTGGCTGATGTTGTAGCTACCCTTCATCGCCAACGTAGGATGTCAACAAACACTGAAGTGCCTCTGACGTCAGTATAAACACAGGCGCTACTCCCAACCGGAGATTAGGCACGCATACTTACAAGCACGACTAGTGAAATGACTGCAATTCGATTTCCAAAACACACAGTTATTCAGTCACACAAATACTCGGTTTCAACAGATCCATCCTCGCCTGTGACAGTCCGTTCTTAGACTAAGGCCAAATGGTGCACAGTACACTGCTCTATCCGTCGTAGGCACTGTGAAGGGGCGTCCGCCTGCTTAGCTGAGTGTTAACGTGTCTGCCTATCATGCAGCGGCTCTGGTTTCGATTCCCAGCCGGGTTGGAGATTTCTCCGCTCGTGGACTGGTTGTTGTGTTGTCCTCATCACCGTCACGCAACTCGCCCAATGGGGCGTCTCCTGAAATATGACTTGCAACTCGGCGGCCGAATTTCCCTGGCTGGGGCCTCTCAGCCATCAATGCCACACGCTCGTACTGTCAAAATGAGGCGGATCCCTTTCAGACAGATCAGCTGCGATGACTGAATCTGTAGCGGCGCTGCGACTGTAACTCTTGGGCTCTCTCTCGAATACACCCTGCAGAAGTCACTCAGGAACGCACTGGTGGCTAAGCGAAGTGAGTCTAAGCTCCGTGATACGTGATCTGGAACATACTTCAGCGCTGATAACGACCTTTGCTTCTGACCATTAGAATTTGCGGCGGACGTGTTTCGTCTGTGCGGGTAGGCTTCGTTCCTTGAGGGTGGTCTATGGTGCTAGGGTTGCGACTCGGTGTCACAACATAGGTTCCCCTTAAGGGAGAGATGTAAAGTATCTCCTGATACTACTGCTACTGCTATGGGCAGAGGAGATGGACCTCCACGCTGATCTCTATGCTGCCACTGCTGGTATCCAACTCCACAGGTTCTGGTTGCAGCAGGGCGTCAGCACTGGTTGACGGCTGTGATTCCATGACTCCTCCTTCTTCTCAAGGGTTGACTTATTGTCCACATTTGAACCTGAAAAATGTTCGTAGCTACTGGTATGGACAGATTTATCATGTAATGGCCGGAGTGGCTCCATATGTTTACGGTGCGTATCACCGTCTTCAGGTATTGTGACGCAGCTCTCATTTCTCAGTTTACATAGGACACTCCCTGGGTACCATACTTTCTTCCCACTGTGCCCCTCTGAATATATTATGTTACTGCCAACGTCAAAATCTCTTTTCTTACTTCAAAATTCTCTGGAGATAGTTACTGCCTGTCTGCGAGGTGCTGAGAGGAAAGGCAGAGTTCTCATCTTCTTTCCATGAAGGATGTCGGGTGGGGATGTGTCCCTACGCTAGATCTTCTGTATGAAGTGGAAACATTGTAAGGTCGTCCTACCATTTCCTTGGTAGTAAAAATTCGCCAATGGAATCTGTGAAAGAATTTTAACACTTCTGGACGTAACGCTTCCAGAATTATAACACGCGCTTTCTTTTCCATTTAGTGTAGGACGATGACACCTCTAAAGAATGATGATGCACGTTGAAGACTACAGAAGTACACCTATTCAATGTGCGTTACTTGCTACTTAGACAAAGACCATTGTATTTCCCTAAAATTCTTCACTTTCCAGAGAACTGCATCTTTCTCGACCGCTGCCTCTGTGACTTTTCGGTCTGTCGGAAGCCCTGACACTACCTTCTTTGATAGGCGCTCGACCAGAAAACTTATTTCTGGCGAAGCATCAGAGGTCTCATCACTGCGAGCTGTCGAACTATAGATTATATGAGCATTACAGTGTTTTGAGTAAGCGCAATATTCTCTTTGTTGACCGTGTGCCATCACTAACAATGTACACTTTTGAGCAGAATCTATTCTGCAGAATATTGTCACTAAGGGTCAGTCCATTGCAAAATCTTGCGCCTCTACAGATGACCCTGGAATTTATTAATAGCGAACATGATGGCGAGAGCTTCTCTCTCTCTCTCTCTCTCTCTCTCTCTCTGAGAGTAGCCCCACTGCGCTGAATTCAAAGTCTTGGAGACGGAAGCAGTGTCTCCATCAGCATGCTCACGCCATGTAATAACACTGTACCAGTTCCTACATCTGAAACACCTGCTGCAAAAACTAGATGTCTCGTAGGACAGTATGTGTCTAAGCACTTTTAATTCAACAATGAAGCTTTCAGCGTATGAAACGCCATTTGTCAAGCCATCATATAGTTCAATTTTTCACCCTTTCTGAGCGATTTGTGGAGCGGTTCGCCTATTGTGGCTGCTGCCGGAATGAATTTCCTATAATTAATCGTGTGCATGTGACAAAACGCTGCGCATAAAAACGGGACTTTGCGGTGCTCATACATATGGTTCTATTGGTGGTAAAAACGTAGGATCAAGTGTTTTGGATAGCCGTTGGGCTAGAGACCATTTGCACACCCGGCAGAAGGATATCTTGGTGTTGCTATCCTACAGTATACGGTCAAAATACGAACGTGACACACTTCCTCCTGCTTAGGAACATGTAGAAAATCTGTTGTTTTGGATTTAATGGAGTATGCGGTGATCTTGATGGGATGTATGGAGGCACCATCGTTTCATGGTCGATTCCCAAAACAAGTGTTTTTTACTCTATTTTCGCTGTCAGAAGCGGACCAAAACCCAGCCGAGCATTCCATGATGGCTGTGCACAACAAATGACTGAAATTTTTACCATGTATTCCTAAGATTCTAATGTCAACCACCAAAATTTTCTTGATAGCTTTATCCCTTTCCTAGATATAGAGGTTCAAAGTTACCCTACTAGTACACGTAAAATATGCGATTGATTGATTTTGGGTATATCCGTCATAAACCCGTGATTTAATTAAAATGACAGGTATACCTGAAAAGGAATAAATGAATGATTCAGTTGCGTAAATTCATGGGCAGGTCCTGAGAAAACCACAAAAAAGGATTTTTCACCATTCTTTGAACGTCAGCAGTGGATCAAACCGCAGCCGCGGATTCCAAGACGGCAATGCACAGGAAATCGCCGAAATTTTTATGATGTGTAACTAAGATTCCGGTCTCAAATTACCTTGAAAACTTTCTTGAACCCTTTATCTGTTTCCAAAATACAGAGGTTCAAAGTAACACTACTTGTTAAATATAAGATAACTATCAAAATTTTACTGACCCGTAGGTGCATTTCTTTTCACAAGAGTGGCATGCCCTGCTGTAGCAGTGAAGAGAAGGGAAACATTCGAAAATGCTCCTATCAGAGCACAAAGAGGCGAATATATTCTTCTTTATTTAGAAGACTGTGACGAAAGTGGAATATTAGCTGCCTCATTCTACCTACCTCAACACCTTTAAAAATATTCCCAAAAATTTAGGCTTGCCAGCATATTCGCGCCTTTTTATGCTGAGAGATATGGAGACATTAGTAGTGAGATAGAGACGGCAAGATAATTAATAAGGAAGCTAGAAGACAGTGGTTCTGATGGTCGAGAAGCGAGTGAGACAATGGCAGTGTGAGCTAAAGAGAGGGACACTATGGCTGTGAACATAGTTGTCTTTGTATAATACAACTTTTTCTCATGTAGCAGAAATGTTAATGCGTACCCGAGCAAGTGATTTATATGGCTCAAAGACTCCTTACGACTGCAAGAGACACATTATTTCTGACTCGTGATATAAAAATACTGTGGATAGAATGTGGAACATTTCGTGTACAGTGGAATTATTACTTCTGCTTGAGAATTGCGGAGAGTAGGATCGCAGTGGAACTATAATTAGTGGAATTGTTGTAAGCTGCCATTTTGAACACCGAATGTAATTCGATGAATTATGATAACATTTCATCTCATACACGAGGATGATTTCTACTGAAAGTAGTTAGCAAACTCGCTTATGGAAAAATACAATTTCCTGAATGGAGAAGGTACGTTCTATTCTTTGGTTATTTTAACTTCTCCCTTGTCTGTGGCTCGCAGCTGCTGCGTCGTAGGCCTTAAAAAGCACTCAGTCTTTAGGCCAAAAGTGGCCCATCGGTGCCATCCGACCGCCGTATCATCCTCAGACGGGGATGTGGATAGGAGGGGCCTGTGGTCAGCACACCGCTCTCCAGATCGTTATGATGGTTTTCTTTGACCGGAGCCGCTACTATTCCGCTGAGTAGCTCCTCAATTGGCATCAGGAGGCTGAGTGCACCCAGAAAAATGGCAACAGCGAATGTTGGCCCGCATGGTCACCCATCCAAATGCCGGCCAAGCCCGACAGCGCTTAACTTAGGTGATCTGACGGGAACCGGTGTATCCACTGCGGCAAGGCCGTTGCCGTCTTAGCTCTTAGGGAACTTTGTAGCCTGCGAAACCAGCAGAGTCCACACCACGGTCTTTTTTGCTCATTTTTAAGAGATTAAATTCTGAATTTTTATCGAAATTGATACACAACTTGGACACTGATTCCCATCCTGCAGAGTGAGTACGTCATAACACCCAAGGCAGCTTCTCCACAGTGTACTATTGTGCCTCTGATTATTTTAAGAATTTTCAGAGTCGACGATCTGCGGAATTATGCATAGCCACAGAGATTTTATTCCAGATTAAAATTACTTGGAAAAGTGGGATATAATTGTGTAAAAATATTGGGGAAGCGACTTCTCTCGCCCCAAAGTTTCCATTCAAGTAACTAGATACTATTCAGTCAAAATAATTTCAGGGGGAGGGAAGTTAAAGGTGACAGAAAAGAGTTCGGAAAAGAGTGGAGGTGGCAGCGTCAGCGGAGAGAGAGGGGATAAAGAGAAAGAGAAAGTGGCTGAGAGACAGTGATAATGGGAGACAGTCTATGACAATATGACAATGACACCGAGGAAGAAGGAGACAGCAGCAATAAGAATGAATGAATGAGATAGTAGCAGTAAGAGAGAGCAATAGGAAGACAGTATAGTAAGAGGAGACAGTATTAGAACGACAGAACGAAGGAGACTGTAGCTGTCAGACAGGGGTGGCAAAGAGGAACAAAGGGGTGACGACAGGGAATTGGACTGAAAGAGCGGATGAGAATGGGCAAGCAGGGAGAGGGATGGGTATGAGTGTCTTACAGCGATGGACTAGCTGGTGTGAGCGAGTTCCAGTTAGGGGAGCGTGTGCGAGTGAGAGATGGGCTGCGAATATATCCGGACCCCAAATTATTTGGGAAAATTTTTAAAGGTGCTGAGGAAGGTAGAAAGAGGCAGTTGGTACTCCCATTTCCAGTCAGAGTCTTTTAAATGAAGAGGAACATATTCGCCTCTTTTGGGCTTTGATAGGAGCATTTTTCCGCTGGTATTCTAACACACAACAGATAACAACTGTTACACACTGGCGGACACTGGATGCTTTGCAACGGCTTGCAGGGTTATGGTGGGACGTGCGTGTACCTTCTCCAGATAGCACGTTGTCGAGATAGTCTATTTATTCCGGAAAGAAGAAAAATTTTTTCTTCTTATCACGAAGTCTCGCTTTTAGTGGTGTTTTAAACAACTTGCCTTAAGTGTTCGTCGATTGTATTCCCCGAGAATACTACACTCCTGGAAATGGAAAAAAGAACACATTGACACCGGTGTGTCAGACCCACCATACTTGCTCCGGACACTGCGAGAGGGCTGTACAAGCAATGATCACACGCACGGCACAGCGGACACACCACGAACCGCGGTGTTGGCCGTCGAATGGCGCTAGCTGCGCAGCATTTGTGCACCGCCGCCGTCAGTGTCAGCCAGTTTACCGTGGCATACGAAGCTCCATCGCAGTCTTTAACACTGGTAGCATGCCGCGACAGCGTGGACGTGAACCGTATGTGCAGTTGACGGACTTTGAGTGAGGGCGTATAGTGGGCATGCGGGAGGCCGGGTGGACGTACCGCCGAATTGCTCAACACGTGGGGCGTGAGGTCTCCACAGTACATCGATGTTGTCGCCAGTGGTCGGCGGAAGGTGCACGTGCCCGTCGACCTGGGACCGGACCGCAGCGACGCACGGATGCACGCCAAGACCGTAGGATCCTACGCAGTGCCGTAGGGGACCGCACCGCCACTTCCCAGCAAATTAGGGACACTGTTGCTCCTGGGGTATCGGCGAGGACCATTCGCAGCCGTCTCCATGAAGCTGGGCTACGGTCCCGCACACCGTTAGGCCGTCTTCCGCTCACGCCCCAACATCGTGCAGCCCGCCTCCAGTGGTGTCGCGACAGGCGTGAATGGAGGGACGAATGGAGACGTGTCGTCTTCAGCGATGAGAGTCGCTTCTGCCTTGGTGCCAATGATGGTCGTATGCGTGTTTGGCGCCGTGCAGGTGAGCGCCACAATCAGGACTGCATACGACCGAGGCACACAGGGCCAACACCCGGCATCATGGTGTGGGGAGCGATCTCCTACACTGGCCGTACACCACTGGTGATCGTCGAGGGGACACTAAATAGTCCACGGTACATCCAAACCGTCATCGAACCCATCGTTCTACCATTCCTAGACCGGAAAGGGAACTTGCTGTTCCAACAGGACAATGCACGTCCGCATGTATCCCGTGCCACCAAACGTGCTCTAGAAGGTGTAAGTCAACTACCCTGGCCAGCAAGATCTCCGGATCTGTCCCCCATTGAGCATGTTTGGGACTGGATGAAGCGTCGTCTCACGCGGTCTGCACGTCCAGCACGAACGCTGGTCCAACTGAGGCGCCAGGTGGAAATGGCATGGCAAGCCGTTCCACAGGACTACATCCAGCATCTCTACGATCGTCTCCATGGGAGAATAGCAGCCTGCATTGCTGCGAAAGGTGGATATACACTGTACTAGTGCCGACATTGTGCATGCTCTGTTGCTTGTGTCTATGTGCCTGTGGTTCTGTCAGTGTGATCATGTGATGTATCTGACCCCAGGAATGTGTCAATAAAGTTTCCCCTTCCTGGGACAATGAATTCACGGTGTTCTTATTTCAATTTCCAAGAGTGTATATAAAAAAAAATTGTTCAAATGGCTCTGAGCACTATGGGCCTTAATATCTAAGGTCATCTGTCCCCTAGAGCTTAGAACTACTTAAACCTAACTAACCTAAAGACAGCACACACATCCATGCCCGAGGCAGGATTCAAACCTGCGACCGTAGCGTTCACACGGTTCCAGACTGAAGCTCCTAGAACCGCACGGCCTCACTGGCCGGCCCAATACTATATCATCTACATAACTTGTTGCTCTCGGAATCGTCCTGATTAAATTCTTTAGGTATCTTTAGTACAACGCTGGGGCGGAATTTATATCAAAAGATAGTTTTTTTTATTTGTAAAGACGAAACAGTAATGTAATCACCATCACACACTGACTTTTTTCGTCATGTGTCACTTGGAAGTAAGTTTCCATCAAATTAATACATGAATAGTATCTACCTCTGTCTAATGTTTGTGTTATATCTTCAGCTCTTGGGATTGAATGAGTATCAATTGTGGGCTGCGTACTCGGTTTTCTCACTATGACTAAAGGTGTGGGCCATTACTTTTCGTAACGCGTTCAGATATCTACGATAATGATGGAAGATGAAGAAATGAATTAAAATTTGTGCCATCGCTGGGACTTGATGCCGGGTCTCCTTGCTGACTATGTAGGAATAATGGCCATTACACTACCACAGTACTAAAACTAACAAGGCTACATCGGCTTCCCAAGCCCAGTGCCTCCCTGACACAATCGACTTACGTAGTCTGTGCAGTAATATCAGAAATAGTGCTTTGGTGGTGTAATGGCAAGCATTCCTGCCTACGCAAAGCGACTTGGGTTCAAGCCCCGTTTATTGAACAAATTTTAATTCATTTATTCAGCGTCCGTCATTATCGTAAATAAAAATGAGACCGAAATGTCTCGAGGAAAATTTAATTATAAGATGGGTTCAGTTACGTCATTTCCTTCTAATCTGTTTAATTCTTCTTCGACCTTCGCAAGCAATGCGTACAGAATGAGTCTAGCACTGCAAAACTTTGGAAGTCCATTAGGCATAAAGTGACGCTTCCTGGCACCGACTTTACTGGGAGAAGTGACAGAAGAGGAAGTGCTCGACGCCATTAGTAAAGGTGCTCCCCATAAATCACCAGGAATCGAATCGACGGACTACCATTAGAGTTCTATCGAGCCTTTAAGCAACTGTTGGTACCATGTTGGGTTGAAATTTGCCAGGAATTTATGTCCCCAGGTATACCGTTGCGTGCACCGTTCTTGGAAGGTCTGACTGTACCCATCCATAAGACGAAGGGATGAGATTATGTCCGCTATAATCGCCCCTTAACGTTATTGAACAGCGACTTCAAGATCTTTTCGAGGGAGCTATCAGAACGTATTCGCGGCACACTATTGCACGTCCTGTCCAGCGATCAAACGTCCTTGGGGCGACCCAACAACATCAGAACTGCGTTATGTCGTTACAGAGACCTCATCTCCCTTGCGCGGGTGAGACGTTTGCCGACAGCCCTGGCGTCTATCGACTTTAGCCAGGCTTTTGACCGTGTGGACCATACTTTTCTCACGGCCGTTCTAAGGCGCATGGAATACCCCGACCCCCTAATCACAGTGTTGACACGCCCTCTGCATGGTGCTACTTCTCGAGTTCTTGTTAATGGAAGAACGTCGGCACCCATGTCGATACGCCGATCAGTACGACAGGGATGTCCATTATCTACATTGTTATTTCCATTGGCCTTAGAACCTTTGTTGTGTGGTCCCCGAAACAGGCTCACTGGGATACAGTTTGGCGTCTCCATCTATCGCTGCACCTCGTATGCGGATGATTTGATGATCGTCCTACGTGGAGCTGCTGATATGGCGGCGGATTTGGACTGGATTGCAACCTACGGTACAGTTTCTGATATCCAAATTAACGTTGATAAGTCCGTCGTCTTGAGCATCGGGTTAGGGCTACCGCAGGAACACATTGCCCCTTCACGCTTCACGGATACCGTCCACCGCTTGGGCTTAGATTTTTGAACGACATGCGACGCGCCACGTCGCTCAATTATCGACGCCTTTCTAATCAAATTCGGGTCGTAATTGCAAATCAGCGCTTGCAGTCCCTCAACATCGTCTACCGGGCGCATTATGCCAATGTGCACCTTGCGTCCCGCATATCGCATGTCGCCCAAACGCTACCCATTCCGAACCCCTTGGCGAGTAGCATTATGGCAGCGCTGGGATACTTCGTCAGCGCTGGTATGTTTCTGAAGATCAGATACGTATCTCTTACCCTCCCCAAGGAGGCCTAGTTAATGTACATGGCAGGGCCATTGCCCTCCATGGCTCTGAGCACTATGGGACTTAACTTCTCAGGTCATCAGTCCCCTAGAACTTAGAACTACTTAAACCTAACTATCATATGGACATCACACACATCCATGCCCGAGGCAGGATTCGAACCTGCGACCATAGCGGTCGCGCGGTTCCAGACTGCAGCGCCTAGAACCGCATTGCCCTCCATGTTAGCTCACATTTATGTCTGCTGCGCCGTTGTCCTACAAGCCTGACGAGTTTGCTTCTGACGGCGCTACGACCTGCTTCACTAAGAACGCCGGTGCCGCCACAGGACATACCAGCGTCCCTCTTTTATATAGGACGTTTCTATTCGGAACAAAGTTATTCCAGAGCAGCGCTCACGACACCACGAATGGCCACTACTCGACGCCTATATCACGACATGCTGCCACGCCGCCCCCTTAATGTGGTCGAACTAAAATATCCTGATGTACGGTGGCGCGTGGTGTGGAAGTCTGTACACGATGCCATGCTTGATTCCGATGTTGTTTCCCAATGATACGTAGTCGTTAATGAGTTAATGGGAAGCTGGTGACACAAGAACGTCTCTACAATATCCACATGGCGGAATCTCCCAATGGTGTGGGTTGTAATAGATTCTGACGAGCACCACCTCAGCTGTGGAGAGGCGGAGCCGGTTTGGCACCTAGTGCAGCAGATGCTGGCTTATCTTTTGCGAGTTACGCTGGAGCATATACCTGCACGCACGTTATTGTTTCCGGATGAGACATTTTACCCCAAGACTCGGACCAACTCCGTCACATGGATACAGGGACATGCGGTTCATTACCTCTATCGTAACGGACACAAGAATTTACTTGACTTTTGGCTCTATTTTCAAGAAAGACATCATGCTATTGCCAGGCGTACCAGATATCGAGGATACTTCGCAAACTACCTATGGAGTGCCTTTCACAGCCCGCCGTGTAGTTGGAATGTTCCAGACAGTGGTAGATGAGGTCAGAACGAAGTGAAAACGATCATACATTGAACTATCTTTATCAGTTGCTGGGAAGCCTGGTTACGAAGTGGTAGCTTTCTTTTCATATTATTTATGTTTACTATCTTCGATGGTGTCTTCATTCTGTTTTAGTTTTCCAGGCTTGACTATCCATGACTGCTCGCACATTGATATCTATATGTGCATACTGTACATAACGAAAAAAAAGGAAAAAACCTTCCGCACCCTAGTAGAAATACTCTTCCCCCGCTTCCTTTCATCGTGTTTTTCTGGGTTTGCGCACTCACGTTAGTCCGGTATAGTTTAGTTCCTTCACATTTTAGATGGGGAGTGGTTACGCCTGAAGAGGTAAGAGTTCATTTTTGTTAGGCAGGGACACAAGTGGCGGTGCCCCGTAGGGATGGCTATGATTTTGTTTTATTTCTTTTTGTTAGGTACCCCACAAAAATATAATATAACACAGCACACTGTCGCACCAGAAAAAATTACTGCTGTGGCAAGGGCATAGGATCGTATACCGCTGGATGCGGAAATACTTTCTTTTCCCTCTTCGTCTTTGCAACACATTCTAAAAAAAATAAAAAATAAGCAAAGCGACCTGGGCTCAAGCCTCGTTTATAGCACAAATTTTAATTCATTTCTTTAGCGTCCATCATTATCGTAGATAAAAATGAGACTGAAATGTCTCGAGGAAAATTTAATTATGAGTTCAGTTATGTCATTTCTTCCTAATCTGTTTGATTCTTCTTCGACCTGTCCGAACCCGGTAGCTGAGAGGTCAGCGCGACAGACTGTCAATCCTAAGGGCCCGGCTGGGTCGGAGATTTTCTCCTCTCAGGGACTGGGTGTTGTGTTGTCCTAATCATCATCATTTCATCCTCATCGACGCGCAAGTCGCCGAAGTGGCGTCAGATCGAAAGACTTGGACCAGGCGAACGGTCTACCCGACGGGAGGCCCTCGTCACACGACATTTATTTTTATTTTTCTTCGACCTTCGCAAGAAATGCGTACGGAATGAGTCTAGCACTGCAAAACTTTTGAAGTCCATTAAGCTTAAAAGTGATATGCGCCTAATAATCTGTGACGCTTTCTGGGATTCCTCAAAAGAATTGTATTTTGTACATAGCTTTGCCCATCCCTCTTACTACCGGTTATTTGTAAACCAGAATTTGCCAAAGAGTTTGAGTCCCATGATTTTGGGAGCAGTGTTTCTTGTACTACTGTATGGTTACAATGAATGTTTATTGTAGTGTCCGTTTATTTTCATCTGTCCGTCACTATAGCTTATCAGCGTACCTTTAAATATGCTTAACTGAGGTGACCTAATAAATTTATGAGCTGCTCAACTGATTACAGTTTTGAAAGCATCAGTACCTATTTGTAATTGCAGACTATTCTCATTTATACCGACGTCTACCAGTACTGCTTTAGCACCATTCGATAGTACTTTGTATATCCTGTTTCCGAATTCGTCCCCAGCACTTTCAGTATTTTCCTTGCATGCACCATGACATGTAGATGTTCCTACGTTGTTTCTGTAGGTACGCTTCTTCCTTACACACCTTTCTACGTCACTGTAAACATTTTGCATCTTTGTAATAGCATGCTTTACTGTAGCAAGTAATAAAAAACTTGGCACATGATTTTATTTTATATTGCTTATAATTTGTATTTCCAACTAATTTTCTGTTTTCTCTTTTAGGAATGCTTTTGACTTCCCTTTAAAATTCCTGGAGTCTTGAAATTCTGTTTTGATCGCTTCATTTTCCCTATTGTTGAGACTTCTATCTTTTTTTATCTGCTGAAACGCATGAATGACTTTTGAACATTCTTCAAGTATTAGTTTATTTAACCACATCAGGTAGTTCCTCGTACTGTCATCGGGAGATTGTACTACTACTAGCTTCTCCCTGACAGATATATCGACATATGAAAGCTTACACTCAGATTTTTCCCATTTAAATTTACTGTCTGCAGTTAGACACTGGAGCACAGCGACCCATTCTTTGAAGGACTGATAGGGTTCCTCGAATGCTTTGTATAATCTATGGCGCGTTGCCGCCACGCAGAGTTTGTTTGCGAAGTATTCAGACTTTCTACCTTTCTAGCTGCAACATTAGATAGCAAATAGGCTCTTTGTGTTACTTCAGCTGTCGTCCAGCTTGCCGTAGAACGCTGCTCCATGTGAGAACTATAATTTCTCCATTTCTCTTCGCTCTGGTCAAACGGGTGGAATGCCGCTAATGTTCTCTTGACATATCCTCGTTCATCTTCATTTTGATCAGCAGGCTTTCCTGCATGTTACTCGTAGACTGCAGCAATTGCAGTATTTGCATCGTAATGTAAGTCTGATGCGCGTGAGAATATACTCAATACGGATTCCTGTTCTTTAACTTTTCTTCCTAGAAGACATTATTTAGGCACTGCACTTTCCTGAAAGTCTAGGCATAAAAATTTGGGAAATTAGGTATAACTTCTTTATAATTTTCAACTATGCTAAATGTCTTGATACTGCGACATTCTAAACGTTTGAGCCCCTGACGCTGTACAGAAACTGTTCTAATATCGTCCCCGGGTCTCGGGTCTACTGCCGGATCCGATCATCCACGATATTTCGCTAGACAACCGTTTCGCCATCATCGTGTGGTGCTGATGCAATGAAGTGTGTGCGGCGGGCTCGCGGTGTTTATACCTGCCGGCGCAGAGTTCAGCCCGCGCCGATTCCGTGCCGTGCTCGCTGGTAAGGAGCGTGCGGCTGCGACGGTGGTGGGAGGGTCTCAGTTGCCTTCTACCCGCCGTTTTTGTCGTATCTCGCGTCTGTGTCACTTTTTGCCCTTATTGAGAGGATATCAAGTTTTGCTTTGATGGTGCTTAGCACTGACTCTCACGCCTTGCTCACTTAGAAGCTAGTGTCTATGTTGATTAAATCAGTCACACGAATTTCAGTTCATTCTTCGACAATATAGTCCAAAAGTTTATCGGTGGTAGCCGGGACTTTCATTTGCTGGGAATTCATTTTATGTCAATTTTCAGTGCAGTGTTCCACCATTGCAGACTTGTTGGCGCTCATGATCTGTACATCGAACTTCCAGTTACGGAAGCGGAAGAAGATGCAGCCAACAGCAGGATTGGAGAAAGGGCTGAACTTTGCACCATACCTACAGCTCTTCTAACAACTGAGATTGTGAACGCTGTGGAACAGGCTATCCGAGGAGAACCAAACGATACCACAGAGGAAATTCTTTGGGAAACCTGTCGAAGTCTCACCACCTCGTCTCCATCATGAAGATTGTTGTTGTTGTGGTCTTCAGTCCTGAGACTGGTTTGATGCAGCTCTCCATGCTATTCTATCCTGTGCAAGCTTCTTCATCTCCCAGTACCTACTGCAAACTACATCCTTCTGAATCTGCTTAGTGTATTCATCTCTTGGTCTCCCTCTACGATTTTTACCCTCCACGCTGCCCTCCAATGCTAAATTTGTGATCCCTTGATGCCTCAAAACATGTCCTACCAACCGATCCCTTCTTCTAGTCAAGTTGTGCCACAAACTTCTCTTCTCCCCAATCCTATTCAATACCTCCTCATTAGTTATGTGATCTACCCATCTAATCTTCAGCATTCTTCTGTAGCACCACATTTCGAAAGCTTCTATTCTCTTCTTGTCCATACTAGTTATCGTCCATGTTTCACTTCCATACATGGCTACACACCATACAAAAACTTTCAGAAACGACTTCCTGACACTTAAATCTATACTCGATGTTAACAAATTTCTCATCTTCAGAAACGATTTCCTTGCCATTGCCAGTCTACATTTTATATCCTCTCTACTTCGACCATCATCAGTTATTTTACTCCCTAAATAGCAAAACTCCTTTACTACTTTAAGTGTCTCATTTCCTAATCTAATTCCCTCAGCATCACCCGATTTAATTTGACTACATTCCATTATCCTCGTTTTGCTTTTGTTGATGTTCATTTTATATCCTCCTTTCAAGACACTGTCCATTCCATTCAACTGCTCTTCCAAGTCCTTAGCTGTGTCTGACAGAATTACAATGTCATCGGCGAACCTCAAAATTTTTACTTCTTCTCCATGAATTTCAATAGCTAAGTCTACAAATGCTATAAACGTAGGCTTTCCTTTCCTTAATCTTTCTTCTGAGATAAGTCGTAGGGTCAGTATTGCCTCACGTGTTCCAGTGTTTCTACGGAATCCAAACTGATCTTCCCCGAGGTTGGCTTCTACTAGTTTTTCCATTCGTCTGCAAAGAATTCGCGTTAGTATTTTGCAGCTGTGGCTTATTAAACTGATAGTTCGGTAATTTTCACATCTGTCAACACCTGCTTTCTTTGGGATTGGAATTATTATATTCTTCTTGAAGTCTGAGGGTATTTCACCTGTCTCATACATCTTGCTCACCACATGGTAGAGTTTTGTCAGGACTGGCTCTCCCAAGGCCGTCAGTAGTTCTAATGGAATGTTGTCTTCTCACGGGGCCTTGTTTCGACTCAGGTCTTTCAGTGCTCTGTCAAACTCTTCATGCAGTATCGTATCTCCCATTTCATCTTCATCTACATCCTCTTCCATTTCCATAATATTGTCCTCAAGTACATCGCCCTTGTGTAGGCCCTCTATATACTCCTTCCACCTTTCTGGTTTCCATTTTTTGCTTAGAACTGGATTTCCATCTGAGCTCTTGATATTCATACAAGTGGTTCTCTTCTCTCGAAAGGTCTCTTTAATTTTCCTGTAGGCAGTATCTATCTTACCCCTAGTGAGACAAGCCTCTACATCCTTACATTTGTCCTCTAGCCATCCCTGCTTAGCCATTTTGCACTTCCTGTCGATCTCATTTTTGAGACGTTTGTATTCCTTTTTGCCTGCTTCATTTACTGCATTTTTATATTATCTCCTTTCATCAATTAAATTCAATATTTCTTCTGTTACCCAAGGATTTCTACTAGCCCTCAACTTTTTACCTGTTTGATCGTCTGCTGCTTTCACTACTTCATCCCTCAGAGCTACCCATTCTTCTTCTACTGTATTTCTTTCCCCCATTCCTGTCAATTGTTCCCTTATGCTCTCCCTGAAACTCTCTACAACCTCTCGTTCTTTCAGTTTATCCAGGTCCCATCTTCTTAAATTCCCATCTTTTTGCAGTTTCTTCAGTTTCAATCTGCAGTTCATAACCAAGAGATTGTGGTCAGAATCCATATCTGCCCCTGGAAATGTCTTACAATTTAAAACCTGGTTCCTAAATCTCTGTCTTACCATTATATAATCTATCTGATACCTTTTAGTATCTCCAGGATTCTTCCAGGTATACAACCTTCTTTTATGATTCTTGAACCAAGTGTTAACTATGATTAAGTTATGCTCTGTGCAAAATTCTACAAGGCGGCTTCCTCTTTCGTTTCTTCCCCCCAATCCATATTCACCTACTATGTTTCCTTCTCTCCCTTTTCCTACTGACGAATTCCAGTCACCCATGACTATTAAATTTTCGTCTCCCTTCACTACCTGAATAATTTCTTTTATCTCGTCATACATTTCATCAATTTCATCATCATCTGCAGAGCTAGTTGGCATATTAACTTGTACTACTGTAGTAGGCATGGGCTTTGTGTCTATCTTGGCCACAATAATGCGTTCACTATGCTGTTTGTAGTAGCTAACCCGCACTCCTATTTTTTTATTCATTATTAAACCTACTCCTGCATTACCTCTATTTGATTTTGTATTTATAACCCTGTAATCACCTGACCAAAAGTCTTGTTCCTCCTGCCACCGAACTACACTAATTCCCACTATATCTAACTTTAACCTATCCATTTCCCTTTTTAAATTTTCTAACCTACCTGCCTGATTAAGGAATCAGACATTCCACGCTCCGATCCGTAGAACGCCAGTTTTCTTTCTCCTGATAACGACGTCCTCTTGAGTAGTCCCCGCCCGGAGATCCGAATGGGGGACTATTTTACCTCCGGAATATTTTACCGAAGAGGACGCCATCATCATTTAATCATACAGTAAAGCTGCATGTCCTCGGGAAAAATTATGGCTGTAGTTTCCCCTTGCTTTCAGCCGTTCGCAGTACCAGCACAGCAAGGCCGTTTTGGTTAATGTTACAAGGCCAGATCAGTCAATTATCCAGACTGTTGCCCCTGCAACTACTGAAAAGACTGCTGCCCCTCTTCAGGAACCACATGTTTGTCTGGCCTCTTAACAGATACCCCTCCGTTGTGGTTGCACCTACGGTACGGCCATCTGTATCGCTGAGGCACGCAAGATCATGAAGATACATCTCAAAAATTCAATGGACAGCACTTCAAACCCTCAGAGAAGACGAAGAAATCGTTGTTCTTTCAGCAGATAAGGGCAATGCAGGGATTACGAGTAGAAAGTACTAGAGCTTCTGGATGATACAGTACGCCGGAAAAAAGCAGTAGGTCCAACCAAGAAATTGCAGCAAAGCACCTTCGCCCTGTTAAAGAGCAGGGCGCTCGCTGAGAAAATCGCCAAATTACTTCGCCAGCGCACTACTGTAGCACAGATTGTATGGCCTGCCGAAGGCGCACAAGGAAGTCACCTGAAGTAAGCAACAGGGCACCAACATATCCCCTGGCGAAGCATCTGGCTCGTCTCTTGGGTTCTCACGTCAGAAAGTGTACACATCACTAAAGAAACTCAAGTAATTTCATTTGCCGACTGGCAGAACTAAGACCGCAGGAGTCTGACATTACATTCAGCTCTGACGTCGTTTCGCATTTCTCTCGAGTACCTTTGGGAAACTCCACAAAACTGGTCAGCGAGATGTTTAGCACAGAGTTGACATATCTTTTAGACATGTCTTGACATCGACTTAATTTTTCAGCAGACAATACTACGAGGATACCGACGGCATAGCAGCCTCTTTCGCCAGTTGTAGCAAATCTGTTCATGGAGTGCTTCGTGGACAAAGTACTGGAATACATGCGTATTTCTTTCGGTATGTTCACGACACTTACGTGGACCGAAAAGCAGAATTTAGTAGAACATCTGAATTACACCCATGAAAACATCCAGTCTGCCACGGAAACAAAAAAGGTGACAAACTTCATTTTCTCGACGTCCTACTGCGGCGTAGGCGCGACGGCACGCTTTTATATCGTAATCCAAGGTATAGGGATTCGTTTCCCCATCCTCGAGCTGCCATCATCCCTCGTAGAAGAACAGTGTGCTCAACTCTAGCACACGATGTCTACACTATCTCAGATGAACAAAGTCTGACGGCGCGGATGTGACACTTGGTATCTGTAATAGCAGTATACTGCATTGAAAATGGGCTTAAAAAGAATTACAAGCAAACTGAAATTCTGGCTAACATCGATAAATTTTGGGACTGCATTTTCCAAGAAGCAGCTGAAATTCGTGTGACTGTTAATTTAATTAACAGCGCAAGTCACAGGAGCCAGTACTAAGCTGCATCAAAGCAAAACGTTCCACCCTGACGAGAGCTGCGACAGCGACGGAGGGCGGAAAGTGACTGAGACTGTTCCCACCACCGGCGCAGCCGCACGCGGCCCCGCCACCGAGCTCGGTGCGGGGCAGCTGAGGCGTGACCTCTGGACCGGCAATTACAAACACCCGCGAGCCCGCCGCGGACACTTTATTCCATTAGCGTCATCTGTTGATGGCGGAACGGTTGTCCGCGGAAACATCCCAGATATTTGACGATCGGATACGCCAATACAGGACGGAACCGTGGAAGCGGGAAAGCCTCAGGTCACTTGTTTCAACATAGTTAAGTATTTGTCGTTCTGTCGTCTTCGGTTGCTTGTAATATTACGTTGGTAATTGTTATTTTAGATCCGTCTAATCACAACTGAATAAAATATATTTTTCTTGTCACACACTTCTCGCCTTTATTATTTGCGAGCCATCTCCAGTTGCCGGGAATACATGCGTATTTGCATTTAAACTATTTTGCTTTACGTTTTGGGCATTGTATATTGAGGTTACAAACAGTTCTGGCACTTTCTGCTTACCCATGATGTAGTGATAATATAATTATCTACTTACAACTATCCATGAACGCAATGCTCTATTGCCTCGATGGATGACGTTTTGGGACGCGGGTTTCCATTATCAGTTCATTTTTCTCCTGGAATCACTAAAATATCCAGTGTTTTTCGGTATATAGGAGAAAAACAAACAGCGGATGGAAACCGTGTCCGAAACTGCTACCCACAGAGGCAACAGAGCATCGCATTCATAGGAGATAAGGCCTGTCTACGCAGTAGCTAGCTCCATCTTCTCCGCTGCCGATCGAGGCATTCAGTAATATCAGACTACACTGCGAGACGTTCCAACTACCGTCCGTCAGCGGGCAAAGTCGCGTTAGGGGTGGCCTGGCGGCAGGCGCCGGCACCTGTTCCTTAGACGCTCTGCAGCGTCGTTGGATGATATTTCCGGACAGGAGTTCCTCTCCTCAATTTTTTCTTCAAGAAACGCTCTACAAGCCCTCTAAGCTTGTCGGTATAATTCTGTAACACCATGTATACACAGGGAGTATCATAACTAATGGCGTACACTCATACGGTTGAAAGTACTAGAAGCAAAACTGTCTCAGTAAACATAGGGTCGAAAATACATACCTTAAGAGCTACGAGCACTTTTTCATCTTCGATACTGTGAAGCAAATCTCGTCTACTGAAATCTCTTTGCTTTCCATATTTTGGGACATGGTAATGTGGACCAAAACAAGAAAAAAATGTCCAGTAACCATGTGCTCTAAAATGCATACCTTAAGAGCTATGAGTACGTGCTCATCTTCGCTACTTGGAAACACAACTCTTCTAACGAACAATGCATTTTAGAGGAAATTTTTATTGGATATTTTTTCTTGTTTTTCTTCCCAAAACGTGGAAAGCAAAGAGCTTGCAGTACACGAGATTTGCTTCACAGTATCGAAGATGAAAAATTGCTCCTAAGGTATGCATTTTCGACCCTATGTTTACTGAGACTTTTTTGCTTCTAGTATCGTGTACTTTCAACCGTATGCGTTTATGCTATTAATTATGATACACCCTGTATGTGTATTCGAGTGCAAAGTTATGGCAAAATTTCAAAGAAATTGGAGAAGAACTTTCGCTGATTTAAGATTTTGAGCAAACTAACATTTACGTATTTTTATAGATACAATACATTGAACATTATTTCAGTTTGTTTGAAGTGTAAGCAACGTCAAAATTGAAAATAAAATATGTCTCCGCGTAGGGGCTCCATCATACTACGTTCTTTTCGTTGCGCCAATCACCACCTAGAAACACCACTACTATAAATGGCTCATGCCTTACCCAACTCCCGCCAAAGATGCTACTGTCTCTAAACGCTTGCTCATCTGGAGGTCCCATTTATGGCCAAGCCCCGCATATACCATGAATTTGGACGAATTTGATGATGATGAATAGGTGCGGTTGCCTTGTAAGCTACGCACTATTTGTTTCTGTTGCTAACGGCCCTTAGCCGCCCGAAGTGGCCGTGCGGTCAAAGGCGCTGCAGTCTGGAACCGCAAGACCGCTACGGTCACAGGTTCGAATCCTGCCTCGGGCATGGATGTTTGTGATGTCCTTAGGTTAGTTAGGTTTAACTAGTTCTAAGTTCTATGGGACTAATGACCTCAGCAGTTGAGTCCCATAGTGCTCAGAGCCATTTGAACCATTTTTTTTTTTTGCTAACGGCCCTTACAACTGACCTTGAGGGTTTGTTGGCGGACACGTTTCGCCTGGGTGCGTAGCCTGACCCGCTCACCTTCTGTTGCCGGAGGGAAGCGCGCCTACCAGGGTTACCACTGGTTGTCACAACAGAATGAGGAGACTATAAAGTCCCGTCGACAACTAGTTCATTATAAACGGAGAACAAGTTAGGATTAGGAAAGGACGGAGAAGAAATGCAGCCGTGCCCTTTCGGAGGAACCATCCTGGCATTTGCCTTAGGCGGTTTAGGGAAATCACTGAAAATCTACATCAGGACGGCCGGACGCAGGTTTCAACCGTCGTCCTCTCGAATTAGAGTCCAGTGTAATAACCACTGCGCTACTCCGCTACTACGTCGTTGTCACAACAGCCACTGTACAGGTGCTGCCTTCAGGCGACCGTATAGTTATATGTCGCCGTGTCTTGCCTCTGCAAAGGCCGACTACCACACGGAATAACTATCGTGTTTGACTGCAATACGGAGGCAGTGGCGAAGTGATTCAATTTGTAATTATTTTAATACGCCAGTTAGTCAGCGCTGCGGATGGGTTATGGTTCGGTGAACGAGGACCGTACGCGCAACGCGATTTTGTCCCCTGCGGCCGGCGACAGTTAAATGGGCTACCAGTAGTGCAGCGCCTGAAGCGCTCTACACGAACACTGCAAGTGAAGAAACGCTCTTTTGTGACGCATGGGTAACGACAATGATTTAAGGCTCTGATGGAGGAACTAAGCTGCAAGGCGGTTAATGTTAACTGACAGGTACCTTTAATCAGCCTACAATTTGAATTCTGAGACACAATGAAATTAGGGCATATGAGGCGGACACCGTGTGTTGTGCTTTCAAGAATCAAACTACCGTTTACGCTGCTCTCAGTTGAGTAAAAGATCTGATCCGTGAAAAAGAATTTATTTTTACAATGATGTCAACTAGACCGTAAACGGAAAATTTTGAATTTTCATGTAGCAGGTCTGTGTGTCAGTCAGTTCATCAAAGTAAGAGAAGATTTGTCCTGTATTCTACGTACATAAGTGAGAATCGGAGAGGAGGCGCGAAAACAGCTTGCTTATTATTTAGTAATCTCGCCTCCTGTGACAAAGCGACGTGTCCCCCTATTCTCCTGTGCTGTTGTCTACCGAACGCGGGTCGAGTTTTAATCTTCCAGGGATTAAAAAAGAGAAAGCGCGGGAGACGGGACCGGGGATACACAGAGAAAAGGGGTGGGGGCGCGGGGAGCAGCAAAAAAGGGAGAAGCCGAGCAGTGAGGCAGCAGGGGTTGTCCGGAGCCTTTGCCGTTTTTAACGCGGTCGGTTTCATTCGCAACTAATACCGCCGACGGAGGCGCATTATTTATCGACGGTTTGAAACAGTGGCTGAAGTATTTCCGTCTTCGGCTATCCTCGTGCACCCTCGGCCAGATCGATCGGGCGGGCGCAGCGCAGCTTCGCGGCGCAGCCGCTGCGTGACGTCGGGCGCTGCAGTAAACAGTTGCGATGCAGGTTGCAGCAGCGACAGGGGCTCCGATCGCCGTAAAAGAAACGTACACCGAAACGTGAGGGCTGCACGGGCTTTCGAACTCGCCGAGTCGGGCTTCGTCGGATCAGCGAGCCCAGTTAGCTGCCGACGCCACCAGACTGCGAGACAGCGCTCCTGTCGGTCGACCGGGAGGGCAGGGAGCGCGATGTCGAGCGCCGGCCGCGGCCGCGGCAGCCTCTGACGAGTGGCGTCGCAGGGAACTCTGCAGCCCAGCTGGTCCGCACGCACAGGTGAGTGAGTGCATGTCGCCGCTCGGCTTCTCTCGCCATCCCTTCCGGCCGCACGCACCGCACCGCAACACGTTTGAGCCGTCGTAGGCGCCCCCGTGTCGACCTCGCACGCCGGAGATCGATAGGAGGCGCCTAGGACGCCAGTGGTCGAACCCCGGACGCGAGGACGGCGCGCGGCGGCTATCGACTGCGCGGCTGCGGCAAGGAGGCGGGCCGCGGAAGGGTAACGCGTCCTGCGGGACCGCTCCCAAACAGGTTACGACCGGCCGCGAGCCCGTGTTCCTGCCCTCCCTAGTCGCTCCCCAGGGGGCGCATCACCGCGCTCGCCTTGCCGACACACTGCCTCGCTTCTGTCATACAAAACAAATGCCTTCTCCTCCTCCAGTTTCTCTACTTACTACAGTTTACAAAAGGAATGTGACAGGCATTCTCCGCCAAAACAGTTGGAACAACACTTTTGCCGAATTCCCGTACTACACCACACCCTTCGTTGATGCAAAATACAACCTTAAAAATTATACAGAAATTCTGTCTGTTAGTAGACCCATAAATTTATATATTTTACAAACAGAAGTCCGTCGCCTGTCTGTCCTTCGGTTTTTCAGGTTTTTGTTTCCGCGTTTTAGAGCGAAAGCCTCCTCGTCAACGTTTGCAAGTGTCATTCGAGGATTTCCTAATGACCTGGCGAAGCAGACAGGCTTGCATATCGTGAGAACATGCTTCACTGGAGGCCCATGGTACAATTCCTATAAGATTTTTGGTTTTCATTGTAGGAATATGTCCTTGGACACACAGGGGTATTATTGCCAAACTTTCCGTAGTGCCGTCTGTTAACGAAATATTCAGCTGCCCCTAATTATAGTTTTTACGCAACCCACAACGCCCTCAAATACCACGCACACGATTTTCCTATTCTCTCCCTCACTACACAGAAACTATTAATTATACATAATAAATGATCAGGACCTTTTGTTGAAAAATTAATGTAGTTGCATTTTGTACTGATACATTTTTGCTAGAGTCTGTAGTTTTCGGATTACTCAAAGCAAACGTCCAAAAGCGACCTTCAAACGCGTTTTTCTTGAGTAACTCGAAAACCGTGGCCTCTAGCGAAAACATATCCCAATGCATAATTTAACTACATTAAATTTCTTACAAAAGGTCCTGTTCATTTCTTCCATAGAACTAATAGTTCGCGCGTAGTGAGAGAGAGAATATGGTTTTTGAAGATGTCGTGTGTTACATAAAACAATGGGTAGGGGCAGCTGACTCACCCTGTATTTGTCTAACGAAAATCAAAAACTGTAGACCTCTTTCAGAGTGGACCAATGAATCAGGTTTTCACGATATGCAAATGCATATCAGGTTATGATGAAAACTTTGAGTGAATTTTGGGAATCCTGACTATGGAGCCTTTCCTCTGAAATATGTATTGCAAATAAAAACCTGAGAAACTGAAATTCAATTTCAGTCGACGCACTTTTACTCGTAAAATAAATTTCTTTCAGTGTCTCTGTGTGACACAGAAACCCTTTTATTAAATCGTTAAAATTATAAATTTATTTTTCCTTGCTTCAACACCTAATGTGTAAGTTTTCCTTTTCTTCTTTTTTTCCATCTTATATAAATGTAGTTCGTTTCAACAATGTTGACAAACGATATTTTTGCATGAGTTAGCAAAAATTACAGCCAGCAGAACGAAGATGTAGAGAAAGATACGAGTGAAAAAGAAATAAAATTCTGGTGTCTTTGATTAGGCAGTTTCCACAACAAGTTTTCGATGTGGGTACGGAAATCGAAACAGCTGCAATATCCAAGAGATATTTTTATTCCGACAGACTAGTACCCCAGTTTCGTAGTGACATCACATTTAAGCATTCATGTGTCCTGCTCAACAAAACAAATCGGTAATGTCCCTCGTCCGAAGCAATCTCTCTCTTTTTTTTTTTTTTTTTTTTTTTTTTTTTTTTTTTTTTTTTTTTAAGCAAATGTCATTTGATTTTTAACGCATTTTATCCAAACACTATTCAACGCGGATGGGATTTTTGTAATTATTACATTGCAAATTTTGACAATATTAGAACAATGCAACACACACCGTCTGCCCACAAGTTAATTGGTTAAAAAAGAGCCAAGTCACACCCATCCACAGAAATGTCAGAAGAAATTACTCACAGTGTTATATCGCCCACTCTTGTCTCTAACACAATTATGAAACGCTTGTGAACTACAGTTTATTGAAATACGTCCAATGAAACGACGTTATGAATGGCATATACCAAAAACACTACCATGCAGTACTGAAGTTGCGCTCTTTACGCGGCGCACGCAACGAGGTCGTATCAGCTGAACCGATTGTTCGATTTACTGTAAAACAACGAGCATGAGGCACAACGCTGATCCGTAAGCTCGTATAACAGACAACTGTTCCTTTAATCATTCACCTGAATAGATACTACTTCAAACGCTTCTTCTCACCGTTATACCAAATAATGCACAAAAATGCAAAATCTCATGAATTAAAGGTTAGGCCTAAATTTATTCCCACAAAAATAATTTTTTGGACTAACAATTTAAACTTTTCATAATTTAGTGTATCATATTCTTTGAAGAGGTGTAAAAATGAGAAGAAAAGAAAAATGAATTGTCAATGTCCGCCGATCAAATCTCACAAATGCGTCATTTTTCTGACCCTTTTTTATTTACTGTTTTATATATGATCCGGGTTGTAAGCAAGCACTTTTTGTATTAGAAATTTTTCTTATCGATCGTTTGCCTAGCAGACAATAAGGGTGCAATGAAACTGCCGTAGATCAGACCGGTTAAGTGATTCACAAAGTAATTCTGGTTGTGCGAAGCTCTCTTTGCCTCTTCCTTTCAGACGCTTCTATGATGAACATCGTGAATAAACTTCTTTGGATAATGAAAATCAGAAATCGAGTATATAACTGAAAATGAGAGGCTACAGGCAAATACTGTTTTAATCACTGCATTGATAACGTAGTACAGTTGTAATATAACGGGCAATGTAATGAACTGACATTCGTTAAAAGAAGTGTCACATTCCACGAGCGTTTTACGCACGTCTACAGGTTGACAGCTAAACGAAGTGTACCAAAAAATTCTAAATTGTTCTAACCATTATACGGGTCTGGATACTTAGAGCACAAAGTGCTTCTGTATTTATGATCTTCACATTAGCCAAACACCACCTATCTCAATTATGTGCTCAAAATGCAACATATTAAGAACATTTTCATTCCTTTGCCACTGGATCTGTGAATTCCCACACAGAAGAGACGTTTGTCTGAAAGAAGGAAAGTCGATCGCTTCAAATGCAAGTTACTAGATATCTCTCATAGTAGCTAATCTAGTCTGAAACCGACGGGAGGAGGGGGTGAGGGGTGGAGAGGAGGAGAAGATGTAACAATTGCAGCGCCTTGGTGTCTTCAGTGGCACCCTGCTTCTTTTACTTCGTTGGGAATAATTATAATTTACAAGCCTTTGCGCGAACTGCTATTAACACAATTTGACCTTCATAGCTTACGCATGTGTAGTACACGCTAACACAGATTCGTAGACTTTGCCCTGGCTCTTCAAAATTACAAGCGAGTTATTAGGCGTCCTTCTAATAATATCTACACAGAATGTCTTTACGGCGCTTTCGTGACAATCTTTCACCAACAAAAGACCCTGTAATCATTTGAGTTGGTTTTATTTGTAGACGTTAGACAATCCTTTTTTTATTCAAAAGTGCTACGAATGCGACGCACATGAGCAGTATTCCAGAATGAGTCGTACATGGGTGTTGAAAGCAGTTGTTTCGTATACAAATTGCGGTGCTACAGAATTCTACCATCGTACCAAAATATAAATATCTCACCATCTCTCATTTTAAGATTACGACTGATCCTATTCCTTAAATCATTGCGCTTTAATGTGATCACTAGCAGTCCTATCACATTCCTTCGGACGCTCCCGATATTACCTTTGTGTCTGTGCAACTGGCACAAACCAGGCCACATATCCTGTCGGAAATATTTTTGTAGTAGGCTTAGAGTAATACTGATTCGACATCTGATTTGTAGACTAGACTCAGGGACTATCTTCATTATCTATCCATGTCGCTAGAAAGACATGTGTGAATATTGCCAATTGGGTATTGAAAGATGTAAATCAACGCTGGCTGCCACGGGGAATCCATTTCTTTCCCATAGGACATTATGTTTGGGCTCAGAATATTTTCTACAATTCTTATACATTTATATCTGTGGGTCATTTGTGATGACCTTTTTTACAGATGGGTAAAAGATGTGCTGCTTCCGGTCGTGGAGTACGGTTCTCCAGTCAAAGAGTCTGTTTTAAATTTCTTCCTGTTTCATTGAACTAGATCCTTCTTAAGAAAACGTTCGATCTTTCCTGTTATGGAGAGAACAAGCCACAGGTAGTTCCCGCACTAACGAAACAGTGTCGCTGTTTGAAGCAGTTTAACTCAAAAACGGTACCCATAGATCCCCTCAGCACAAAACAAAGATAAATAAACGGGGGCCTCCGAATCTAATCTTTCTGTTCGTACTCTTCTGATAAGCAATACAAATACTGTGGATGTTAAGAACTATACACAAGCTGCAGAATTATTTTTGTAGATAAAAACAGTTTTAATTCGTTGGACTCTATGTAAGGTAGTGCGCCATGTACAGGGTGAACACAAACTCCTCCGACAAAATGTCCGAAATTGTTCAGGGATATATTCCGAGTATTTTGTTGTAAGAGATCCATGGTCTCCGATGGTTCATTACAGAATAATAATGCAATGGTAATGTTTTCGGTTTGCTACCTTCATTACCTTTATTTCTGTGAAAATACCGTCGCAACCGCGAAGAAGCTTGTATCATCGTAACACGCAAAGCAAAACACAGAGCTGTGCAACTACCCTCGGTTTCAGAAGAACTGAGATGTGGCTGCCGTCGCTGCGGGAACAGCAGGGGGATGGAGGAGATTAGTGTTTAACTTTCCGTCGAGGTCATTGGAGACGGAGCACTAACTCGGATTAGAGAAGGATGGAGAACGAAATAGATCATGCTCTTTCAAAGGAACCATCCCGATGTTTCCCTGAAGCGATTTAGGGAGCTCACGGAAAACCTAAATCAAGATGGCCGGACGGGGGTTTGAATCGTCGGCATTCCGAATGCGAGGCCAGCTTGCTAACAACTGCGCCACCTCACACGGTTGCGGGAACAGCTCAGCGTAAGCAACGTTGTGCTGCTCTTGCGTTGCATTCGGTGAAGGTTTATATTGGCCAACTCTTCATCAGTAAACCTGTCCGTACCGCTCTGTATCCCTATTAACATACATTACGTAACCAAGAGTTACATCCCCAGAAATATACGTTTTCATATTAGGTGCACTGTGCTGCCACCTACTGCCAGGTACTCCTTATCAGCGACCTCAGTAGTCATTAGACATCGTTAGAGAGCAGAATGGGCGCTCCGCGGAATTCACGGACTTCGAACGTGGTAAAGTGATTGGATGTCACTTGTTGCATACGTCCGTACGCGAGATTTCCACACTCCTAAAGATCCCTAGGTCCACTGTTTCCGATGTGATAGTGAAGTGGAAACGTGAAGGGACACGTACAACACAAAAGCGTACAGGCCGACCTCGTCTGTTGACTGACAAAGACCGTCGACAGTTGAAGAGGGTCGAGATGTGTAATAGGCAGACATCTATCCAGACCATCACACAGGAATTGCAAACTGCATCAGGATCCACTGTTAGTGCTATGAAAGTTAGGCGGAAGGTAAGAAAACTTGGATTTCATAGCCGAGCATCTGCTAATAAGCCACACATCACGTCGGTAAATACCAAACGACGCCAAGCTTGGTGTAAGGAGCGTAAATACTGGAGGATTGAAAAGTGAAAAAACATTGTGTGGAACAACGAATCACGGTACACAATATAGCGATCCGATGGCAGGGTCTGTGTAAGGAGAATGCCCGGTGAACGTCATCTGCCAGCGTGTGTACTTCAAACAGTAAAATTCGGAGGCGGTGGTGTTATGTAGTGGTCGTGTTTTTCTTGGAGGGGGATTGCACCCCTTATGTTTTGCGTGGCACTATCACAGCACAGGCCTATATTGATGTTTTAAGCACCTTGTTAATTCCCACTGTTGAACTAAGGGATGGCGATTGCATCTTTCAACACGATCGAGCACCTGTTCATAATGCACGGCCTATGGCGGAGTGGTTACACGACAATAACATCCCTGTAACGCACTAGCCTGCACAGAGTCCTGACCTGATTCCAATAGCAAACCTTTGGGATGTTTTGGAACGCCGATTTCATGCTAGGGCTCACCGACCGACCTCGGTACCTCTCCTCAGTGCAGCACTTCGTGAACAATGGAGCACCAATCTTCAAGAAATCTTCGAGCACCTGATTGAACGTATGACTGTGAGAGTGCAAGCTGTCATCAAGGCTAAGGGTGCGCTAACACCGTATTGAATTCCAGCATTACCGATGGAGGGTGCCACGAACTGGTAAGTCATTTTCAGCCAGGTATCTGGATACTTTAGTTCACATAGCGTGTAACGAACACTGCTGGTAGAAACAACCCGAGACATAACATAGCAGTATGGAGGTCGAAGATTTAGTGACCATTACTGTTGTCAACAGGAAGTTGACGTTCAAAAATGGTTCAAATGGTTCTGAGCACTATGGGACTTAACATCTGTGGTCATTAGTCCCCCAGAACTTAGAACTACTTAAACCTAACTAACCTAAGGACATCACACACATCCATGCCCGAGTCAGGATTCGAACCTGCGACCGTAGCAGTCGCGCGGTTCCGGACTGAGCGCCTGAACCGCTAGACCACCGCGGCCGGCGAAGTTGACGTAGAATTGTTGGAACATAGTACTGGCGATAAATCGTTTGAAATATGAACAACTATGAAATACCTAGGCGAGCTAAAGTGGAACGATCACATAAACTCAGTTATGAGAAAAAGATGCCATGCTGTGATTCAGTGAAACAATCCTAAAGAAAGTACGATTGATTCACGAAAGGAATGGCTCACGGAACAGTTGTTCGAATAATTCTTGAGTACTGATTGTAATACTGGGACTCTCATTAAATCCGCTTAATAAACGATGTAGAAAAGACACAAACGAGAGTGGAGTGTTTGGCCATGAAATCTTTTAGTCAGCGCCAGAGCGTTTTGGAGATGCACAGCTAGCGGTAGAGGCACACACTACAAGAGATGCGGTTTGTATCACGAAGAAGTTTGCTAATGAAATTCCCCTAACGTACGTTTTACGAAGCGTCGGGCAGTATATTACAGCTTCTACCACATGTCACGCCAAATGACCACGAAGGGAAGATCAGAGAAACCGGATCTCTTACGTAGACTTTGAATCGTTGCTCCCACGCACGAATCTTCAATAGAAGATGAACAGTGAGAGGCGATGATGGTACCAGGATAACCCTCTGCCCAACATTGTTAAATTCGCTTGCGGAGTATACACGAAGCTGTCTATATACACTACTGGCCATTAAAATTGCTACACCAATAAGAAATGCAGACATTCATTGGACAAATATATTATACTAGAACTGACATGTGATTACATTTCCACGCAATTTGGTGCATAGATCCTGAGAAATCAGTACCTAGAACAACCACCTCTGGCTGTAATAACGGCCTTGATACGCATGGGAATTGAGTCAAACAGAGCTTGGATGACGTGTACAGGTACAGCTGCCCATGCAGCTTCAACACTATACCACAGTTCATCAAGAGTAATGACTGGCGTATTGTGACGAGACAGTTGCTCGGACACCATTGACCAGACGTTGGTGAGAGATCTGGAGAATGTGCTGGCCTGGGCAGCAGCCGAACGTTTTCTGTATCCAGAAAGGCCCGTACAGGACCTGCAAGATGCGGTCGTGCATTTTCCTGCTGAAATATACGGTTTCGCAGGGATCGAATGAAGGGTAGAGCCACAGGTCGTAACACATCTGAAATGTATCGTCCACTGATCAAAGAGCCGTCAATGCGAACAAGAGGTGACCGAGACGTGTAACCAATGGCACCCCATACCATCACGCCGGGTGTTACGCCAGTATGGCGATGATGAATACACGCTTCCAATGTGATTTCACCGCGATGTCGCCAAACACAGATGCGACCACCATGATGCCTTAAACAGAACCTGGATTCATTCGAAAAAATGTCGTTTTGCCATTCGTGCACCCAGATTCGTCGTTGAGTGCAGCATCGCAGGCATTCCTGTCTGTGATGCAGCGTCAAAGGTAACCGCTGCCATGGTCTCCGAGCTGATAGTCCGTGCTGCTGCAAACGTCGTCGAACTGTTCGTGCAGATGGTTGTTGTCTTGCAAACGTCCCCATCAGTTGACTCAGGGATCGAGACGTGGCTGCACGATCCGTTACAGCCATATGCATGTCATCTCGAATGCTAGTGATACGAGTCCGTTGGGATCCAGCACGGCGTTACGTATTACCCTCCTGAACCCATCGATTCCATATTCTGCTAACAGTCATTGGACCTCGACCAACGCGAGCGACAATGTCGCGATACGATAAACCGCAATCGCGATAGGCTACAATCCTACCTTTATCAAAGGCGGATACGTGATGGTACGCATTTCTCCTCCTTACACGAGGCATCACAACTACGTTTCACCAGGCAACACCGGTCAACTGCTGTTTGTGTACGAGAAATCGGTTGGAAACTTTCCTCATGTCAGCATGTTGTAGGTGTCGCCACCGGCGACAACCTTGCGTGAATGCTCTGAAAAGCTAATCATTTCCATATCTCTGCATCTTCTTCCTGTCGGTTAAATTTGGCGTCTGTAGCACGTCATCCTCTTGGTGTAGCAATTTTAATGGCCAGTAGTGTATTACCGGGGCAGATGAAATCGCGTTAGTTAATTTTTCTTTTTCAATCCATACTCGCGATATGCTTGGGATCAATGACTCACTTCTGTATTTATTAGTTTATTTATTATCTGTATTACGTATGTTCATGAAAATAGTTACAAATGTCGTCGAATCTAGAAGTAATGTACGAATTTCTAGTCCCATGACAGAATACAGTGTCAACATAAAATCTTCGTATGTAAAAAGTAGTAACGAAATGAAGGTTAATAAGCGACACATGGAACCGAAAATTACAGGCTACTACTATTCGACCGGCAGCCCGTCGTACCCGAAAAGAGTCCCAACGTTTTAAATTAAAATAAAATTGAAAATGTGAGAGGTAGAAATTCAAAAGAAATGATTTATTCATAACAACTCGCCATCGCACCCCTCTCAGATTTAGTGGTAAGACGGCCCAGTGGATAGCCCGTCAGAAACTGAACACAGATCAAACATTAAAACAGGAAGAAGATATATTGGACTGTAAAAAAAAAGAGCAAAATAGAAATTGTGAACAGTCGAAGCGTAATAAGTTCAAAGACAGACTGCCGCAGCTTCATGGTTAAGTTGTCAAGGTGTTGGACTGTGACACCTGCGAGTCGTGTCCAAAGCTCACTCGTGCCATTTACGTTTCTTTTTTTGACAATATTGTGAATCGTCCCACCATTGTAATGTTTGTTCTCTTTCTGTAGTCTTGGTAGTTGTCATACTATACATTGGTTACATACACATAAAAAATGTTTTGCATAACCCCGGTTCTCGGAACTCCTGAAGATAGACGTCAACTGTGGACATTGTATCACGTACACAGTTCCTTTGACTGTTCACAGATGTCACTAAACCCGTCCAAAGTTGTAAACAACCAAGCATGAGCAGCGCCTATTAGACGGAGGGTGTCTGACAGCCGATCAGTTCCAGTCATTCCACCAGAAAGGAGGTACACGGCTCGTGTTGTCTGTAGTTTAACCATGCCTAGACGGTCAGTACCACGGTTCGATCGCGTCCTCATTGTTATTTTGTGCCAGGAAGGGCTCTCAACAAGGGAAGTGTCCAGGCGTCTCGGAGTGAATCAAAGCGATGTTGTTCGGATATGAAGGAGATACAGAAAGACAGAAACTGTCGATGACATACCTCGCTCAGACCGCCCAAGGGCTACTACTGCGGTGGATGACCGCTACCTACGGATTATGGCTCGGAGGAACCCTGACAGCAACGCCACAATGTTTAATAATGCTTTTCGTGCAGCCACAGGACGTCGTGTTACGACTCAAACTGTGCACAATAGGCTGCATGATGTGCAACTTCACTCACGATGTCCATGGCGAGGTCCAAGTTTGCAACCACGACACCATGCAGCGCGGTGCAGATGGGCCCAACAACATGCCGACAGGACCGCTCAGGATTGGCATCACGTTCTCTTCAACGATGAGCGTCGATATGTCCTCAACCAGACAATCGTCGGAGACGTGTTTGGAGGCAACCCGGTCAGTCTGAACGCCTTAGACACACTGCCCAGCGAGTGCAGCAAGTTGGAGGTTCCCTGCTGGTTCCCTGCTGTTTTGGGGTAGCATTACGTGGGGCCGATGTACAGCGCTGGTGGTCATGGAAAGCGCCGTAACGGCCGTGCGATACGTGAATGCAACGATAATGCAACCATATCGGCAGCATATTGGCGGGGCATTCGTCGTCGTGGGCGACAATTCGCACCCCCATTGTGCACATCTTGTGAACGACTTTCTTCAGGATAACGACATCGCTCGACTAGAGGGGCGAGCACGTTCTCCAGACATGAACGGCATCGAACAGGCCTGGTATAGACTGAAAAGGGCTGTATATGGTCGACGTGACGCACCAAGCACTCTTAGGCATCTACGCCGAATTGCCGTTGAAGAGTGGGACAGTCTGGACCAACAGTGCCTTGATGAATTTGTGGATAGTATGCCACGACGAATACAGGCATGCATACGTGGTAGTGGGTATTAGAGGAACCGGTGTTTACAGAAATCTGAACCACCACCTCTGAAGGTCTCGCTGTATGGCGGTACAACATGCAATGTGTGGTTTTCATGAGCAATAAAAAGGGCGGAAATGATGTTTATGTTGATCTCTGTTCCAATTTTCTGCACAGGCTCTGGAAATCTCGGAACCGAGGTGATGCAAAACTTTTTTTATGTGTCTATAATACGAGTCAATGGGTAAGAATACGTTCCGTCACAAGTAAACTTAATGGATAGTGAAAGTAGGCGAGAAATTCATTTGTCGCAGCTTATGTGACAAACTATTATTTTTTCATCGTTTCCTTGGGAGTGATTACATTCACATTTATACGAAGACCTAAATCTGGCAATGAGGCGTATCTCACTCACTCACCAGGCGTAGGAATTAGGTGCGTCGGTGACAGATTCCTATCATATGACTGACACACGTACTGTCACTAATCCCGTGTACGTCACACCAAATGTGTTTTTCTGTGGGGCTTTGCCTTGCCGCCTTGTCATCCAACGTTCGTTTCCAATTTCTATTCTAAAGCTACTTCCTTTCGGCTGCTAATACAGTAGTTGTGCAGAATCAACTGTCATTATAGGTCCCTTCTTTACACCGCGCTGTTGCAAACGGACGTTACATCCCGACACAGACACAATTTTGAATACAGCGAACAGCGAAAAAACAAAAAATTGGCGCGAGGGAGGTTTGAACACGGCTCGCCCGCTTCAGAGGCCAACACGGTAACGACTTAATAACGAAGCCATTTCTCTTCCCAGATGTTCTACATTGCACTTCTTGTTCTTGGATTGTTCACTGTTTCTCCTGTATTTTGCTTTTTTTTCACAGTCCAATAACCTCCTTCCTATATTCACGCCTGATCTGTGTTCAGTTTTCGACCGGCTATCCACTGGACCCTCTTACCACTAAACCTGAGCCGGCCATTGGTGGCCGAGCGGTTCTAGGCGCTTCAGTCTGGTACCGCGCGGCCGCTATGGTCGCAGGTTCGAATCCTGACTTGGGCATGGATGTGTGTGATGTCCTTAGGTTAGTTAGGTTTAAGCAGTTGTATGTTCTAGGGGACTGATAACCTCAGATGTTATTCGAACCATTTTGAACTAAACCTGACAGGGTGCGATGGGGGAGTTTCCCTTGTTAGACAGTAGACACATAATTAATGAAACGTGATTGTTACATAGTAGACCATTGCACGAAAATACTGTAGAAAAGGATAACTGGAAAGACGTATGAACCCATTACAGGCCATACTCATTCTATGACGCAGATATTGCACCCAGCAAGCTAATTCACCATCAGATATGATGCACCGCTGTAATTATTCAATATTTTTTACTGTAACAAGGATGACGTAAATCGTGTTCCCTGGCTCACCTCGGCTCGAATACTAGCATTATCTTTCTAGTGTTATACGTATTAAAACAAAATTAAGATTCTCCAGCGTTCTCGAAGGAATTGTAAATGTGTCCTTGTCGAAAATGGCACAAGAAGTCATTGAACAACATTCGAAATTTATACGCGTCTACCCAAAAGGGGATTTGAAAAATGGGCAAATATCAATTGGTTGAGTTTTCCTATTACATGGTCCAAGGCGTGTGCTAATTCACGTTCTTTAAAAATGGCTCTAAACACTATGGGACTTAACATCTGAAGTTCAAAATGGTTCAAATGGCTCTGAGCACTATGGGACTTAACATCTATGGTCATCAGTCCCCTGGAACTTAGAACTACTTAAACCTAACTAACCTGAGGACAGCACACAACACCCAACCATCACGTGGCAGAGAAAATCCCTGACCCCGCCGGGAATCGACCCCGGGAACCCGTGCGTGGGAAGCGAGAACGCTACCGCACGACCACGAGATGCGGGCTAACATCTGAAGTGATAAGTCCCCTAGACTTAGAACTACCTAAACGTAACTAACCTAAGGACATCACTCACATCCATGCCCGAGGCAGGATTCGAACTTGCGACCGTAGCAGCAGCGTGGTTCCGGACTGAAGCGCCTTAAACCGTTCGGCCACAGCCGACGGCTCACGTTCTTTCTTGCATGTCATCTTTATACGACTTCTTGAATGGATCGACTTTACTTAGTTTAGAGATCAAATGGACAGGGAGATGAAAATGCACTGATCGAAGCCTACAATTGTCTTATGGATATATATGCATAGTGACAAGGCTCAAAGCATTGTGAAATTATCGAACATGAATGCATACACTTCATCGTATGAATATTACGAACCGTGGGATGTTAATGAGCAGCAGATATTATAATGCTAAGTCATCTATATTGCGAAATGTGTGTTCTGCTTACGAGAATTTTTTCAGCTGTTTCTGTCTTTCTCACCTTTAATCATAATAAGAGCCAAGATCACGAATTAAGCCAGTGTCATATTCGATTTAAACTATGCTTTTTGGGATTTCTCAGGCAGTAACTTTTTCATTCGTCCTATTTTGGCAATGAGTTAATTCATGTAATGACATGTTAAATGAGAAAATTGGACAGGAGGACGTGTTTAGAAAGCAGTCAGAAAAGTGGACGGCATCGTGGTGAGGCATGCCACGTGTCTCAAGTGTTGTCAAGGAACGGTAATTTTGGAATTATGTTACCCTGGCTGCATCGGTCTATTCGTCCACACTGATGCTACACTTCCTTAAAAGCAAATAAATAGCTAAAATATTGTTTGTAAAACAAAGATCATTCGTGGCCCACAGGTCATTACATACGCTGACTTGGTATTCTGCGTCACGTAGACATAGCGTTTCCAAATGATATTGTCAAACAGAAATATTTCTCTTCATATGACCCAAGAGGAATAATATCAGTGGATTTCGATTAGGCGAACAAAGCGTATATTCTGACACGTTAAATGTTGCGTAGGGTCAATGGATTACGTTTCTGAACACAGGTCATTATGTTCAGTTTGTTTTTCCTGGAACATTCTGCAGCAACTCTAAAACTATCCGTAACATTCTGAAACACCACGCAGAATACAAACATGTCGTTATGCACATCAGGTAATTATACACTATTAAACAGAATTCTCTGACTCAACAACTTGATCCATATAACAGTATCGCTCTTCTAATGAACAAATCGTTCTGTACTGTGTAACACCAATAGGTCCCAAAAAGACCATTACCGCAAACAGCGAGAGAATCAGTAATGAATACAAGAACCCATTTCGTCCGTAACTCATATATGGTTTCACTTCAGTTGTTTGACTATTTATTTATTTAAGCTAATCTGATTACGCCCACCAGACCCTCCTGTTCCACACTACGGTACGTATTTTCATATGTTCCTACTTTCTACTGCTCAATATATTGTAAAATGTATTTTCCATCTTCGCTTTTCCCTACAACATTTTCTCTGCGCTGCTCTATCCACCGCCAAATTGATAATTTCTGGGTATCCGTTTCACATCCAGCGAATCAAACACGTTTTTTTAAAAAAATTCGCGATTCGCTTTTACGTTCTAATGTCTTGTAATTTTGTTTTTGTCTGTCACTCAATTATTGCCATTCGTCTGTTATGTACTTGGCGAGTCATTCCAGTTCTATTCGCTCCGGTTTCCCGCAGTCCACGTAACACTTAAACACAATTGTGTGGTCCATATGTATTATTTCAGAAACTCCCTCACAAACTCTGCGTCACTCCTTCATGCAATTGCAGAAGGTAATCAACCTATAAACGTGAACCCACACGATGAGGTATTGGTACAATATCCATAACTTGTTTTTTTTTTTTTTATTTGAAGGCGAAGTAAAGGCGAAAACGAGTTTCGTGAAGCAATTGTTTTTCCGCGGTATTACTTCATACACTATGTCTTGGCAAAAAATCTTTATGTACGGCGGTCTTTAGGAAAATATTTTGTATTATATTGTAAAAATCATAAAAAACGTTTGTAACTAAACAAAATCACGTTTCGTATACATGTGATCTGAGCGATACACCCACTGTTGATGGTACAGCAGTATGGAAACCTGTCTGGATGCAAAAACCCCCCAAAAAATTCTTTGTCGTTGAAATACTCTTCACTTACCATTTATTTAAAATTAATCATGCGTGAAACGTAAGTTATCACATAACGATTTTGTGAGTAACTTTGCTAACGTACATTTTCCTAACACTCTTCGCTAGACTGCTACCGTGCAAATTTTTCCATAAAACGATTTAAACTATGTCTCGGTTGGAATTCTCGGGTCTCGTTTCGACAGCAGACGTGTTTCGAATTTTATTCCTAAAAGCTCCATAGAGGCTACTTTTTTTGCATTTCCTGTATTAGAAGTGGCGTTTTGCTACTGTTATAATTATTCCCTGGTGTTTTAAGACGTGGAAACAGAAGAAATGAAAAAAAGTACGGTTTAATGTCTCGCCTATGGCGAAGCCATTGGAAATTAATCCTGAAAAGGATTAGGATTTTTGGGAGGGGAGAAGGAAGGGGTGAGAGAGGGGAATCGGCTGTGTTTTTTCAAAGGAATCACTCAGGATATTGGTTTTATCGACTCAGGGAAACCACGGAAAGCCTAACTCTGGATGATAACACGGGCATTTGAACACCGGTCCTCCCCACAGCGAGAATATAGTGTAGCTGGTCACTTACTGCCCAGAATAAACTTTCACCAAGTACAGAATGGAGTACGTTTTGCCGGCCGCGGTGGTCTCGCGGTTCTAGGCGCGCAGTCCGGAACCGTGCGACTGCTACGGTCGCAGGTTCGAATCCTGCCTCGGGCATGGATGTGTGTGATGTCCTTAGGTTAGTTAGGTTTAAGTAGTTCTAAGTTCTAGGGGACTGATGACCACAGCAGTTGAGTCCCACAGTGCTCAGAGCCATTTGAACCATTTTGGAGTACGTTTTTTTATACAATGCAGTACGAAATTCACCGGACAGTAACGTGACCTACACCGTGTAAAAACTCCACCGAATTACATACCTTACTCTGTGATGCCGTATTCTGAACAAGTGGTAGGCGATTCTTATAAGAGAAGAGCTAGGAGAAGGTTATTCCTAACGTGGGAAATGCAGAAAAATTGGCGCTGGTGACGCTTTTGGAAAGAAAATGGGAAACACGTGTTGTGTAAACATGCACCGCAGTTCCAGCTGTACAAATGATGACTCAAAAAATAAATAAATAGACGAATTAGTAACACGAAACTCGGAACCAAAGTGAAAACAAATAGCAATGTGAGCGCAATAAAGAAAACCAAGGAGTAATTTGGAAAGGGAGAAGGAGTAAAAACTGCAAGATTGACCGTAGTTTCATAAGGAGTGCTCAAATGAAAGATACGAAGCGTCGCAACAACCAAACCGGTTGAAATTTGTATTTGCCGCTTTGGGATAACGTAGTGAGAAATCTGGGGACACAAATGTAGCATCGTCACCTCCCCGTAAGAAATTCAAAGCTGTGACAGCAAGCGAGGTGATGCTCACCGTCTTTTTCGACTTCCGAGGTCGGACACACATCGAATTTATTGAGCACGGAGAAACCATCAACTGTGATGTGTCCTGTGAGACACTGCCTAGCCTATGCAAGTCGATCAGTAGCAAACACGTGGGGTACTCAGAGAGGCAGTGTTTCTGCTCCACGATAACTCGCATTCCCAGGTCTCAAAGGACACGCAGAGTGTAAAGGCCAAGTTCAAGCGGGAGCAGCTTGAACATCCGCTTCATACGTGTCCCACTGCTGCTTCCGTGTCCAATAAAAAAACGGAAGCACTTACTCAGACGACAAACTGGAGAGCACAGTGGAGGACTGGCTCCTGTCATAAACACAAGAATTCTGGGAACAGGGTATCCTTTGGCTCTTGAAAAAGTGGGGTAGTTGTGCTCAGGTCTCTGGTGATTACTTTTGAATTAACCCTTCAGTTATACCCGCAGTGTTGTTTCGCATATTTTCTGTTGAACACCCCTCACACTGTTAGGGCATAAAAATAGCTAACGAAGGCCGAAATAGAGAGGATGCAAAGTGTAGACCAACAATAGCAAGAAAAGAGTCACTGAAAAAGAGAAATCCTTTAATATCAAACATAAATTTTTTCTGCCGTGCAGGATTAGCCGAGTGGTCTGAGGCGCTGCAGTCATGGACTGTGCGGCTGGTCCCGGCGGAGGTTCGAGTCCTCCCTCGGGCATGGATTTAGGTTAAGTAGTGTGTAAGCTTAGGGACTGACGACCTTAGTAGTTAAGTCGCATAAGATTTCACACACATTTGAACATTTTTAACTCATTTCTGAAGGTATTTATCTGGAGTCTAGTCTTATACGTAGTGCTACAGAAGTATGCCGAAGATGACGTGGATAAATCGATTAACTAATTAAGATAAAAGAAAAATGAGGATAAAAGAAATTTAAGTGGTTCAAATGGCTCTGAGCACTATGGGACTGAATATCTGAGGTCATCAGCCCCCTAAAACTTAGAGCTACTTAAACCTAACTAACCTAAGGACATCACACACATCCATACCAAAGGCAGGATTCGAACCTGCGCCGTAGGAGTCGCGCGGTTCCGGACTGAAGAGCCTAGAACCACTGGGCCACCGCGGCCGGCAAAAGAAATTTATGGCACAACTTGACGAAAAGAGGAGATCGGCTCATAGGAAATATCCAGAAGCGTCAAGGTGTCCTTAGTACGGAATGAAGTGAGGGGGAAGGGGTAAAAATAGTAAGGAGAGACCAAGGCTTGATTAACGAAAGCAGAATGAAATAGATGTAGTCTGGAGTTGAGATGAAAAGGCTTACATAGAGCAAGTAGAGCTGCATCAAAACACTCTTCGGACGTAAGATCGTAACAACAACAACAATGTCCATATCATGCACTTGTCTGTATTAACGTTAAACAGAATGCTACAGAGAATAATCCCATTTGTGTTTGCTGGAGTGAAAATAAAGCTCAGGGCTAGAGACCTTGGGCGAGTCCATTATGCGAGCGCGGCAGACGCGCGGAATGCGAGGACCGTCCTCGTCTTGGCGTCTGGGACGTCCGCATGCTGGCTGGCAGCGTGCCACGCGCCGAGGCCCAAGCTGACATTAGCCCTGCCAGCCCCAGCCGACCCCACACCCATTATACAGACTAGCGCAGCGGCTGCCATACCGCTTCCGCTTGGCTTATCTGGCGCATTCTATGCTTCAAGTGCCAGCTGATCCGCAGTCCATACTACGCAGTAATGGCAGTTACGCAATCTCTGAATTTCATAGATGTCAGAACTCTTCCTGTTGTGAAACTCCAGACACAATTATCCAGGTAAGTGAACAAGAGCTGTGGGGCGCTAGTCGGCAAACTCAGCTGACGTCGCGCCAGTGCGGGAGCAAGCTTAGTCTCGTGACCAGCTGAAAGGGGGATCAACATCGGCGAAGTGCGCGTTGTTATTGGCGGTTTGAAACATCTTTACTTGCAGCAAATACTAGAACAAAAGGCGAGAGCTGTCGATGGCCGACGCGACGAGGAACCATGTGGTCACCTGTGAGACGCACAGCAGGTGGACAAAAATATGGAACCATCGAAACACAGTACATTACTACGGCACTCAAAACAGCTTCTAGTCGTCTCGAAATGGACAAATAGAGAACCTGTATGGTTCTGGCAATAGCAAGGAAAGCGTTTCTGAAGAAGAGAAATATGTTAGCATCGAGTATAGATTTGTCAGGAAGTCATTTCTGAAAGTATTTGTATGGAGTGTAGCCATGTATGCAAGTCAAACATGGACGATAAATAGTTTGGACAAGAAGAGAATAGAAGCTTGTGAAATGTGGTGCTACAAAAGAATGCTGAAGATTAGATGGGTAGATCACATAACTAATGAGGAAGTATTGAATAGGATTGCGGAGAAGAGAAGTTTGTGGCACAACTTGACTAGAAGAAGGGATCCGTTGGTAGGACATGTTCTGAGGCATGAAGTATTGGAGGGCAGCGTGGAGGGTAAAAATCGTAGAGGGAGACCAAGAGATGAATAAACTAAGCAGATTCAGAAGGATGTAGGTTGCGGTAGGTACTGGGAGATGAAGAGGCTTGCACAGGATAGAGCAGCATGGAGAGCTGCATCAAACCAGTCTCAGGACTGAAGACAACAACAACAACAACAACAACAACAACATGGTTTTCGAAGGAATCTTATACCATTCTTCCTGTAAAATATTGGGAAGTTCAGTTAACGACGATGGAAGTGGATAGCGATCGCAGACCAGTCTCTCCAAAGCAGACCACAAATGCTCAATAATATTGAGATCTGGTGTGTGGTAGTAAAGGGAGATGCGACAATTCACCCTCGTGCTCACAAAACCAGCCCTGGATGATGCGAGCTTTGTGAACAGTGGCCCTGTCATATTGAAACACAGCATTACCATTTCGGAACAAACACTGTGCCATGGGATGGATTCGATCATCCAAAATGGCCCTTGGCTGTAGTGCGATCTTGTAGAGTAACAATGGGACGCAAGGAATATAGCGATACGGCTGCCCAAATCATCACTGAACATCTGCCATGTTTCACTCTTTGGACGAAACTCGCCTAGAAGCTGGAAACTGTGAAACTAGACTCATCAGAGCAAATGACATTCTGCTATTGCTTCATAGTCCAGATTTTATGACTTCTCTACTACCTTTCCCTGTTACGGTCATTTGCATCACTGATATGTGGTTTTGGAATTCAAGCTCGCGCCGCAATTCCCTGCTGTTGGGGCTCCCTTCGTGTAATGCTGGTGCTAATACGGTTCATGAGTGCGGCACTCAGCGCTACAATGATTCTTGCAGCTGTCTTTCTCTTATTTTTCGTCACAATCCACAATACTCTTCAATGAGCGTCCGTCACGAGCTCACGATCACTCAACACACACCTTCGTCCGCGTTGTGACTAAGTGAATGATGTTTCTCCGCTCTACCTGTATACGGTGCTTCTTGAGAAACTAAACACTTCGGCTACCTCGGTTACGGAAGTACCCAAATACGAGCACAAGCAATTTGCCCAAGTTTGAATTCACTTAGCTCCGACTTAACGCTAACGCACTCACAACTACGCAGCACACTATTCTGACCACAACAGTCACTTGTAACGTATTGAGAACGTTGCACGGACTTCGTTGATGGTCAAATACAACAGTGCAATCTGCAGGCTTGGCTAGCATCTGCTTTTGTACGCAACCATGCGTATGTCACGATGTTCCCATAGTTTTGTCCAACCAGTGTAAATACAGGGTGTTACAAAAAGGTACGGCCAAACTTTCAGGAAACATTCCTCACACACAAAGAAAGAAAATATGTCATGTGGACATGTGTCCGGAAACGCTTACTTTCCATGTTAGAGCTCATTTTATTACTTCTCTTCAAATCACATTAATCATGGAATGGAAACACACAGCAACAGAACGTACCAGCGTGACTTCAAACACTTTGTTACAAGAAATGTTCAAAATGTCCTCCGTTAGCGAGGATACATGCATCCACCCTCCGTCGCATGGAATCCCTGATGCGCTGATGCAGCCCTGGAGAAAGACGTATTGTATCACAGCCGTCCACAATACGAGCACGAAGAGTCTCTACATTTGGTACCGGGGTTGCGTAGACAAGAACTTTCAAATGCCCCCATAAATGAAAGTCAAGAGGGTTGAGGTCAGGAGAGCGTGGAGGCCATGGAATTGGACCGCCTCTACCAATCCATCGGTCACCGAATCTGTTGTTGAGAAGCGTACGAACACTTCGACTGAAATGTGCAGGAGCTCCATCGTGCATGAACCTCATGTTGTGTCGTACTTGTAAAGGCACATGTTCTAGCAGCGCAGGTAGAGTATCCCGTATGAAATCATGGTAACGTGCTGCATTGAGCGTAGGTGGAAGAACATACTGACGAAACTAAAATGAGCTCTAACATGGAAGTTAAGCGTTTCCGGACACATGTCCACATAACATCTTTTCTTTATTTGTGTGTGAGGAATGTTTCCTGAAAGTTTGGCCGTACCTTTTTGTAACACCCTGTAAAGTGTTCATATGGAGATATGACGTTCCAGTTACCGTTAGGATTATATCTGCAACAACGCAGTTGTTGTTCACGTGTACTGCAGATGGTCAACGTATTTTCTAGCAGAAACCTCCCAAGAGGTGGTACGATCTCATAATAACACACTCCTCCACAATGTTCCTCAGTTCTGTACCGAATAAAAAGGTAAGAGGAAAACCAAAGTCTGTGGGGCTCACGGTGAATCAGCTTTTAAAAGCCAGCTACTGCAAAATAAATCTGCTTGAACTTTTTTTAGAAGATACCTGAACTAAAAGATCGGCAATAAATATGAATAACAATATTTCATTGAACACTTTGGAGGGACTGACACAAAGCTGCGTAAATAAATGTAAGCAGGAGGAGAGGCTAGATCGCGTGCACACGTTGAAATACTGATACGGAATATTCGCGTCATTATATTTTAAAGGAGGAGGAACCTGTAAACGTTATAACACAGGTTTCACTTGCAAGATGTAATGCTGAAAGCAACCAGGAAACGTGTTAAATGTAACGACTTGAAAGGAAGATATACAGATACGGCAACAGCATCTAATGATGCAGTTGACGAAACCTCATTAAAATACAGGTTTTACTACAGAATGTACAGCTGCGTATGGCGTTAAATAAAGAGTGTTAGGGGAACGCAATACATTAATTTTCATAGCTCGCCTGTGTACAATATACTCACTTGTACAAGGGTAATCCCAAAAGTAAGGTCACCTATTTTTTTGTAAGTACACAGACCTCTTTATTTCTACAATGGTTTACATCAGTTTACAGCTTGAACATTTAGCTATTTTTCGACATAATCACCATTACTGTTGAAGTATTTTTGTAGACGCTGTGGCAGTTTTTTTGTGCCCATGTCATACCAAGCCGTCGCCAGATCCGCGGCTTTGGCGAAGGATGCCGCCACTGGAGTGATTGTTGCTTGGTCTTAGGTGTAAAGTGGTATGCCCAGGTTTCGTCACCCGTGACAATTGAGTCCGGAAAGTTGTTCTGTTCGGCTGCAAGGCGGTGAAGAAATGTGCGGGAAGCATCAACTCTTTGGTGGTCCTCAGTCAGCATGCGTGACACCCAACTTGCACACACCTTTCGGTAGTTCTATGTTTCCGTTAAAATTCTATGAGCGGTGCTTAGGGAAACGTCAGGAACCAACGTGCAGAGATCATCCAGGGTGACCCGCCGATCTTCACGCATGCCTTGCTCAATCTTTAACACGGTCTCCTCAGAAATTGATGGTCTCCCGCTCCTTTGTTCGTCGTGAATTTCGGTCCGACCAGCTGCAAACACTCTACACCACTTACGAACATTTTTGACATCCATGCACGACTCACCATACACTCTGACAATTGGCGATAGATTTCAATCGGCGCAGTGCGATTTGCGTTCAAAAACCGAATAACTGAGCGCAATTCGCACTTGGCGGTAACATCCAACGGGAGCTCCATTCTCAACGGCTGCCAAGCCAAGACTGAGCGCCTCAGCGCGGCGTGCGCATGTTGACACACAGCACGTGAAGCACTCTTCATAACAGTGTGACCAACTGCCACACAAACAGAGTTCTGTACCTATAAAAAAATAGTAGACCTTACTTTTGGGATTACCCTCGTACGTTCCTTGTGTCAACAATATTTTGAAACATTTTGCTCCTAAATTCCTCTGACCCTTGACGCTGATGCGATTTCTGTGTCATATAACACTGCGGTAACATTGAGCCAGACACTTACTTAATACATGGAGACCTCGGATCCTGTACACCAGAATACTAAATGTTGTCAGGGGAGTTCGATATCACTCTGGATATAGCTCATTCACGATTCTTCTTTCCTGCTTCATCTGTAACACACTGTTTTCCTTGCATTGTAGTACACACCTATATGTGGAAGTACTGTAAGCAGATAATAAGACGCCAACCATACTGGTGTCATGCCGATCCAGTGCCGAGATAGTCAATATTCGCTTCCAAAGAAGGGAGCTGTCGAAACCGTCTTTGTTCGCGAATCCTAGAAGTTACAAACCTACTAAGGTACATCGTATTGTAACTTCTATCGCAGTACGTCTGTTAAAAAACATTAGCTTCACGTTTAAGAAGGATACCGCTATCACGAAAGTGACTGCTGACCTTTATGTAACTATAGAAAAAAAATCGCGATGTGAAAAGTATACGAAATATGGACGTTAAGCTGAGACTTTATTGCCAAACCTCTATGGCAACCAACCCACAGTTACTGCCAGTGACGAGCGTACTTTCAAATTGTTGTGTTCCGTATAGAAATAATCAGAGAAGCATACAATCCAGCCGCTCTTCGAAGGGTGAATCATTTCTATATGTTCTAGAAAATTGTATGCAAATGTATCGTACTTTTCAGTGTGTTCCGAGATTTTCTCATATACTGGGGAACAGCCAATGTTTGCAAAATGACCATGGGCTCAAATAACGCATTTTCCCGGGGTCTAGGCATTCTGGTCTGTGCTGCACTGTGGCTCAAGTGCCGACTACTTCATCGTCTTTCAAGAAGCTGGAACAGTTTCAGACTTACTGAAGATTTCAGACTCCTTAGAATCCTCTACAGTGAGTTGAATCCCACAGGTAGGTGAACTGAACCTATGGCAAGCGGCTCATACAGTAAGGCTGTAGTAATTTTAGTGAAACATATAGACAAAGGAATCTAATTAGAGCTTCAAACAATGTACCTTTTCCACTTTTTTATTTTTCTCTTACATTACGTTTATGTTAATTGCACGCATGACATTGTAAGCTTTGGCACTATCTTCAGAATCAACTTATTTTTACGTGCAAAATGTATCGCTAGAATTATTCACCTTCCAAGGTTGCTTTTCACCGCACCAGCTGGTACTGTAGACCAGGTCCTGAATTTGCATCAAGGAGAAAGTGGTTAAAGCCCTAGCTGAACTGTCTCGATTTTGGTTTTATCAAGTTCTCCCAAATCACTTTAACCGTCTACCGGAAGACGTCGTGAAACAAGAACCCTTCGTTGTGCAACGTGTGGCTCGGCGGCTTAGAGGCTAAGTGCCAGAATGTAAAAACAAAGACCTGCGGTTCAATTGGTGCTACGATTTTTTCTGTCTTTTGCCACTTCTTTCACCTTTGGTAACAATTTCGTTCTGACCGAAGAGAGCAACGCGCTTAATTACACATTTCCACGTAGCAATGAACATCAACGCTTTTATTACGTCCCTAAACATATAGTCACATACAAAAACAATAGTTTAAGTGGAAGCTAGTCGACGCATTATAATCAAATCAAAGTGAGCAACTATCCCGGAACTGCGCTATCAGCAGAAATGAAACGTTCACTATTCTCAATAAGTCTCTGTAGGATAAGTAATTAACATTGTTCTACAAAGTCCGACTGCACGAGTATCGCTGAATCCAACCAGTAGGAAAAGTTTCTCACAGAGTTTAAGTCCAGCTGTCAGTTTATCACTGACTCCTATCAATAAGAAGTGCAACTTGTAAGTTAGTTCCCGTCGGAGCAGTCGTCGATGATGAGCGATGGTATATCTGGTGACGGTTTAGCTGCTCGAAGAAGATGCTGAAGAGCCAAACGTAAGGACTGAACGTTCGGCTGGAGCCGCTGGCTAAGTGTCGAGGGGCCGCTTAAGTACACGCCGGGCGGAAAGTTACTGGATCAGTTCCCGGACGCTCCATCAGTTCTCGGACGCCACGTAACTGACGTAGGAAAGTAGATCTGGGACTATGGCGGCGTCAAGGTGTTGCACGGAAATTTCTGTAGACACTCTGGTGTTTACGTTTACTGGCGGTGAACACGACGCGGTGTCTTGTGGCGGCAGTCCTGTGTTTATCGGAGGCCGGCTTGTCACAAAGCGACTGCTGTCAGACGTAGTTGTGTTGCGGCACAGCCGAGATCTCAGGATGCCGGATTTGTTAATGTGAAGGATGACAAGTTGAACCACACACATTTGCTGAAGCCACAATGTGGGCATGCCATTGCAAAGATAGGAGGAAGGTAAGAGTATTACGCCTCCATCAGCATCAATTTTAGTACAGTGCAGCCTACCTGTTTACAACTGCTCTACGCTTCACCATTATGCGATTGGAGTTTGCACGTCGTCAATAATGATCTCGACGTCGGCGGGGGTTAAAATACAAACTTCCTTATTTTTAAAAGTTTTAGATCGGTTTGTGAAGGTATATTCTGACTATTTTCTAGAAAATATTACATTATGCACCATCATCACGGTTAGTGACGCACATAATCTACGCCTCGGCAATTCACAATTAATTGCCTAGCAGAGGGTTCGTCAAACGACTTTCAAGCTACTTCTCCACCGTTCCACTCACGAATACCACATAGGAAAAAATGTACACTTAAATCTTTCTGGAGAGCTCTAATTTGTCTTATTTTATTATTATGATCATGTCTCCCCATGTAGGTGGGCGCCAATAAAATATTTTCACACTTTGAGGAAAAAGTTGGTGATTGAATTTTAATGAAAAGGTACGTCCCCATCAAAAAACGCCTTTGTTAAAGACTGCCACCGCAATTGGTGTCTCATGTCCAAGGCAATCTCTCCCCTGTTTCGCGATAGCACAAAGCGAGCCACCCTTCTATGAACTTTTTCAGCGTACTATCTGATGCGGATCCGACACCGTGCAGCAGTACTCCAGAAGAGGGAGACAAGCGTAGTGTAAGCAGTCTCTTTAGTAGACCTGTTACATTTCCTAAGTGTTCTGGCAATAAATCGCAGTCATTGGTTTGCTTTCCCCACAACATTATCGATGTGGTCGTTTCAGTTTAAGTTATTTGTAATTGTAACCCCTAAGTATTTAGGTGAGTCTACAGTCTTTAGATTTGTGTGATATATCGTGGAACTGAAATTCAGTGAGTCTTTTTAGTGCTCATGTGGCTGACTGTGGTGATTTTACATGACGGTAAATGATAACACTATCTACGAGGATTGCTCAGATTCTCTCCCAAATCGTTTAAGCAAATCAGGAACAACGGAGTGTCTATAACACTTTGTTAGAGAACGCCACATGTTACTTCTGTTTTACTCGACGACTTCTTGTCAGTTATTACTAACTGCGACCTTCTTGCCAGGTAATCACGAATTCAGTCACACAAATGGGATGATACTTCGCAGGCATGCATGCGACAAAATAGTCAGCTTTGACCAATAACACAACTAACGAGATAAATACAGGGGCCGGCCGGTGTGGCCGTTCGGTTCTAGGCTCTTCAGTCTGGAACCACGTGACCGCTACGGTCGCAGGTTCGAATCCTGGGTCGGGAATTGATGTTTGTGATGTCCTTAGGTTAGTTAGGTTTAAGTAGTTCTAAGTTCTAGGGGACTGATGACTACAGATGTTAAGTCCCATAGTGCTCAGAGCCATTTGAACCAAATACAGAGTGGTTCTAATTAAACGTTCGCTACTTGAGAGGCCCCCATGACAAACGAGTGGTCGTAAGACAATTATTAAACATTGTGAAAACATTTGTAAGGACATGCGTAATAGAAATAATAAATAAATCATTGACAGAAACACATTTTAATTTTCACACGAGAGGGTAACATTTGTTACAAACGTTGCTCAATGTGACGACCATCTCCATCCGCGACACCGTGGAACCGCACTAGACTAGAGAATGCTCCACTGCTGCTCGAAAAATCCTAGGTGGAATTTTGGCTACCACCCTCTCTATGCTCATCTTCAACCTCCAACATGTGTTAATTCTTTAACAATATGCGGCGCAGTTGGCCGTCTGCCTCTCCCAGGAGCAATTCCCAAATCGCCAGTCAATTCGAACTTACGAAACATTTTCTTCAACCCCGGTGCGGAAAGAGCACCTCTCCGCAGTACGTTAATGCATCGATACTCGCAAAGATCAGCAACACTATTCCTATGATGTTTGGTACGCAAACGGTAAATAATTTTCCACCTACACTCACTGGTGTGGTGAAAGTTTCATTATAACCACTCTGTATTCCATTTAATTCGTAACCACTAAGGTGACTACGACGTCGTAAAGTAATGCAAACGAATTTGACTATCGAAGTATTAGGACACGGTAGGTATGTGTTTCAGTAGGGGTCTTTCTTGTGGCTCGTTTTAAAACCTTTAAGACCTTACATTTCACTTCACAGTGTGGAAAAATCATCATTTTCTGGGAAAACTGAAATATTACTGCGGAATATAAAAATATATTCGTTGACTTCACCAACACATCATCAAACTGTGATCTTCGAAACTTATTTAGTCCTTAGCATAAACTACAGATATGTCTTTCACGATTGCCTGCTTTATAAAAACTACACTACTGGCCATTAAAATTGCTGCACCAAGAAGAAATGCAGATGATAAACGGGTATTCATTGGACAAATATATTACACTAGAACTGACATGTGATTTAATTTTCACGCAATTTGGGTGCATAGACCCTGAGAAAACAGTACCCAGAACAACCACCTCTGGCCGTAATAACGGCCTTGATACCCCTGGGCATTGAGGCAAACAGAGCTTAGATGGCGTGTACAGGTACAGCTGCCCATTCAGCTTCAGCACGATACCACAGTTCATCAAGAATAGTGACTGGTGTATTGTGACGAGCCAGTTGCTCGGCCACCATTGACCAGACGTTTTCAATGGGTGAGAGATCTGGAGAATGTGCTGGCCAGGGCAGCTGTCGATCATTTTCTGTATCCAGAAAGGCCCGTACAGGACCTGCAACATGCGGTCGTGCAATATCCTGCTGAAATGTAGGGTTTCGGAGGGATCGAATGAAGGGTAGAGCCACGGGTCAACACATCTGAAACGTAACGTCCACTGTTCAAAGTGCCGTCAATGCGAACAAGAGGTGACCGAGACGTGTAAGCAACGGCACCCCATACCATCACGCCGCGTGATACGCCAGTATGGCGATGACGAATACACGCTTCCAAAGTGCGTTCACCGCGATGTCGCCTAACACGGATGCGACCATCATGATGCTGTAAACAGAACATGGATTCATCCGAAAAAATGACGTTTTGCCATTCGTGCATCCAGGTTTGTCGTTGAGTACACCATCGCAGGCGCTCCTGCCTGTGATGCAGTGTCAAGGGTAACCGCAGCCATGGTCTCCGAGCTGATAGTCGATGCTGCTGCAAACGTCGTCGAACTGTTCGTGTAGATGGTTGTTGTCTTGCAAACGTCGCCATCTGTTGACTCAGGGATCGAGACATGGCTGCACGATCCATTACAGCTATGCGGATAAGATGCCAGTCATCTCGACTGCTAGTGATACGAGGCCGTTGGGATCCAGCACGGCGTTCCGTATTACCCTACTGAACCCACTGATTCCATATTCTGCTAACAGTCATTGGATCTCGACCAACGCGAGCAGCAATGTCGCGATACGATAAACCGCAGTCGCGATAGGCTACAATCCGACCTTTATCAAAGTCGGAAACGTGATGGTACGCATTTCTCCACCTTACACGAGGCATCACAACAACGTTTTACCAGGCAACGCCCGTCAACAGCTGTTTGTGTGTGAGAAATCGGTTGGATACTTTCCTCATGTGAGCACGTTGTAGGTGTCCCACCGGCGCCAACCTTGTGTGAATGCTCTGAAAAGCTAATTATTTGCATGTCACAGCATCTTCTTCCTGTCGGTTAAATTTCGCGTCTCTGTAGCACATCATCTTCGTGGTGTAGCAATTTTAATGGCCAGTAGTGTAATTCCTCGTTACGTTGTTGGTGGAAACAGAACGACAATATTGCAAAATTCAACACACCACCATTATTCAGTTTTCGCTCCTATTGAAGTACTTTGTACGTCATACCTCAAAGATTGTGTTTGTAAGCTAATTTCACTGCCTTACGATATTCTCGAGTATTTTTGCACTGCTTCATAGCTCTGCTTTACCCCGTATATCACGTGCTCATAAGAAATAATTAAATTATCAGAAGTGTGATAGCGAAGCGTGACAGTACCGCTCTTACGTTAAATATAAAGAGACTGTACATTATATATACACCTGTGGAAAAACAGTACTCAAGGAAAACTTATGTACTCTTCCTTCTAATGTCGAAGCGTCCCATGTAATGTGCGAGAACATTCACACATCAGGCTACAATTATCAGAGACAGCAGTCGGATCTGAAATGTATTGAGAAGTTGAAACTTCATTATGGTTGATCTCTCAGATTTTAAAAAAAGTATTGTTGTTGCACCTGCCTTGCTGGTAAACGAAGCGGCCACACTTCTTGCTGTCGCGAATGCTACGGTGTCGAGTGTATTACTCGACCGCGATATTATCGCACTAGGTTTCCGGTCCCCGTTATCGGAACAACGAGGTGATGTTACAGTAAACAAGTATTGCGGTGACTAAATATAACGCATCCCATTGTGAATAATTTCAAGACAGTTGCGGATATACTAACCAGTGGTTCAGCGAGACCTCGTGAAATGTTTCGATAAAAACTCGCTGTAAGCCCACCGAAGTGCCCTCATTCCCAGGTGCGATAAAATTGTCATCGACTAATAATAACAGCCTACCTCAACATGGGAAAAACATCAAATGTCAAGCACAACAATCCATCTGTCATGAAGTGCATGCAGTCACCATTCATGGCAGGCCCGTTATTCCAGACCGACTGATTACACCACGCGATGCCTTGAAACGACGAATTTGATGTGATGAGCACACAAATAGGACAACAAAAACAAGAGAATATCACATGGTCAGACGAAGCTCTTTAGCATTATAACCGATCAATGGACGCGTTTACGTCTAAAGAATGCCGTCAGAAATCTGTCATGTTGACTGTCTCTTTCATGAAGTATGACGATTACACGTGTGGCGCGAATTGCACCTATCTCATGGCCCATTTCTTATACTGCATGGGCATGTTTCAGAGTGGGATTATGTGAAAATTATGAACGATCGTCTTTACCCAGTGCTGTAAACTGTATCCCTGGCGAACGATATGAGTATCAAAAATATAATCCTACGATTCAAACTTCTGAAAATCTCTAACATTTGTTTCATGAACAAAAAGTTGAAGCACAATATATTGTGTGAATCCTTCAGTGTCAGTAAGAATACAACTAAATCTTTTGGGATATCTTGAGGAAAATTAGTACAATCTATTTTCTCTTCCAGGCACACTTTCTTCTCCAGGTACCTTTTTTGTAGGAGAGGAGGATGTGTATCCCTCTGAACCGTGCATGACTTGTACTTGCTTATTCGAAGTTGGATACTTGTAAAAGGAGTCCAAGAGCCTACTAATAAAGGTGTTGCCTCCTTCCACTTTAGTTCATATGTTTTGCACAATAAAGGATTTGTACGGCTGCTTAAGAAGCACACTCAGATTGTTTGAAAATGAACCAAACTTTAACAGAGATTTGTATAAAATGTTTCATTTTAACTGAATCAACTGTGGATTCTTGGTGAAAAATTGCAAATTAACTAAATAAACACTGTATTGTGAATTGTTTAACGAATTTTATTATGGTTACTGCACAATCTAGGTTTTGGGTTATAAGCCCATTTTCAAGTAAATGTACTCGAAAATAGGATTATAACCCGAAACGTAGATTGTGCAATAACCATAATAAAATTTGTGAAATAAGGCAAAAACAGAGTTTCCTTAGTTAAATTTTCATTCTTGAGTAAATGATGAGAAATCTAAGTCATTCAACTTAGAATAGCCACCTGGTGTACTGACGGGCAGGTTCCCGTAAATATTGATTAATGATGGACAATTTGTTCAATTAGGAAGAAAAATGCTAAAGCTTTTCAGTACAGCACTAGTGATCCAAAAATAGATTGAATTATATCGACTACATATCTCCAGGTAACGATGTTGTTGTTGTTGTGGTCATCAGTCCTGAGACTGGTTTGATGCAGCTCTCCATGCCAATCTATCCTGTGCAAGCTCCTTCATCTCCCAGTACCTACTGCAACCTACATCCTTCTGAATCTGCTTAGTGTATTCATCTCTTGGGCTCCCTCTACGATTTTTACCCTCCATGCTGCCCTCCAATGCTAAATGTTTGACCCCTTGATGCCTCAGGACATGTCCTACCAACCGATCCCTTCTTCTAGTCAAGTTGTGCCACAAAATTCTCTTCTCCCCAATTCTATTCAATACCTCCTCATTAGTTACGTGATCTACCCAACTAATCTTCAACATTCTTCTGTAGCACCACATTTCGAAAGCTTCTATTCTCTTCTTGTCCAAACTATTTATTGTCCATGTTTCACTTCCATACATGGATACACTCCATACAAATAATTTCAGAAATGACTTCCTGACACTTAAATCTATACTCGATGTTAACAAATTTCTCTTCCTCAGAAACCCTTTCCTTGCCATTGCCAGTCTACATTTTTTATCCTCTCTACTTCGACCATCATCATTTATTTTGCTCCCCGAATAGCAAAACTCCTTTACTACTTTAAGTGTCTCATTTCCTAATCTCCTTCCCTCAGCATCACCCGATTTAATTCGACTACATTCCATTATCCTCGTTTTGCTTTTGTTGATGTTCATCTTATACCCTCCTTTCAAGATACTGTCCATTCCGTTCAACTGCTCTTCTAAGTCCTTTGCTGTCTCTGACAGAATTACAATGTCATCTGCGAACCTCAAAGTTTTTATTTCTTCTCCCTGGATTTTAATACCTACTCCAAACTTTTCTTTTGTTTCCTTTACTGCTTGCTCAATATACAGCTTAAATAACATCGGGGAGAGGCAACAACCCTGTCTCACTCCCCTCCCAACCACTGCTTCCATTTCATGCCCCTCAATTCTTATAACTGCCATCTGGTTTCTGTACAAATTGTAAATAGCCTTTCGCTCCCTATATTTTACCCCTGCCACCTTTAGAATTTGAAAGAGAGTATTCCAGTCAACATTGTCAAAAGCTTTCTCTAAGTCTAAAAATGCTCGAAACGTAGGTTGGCCTTTCCTTAATCTTTCTTCTAAGATAAGTCGTAAGGTCAGTATTGCCTCACGTGTTACAACATTTCTACGGAATCCAAACTGATCTTCCCCGAGGTCGGCTTCTACCAATTTTTCCATTCGTCTGTAAATAATTCGCGTTAGTATTTTGCAGCTGTGACTTATTAAACTGATAGTTCGGTAATTTTCACATCTGTCATGACGTGCTTTCTTTGGGATTGGAATTATTATATTCTTCTTGAAGTCTGAGGGTATTTCGCCTGTCTCGTACATCTTGCTCACCAGATGGCAAAGTTTTGTCATGACTGGCTCTCCCAAGGCCGTCAGTATTTCTAATGGAATGTTGTCTACTCCCGGGGCCTTGCTTCGACTCAGGTCTTTCAGTGCTCTGTCAAACTCTTCACGCAGTATCGTATCTCCCATTTCATCTTCATCTACATCCTCTTCCATTTCCATAATATTGTCCTCAAGCACATCGCCCTTGTATAGACCCTCTATATATTCCTTCCACCTTTCTGCTTTCCCCTCTTCGCTTAGAACTGGGTTACCATCTGAGCTCTTGATATTCATACAAGTGGCTCTCTTTTCTCCAAAGATCTATTTAATTATCCTGTAGGCTGTATCTATCTTACCCCTAGTGAGATAAGCCTCTACATCCTTAAATTTGTCACTTAGCCATGCCTGCTTAGCCATTTTGCACTTCCTGTCGATTTCATTTTTGAGACGTTTGTATTCCTTTTTGCCTGGTTCATTTACGGCATTTTTAAATTTTCTCCTTTCATCAAGTAAATTCATTATTTCTTCTGTTATCCAAGGATTTCTACTAGCCCTCGTCTTTTTACCTACTTGATCCTCTGCTGCCTTCACTACTTCATCCCTCAGAGCTACCCATTCGTCTTCTACTGTATTGCTTTCCCCCATTCCTGTCAATTGTTCCCTTATGCTCTCCGTGAAACTCTCCCTGAAATTCTAACAGACGGCTTCCTCTTTCATTTCTGAGCCCCAATCCATATTCACCTACTATGTTTCCTTCTCTCCCTTTTCCTACTGTCGAATTTCAGTCAGCCATGACTATTAAATTTTCGCCTCCCTTCACTACCTGAATAATTTCTTTTATCTCATCACACATTTCTTCCATTTCTTCGTCATCTGCAGAGCTAGTTGGCATATAAACTTGTACTACTGTAGTAGGCATGGGCTTCTTGTCTATCTTGGCCTCTATAATACGTTCACTATGCTGTTTGTAGTAGCTTACCCGCACTCCTATTTTCCTATTCATTATTAAACCTACTCCTGCATTACCCCTATTTGCTTTTGTGTTTATAACCCTGTATTCACCTTGTGGTGTCACCGCCAGACACCACACTTGCTAGGTGGTAGCCTTTAAATCGGCCGCGGTCCATTAGTATACGTCGGACCCGCGTGTCGCCACTGTCAGTGATTGCAGACCGAGCGCCGCCACACGGCAGGTCTAGAGAGACTTACTAGCACTCGCCCCAGTTGTACAGCCGACTTTGCTAGCGATGCTGCACTAACAAATACTCTCTCAATTGCCGAGACGATAGTTAGCATAGCCTTCAGCTACGTCATTTGCTACGACCTAGCAAGGCGCCATTACCAGTTTATATTGAGATTATAATTATGTATCATCAAGAGCGATGTACACCAATTATGGATTAAAGTCAAGTATTACATCAACTACGTACTTTATTTGCAATTCTCAAGACATTGTCCTGTTCCAGACCTCACGCCAGTCTGCGTGAGCTTAAACGCGTGCCTTTCGGCTACCCCCGAGTGGCTTGGCTGTCTTGCCAAGTCACTACACACCTGACCAAAAGTCTTGCTCCTCCTGCCACCGAACTTCACTACTTCCCACTATATCTAACTTTAACCTATCCATTTCCCTTTTTAAATTTTCTAACCTACCTGCCCGATTAAGGGATCTGACATTCCACTCTCCGATCCGTAGAATTCCAGTTTTCTTTCTCCTGATAACGACGTCCTCTTGAGTAGTCCTCGCCCGGAGATGCGAATTGGGGACTATTTTACCTCCGGATTATTTTACCTAAGAGGACGCCATCATCATTTAACCATACAGTAATGCTACATGCCCTCGGGAAAAATTACGGCTGTAGTTTCCCCTTGCTTTCAGCCGTTCGCAGTACCACAGCAGCAAGGCTGTTTTGGTTAATGTTACAAGGCCAGATCAGTCAATCATCCAGACTGTTGCCCCTGCAACTACTGAAAAGGTTGCTGCCCCTCTTCAGGAACCACACGTTTGTCTGGCCTCTCAACAGATACCCCTCCGTTGTGGTTGCACCTACGGTACGGCTATCTGTATGGTTGAGGCACGCAAGCCTCCCCACCAATGGAAAGGTCCATGGTTCATGGGGGGAGGCAGGTAACGATGCGAAGCGACATAAAGTGTGGCAAACATTTACATTGTAGCCAAAGGACAGGAAGTGGGCGACAGAGAATTACGGCTACCTGAAGTCTATCAACAAACCACGTCACATGTAAAAGCCTTATATGGCCAATTGTTAAGTACTGCTCAAGTGTGGGGTTCCTCTTTATGTCAAACTGAAGGAAAGTATTGAAAGAATTCTGAGGAGTTCTGCTAGATTTGCACTCAATCTATCAAATGGCCACGAAAGTCCTTGGAATAAACACGACATTTTCAGCGAAATGCAGCTGGATAACTTACTGAAGCAGTATTCTAGACCGATTATAAAACTGTTCTACTTGTTCTGTCGTATCTCTCAAGAGATTAAGCCGTGTACGGAGGCAGAAAGACGACCATTTTACCTGCGCTCTCTTCGCAAATCGATGAGGAACGATGCGAGCCATTAATGGTGTGAAATACACTCCGTCTACTAATTAATTTTTTGCAGTGTTTGAATGGCTGTAGAAGAATAGCGGCAGCAATACATTGCACGTTGCATTATACGCTTTTTTTTCAGAATAGGCACTCGAAAGAAATCACTTGAGTATAATGTTAGCCGACGAAGGTAATAATGTCACTGTATCTATGATGTTTGATTACTAAATTTTCTGCCTACAGTGAAAGCTTTTGCGCCAGAGTTCAACAGTATCGTGATATATACAGACGGCTTCTACCAGTGTTATTATTTTAGCTGTTTTAGAGATTCTCTCTCTACTATTGTACTTTATATATATCACTCTCTTCCGTCCTTCATGAAAAAGTTTAATTTTGCTAAGAACAGCCCGTCGAGGTCTTGTAAGGTCTCCAAAGGCTAGAACCGGAAGCGGCATACGGCGAAGGATGCAGCGAAGACGATGAAATTGAGCTGTACTTGGTTAGCTTGAGTGCGCTGTAATTCTACAACGACCATAGACTCTCAAATAACGATCGTTATGTTAGTGGATCCTGGATGACTCAAGTCCGTAACACGTATATTCAGACTTGAAAGACTGCTAAATTCAAGACCGTTACATTCCATCGCGTCGTGTGGTTATTGTCAAACTTATGTAATAACGAAGAGATAAAAGTGTTTTCTGTCGTTTCTACGAAAAAGTCGCATAGTTACACAGCAGCCACAATGTACGTCACTTTATTACTGCTGCTAAAATGTGTATGTAAATACACTGCTTTATAGCGTAGACTTTCGGTTTGCAGAAAAACTGTCCCTCTACAGAAAGTTCATGTAGCGGTGGTGTGAAGAATACTTCACTATTAACAACACGGAGAATATACAGTACTGCCTGTTGGTTATCACCACGTATCACAAAACATTTCTTTTCGCGTATCTGTAATTTTACATTCGTCATTTATATTATGTAATATAATTTAGTTTCTTCTAAGCAAAATTTACTATTTATTTTTTGTTTGAAATTATGGAATATAGGTTGCGAAAGACTTCACAACAGCATTTTCCACATTTTAAGAGACACATTATTTTGCTGTTTGTGAACAGTTATCGTTAGAAAGATGTACAGTTATGTGAAAAATTACTTTATTCGCTCTGACGCATATACGTCCTAATTACCTATGATATTCTCGTATATTCACACTGCCAGTAACAGTTAAAATTTTCATGACGTCGACGGCTGACGTCCGCCCTTTGACGTACAACTGAAAAATTTCATATAAAAGATAATACTACTTTTTCTAGCAATATAAAAGATGGATTCTCGTAGTTATGTTGTAGGCAAAATAACGTTTTATTTACTTGTTTCTGCATTTTAACATCAGGCTTTCATTAACACTTCATCTTTTGTCACCACTAGCTGCAAGTACCGAATAGACGGGAACGAAAACTCTTGATAGCTTGTGAAGATCTCACATCAATACTACAGTAACGGTTTCAAGGGTGATATGATGCAACTCGCAACGTGTACTCTTCATTCGCCCAAAGATACGTTCCTTAGCTTAGGCAACGGTACACTGAAAAATGCGAACTAGACATTGTGATTTGCTACAAATTTATACAAATCGTAGAGGAAATTGTACAAACTTGTGACATCTGCTCGAATAGAAAACTGATGTGTTTTTGACATTAGCAAATACTCCAAGAGCTGAAGGAAGTGAAAAGTAGCAGACAAAAATCCTGGGACTGACTAAGTGTCGGTACCGAGATCTTTGCTTCCATGGTCTGACACTTTACTAATGTTTTTTTCTGGTCTCCCATTTCCCCTTACAGCCCATCCTGTTTCTCTCCAAAAATGTCTTCTTTCGCTACACATTAATCCACCGACCCATGTTTAGTGGACGTTCTAAATGTATCGGATTACAACTGTTACAAACGTCTTGAAACTGAAGCAAACGTTTCCTTTGATTGCGACGTTACAACAGAGATAAATAATCTGGATACTAACTTCATCGGAGTTGCCGATATAAGAGTAGATTTTTGTATTTAATCACATCTTTGGTAATACGGAAACATAAAAACTGCACCTAATTATTAAATCGTCACTAGTTTACATTCCTTTTACTTCTGTCTATTTTAAGGTCACTTTTTCGTACTCTTACTAGACGCTAAATGGTTCAAATGGCTCTGAGCACTATGGGACTCAACTGCTGAGGTCATTAGTCCCCTAGAACTTAGAACTAGTTAAACCTAACTAACCTGAGGACATCACAAACATCCATGCCCGAGGCAGGATTCGAACCTGCGACCGTAGCGGTCTTGCGGTTCCAGACTGCAGCGCCTTTAACCGCACGGCCACTTCGGCCGGCCTAGACGCTAAAAATCATCTTAGTTTAAAACAGCATCCGCTAGTCGTTAACCACTTCATTTTGCCTAATATGCATATGAGTGTTCTCTGCAAAAATTATTTTGGTTAATAAGTGCCCTTTGTTTATATGTTGTTATTACATCCTTCAAGGTCCTTCAAACTTTACATTTCAACCTCTAACAGTTTTCATAAGGCATGTTAGATGTCACTCCAACTCTGCAAACCGCACACAGCTCAGTCACAATTAATCATGGAATCATGGTAATATGTTTATACAAGTAAAAGGTTTTACTCGTTTACAAGTAATATAGTAAAATTTTATTACATGTTCTTTTTCCTCTTCTTCTTCTTTTGATGCTGCCGTTATCCCACATCGTGCGCAGGCTAGGCAGGGTTAAGTACGGATTCGGCAGGGTTAATTTTAAGGGGTGGCCTGATGCCCTTCCTGCCACCACACTATACCCCCCGAGACGAATTTAGTGTACCCCAGCTGTCTGCATCTAGTATAAATCATGAAATAGTGTGAAAGTGTTTCAAATGTCTACGGGTCATATAACTGAGGCAGGACGTAGGGACCAGCCTGGTATTCACCTAGTGGGATACGGAAAACCGCCTGAAAACCACATCCAGGCTGGCCAGCACACCGGTCCTCGTCGTTATTTCGCTAGGCGAATTAGATCCGGGGCCGGTGCGCCTACCCGAGTCCAGAAGCAGCGCATTACCGCTCTTGGCTTCCCTGGCGGGTAATAAGTTTTTTTTGCAAGTAATATTCAAAATTTCGTACTTCTATTCCTACATCTGAAATGATTCTGACAATAGTTAAAGGAACGCTTTCTTTTTAAAAAAGATGACAAACTTTTGTCTGAATAAAAGGGCACGAACGTTCACTTTATTCCATTAAATATCTTGTGAAATTACACTATGTGATCAGAAGTATCCGTACACCCCCAAAAACATACGTTTTTCATATTAGGTGCTTTGTGATGCCACCTACTGCCAGGTATTCCATATCAGCGACCTCAATAGTCATTAAACATCGTGAGAGAGCAGAATGGGGCGCTCCGCGAAGCTCACGGACTTCGAACGTGGTCAGACGACTGGATGTCACTTGTGTCATAGGTCTGTACGCGAGATTTCCGCACCCCTAAACATCCCTAGCTCCACAGTTTCCGATTTGATAGTTAAGTGGAAACGTGAAGAGACACGTACAGCACAAAAGCGTACATGCCGACCTCGTCTGTTGACTGACAGAGACCGCCGACAGTTGAAGAGGGTCACAATGTGTAATAGGCACACAGGAATTCAAAACTGCATCAGGATTCACTGCAAGTACTATGACAGTTAAGTAGGAGGTGAGAAAACTTGAATTTCATGGTCAAGCGGCTGCTCATAAGCCACACATCACGCCGGTAAATACCAAACGACGCCTCGCTTGGTGTAAGGAGCGAATACATTGTCGACTGAACAGTGGAAAAACCTTGTGTGGAGTGACGAATCACGGTACACAATGAAGCGATCCGATGGCAGGGTGTGCATAAGGCGAATGCCCGGTGAACGTCATCTGCCAGCGTGTGTACTGCCAACAGTAAAATTCGGAGGCGGTGGTGTTGTGGTATGATCGTGTTTTTCATGGAGGAGGCTTGCACCCATTGTTATTTTGCGTGGCACTATCGCAGCACAGGCCTACATTGATGTTATAAGCATCTTCTTGCTTCCCACTGGCGAAGAGCGATTCGGGAATGGCGACTGCATCTTTCAGCACGATCGAGCACCTGTTCATAATGCACGGCCTGTGACGGAGTGGTTACACGACAATAACATCCCTGTAATGGACTGGCCTGCACAGAGCCCTGACCTGAATCCTATAGGACACTTTGGGATGTTTTGGAACGCCGATTTCTTGACAGGCCTCACCCACCGACATGGATACCTCTTCTCAGTGCAACACTCCGTGAAGAGTGGGCTGCTATACCGCAAGAAACCTTTCAGCACCTGATTGAACGTATGGCTGCGAGAGTGGAAGCTGTCATCAAGGCTAAGAGAGGGCCAACTCCATATTGAATTCGAGTATTACCGATGGAGGGTGTCATGAACTTTTAAGTCATTTTCATTCAGGTGTCCGGATACTTCTGGCGACATAGTATAGTCGCAAAACTCGAGCGAAGAAGCAGTCCCTTGGAGTAAGTGAAGATCATAGTAGCGTTATTCTTCTAATTCCGATAGAACTTGGGGAAGGGGGAGGGGGCACGGAATCATTAAATGTTAACATGGCTTAATGATATCTTTCACAGAGTGTCTGTAATTTCAGTAGTGCTGTTACATTTTAATGTCAGTATTTCGATTGCAGCAGCCTAGTTACAACAACTTAAAGTGTACTCATATGAAATGTTCTGTAATTCATAATCCACTTCATGATAACATTATTTCAGAAACCGTAGTTTCTAGTCTGAATACGTGGCATAATATAACAAAACTTGCTGAGACTGAATGTTTTCTAGATGGTAGGTGGTTCAGAATTGAATGTAAGTTCCCTGTCAGCTTTTTAAAACTATTTCAAAAAATTTCGCATTGAATTCAAAAGAATACTGTTTGTTAGCTTGTATCCGTATACTTCAAATTGCATATTGGGGATTGATGATGGTTATGGTAATGTATTTCTCACAGCTCTGTCAACGACATTTAAAAGCAGTACTGCTCCAAAATATCTGTCCTTTTACAATGTTTCACTGCTCCTTATGTCATTTTGAATGCCTTGTCTTAGCAAAATTCCACGCTCACTTTACAATCGGAATTATGGATGCCAAACACAATGTGCACTTAACAGTATTTTTTGTAATTTTATTAATAATTTATAATATAAAAGTAGTTGTTAATCTGGCTGTTTCAGATTTCACTTCTATATACGGGGAGAGAGAGAGAGAGAGAGAGAGAGAGAGAGAGAGAGAGAGAGAGAGAGAGAGAGAGAGAGCTGGATATTTGCTGCGCTAAAGAATTTTTTTGGTGATTTTCTAATTCCGTATTTAATTTTCCATTAATTTTTTGTCAGTACAGGATATTATCTAGTTTGGAAAGACATTGAAGTAGCGCTATATTCAGTATGTTAATTACAGCAGTCGGCCAATGTGAGGTTATATAAGGTATGTTGTTTCTCTTCGCTGAAGAAGAGAACAATGATATCGCTATTTTTTAAATTAGCTATCTTAGAAGTATAGCAACCGCCGGGTGTATCGTTAAATAAGAAGATAACAGCGTGTTAGTGAACAAAGAATTGTGAACTGAATCCAAGACATCCAGTCCCTGTTCCAAGTATTTTATTTATTTGTTCAAATTGGACCTATAAGAGTCACTATCAATGTCGCATCACGCATGTAAATATAACCGAAGATCGTCTTTTTTCTGTTTTCGTCTTTCCCTTAGTTGCTCTAAATTCGTGGAGGCGTGTGCCGTCTATGCAACTAAATGAAGGTAGTTTGTTTATTGCCATACGCGTTTCGCTTCTTTTATTTGTGCTACAAAAGTTGCTAAAACAAAGATAGAAAACGCAATAAAATGTAATATAGCAGCATATTATATCTACCACATATGTTTATTGCCACTGATGTTGCATCCCAAATAAAAAACTCGAAACGCATATGGCAATAAACAAAATGCCTTCGTTTAGTTGCATAAATTTGCCATACCTCCACGAATAACCGACGATGTTGGTCAACAGAACATGCTTTGACGCTTGCACAGAGTTTCATATTTTTGTCGTGGCCCTCTAATATTGTCCAAGTCATCCATGTCACAGTCTGGGTTCCATAAGGGTTTGGATATAGATAAGGCTGTTTACATGTACAGTGATAATGTACTTAATTCATTAGATAATAAATTAGAGGCTACTGGTATTTTCTGTGACCTGTCAAAAGACTTCGTATGTGTGAATCACAGCGTTCTCTTAAGTAAATCGGAATATTTTGATGTCACTGACAGTGCTGCAAAATGGTTCGAGTCCCACCTAACTAACAGGATGCAAAGGGTGTCGTCTCGAAATACCTGTGGAGTAAGTAATCAGACTTCATCTAACTGGAAATTATTTGGTGTTCCTCAAAATTCCGTCTTGGGTCCGTTGCCTTTTCTTATGTACATTAATGAGCTCTCGTTTGTTACATTGCCAGATGCCAGGTTTATTTTGTTTGGAGATAATACAAACATTGCAATAAATAGCAAGTGAAGTACAGATTTAGAAATGACTGCTAATCAGTTTTTCACTGACATTAATAAATGATTCAAAACTGACTCACTGTCATTAAAATCTGAAAAGACCTACTGTCTGATGTTCAGAACTTGTAAGAGATTTCCTTCCAGCATGTGTATAACATACGAAGACATGCAGCTAGAAGAGGTTGACACTGTTAAATTTCCAGGATTACATTTCGATAGTAAATTCAGTTGGAGATGGCATATCAAAATTACTGAAGCGCCTAAGAAAGTCTGTATTTGTAGTTCGTATGATGTCAGATGTAGGAGATACAAATATAAAAAAAACTTGCATACTTTGCTTACTTTCATTGTATTATTTCATATGGGATCATATTTTGGGGCAACTCGTTAAACCGAGAACATGTTTTTAGAGTGCAAAAGCGTGTAGCAAGACTCATTTGTGGTGTAAATTCAAGAACATCGCGAAAAAACCTGTTCAAGGAACTGGGTATTCTAACCATTGCTTCTCAGTATATTTATTCGTTAATGAAACTTGTTGCAAATAATATGTCTCTATTTCCAATCAATAGCTCAATACATAGTATCAATACTAGGAATAAGAACAATCTACATGTAGACATAAAATCACTTACCTTCCTTAAAAAAGGATCTAATATCCGGGAATAGGAATTTTCAATAAATTGCCAGCAACCAAGTTTTAATAACTTTGTTTCAGATAAAGTTTAAATAGAGTTTGAAAGACTTCTTGGTAGGCGATCCCCTCTACTCTGTAGATGAATATCTTAACAGCTTGAGTAAAAATGTCTATTATATTCCATTTCTGAAAGCACTTGGTCACAATAGCCGTGATTAGATGTTTTGTTAATGATAAATTTATTAATAGTGCATAACTAAGTTTCATTCTGACGGTGTAGCAGTTCTGTAAATGTTAGCAGTTTCGGTCTACTGTAATGCATTCACATATTTTGACAATCTCCTGACAACTGATCAAGGAAGTGAGTATTATATTCAAATGTTCTATGTTTTTATGTTACATGTCCTGACAAGTTTCACACCACGACAGTCATCTCATTTTTGGGTCTTTGGAACGAAAACTGGATCTAATCTAATCTAATTACTTCTTTCCGCAACCCTTCTATTTGTGATGTTGTAATTAGTTCTGACTTGTGGTGGGGCAGCTTTGTACTGAAGCCGAGTTCGTTGAAACGCGGACTTCGTAGAGGTCACGCTCTCAGTGAAACTACCGGCGTTGTCAGAACTGCCACGAGCGAATTTCCGCGACCCTAAAGCGGAGGCCTGGAAACCGTTTCCGTTCCCTGGAGCAGCGGGACGTCCACTTCGTATTATGCGCACTGTTTGCGTAACACGGAACACGGTTTGTCGGCTTAGCCCCTAGGAGCACGCAGGCGGCAAGAACTATAGTAGGCACTCGGGCACTTCGCCGTATACGTGCTGTAGTATCTCCTGTCTTAACACTTTGTTAGCAGGTCTTGTATGGGGTAGAGCAATTCATTCATGGTGCCATACATTAGAAGGAACACCACAAAGTTGACAGCAAATTTGACGCTGTGGAGAACTAGTTGATAGGTTTGGAGAAATTTCTTTTTTGATTTGCTTGATGGTCTATTAGAGGCGTAAAGATGGAAACAGAAACCTTGTCCTAGCAAAGCTGAGTGAAAGAATCGCACGGTAATCTTAAAGAAACAATCATTCTGGCTATACAATTGAAAATCTGTCCAAGAATGGACGGGAGGTTACTACACTCCAGATCTTTCCAAATGTCGTATCCAGAGCCTTACGTATTTCCTCTAAGGCTTTCTCGAAGGCTAGAGAGAGATAAGAGTTTCTCGCCATCTGAGGATATTGGATCCGCTGTTTCTGTCCACATTTTGTTGCTGACCAGTCATAAAATCCGTTCCAGACTGGCGCCACGTCCTTCCCCTTCAGAATGATCTTGAGGCGCTGGTATTTATCGTCTCGTAGGGCTACACCAAGATAAGTGATTCTGGAATTAGATCTCCGTTTATCGCGGCGTCTCCGAGGACTGCTGTCTCTACGACTAGGTCTCTAAGAGCCACACGCAGCATTCTGCGCGTTCACAGCTCGAAGTTTAAGACCATAAAACGAGCACGTACTTGAGATCAAATATTGTTTCCCATTTAAAGAACTCATTAGATGTATCTCTTTACGACATACAGGTTTCAGTTGTCATTAAAGATTATAATACGGCCGATTCATTCATTTCCTTTCTTTCGAAGTCTAGACATTTAAGTGTATCATACCTCAAACGTCATAATATTTTCTTTCCTTTGAACCCGTCCATTACATATTTTTACAATACAATAAAAGTTTTGTAGGATTCATTCCTGATCACCTGAACCATTTTTTACTGAAATCCTTGACGAATTTCAGTACTCGTGATGACTGGGTGTTGTGTGCTGTCCTTAGGTTAGTTAGGTTTAAGTAGTTCTAAGTTCTAGGGGACTGATGACCATAGATGTTAAGTCCCATAGTGCTCAGAGCCAATTTCAGTACTGATAATGCAGCTAGATATTTTCTCCGCAGAACGAACTTGTTCCGCAATATTTCTCACTCTCCATTGCACTTTCCTAAGACATTACAGTAATTTTTCACTATTGAGCCTAACATTTCAGCAAAAGAACGAGTAGACGTAGTTTGTCTTCTAGGACAAACTTGTTTAATATGAGAGACACGATCAAGAAAACTCCCTATATTTATATACCGGGTGTCTCTTCTAACAAGGAAACTCCCCTCGCACCCTCCTCAGATTTAGCGGTAAACTGGTTCATTGGATAGCCCGTCAAAAGCTAAACACAGATCAAGCAAGAAATCAGGAAGAAGGTGTACTGAATTGTGAAAAAATAGAAGAAAAACAGAAACAGTGAATGGTCCACACTGAATATGTGCAATAACGAAGACATTAGTTGTCGTCGTGTCGTGATTGTGTGGTCACGGTGTTGGACTGCGAAGAGGGAAATCTGGGTTCAAATCTCATACGGTTCCAATTTTTTTCCAGAATTACACACTTTCCGCCCAGTCATTGACGTGTCTGTTCGCTGTACTCAAATTTGCGTGTATGTCAGTTTGCAACAGCGACGTGTAACGAAGGGACCATAGATGTACGTACTTCCCATTTTTTCTACACAGGTATCACATGTGATGCCCCTGGCGTTCCGTTTTGGACGTTTTGACTCTTGAATTCCTTCGTTATAACATAGTTCACACCCGTTTATTTTTTTGTTTTTATTTCTGTAAGAGGTCCATGTAGCATCTCACCTGCTGTCACTATTCATCACATTCACTTGCGATGGTAACATATTCTTACCACGTGACTCATATTCTGTGATGAATAGTGAAAGTTGGCGAGATGCTGCACAGACCTCTCACAGAAATGAAAAGAAAGAAAGTAAACGGGAGTGAACTATGTTACAACGAAAGAATTCAGGAGTCAAAACGTCCAAAACGGGACGTAGGAGGCATCACATGTGGAACCTGTGTAGAACAAATGGGAAGTACGTATGTATGGAGGTCCCTTCGTAACACGTCTCTGTTGTAAACAGACATTACGGCACAACAATACACAAATTTGAATACAGCGAACAGAAAAGTCAATGAGCGGACGGAAAGTTTGTAATTCTGCGGAAAAAAAGGAAATTTGGGACCGTGTGAATTTTGAACCCGGATCTCCCCCACCGCAGTCCAAAACCGTGCCCACACAACCACGACACAACGATAATTAACGTCAGTCGGTACTGTACATGTTCAGTTTGGACCGTTCGCTGTTTCTATTCTTCTTTTTTCCACAGTTCAGTACACATTCTTCCCGTTTTCATGCTTGATCTGTGTTCAATTTTTGATGGGCTATCCAATGGGCCAGCATACCACCAAATCTGTGTAGGGTGCGATGGGGAATTTCTCTGATGTTTCAGCAGATATTACCAGTTTCTATTTTTTGCATTGTTGAGCTGGAGTCAGCCCCAACAATTCCTGCTCGTCAGGTCTTCCATGCGACACCTACTGTCATCAGAAAGTGCCAATTTATTTCCCAGTAAAAATAAAACTGTTTTTAAATATGGATTTTATGTGCCTACTCGACAGAGTGCTCCAACAGTTAGTCTAGTCCGATGTTCGTTTCATCCCTGTGTACAGACAGGGACAGTAAAACGCGAAGAAGAAACAGCAATCCATCAGAGACTTAGCAGCACTACCTGCTTGGCGGTAGCAATCAGCGATGGCCAGGGCGGTGCTATCGCTGCAGTAGTAGGCCTACTGCTTAATCTTCCAGTTTTACTCTCCCTCGTGATAAATATCGATAAAAGAAATGTTGCGCTAGACTAATCTGGGACTGCTCCGTCAACTGGACAAGTAAATTTCAGACTTAAAAATCATTTTGTTTGCAATGGGACTCAAATCGACGCTTCTAGTCGATACTGGATGTCGCATGAAACACTCCATGATCACTATTTGTTTGGGTTGAATCCAGCTTCAAAATGCAAGAACGAAATTGCAAATACCTGCTAAAATACCAGAGAAAATGCGCCTGACGACTCTTAGGAGAGACATGGCGCGTAGCGCATGTCATTAACGAAGCTTTGTATGCAAATTTTGAGAATTCTTTGGCGAACATGAAAAATATGTGTTGTTTTTTGCGAAGGGGAGGTGAAAGTAGTGAGTGGACTGCAATGAAACTTATTATTCAGCCTTATTTGCTGTTGTTGCTTTTTTCTCTGGCGCTTTGGCGTATTTACAATATTTACTCGTTAATTGTACTCCACAAAAACGAAAAAAAGAATGTTTTCTGATTTAACGATAGCTAAATATTGCTAAATATTCCTGAAAGATAAAAACTTTGCGACGGATCCATAACTTTGCATTTGGCGGATAGTGCTGTAACCTTACTAAACTATTCCCGCAAGATACTCGACCGTCCCCGCTTCTGCCAGAACTTCTGTCCTACTTTTCAGCCATCCCAGAAGCTCCCCTACATACCTTGTCTGGAAACAAGCACTAGGCTGTGGCTCAATTTTTTTCCCGCTATATTCTTTCTTCCCAGGGTTCTAGTCCTGCAAAATATGCAGAACAGTTATCATGATATCTGAAAAGTAGGAGAGAGGCGTTTCTAGATTTTAAGTTGTTAGCACGGGTCATAAGTCGTGCCTATATAACTGAATTGGTGAAACAATACTAAGAAAGGCGAACTACAGGCATACAGTTTTCTGCCTGGAAGTTTCAAAACGGCGCACTCTTCGAAAAAGTTAAATGATTCTGTGAGGACTTCAAATTTTCTTTAGCAACCCACATTGCACGGTATCTACTACTTTTTTCAGTTGGTTAGCTTCTTTGGTTCACTTTACTAACGAGTGAGTGATGTATCCTTCTTTCTGCCTCTTTGACTTCGGCTGAACTCTTTCATATTTGTTAAAATGTCAACAGATTGAGGTGGAGTCTTGCAAATAATGTCGAATTCTCCTTCTCTTTTTGTCATGTATTGCTCATTTTGTACTACACATTCTTAGAAGGTAAGTCCAACTTCACAAAATAATAAATCCAAACATATTATATATATGTTCCACATTTCCTCTTAATCCATTGGACCGATTTCAACCAGACTTCGTACGCGTATCGCTTACTGTCTGCAAATCACTGCTGTGGGGGTAAGAACCTTCTACCTACCAGATGGGTGAAGGCGGGGATGAAAAAGCAGTGTAGTCCACGATGCGCAAATAGCCAGGCTATATTCATCCCGTATTTGAGAATGAAAGACTTACATCAAACTTTACACATAATTAAAAAGCTTTACGAAACTTTTTCTCGCTAACAACACCCACAAACTGATGAAAGGAAAAAAAAGTTTATCGCTAACTAAATTTTCGCTGTTCATGCAAAAAACTGCCGCATGAAGATAATGTTTTAATTTATTGATTCTTTATTACTAACTGTTCCGCAGCTCGTGGTCTCGCCGTAGCGTTCTCGCTTCTTGAGCACAGGGTCCCGTGTTCGATTCCCGGCGGGCTCAGGGATTTTCACCTGTCTCGAGATGACTGGGTGTTGTTGTGTCGTCTTCATCATCATCATTCATCCCCATTACGGTCGGAGGAAGGCAATGGCAAACCACCTTCGCTAGGACATTGCCTAGTACAGCGGCGTGGGTCTCCCGCATCGTCCCCTACGCTCTGTCAAGGAGTATGGGACTTCATTATCATCAATACTAACTGTATTCGCAGCACAATTTGCACACAGTATTCATACATACCACTGAATATACGAAAAAAAGTGCATACACTGATGAGCCAGAATTATTACCACCGACCTACTATCGATATAAACCCGTCCAGGCGATTGCAGCGTCACCTGGCGAGGAATAACTGCTAGTCAGACACAAGCGCGATGTATGTAGTTATCAGTGAGCGTGCTGTCCGTGTTTAGAATGGAGAAGGCGCGCGATCTATCTGAGTTTGACCGACGGAATATTGTAATGGCCCGGAGACTCGGCACGAGCATTTCGGAAACTGCACGACTTGACGGTTGTTCGAGGGCTGCTGTGGCGAGTACCTTCAACACGTGGCGAAACCAAAGTGAACCCACGTCCAGACGTCGGGGGGGGGGGGGGGGGGGGCTTGCGTGGCCACACCTCATTACAAATGTTGGACGTTGTAGGCTGGGCAGATTGGTGAAGCAGGAGAGGCGGCGAGCTGTGACGGAACTAGCACCAGGCTAATGCTGGGCAGAGTACAAGTGTGTCTGACCACGCAGTGCACCGAACACTCCTAACGGTGGGTCTCTGCAGCCGACGATCTATGCATGTGCCAATGTTAACACCACAGCATCAGCAACTACTACTGAAATGAGCACATGACCATCGGCAGTGCACTTTTCCGTAGTGGCAGAGCTTTGCATGGTCTGACGAGTCCAGATTTCTTTCTCATACCAATGGGAGGGCGCGACACCTTCATCTTCCAGGGAGACAGCCCCTTGACACCTCTGCTGTGGGACAGAGGCAAGCTGGTGGCGAATCAATTATGCTCTGAGGAACATTCATGTGGGCACCCTTGGATCCAGCGGAGCTCGTGCAAGGCATCTGGATGGCCAAGGAGAATCGTACACTGGTTGCAGACCAGGCCACGTATACCCCTTCATGACGATAATCTTTCCCAATGGCAGTGGTATTTTTCAGCTAGATAATGTGCCATGTCAGAAGGCCAGGAATGTGATGGAGAGTTTCGAGAAATACACTGGCGAGTTCCAGTAGATGTACTGGACCCCAACCCGCTAGATCTGAATCCGATCGAACACATGTGGGATGTGATTGAACGTGGCGTCAGAGCTCATAGCTCCCCTCCTCGGAATTTATGAGAATTACGTAACTTGTGTGTGCAGATGTGGTGCCCACTCCCTCCAGAAACCTAACAAGGCCTCACTGCTTCCGTGCCACGAAGTGTCGCCGCTGTTATCTGTGCCAAAGTTGGACATACCGATTATTATGTAAGTGGTCATAATGTTCAGGCTGATAAGTGTATACCATTGTACGACGCCTACACTGAAGAGCCAAAGAAACTGGTAAACCTTCCTATTATCGTTTAGGGATCCCGCAAGCACGCATAAGTGCCGCAATACGACGTGGCATGGACTCGACTAATGTATGAAGTAGTGTTGAAGGGAACGGACACTATGAATCCTGCAGGGCTGTTCATTAATCTGTAAGAGTACGACGGGGTGGAGATCTCTTCCGAACAGCATGTTCCAAGGTATCCCAGATATGCTCAATAATATTCATGTCCAGGGTCTCTGGTGGCCAGCGGAAGTGTTTAAACCCAGAAGAATGTTCCTGTAGCCACTCTGTAGCAATTCTGGACGTGTGGGATGACGCATTAGCCTGCTAGAATTGCCCAAGTCCGTCGGAATGCACAGTGGACATGAATGGATGCACGTGATCAGACAGGACGCTTACGTACGTGTCACTTGTCGGAGTCGTATCTATATGTATAAGGGTTCCCATATCACTCCTACTGCACACGTCCCACACCATTACAGAGCCTGCACCAGCCTGGACAGTCCCCTGCTGACACGTAGTGTCCCTGGATTCTTGAGGTTATCTCCATACCCGTCCACATCCATCAGCTCGATACAATTTGAAACGAGATTCGTCCGACAAACAACACGTTTCTAGCCATCAACAGTCCAATGTCGGTGTTGACGGGCCCAGGCGAGGCGTAAAGCTTTGTGTCGTGCAGTCATCAAGGGTATACGAGTGGGCCCTCGGCTCCGAAAGCCCATATCGATCATGATTCGTTGAACGGTTCCTACGTTGACACTCGCCGATGGTCCATCACTGAAATCTGCAGCAATTTGCGGAAGGGTTGCACTTCTGTCCCGTTGAACGGTTCTATTCACTCATCGTTGGTCCCATCCTTGCAGGATCTTTTTGCGGCCACAGTGAAGTCGGAGATTGATTATTTTACCGGATTCCTTATATCACGGTACACTCGTGAAATGGTCGTACGGGAAAATCCCCACTTCATTGCTACCTCGGAGATGCAGTGTCCCATCGCACGTCCACCGACCATAACACCACGTTCAAACTCGTTTAAATCTTGATAACCTGTCATTGTAGCAGCAGCAACCGATCTAACAACTGCGCCAGACTCTTGTTGTCGGTGTTGCCGACCGCAGCGCGCTATTCTGCCTGTTTACATAGCTCTGTATCTGAATGCGCATGCCTATACCAGTTGCTTTGACGCTACGATGTATATTCCCAATATACAAGTCAGAGAATAGCATCACTTTCTAATATCCATCGCTAGGAGTGATCTACATGAGTAATAGTGGCTAAAGTGATGAACATTGTAGCAAAATTGCTGGCTATCAGTCGGCTTCAACCTCAGGAAGAGACAGGCTAAAATCCTCTAGAAATAGGACAGCGAACAGTCCTAATCTATGCAGTTAGACTAGCATGTATTTCTCATCCGATGTAAATATCTGCGCTATATGATCAAAAGTATCCGGACACACCCCAAAAACATACGGTTTTCACATTAGGTGCTTTGTGTTGCCACCTACTGCCAGGTGCTCCATATCAGCGACCTCAGTACTCATTAGACATCGTCAGAGATGAATGGGGCGCTCCGCGAAACTCACGGACTTCGGACGTGGTCAGGTGATTGGATGTCACTTGTGTCATACGTCTGTGCGCGAGATTTCTACAGTCCTAAAAATCCCTAGGTCCACTGTTTTCGATGTGATAGTGAAAGGGGAAACGGGAAGGGACACATACAGCACAAAAGCGTATAGGCCGATCTGGTCTCTTACAGGGACCGCCGACAGTTGAAAAGGGTCGTAATGTGTAATAGGCAGACATCTATCCAGACCATCCACACGAACTCTAAACTGCATCAGGATTCACTGCAAGTACTATGACAGTTAGGCGGGAAGTGAGAAAACTTGAATTTCATGGTCGAGCGGCTGGTCATAAGCCACACATCACACCAGTAAATGCCAAAAGACGCTTTGCTTGATGTAAGGAGCGTAAACATTTGACGATTAAACAATGGAAAAACGTTGTGTGGAGTGACGAATCACGGTACACAATGTAGCGATCCGATGGCGAGATGTGGGTAAGGCGAATGACCGGTGAACCTCATCTGCCAGCGTGTGTACTGCCAACAGTAAAATTCGGAGGCGGTGGTGTTATCGTATGGTCGTTTTTTTCGTGGAGGGTGACATATCACATAGGTGCTACAAAATTAATACACTCGCCACACAGTTTCATCTTAAGTGAATAATAACAGCTTTTTCACTCGTAAAACGTTGCTTCCAAACCAGTTTAGCCAATTTGACAACTACTCATGTTTTATTTAAGATTACTTTCTTGTCTTTTAAAATAAACATGACTACACAGACTGTCTTAGTGTTAATGTTTATTAGAAGAACTCTTCTTTGTACCCTGTGTTGTTTTCCCGATCGTTGCTGACTGTCATAGGTCCTAATAACTGCTTACATAGTTATTTCGTAACTGCCTACATAGTAATTTACTGCCATACGAACTACGTGTAAGCGGAACCGAACCAACTGCCGGTTGAAGTTCCCTCTCTAATACTAATATCCGTCCGTCAGTTATGTGATGAAAGTAAATATTATTCGAAGGCTGCATTGACAATAATTGGTAGCTGTAACGTAAAAAGCGTCCTCGGTCTGGACGCAGCTATCATGGTAAACAAGGCGCCTGAGAACAGCACTTGACCATATGAGATATCATTAAATTTCTGCTTGTATGTCATTGAATTCTTTTCCTCATTGTCGGGCGTAATCTGTGTTGATTGTATGCAGCGAAATATAACTTGTGTCGAAAGGGGGAAATATGATGGTAGGATAAACCTCTGATTCAAACAGTCAAATCGATAGCGATGGCTCTGAGCACAATGGGACTCAACTGCTGAGGTCATTAGTCCCCTAGAACTTAGAACTAGTTAAACCTAACTAACCTAAGGACATCACAAACATCCATGCCCGAGGCAGGATTCGAACCTGCGACCGTAGCGGTCTTGCGGTTCCAGACTGCAGCGCCTTTAACCGCACGGCCACTTCGGCCGGCATCGATAGCGATGGGAAGACTGATATGTAGGTTCAAATGGCCCTGAGCACTGTGGGAGTTAACTTCTGAGGTCATCAGTCCCCTGGAACTTAGCACTAGTTAAACCTTACTAACATAAGTACATCACACACATCCATGCCCGACGCAGGATTCGAACCTGGGACCGTAGTAGTCGCGCGGTTCCAGACTGTAGCGCCTAGAACCGCTCGTCCACTGCGGCCGGCTTATATGTAGGTTCGAGCCCATGTATGACACCCAGTTTTAACACGACTCATGCTATTCTGTTTACGTGGTTACTCATGCTATTCTGTTTACATGGTTAAGACACTGTGACCCACAATCGCTCCAGCAGAGAGTGATGCGGAAAATTCTCTCTCCCACCTCATTTCATGTCTTGTTTAACTAAAAGGTGTAAGGTTAGCATCACTTGCATTCGAATGACCGCACGATGCTTCCATTTGCATCAGTGCGACAATGGAAACTCACCCTAGTGGAAAGATCGCACATCACTGCAACGAACTTCTATTTATGAGCATGTATTAGTTCTGTGAATCACTAAAAACAACCAGCAGAGCACTGATGCTGCTACAATGAAGCAACGCTCAAGAAATTTGTTTATATCGTGCTCCATGAACGCTGCTACATAAACTATTGGAACTTTGCTATTGACTGAAAAGTGCTCACTTAACTGTTTCAACTTCCATTCACTGCCAGCAGGAAACTTTATCTTGATCTGCATTACAAACAGCACATGGCTCAGAAATACCGTAATGTCGGGCTGTGTCAAAAATTTATGTCATTCCTTCTACATCTACTTCTAAATCCATACTCCGCAAGCCATCTGACGGTGTGTGGCGGAGGGTACTTTGAGTACCTCTATCGGCTCTCCTTTCTATTCCAGTCCCGTATTGTTCGCGGAAAGAAAGATTGTCGGTATGCCTCTGTGTGGGCTCTGATCTCTTTGATTTTATCCTATGGTCTCTTCGTGAGATGTACGTAAGAGGTAGCAATATACTGCTTGACTCCTCGATGAAGGTACGTTCTCGAAACTTCAACAAAAGCCCGTAGAGAGCTACTGAGCGTCTCTCTTGCAGTCTTCCACTGGAGTTTATCTATCATATCCGTAACGCTTTCGCTATTACTAAATGATCCTGTAACGAAGCGTGCTGCTCCTCGTTGGATCTTCTCTATCTCTTCTATCAACCCTGTCTGGTACGGATCCCACAGTGGTGAGCAGTGGGCGAACAAGCGTATTGTAACCTACTTCCTTTGTTTTCGGACTGCATTTCCTTAGGATTCTTCCAATGAATCTGAGTCTGGCATCTGCTTTATCGACGATTAATTTTATATGGTCATTCCATTTTAAATCACTCCTAATGCCTACCCACAGATAATTTATGGAATTAACTACTTCTAGTTGCTGGCCTGCTATATTGTAGCTAAATGATAAAGGCTCTTTCTTTCTATGTATTCGCAGTACATTACACTTGTCTACATTGAGATTCAATTGCCATTCCCTGCACCATGCGTCAATTCATTGCAGATCCTCTTGCATTTCAGCACAATTTTCCACTGTTACAATCTCTCGATATACTACAGCATCATCCGCAAAAAGCCTCAGTGAAGTTCCGATGTTATCCATAAAGTCATTTATATATTTTTTGAATAGCAACGGTCCTACGACACTCCCCTGCGGCACACCTGAAATCACTCTTACTTCGGAAGACTTCTGTCCATTGAGAATGACATGCTGCGTTCTGTTATCTAGAAACTCTTCAATCCAATTACACAGTTTGTCTGACAGTCCATATGCTCTTACATTGTTCCTTAAACGACTGTGGGGAACTATATCAAACGCCTTGCGGAAGTCAAGAAACACGGCATCTACCTGGGAACCCGTATCTGTGGCCCTCTGAGTCTCGTGGACGAATAGCGCGAGCTGGGTTTCACACGATCGTCTTTTTCGAAACCCATGCTGCTTCCTACAGAGTAGATTTCTAGTCTCCAGAAAAGTCATTGCACTCGAACATAATATGTGTTCCAAAATTCTTCAACTGATCGACGTTAGAGATATAGGTCTATAGTTCTGCACATCTGTTCGACGTCCCTTCTAGAAAACGGGGATGGCCTGTGCCCTTTTCCAACCTTTTGGAACGCTACGCTCTTCTACAGATAATTACTGCTGCCAACTGTTGGGAATAACTATGGAAATATCTGGAAGTCAATGGAGCAGTGCGCTGTAGCTCGAGACCACCAGAATACACGGATGTGGTTGGCTCGCTATATTCCACTGTATAATTGAATATTGTTATTGGTATTTTGCATGGTAATAATTGAATGATCATTCTACTATTTATTACAATAGAGAATATTTCGTAATTAGTTATTTTAGTTCATAAAATGAAGCCAAGTCTATATAGCACGTTTTGAAAATGGGTTCATATTTTTGAATAAATCTAAAATAATTTAAAAATTACGTAGGTGCATTATCACATATAAAGAAATTTCCTTCCTGCAGACAAAAATTAATGTCTGAAAGGGTTAAAGAAATGAGGATTTCTTAAAAATAATAATTTTTGTTATCAACTCAAATTCAGCATTTCAACGAAATGGCTGCAAAGGTCGGTATTTCATCTCATGGGAAGGTAAGCAACTGATACCTAATGTGCACAGATGTTGGTTCCAGGAGAGAAAGTAATACATTTACGATACATCTCGTTCAGCTACTCAGTTGCACTCTGAGGATGATGTTTAGTATGGGGGCGCTCAACTTCGCGGTCATCGGTGCCTGTACAAAGTCCCAGTTTTTACACAGTCCAATTTTTAAATCAATCCAATCTAGCAACTGTCACGAATGATGATGATGAAATGATGAGGACAACACAAGCACCCAGTCCCCGGGCAGAGAAAATCCCCAACCCGGCCGGGTTTGCCGGCCGTAGTGGCCGTGCGGTTCTAGGCGCTACAGTCCGGAACCGCGAGACCGCTACGGTCGCAGGTTCGAATCCTGCCTCGGGCATGGATGTGTGTGATGTCCTTCGGTTAGTTAGGTTTAAGTAGTTCTAAGTTCTAGGGGACTGATGACCTCAGAAGTTGAGTCCCATAATGCTCAGAGCCATTTGAACCGGCCGGGTTTCGAACCCGGGACCCGTGATCAAGAGGCAGCAACGCTAGCCATTAGACCACGAGCTGCGGACTCAGTTGCACTCTGAGTACCGAGATAAAATTTTTTACCAGAACACACCCCACGATCTGCTGACAGCGTAATACTTGGCACAAGATTCTCAGGAATTAATCACGTAACAACTTTTGGAGCATACCTGCTCTTGTTGGAGCATATTTTATACATGCATACAGCACATATAGTTTCCTAAGAAACCCTGCTATGAAGATGGATAAAGTGGCAATGTGTATTATCACCAAAATGTAGCAGCATTTAAGAGTGGCATCATAGTAAGAAACATCGACGGGAACGGTGTACCACGAAGACCGTCGATAGCATCAGCGGACGTATCAAGAGATGCCTTTACCTACGTAGAAAAAGTTCGTTTCCATCTTCAGAGGTATACCACTTTATCTTCCAGCAAGACAAAGCAATACGATACCACTGACTTACGGGATTTAAAGTTGTACACAAGGGACGTGGAACTACAGCCGTATACCAATGTTCGTCATATTTCATCTTTTTCTGGTAGGCGTTATTTTCTAGTACAGTGGGGAACCAAACAGCATGTCCAGAAGTCACCAGCAGAGGCTTACAGAAGAAAACACCGTCTTCTCTGTAAGACTCCATAGAGAATTCGTTGTATCTCAAGAGCAGGCACGATATTTTAGTACGTAATACACACATCTGCGTGATTACACTGCAATTGACACTTGAGTGTTTGGCACTTGATTCATAGAACCACTTCCAGGTTACTTCTCGACGATTCTAGTCTCTAAAACCACATGGTAAATATGGAAATAAATATGGGAATAAAAAAAAATACTTTGGCAGTCGGAGTCTCGTTGGTGACTCAGATTTCATGAAAAGATCTCGCTTCAACAAAAAGCCACTCCAACTCGCTTATAGTATCCGTAATCCCTGTCCCCCAATTTCACGATAACAGAAAACGAGCTATCCTTTTTTGAATTCTTCCGGTGTCTTCCGTGAGTCCTATCTATTAATGATCCCACTTCACGGGCAAGCGTAGTATAGGCCGTCTCTTTAGATTTCTCGCATCTTCTAAATCTTCTGCCAATAAAAGGCAGGTGTGCCACACAATATTTTCTATGTTACGGTTCCAGTTTAGGTTGTACGTAGCTGTGTTGCCTACGTATTTAGCTGAATCGACAAACTTTAAATTTGTGTGACTTTTAATTGAACAGAAATTTGATGGAATATTTTCGGTACTCATGTAGAGGAAATCAGACTTTCCATCGTGTAGGGTAAACTACCAATTTTAGCACCATGAAAATCTCTTTTTTTCAATTTGTTTTGTTCTTTTGATGACTTTACGAGATGGTAAACGAGAGCGTCATCTGTAATCAATCTAAAAGTGCTGCTCAGGCTGTCTGCTAACTCGATTTTATAGATTAAGGGCAGCAGAGAATGTACAACGCTTCCTCGATGAACCGCAGGCATCACTTATGTCAGTAGTGACATTAAATTGTTCCTTCGTACTAACAATGAAGCATCGTTTATAATAGGGCTACTTAACTGCAGATCATATGAAAAATTGATATTTTATTTCAAAGAATACGTGAGTGACTGAGCATAGATTCTTAAATGACTAAAAACCTAGTCTACGTCAGTAACAGAGCAGTGATGTGAAAACGAACTGGCAATTAATCCCGTATCTCGCATAAGTGCCTAAGCTCCTCTGAACTTCACTTAATGTCATTTCCACACCGTGCTGTTGTGTAACTACACGCAAAGCGAAGAACATTGTAGACAATGAGAAACAGATCTGCAACTCCTGTGGTGATAAGTAAAACACACAAATAGTCGAATGAAGTCTGGAAGCCATCAGTAAACAGAGCAGATTGAAGCGTTGTTAGAGGTTTATGGTGAACTATGAGACGTGGCAATACGGGATACCTCTTACTGCGATGAAAAGAAATATCATAAAAAATAGGAAACTCTCTGCCGACCGGCAGTTTTTAAATGACAAACGAGTTTGCACGAGAAGCTTGCCTCGTCAGAAGGCGCAGCTGCTATAAGAACGAACATGGGAGTAGAATACACTTGATGAAACAAAAAAAAGTCTTTTATAGTGATACCGCAACATACCACATTACGATTAGCAGTTTCACTTAATACTATAAACAGGATACTTAGTGCGTTTTCGCAGGGATATAGTTTTGACGACTTCAGTAGAAATATTTACCATGTTGCTATTTTAGTCAAGTCTGTATCTAAAGTTTTGGAAACAGGTGAAAATCGAATGGGGCCAACTAAGATGAAGTATGGTAGATGATCGACGACACCGAACGCAAGGCGTCCGATAATTGCAGATGTCGCACCCCTCGTGCGTGGTCTGCGATTGTCATTCTGAAGCAGAGGGTGCTCCATGTGTGGACGAACTCCTCGAAATCACGCTTTCAGTCTTCTGAAGGTCTCTCACGCACCACCATAGTTACGTCACACACCGCCACGTCACACGCTTCAATTCGGAGCCCTCTAGCGGCGGCGCATTGTAACTAGGGACAGCGAAGCGGTAAAGTCGACCATGTAATGTGTGTGACCTGTAATATCTTAACCAATATCAAGAAAAGAATAAAAAAAATAGGGGACATAACGCTTCAATAGGTCCTCGTAGGTAACGCTTATAGATGTCGAAATCGAGAAACGCGTGCGTACGTACGTAAATTTAGATTTAGATGTGGCAATGTAAGCTGCTTACAGATTTCCCATTGGTGGAACACTGATAATTGCTTTCGAATATGGAATTCATCTGGCTAATTGAGGGTTTCTTTTTGTTATTTTTTTGTTTTAGCGCCCAGTCAGTCATCAAAGTTAATGTTATGTACTTTCCTCTCAGTGCTGTTTGGACATAATTTCCGTTTTTCTGTTCCTAATCGTCGAGTGTAGTGCCTTACTTGGGTTACTGGTTTCTTGACTATGCATTTCAGCGTTAGATCGAAACAAATGGCATCATAACGGGTTTCAGCTTATTAACAAGTCATCATCACATGGTCTGCTCAAAAAGAAAGAGAAGGGAGAGTAGCAAATACTGGGAAACTGAATTACAAATCCAACTAATTTCTGTACAAAACCATACTTTTACATAGTTGCTCGTCAACTGAGCAGGCCTGAGAATGCGCTCACGATGCAAAAATATCTGCGCACTGATTGTTCGAAATCGCATTTGACGGAGTAGTATAATGTACCTCCTACATAACAAATATAAGATTAAAATTATTTTACAAGTGGGAGCCGACAGAAAAATGAGCTCCAACAAACTAAAAGGCAAAGAAAAAAGAACAGAAGTCACATCATAATAGATCATAAAATAACTTGAGATAAGACTTTATTATGCAAATTTTGTTATTTTAAAAACTGTTGCGGATATTTTTTTGGTTTCGTAGAAGTGCCCTTGAAATGATACATATCGAGGTACTGAACGACGCATCCTTCGAGGGCGTGCTGAAAATTAGTGCTTCCGATATTTTTCTTCTGGTCTCAGTATCGACATCTCATGCATGTTACTTGGACGACTTTGCAGCTCCACTGACGCAAGTTGCAACCCTCTGCCGGTAGAGGGCTCCGTATTGCAGAAGAACGTGCCTCCAGTCGAAGTCCACAGAATAATGAAAGATGTGTACGGTGATGATTTTATCGACATTAGCAATGTGCAACGTTCGATTGTTCGTGCTAGTAAAGAAGGAAACAATGGTGTTAGCCTCAGCGTGTGTGACAGAGCTCTGAGTGGACGAGTGTGTTCGGCAACCGACGACACTCATCGGAATGAGGCTGATGAATTCATCAGAGAAAATCGTCGGGAAACACAGGCATAGCTCTCAGGTAAACGTGGTATATGACGAGAGCGTATACAGGCTGCAGAACTGCGGTGCAGAAAACTGTGCGACGTTAGCTGCCTCGAATGCTCATCCCTGACGCGAGACAAGAGGAGATTGGACATCTGCAAACCATTTCTTTTGCGTTTCGAGCGTGAGGGTGATGGGTTCCTTAAGAAAATTGTGACAGACGATGAGATCTGGTTTCACCATTTTGACCCCGAAGATAAGAAAGAATCAATGGAGTTTCTACCACAAAGGATCATCGACGCCAAAAACGTTCAAGATGTCGCCATCAGCAGGCAGACTCAGACTCACAGTGTTCTGGGATGTTCAAGGTGTGGTCCATTCGGGATTCATGCCTATCATAAATTATCAGCATACTGCGCCCCTCACAAAAAATGAAAGCACTAATTCCAAGAGTTCGTCCACATGTGAAGCGCCCTCTCCTCCAGCACGACAACGCCTGACCACAACAAGCGCTGCGACATCTGCAACAATCCGACGCAAGGGTTTACTGTCATCGATCATCCTACATGCAGTCCCACTTCGCCCCATTCGATTTTCATTGTTTCCAAAACTTAAAGAACACCTTCGCAGGCTTTGCTTTGATAGTGATGAAGCAGTGCAAGTAGAGGTGAGGTTTTGGCACCCTCAAACAAACTCAAACATTCTACAGTGATGATATCAACAAACTGGTCTCTCCTTGGGAGAAATGTGTTAGTTGCCCGGGTGACTACGTAGAGAAGGGACTACGCCAACATGACGGACAATGTTAATGAAGTTTCTACTATTTGAAAAGTTTTAAGAATTTCCACATGGAAAATTCGAAGGTATTACTTTTCAACAAGCCCTCGAATTCCACGTCTTTTTTGTTTTGCTTTATTATTACCAACGCTACCACGTTCTCGCTACATCGTAAGATCCGCCAGTCTTTCCGTTGTAAAATTTCGTACCATGACTGAAGCAATGAGGTGCAGTGAGGTTGCAAGTTCCGTAGTAAGTTCTACCAGGTTGAAGAAGCCTGTGATGATTATTCCGAGGAAGAAAAGTGGTAACACGTCGTTACGTAACAAGGCCGGTATCCTTCTCCATTCTTTCGCAGTCCGAGCATGTGTTGATAATGACCTCGTGGTGGACGAGAAGTGAAGGCTCTATCTCCGTTCCTTCTTTTGAAACAACATCACCTTGGTATGTCTGGGCTGAAACGCCGCAGTGTTGCAGCTAAGCAATGAGTCCGTGCCGCAGGTCTCGCGCCTCCTCTGACACACGCAGCTAGCACACTTGTTCGATCGCTCTCGTACGGAAATAGCCTCGTTGTCATTCTGCCTTGTATGCAAGCTACACTGCCCGTTTCCCGTTCTGACACAGTGCTTACGTCATGGCCTTACAGTATATCATCTGATACTGTGTCGCCATACTAACCTTTTTGAATCGCAGTTAGACAACTATCTACCTCTAACGAATTCACTTGGGAATTCTGCATTCGGTTGCACTTCTAATCGAACTTGATTCGGCTGCACTTCTAATCGAAAGATCGTTTGAATTATAGTGTGATTAACTATGAAAAAGCAATAATTTTCCTAGTAATCACACACAAATAAGAAACACGCATGAAAGGGTACAGCACACCTGCATTTTACGAACTTTTCGGTGGATTGACACAAATTAAAATCAGCTAACTATTTTAAATATAACTCTTATTACTCCTGCATACACTCACTGTCAAAATGTCTCCGAATAGTCATTTATTTTCAGTGTCAGCCATGAAACTAAATGGCTGCAGTGCCTACCCTTTTCCCTAAAGCAAAATTTAAGTTTGGAATTACTTCAAGGATGGAAAGCTACAAAATATGCATTGAATTTTTAGGTCGAACGCGAATTATGCTAATTACTTCCACCTACTCGTACATAACAGCTTTTACGACGTCATAAATACTATTTTATACTATTATGTTTTAGGATCTCCTGTCTCATTAGACAACATATCTTTTCTCGGAACCACCTAAAGTGGTTATACCTAAATCATAGAAAAATGAAACACAAAGTAAATTGATGCCAGAGAAAGTGCCTTTTATAATCTTCTTGTGCTGGTTAAAAAAAAAAAGGTTCAAATGGCTTTAAGTACTATGCGACGTAACATCTGAGGTAATCAGTCCCACAGACTTAGAACAACTTAAACCTAACTAACCTAAGGACATCACACATCATTGTCCGAGGCAACATTCTAACCTGCGACCGTAGCAGCAGTGCGGTTCCGGACTGAAGCGCCTAGAACCGCATGGCCACACAGGCTGGCTTTCCTGCAACTATCAATGGTTATTATGTATACCACTGATTATCCCCAATTTAAGTGTGAGTTAGGTTATAAACAATGTTAACTGAAGAACATCATGTGTGTGATGTCCTTAGGTTAATTAGGTTTAAGTAGTTCTAGGGGACTGATGACCTCAGATGTTGAGTCCCATAGTGCAAGGAGCCATTTAAACCATTTGAAGCGCCTAGAACCGCTCGGGCGTGCTGGTTTCAGCCTCGATCTTTAATGTCCACTTTGTTACATTTTTTAACACCTCGATTTCGATGATGCATTAAAATACAGTAGTATGAATCAATCTCTTATTAAGAGTTTTATATTGGTAGCGTCCAGCTTATTTGGTAGAACATTGCGTGCTGAAGAATTCGTCTAGAATCTTACGGAGTTAGTACACAAAATATAATGGTTTTTTGAAAAGTGATTTTGGGAAACATGCTCACAAGGAACCATCACCAATTCGACCTCATATTTTAAGGAGAAAAGAACACAGTTGCAGAACATCAGCGCCAGCAATCGATACAGCGCGAAAGTTTGTGCCATAACAGTGTTAGTACACAGTTATCATCTTTTGAATTTACAGCTTTTAAACTTCGCGCACACTGACTGTCTGTCATTCGCTCTCCCCCAAGACACTCAAATAGTCGGATTACATTCATTCAAAATTTGAGAATTAGAGCGCTTGGTGACTTTCAATCAACTTTAGACATATTTTCAATCCTTTTAGAGGCTTTTTAATTTTATTATTTGTCTATTATCAGTTCTATTGGCAACACATTTTGCAGACAGTATTTACATATACCACAGAATGTACTTTCAAAAATACGATGTATCATAGTACGACACAGTTAAGGCGACATGACGTCATAAGTACTGAAATGTGTGCAAACTAAACTGCAGGACAAAATTCTTCTTTTTATAATAAATCTTCAGATGCTTAGGTTTATTCATTTTCACACAGCAACTTGATTTTTGATTTACAATTTGATCATGCCAGTCACGTTAAAGAAGAAATGCAATGACATTTCTTGCACGAGCTTCACTTGACAAACTACTCACTCTGACATCTATTAACAATCGACATTACGAACACGAATCTCGTATTCACTGCTCTGTACAGTTCTTCCGCCCGGCTACAGAGGGGAGGAGCCAGTGACAAACAGCCAGGGCAAGCGAAGTTTAAAAGCTGTACATTCGGAAGGCTGTAACTGCTTACTTTCAGAATTATGGCCCAAATATTCGCGCGGGGACAAATTTTGGTGCTGATATTGCAAGTATGCTTTTTCCTCCTTAAAATACGTATGTAAATTAGATTAGTCCACTATGATCCTGTTTCCTGATCCCAGAAGAAAACTCTTCAAACATATTTAGAGTACGTGAGTACGTGTTACAAATAAAACATGAGACGGAATACTAATGCAGTTTTCACAGTTATTGAGGACTGTACAAAGTAACATATATGATGCTAAATTATTCTTACCAGTTCAAATATCGTCTAAAGAACGAGAAAGGAAGTGCACTGGAACACAAGTCAAACAGCTTTCTGCGATCGCTTTGCAATGAACACTACCGTAGAAGCCGTGCGAAGTAACCGTGCGCTCTGGGGGCCTTGCCATGGTTCGCGCGGCTCCCCCCGTCGGAGGTTCGAGACCTCCCTTGGGCACGGGTGTGTATGTCGTCCTTATCGTAATAAAGTTAGATTAAATAGTGTGTAAGCCTAGGGACCGATGACCTCAGCAGTTTGGTCCCAAGAACTTACCACAAATTTCCAAAACTACCGTAGAAACTGCCCCTATTGTAACGTTAGCATATACGTACTTGCAATCATTCATGAAACATGCGCCGTGTAACATCCATCAATAACATCATAATACGTGCAGAACAGAGGATTGAATGATCTTGTCTCTAAGCCTCTCAGCCCTCAAAAACCATTTCAGATTATGTGTACATCCGTCAGTTCCCATTCTTGGCCACTTGAGAACAGTAAATGCAATGGCTGTTATGTTCGAGAATAAATCGTCACTACTCAGAAAAAAAAACACAACCCCATTACATAGATGTAAAGCATGATGTGCCTCCCGTCAATACCTTCAGGCCTTCTGTTGTTCAGGGGCGTAGACGACTGGCCCACATGCGTAGAGTCTTTGAAGGACAATTTGATTTGATGTTAGGCATTTTGTCGCTGTTGACTTGCGTTCTTCGCCACCCCCCCCCCCCCCCCCCCCCCACCGTTCAAACTGCTTGCGAACGTGTGGCATTGGTAGGCCTTTACTGCAGCTAGTCGTGGAACTTTTCCCTTCAATGAAATCGCGTTGTCTGAAAAACGGAATAAAATAAAAACGTAACCATTTTACACCAACACTTGAACGAGAGAAATTGAGAATCAACCCATCTCTAATATATGACGAGACCAACCTCTACCGCCAAATTCTGAGAAACTGGTCAAGGTTGCTGAAAGATAAACTTTAAGCTTTGTTACAAGACTTCAGTAGGTATTGTTGTAATGCAGGAGTTACGCCTTTTTCCTTCTAATTTTGAACTGATTTGTCCAGCCATGAGTGCCTAAAAATTTAACGGTCTCTAAGGCGCAACTTGGATTTTTTTCTTTGTAAATGATAACAGAAGTGATAAGAGAAAGTAAAAAATCCTAGGGCCATCTGCGGAGTGAGCACTAGATCTTTGGGTTTATAGTCTCGTTTATAGTCTCACATTTTCACCACGTAGCTGCCGATCCTCGCCATGGTAAATAACTGCGTATTCTAGTGCGGGAAATACTTACTCACCAGAGATTCAATACAGCATAACGTGTTCAGTTTGTCACTTCAATTGCAGTAGTGACCACAGCATGTGAATTTGCTGGAGAGGTTTCAGAGGTGTAACACGACACTGGGCTCTGCCAATGAGCTTTTTTAGTGATGGAATTGTGAAGAAATATCGCCACAAAATCACCAAAGTAAAGCATCTCTTGACAGAATTAAAAACTGACTGGTAGAAACAAAAAGGAATTGAGACCCGAGACATTTGCAGACATCGTGTATAACCACATTCAATACGCTCTTTGCAAACTGCACGTGTTATAAAAGCGTTAGACATAAATGTGACTGTTGCAGAAGACTTCTATCGCAGGACTCAGGAAAAGTAATCGGAAACAACAGGAGAATCCGGCGATGAGAGATAGAATGCGTCTTTTATTATCATGCTGCTACCCTGCACAACGAGAAAGCGAATTAGCTTAGAATGGTGTACACTACGTCGTTATTAGACCCTGTGGGAGCAGTGCAAGAAGCTTTTGTGGGCAGCCGAGCGTCGAAACGTTCTGCAATGAGTTTTTGGAGAATTGGTGAATGCCTGGCGACTTGAATTTTTCTATGTGTGTGCTGACAACACTGGAGTTAGTTGCAGGCTGTGTGATCATCTTGCGACTGTTTTTCCTCGGTTTTGACTCGGACATTTGCTTCAGATACGTGAAACAATGAACAAACATATTTACAAAAATACTTTCCTACGCTACCCTCAAGCGGGTTTTTTCTATGACAGTCTCTCTTTGCAGGGCAATGGTAACTGCGTCGGAGCTCAGTGAGAGATAATCATTTGTTGCTGATTGACGAGCTTGATTAGACCCCTAATTCAGCCCCAACGAACTCGCTGTAATGAACCTCATGGAATCGTCGTTGAAATGAGCGTGAGTTTTCCACTACTTTCGCCAGTGATTTGCACAGACCTTGTCTTTACATTGCATTGTAATGTCCTTCAAACATCGTAATGTACAAGTGATATGCAGACACTGTGTAAGTCATTGATATACACTGAAACGCCAAAGAAACTGTTGTAGGCATGCATATTCAAATACAGGGACATGTAAATAGGCACAATACGGTGCTGAATTCGGCAACGCCTATGTGAGACGACAGTTACCAGGCGCAATTGTTAGATTGATTACTGCTGCTACAATGGCAGGTTATCAGGATTTAAGTGAGTCTGAAAGTGGTGTTACAGTCGGCGCACCAGCGATGAGACACAGCATCTCCAAGGTAGTGATGAAGTGACGATCTTCCCGTGCGACCACTTCACGAGTGTACCGTGAATATCAGGAATGTGGTGAAACATCAAATCGCCGACATCGCTGCGGCTGGAAAACGATCCTGCAAGAACGGGACCAACGACGACTGAAGAGAACCGTTCAACGTGACGGAAGTGCAACCCGTCCACAAACTGCTGCAGATTTCAATACTGGGCCATCAACAAGTGTCAGCGTGCGTACCATTCAACGAAACATCATCGAGATGCGCTTTTGGGGCCGAAGACCCACTCGTATACCATTGATGACTGCGCCCGTCAACACCGGCATTGGACTGTTGTTGCCCGGAAACATGTAGCCTGGTCGGACGAGCCTCGTTTCAAATTGCGTCGAGCGAATGGACGTGTACGGGGATGGGGACAACCTCATGAATCCATGGTTCCTGCATGTCAGCAGGCGACTATTCAAGCTGATGGAGGCTCTGTAATGGTGTGGGACGTGTTCAGTTGGAGTGATATGGAAACCCTGATCGTCTAGATACGTCTCTGACAGGTGACACATAAGTAAGCACCCTGTCTGATCATCTGATCCATTCATGTCCATTGTGCTTTCCAAAGGACTTGTGCAATTACAGCAGGACAATGCGACACCCCACGTCTCCAGGGTTGCTACAGAGTGGCTCCAGGAACACTATTCTGTGTTTAAACATTTCCGCTAGGCACCAAACTCCCCAGGCATGAACATTATTTAGCATATCTGGGATCTCTTGCAACGTGTTGTTCTGAAGAGCTCTCTACCCCCTCTTCTCTTACGGATTTATGGACAGCCCTGCAGGATTCATGGAGTCAACTGCCTCCAGCTCTACTTCAGACATAAGTCTGCACTTGTGCGTGCTCGCAGTGGCCCTACACGATATCAGGCGGGAGTACCAGTTTCTTTGGCTCTTCGGTGTATATGCCTCGAAGAGCTAAAATGACAATAACAAAATTTTGTCTCTCCCTGTGCGGGAATGACGAAGTGCGACTATGTGGGATATGGACAGTATATGACATGTGGAAGTTTGAATCACTCCGGTAGGCATGCACGGATAGCTGATGTGGACAAGCCGACTTATCGCTATAAGCGGGATATCCGGGTTCGAGTCGCGGTCCAGCCCAAATTTTCACGTGCCCCCAATAAAAATGAAAAGCTAACTCCAAACCGTGTTCGCTTTTGTGAATCGATTTCGTTGCCTCGTACATTTGAGACGCTCACTGCTGAAACCGTTGATATGTTTGACTGAAGCGACACAACCGTCCCATGTGGTGACAAAGCATATGCTCTCTTAACGCAGTACACACCGTCAGAGTAATGATCGTTTATCATTTTTCTAAAATATATTCAGATTAATTTATTTTTATATTTTGCTTCCCTGACGGTAATAAGACATCAGGGAACAAGGTTGATTGTAAAATAAGCAGGGATACAGGTGTAATCCAAGAAGTAAATGACAAAGTACAATGTATATTTAATTAGCGCGAGACGGCCAGTGATCTCCTCATGCAAATGCACACCGGGCTGGAACTCTTACGGAAGTCGACGAAATGCAGCGACTAATGAGGATAATGGGCAAGGGCCACTACGTTTGTATTGTGCGCTTAAGTTGAGAATTTGGGTCTGACTGGAGGCGTGCAGTCGGTCCGGATAGCTCAGTGGTATGCCGGCACGGTAGCTCAGCGTGTTCGGTCAGAGAGCTGGTTGGCCTCTGTAATAAAAAAACTGAGTGAAAGGGTCAGTAACGAACTTGAACGGATGTCATGTGACGTCCTCAACGATCAAACAACGATCAACAACGAACAAAATGAATGAAAAAAAAAAGTGGTCAGAGCATATGCCTAGTAGACAGGAGACCCGAGTTCAAATCCCAGTCCGGCGGAAATTTTCAACTTTTCACATTCATTTCGATCCATGCGCCCGCAGCCCAGGTCTCAGATTCGTGTCTTAAGAAAAATACTTCTTAGGAACTAAATGTGTTGACTTATTCTCGTTGCCGACGCTATTTACTGCACTGCGCTGAAAAAAAAAAAAAAAGAAAAGGTCATACAAACCAATACACACAACACACAAGGCATTCGCCAGAACCAGATCTGACTAGCGTAACTTACTGGCTGGTTGACATTGTGCTTTTACAGTACAGTACAGTTATCACGACACTATTTGTTAGCTGTGACGCCAAAACTACTTGCATTGCTTCAAATAGAATAGAAACGAATCTCGCATTCAGTGAATCAGAAATCTACTAAAAATTCTTCGGACATTTATCATTGTAACAATACCAAAAAGTGGTCCTACAATCTGAACACATCGAACCAATGTGAAAAACTTATTGTTTGTAACCTGGCATAGCATATCATAAGTACAGGAAGAGTCCAACATCACTTCCACCTGTCGTAACGTCCTTGGGAGACACGATGTTTGCTTCAGACACCATGTTAAAAATGCATAAGTTATTCCATATTTTTAATTGATTTGAGACAAAATCCGTTTCAGAAGATACAGTCACAAAAAAAAAAAAAAAAGGTTGGACATTTCCCAAATTTAGGTTCATCTAAACTGTCATTCGTAGAGCGATATTGCTTTCCTTCCGGCTGTTACAAACCGAGGACTTCACACACTAGCAATATAAAGCATCACGCTAAGTGGACCTCACATCCAACAGTTTTAAGCTGTAACTGTACAAAGGGTGCCACGAAAGTTTTGAAGTATAGCTTTATGTATTTAATTTTTTCGAAGTAATTTCCGCCACATTGAATACACCTCTCCGTCCTCTGCAACCAAACCCTAAACCAGTTCTCCCAAGTTTCTGTAGGGGGAAGGCACACTCGTTATCCCACGCCCTCAGGAGATCCTCATCACTTGGAAACTGCACTCCTTTCAGCTTTATTTTCACGAGCAGGAACAGTGCAAAGTCACAAAGAGTAAGGTTTGGAGTGTAAGGAGGGTGCTGAAGAAGTTTCAGTCCTGCACTCTGCAAGTATTCGGTGCATGATTTGGCGTGGTGAGGTGGACTGCTGTCGTGATGGAGGAACTCACTGTCCATTGCTGACTTTGGTCGCAGGTTCTTCAAAGATTGGATGACCTTCGGCAGGCACTGCTCAGTGTACCACTTAGCTGCGACTGGCTTCTGTGTGTCCGAAACAACAAGCTCCACAATTCCATTCGGTTTGAAAAAAACAGCTATCATTTCTTTACCGATCGGGGTTTTCTGACAGCTACGGGTATGTCGTCATCTTCAAAGACCTGAACTTTGTTTTCAATCTTGGTCGGCACGTCATGATACTACAGCCAGGTCTGTTCACCTGTCACGATGTTATTTACATATTGAGATTGTTCCTTAGAAAACGTCTTTAACATATTCCGGCACCAAGTCACATGTCGTGTCATCTGCTCTTCCGTCAGTCTCTGCGGCACCCAGAGACAATAAACTTTATTTACTTGCAAACGATCATGCAGAGCCGGCCACTGTGTCCGAGCGGTTCTAGGCGCTTCAGTCCGGAACCGCGCTGCTGCTACGATGGCAGGTTCGAATCCTGCCTCGGGCATGGATGTATATGCTGTCCTTAGGTTAGTTAGGTTTAAGTACCGGGTGATCAAAAACTCGGTATAAATTTGAAAACTGAATAAATCACGGAATAATGTAGATAGAGACGTAAAAATTGACACAAATGCTTGGAACGACATGGGGTATTATTAGAACCAAAAAAATGCAAAAGTTCACAAAATGTCCCACAGATGGCGCTTCATCTGATCAGAATAGCAATAATTAGCATAACAAAGTAAGACAAAGCAAAGATGATGTTCTTTACAGGAAATGCTCAATATGTCCACCATCATTCTTCCACAATAGCTGTAGTCGAGGAATAATGTTGTGAACAGCACTGTAAAGCATGTCCGGAGTTATGGTGAGTCATTGGCGTCGGATGTTGTCTTTCAGCATCCTTAGAGATGTCGGTCGATCACGATACACTTGTGACTTCAGGTAACCCCAAAGCCAATAATCGCACGGACTGAGGTCTGGGGACCTGGGAGGCCAAGCATGGCGAAAGTGGCGGCTGAGCACGCGATCATTACCAAACGACGCGCGCAAGAGATCTTTCACGCGTCCAGCAATACTTTGTTTTTTTTTCAGTTCTAATAAAACCCCATGTCATTCCAAACATGTGTGTCAATTTTTACCTCTCTATCTACATTATTCCGTGGTTTATTAAGTTTTCAAATTTATACTGACTTTTTGATCACCCGGTAGTTCTGAGTTTAGGGGACTGATGACCTCAGACGTTAAGTCCCATAGTGCTCAGAGCCATTTGAACCATTTGATCATGCAGAATCGAACGAATTCCTGGTGAGTTTAGCCCTGTCTGCTTATGGGTCACTCGCATGTCTTCGTCTAGCACGTTTCCTCACAGCATCAATGTTTTTGTCCGTAACCAATGATAGTGGCCGTCCCTTTCTCTCAGCGCCCTCCACAATGATGTAGGTAATCACCAGAGACACCTGTTGCTGAAGTGCGCGCAAGCTGATATTTGTGGGGCTTCACCCCAAGCCAGTCTCTCCTGTTGTTCTCCTCCTACCATGTCCCGTCTTGGAAAAGGCACTTTGCTTCCTAATACACTGAAGAGCCTAATATCGTGTATGGCCACAGCGAGCACGCAGAAGTGCCAAACACGACGTGGTATGGTTCTAAATGGTTCAAATGGCTCTGAGCCATATGGGACTTAACATCCGAGGTCATCAGTCCCCTAGAACTTAGAACTACTTAAACCTAACTAACCTAAGGATATAACACACATCCATGCCCAAGGCAGGATTCGAACCTGCTACCGTAGCGGTCGCGCGGTTCCAGACTGAAGCGCCTAGAACCGCTCGGCCACAACGGCTGGCACGTGGCAAGGACTCGACTTATGTCTGAAGTAGTTCTGGAGGCAATTGGCGCCATGAATCCTGCAGGGCTGTCCATAATTCCGTAAGAGAACGAGGGGGTCGAGATCTCTCCAGAACAGCTCATCCCAGATATGCTCAATAATGTTCATGTCTCGGGAGTTTGGTGGCCACCGGAAGTGTTTAAACTCAGAAGAGTGTTCCTGGAGCCACTCTGTAGCAAATCTGGACGTGTGCGTTATGGCACTGTCCTGCTGGAATTTCTCAAGTACGTCGGAATGCACAATGGACATGAATGGATGCAGGTGATCAGACAGGGTGCTTACGTGCGCGTCACCTGTCAGAGTCGTATCTAGACGTATCAGGGTTCCCGTATCACTCCAAATACACACGCCCCACAAAATTACAGAGCCTCCACCACCTCGAACACTCGCTTGCTCACATGCAGGGTCCGTGGATTCTTGAGGTTATCTCCATACCCGTACACGTCCATCCACTCGATACAATTTGAAACGAGACTCGTCCGACCAGGCAACATGTTCCCAGTCATAAACAGTTCAATATCGATGTTCATGGGCCCAGGTGAGGAGTAAAGCTTTTTGTCGTGCAGTCATCAAGGGTACATGAGTGACCCATCGGCTCGGATAGCCCTTATCGATGATGTTTAGTTGAATGGTTCGCACGGTGACATTTGTTGATGGCCCAGCACTGAAATCTGCAGCAACTTGTGGAAGAGTTGCACTTCTGTCACGTTGAACGATTTTCTTCAGTCGTCGATTCACTTCTTGCAAGATCTTTCTCCGGCCACAGCGAAGTTGGAGACCTGGTCTTTTATCGGGTTCCTGATATTCACGGTACACTCGTGAAATGGTCGTACTGGAAAATCGTCACTTCATCACTACCCCGGAGCTGCTGTGTCCCATCGCTACCACGTTCAAACTCACTTAAATCTTGATAACCTGTCATTATAGCTAACAACTGCACCAGACACTTGTTGACCTATATAGGCGTTGCCGACCGCAGCGCTATATTATGTTTTTTATATATTTCTGTATCTGAATACGCATGCCCATACCATTTTCTTTGGCGCTTGAGTTTATAACCCTCAACTCGAGCTTATCAGCTTCTTTTACGGTTTGGCTCGAAGATCTACACAGATAAGATCATCTCTGATCTTGAAATGACTGTGGTAACATCTCAGAAACAGTGCTGTGCAGAAGTGTCCTCTTTTCAACAACAAAAGAGACACTTCACATGCATTCATTTCAGGAATCTACAGGATTACTTTCAAGTAAACCTAGCCAAGCGTTACACTTCGACTTTTATCGCCTGTTGTGTAGTGCAATATAAGAGACAGATATTTGTACGTTCCCATACGGCCGTTAAGGGAGAAAGAGACCTCCATGGAAAAAAAAATGAGTTCAGTATTTCTGAATGAATGCCGTTGAAACTGAAACAGATATGAAAAAAACCTTCAGATAAAAGCACTATGGTTTTAACGAAAAAACTCTCCCGTCCCCCACCCTACTTTGTTTTCCAATTCGACATTTGACTAGTAGTAACATCGATAATGCAAAATTCCGTAATATATGACGAAGTACTATTCCAAAGACGCATTTGTCAGAAATAAGCTAGAAATATCTCAATATCACAGTACGCATGCCCGATATGTGTATGTTACAATGCTAGTTTCCATGTTGGATTGTTTGATAAGTCTTTCCCAGATAAGTATATTCTAAATGTATATTCTACATATGTTGTCCTATACATTTTTTTCTTTCAGATTTAGTAAATAATAAAACATCTTGGGTTATATTTGTGCTTTCCTTTCAGATTTTGCGAGTTTTTTCTTTTCAAGTTGAACGTTTCCCAGATATAGTTATGGGATATTTGAGATTGTTGGTACATTACTGTTATAACATTATCGTAAATCTGTACAGTATTGAGGAAGCACAGAATTGTTCAAATGGTTCAAATGGCTCTTAGCACTGTGGGACTTAGCATCTGTGGTCATCAGCCTACTAGAACTTAGAACTACTTAAACCTAACTAACCTAAGGACATCACACATATCCATGCCCGCGGCAGGAGTCGAACCTGCGACCGTAGCAGGCGCGGGGTTCCTGACTGAAGCGCCTAGAACCGCTTGGACACAGCGGCCGGCCACAGACTTGTTAAGATCAAACAATGCTGAATAGGAAAGAATTTCGAAAAAAATACTTTTTCGCAAGTACGAGCGCATCGTTCCACTGTAAACTAAAAACCATAGAACTTTTATTTGAAGTTTTGTTTACATCTGCCACCATTTCAACGGTATCATTCAGAAATATTTAAGTCAATTTTTTTTCAGGTGGATATTTCACCCCATTAACAGCTGTAAGGGCACGCATAAAAAAATATGTCTCTTATATTGCTCTACACTACGACCTATTAATAGCTGACAAAAGAGGAAGCGTATATCTTTAGCAGGTTTACTTGTTAGCTTAATACAAACCAGTCACTCTTAGGAATGGAAAAGTGCGCAATGAATGCGAATATAAAAATGTTTTGTGTATATCGTGCGTAGGAAGGTTCGCGATTGAAGATTTAGTGTGTGCCACAGCTAATTCTTCTGTCATGACGCTAGAAAAGAAATGATGATATAAGGTTTGTTCAGGATTAATTTTTTTAATGTTTTTAATGAGACTTCGTTAGCCCCGATTAGAAGCGACTGTCGCAACACTGTGCGAGCCGTTTCCAGCACGCAACAGTACGCCGGCTGGTCGGCGCCGCGCCGCACTTCGCGGCTACCGCGCTGCAGCAACACGAGACGCGCCGCGCGGTTTATCCGCAGTGCCGGGCCGGCCGCTTCGGGCGGCCTCGTGCTCGCCCGCCGACACTCGGCGCGGCGCGCCAGTTCGATATATCGAACCGCATGGCCGCGCTGCGAGGGCCGGCCGGTCTGGGCGACCGCAGCGGCCGCGGCCGGCGCGCGCCTTTCATCCATCATTTATCTTTGCGGCGCAAAGACGCTGTTTGTTTCGGCTCCTTGTCGCCGTCCCCCGCTAATAAGGCAGCGCGAGCCGCGACGGCTATTGTCGGCGCTGTTTTGTTCGCAAGTACCCTCAGGGGAGACAGCGGTGCAGTCAGCACGGCTCAGGTAGGACGCGACCGCTGCTTGTTGCTTCCCGCGTCCCTTACTTCCTCCGTCTGCCTTTGAAGAATTCGTACCGCTGTTTTTATCTGAACTCTACAGTTGACTGATCCATTATTTAATGTTTGTTTCGGGGATGTGTTAATGAAATACGCTGACGGGAAAAAATCGCAACATACACACACAAAGAAAAGAAATGTAGAGTAATGAAATTTCGGAAATAAATTTGCCTAGGTGACATATTTAAGTGATTAACACGTTCATTTAAGCGCGAGATAAACTACTGCAAATGTGAAATCCTGGTACATCAATAACCGGTGTAACCGCCAGAATGTTAATGCAATCTTGCAAATGTGTATGCATTGCACTGCACAGGTGCCGGATATCTGTTTGTGGATGGAGTACTATGACTTGCATTTTATCGGTCAATGTAGGGACGGTTAATGCTGGTTGTGGATGATGCTAGAGTTGTCGTCCTATGATGTCACAAATGTCCTCGATTGGAGACATGGTGATCGAACAGGCCAAGGCAACATGTCGACACTCTGTAGAGCATGTTGGGTTACAACGGTGGTAAGTGAACGAGCGTTATCCTATTGGAAAATACTCCCTGCAATGCTGTTAATGACTGGCAGCACAACAGCTCGAACCATCAGACTGACGTACAAATTTGCAGACGGGTTGTGTGGGATAACCACGAGAGTACTCCTGCTCTCATACGAAATCGCGTCCCAGACCATAAGGCCAGGTATAGGTCCAGCGTATCTAGCACGATGGACAGGCTGGTTGCAGGCCTTGGAATGGCCCGGTCGCAGGTTCGAATCCTGCCTCGGGCATGGATGTGTGTGATGTCCTTAGGTTAGTTAGGCGTAAGTAGTTCTAAGTTCTAGGAGACTTATGACCTCAGCAGTTGAGTCCCATAGTCCTCAGAGCCTTTTTTTTTTTTTTTTTTTTTTTTTTTTTGGAATGGCCTCCTCCTAAGCAACACACTGCCATCGCTGGCACTGAGGCAGAACCAGGTTACACAAAAAAAACAACAGATCTTCGCCCTGCCATCCAGTGAACATTTGTTTGACACAAATGAGAGAAACGCTCGCTAAACCCGATGAGCAGAACTGATTAGGACTGTGGAAAGGGCCAAATAATGTGTTGGTCAGTTTCACTCCAAAATTGTAATTTATTGTAATTTAATAAAACCTTTAAACCAAATTGGCACATAGTCGAACCTTTAAAACTACGAGTTTCAAAATCCAGTTATTTCACGGCTGAAGGCCTCCAAACAAGAAATCTTAAAAAGCAACAAGATAAATTTCAAGTGACTGGAGACATGCAGTTAAAATTGGAAATAGCATATATATCACAGCTAGGCGGAGAGCCTCAAGGTAAAAGTAGATAGAACAAACATATACAAGGTGCAATACAAACGGTCGATGGCCTCAAATAAATTTCAAAATTTTAAAAATACAATACCATAATCTTTTAAGGCAGAAGGCCGTAGTAGTCGCGCGGTTCCGGACTGAACCACCTAGAACCGCTCGGCCACCGCGGCCGGCCCAAATGGAGGTGGTTTGTGGTCAGAGGAATGTACTACACAGGGCGTTTAGCTCGGAGCCGTCCTTGAAATAACCCATTTGCAACAGTTCGTTGTGCCACTGTGGCGCAAACTGTTGCTCAAATTGTTGCAGAAGTAGTACGATGCGCTAGAGCCGTGCGACGAACACGATGCTATTCCTTCTCGACAGTGCCACGTGATCGCCCGGAGCCTGGTCTTCTTGCGACCATACATTCCCGTGACCACTTCTGCCAGCGATCATGTACAGTGGCTACATTCCTGCGAAGCCTTTCCGCAGTATCGGAGATAAAACATCCAGCTTCTCGTAGCCCGGTTACACGACCACGTTCAAACTCAGTGAGGTGTTGATAATGGCATCAAGGTCGCCTGAAGGCATTCTTGCCTAACATCAACTTACCAAATCCAATCTCAGAGGTAACTAACGCTCATGACCGCTACAGCGTGTATTTAAAGCAATCCTGATGTGCATCCTAATAGTGGCGTTACAAGCGCCACTCTTGCCAGACTGGAGCGACATCTGAATAGACATTGTGTAGAAACACACCTATCAACTTTCGTTTATGTCGCACAACTCCTTCTTGGTGTTGCGATTTTTTTTTTCGTCAGTGTAATAATAACTTGTCACACCCTACTGACGGTTGAGAAAATCCAGTAGAACAACATAACGAGGTACCGAGGAATGCAGAAAATATCTTGTACACAGTTAAGAAATGCGAGTACACAAGTCACAACCACAAGCTATTATTATGCGCAAGAAAGAAATTCAACATTCGAAGAGAGAGAGAGAGAGCTCTCGCTGTAGCCAATTGACATGTATAAGGCCACGACAGGTATCCAGGCCAGTATTTGCCTAATTTTGAATGGGTGAACAAATGGTCTGGTTCACAGAGGTTGAAAAAGATTTACAAGATATGCAGTTGTGACTCTCTGGCCAAAGAATCGTAGGGAGATAACACATGAAGAAGGTGGTGTGTCCCGGGAAACACACTATACATTCAGAGGTTCTCCATTTCTCCACAGAACCAAAGAATATTCCCTCCATCGATTAGAAATCGCCATCATTATAAAGTGATCTTGATTTGAAGACACCGTCGCAGAACGTCATTCAGAAAAAGGCGGTCATTAATCTAGAGGTAACTATTTATTTATCAGCTCTCCATATCCAAAGCTCCTGTGTTTTCAATCATGCAAGTACTCCTAAGAAATAGTGTAAGCATAGTGTGGATCTTGCTGGGTGGTGACCGTTGAGTTTGCCTTGGTTATCTTAACTGTGTCTTCCTTGCTGCAGTGGTTATCTCTATTAGTCTTCCTTGCTGCCTCCGAAACTTGTTTTTGTTTTAGTGAACATCTACGTGATTACTCTGCTATTCACAATAAAGTGGCTGGCAGAGGGTTCAATGAACCGCCTTCACGCTGTCTCTACCGTTCCACTCTCCAAAGGCACGCGGGAAAAACGAACACTTAAATTTTTCTGTGCGAGCCCTGATTTCCCTTATTTTATCGTGATCATTTCTCCCTACGTAGGTGGGTGCCAACAGAATTTTTTCGCAATCGGAGGAGAAAACTGGTTCAAATGGCTCTGAGCACTATGGGACTTAACATCTGAGGTCATCAGTCCCCTAGACTTAGAACTATCTAAACCTAACTAACCTAAGGACATCACACACATCCATGCCCGAGGTAGGATTCGAACCTCCGACCGTAGCGGTCGCGCGGTTCCAGACTGAAGCGCCTAGAACCGTCGCAACGAAAAATGACTGTTTTAATGATTGCCACGCCACGTATCACATCGGTGGCAGTATCTCCCTTTTTTCGCGATAATATAAAACGAGCCGCCCTTCTTTGTACTTTTTCGATGTCATCCGTCAGTCCCACCTGATGAGGATCCACACCGCACAGCAATACTCCAGAATAGGGTGTACTAGCGTGGTGTAAGCAGTCTTTTTAGTAGGCCTGTCGCACCTTCTAAGTGTTCTGCCAATGAATCGCAGTCTGTTTGCTCTACCCACAACATCATCTATGTATCGTTACAAATTAGGTTATTTGTAACTGTAATCCCTAAGTATTTAGTTGAATTTACAGCTTTCAGAGTTGTGTGACTTATCGCGTAATCGAAATTTAATGGATTGCTTTCAGCACTCATATGAATAACTGCACACTTTTCTTTATTCAGGCTCAATTGTCACTTTTCGCACCATACAGATATCTTATCTAAATCATTTTGGAATTCGTTTTGGTCATCTGATGACTTTACAAGACGGTAAATGACAACATCATCTGCAAACAATCTAAGACGGCTACTAAGATTGTCTCTAATATCGTCAATATAGATCAGGAACAATAGAGGGCCTGTAACACTTTCTTGGGGAACGCCGGATATTACTTCTGTTTTACTCGATGACTTTCTGTCTATTACTGCGAACTGTGACCTTTCTGACAGGAAATCACGAATCCAGTCGCACAACTGAGGCGATATTCCATAGGCACGCAGTTTGGTTAGAAGACGCTTGTGAGGAACGGTTTCGAAAGCCTTCTGGAAATCTGAAATGTAGAGAAAAGGCACAGCTCGTTATCGCTACAAAAAATGTAATGTAAAGCAGAACTAAACATTCCTTCCGCGATAGAGGGAAGTACGCTGTAATGAAAGTTCCTCACAGACTAAAGCAATGCGCGAAACCAAAATACAAATGCGGATAATTTCTTTCCCAGATGACTTACAAGGGCAAGCAAAAAAATTTATTTTTAGAGCACTGGAATATTAAGCAGAGTTTAAGAAATAAGCCTACAACGAGCGATGTAAATAGTTGTTCTCGCAGCTTTTGTTCATAATCCGCATGTTAGCTCCAGCCCAGATCACGTGATCTGGGGCCCCAGAGAAATTGCCAATGCCTCTGTTATAAGCAATCTCAATATTTTGCTCAAAGCAGCTTCCATCCTTATCAGCTGCAGGCGGAATTAGAGAAGACACGTGGAATTCTGTCGCTCGGTTCTAGTACGACTTCAGAACAATAAGTTCTTTCTGTCCAGAATTCTCATTATCGCTGAAGCTACCTATAACAATCGCGGAAAGCTGACTCCGTGAATGTAGAAGAGGGTATCAGTGATCATAAGTCAGTGGTTGCATCAATGACTACAAGTGTAATAAGAAATGCGAAGAAAGGAAGGAAAATATATTTGCTTAACAAGAGTGATAGGGCACAAATCGCAGAATATCTGAGTGACCACCATCAAACGTTCATTTCTGAGGAAGAGGATGTGGAACAAAAATGGAAAAAATTCAGAAACATCGTCCAGTACGCCTTAGATAAGTTCGTACCGACTAAGGTCCAAAGCGAGGGGAAAGATCCACCGTGGTATAACAATCATGTACGAAAGGTACTACGGAAACAAAGAAAGCTTCATCATAGGTTTAAGTGTAGTCGAATCATAGCTGATAAGGAAAAGCTGAACGAAGCGAAAAAGAGCGTAAAGAGAGTAATGAGAGAAGCATTCAACGAATTCGAACATAAAACATTGGCAAACAATCTAAACAAGAACCCTAAAAAGTTTTGGTCATATGTAAAATCGGTAAGCGGATCTAAATCCCCTATTCAGTCACTCGTTGACCACGATGGCACCGAAACAGAGGACGACCGAAGAAAGGCAGAAATACTGAATTCAGTGTTCCGAAACTGTTTCACTGCGGAAAATCGTAACACGGTCCCTGACTTCAGCCGTCGCACGGACGCCAAAATGGAAAATATTGAAATAAACGATATCGGAATTGAAAAACAACTGCTATCACTTAGTAGCGGAAAAGCATCCGGACCAGACGAGATACCCTTAAGATTCTACAGTGATTATGCTAAAGAACTTGCCCCCTTTCTATCAGCAATTTATCGTAGATCGCTGGAAGAACGTAAAGTACCTAGCGACTGGAAGAAAGCGCAGGTCGTTCCCATTTTCAAGAAGGGTCATAAATCAGATGCGAATAATTATAGGCCTATTTCGCTTACGTCAATCTGTTGTAGAATAATAGAACATGTTTTGTGTTCTCGTATTATGACAATCTTAGATAATACAAATCTCCTTCATCATAACCAACATGGATTCCGCAAACAGAGATCATGTGAAACTCAGCTCGCCCTATTTGCCCAAGAAATTCACAGTGCCGTAGACACTGGCGAGCAGATTGATGCCCTATTCCTGGACTTCAGGAAGGCATTTGATACGGTTCCCCACTTACGTTTAGTGAAAAAAATACGAGCTTACGGAATATCGGACCAGGTTTGTGATTGGATTCAGGATTTCCTAGAAGAAAGAACACAACATGTCATTCTTAACGGTTCAAAATCTGCAGATGTAGAGGTAATTTCGGGAGTACCGCAGGGAAGCGTGATAGGACCTTTATTGTTTACAATATACATAAATGACTTAGTTGACAACATCGGTAGCTCCGTGAGGCTATTTGCAGATGACACGGTTGTCTACAAGAAAGTAGCAACATCAGAAGACTCGTACGTACTCCAGGAGGACCTGCAGAGGATTAATGCATGGTGCGACAGCTGGCAGCTTTCCCTAAACGTAGATAAATGTAATATAATGCGCATACATAGGGGCAGAAATCCATTCCAGTACGATTATGCCATAGGTGGTAAATCATTGGAAGCGGTAACGACCGTAAAATACTTAGGAGTTACTATCCGGAGCGATCTGAAGTGGAATTATCACATAAAACAAATAGTGGGAAAAGCAGGCGCCAGGTTGAGATTCATAGGAAGAATTCTAAGAAAATGTGACTCATCGACGAAAGAAGTAGCTTACAAAACGCTTGTTCGTCCGATTCTTGAGTATTGCTCATCAGTATGGGACCCTTACCAGGTTGGATTAATAGAAGAGATAGACATGATCCAGCGAAAAGCAGCGCGATTCGTCATGGGGACATTTAGTCAGCGCGAGAGCGTTACGGAGATGCTGAACGAGCTCCAGTGGCGGACACTTCAAGAAAGGCGTTACGCAATACGGAGAGGTTTATTATCGAAATTACGAGAGAGCACATTCCGGGAAGAGATGGGAAACATATTACTACCGCCCACATATATCTCGCGTAATGATCACAACGAAAAGATCCGAGAAATTAGAGCAAATACGGAGACTTACAAGCAGTCGTTCTTCCCACGCACAATTCGTGAATGGAACAGGGAAGGGGGGATCAGATAGTGGTACAATAAGTACCCTCCGCCACACACCGTAAGGTGGCTCGCGGAGTATAGATGTAGATGTAAGAAATATGCATTATTGCGCTGCCGAGAATCCGCACTGTTAGAGGTTGGTTGCACTTTAGAGGCAATGAGTGCGAACGTTTGGTGCAGGATAATTGGAGACCATGGAATTCCTGTTTGTTTCTCTGAAGAAATCTTAACGGGTAAAAGATGAACACAGTTTCTTACAGAAGTGCTGCTGCCTTTCCTCGGGGAAGTACCGCTTGGCATGTGCTGATTAGAGTTTTAAAACAACCGTAGGCTACCGCAGACCATCACAAGTACACGTAAACTATGGTAGTTTTCTTAGTAGCCTTGGTCAGTTCAGTTCGTTACCGCATTACCCGTACGTTAGGTGTTTGCACACCTATCGGGAATTACCCCATTTCGTTTGCTTTGTTTGCGTATGCAGTCAGTCTTTACTAGATTTCCATAGAAACCGGAAGTGGTGAACCATCTAGAAACAGAGTGAGGGTAGATAAAGGGCTGGGTGATTTACGGACATTTTTGTTCTACATAGTTATCCTCCTGTATGTTACTTAAAAAGCACTCCGTCTTCAGGCCACAAGTGGCCCACCGGAACCATCCGACCGCCGTATCATCCTCAGATAAGGATGCGGATAGGAGGGGCGTGTGGTCAGCACACCGCTCTCCCGGTCGTTGTGATGGTTTTCTTTGACCGGAGCCGCTACTATTCGGTCGAGTAGCTCCTCAATTGGCATCACGAGGCTGAGTGCACCCCGAAAAATGGCAACAGCGCATGGCGGCTGGATGGTCACCCATCCAAGTGCCGACCACGCCCGACAGCGCTTAACTTCGGTGATCTCACGGGAACCGGTGTATCCACTGCGGCACGGCCGTTGTCGTATGTTACTTAAACACAAACATTATTTATAGCAAAATTGAAACTGTCAATGTTTAGTTTAGGTTTTGCTCTAAAGTTGTTGATTTGTAGCGTAAAACAGAGGAATGTTGCAGTAAAAATTTAAAAAAAAAATCAGTTTATCACATAGTGGCAGAAAATTTAATTATGTCAAAAAATAAATAAATAAAAAACCTTCATGTCAAACATCGCTTCAGTATTTCGTTGAGCTTAAATAAAACATGTTTCTGTTATATATACAACTTTCGCACTTATAGATAATAACAGGAAACCCTTGCCTTTGATTACTATGAAGAATGTTCTTTTGAATACAAATTAACAACAATATCTATATAAATTTGTTTATGTTTGTGCATTTGAACTGTAATTACGTCAAACGTAGTTGCTTTAATTATTTAAAAGTGCAGAAGTTACGCTATCAACTATTTTTTTTCACTTGTAAAATGCAATTTACATTTCTTAAGGTTGTAAAATACACAATGGACTGACGCTAAACGACGTGCAGTTCTAATTATGTGCAAAATAATTAAAAAACAAAGAGAAGTCATCAGTTCTGAGTTTCTCTCACACATTAATTTATGTTTCTTTCCCTAATAATGCTAACAATACTACTAGTAATACTATAATTTACTACGTTATTTACATGGCGGGGATGAAAATCGACAAATCGGAACACAAGACCTGTACTTTAGTCAGTCGTCAACAGTTGACAGTTAATGTGGGTAAAATGAACACCAACGAACAGAAGACAGAAATGATACTGATCTATGGAGAATGTAAGTTAGCAGAATAGAAATTATAATAATGCTTTCTTTCTTACAACGCGGACGCATGCGATACGATACTGAAGCACTTCCATATGTCCCTGTTCACCTAACTCAGATTCGGCGTATATGAGTCACAACTCACGAAAATATGTCTAAGTGTTGCTTACCTTCACGCCGCCCGTCATAAAAGCGTTATCCACACTATCGTATCTAGGGAACTCTACCCTCTCACGCACTGATAACCAACTTTGTTGCAACATTTAACTTACGTTAAATCCGTACATGAAAATGAATGCGCCGATATCGATGAATAATTTAACTTTTGACAGGTATTCTAGTAGGTGCTTAATTACGAGTTACAACATGGTGTGATTATTTTTGTGCAGTAAATGAAACTTGTATAAAATTATCAGTAAGATGTACAATACAATATTGTGCGCTTCGAATTTACCTTCATTATCGTCATTAAATCAGTGGAGCCATTGTTGTACGAAATATGTGGAAACCAATAAATGAAAAGCTGTAAGCGTGTTTCTATGTAGTAATTCATTGACAATCTAATACGTTCGTTTGTGTATCTAACCATAATTACGGTACTTAGGAATTAATGACCAAAGTTCATAATCAGTGTACCACATCAGTCGGCAAATGAAACAGTCTCGTGCAATAGTTTCACAAGCTGCGACATGGTCGGGAATGGAACAGTGATCCAGGAAGTGTAGCATAAATTTATTTATATCACGTCTAGGATGACAAACTTGTTAGGTCCTCAGACTATCGGTTTCGGTCACCAATGACTATCTTCAGATCTGCAGCGAAATATGGGAAAAGCACAAATACAACTAGTGGATTATCTACAGCCGTGATGAAAAGTCTTACTGAGACACATCTGAAAATTATGCATTTTAAACATGACGAAGCGTACCTCTTCTAAAAACATGTCGTAACATAATGGAGCCATAGTGGTATCGTCAAATGATAAACTCAGAGCTAGCATCGTCACACATATATAAAGTTTGGTATATACTAATCATCTAGTCAACAGCGCTATAGTACAAAAGAAGTTGCCGTATAGCAGTCACAAAATGTTTGTATCAAAAGTTCGGCAGATGTCGCTGCTGTATGTGTACACATATTCAACAATCATGTTATTGTGGGATATAAAATGAAAAGAAGAATACAATCAGTAAAGTCTGTAGCTGGCTTACCAGGTGTATAAGTCATTACAGAATAAAATCCAGTAAATTAAAACACAACGAAAATTAGATTGTTCAAAAGGAAATAGTTAAGTGACAATAAATATAATGCGTTCTTGTGGCGAACTTTAGATGAAAATATCGTGACGTACACAAGAACGAGCTTACGCAGTTCAAAGAATAATATAAAAATGATAAAACAAATAGCGAAATAAGTCAAATGGTTGAAAACAGACTGTAGTAAATAATCAACGTCGTCTGTTGGCGTGACCGCCAGTTTCCGAGTAAGCGTGAAATGGTTAAAGGAACTTAACCGCCCGTGGTAACCGGCGAAACGTCGTTCCAAGAAAAGAATGATAAATTAGCGTACCAGTCAATTAAAAATATTATCTAGTTAATGAAATATACAAACACAGAAGGGGCAAGAACGCTGTGAGAAATATTATATTGGCCAAACTGGCCGCTCTATTAACGTAATGTCCAAAGAGCATTCACAGCCACGTAATAAAACTGCTTTGGGATTGCACTTACAGTACCAGAACTGAGTTTAATATGCTTATTCTGCACAGGGTGCTGAAAGGTTGTGCTCTCCACTTGTTAGAAGAGCTACAAATTTATGAAGCGAAAAACCAAGAACCAACAAAAGTGCTCAATTGGGAGAGCGATTTTGTATCCAATACCGACTTTGGATTGTTTGATAATGTTCTACTCTAATTACAAACGCCTCTCTTCTATATTCTTGCCTGTTTCTTTAACTGGTACGCTTTACGTAATTATTTTGTTTCCTTACGATGAGTGTATAACTCTCGTTTTCTTGTCTATTCTCTGTTTATATAATAGAGTTCATTAACTAGATAATCTTGTTAATGGGCTACAGTGTTTTATCATTATTTTATGGAACGGCGTGTCGCTGGGTACGAGGGACCCTGTGGCGGTTTAGTTCGTCTAACCACTTTTCGCCCATGCGGCGTTCTGTCGGACACGCCAACAGAGGGCGCTTATTACTTACAACTGCCTGTTTTAATTCATTGGCTTCTTTTGCTATTTGTTTTATCATTTTTATATTACTCTGTGAGCTCTGTTAGTTGGTTCTTATGTATGTCACTACGTTTTCATCTAAAATTCGCCACAAGAGCGCACTAGATTTAGCGACATCTGGCGGCCTTTCGACACAACCATTTTGTGGCAACTGTACGGCAGTTTATTTTGAACCGTAGTGCTGTTAACAAGGTGACTCTAGCATATAACGTATTTTATATGTGTATGTGACGATGGTGTCACTGATTCTGTGTTTATCATTTGACAATGCCACTAAGGCTCCATTGTATTTGTACATGTTTTTAGAACAGGTATGCTTTGTCATATTTAAGGCACATAATTTTCATGTGTATCTCAGTAATACTTTCCATCAGGGTCTATTGGATTGTTTCAAGCTGTAGACAGTCTTGCACATGTTTTGCTGCAGATCTGAAGATGGTCATGTTGACCGAAACCAGTAGTCTGAGGACCTAACAAGTTTGTGATCATAGACGTGAAACAAAGAAATTTATTCAATTGCAGTAAACTGTACGTTACTGGATATCGTTTGTAGTAGATAATTTTGTTGTTACCTTTGAAAACCGTAACCCAGTGCCACCTTGCGGGTCACTGTATAAGTTTTGGGTGGATGGTATTAATTTTCTAGAAGACTGCCTAATTAAGGGTTTTGCAACAATAGTAGCTTCTAAGGCATTCAATAGCCTAATCAGCCCTTTAGTCCTATTTGAATTCACTTCTTATTGTTGTATCAGGTTTTGTAATTACTCAGCTGGTACTGGTTATGTATATAAATTCTATATATTCCGAAATTTTCTCCGTTCATTCCGAGACACATTTACTATCTTTCGTCTAGCATTGCCTTAGGAAATCTTGTGGCCTCCTCTTTACCTGTTCGGATTGGTTCGCCTCCCGGTTCCACTCTTAGCTCTTACTGTCTCTGTCCCAGTGACAGCTGACACGTACACAACATTGATGGCCATTTTACAGCCGGTTACGTCCACTCTTCTGTGAAGTGTAACGCCACATCAACATAATTCTGTTTCTTAACAACGACACTGGTTTGCTCTCAAATTTAACTTATCTGAAAATTACACAATTTCTGTGGAAAGAGTTACAGCGTTTTGCATGGAAGTGCGTCCAATGACATACACCATCGCAGTGAGAAATTCCCTTTCAAGCGAACCATTGAACGCACCAACACTTCTTCTGGGAGTGAAGTGTGCCAATTCCATAAGACATGTTACTGAAAACTTTCAATCACTATTCGAGTTGCACACTATCAAACCTACGATTCTCTAGTTTTGGTATAGCACATAAGTGACGTAGTAAGTTATGTGTAGAATTGGTAGCATTGGTAGGGTAAGAAACATAAATGAATGTGCGAGACAGACCCGGGAGCTGACGACTTCCTTTTGTTTTCTGTTTGTTTATTTCTTTCTTTTGCACGAAATCCGAACCGCACATCGTTCAGTGTTACTCCCTTGTGCATTTTATATCCTTACAAAATATAAGTTGCATTTTATAAGCAATAAAAATTAGTTGATGGCATAACTTCTGCGCTTTTATGTAACTAAAGTAATTAGTTTTATGCAAGTACAGTTTATAGGTACAACTATAAAAACTCTGTATTTATTGCTGTTATTTTGTACTCAAAAGAACATTCATCATCACTGATCAAAGGCAAGAGTTTCCCTTTACTATTGATAACTGGAAAGTTGTTTATGAATAAAAAAAACAAGTAGTATTGAAGAGATCATTGGTACGTCGCTGTTTTGAATTTTTAAAATTTTTCTTTTTTTTAGGGAATTGTATCTCCTAGCACTATATGATACATCTGTATTGTTTTTTATTTTTACTACAGCACCCTTCTGTTTCATGTTACTAATCAACACCTGTCGAATAAAGCATGAATTAAAAACTGAGAATTTCAATTTTGCTATATATACTTTTCATTTTCAAGTAACAGGTAGGAGGGTTACTATGTACCACAAAAACATTCCGTAGGTTTTTTTTCTGATTCATCAGTCTTCTGACTGGTTTGTTGCGGCCCACCCCGAATTCGTCTCCTGTGCCAGCCTCTTCATTTCATAGTAGCAGTTGCAACCTACATCCTGGATTATTTGCTGGATGTATTCCAGTCGCTGTCTTCCTCTACAGCTTTTGCCCTCTACAGCTCCCTCTAGTAGCATGGAAGTAATTCCAAGAAGTCTTAACGAATGTCCTATCATCCTGTCCATTGTTCTTATCAGTGTTTTCCAGATATTTCTTTCCTCTCCGATTCTGCGCAGAACACCCTCATTTCGTACCTTACCAGTCCACATAATTTTCAAGATTCATCTGTGGCACCACATTTCAGATGCCTCGATTCCCTTCTGTTCCTGTTTCCCCAGAATCCATGTTTCACTACCATACAATGCTGTATTACAAACGTACATTTTCAGAAATTGCCTCCTCACATTAAAGCCTGTGTTTGATACAAGTAGATTTCTCTTGGCCAGGAATGCCCTTTTTGCCAGTGCTAGTCTGCTTGCGAAATCCTCCTTGCTCCGTCCGTCATTGGTTATTTTCCTGCATAGGTAGTAGAATTCCTTAACTTCATTTACATCGTGAGCATCAATCCTGATGTCAAGTTTCTCGATGTTCTCATTTTTGCTACTTTTCATAACTTCCGTCTTCCATCGTTTACTCTCAATCCCCATTCTGCACTCATTAGATTGTTTATTCTATTCAGCAGATCATGTAATTTTTTTTCAGTTTCGCTGAGGATAATAATGCCATCAGCAAATCTCATCATTGATATCCTTTCACATTGAATTTTAATTCCACTTCTGTACCTTTCTTTTATTTCCACCATCGCTGATTTAACAATTATCTTCTGAGCATTGCTGGCGAATTAAATAAAAATTTAGTTTCCACAGGCAATCTTATAACCTTCTTGGCATATGCCTTTCCGAGATTGATGTCTGAAATACTCCTCTGTGATACAGACAAGAGGGAGATTGTGTCAGTAATTCAATCACTGAAGACTAAGGACTCTCATGGTTATGATGGAGAATATGCAGAATATTAAATTACTGTGCTGTACGAGTTAGTCCTCTATTTAGCCATATTTGTAATTTTTCCTTTAGGAATGGTCAGTTTCCTGAACGATTAAAGTACTTAGTAGTAAAGCCGCTTAAAAAAAAAAAAAAGGGAGAAAGGGATAATGTAGATAATTTTAGACCTATTTCTATGCCTTGTTTGCAAAAGTTATTGAAAAGGCTGTGTATGTAAGAACAATTGATTATTTTATATCACACGATTTGCTATGAAATGCACAGTTCGGCTTTAGAAGTCGTTTAACCACTGAAAATGCTATATTCTCTTTTCTCTGTGAGGTACTGGATGGGTTAAACAAAAGGTTTCGGACGCTAGGCATATTTTTTTATTTAACTAAGGCATTTGATTTCGTTGATCACAAAATATTGCTCCAGAAGGTGGACCATTGCGGAATACGGGGAATAGCTCACAATTGGTTCACCTCTTACTTTAGCAACAGACAGCAAAACGTCATTATTCACAATATTGACAATGGATGTGATGTGGGATCTGAGTGGGGCACAGTGAAGTGGGTGGGGCCACAGGGATCAGTGTTGGGCCACGGATGTTCCTTATTTACATAAATGATATGCCCTCTAGTATTACGGATAACTCTAAAATATTTGTTTGCAAATGGTACTAGCTTGGTAGTAAAGGCTGTTGTGTGCAACATTGGCTCGGTTTCAAATATTGCAGTACATGACCTAATTTCATGGCTTGTAGAAAAAAAACTAACGCTAAATCACAGTAAGACTCAGATTTTACAGTTTCTAACACACAATTCAACAAAACCTGATGTTTTAATTTCACAGAACAGGCATATGATTAGTGAAACTGAACAGTGCAAATATCTAGGTGTTCAGATAGATAGTAAGCTGTTGTAGAAAGCCCACGTTCAGGATCTTGTTCAAAAACTTAATACTGCCATTTTTACTTTCGAAAGGTATCTGAAGTGAGTGATCGTTCGATACGAAAATTAGTCTACTTTGCTTATTTTCATTCGCTTATGTCCTTTGGTATTATATTTTGGGGTAACTCTTCCCATTCTAAAAGGATATTTTTGGCTCAGAATCGGGGGTTCGGGCAATAAGTGGTGTAAGTTCACGAACCTCCTGTCAACTCCTGTTCACGAGTCTGGGTATTTTGACAATGGCCTCTCAATATACGAGTTCCTTACCGTCATTTCTTGCTAAAAATAATAGCTTATTGCACAGAATAAGCAGCATCAAGTCGGTTAACACTCGGCAGAAATCAAACCTGCATTTGGATCGGACTTCCTTAACTCTTGTGCAGAAAAGTGTGCAGTATATTGCTGCATCAATTTTCAATAGGCTATCACTCGAATTCAAAAATCTTAGAAGTAATCCACGCGCCTTCAAATCGAAACTGAAGAGTTTCCTAATGGCTCACTTCTTCTATTCTGTCGAGGAATTCCTTGAAAAATTAAGCTGAGTCTCGTTGTATTGTCGATTGCGTTTACTTAAACTTATGGACTGACTTTTTTCGGGTTCATAAACATTTATTTTTATCTGTTATTACTTTTGTGTTGTAATTTCATGTACTGACACGTTCCATGATTTTGGAGATTTGCTCCTCAATTTGGTCATATGGAAAGTGACGTTTAATGAATAAATAAATAAATAAATCAGTACTCGCAGTCATATCCTCAGCGAGTGGCTTAACCTGGATGCGACATACCTGCACAAGGGTGTGGTCTCACTTACAAACCGGATCCAGGCTGTTATCAAGTCCAAAGGCCGAATTACACGGTATTAGATGATGCTTGTAACGATCTCTAATTTTTTTTATCGTACGCCTCCCATTTGCGAGGGTTTATGTTAATGTTCGTCCAGTCTGGACGCCCCAATTTTTTTTTTCCCTACATACGCTCTGTTTCATAAATTAGGCGATGCCACCATACCGGATAATTGAGAGACCAGTTTTTATTAACCATCTAACCTTATCCCTTCCGCCAAACACTTATAAATGATATGTTTTTTTTTGCATGACCATCATCCGCAGCAGCTGTTAAAATAAATTATTATTGATTTCTCCGTCTTATTGCAATTAATTACATAGAAATTTTCGCCGTACGAGTTTCGCTTTTGCTTAAGAGGCATCTTCTGTGGCCTTTATGGGAATATGGATATGTATGATTGTACATTTTGGTTGGTATACATTATAAACAGTTTTTATAAAGTTGGAATGCAGTTCAATTGCGATGTACTCGCCTCTTGTTCACATATTCTGTAAATCACGTCAGTTTTCTCCGTTGTTAGCGGAGGCTGAGATCGAAAATATCTTCGCTGTCCATACAGTGTATACTTGGTAGTTTTTTTTTTTTTGCCTTTTTCGATATTAGTTTCTCTTACGCTGCACTAGCGTTACTTGCACTTCACTTCAGATGAGAAACAGATCTGCAGTTCCAAGGTTTCGAGCTCAGCACAGTATTACAGTTAATGTTTATGTTTGTTCATTCGTTTTTTGGGTAGGTTGTGTTGCCAACATGCGATTTTTTTAGTAATATATAATTGTGTGTGTGTGTGTGTGTGTGTGTGTGTGTGTGTGTATGTGTGTGTGTGTGTGTGTGTGTGTGTGGAGAGAGAGAGAGAGAGAGAGAGAGAGAGAGAGAGAGAGAGCAGGATGAAGAAAGTGAGTGAGGCAGATAGGCAGATATTAGACTGTTGGGGAGAGCAGTGGGGAGAATATATATATATATATATATATATATATATATATATATATATATATATTTTAAATGGCATCATGTATCACAAGTGGGAAGAATTGAGTCGTCTCTAGTGTTTGGTGCAGATGTCCCACGTCACCCATTGCATAGTATAACACACTTCAGATACTAATCTTAAAAGTGAGGATGTTGATGAGAATTTTTAAGTAATCGCTCCCAAAAGCAGGGAAAGATCTTCACATAGATTCTCGTCAAATCGCCAATGCAAGACTTTCTTGCCTTGTTCATCTTTCATCTACATCTACATCATAGTCAGCAAACCACCTAATGGTGTCTGGCGGAGGGTGCTTCTGGTGCCACTAACTGATCATCCCTACCCAGTTCCACTAGCGAACAGCGCGTGGGAGGAATGCTTGTCGGTAAGTCTCTATACTGGCTCTAATTTCTCAAATTTTCTCGTCGTGGTGAGTATGCGAGATATATGTGGGTGTAATTAATATGTTTTATGTAAGCCTGCAGGCTTTCGTGGCCGTTGACACTGAAGTTAAAATCTTCTGGGTTATTAGGCCGCGTCATGTTTCTTCTAAAATGATCGACGTTTCGACCCCTCTGCTGGCATCTTCCTCGGGATCTTTTGGTGTCCACTATTGCTAGACGTGGCCTAATAAACCAGAAGATTTTAACTTCAATTAATATGTAGTCCGACTCTTTTCGGAAAATTCTGTCTCGAAATTAGAATAGTAAACCTCTCCATGATGCACAACGCTTGTCTTGGAACATCTTCCACCGGAGTTTCCTGAGCATCTCGGTAACACTCTGGTGCTGAATAAACGATCCCGTGACGAAACGCGCCGCTCTTAGTTGGATCTTCTCTCGCTCTCTCTCTCTCTCTCTCTCTCTCTCTCTTCTATCAGTCCTACTTGGTACGAAATCCAGATTCATGAACAATACTAAAGAATCGATCGAACAAGAGTCTTTAAGCCACTTCCTTCGTCGAGTTTTGAGAGGTCATTCCTCTTAAGGTCGCCCTGGATAGCTACTCCTATGTATTTTATGGTAAATACTATTTCCAGCAATTTGTCATCAATAATGTAGTTGTACAGTAGTGAGTTCCTTTTCCTATTCCAATATGTTACATTTATCTATGTCCAGGGTCAAGTAGGGTCTATTAGAACTATGGGAACATAAATACGAAGGTCCAAATATTTGTTTGATCGGCTACTGCAAGTATTGACTTCCCGATTACATTCGTATTGCTATAATCTTTACCAGTTATTTCTCGTTCTACACTGAGGTAACAAAAGCCATGGGATACATCCAAGCTGATCGTGGTGGCCGTGCGGTTCTAGGTGCTACAGTCTGGAGCGCGCGACCGCTGCGGTCGCAGATTCGAATCCTGCCTCGGGCATGGATGCGTGTGATGTCCTTAGGTTAGTTAGGTTTAAGTAGTTCTAAGTTCTAGGGGACTGATGACCTCAAAAGTTAAGTCCCATAGTGGTCAGAGCCATTTGAACCATTTTGATACATCCAAATATCTCCAGACCTCGTTTTTCCCGGCGAAGGACAGCAACTCGACGTGGCATGGACTCAACAAGTCAATAGGAGTCCCATGCAGAAAATTTGAGGCACGCTGTTTCCATAGCTGTCCATAACTGCGAAATTGTTGACGGTGCAGGATTTTGTGCACGAACTGACGTTTCGATTATGTCCCACAAATGGTTGATGGGATTCATGTCGGGCAGCCGAACAGTACAGAATGTTCTTCAAACCAATCGCGAAAACTTGTGGCTCATTGACATGGCACACTATCGTCCATAAAAATTCCATCGTTCTTTGGAAACATTATATCCTTTGAATGGCGGGAAATGGTCTCCAAGCAGCCAAACATTACCGTTGCCCGTCAATGATTGGTTCAGTTGGACCAGAGGACCCAGTCCATTCCATGCAAACACAGCCTACACCATTATAGGGCCACCATCAGCTTGTACAGTGCCTTGTTGAAAACTTGGGTCCACGGCTGCGTAGGGTCTGCGCCCTACTCAGACCATACCATCAGCACCTACCAACAGAAGTCTGGACTCGTCTGACCAGGTCACGGTTTTCCGAGCCCAGGACAGGCGATGCAGGCGACGTCGTGCTGTTAGCAAAGGTACTCCGTCGGTCGTCTGCTGCCATGGCGCATTAACGACAAATGTCGCCGCACTGTCCTAACGGATACGTTCGCCGTATTTTCAACGTTGATTTTTGCAGTTATTTCACGCAGTGTTGCAAGTCTGTTAGAACAGACAACTCTACGCAAACGCCAATGCTCTCAGTCGATAAGTGAAAGCTGTAGGCCACTGCATTGTCCATGGTGAGACGTGATGCCTGACATTTGGTATCCTCGGCACGCTCTTGACCCTGTATGTTTCGGAATATTGAATTACCTAACGATTTCCGAAACGGAATATCCCATGCGTCTAGCTCCAACTACCATTCCGTGTTCGGCCATAAGCACGTCGGAAACCTGTTCACACGAATCATGCTCTGCCCTTTCATATCTTGTATACGGAATGCTATCGCCAACTGTATATGTGCATATCGCTATTCCATAACTTTTGTCACCTCAGTGCATACACTTTTAGAGTGGATGTGAAACTTCTACAAAGCGAGTTTAATATTCTAAAAATTCATCTTGCGATCAATTGTATCCGCTTGACGTTGGTAATGAGACGCTAAATGTCACAGTTCGGATGGTCGTCATTTTTATTTATTTCGCATTGAAAAGAGAAGTCGTGTTTTGCGAGCGTAAGTTCCAGAGCGTCAGCAATTGCCCTCCCCCATGCTGTGAATGTCAGCGGGTTTCTCGTATTTTCCAGCTAGGCAGTTCCCAATAACAGATGAGGCAACAGCGCCGATGTCCCCTTCCTGGAAGCGTCGCCCGCCGACGCCGGCGCTGGCTGACGCCCACACAAACGCACCCAGCCACGCCCCCACAAGTCGCCGAACTCGTGACGTCGATCTGCGCAGAGTTGCGCGGCGGCTCTCTGGCTCGCATGAAGGTCAGCAGAAGGCGCTACCCTAGTACCTGAAGTCAAGAATGACCCACTAATCTAAACCAGCGATTTTCTTCAACACTGCCACAAACATGTTTCCTTAACTGGCGCAACTACATAGCGTCGTTTGGAACCACAACTCACGTACAGTGTAAGTCGCGAAAGCCGTATCACCCACTTTATTTTGTGAACTGTTGAAGATATCGAAACGAGGTATTCTGCATTGATACGTAAGGCGTACAATAAGTAAGGCAACAATTTTTTTTCGAAAAGGGGGTTAGTTTAATTCGTGACTCCAGTACATCACATTATTCCCCTCTTTTTGGGATACAAACTCTGTTTTTCGATAAAATCTCCGTTCAGTTCAAAGCCACCGTACTGGGAGAGCCTGTATGCTAGCGTGGTAACACAATACAGGCCGATATCGGAGACAACGTGTTGCTGCATCAATAACCTCCCAATCGTCGATATATTGCTCCCCGCAGAGTTCATCCTTCGTTGGGCTAAACACACGAATGTCGGAAGGTGTTATATGCGAGCTATAGGGTGGATGAGAAAGAACAGTCCAATGAAGCTTGGTGATCACTGCCAACAGAGAGGTGTTTGTGATTTGTTGACCATCTCGAATGACTGTGTCCGCACGTTCTAGCACTGCAGGAGACATTGCCGTGTGCGGCCGGCCAGAACGCGGGAGATCAGATTTCCGCGATCTTGTTGCGATGATGACAGACGTCTCGCCTAACGGTTCACAGTGCTTTTGTTGACTGCCAGGTTTCACTTGATGTTCTGCAAGCACCTATGAATGTCTACGATGCTCTGGGTTTCCGGCGAAAGAAACTCAATGACGACTCTCTACTTGGAAAGCACCTCTGTTACAGTCGACATTTTGAAGGTTAGTACAGCGCCGCCACCCATCGGAACTTGATGTGACCACAGAAACAGAACCCGAAATACTCCACGATGTGCCACAACATACCGTATTTTCTCAACCGAAATTAGCTGAGGAAAAAAGTGTCTACACAGAGAGTCAATCGACATATTGAAACAAATATAGCTTTTTTTTTCTTTTAAAGGAACGATGTACTTTTTCACGGCGTTCGAAAATTCTCACAAAATTGAATAACATAATACAATACTTTTTAACGTTGGTGTCGAAAATTCTCACACAAACATCGGAGCAACGTTACTAAATTTGGAATCCAAGGCGACTGGAAACTGGTGTTATCAAGTTAATTGATTCAAATAGCTCTGAGTACTATGGGACTTAACATCTGAGGTCACCAGTCCCCTAGAACTCAGAACTCCTTAAACTTAACTAACCTAAGGACATCACACACATCCATGCCCGAGGCAGGATTCGAACCTGCGACCGTAGCGGTCGTGCGGTTCCAGACTGAAGCGCCTAGAACCGCTCGGCCACAGCGGCTTTACGGGGTTAATTCCGCACTAAAATCATTCCTGAAAATGATAATATTAACATCGTAGATAAATTTAAGTGTTAAGAAGACTTCTCTGAAGATTCATGTCTGGAGTGTAGCCTTGCACGGAAGTGACACCCGGACAATAAGCACTGAGGACGAGAAGAAATTAGAATCGTTTGAAATACGGTGCTGCAGAAGAATGCTGAAGGTGAAGATGGCGCCTGAAGATGGCAAGTAAGAAACTTCCTGAAACGTTGCTGGAGAATAACACATTGTCTCGGCTGTCAAACCGAGTAGATTTTATCATCGAAATTCGCCGAGAAAGCCTGCATTCTCGAATAACTAATGGTGAATCACGGAACTGAATTGTGGAAATTAGAAATTTATACCGAAATCTGGTTAAAAGGAGGTATAATTTGATAAGACACATGTTGTGGCATCAATGAAACGTCAGATTGGCAAAGGAGGGAAGTGTGGGTTATAAAAATTGTAGCGGTATACTAAGCTTTGACTACAGTAACCAGGCTCAAATGGATGTAAGTTGCAGTAGTTATGAAGAAATGAAGATGTATTTGCACAGTGTTTTGTAGCATGGAGAGCTGCATGAAGCTAGTATCGAGCTGAAGATCGCAACAACGACAATACCATTTATGCTGGGCGTGTTAATGGCGCTGAGTTTTAGGATCAGAGCAATTGCCAACACATAAATCAAACTTAAAAACGCGAGTACATTTATGGAGTGCAAAAAATGATTGTGTTCTTTTTCGAGATAGCAAAGCAATAATGTAGCACGTGTATGAGTTGGACAATAATTCACGTAATTTCGTAGCTGAAGACCTGATGCTTAAGGGGAATCGTGGCCATTATTGATATAAAGAACCGCCTGGGCTCCTACTATCACGAGAAATGCATACCTGAAGATAAAATAATGCAGATACTAGACAAGCCTGAAGGTTGTGCTATATTTGACTACGAATAGCCCTGTTGAATGTGCTCAACATGTTGCAAGCGTCAGTCGTGTTCAGAACATTATTCTATGTAGTTGTGAGTAAATTACGTCGGAGCTAGGGGAATTCGAACGCGGACAAATTGTTGGTGCTCCTCTCGTGGGTGCTTCAGAAACCAAGGTAGTCGAAGTGTTTGGTGTTTCAAGAGGGACCGTATCGAAGATTTATACCGCATGGACGGAAAGCGGAAAAACATCATCCACCAAATCACAACGCAGAATACAGTAGCAATAGAAGAACGTCATTTGGTCGGATGAGTTTTGTTTCACACTGTCTCCAAGTTCTCGCCCAGCTAGCGTCCCAAGAGAGAAACACGGCGGGGGTCGGTGATGTTGATGGTTTGGGCAGCCATTGGGTGGTATTGCATAGGCCCCACGGTACTCTGAAAGATGGCAATATTACTAAGGATTATGTGACCATTTTGCTTGATCAGTTCCATCCCATGGTACAATGTTTGTTCCCCAACGTGGACGCTATGTTTCAAGAGTAAAGGGCCCCTGTTCACACAAGTTGAATCGTCCAGGACTGGTCTGGGTAGCACGACGATCGCCTCTGCCTCGGCCACCACAATCACCAGATATCAATATTATTGAGCCTCTGTGATCTACTTTATAGAGAAGGTTAAGTGATCGCTATCCACCTCTCTCATCGTTACCTGACACATGCTACTATTTTGCACGACTGATGCTATAACCGTTCTTGAAAACCATACAGGACTTTTATTTATGCATTCCGGGACGCCTGCAAGTTGTTTAGAATGCCAGTGGCATGGTAATGTGTTGTGTTTTTGATGTTAACATACTTCTGTTCAACCTCTGTACATCTATGAGTAAATTTATTGACACGTTCTACGAGTTTTGAAGAAAGTCAATGCTATTCTTTCCACAAAACTGTTGTCAGCGCGGCAGGCATCTGTAGAGGGCTCTGTGGCCAATAAAACGTCTCATGAGAGCTTCTCTGACAGGCTCACAGGTTTCGAGACAGACGATCGAGCTCGGGTCTCCACCTACCGTATTAGTTTCTGCTGAAGATTATCGTTTAGCAGTAGATTCATATAATTTCACAGCTGAAGACTTATTGTCTACGGGAAATCGTGAACATTACTGGTATAAAGAAAAAACTCTGCCTGGGTCACTATTGTTTTCTTTTTTACATATGCAGGGTGTACCATAATTAATGTCCTAAACACATACAGTTGAAAGTACACAATACTAGAAGCAGAAAAGTCTCAGGAAACACAGGGTCGAAAACGCATACCTTAAGAGCTACGAGCAATTTTTCATCTTCGACACTGTGAAGCAAATCTCTTCTATTGCAAGTTCTTTACTTTCCATATTTTGCGAAGTGGTAGTATGGACCAAAATATGAAAACATGTCCACAAACATGTGTTCTAAAACGCATACCTTAAAAGCTACGAGCGCTTCATCGTTAGAAGAGTTGTGTTTCAAACCAGCAAAGATGAACAAGTGCTCGTAGCTCTTAAGGAATGCATTTTAGAGCACATGTCTACTGGACTTTTCTTCTTCTTATGATCCATACTACCAATTCCCAAAATATGTAAAGCAAAGAACTTGCAGTAGAAGAGATTTGTTTCACAGTATAGCTCTTAAGGTATGCATTTTCGACCCTATGTTTACTGAGACTTTTTTGCTGCTATTCAGACACTTCCCCTTGCTAGCAAACTCTCCATGTTGGTGTCAGTGTGTGTGATCCTGCTATTACATTGTGTCAGTTTCTAAGTAAACTCTGTCGTCATTCTCGCAAACACGCTACTACGCACAGATGATGCATGCCAATGTGCTACTCCTATCTACTAGCGCAGCAGTATCAACTAGTAATCCGTTTGCGTTAATTCCTTTGCCTTTACAAGAGATGTCACAGATTTTGCGATATTTCTACAATTTATAAAAGTATGTGGAACGAATCATTTGAGGTTAGCGTCGTTATTAACATAGTTCAAATCTAAATTATGGCTCATGAACGTGTCACTTTTATTGTGCCATCTGGATGTAACTGAACAGTCGGCAAGCAATAAAAATTACATCGTTCGCAGAGCAATTTAACACGGGAAAGGGAGATTTTGTGTTTACCTGTGCTCTTGAAGCCCATCAGTCTGTTTGCTGCTGCAGCAGTCAGATAATTTGCTCGCAAAGCGATGGAGAGATTTACAATGTAGCCGATGGCCAAAAAAGTGAATGTCACTTATGGCGAATGTTGACAAACTATTATCGCAGCTGTGCGGTTCCATGCTGAAGAATGTCCAAATCGTGTCAGTCACATACGATCTGTGTTTACAAACAACATAAAAACAGTTCTGGAAACCGGAAGTGTGAAGCCGGCCGGAGTGCCCGAGCGGTTCTAGGCACTTCAGTCTGGAACCGCGCGACCGCTACGGTGTGAAGTTTTCGGCCGCTAAAATCCTGCCTCGGGCATGGATGTGTGTGATGTCCTTACGTTAGTTAGGTTTAAGTAGTTCTAAGTTCTAGGGGACTGATGACCTCAGAAGTTAAGTCCCATAGTGCTCAGAGTCATTTGAATCATTTTGAACCGGAAGTGTGAAGAATAAAATATGCCAAGGAAGAAGAAGAGCAGCTAATGAAAGAAATGAAACTAACATTTTAGCAACAGTAACACAAAACGCAAATGTCACTAACATGCGTCTCGGAAATACAAGAAGGATCAGTTAAAGGAGTGTTCTACGAATACTATATTCCATCACATTTCATCTTCTTCAAATTTCGCTGCATCTATAGTTCCATGCAATGACTTCCAAAATATGTTACAGTTCGGCCGAATATCTTCGCTTATCTCTGCGAAATTTTGGTTTTCAAACCATGTACAAATGAGTCTTCACAATATGCACTAATCTTCAGTTGAAAATCAACGCTGAAGTGGTCTATCAACTTTTGGTGCGTATTTTTCAAGACTCGCATCACGGGTCCCTGTTTTATTGACGAGAATCTAAATAAACATAAGTATCTCGAGTTCCTAAGATATGCTGCCGCAGCAGTTATTGGAAGAAATCACAATGAACATAAGATAATCAATGTGGTACCGACATATTGGATGTCCCTCCCATTCCGCACATATAATGACAGACCCTCTTAAGTGAACATTTGTAGAGCATTGGAACGGTCATTCAGAAAACGTGAAATGGTCTGTTTACTCACCAAACACAAGACTTCTGTAATTTTACCTGTGGCGAAAATTGAAACAAGATGTCTTTTAGGAAACACAGACAACTCCTGAAGGCATGAAGTGCCTTATAACATGGACCAGTGCTGCCGTTAACTCCAGTTTAAATTCAACTTGCAATATTATTTATCCAGAGTCAATTTACCGCGTGTAGCAATGGTTGAGAAATGATTCAGATGGCTCTAAGAACTATGGGACTTAACATCTGAGATCATCAGTCCCCTAGACTTAACACTACTTAAACCTAACTAACCTAAGGACATCACACACACACACCCATCCCCGAAGCAGGATTCGAACCTGCGACCGCAGTAGCGGCGCGGTTCCGGAATAAAGCGCCTAGAACCACTCGGCCACAGCGGTCGGCGTGTAGCAATGTTCATGATAAATATTTTGAGAGCCGTGAAAATAAATACAAGATTCGCACTTGAGTTAACGTGTTTGCTTACATTCGGTATAAGAGGTCACTTGTTTGTGGAAACTCTTCTCGTGACGGTGAGACAGTGGTTTGTGGCCCTGTTATCTTGATACTATTTAACCAAGTTTCATACATGTTACGTCCTTGAAGTCCTCTTAGAAGCTTCTTTCAAATTCCATACAAAAAAATAACTAAGGATAGTCAGTTGCCCCTGCCCATGGGTTTTACGCAGCTCACAATGCCTTCAAACACCGCATGCATTATTATTCCTGCATAGAAAATTCTGCGTGGACCTTGAAGCGCACGCTACAGATAAATATGGCAGAATGCCGCTATTAACTGGAGCGTCACGTGGTATATCGCCTTCTGCTACTGTGCACTGCCACACCAGCCGCCTTCTTACGTCATTCCAGGACTATAAATTCGAGTGATTTAAATGAAGTTAGTACCTCTTATACCAAGTTTCCGTTCTGTTTTTTAGCTCCCTTCGCTCTGTATGTATTCATGCTAAATTGTCTAGAAGTATCTTTGTCTTCTGATCAGAGGTGATAATATTCTGCCTCTACCATCAAGTTAGGTATTTACCAAAAATGTTTGTATCAAAACAAGATGTCACATGTATTCTACATCAGTTCCTTGCACTAGATATAGTAGTGCTAAATACCAATAATACGTTCTACTCTGCTGTTATGGATAATTTGCACTCATATGGCATGACTGTTTATCAGCATCATCACAGTTGCAAATGTACGAGCAGTTCAGGTCACTTCCATAAATGTTACAGAGAAGATGTCAAAAATCTTCGACACTCAAAAAATGTGAGAATACCTGCTCCATGAATGACTTATTTATACACCACATGTTCATCTGAAGCTTCGATAACGTTGTACATGACTCACAGGAAAATAGCATACATGGGTCTCCCCAAAACCCGCCGATCCCCATCCCATCATACGCGGTAGACAGTAAGAGGAATTTATTGCGTCAGAAAGTGGTCCAGTGGCAGAAAAACAGCTAAAAGCCACGATGTGTGAGGGGCTCAGGGGAAAGTACGATTCCACACACAATGCGGAAGCTGGACACAAAGAGTACGTGGAAGTAAGAAAATTTCATTCTCCAGTATTCTTTTGATGAAACCAAGTCCAAAAGATACGCGAAATAAAATGTCAAGTAAGTGTGGAATATGATAGGGAGCAAATACAACTCTCATCGTAGGTAATGTATATATATAGGTGATAACCATGATTTGTCTCGTCACTGCTGCGGTGCCACTGATTCATAAATTATGCTAAGGTGAATTTGAAAAGTATACTTGCAATATACAGCGTAAAGCAGCTAAAACAGACCACCCCAGGTGTGTCGAGAATGAATAAATATACCGAGGTTCGGTTTTCACCAAGTTAAAGCAGATAATATTGCAGATTTCCCAACGAGCAAGTAATTTTTATCGTTTATAGTCACCGAATTACGACACTGACTTTTTTTCACAAATTTAACTATACATGGTGATTCACCTGGCCCTGCCGACCTGTTTTTTGCAATCAGCAATACCTTCATAAACCAAGTTCAAGATCTTCATATTCTCTCGCTCCATATGTGCAGGTCGTTAGTCCTAAATAGAACCTTTTCGTAGGAAATTTAATGTACGATTTCGCTGGCGGCCACAGTTATTCAAAGAAAAGGCGTTTGAAGGTCACTTTTGTACATTTTTCTTGAATAATTTGAAAACTACAGTTCCTAGCGAAAACATATCCCGGTACAAAAGTTAGCTACATTAAACTCTTACAAAAATGTCCTGTTCATTTTCTCTGCAGGACCAATATTTTGCATGTAGTGAGCGAGAGAATATGAACATCTTGCACGTGGTATTTGAAGGCATTGTGGTCTGTATGAAACCCATGGAGAGGAGCAGCTGATCATCATGTATATTTTTTCTACGGCATTTGAAAGAAGCTTCTTAGAGAACTTCAAGGACATAACTTGTATGAAACTTGATCAAATAGTATCAAGGTAGCTGCGCAGGAAATCCTTGCCCAACAGTCACGAGAAGAGTTTCCACAAACATATGATCCTTTATAGCAAATGTAAGCAAACAAGTGAGAATTATGTGTTTATTATCACGGCTGTCATACCAAGGATTCAAAATATTGACCATGAGCACTGCTGCACGCGATAAACTGATTCTGGAGAAACAATACTGCAAGCTGAATTTGATCTGCAGTTAACGGTGGCACCGACCACGTAGAATATTGTGAGTATTTGGACCTCTGGAGGACAGCAGCGACGGTTGAATCGGATTAGATTATAAAAGTCAATGTGTTGCTCACATGCTTCTTAATTAATATCCATAATCGGTTTCGACTTTGCACTCTACGTGTAACTGCTGTAGTCTTTGGATCTGATAATGGCTGCACTGCTGAAACCGGTTATCAGTTTTAACAAAGCGGCATATGACCAAGGTAATCTAATCCTTCACAGCAACTGTTGAAAATGACAACAAATGTAATCCTATAAGAAAACATCAACCGTGGACATCACGGATGATTTTGTACTTTTTCCTACGTATAGCCAACAACGTTTACGCAGAAGCATAAGCAGCAGTCTGCAACCAAGTGTCCCACACATTTTGTTCACTCAAGACCACATGAAATATTCGTTTGCCGACCGGTGTGGCCGAACGGTTCTAGGCGCTTCAGTCTGGAACCGCGCAGGTTCGAATCCTGCCTCGGGCATGGATGTGTGTGATGTTCTTAGGTTAGTTAGGTTTAAGTAATTGTAAGTTCTATGGTACTGATGAAATCAGATGTTAAGTCCCATTATACTCAGAGCCATTTGAACCATTTGAAATATTTGTTTCGGATCATTGGTTGCTTATCTCAAAATAATGAGTCAATGGACCTTTATTAGCTACATAATTTCGGCTCCAATGTTTTTCGATCCATTTTGCATCCTATTGCATATATTATTGTTTGCTATATTTTAATTTCGACGGCAAGAATATTTCGTTCGTGGGGACTGATACACACGATTGTGCTTCTGTGACAGCTGTGTTGTTCAGTGAAGAAAATATTTAATAAGTTGTGCTGTTTTCGTGTTCGATCAGTCGTTCCCAAGCAATAACAGAAAATGCTATATTATGTTGGTACAGAACATGCGTCTCACTAGTCTCAGATAACGGAAGTGTAGTATAAGAAACCGCTATTTAAGTTTCTTCTACAAAGAAATAAGGACTGCATGGGTCGCAAGGAATTCCCCTTCCCCCTTCTAAATTTAGTTCCTTTTTAGGATTGGGACAATTCGATTGGACAGTCACACTTTCTACATTTTTGTCAGAGGATATGAGATTGTTAGGCAATAAATTAAATACTCCCTGTTTCGATGTTAATTGAACCCGATTACTGTAACCCATTTGCTTGAGAGTTCGTAGGACAGGCCAGAATATTGAGGTAGGCTACCGAGTAGTATGTCGAGTGATTAAAGCACTGGTCTCGCACTCGAGAGGAGTATTTAAACCACCGTCAGACTATCGACGTTTCCTTCGGAAAGAGCATGAGGAGTTCCATACACCATACTTGTTAATTTCGAACTCCAATGACTTCTCAAGTAACATCGTTCGTCGACGGTCCGTTAAAACCTAATCTTCGTCATTTTCACCTTTCAAGTCTGGATACCTCTACTTCCTTCAGTGTAGTTGAGCAAACCTGTGGCTAAAATTCTGTGAATGGCTGTACTGACACGCAGTGACATTTTCCGCTCCAAACTAGAAGCTCAGGTACCGAAAACGAGCTATACTACGTCCTTAACCCACTTTATCACATATTTCTTATATTACGAATTAGATAACGTTATTTTCGCCTCAGATACGAAAACTACCGTAAATCTAATAACGGTTGTTGTGTTCTTGGTCTCTTCAATGCAGATACAGTTTTCTGTTTAGTAACGTCTCTCGACATACTATACCGTAATATTTTCCGGAGAAAAAGAAAACAAAGAAGAAAGGACGGTCTAACCAAACAGTATCGAATGTTGTCCGGTCGTTCTCGGTGTACTTTCACTGCTTTTATGATGCCATAAAAGCTTTCACGCTCGTTCATTTTGCTACATATGGATCGTAATTTATCCCATTACGCGCGCTTTCCAGGCGATTGGCGGCTAACAGCTATTACCCGACACTGTCTGAAACGCTTATCGAGCTTGTAGGACACCTCACTGCGGATTGTCGATGTTTTGTCTCACTTGAAAAGTGAAACTACACTATGCAGCAAAATTAAAGCATCACTTTTGTAAATCCCGTAATTCCCTCCCATTGCGACGTAGTCTTAAATCTGGCTCAAAAACCCTCCTCTGCAATGTTTCAAAAGCGCGGCTCCCTGCGACGTCACCAGCGGGCTCGGCACGTTTCAGACAGCAAGGTGTTGACTAATGCGAAAAAAGATCACAGTTCAGAAGTTCATGTGAGGTATAAGGCGCTTAATGATGTCACTTTGGCACCAAATACCACCAGAATTCTGCCGAATGCCGTCGTGTACATTTCAACCCTCCTTTTTATGCCTCTATGATGGAGGGCAAACCGAGACACTCATTGTTGAAATCACGGGCTTTTCTTATGAATGACCGAGGAAAACATTTCAAACACACCGCCGCTCAGAATCGACAATTCCTCTGGAGGCGACATAAAGGGCGTCCATGAAACCACCCCTTCCCTTGGGGAATTGATTCCCACACACTGAGCGGTCGAAGGTGACAGTTCGCAATACAGTCAGTAACAGGACGATGTTCTTGACAATGTTCGACACTGCTGCCACCCAGGGTCATTTAAACCTTACTCCAATGACATCGTAGGGCTGCAACGCCATTGAACGTGATCTGACTTCTTTAGAGTGTGATGCGACCGCAATTTTTGCTCTTATACACAGAGTGAAACCACTAGGGACCGTATAAAACCATTCGTTGAAATTTGAATGTGATCTGAAGCAGGCAAGCGTTTTTACAGTTCTTTAGCCTTCCTGTTTGTTGTGCATCTTGCCAATGTATCTGTCAGAAACTTCGACACCCCTTCAGCCTCGCAGCCACTCATGCGCCTGAAGGCAGGGAAACCCCACCTAAGGGGTGACGAAGGGGCTGCCTAACCCTCAGCGATAGAGCAGCCACAAGGCTTTATCTTCCACTTTATTGCGGTCTATCCATCTATCTAATTCTCTCTTACACACACACACACACACACACACACACACACACACACACACACACACACACAAACACGCAGCTTTAATTTTCATCCGGGATAGCGGCATCTTGGACAGCGGGCTCCAATGATCCTGTCCCCTGTTCTGAACAAGGTTTCAAGAGGTATCCCTCGATTATCAGGCAATTACTGGAAGTGGGAACCCAAAATGTATCCAACAGTGAAGCCCTTTGCCAGTTCTTTAACTGTCTGCCCTGCTGTTATGGCACTGCTGTGTTACATTCGTCATTTAGATAAAAAGAAATCACACTTTGAAATATAAAATACAAGGGATAAGAAACTGTTTGAGGCAAGGAAGGAAAGAAATACTCGTAATTACATCTCCATCCATCCCGCTTCCTACTTTCCTCTCTCTCTCTCCTCCCCCCCCCCCTCTCTCTCTCTCTCTCTCTCTCTCTCTCTCTCTCTCTTGCTCTTGTGTGTATTTTAAGAAAGAAAGGGAGTAATAGAGGGGGTGAGAGGGAGAGACAGAAAGACAGAGAAAGAGAGAGAGAGAGAAACAAGTGAGATACCCTGTTAGATGTTGTAGCGTCAGGGTATCATTTAGACAGCGAAATGCAACGGAGGGTAACTGACAGACTAGAGGCAGGCAACATGCAGGATACGTTAACCATTTCCAACAACAGATTCGACATGTAGGAAGTTAAACGGCGCGGGACGGTAACCAACACGTGCGATCACACACACATGGAATTAACACTGCGTCCTCATCCTTACAGTGGTCTATTCTCACGGCAATTACTAGCGGAGTCACGACACTTAGTACTGTTCGTAGAAGTCTTCTTGGAGAAATGGTAGGCTTCATGTATTCCCGTCACATCTCGGTGTAGCATCTGGCCACTTGCCGGCGACGTATCAGCACAGAACACACACTCACACAGCAACAGGTCGCTGTACCCTAGGTGTCCTCCAATCCCCTTTTTCAGGGGTCTTCCATTTTCCTTTCATACTCCCTCAATGCTTGTCTTTTGTGCCTTCTTCTTGCACAGGTTTCTCTCTTCCTTCATTGCTCTTTCTTCGTATATTCCAGTCAATTTTTTCCTCAGACATCATGCAAGATACAATATACATTGGCTTTTTCTCTCTGGCATACCCTTTGGGTTCCTTGCATGCTCATGCCATATGTACGTTTCAGCCACCAGCTTTGCCATCGATTTAAGGGGGAGATGGATTGCAATATCTGGCAATTTACCTAGCAACATACTACCATGGAATACACATGCAACCAGCAGCAGGTTGCCATATGCTTGGCATCCTCCGCCAACGCCAGACACAGGCGGTGACATGGTTCTCCATGTCATGTGAACCTCACGGAAATCCTTCCCCAGATTCCTTAAGACGCTGCACGACTACCAGTCTGCAGCACTCGCTCCCACTCCAGGCTCAATGCCGGCTGCTTCTTGCTCATCCATTGGCAGCGATCTTCAGCATCAGTTTTGTGCTCCATTCCGATCTCCAACCAGACCCAGTGTGCTCCAGGAACCAACACACCGACCTGCCTTGCACCAGAGAACCCTAACACTGACCAGATAACAGTCTAGGACATCTATTGGACATTGACCAAGGACGCAGGTTTGGACTATAGTGAGAATTTTATCGTTCTACCAGAAGTGCCTCTTATTTTCGGTTTCACGTCACGACCATCAACTGTTCAATTGTGTGCTACGAAAAAAAGGGCTCTTTCAGTGCAACTGAACTGTTTCTTCACAGCTGTCCACAGCGAAAAAATGAGTTTTCACATTTGCATTTTGTCAGCGTACAAGAAATTCCCACCGCCGTCTGTGGCACCCATAGACACGTCTTCGCTCGTCAACAGGGCCCAATTCGAAACCGCACTCATCACTGAAGACAATTATACTGCATTTAATAAGATTCCAGACCGAAGATGTGTCTGGAGATGCCCCCGACAATGGTGGGATACGATCCTGACTGTCGCCCGCCATACGGGCCGGCATCCAGCAGTGATGGCTTGGGATACCATTTCTTTTCACAGCAGGACACCTTTGGTTGTCATCCGCGGCACACTTACAGCATAGAGCTACGCGACGATATTCTACGCCCCGTTTTGTTGCCCTTTATGGCAAGCCATTCTTGGTTTACATTTCAGCATGGTAATACTCGTTCGCACACGGCGAGGGTTTCTATTGCTTGTTTTCGTGCTTGGCAAACATAACTTTATCCAGCAGGATCTCCGGATTTCTCCCCAATTGGAGCGTTAAGGGCAGGAACCTCCAGATAGATCTGTATTTTGACGACGCAACACGCCAGTTGAGCAGAATTTGGCACTATTTCCCTCAGTAGGACAACCAATAACATTATCAATCAGTGCCAAGCCGAATAACTGCTTGCATAATGGCCACAGGTAGACCAATGCGTTATTGACTTGCTCATTTTGTAAAGCTCCTTTTCATGAACAAATCATTCAATTTTTCTGAATCTGTAATCATCTTTTTATGTGTACGTCCACCAATTTCCGACCCATTCGGATAATTCTTTTGTGGTACGTCTTTCATTTTGTCTTAGAGTCTATTCATTTAGTAGATACTTTTGCATGTAATACGTATAGCATGCCTTCTTCTCATAAAGCATCACCTACTTTCTGTATATTAATGACTGATATTACAGTGCAACATATCATTACCGCGATATTTTCTTCTGCGATTCCTGTTTTGAGGCTCCCTTCATGTGAATCGTGGAATAAGGTCAGATCTGTAATTAATGGCACATTGTAAATTAAGGAGCAGTGCCATAAATCTTCTTCAACTTCGAGATAGTGTTCTTTGGCTCGGATTTTCAGTTTATCCAGTTCATCTACATATATAATACACGAATTCTCTAAAAATCCGCTTGAACAAAAATATTAAGCAAATGAAAGTGAGATTTCGATTATAAAACTGCGAAACGCTAGGGAAAAAAATCTATTTTTATTTGTATCAACACCATCTCCTGTTCCAGATCGAGACCTGTATGGGCAATGGGTTTGCGCACCTCTCGAAAGCGAGATAATACTGGCGACCTGCAGCAGGTCATGTTCGGGAATCGATCCCTTCCGTGCGCTGTTGTAGAGAGCGTGCGTCATCCGTCATCGCGAACTTTGGGTTAGCATGTCACAGGCTGTCTGTCTTTTTTCTCTGCGTATTGTCCGATCGTCCGCCTGTCTACAACATTTGTTAATTAATACATGTCTTTAGTTCACCCAGCTCCATACAGTTTCCTGTAGCAGGAAATTGTTCTGCACTCGTTCCCCAATCCTCCCTCCCTCCCTCCTCTCCATCCTCTTTCGCGCACTCTTGAGGAAGGACACAGTACATAGTACAATCGTCATCGTGGTCACTACAGATGGAGTATTAACTCAGTCGGACAATATCGGAAACAGAAACTGCAAGTGTCTCCGAAGCGTGTAAATGAACGGCAAAGCGATTGAATTCAACCGTATAACCAGCATTAACGATAGAGAAAGTGGTAAAGCACGGGTAGAATAAATAGATGTATGCCTACTACGAAACAGGAGAATATACACTGAGGTGACAAGTCATGGGATAGCGATATGCACGTATACAGATGATGGTAGAATTGCGCACACAAGGTATAAAAGGACAGTGTATTGGCGGAGCTATCATTTGTGCTAGGGTGAGTCATACGAGAAGATTTCCGACGTGGGTATGGCCGCATGAGGGAAATTATCAGACTTCAAACGCGGAATGATAGTTCGAGCTAGACGCATGGGACATTCCATTTCGGAAATAATTAGGGAATTCCGTGTCCAGAAATCCACAGTTTCTACAGTTTGCCGAGATAATCAAATTTCAGGCATTACCTCTCAACGTGGACAAAGCTTTGGCCGACGGCCTTCACTTAACGACCGAGAGTAGCAGCGTTTGCGTAGAGTTGTCTGTGCTAACAGACAAACAACACTACGTGAAATAGCCGCAGAAAATAATATGGGGCGTACGAGGAACATACCGGATACTGCGGTGAAATTTAGCGTTAATGGGCTATGGCAGGATATGACCGACGCGAGTGACGTTGCTAACAGCACGGCATCGCCTGCAGCACCTCTCCTGTACTCTTTACACTATCGGTTGTACCCCATTTCAGTTGCTAACAGCTAATGGCAGGGTTAGAGTGTGGCGCAGACCCCACGAAGCCATGGACTCAGGTTGTCGACAAGGCGCCGTGCAAACTGGTGGTGACTCTATAATGGTGTGGGCTGTGTTACATGTAATGGACTGGGGTCTGTGGTCCAAATGAACAGATCGCTGATTGGAAATGGTTATGCTCCGCAACTTGGTCGCCATTTGCAGCCATTCATGGATTCCATGTTTCCAAACAATGATGTCATGTTACCGGGTGATAATAGCTCGTGGCTAGAGTGAAGAACAATCTGGACAATTAGAGCGAATGATTTGGCCACCCAGATCGCCCGAGGTAGGACTAAGCAAGAAGTCAGTTCGTGCACAACATCCTGCACCGACCACACCTTCGTAGCTATAGACAGCTTATATACGCAGCATGGCTCAGTATTTCCGCAAGGGGCTTCCAACGACTCGTTGAGTACACGCCAGGTCGAGTTTCTGAGTTATGTCACGCAAAAGGACGCCAGATACGATATTAGGACATATCCCATGACTTTTGTCGCTTCAGTGTAAGTAGCTTCTGTATACCGACAACATCAGCTGTCTTGACCACTATAGCACAGTAACCCACGTTCTTCCATCAGTTCTTTCCCCACCATTGATGATGTCGTTACGTTTAACCCATTGGAGAACCTCAGAGTACAGTATTCGGTTGTAACGCGAGCAACCATCAGGGACAATAAAAATTCGAGTAGTCGGACCTGGAGGGGTTCTTGGACAGGCGAATAGTGAAGGTGATTTCTGACGCTGGCGAAAACCTTCCAGTATAAATTTTCATTGTAGTGTGCAAAACAAAGCGAGTTGTTTCAGAACTTGTGCTGACTATATTTAGACACTTAGCTTCCTCCAGGGACGTCATTATGTTCAGTTTTAACACATTGATCCTAATGGCCTGTAGCTCTAAGTATCCGTTCATTTACTGTACTCGTAAACAAGAACGGCTTGTATTCTTTTTCAGACCGGTGGAGCTATTCGCAGTACTAGAGTCTATTATTATGAGCTAAATCAACAGTTGTTTTTAAGAATTCCGTGTCCTAAACGGTAAAAACGGAAACCTTGCAGGATACTTCGTTGTCCAACTGTCTATCCGTCTGTTAGGACCTCATTTCTCAGGAACGGGTAGAAGTATCTAGTTGAAATTTAGGCCAATACTAGATTCTACGCTGCCTTAGCGGGGTAAAAAATTTAAGCTTCTAAGTCAATGCAGTCGAAAGATATTGTCATTTATGTCACATATTTTCATACTCGCAAGCTCACTCACCAAAACCTGTAGATGAACTGTCTATATACATAATTAAATTTGTAGGGAACCCTCGGAGCACGAGTCCTCGCATTGTCGGGCTTTTTATTTTTAGTATAGTTTTGTTTACTCTCTCAGTGGCAGGATTTTTCTCTTAAAAAAGCGAGATAAGAACACCAATGCAATTGCAAGAATACGTGGAAATATCATCTTGCCATTTTGGAAATAAGAAAACAGCTTTATACTGTTGCTGCAATGTTCGAAAATACGCTGTGTAACATAGCATGAAATGCAGACACCCAGGAAAAGATATATCGGCAGTTTATTTTTAAATGTTGCCTTAAATCTGAACAACTTCAAACTTTTACCGCTTTTTTACACACTGTAGTACTGCTCAGCAGTCGAAGGGAACATAAGAGTATCACTACAGTGATGTTGTAGCAGTCAGTTCGAAGACTGGTTTGATGAATCTCTACATGATACTCAGTCCCGTGCAAGTCTCTCCGTCTCTGAATAATCACTCACAACTACAGTGCATTAGTAACAATTAGGTACATCGAGTGATGGTGATGATGGTGATGGTGATTCAATGAGGCTGTATGATATTTAAGAGCGAAACGAACTGCTCAAAAAGCGAAGACGGAGGAAGCTGACATGATAAAAAAAACCATAAAACGTTTTTCACAGCACTGTTTATGCCACAGCTTTAGTTACAGTTAGGTGAGTTCAAAAAGGCGGTTATAGCTTTATTACATCGTAATAATTACTGCCGAGCACTTGAAGAATATTCGTCACTTATGAGACAACATAAGCAATGTTTTTTTGTTATTTAGAATACCGCTACTAACACACTTTTCTTCACAAACAATTTGGGTGCACACAGTCATAGTTTGAAATCCATTCGAATCCAACAGATTAACTGTAGAGCAGCTTTCAGATTAAAACGGAGGAATAACATGTGAAAAACGGACAACAACGCATAAAAATTAATGTTTCATTATCAAACTGCGTATATGGTCGTTAATATTTCATTGCCCTTGATGGCTCGTATTAATTTGTTTACTGTATAGATTACGGCAACAGCATACAATTACAATTCGTTATGACTGTAACGTAGTTTAATCACATATTTATTGCAGATTGGTCTGCTGAAGACGCGTTGATATCGAGAAGTACATCACTGACGACTTCTCGCGTTCTCTCTTTCTACGCGTTATTCCAGAAGTTTAATTTCCCGTCCGAAATTACACATTCTACCTGTGACTAGGCTCATTGTTTTCACACCTTACAATGGAGACAGACTTCATTACTTGTTGATATGAACCTGTAGGCATGGTTTGCGAAAAGAATTCTCGCAGTGCGAAAGTGTAAGGGATAATGTTCCACCCCAAACTATAAGAGACGTTTAGTATTACATCTCTACTCGACAGACACTGCCTTTTCACCACACGGCCATTCACTTGCCATAAAAAGCGCTACCCACGCTCGAACCTGGGAATAGAATGGCAGCTATCGACAATGCCATTCCTCAGTTATGTTTCAGTGTCTGTTTTATTCAATGTCGCAGCATGCGATGTAACTGCAAGACTCTAGAGCTAATCAAGTTTGATCGTAATCGATTTCTTGTGCAAGGTTGGATAACGACCTAGTTCAACAGAGTGTAAACTCTTTTGCTTCCTATATGTATGAAGTATTTTAAGATAGATTTGGACGATGCATGACCTATATTTCCGATGGTAGTGTTTTACTGCTGTCAATTTTCTGCATGTCTGATAGCAAACATTGTATGCCCATTTATATGCATCGATATCGGTGAATGAATTCGATGTACACTTTTAGTTCTGTTTTGATTTCACGCCCAAATATACCAACATTTGCTTCGATACAGATGCATTTAATTTTCACAGTGGTGTAATAAGATTTGTGAATAACTGAATCAACTACTTTCGTGGTACCTTAAATGTGCTGATTTGCATGCGATGTACTCTATTACATTTATGTACGTGTTTTATCACAGTAGACGTGCTATTGCAGACTATGTATGGAGTCAAATTACCTGCAGACATGCATTCGCATGCAACCAAAGCTGTGCTTTAATTAATAATGAATTAATTACAACAGCACTTTAAAACGCGATTAACTCTATGCACATCCAAAACAAGGAAATTTTATCCCAGAAAAAAATCTCCACTTATATATAACGCAAGCAAATAGCAAAAACATAAATACAATTTTTTACAACCATTAGATTTTTAGGAAGAGTATCTATAATCTGACAAAAAGTTAAGCACCTACAAGGAGAGGAGGATATGAAATGGAACATTACGTGGTGAGAGATTATGTAATTGTTATGACGTAATCGTTGACGGGACATTAAACTCATTTTTGTTAAGTGTTAGCGACGTTGTCTCATGCGAGCACGCTGTAAATACATAGAACTTTTGAACACATTCGTCATATAATTAACGGAAACCATATATTCACCTTTAAATTACCCAGAAATGCTTCAACCACTAGCCACAATTTTGCCTCAGATGTCTTGAATGTAGTAAATATTAAGAATACATGGCTATCAACACATTGGTTCCCATAAATTCCAAAAACAAATATTACAAAGCAGCAATATACAAAGAAATCATAAAGCGAGTACTATGGACCAAGTGTCTTGAGCATCTAAAGTGGAGTGAACACATAGGTAGATGCCATGCTATGATTTACTGTAAGAATGCTAGTGAAATTCCCTTCATCCAAGAAAGAGAGCGCCTATAAAACCTTCATTCGAGCGACTCTTGAATGGTGCTCATAAATTTGGAATCCACGGTAGATAGGATTAAAGAAGGAAAACAAATTGTGGTTTAACGTTCTATAGACGAGGAGACCATTAGAGTATGTGATGGGATAGAGAGGACAGCAAAGGAAATCGGCCACATTCTTTTCAGAGGAATCACACCAACAGTCTAAGCTATTTAGGGACCCCACAGAAAACCTAAGTGTAGATTGCCTGTAGAGAATTTGAATTACCATCCTATAAAATGCGAGTCCAGTGTCTTACCGCCGCGACACCTGGCTCAGTTTGGCTAACACGGGGGGCACAGAAGAGTCATGGAATAATGGCGTTTTATTCTTGTTCGTTTAGCAGGCGCGAGAGTGAAACTAAGGTTCTCATCAAAATACAGTGGCAGAAGCAGCAAGAGAGGTGCCTAGGGCCAAGGAGAGTTTTACTGTTAAAATTCAGAGAAGGCAGGTCCGGAACGGGGCAAACAATGTACTGATTCTATTGTCCACAAACATAATTAAGTTTAAACGGAACCTTCCGAGAGTGGTCCTACTCGCACTTGTCCAGTTTTTTTATTTCTTGATTTAGTTTGTTTACTGTGCCATTGACAGGATTTTTCTCCGCAAAATCGAGGTAATAACACCAGAACACTATTCTAATTGCAAGAATACGTAGCACGTCCTCTTGCATTTATGCATGCCTGTATTCATAGTGGCATACTACCCATAAGTTCATCAAGGCACTATTGGTCAAGATTGTCCCACTCCTCAACGGCGATTCGACGTAGATAACTCAGAGTAGTTGGTGGGTCACGTCGTCCATAAACAGCCCTTTTCAATCTGTCCCAGGCATGTTCGATAGGGTTCATGTCTCGAGAACATGATGGCCACTCTATTCGAGCGATGATGTAATCTTGAAGGAAGTCAGTCACAAGATGCGCACGATGGGGGCTCGAATCGTCATCCACGAAGACGAATGACTGACCAATATGCTGCCGATATGGTTGCGCTATCGATCGGAGGATGGCATTCATGTATCGTACAGCCGTTACGTCGCCTTCCATGACAACCAGCGGCGTACGTCGGCCCCACATAATGCCATCCCAAAACAGCAGGAAACCTCCACCTTGCTGCACTCGCTGGACAGTGTGTCTAAAGCGTTTTACCTGACCGGGTTGCCTCCAAACACGTCTCCGACGATTGTCTGGTTGAAGGCATGTGCGACGCTCATCGGCGAGGAGGACGTGATGCCAGTCCAGAGCGGTCCATTCGGCATGTTGTTGGGCCCATCTGTACCGCGCTGCATGGTGTGGTGGTTACAAAGATGGACCTCGCCATGGACGTCGGGAGTGAAGTTGCGGATTATGCAGCCTATTGCGCACAGTCTGAGTCATAACACGACGTCTTGTGGCTGCAGGAAAAGCATTATTCAACATGGTGGTGTTGCTATCAGGGTTCCTCCGAGCCATTATACGTAAGTAGCTGTTATCCATTGCAGTAGTAGCCCTTGGGCGGCCTGAGCGAGGGATGTCATCGACAGTTCCTGTCTCTCTGTATCCCCTCCATCTCCGAACAACATCGCTTTGATTCACTCCCAGACGCCTGGACCCTTCCCTTGTTGAGAGCCCTTACTGGCACAAAGTAACAATGCGGACGCGATCGAACAGCGATATTGACCGTCTAGGCATGGTTGAACTACAGACAACACGAGCCGTGTACCTCCTTCCTGGTGGAATGACCGGAACTGATCGGCTGTCGGATCCCTTCCGTCTTAAAGGTGCTGCTCATGCATGGTTGTTTACATCTTTGGGCGTGTTTTAGTAACATCTCTGAACAGTCAAAGGGACTGTGTCTGTGATACAATATCCACAATCAACGTCTATCTTCAGGTGTTCTGGAAACCGAGGTGATGCAAAACTTTTTTTATGTGTGTATTTTTGCTAAGCAAGAGTGACGGGAAATAAAATGCAGAGTATCCGAGTAATCAACATCAAATATTCACCGCTGCGTACAAAGATATGGAGCATAAATGGAAAAATTTCAAAAGTATCTTTCAGTATGCCTTAGACAAATATTTTCCGAGAAAGGTCTTAAGGGATGGCCAACATCCATCTTGGTTTAACGTCTGTGTTAGAAAACTGTTATGTAAACAAAAATAGTTTCACCACAGACTCACGCCAAAACATAGCTGACGAAGAAAAGTTGAACGAAGCGAAAATGAGAGAAACATTCAATGACATTGAAAATAAAATTTTGTCGACTCTTTCTGCCTAAAAACACTAAGAGGCTTTTGTGTTATGCAAAATCAGTAAGCGGTTTGAAACCATCTATTCAGTCATTCACTGACCACCGAAACTGAAAGCGACAGAGAGCGTTGAAATACTAAATTCGGTCTTCCTTTTTCAATCATCGTACAAACTTCAGAATGACAGAGATTGAGGTAATTGATCGCGGAACTGCTAAACTATAATCGCCTTGTAATGGAAAGGCACCAGGACCAGATGAGATACTTGTGAGATTCTATAGAGGTTATGTGGAAGAATCTGGTCCCCTTCTAGCGGCAGTTCATCGCAGGTCGCTGGAGCAACAAAGGGTACATAGTGACTGCGAAAAGCACGGTACATTGCTGTTTATATGAACGGTCACAGGACAGATGTACACAATTATAAGCCCATATCGTTGACGTCAATCTGTTTTAGAATTATGGAACATATTTTACGTTCACATATTATGACGATTTTGGAGAACAAAAATCTGATCCATAAAAATCAATATGGTTTCCGCGAACAAAGATCTTGCAAAAGTCAGCTCCCCCTGTTCCCTCATGAGATCCATAGCACTGTAGATATCGGCGCCCAGGGTGATTCCTTGTTCCTCGACTTCAGGAAGGCATTTTACACCGTCCCGCACTGCCGGTTAGTGCAAGAAAAATGAACGACTATCGGACAGATTTGCTACTGGATTCAGTACTTCTTTGCACACAGAACTCAACACGTCGCTCTTAGCTGAACAAAGTCGACAGATTTATTGGTAATTTCCGGAGTATCCCAAGGAAGTGTGATAGGACCATTACTGTTTACAATGGATATAAATGAGCTAGGGGAACGCGTCGGAAGCTCTTTGATACTGTTCGCAGACGATGTGGCTGTCTATAAGAAATTAGCACCGCTAGGATGCAGTATCGATTTGCAGAACGACCTATAGAGTACTAATGATTGGTGAAGGGACTGGTAGTTGATAAATGCAAATAAATGTAACATATTGCGTATACGTAGTAAACGAAATCCACTAGTGTACAACTAAACTATTGATGACCAATTGTTGTAAACAGTAACTACCGTAAAATATCCAGGAGTATCTGTCCGGAGCGACCTTAAGTGGAATGACCACATAAAACAAATAGTAGCAAAAGCAGATGCCAGACTGAGATTTGTAGGAAGAATCTTAAGGGAATGTAATTCGTTCACAAAGGATATGACTTACAAGCCGCTTGTTCGACCGATTCTTAAGTATGAATCTGGGATCCTTACCAGGTACGACTGAGAAGAGATAGATAAGATCCACCGAAGAGTGGCGCGTTTCGTCAATAGATCGTTTAGTCTGCGGGCGAGTGTTACAGAGAAGCTTAACAAACTTCAGTGGCAGACACTACAAGAGGGATGTTGTGCATCAAGGAGAGGTTTAGTACAAAAATTTCAAGAGAGTACTCCACTGGGGTGGAGGTGCATTTGAAAGTCATTTTTGCAGATTTTTCTTGAATAACTAGAAAACTAGCGAAAAAGTATCCCAGAAAAAAATTTAACTAAATTAAATTTTCTACAAAAAGGTCTTGGTCATTTTTTCTATAAGACTGGCAGTTTGTGCGTAGCGAGCTTGAGAACATGAAAATCCCGCGCGTGGTTTATGAAGGCCAGCTTTGATAATGTATGTCGCATGAAACGACAGCGGCGTTTCGAAGAACGTACAGTCCAGAATCGATATGCTAATGAGGCAAAATCGCCGTTTGCATTGAGGCAATCAGCCCACCTACGCACCAGGTTGAGGATACCCTTTGGTAAAACACTGTGTCTTGCTGCGTGAAAAGATCCGTAATTGTCTGCAGCACCTCCTCGTCCGACAGGAATCGCCGACCCTTCAAAGACTTTCTTAAGGGACGGAAGATGCAATAATCGTATTGGGAGAGATCAGCACTATAGAGCAGGTGCTGGGTGTCTCCCACTCGTCCGTAATTGATGAGGCTGGCCTCTGAAATCGACCGGCGTCTCGTGTCGAACCGCGACCGGCTCAGAACTTGGCGCAATATTCCTCAACGATAGTTTTCGACAGTCATGCTGCCCCATACACATTCTCCACTCTACGATCTATTTCTACCGATGTTTCACATTCGGCAGCTGAAAAAAGGTTAACAGCACGTTGGAGATGTTTGGACTCATTTGGTAGTAACATCGCCATAGTTCAGGCTTCCGCACGGACCGCACGCACATCGGAAAGACACGAATGCAACACTAATCCCTTGCCTACATGTCGACGCTTATACCCTGTATATCCGCATCGGAGTCGCGCTACGTTGCTTATACGCTGCAGAAATGCTCCCAAACGGAAACTTTTTGATCAGCCTTTATACAGATCGTGGAGCTTCAATGCGCTTATCACAGGGACGCATTAGATACATTCATATATGAGCAACAGGAATAAATGAGAAAACGGTTTTTTACCCCAGCAAGTACACATTTGTTATTCCGGTACGTAAAATTTAGTACTGCACTTACCCGACAACAGTACCCCTTACAGATGACAATAGTACATAAATGTTTTCGTAAGAAGTACTAAATTTTATGAGAAGTCTGATAATGGCTCATATATTGTGTTTGTAGGAAGTAAAATTAAAAACATAGGAAGACATGACGCAGTGTCAGTGTGCAGGAAGTTAAGACACAAATGTAAAAGAAATTTCGAAAATTTTTGTAACCGGGGCTGAGGAGTAAAACTATAATTACAAACCAAAATAACGCAAACCATTTAGTACAAGGGAATATTTTACCTAATAACGAGATGCAAGCATATACATCTAGATGTATTACAACGGCAAAAGGTATAGTTTGTAATGTTCATACTAGAGTAGGTGAAGATGAAATTGTGTTAGGACAGCAAAGATCAGTTGACATAATTAACGTCCATAAATTCCACAAAACAGTCGATGAAGGGCAAAAGAACTTAAAATGGTGGTTCCCTACATTAATTAACATTCCAAACCCAGAAACGGCCAGTCTTTACGTTTGTCCAGTCAATATATTGTACTGTAAAAACATAAACTAGACCAATTCGCCAATGTGATACGTATTTTCAGACATGGAAACAAAAGTCAGCAATAGTAAGTCAGTATGTGGTCGGAGTGCCGGAGTCTTCTGCAGAGTAGTGTTGTTCATGCGTTGTACGGTCACAGAGACACTAATCACAGGCGTCCTGAGAAATGTGCTCTACAGAAAGCTGTTAACAACTTCACGACAGAATGCAGTTTGAGTTTTCGGAAAGCATGTGTACTGGTCAGATGATGCACTAGTGTTACCTTGTAGGGTTTCAGTCTGTTTTTCTTTTTTTCTAGTTTCAACTGATGATCAGTTTTGTGAACTGATGCCACTGACACAGTACTCTTGGCACAACGATTTTCTAAGACTCCTGTCCAAGGTCGCACCTGACTCGCTGGGACTGGCTAAACCGATCCACCTGGCAGAGTCTGAGGCACGGGCCGCAGCGTATGCGGAGATACGTGCCTGACTCCCCGGCACTGGCTCACGCGCGACGCTAGACAATGCGTTTCCTCGGTACGTGAAACACCCCGTATTTGTAAGGACAACTGTGTTTGTCTTTCATCACACTGTCCCGTGTGTCCTGCACATTTTCTAATATCTCTCACAATGAAGATACAACTTTTTGAGTTACTTAGTTCCAGTAATTTTTCTGAATTTGTAAAGCCTGTGAATCCAGAGAAACGGCTCCAATGTCGTGCAGAGCCTTCTTGTAGATTATGCAGAAAGGATGTGATCTCTGCACGCGACAGCATGGCGTGGTAACACGCACAGTCTACCGCAGCATTATGAGGTTAACCCTCACCCCAGTTTACATTTTACCAGATGCGTTCACGTCCTGTTGGAAGTCTAACGAATCTAAAGTCCATTCAAGTACACGTAAGTTATTTTTTTCATTTCAGATATTTGGTACTTCCCATTGTTTTCCTTATTTCCTGCTTACGAAGAATGCTGAAAAGTAGTACCTCCGAATCTTTTATTCTGTTTTCAGTATCGGTTGAGGCACTACATGTCATTCATATTACTAGGTCGACTTTCCCACTTCGCTGACGAAAGTTGCCATCCTCTTCCGCTAGAGGGCTCCGAATAGTGGCGTGGTGTAACTATGTCAGTCTGTGAGAAACAGCATGGTTCAAATGGTTCAAATGGCTCTCAGCACTATGGGACTCAACATCTGAGGTCATAAGTCCCCTAGAACTTAGCACTACTTAAACCTAACTAACCTAAGGACATCACACATCCATGCCCGAGGCAGGATTCGAACCTGCGACCGTAGCGGTCACGCGGTTCCAAACTGAAGCGCCTAGAACCGCACGGCCACACCGGCCGGCGAAACAGCATGCCGTAATCGTGTTTCGAATTCGAAGAGTTCGTCCACACATGGCGCACCCTCTTCTTTAGCATGACAATGCCAGAGCACACACGAGCGCCGCGACATCTGCAACAATCCGACGCCTGGGTTTCACTGTCATCGATCATCCTCCATTCAGTCCCGACTTGACCCCTTCCGATTTTCATCTGTCTCCAAAACTTAAAGGACACCTTCGAGATCTTCCTTTCAAAGTGATCAAACGGTGCAAGCACATATGAGGTTGTGTCTCCGTCAATAAAGAGATACATTCTACAGTGACGGTATCAATAAAATGGTCTCTCGTTGAGGGCGACTATGTTGAGAAATAAATATTTATAAATAAATACTAAAGATGTAGAATGCTAATCACATTTATTTTAAAAAGGCTTTAAGAGTTTTGAGATAAAAAGATCGCAGGAATTACTTTTCAGCATACTCTCGTACGAGAAAAGTCAATGTGACGAGCCTAGCAGCCGTCCGGTACGCACGGTTCACCGAAAGGCTGCTCACCCTTCTCTAGTGCCTTCACGGAGGTATGTTCATTAAGACATTTGTCGTATCCACGATATCAGTGTAAGAATTAGTGCTACAAACTGTTCCTGCGTTTTGTGACACGGCGCCATGACGTTTAAACAATCAGGCGACGGCGCATGTGTGATACTTTCACAAAGTGCAGAAAAGCTATGGAAGCATGTAAGATAGTGACTTTGCACATAATCCGGCGGACTCTCCGGAAGTTGTTCCCCATCGTTATGCATTCGGCGACCACAGTTACCGATATCAACAACATCATGGTCAACACGTGTTTTCGGGACAACGTCACGACAATAAATAACCAATGGCACAGCAGTTTTACCTCGTTCAAGACCCGAACAGCGTCCAGTGTCAACAGCAGCGCTCTCAGCCTCGGCTAGCAGGAGGCCAGCAGCTCACGCCCAGCGACGGCGTGCAGATGTCGTGCACCCGTCAGCTACCCAAGACGTTCAGTCACTATCCAAACAACCACGGCAAAAAGCAACTATCCATTGGACAGGTACGCAACAAAAGTGGCAGAAAGGAGTACAGTATAAACCAGCAGCTCAAAATTGCTTTGAAGATACTCCAAATTCTTGTGGCAGTGAAAATTAACCTCCTGTCCAAAAAGCAAGCCTCCGCAACCACCCACAAAAATCAATCTTTATGTACGACACTGGAAGGTGGAAAGACATAGTTGAAAACGAACCACATCGATTTTCATTCTTTCGAAATTGATTAATAAACCACCCAAATTAGTCATGAGATGGCTACCAGTCACAACATCTGATGAGGAAATTGCCTTTTAACTGACCAACAGTATCAGATATCCAGAATGAGATTTTCACTGTGCAGCGGAGTGTGCGCTGATATGAAGCTTCCTGGCAGATTAAAAGTGTGTGCCCGACCGAGACTCGAACTCGGGACCTTTGCCTTTCGCGGGCAAGTGTTCTACCATCTGAGCTACCGAAGCACGACTCACGCCCGGTACTCACAGCTTTACTTCTGCCAGTATTTCGTCTCCTACTTTCCAAACTTTACAGAAGCTCTCCTGCGAACCATGCAGAACTAGCACTCCTGAAAGAAAGGAGACTGCGAAGACATGGCTTAGCCACAGCCTGGGGGATGTTCCCAGAATTAGATTTTCACCCTGCAGTGGAGTGTGCGCTGATCTGATGAAGTATCAGATATGTCCTATTGTATAAATCCATTCGAAATATGACAAACGACCTATCCCTTGTACTTAGTAATAATAAGTTGTAAGTTATGTCGCATTTCAGGACAAACTGTAGAGAGTTACATACAATCAAGAGTAATGAAGAGTAATAAGAATAATACAGTTTCGCTGTTTATATGGTTTTATCCATTTGGTGGTTTATAATTTACCTGTGATCAAAATGTTTTTAAAGCCCCACACGATGCATGAACGCTACATCTTATTATTACTGTCGTCCAGTGAGACAGAAGCGCATTTACACTAGAATACCAGAAGAAAGTGCTTCCAATCAATATCAGCTGTTAGCGATATGTAGACATCAAGCTACAAGTTTTACATGCAACGAAAAGTAATTTGTATAGCACCGTTTCTTCATTTGTGAGGTTCCATTCATGTGATGGTAATATTTTACCTACGCCGTAACAAAATATGTTCTTTCAAAAAACCATCCATTCGATGTTTGGCCAAAAACAATTATAAGTAACGTAGGCATCGAGCGACACATCATGATCTCGTTTCTAGCGGAATTAATGTGCATTCCACAAGGTATTTTTCTTGAACGAACTTATTAATTTATTATTATTTTCACTTTGTTTATGACCTTAATATATATAGTTAACGGCTTTATCAGTGTCTAGTCCAAGATAAATATTAATCTAGACAACGGGTAACACAGTACAGCGTACGCAGATATCAGACTTTAATGATAATTAAGTAGAAAAATACTTTTGAAATATATAATGCCGTCATGAACGGAATTTGAGTAATTAATAGAGTTATCTCAGAATGTGCAGTTGTATATAAAACCTTGAAAATAAGAAGGTGTAATAAGTAATGTGACTGGATTCATGATTTCCTGTCAAAGAGGTGACAATTCGTAGCAATTGACGGAAAGACATAGAGTAAAACAGAAGTGATTTCTGTTGTTCCCCAAGGTAGTGTTATAAGCCCTTTTCTGTTCCTTATCTACATAAACGATTTGGAAGACAATCTGAGCAGCTGTCTTAAGTTGTTTGCAGATGACGCTGTGTTTTATCGACTAGCAAAGTTATCAAAAGATCACAAAAAATTGCAAAACGATTTAGAAAAGGTTTCTTAATGATGTGACAATTGACAATTGATCCTAAATAACGAAAAGTGTCAGGTCATCTGCATGAGTGCTAAAAAGAATACGTTAAACTTCGGTCACACGATAAATCAGTCAAATCTAAAGACTGTAAATTCAACTAAATACCTAGGAATTACGATTATGAACAACTTAAATCAGGAAGGAACACACAGGAAGTGTTGTGGGTAAGGATAACCAAAGACTGCGTTTTATTGGCAAGACACTTAGAAAATGTAACAGGTGTACTAAGGAGACTGCCTACACTATGCTTGTCCGTCCTCTTTTAGAATACTGCTGCGCGGTGTGGGATCCTTACCAGATAGGATTGACAGAGTACATTGAAAAAGTTCAAAGAAGGGCAGCAAGTTTTGTATTATCGCGAAATAGAGGAGAGAGTGTCATTGATATGATACAGGGTTTGGGATGGACATCATTAAAACAAAGACGTTTTTCGTTGCGGAGGAAACTTCTCACGAAATTCCAATCAGCAACTTTCTCCTCCGTATGCGAAAATATTTTGTTGACGCCGACCTACATAGGAAGGAACGATCTACATGATAAAATATGGGAAATCAGAGCTCATACGGAAAGATATAGGTGTTCGTTCTTTCCGCGCGCTATGCGAGATTGAAATAATAGAGAATTGTGAAGGTGGTTCAATGAACCCTCTGCCAGGCACTTAAATGTGATTTGCAGAGTGTACATATCGTAGATGTAGATGTGTATTTCGATGTATGTAACACAACAGGAAAAATAGTTAGCATGAGTGCTGCAGTCTGTATGCAGTTGTGGTATGACCACGAACACTGGCAGTTTCGCCCGCATCTCGTGGTCGTGCGGTAGCGTTCTCGATTCCCGGCGGGGTCAGGGATTTTCTCTGCCTCGTGATGGCTGGGTGTTGTGTCATGTCCTTAGGTTAGTTAGGTTTAAGTAGTTCTAAGTTCTAGGGTACTGATGACCATAGATGTTAAGTTCCATAGTGCTCAGAGCCATTTGAACACTGGCAGTCAGCGTATTAGTCTTATATACACAGTTATTTTAATTTTGAAATGCCGACATCCAGTGTTCTCCATGATTCTTACAGATACATTTGTGATATGAGACGATTCAAAGCGCAGATGGTGGAGATTTATGACTGTAAAGTTGAAGGTAGTAACTTTTGCATATGGATGGACATGCCAACTGCATTTGGGTGGACCTTTTGTAAAATTATTATTCTGTCAATCTGGTTCTGTTTTTGCAGATCCGAATGTGGTGACATACTCTTACTGAAACTGGTCATCAAAATATTGGTAAATATTTTACTAGCGATCTTGGCTGTTTGAAGTTTTTCCGGAGTTCATTACACTGCAGATCGCCCCAATCCTTTAATGTTTCGAATATACATGCCGACATAACGAAGGGCGTATTCCCGCAAGGACCAGACAACCAGCACCGTCTATGACCAAACTTGTGTCGGAACTGTTACACCCTTCAACGCCTCCTCTAAGAGATTATAAAGATGTCATACCTGCTCTTATATGCTTTTTACAAATGTTGGTGCACCCAAGAGTAAAACGTTTATGAAACTGGCCCTCTAGACGTCCAACAACCAAAGTTCCTTTTCATTATTAAAGTCATAGGTGACTTAATCTTACTGAGTGAAACTCATTTGAAACCTTCAGAAACTTTTAAGATACCACGTTTTAACTGCTACCGCACTGATAGACAGCCTCGACGAGGCGGCGGCACTGCCATATCGCCCGAGGAAACATACTGAACAGGGAAATTCTTTTACCACCGAAAGTTAACCCAGAAGCAGCCATTGAAAACTTCTGGTGGCTGATCTCAATACCTGTAGTGTATTGGGCTGCCCTTCTGAAACCGTAATAGTTGCTGGTGATCTGAATTCTAAACATCCCATGCGACATTCAAGAACCACTTTCGTTAATGGGAATACTAGTATACTGTTTATCTGCTAGAGGCCTAATACGCCAAATCTGATATTCTGTCACCAAATCAACGAACTTGTTACGCCACAAAAACTGCGTCCTTACCGGACGTTCTGGATGTTGTCCTCTATAAAAATGTGCCAACTCTTGTAAATACTAACGCCCTTTGTGCCATTATTTCTGATCGTAACCTGTTATTAGTGTCAGTCGGAGATAAATCGCGGGCCAGAAATATAATTTAGCCATACATGAATATGAACTACGAACTAGGTAAGTAACGAACGACTTGAAATTATGATTGAATTTGTCCTTCGAATTCAGACTGTTCAACAGCTGGAACTGCAAGATGTGTTATTCGAAGATCGTTTGGCCGCAGCGGCCAACCTCAGTACTTTTCCCTCATCCGTCGAACAAATTACGCCCCTGAATTTCCTCGTGAGTTTCAACGTTAAAGAAAACTAAGAACCCCGTACACTATGTGATCAAAAGTATCCGGACACCTGGCTGAAAATGGCTTGCAAGTTCGTGGCGCCCTCCATCAGTAATGCTGGAATTCAGAATGTGTTGGCCTTGATGACAGCTTCCACTCTCGCAGGCATATTTTCAATCAGGTGCTCCGCCCATGAAAAACACGACCACGCCATAACACGACCGCCTACGAATTTTAATCTTGGCACTACACACGATGGCAGACGGCGTTCACCGGGCATTCGCCATGCCCACACCCTGTCATCGGCATATTGTGTACCGTGATTCGTCACTCCACACAACGTTTTTCCACTGTTCAATCGTCCAATGTTTACGCTCCTTACGCCAAGCGATGCGTCGTTTGGCATTTACCGGCATGATGTGTGGCTTATTAGCAACCGGTCGACTATGTAATCCAAGTTTCCTCACCTCCTGCATAACTGCCATAGTACTTGCAGTGGATCCCGATGCAGTCTGGAATATCTGTATGATGGTCTGGATAGATGTCTGCCTATTACATATTACGACCCTCTTCAACTCTCGGAGGTCTCTGTCAGTCAACAGACGAGGTCGGCCTGTACGCTTTTGTGCTTTACGTCTCCCTTCACGTTTCCACTTCACTGTGACATCGGAAACAGCGGATGTAGGGATGTTTAGGAGTGTGGGAAAGTCGCGTACAGACGTATGACACAAGTGACACCCAATCACACCCAATCACCTGACCACGTTCGAAGTCCGTGAGTTCCGGGGAGCGCTCCATTCTGCTATCTGACGATGTCTAATGACTACTGAGGTCGCTGATAAGCAGTACCTGGCAGCAGGTGGCAGCACAATATGCTTAATATGAGAAACGTATGTTTTTGCGGGTGTCCGGATTATTTTGATCACGCAGTGTATGGAAATTCTAACAACGAACCCGTGATCCAGCAGAAAAAAACTGAATTAAATAGGCTAACTAGGGAACATAGCGAAACAATAAAAAAAACGTTAAAACATGAAAACGACACATCGCGCTATAGACTCAAACTGATAAACCTAGCTTCAAATTCTGTCCGGAAAGTTTCTCGGGGAATCCTTCGTACACCGACCGTTATTGCACCAGTACATGACGAATCTGCTATAGCTACTCCAAATTCTGCACCACTCGTTCCCTACAACATTGTTATTCTACATCTATGTCTACATCATACTCCGCAACCCACCTAATGGTGTGTGGCGGAGGGTACTTTTGTACCTCTAACTAAGCTCTCCAACCCTGTTCCACTCGCGAATAACACGTGGGAGAAATGATTGCCGGTAAGCCTCTGTATTGTCTCTAATTTACCGAATTTTCTCCTCGTGGTCATTATGCGAGACATAAGGGGGGGGGGGGGGAGGTATTATGTTCTCCGCTTCTTTCCGGAAAGTACTCACTCGAAATTTCAATAGGACATCTCTCCGGGATACACAACACCTGTCTTATAACGTCTGGCAATGGAGTTTGTTGAGCATCTCCGTAATGCATCCCGTGATGAAACGCGCCGCTCTTCGTTGGATCTTCTCTATCTCTTCTATCAGTCCTCCCTGTTACGAATCCAGACAGATGAACAATACTTAAGAATCGGTCAAACAAGTGTCTTGTAAGCCGCTTCCTTCGTGGATGAGTTACATACCCTTAAGATCCTTCCTATGAATCTGAGTCTGGCATCTGCTTTTCCCATTATTTGTTTTATATGGTTATTCAATTTAATATCGCTCTGGATAGTTACTCCTAGATATTTTACGGTAGTTACTGTCTCCAACTGTTTGTCATCAATAGTGTAGCTGTACAGTAGTAGATTTCTTTTGCTATGTATGGGCAGTATGTTACATTTATTTATCTTCAGGGTCAACTGCCAGAGCCTGCACCATTCGTCAATTCTCTGGAGATCATTCTGCAGATCGTTACTATCTTCTGGCGTTGCTACTTTGTTATAGGCAACCGCATCATCTGCGAACAACTTTAAAGAGCATCCAATGCTTTCTAATAGATCATTGACATATATTGTATGCAGTAATGATCCCATCACACTTCTGAAATTAGCTTTACATCTGTCGATTTAGTTCCGTTAAGAGCGACGTGTTGAGTTCTGTCTTCAAGGAAGTCTTGAATCCAGTCGGAAATCTGCTCAGATATTATGTAAGCGCGTGTTTGTTTCACTAAACGGCAGAGCTGGACGGTATCAAAAGCCTTCCCGTAGTTCAAGAACACAGCATCAACCTGAGCTCCGTTGTCTACGGCGCTGTGGCTCTATGGAGGAACAGAGCGACCTGAGTTTCGCAGGATCTCTGATTGCGGAATCCACGTTGATTTTTATAGAGGATATTTTCCATCTCCAAAAACATCATAATTCTTGAGTACAGAACATTTTCCACACATTCCACAACAGATTGACGTCAACGGTATAGGTCTATAATTGTGTACGTCTATCCTATGGTCTTCCTTAAAAAAATCGGGAATGACCTGCGATTTCTTCTACCTTTTGGTGCTAAAGCGATCTACGATAAATTACTTCTAGAATAATTGTTAATTATGCTTTCACAAATCACATCGATGCAAACGAGCGCATCGATTTCAATACTCTGTGGGATGTTAATAAAGTTCTGTCTCACGTCAAAGTCACATAAATCTCCCGGCGTTGCTGCGATAAGCAGCACGATGTTACGAAAATTTCCCCCAGTGCCCGAGGGCTGTCATCATCGTTAATTCATTGTCAGAACTGAGGAATTTTCCCAGTCGGTGGAAGTATGCCAAGGTAAATACTATATCCAAACCAAACATAGACCATACATATTCCAAAAATTACAAGCCCATTAGTGTCTTATTAATTTCGAAAGTAGCTCAACGGATAAGACTTCTTCGACTCCACAAAACATGCAACGAGAAATCAGTTATCCAAAATACGCATTTAGTCCGAAACATTCAGCTCCACCACAGTTGTTGCAGCTAGGGAAAGCAATTACAGGAGGTTATAATGATACCAAATCCACGGCAGTTACAGACGTGGACTTTGAAACAGGAATTTGTGATAAGGTCTTATGGGACCAAACTGCTGAGGTCATCGACTCCCAAGTTTACACACTGATTTAATCTAACTTAAGCTAACTTACGCTAAGGACGACACACACACACCCATGCCCAAGCGAGGAGTCGAACCCCCGACGGGGAGAGCCAGGCGGGCCGATCTGGACATTGCTCAAGTCTTAGATAGGGTATGGGATAATGGTTTCCTGTACAAGTTAATAAAATTACAATTCCAAGATATGTTGTCCGATTAATTAGTTTGTATTTTAAAGACCGTGCTTTTCATGTACTAATTGGTGATACTGCTTCTGATGTCTAACCTATACGCGCGAATGTACCACAAGGTTCCATTTCGTGACCGACAGTGTTTAACAGATGAAAGTTGGGGGAAATGTCATTGCAACGATTGTTTGTTCCTTTCAGATATGTGAGCGGATCACAAACTGATATTTGTTACTTGGAAACTACGCAGACAGAGTGTGTATTCACAACAACAGATGGCTCCGTGATGCATGGTAGTAGCACAGATTACGCTTCCAAATCAATTATATGGCGAGTGTCGTGACAGATAAAAGAAACCCTTGTTGAGCAGCGCGGATACGACAAAATAGCCGTTCTCCGAGAGAGAACTGCGAGAGAACGTCACAGTTATTTGGTGGAAGCCTTTGGGAATAATGCCCTCCCATTCTGTACAATAGCATGGTGATTAGGAAAGCTTCAGCACGGACGTATGGCAACCGATTACCAGCAACTCTCAGGACGACCTGTCAGTATGCGGACCAAAGTGGCACGAGCCGTCATGGAGCAGTTTTACAGGGCGACAGACGATGGACATTACTGGTGTTCGAGAGTACAATTGGCATCGAGAAACGTATCATCCACAGGATACTGCGGACAGACCAGCAACTACGTAAAATCGCATCGTTGTGTGTAACACATGAGCTAACAGAGGTTGAGCGGTGGATACGATACCCAACACCCTCCAACCACCTAGCACGCTGGCAACAGGACGGCGACCACTTCCCGTCACGAATAACCGTCGACGATGAATTTTGGGCCAGGGCATACGAATCTGAACTCAAACGTCAGTCCGTGCTGTGGCGACACGCCGGATCTCCAAGGCGGCAGAAGTTCCGTCAGAATCCTTCCCCATTGTAATCGATGGTTATCGTCGCATATGACATCAGGGGTGTCAATGTGTGCCGCTTCGTTCCACATGACAGAACAGTGAACGCAGATTATACAGGGATTTCTTGATGCTAAGGGTACGACGTGGTGTTCGGCAGAAACGTCCGATTTTATTGAAAGTGCGATCATATTGTACGACAAAGAAACAACATAAAGCAGCAACCGCAACCGCGACTCTGGAGACGAGTAGAATTAGAGCACCCGCCGTACTCTCTTGACCTTTCACCCAGTAACTTTGATCTCATACGAAAAGGAGAGGAGCCACCATGTGGTAGGCGGTGTACGGCACGAGAGGACACTGCCAATACTGTGCAACAACAGATGATTCGATTCAGACATTGCGCGCAAATGGTGACACAATGATATTCAGTGCCTCCCACATCGTTGGCAGCGAGTGGTGAACGCTGCAGTGGACAACTTTGACGGTCTTTAAGCCCAGTTTGGTCGTGCCAACTGTATGAAAGCTGTGCTGTAATCATTTTGCACCATAAAACCAGTGCACTGTACACTACCGCAATAAATATCCGAGGTACATTTTTCGCATGTTCTTCAATGTCTGTACGTGTAGCACCCACCTCGTCGTTTCATATGTATATATCACACTTTCCAGCCGGGCTGGCGTGTCAAGAAACAGAAAACGTCACAGCATCTTTTACCTCAAGCCTCGTATTTATCTGACCTACCAAACCTGCATCCGGTCGGCATAACTTCCTTCGCTGATGATACAGTGGTATGTTGTGCTGACAACAACGTACCGAACATTCATGACAAACTCCAGGGACTGCCGGCCGGAGTGGTCGTGCGGTTCTAGGCGCTACAGTCTGGAGCCGAGCGACCGCTACAGTCGCAGGTTCGAATCCTGCCTCGGGCATGGATGTGTGTGATGTCCTTAGGTTAGTTAGGTTTAATTAGTTCTAAGTTCTAGGCGAGTGATGACCTCAGAAGTTAAGTCGCATAGTGCTCAGAGCCATTTGAACCATTTGAACTCCAGGGACTCTGCTACAGTTAGGAAAATGGATTCCGGCATGACGAGTTAAAATAAATGTAGGCGAAAGCCACGCTACGTTTTATACAAGAAAAAGACAGGATGTACATAACCCAGTGCTGTTATTCAACGACTGTTTCAACCAAATATCTTTGAGTTCACCTGGATAAACGTCTTACCTGTACGAAATATATAACCAACATTGCGAACAAAACGCACAGTGTATTAGCTGCCTTATATCCAATAATAAACAAAAGGTCGTCTCTAAAGAGGAGCAATAGTTTACTACTTTATAAATAGGTAATGCGACCAGTCGCCAACGGCCGTGCCGCAGTGGTAACACCAGTTCCCGTCAGATCACCGACCCAGGTCTGTCGAGTCCTTTTGTCAAGTGGCGTGTACTCAGCCCTTGTGAGGTGAGGCCAATTGAGGAGCTACTTGATTGAGAAGTAGGTACGACAAGTCATGTTGTATGCCTGCCGAATATGTGGCCATTCAGCGTCTACGCATCTCCACAGATTTCATGTTGCTCAAAGTAAGGTATTCTGTATCATATTTAATGCCCCTTGATCCGTAAGAAACACAGAAATTCACAATGACTTACAATTAAATATTGTTCCAGAAGATATCTGATTCGTTTCTCAAAACATTTATGCTAGACTTCCTTCCTCAACCAACACACTCACTCGCCAGTTATCCATGTATGATCTCAACACATGCAAAAACATAAACGTCCTAGACTGGTACTGTTACTACTTCAATAATCCTGAGGCTGACAACGGGCATACAGTGTCCCAAACATGTTCTCACATATTCATGTATGTTATTGGTCACACATCATTTTAATTAATTTTTGTAATCTTGTAAGTTGTAATTGTAACATTTTAAATAATTTTTTGCTCTTTTTATTCTGCAATGTGTGCTGTCCAAAACTTATATACAAGGCTATCTGTAAATCTACCGTTAATTATACAGTACTTTACTATTGACCAATCCTTGTAACACAAAACGTGAATCCATGTACTGTATTCCTTTATATCTTGTCATGTTGTGGGATGTTCATTGCCTCCATGACAAAATGTTTTACCCCTTATTGTTATGTTCTGCTAGTTATACGAAATGAAATGTATTTGGCTGTAAGAACCCTCGGGTCGGAACCATGCAAAATAAATAAATTAAACCGTCAGTGTTTGGGTGCTAGTTGGAGGTATTTTTTCTGGCTTTAGATTGGGTTATTTATCTTGGTTGATGGCGAACCAAATGCACATGTTATCTCCAACATGTTTCTCACACAGTTGTGGCAGGCTATAAACGTCTTTCTTGTATGAGCATAAAAATTCTTCTATCCACAAAGCAAAAGAAAAGCACTGTTGTTCAAAGAAAGCCTTTTGAATTTATTAGTCTGTTCTGGTTGAGACCTCATCATCAGACAGCATTGTCTATGTAGTAACTAGACAGATGAATCATCCTAGAAATTACTCGCCAAGCTTCAACATATTGGAAAATGAACGTCTAGGCTTAAAAGGAAAGCCTTCCTCGAAAATTGGGCAGTCTACGAGAGGCAAAACTAGATCCCACAAGTTACTATCTACAGACAGACTAGCGTTTTACGAAAGAATAACAATGGATTTTTGAAGACATTGAGAATCTAGCGCTGGTGGGACTCATCCTGCAGTCATATTTCAACAATATACCAATATACAGTATCAAGACTCGTAAGCAACTTAGTTAGCAAACATTTTTAAAGAATCACTTACTTGTGTACAGAAGGTACCTTAAAATGAATGAGTTTTAAGTCTACCAGTAAACGTTCAGAAATTCAGTGCTTTGATATAAGCAAATCTTGATCTGCACTGCATCATTACAGAGTTATTTGCTCAGTTTTTGGCACGAATTACATTGTTGGCAGTAATGCACTGAGAGGAGAGTTAAATGTCACTTTACTACTTCGGTCCCAGTCCTGAACTACACAACCGCAGGACTCTGTAATAGGTGTGGGTTCCGTCTGTCTTGCAAAACACAAATTTTTAGTTTTCTTAGTCAAATATATTCAGCTTATAGGCGTCAGTGTTCAGCGAGCTTTCTTACTTTATCTATGAAAATATAGAAATACTTTACTATAACAGTGGTTCCTGCTTTATGTATGGAAATACAGACACGTTTTACCACAACAGTGGGTGCTGAAATATTAGGCGTAAGCAATTTGTTGTCTGTATTGTAATTCTTAGTTTTTTACTTGAATTACTACTCGAACAGATTTTGCAGAACCTTCGCTATAAGGTTGGACAGCCTGTCATCTGCAACCAAATAAATACGGTAGAGACAAATGAACGAAAATCATTCCTCCTGTAATTTGTTGCGCGAATGATTTTCTTTTTCATTTACGATTGCCTCTGATGCTCTTATCAGAACTCGTTCTTACTTGCCAACAGAGGTATAAAAACACTGCATATGTCAATTTCACTAACACCACTTCAGATTGGATAAGCATTAGCGTAAAAAATACGATCTTTTTCCTCATAACATACACGTGGTTACACCCGAATGCGATGATTTTTCTGTTTGGTGTGAAACACCATTTGACCATGCTCCGGCTCTCTCTCTCTCTCTCTCTCTCTCTCTCTCTCTCTCTCTTGCTCCCTGCGTATTTGTCCATTCTGACTGCTTTATACCTGTTAGTGTTTTTGGCTCTGTTGTTTTCCCTTCTCAGTTTTTTTCTGTGTATTGAATAGTGCACGTGAGCCACTACATTCTTTTACTGGTAAATTTGTATAGTCTGTGGTTGAATTTAAATAATGATTCGTGTGTTTCTATTTTTTGTTGAATAGTAGTTGTGAGCAATTAAGCGGCCAGTTAACTTCGAGATGTGGACTTTTGATTTTTTATGGCTGTGAGCGAAATCTCTCGTATTAAGGTTCCTACACATCTGACGTATATAAATTGACTGGTATGAGTTCCATATTAAATGTTAAATGGTAAGATTTGGTGGGTGTGTTACTACATGTGCCATGTCTTCTGCCAGTTCTTTTTCTGCATCTGTTGACTGTACGGTATCTTGTGACAGCCAGAGCGAGAGCACCAGCAGCAGCGAGTACTGTTTGTATAAAGCGTTTATTTTGCATTTTGTTTACGACCTTCCACTAAGGAAGGGATTCTATTTGTGTTTATCTGCTCTGCATAGTAACTAACAGTTCTTGATAAAACTTTACGTAGTTTTCGTGTTAGATTTCTTAGTGTTTTCTTGATCGTTTACAACAGAAAGCGCCCTAAAACCGTCTTTTGTTTGTTTCGCGGCCGTTAGCCACTAGTCACTTGAATCAGCAGTTGTCTTGTGACAGCCAGAGCGAGAGCACCAGCAGCAGCGAGTACTGTTTGTATAAAGCGTTTTTGTACTTATTTGCTGCGCTTAGCTTTTAAATAGTTTTTCTGGGAAAACCTAGCGTAGTTTTCGCGTCTCGTATTTCAGTGAGTGTTTCTTGATTATCAGAGTAGCTCATCAGAAGATTATCTTGGGAATTTGTCACCGTATAGAGTAGGGTAAACATAGTCATGTGTAGGGACTGTGGTTGTTGTGAGCGGACGCAAGGAGAATTGGCCACTCTTCGGGGGCAGGTGGAGGCTTTGTCTGTTAGGCTCATCGAGCTCGAGGCGCAGGCGTCGGCTCGTAGTGGCGTTGGGGCAACTGTGGTGAGACCTATGCCTACTTCGGTGGCCTTGGAATCACATCGAACCCCTGATGTCGCTGCGTCTTCCGGCAGTGAGCATCTTACCGGTCAGCCATCACTCCAGGGTGAATGGCGGACAGTGGTGGGCTCGCGCGTGCCTGGCCGAAAGGCGAAGGTGGGATCTGGCCGCGTGGCAGCTGCCTTACCCCTTTCCAACAGGTACGGGGTGCTTCCTAGTGGTGATGACATCGTTTCCGAGCCACCACAGGATGCCTCGCCTGTTGGGCCAGTGGCCGATTCTCCGGCAAGGTCCCAACAGTCACAGAGGGCGGGCCTATTAGTTATAGGGAGCTCCAACGTTAGGCGGGTTATGGAGCCCCTCAGGAAAATAGCGGGTAGGTCGGGGAAGAATGCCAGTGTGCACTCGGTGTGCTTGCCGGGGGGTCTCGTCCGTAATGTGGAGGAGGCCCTTCCGGCAGCTATTGAACGCACTGGGTGTGACCGGCTGCAGATAGTAGCACATGTCGGAACGAATGACGCCTGCCGCTTGGGTTCTGAGGCCATCCTTGGTTCCTTCCGGCGGCTGGCTGATTTGGTGAAGACAACCAGCATCGCACGCGGAGTGCAAGCTGAGCTTAATATCTGCAGCATAGTGCCCAGAGTCGATCGCGGTCCTCTGGTTTGGAGCCGTGTGGAGGGTCTAAACCAGAGGCTCAGACGACTCTGCGACTATAAGGGTTGCAAATTCATCGACCTCCGTTATTGGGTGGAGAACTGTAGGGCCCCCCTACACAGGTCAGGCGTGCACTACACACCGGAAGCAGCTACTAGGGTAGCAGAGTACGTGTGGCGTGCACACGGGGGTTTTTTAGGTTAGAGGGACCCCCCCTTGGGCGAAACGATAAAATACCTGACGGCTTACCAGAGAGGACATTATCATCGTTGATAAAGAACGTCCGTCCTCAGAGACCAAAAACAGGAAAAGTTAATGTAATATTGGTAAACTGCAGGAGTATCCAGGGCAAGGTTCCTGAATTAGTATCTCTTATTGAAGGAAATAGTGCGCATATAGTATTAGGAACGGAAAGTTGGTTAAAACCGGAAGTGAACAGTAACGAAATCCTAGACACAGAATGGAATATATACCGCAAGGCTAGGATAAACGCCAATGGTGGAGGAGTATTTATAGCAGTAAAGAATTCAATAATATCCAGTGAAGTTATTAGCGAATGCGAATGTGAAATAATCTGGGTTAAGTTAAGTATCAAAGGTGGGTCAGATATGATAGTCGGATGCTTCTATAGACCACCTGCATCAGCAACCGTAGTAGTTGAGCGCCTCAGAGAGAACCTGCAGAACGTCGTGAAGAAGTTTCGTGATCATACTATTGTAATAGGGGGAGACTTCAATCTACCAGGTATAGAATGGGATAGTCACACAATCAGAACTGGAGCCAGGGACAGAGACTCTTGTGACATTATCCTGACTGCCTTGTCCGAGAATTACTTCGAGCAGATAGTTAGAGAACCAACTCGTGAAGCTAACGTTTTAGACCTCATAGCAACAAATAGACCGGAACTTTTCGACTCCGTGAATGTAGAAGAGGGTATCAGTGATCATAAGTCAGTGGTTGCAGCAATGACTACAAGTGTAATAAGAAATGCCAAGAAAGGAAGGAAAATATATTTGCTTAACAAGAGTGATAGGGCACAAATCGCAGAATATCTGAGTGACCACCATCAAACGTTCATTTCTGAGGAAGAGGATGTGGAACAAAAATGGAAAAAATTCAGAAACATCGTCCAGTACGTCTTAGATAAGTTCGTACCGACTAAGGTCCAAAGCGAGAGGAAAGATCCACCGTGGTATAACAATCATGTACGAAAGGTACTACGGAAACAAAGAAAGCTTCATCATAGGTTTAAGAGTAGTCGAATCATAGCTGATAAGGAAAAGCTGAACGAAGCGAAAAAGAGCGTAAAGAGAGCAATGAGAGAAGCATTCAACGAATTCGAACATAAAACATTGGCAAACAATCTAAACAAGAACCCTAAAAAGTTTTGGTCATATGTAAAATCGGTAAGCGGATCTAAATCCCCTATTCAGTCACTCGTTGACCACGATGGCACCGAAACAGAGGACGACCGAAGAAAGGCAGAAATACTGAATTCAGTGTTCCGAAACTGTTTCACTGCGGAAAATCGTAACACGGTCCCTGACTTCAGCCGTCGCACGGACGCCAAAATGGAAAATATTGAAATAAACGATATCGGAATTGAAAAACAACTGCTATCACTTAGTAGCGGAAAAGCATCCGGACCAGACGAGATACCCTTAAGATTCTACAGTGATTATGCTAAAGAACTTCCCCCCTTTCTATCAGCAATTTATCGTAGATCGCTGGAAGAACGTAAAGTACCTAGCGACTGGAAGAAAGCGCAGGTCGTTCCCATTTTCAAGAAGGGTCATAAATCAGATGCGAATAATTATAGGCCTATTTCGCTTACGTCAATCTGTTGTAGAATAATGGAACATGTTTTGTGTTCTCGTATTATGACGTTCTTAGATAATACAAATCTCCTTCATCATAACCAACATGGATTCCGCAAACAGAGATCATGTGGAACTCAGCTCGCCCTATTTGCCCAAGAAATTCACAGTGCCGTAGACACTGGCGAGCAGATTGATGCCGTATTCCTGGACTTCAGGAAGGCATTTGATACGGTTCCGCACTTACGTTTAGTGAAAAAAATACGAGCTTACGGAATATCGGACCAGGTTTGTGATTGGATTCAGGATTTCCTAGAAGAAAGAACACAACATGTCATTCTTAACGGTTCAAAATCTGCAGATGTAGAGGTAATTTCGGGAGTACCGCAGGGAAGCGTGATAGGACCTTTATTGTTTACAATATACATAAATGACTTAGTTGACAACATCGGTAGCTCCGTGAGGCTATTTGCAGATGACACGGTTGTCTACAAGAAAGTAGCAACATCAGAAGACTCGTACGTACTCCAGGAGGACCTGCAGAGGATTAATGCATGGTGCGACAGCCGGCAGCTTTCCCTAAACGTAGATAAATGTAATATAATGCGCATACATAGGGGCAGAAATCCATTCCAGTACGATTATGCCATAGGTGGTAAATCATTGGAAGCGGTAACGACCGTAAAATATTTAGGAGTTACTATCCGGAGCGATCTGAAGTGGAATGATCACATAAAACAAATAGTGGGAAAAGCAGGCGCCAGGTTGAGATTCATAGGAAGAATTCTAAGAAAATGTGACTCATCAACGAAAGAAGTAGCTTACAAAACGCTTGTTCGTCCGATTCTTGAGTATTGCTCATCAGTATGGGACCCTTACCAGGTTGGATTAACAGAAGAGATAGACATGATCCAGCGAAAAGCAGCGCGATTCGTCATGGGGACATTTAGTCAGCGCGAGAGCGTTACGGAGATGCTGAACAAGCTCCAGTGGCGGACACTTCAAGAAAGGCGTTACGCAATACGGAGAGGTTTATTATCGAAATTACGAGAGAGCACATTCCGGGAAGAGATGGGCAACATATTACTACCGCCCACATATATCTCGCGTAATGATCACAACGAAAAGATCCGAGAAATTAGAGCAAATACGGAGACTTACAAGCAGTCGTTCTTCCCACGTACAATTTGTGAATGGAACAGGGAAGGGGGGATCAGATAGTGGTACAATAAGTACCCTCCGCCACACACCGTAAGGTGGCTCGCGGAGTATAGATGTAGATGTAGATGTAGAACCTGCTCCCTTCATAAGGTGCCTACTCTGTGGAACGTTTTACTGTTGTGAGTATTTGAGATTTTGTTTTTGGCTTGGATCAACTCTGTTTCTTGTCTTTTAGCACTGACAACACTACGCAAACGACGATGTACTCGGTCGTTAAGGGGAGTACGTATGTCCTATACCCACAGTGTTAAATCTGCAATATTGATGACCCATTATCTCAGAACCTGTGACAAATTGAGATCTGAAATTTTTGGGATGTATAGTATCACTCCTTTTCTGAACCAGAATCAAAATGTACAGAGAAATAATTAGCTAGTTATGATTTTTTTTAAATGTTGTTCAATATTTTCTTTTAAAAGTCCACTTTTTCTTCTGTGAGTAAAAAACCGTTAGAAGTAGAGACGTTTTGGGAGGTTCAGTAGCTGCAGTATACTAAGTGGCAACATAGTGTAAAATTAGATATATGTTTCTGTAATAGTTCCTGAGATAATGGGTCAAATAATTTTAAAAATGTCATTTCCGGCAAATCAAGTTCAAACATTTCATTTGATATTAACTTACACATGGAGGCATGCCAGTTTCTAGAAACAGCCGGGCCCATAATCAGTATTATCTGGATCCTGTTCTTGACTACCCTTCTTTTCCTGCCTCTTGCTTCTTTAATCATTTCCTCTGCTCCACGCTGGGCTTTCATGATCCTAAGTCGATCAATTCGCTGAAAGGCTTGCAATGTGTTGGCACCTGGAGTGATACCAAGTTCCTCTAGTACCCCAATTCTCCGCTTTATATCATCATTAAACGTTATCACAGCATCACAAATACCCAAGCATAGAGTTTTCCTTCCTACAAAGACATGTTTTGGTATGCGGGTCCAAATTACATTATTGAAAGACTCATTCGGGTTTTGTGTTCGACCATGGAGACATTTGGAAAGAAGTTCAGGATGAGCTAATTCTCTATATATTGGTTTAATAGCTTCCATCACTGCAGATGGTATGCTATTTTTGTGCCTAAATTGTTCCTCGCTACCCGCTGCCTGAGCTTTGCGGTACTTGCACCAAGAATCAGCACCAGGTGGTCAAAGACCATGTATAGGTGTATCATCAGTGGAAGAATTGTTGAAGAGTGTAGCCCACACTGCTCGTTTCATCCATCGTAGGTCAAGTGTATTGTTTCTTATTGCCATTCCATAACAATGCTGGAGTTCATCACTGTTTTTGTGTGTAAGTCTTCCTTTACCATTTAGAGTCTTTCCATCTGCTAACTTCTCTTTTCCTTTTGTCTGCTTCAGTTTTCGGAGACGTGTTCCCATCCGTTTTTGAACGTGGCCTACACATTCAATCTTAACAATGTCCTTATTACCATAAGGTTGGCTTTCCACTACTGATTTGTAAGCTTTTGAATCACCATCCCTCAAGTACTTAGTGTAACACACACCTCTTTCCTGTTGTGAACGTCTGAACATAGAAACAACTGCAGTAGCCTCCATACCTCCACTAGTTCCCTCATAATTCTTAGCACAATTTGTTTTATGGCTTTCACTTGTTTCATCAACTGATTTACACTGATGAAAGTATTTAGTTAGCACTTCAATGTCTAAAACTTTACCTGTGTCAACACTAGTGACATTTGCAACTGCATTTTTTGATGTGTGACCTCTCTTCTGCCATGTGCCATCAACTGCCACATATAAGTCTGTTGACTTATTTAATTCTACTGATTCTTTAGCAGCAGCTTTCATAAAAGCAACGGCAACAGATTTGACATATTCACCAATTACTTCTGTGTACTTACTTGATCAGGTTGGTGGATTTGTCAAGTTCAGCGTTGCACATAATACTTCAGTTGCAGTCAATCCTTTCCCAATGCACCTCATTCCATACAAGAATCTAACAGTGCTCTCAAACAAGTCATTCTTGCTCTTTTCAGAAGTCCAAAATGATGTCGAGAGCCTGCAAACGTCGCACTGAATATCAAGTTTGTTAGCCAGTCCAGCATTTGAAGAATTTTGTAGAAGGGTTGCACTTCTGTCACGTTGAAAGATTCTCTTCTGGCATCGTTGGTCCCGTTCTTGCAGGACCTTTTTCCGGCCGCAGCGATGTCGGAGATTTGATGGTTTACCGGATTCCTGATATTCACGTACACTCGTGAAATGGTCGTATGTGAAAATCCCCACTTTACCTCTACCTCGGAGATGCTGTGTCCCATCGCTCGTGCACCGACTATAACACCACGTTCAAACTCACTTAAATCCTGATAACCTGCCATTGTAGCAGCAGTAACCGGTCTAACAACTGCGCCAAACCCTTGTGTTATATAGGCGTTGCCGACCGCAGCGCCGTACCCAGCCTGTTTACGTATGTATATATTTGAATACGCATGCCTGTTGATGCAATTGGGAGGTGGGGTTACACTAGTCATGGCCTGCACCTGCGCAGAAGGGCGGAGGATGGATTAGTTGATCTTCTTGCAGGAAATGCAAGGGGAGCCACATGCACACAAGACAAAATACCTGTGATTACTGGGGTCAGAGGGACACATTTTTTAGGTTAGAGTCAGATTATAGACAGAGAGTATTGAAAGAGATTAAAACAAAATAGTGTCATAATGTCTTTAGAAATAGAACCAACATCCCCTACACTGAAATTAAGGGAGTTATAAATATACTGAAAAACAAGAGATCATGTGGTGTTGATGAAGTCTCTAACAGAATTAATAAGGGAATTAAGGTATCCTGTAAGAGGAAGAGGGAAATATATGTACAGGCCAGAGTAAGTCAGGATCCGACGTTACTTGCTTACTACAAAAGATACTGTAATATTTTAAGGAAAGTCATTAAGAAGTCGAGAAACTTTTGTGTTCTGACAGAAATTAATAATGTGGATAGTAAGATTAAAACTATATGGAATATTGTCTAACGCGAGAAGGGGCAGCGTGACAGTGCACAGCATACCATAGCAATAAAGGTAAATGATGATGTTGTGAGTGATAATTCACAAGCAGCAAGTATTTTTAACATTCACTTTCTGAATATAGCAGCAAAAATAGTATTAAAGGATTCAGTTGAATAAGCAAAAAATATGTTAAAATGTCATTCCCCAGGACTTTAGGCCTTTAGAAATAGAACCAACATCCCCCACACTGAAATTAAGGGAATTATAAATATACTGAAAAACAAGAGATCATGTGGTGTTGATGGAGAGTCTAACAGAATTTTGAAGTGTCGTTCTAATTTAATAAGTGGAGTCCTTAGCGATGTATGTAATGCTTCGCTGGCACAGGGAATTTTTCCAGACAGATTGAAATACGCAATTGTCAAATCTCTTCATAAGAAAGGGGACGAGAGTGATTCAAATAATTATAGACGAATCTCATTGCTGACTTCATTATCTAAAATATTCCAAAAAAGTTATGTTTCAAGAGTAGTCTCACATTTAAATGAAAATAATTTACTCAGCATATCACTGTTCGGATTCTGGAAGGGTTACTAGACTATCTACACATCAAATAGTACAAGCCCTAAACAAAAAAAAATCGCCAGTTGGAATTTTTTGTGGCATTTGACTGTGTGAATCATGTCACACTCTTAGAAAAACTCAGGTTGTATGGAATTGAAGGCTATACACACAGCTGGTTTTAATCATACTTCACGAACAGAAAGCAAAAAGCTGTGCTGAATAACACTAATAATGTTGGGAGGGTGGTAAATTCTAGTGAGTGGGTAGTTATTACAAAGGGAGTCTCACAGGGTTTAGTTTTGGTTCCACTGCTGTTCCTTTTTCATGTGAATGACCTCTCACTTAACGTTCAGCAAGCGCAACTAGTACTTTTTGCAGGTGACACGAGTGTTATAATAAATCCGATTTCAGAAAAAGCAGCTGAAGATATTGCTAAGGATGTCTTTCAAAGAATTATTAAGTGGTTCTCAGAAAATGGACTCTCTCTTAATTTTGGAAAAACTCACTATATCCAGTTCTGTACACCGAATAGAGTCATATCGATAACTGATGTAGCATATGAACAAGGCTCAGTTAACACGATAGATTTCTCCAAATTTTTGGGTGTCCACATTGATGAAAACTTGAACTGGAAAAAGCATATTACTGAGCTTCTCAAACAGTTAAGTTCAGCTTTTTTGGTTTTCGTATAATCGCTAGTCTTGGTAATAAACAGATCATCATCCTAACGTACTTTACATATTTCTACTCCGTAATGTCTTATGGAATAGTTTTCTGGGGTAACTCACCACTTAGTCATAAAGTATGATTGCACAAAAGAGAGCAGTGAGAATAATTAGTGGTGTTCACCCAAAGACGTCATGTAGGCACCTTTCCAAAGAGTTAGGTATTTTAACTGCACCATCAGAGTACATATATTCGCTAATGAAATTCGTTACAAATAATCCATCTCAATTCGTGAAGAACAGTGATGTTCATACGTACAACACTAGAGGGAAAAATGACCTTTCCTATCCATTATTGAAGCTACCAGTTGCTCAAAAAGGAGTACAGTATTCAGCAACAAAAATCTTTGATCATTTGTCCAACAACATAAAGTGTCTGGCAGGTAGCAGATCAAGTTTTAAATCTAGCTTATCATTCCTTTTGGACATTCCTTCTATTCCATGGACGACTTTCTGTTTCAAAACTGGTAAAAAAAAATTGTGCCTCTACATGTAGTTCCATGCGTAGAACTAAAAATTTCAGTAATATTAATATTAGCACTATTCATGTGTGTATATATATCTTGTAATCTGACTTGTTCCACATCATATCGATAAAATAATCGTGAAAATGATCTACGGAACATGACATAACTAAACTAAACCAATACTGGTTTCTTTAGCGCTTCACTGTACTTTTTCGATGTCTTAAGCACATGTATCACTGTAATTTACCTAAACGCGTAAAGAATTTTGTGAAAAGTAAATAAATTGTTCGTTGCCATGAACGAAAAATCATGGAAAGTAACGTATTGTTAATTAGTTAGTGGAAAGTAGGGGCAATATTCTGTTACAGTTACAGTTTATCATCGGTTCCCGCTAAATAGTACGGCTGTGGCAGAACTTTGGAACTTAGAAGTTACTGTGGCAGAACTTTGGAACCTAAAATTTACACAAAAAATTTTATTTTTGATGTCACTAATTATCATTTGATAATTATGCTAACTTCTGATCTAATATTCAACGGAATTAATTGCAGAAATTAGAGAAACAGCTGGTATTTATTCATCAATTCCTTAAAAGAATCAGTGTACTGCAGAAAATTGATACAGGGTTGTTACAAATCATTGAAGTGGTTTGAAAAATTTCCTGTAGCTACATTATTTGACATATTATCACATGGAATTGAACGCGCATAGAGAAACTCAAAAAGATTTTTTGAAATTTGAAAAGTGCTCCAAATATGGCCCCCTTATGATTCTGCGGATATCAGTTCGATGATAAAGTTCTTCCCCCGTTCGGGGCAGAATGTCCCTATAAACCTGTTCAAAATTAGCTATATGGATGCGAGCTCGCAGTTCTAGTAGGTTTCTTTGTAGAGGCGGCGTAAGTACTGAACCTTTGACAGAACTCCACACAAAGCAATCATATAGGGTTAGGTCGGAACAGCGCGAAAGGCATGACATGATATGATTTGCTGATCATCAAGCCCACTTCGACCGATCTATCAGTTTCTCAGATTGCTGTTTAACTATTCGGCAACATCGTGATGGAAGCGCCGTGGAGCACCATCCTATTGGTAGATGAAGTGCACATTGTCTTTCTGCAGTTGTGCCATTAGCCAGTTTTCCAGCATATCCAGATACACGTGTCCTTTAACGGTCTTTTCGCAGAAGAAAGAGACAGCGTAAACTTTAAACTGTGCGACTGCACAGAATCCATTAACTTCCCGTGAATCTCGAACGTGCTGCACGATAGCAAGGAGATTCTCCATCCCCGCATTCGCACGTTTGCCTGTTAATTATGCTATTCACAACAAATGTTGCTTGATCACTGAAGATGTGTTTCCCACGTAACGCATCCTCTTCCGAAAGCTGTTGCAACTGTGCGGAAGGTTCAGAGTGTCTGACTTCGTTATCGGAAGTCAGGGCTTGTAGCAATTGCAAGCGGTAAGACTTCAGCTTCAGTCATTTCCCTAAGTTCTTCCGAACGGTCGGTTGTGGTATGTTCAGCACTCTGCGTGCTTTGTTCGTCGGCTTCTGTGAGCATACTTGTTAGTGCAAAACTCGCCCGCACTAAGCAACCGTTTCTTAACTTGCTGCAGGCCGACCCGTTGATTTCCCCTTGCGGGAGCACCCTGAAGCTTTAAAGTGCGCATACCATTGCCGAATGGAGTTTGAAGATGGTAGATCTTCTTTGAACTTCGTTCTGAAGTGGCGTTGCACCGTTACGGCAGTCTGAGGTGAACGCATTTCAAGCGCAACATGTGATTTCTCGGTGCATGCCGCCATCGTGCCTAACTGCTCACCGCTGCGCTCTCATGGCAGAAATCCGGAGTGCAGCCGGAACAGTACAAAACTTTTTTGCTTTTCATATATGAATGATACTTTTGTGACAATATGTCAATTAATGTAGCTAGAGCGAATGTATGAAATGGCTTCAATCTTCTATAATAACTTTGTACTATGTCAATGAAACGGAAAATTAGTAATTACACAATATCTAACTCTTCTGTGTTCCGCACACTAATGGTAAATTCGTATATTGGTACCTCGAGAGTGGTATAAGATTTCGACGTGAGTCGTGATAAATAAATATTGCCAGCGTGGCGGTGCTATCCTTGCGTTAACAGCGTTTGGCTGTCTGTGCAGCTGAATCGTCTCTTTGTATCTGACAGCGGGAGGATTTAACTCAACTCTTCACGGGGGACGTGCGCGCTTGTTTCTGGGCTGCACTTGCCGAAACGGCGGGAGGGCGCTCCCAACCGCTGGACCAATCGGCAGCGAGCGCCGCTGTTTTCCTCCCAGAACCGCGGCGCGTGCGGCGCCCGCCTCTCGGCTCGGAGCACTTCCCACGATAACGGCGGAGCGCCGCCCGCGCGTCTCCTCGCTGCCCGACGACCGTTTCCGCCTCTCAGTTCTGCCTCGCAAGGCGCCCTCTTAACAGCCTGCCCTCTGTCCTCAGGGGCAGCCGAGCCCATAAGGCCCGAGGGGGAGCAGCTGATGTGGCCTCAACCCCATGGGGCGAACTTTCCTACCATCATTTCCTTGCAGCGATAGCTTGTACAAATGATCAGCATGTTCCTGACGAAGCTGCGCGTCTGCTGTTATAGTTCGCATTTTCATTCTGATGTCGTACTTTCTCTGCCAATCGCTCGGGCATCGACATATATTCTTTTATTACATTGTCACAATGTTGGTTGCCTGGATACTGACATTGCTTGCTGTTAGCACACAGTGACAAAGAAGCGGTGAAGGTACCTGCTTGCGAGTCTTCATTCTCAGAATCTTTTCATTTACTTTGGACATATAAAAATCGGAAGCTAACATCAACGGTGATGGGTAGTCGGTAGCTACACTATTGACGGAATATAAGCATTCCAGAATATACACTGAGATGACAAGTCATGGGATAGCGAAATAGATAGCGGTAGTATCTTGTATACAAAGTATAAAAGGGCAGTGCACTGGTGGAGTTCTCATTTGTATACAGGTGATTTCTGACTTGATTATGGCTGCACGATGGGATTTAACAGCATTGAAGGTGGAATTGTAGTTGGAGCTAGATGCATGGGACATTACATTTCGGAAATCGTTAGGGAATTCAACATTTCGCTGTCCAAAGTGCCAAAAATGTTCCGAAAACACCAAATTTCAAGGATTACCTTTCACCTTGGGCAGAACACTTCACTTAAGGAGTGGAATTGGTCAAAAAGTGACATTTTCGAATTATTACCTCTTATTAATATTTGATCTCTCCTGAATAATTTGATGCATTATTTGTCGAAAAATTCCAATTGCAAGTGTAGTTTTTATCATTTCAAAGTTAATAGTGCGTGTGTAACATTATCTGGTCTTTCTGCACTGACTTGCCTAAGTATCTCTATCTCTTGAACTATTCAATCTAGAAGGCTGTGGTTTTCAGCTATTTATTCCTTGAAATCATGTTAATCTTTGTGTTGCGAGGCTGGATGCACTGTGTAAACAGAAATGGCGGTACAGCACATACATTTTGTTTATTTACATTGTGGTAGTCGTGTTTCATAAGTTTTGAACTAAAAACATAGTGGTTTGGTGTGTTATTATACGTTCTTATACCTCTTTTCAACATGACGAGAAGAAAGGGTTGTTTTAAGAAGCGACGTTTCCATGGAAATCAGCATATCACAAAATCTGAATCCAGTATTGATCCTGAAACAGATTTCTCACAGCTCCGTGATACCGAAACTTGGAGACCATGAGGATTTATTTATTGGCAAAGATCAAAATAGTTTAGGTTATGTTCTTTTAGATTTGAGTGTGTTAGGACAAGTTTTGCAAGATGCTGTGTCATGTAAGGTTTGTGGTGGGCAAATTAGCATCTCTGAGGACTCCCATGCTAAACTGTGTGCCATGTGACATCCAAACCTACATGTGTTGGGGAGTGGCTTATACTCCCAATAGCAAAGTGTTGTTCCTGGGTGGTACTGCTGTTTTATATTTTTCTTTTTATTGGCAAGAAGTTTTCCGTCCGTCTATCTGCTGCTAAAATCGGCAATGAATGACGTTGACCACTGTTACCGTAACGTTGTTGCCCAAATTGTATATGGCGGCAGTGAATTTGCTCGAATTTAGGTCCTCACGGTACACCACTGAAAGCCCAGCGCCTATACGACCTAGGAGACGGGGCGCGCTGCCCGTCGGACACGCGTAATCTGTCCGCGAGCGGAACCTGTGACATAGCACGCCCTACACATACTGCACTGGACTACCTCGCCCTCTGTCAGTACAGGGTCTTCCGACATCACAGTCAGGTGATAAGCTGAACTATTTCATTCACCCTGACGACAGAAGCTGCCTATCCCTAAGAGTGCACCTGTCTGTAATTCATTACTTGAGAAGTGTAAATTTTCAGAAGTTAGCTAAGGGATACTTCAGTTACATACAAGTTTATCATGTAGACACGAGCGAAGTACTCACAAAAATGATTAACATGTGGAGTTAGTCAAATAATTACTCGTCGTATTCTTGTAATGACACTGTTATATGCAATTTGAGCAAAAGTACCTGGACGTTAGTGGACATTAATGTGAGGCCACTCCCAAGCCATTGTGCTATCTGGACTACAAGGTAACACTTTGTAACTCGCGGCTGAATTCTTCCACTGTTTCATGCGATTTCTTACAACCACCCTCAGAAATATGCGACGATCCCTGTTCATTAGTACAAGAGGTCTGCCTGGTCTTCGTTTAGTCGTGGTTGTTCCTCCGCGTTTCCACCTCAGAATCGCAGCACCAACAGTCGACTTGGACAGCTTTAGAAAAGTTTAAATATCACGGATGGATTTTTTACCAAGAAAACGTCCAACGATTAGTCCACGTTCGAAGTCAGTGTACTCTCCTGATCGACCCGTTCTGCTGTTACTGCTTCTGTACTGGCAACACAACGGTTCCCGCCTCCTTTTGCACCTACGCCTCTCGTCACATACGGCTGACATTTACGCATTGCATAGGGGAGTCCAGACACTTCTTATCAGATAGTGTTTTTAGCTCTCTATGTGCCAGTTGCGCCTGGAAAACAATTTGTGACTTTAATTTTAATTTTATTCACATTGCTAATTTATCTTGAGGCAGCGCTTATAGGAGGACATAATTTAGCACCTCACATTGGTAAAATATCTAAGTCACATTGCTTAACGGAGTTCCGATATCACTTTCGTCGTGATGGTTCAAATGGCTCTGAGCACTATGGGACTTAACATCAATGGTCATCAGTCTCGTCGTGATGGCTGGATATGGTAACTTCCAAATCTAGTAATTTAAATTGAATAAACCACTTGGTCGCAATGTTGATCATTGTTTATTAGAAGCGTCTCTAGCTACAAAAATCAAATCAGATTAAAATGATGTTATTAGATCATCAAATACCTACTTTTTAGCAGTATCCTGGTACAAATATCTTCATGGAACATATAGCAGTCGCGATATTGTGGCATCAGCATGATGGAATTCTTGAATACAGTTGGTAACAAGTCTTTATGACTAACTCCATCTACTTTGAAGCGATCCACAGACTTTAAACTTTGCATTCTGTAGGATTCGTGAAGCCAATACAACGATCAAGACGATTGTCCATCTGTTGATGTTAGTTAAGGTCCGATGAATACTGCAACCAGGATAGTACCATGAATTTTGTGTCGCGCTTTGCCAAAATATTCAGACACCTCTAGTTGTATGGCTAGGTGCACTGTATTGCTGAATGATGCCCTCCCGCACTGTTACATTGCTTCCGTTACCCACGAGAGGAGTCAACGAAATGAGTCTGCGCGCTGTCTCCGCTCCGCAGGTTATTCAAGATAGGGACTCATATTTTTCAACGTCTACTTCAGTGGGGCCGACAGAACGTTCCCTAGATGCTCAGTTAACGTATTTCAAATGGTGCAAATGGCTCTGAGCACTATGGGACTTAACATCTGAGGTCATCAGTCCCCTAGAACTTAGAACTACTTAAACCTAACTAACCTAAGGACATCACTCACATCCATGCCCGAGGCAGGATTCGAACCTGCGACCGTAGCGATCGCGCGGTTCCAGACTGAAGCGCCTAGAGCCGCTCGGGCACACCGGCCGGCAGTTAACGTATTTCCCAAGAAATCTAAATGCTTGTGGTGTACCATTTCTTCCTCTAAAATACTATGGTTTATGAACAAATCCTCAACCTTTCAGCGTCACACATCAAAACAGATACGATAATTTGTTTCCAGTACACAATTGGGTTTTCCTGCGACTATCAATCGTTATTACTATACCATTGATTCTCCCAAATTTAAGTGTGAGTTAGGTGATAAACAGTGTTAGCTGAAGTACATCGTTTGCATTTAAACCACTGATAAAATTACGGTCGCCCTACCCCATCGTCAACGTGAAGTGTTGTTCTCATTGTCAGTAAAATGAGCGCAAGCTTTCTGCACGTAGCGTTCCCATAGACATCTTCGTGCAACATCGAGACCAGCTGCAAGGCTTAGTGAGTTGGTCGTAGAGTTACACAAGAGCGATATAAACCATGTTTTGTCGTTCCTTGGGTGTACTGCCTCAGCACGAACCCAGACGAAGTAGATACGGAACTGCAACATGGGATACGAGCAGAAATCAGAAAATGATAAGGGAAAAAACCTCTTTTCTGTTCCCTGGGCGGACTGAGAGCAATCTTTACTACAAATGCCGGCCACTGTTCCATACGTAAACACCGCATCGTAGCTGCGCTAATAGTAATATTTATACACAGGAAGTCTGAATAAAAACTCCTTCAGTCACAAATTATGCGTGATTTATTAAATTACACGATGCGTTTGGGACCCTATGGGACCATCTTCAGGTCCAAATTGTCTAATACATAGTTTACATTCGCACTTGAGTAAGGTGAAATGCGTTTTCTTGTTATGCGATAATTGTATGTTAGATTTTGGATTTCGTGAATCGAGTGCGAAAAAAAATGCAAGAAGTAATAGGAAAATCAGTAAAAAACTTACCGAACAAACGAGGTAGGACACTTTTAACTTTCTGAAGTCAGCATTCTGTCGTCACCCATCACGCCACTCAAGGTGCACATGCGTTTGCTTAATTTTAAAAATGATTCACAGATTTAACTTAACCCGATATGATCAAAGATGAAGTTTTTCACGTAGTGTTAGAGATCTGAGTTTTAAAAAAGTTCACATGTGAAAGGAATAAAGTTAGAATGAACCCTTAAAATTACTTAAATAATTATGGCTAGCTAAATCTGTCTTTTCATTTAATATGGATTCAGGCTTTCCGACTTTGTGTAGGAGCATAAATTTCCTTGATCTTCCACTCACCAACTTCCATCAAAAGATAAGTTCAACCACATAGAAAACACACTTACATAGACATAATACTTGACCGCTCATGATGCCATTGCACTGCACACAAACATGTTGTCTTTAGGTCCATGCTACACAGCACGCTCTCGCTTAACTTAGAAGTAAACAGCCGCAGGACAGAAATGGACATAATAAAAAGTATTGCCATGAACTTTGGCTACACAGCGGAAACAACTGATAATTTGGACACAAAAATACACAAAAGAGACAACAAATGACCACACTAAGAAGTAAGAGGAAATACTTACCAGCACCCCATACTTAGGCCCCCTACCACAAAAATTGCTAATCTATTAAAAAAGAACAAATGTAGCGGTTGCATTCTCCACTAATAATAAGTTAGGACACTTACTATTTCACAACACAAAAACAGATAGCCAAAAATTCAGCAGCAGTAGTGTGTATGAAGTGTCATGCCCCTGTTGTCCTACCTACTATGTAGGGAAAAAAGAAGCAGAAGTTTCCTAACTCCTTTCCAAGAACACACAAAAGCTTCCAAACTCAACCACTTTGAAAAATCAGTTATTGCACAAATTATACTAGAACTCAGATATGTTATCAACAGGAGAGAAAACAATTTTGCAACACTACTCACTGGAGGCAATGGTAAGACCCTAAGTCTGTTAGAACAACTGGAAATCTACCTCCACAAAATCAAAAAGCCTGAATCTGTGCTAAATAAACAGACAGATTTCCCATAGTTATTTTAGTAATTTTGAAGACATATTTTAAATTTGTTCTTTACACCTGTCAAGTTTTTTAAAACTCATATCTCTGGAACTATATGATAAACTTCGTCTTTCATCACATCAAATTAAGCTAAATCTACGAAATATTTTTAAAATACGTAAACAAATCTGCTCCTTGCGTGAGAATTTGTGCGACGACAGAGTAAATAAATCAACATACGCTGACTTCAAAAAGTTAAAAATGTTGTTCCTCGTTTGTTCGGATAGTTTTTTAACTGGTTTTTCCACTGTTTCTCGTATATTTTTCGCACTCGCTCACGAAATTCAAAACCTAACATATAGTTCTCTCATAACAAAAAAAAGCACATTCCACCTCACTCAAGTGCAGACATAAATTATATATTTGATGATTTGCACCTGAAGATGGACCCACGGGGTCCGGAATGGATCGTGTAATTTTATAGAACACGAAACATTTGTGACTGAAGGCGTTTTTATTCAAACTTTCTGTGTTCACAGCTGCAAGACATGTATAAAATTAAAGTAATGTTTATGTTTTAGCTTACACTTTGACTTTGAACGACATGAGCGCGACAGTTCCCTAAACTGTACAGCGTGCACCATCATTTTGAACTGAGAGTTGGGCGACCGTATTGTTGGGACGAAGTAATTCTCGCGCCGCGGCGTACGGGAGCGCGCAATTTCACCAGCGTAACATGCGCGGCAGAGGCAGTGGGGGCGGGGGTGGGTGTAGGAGCGGGGGCGTCGCATAGGCAGGGCGCCGCTGCCGCTGCCGCTGCAATGCGACGCTCACCGCTGCCCCGGGTGACGCAGCGGCCGCCGACGCCGCCGCAGCCTTCGCCGCCGGTGCTGCCGCGCTGCGGCGCCGCTACCAAGCTCCGGCCGCGTCGCATCGCCGCGGTGCGCGCCTCTCTACAGCAGTCGGCCAAGGCTATCCTCCGAAGTGGTCGCAGGTAGTCTTAAATAGCAACCACATGCTGTAAACAATCTTTTATCTAGCTACTGCAGGGAAGGCATTTCTATGTGCGGTACGGCAATCAATGTAGCACCATTTCGAATGCTGTCAACGACGTTCTGGAAGGCCGGATGGCTGGATACGGTCTATACAAACGATGCGGCAAAATTGGCAGGAAGGAATACTGTTTCTACGCCAACGCAAGGTTATGTTTCAATAGAGCTGCAGCCTTCATGTTGTAGCTAGCAAACTCTATGAACATCTACTCGCAAAAGTTGTCATCAACATGTGAAGATATTTGAGGATAAATGTTAATTTTGACAAACATTTTACAGTCACTTTCATATCTCACTACTACCAGTCGACCGTTAACCCACGATTGGCAGTTGTAATGTGAAACGAGAAATTCTGTAGTTTATTTGGAACTCCATTTGTATTCTGTAAGGAGATTAAGGAAGCTTGCTCTTTAAGTTCGTATACGCAACTGAACAGTCACAAGGCACTGCCAAGGAGAATCATCTTAGGCAAATCAAGTCTTTTCAGAACAAGTGAATACTCCTGGCTGATCAGAGTATGCTTTTGTTCTGAAAAGATTTTAGTCGCCTAAGATGATTCTCCTTTGCACCAACATTATGACCAGCAACCTACTATCGGTATCAACCAGTCCAGGCGATAGCAGCGTCATCTGGCGAGGATGACCGCTAGTCAGACACACGCACTGCACATGTAGCATCAGTGAACATGCTGTCTGTGTATAGAATGGGGAAGGCGCAAGATTTGCCTAAGATTGACTGAGGACAGATTATGATGGCCCGGAAACTGCACGACTTATCCGGTGTTCGAGGAGTGCTCTTGTGAGTGTCTTCAACACGTGGCGAAACCAAGGTGAAACCACGTCGAGGCGTTGTGGGGTAGGGCGGCCACACCTCAATACAAATGCCGGACGTCGTAGGCTGGAAGACTGGTAAAACAGGACAGGCGGCGAGCTGTGGCGGAGCTAACAGACTGCAGCCGAAGACCTTTGCATGTGCCAATGTTAACACCACGACATCGGCAACTACGACTGAAATGGGCACGAGACCATCGGCACTGGACGTCGGCGCAGTGGCGGAGCGTTGTATGCTCTGATGAATCGCTATACCTATACCATGCCGATGTGAGGGCGAGGGCACGTATCCGTTGTCTTCCAAGAGGACAATTACTTGACATCCGTATTGTGGGACGGAGACAAGTCGGCGGCGGCTCCATTTTGCTCTGGGGAACATTTACGTAGGCATTCATGGGTCCAGTGGCGCTCGTGCAGGACACCGTGGCCAATGAGTATCGCACACTGGTTGCAGACCATTTATACCACTTCGTGACGATTATGTTCCCCGACGGCAGTGGCATTTTTCAACACAATAATGTGCCATGCCACATGGCCAGGAGTGTGATGGAGTGGTTCAAGGAACACGTTGGCGGGTTCCAATTGGTGTGCTGGTCCTCCAACACGCCAGATCTGAATCCGTTCGAACACCTTGGATGAGCTCATCGCCCCCGTCCCGGAATATACGGGAATTAGGTGACATGTGTGTGTGTGCAGACGTGGTGCCAACTCCCTCCAGCGACCTACCAAGGCCTCACTGCTTCCATGTCACGAAGCGTCGTCCTTGTTATCCGCTCCAAAGGTAGACATACCGGCTTTTAGGTAGGTTGTCATAATGTTCTGGCAGAGTACATTAAGGCCATTTTAGCCGATCCATAAATCAGTGGTGTCATCAAACAGAAGATAGCTAATGCTGTCAAAGTGTCTACCACCTACGTTTACATACATACGCCGCAAACCACGGTATGGTGCTTAGCGGAGGTTACCCCGTAACACTACTACTCGTTTCCACTAACAAATACAGCGAGGGGAAACAGTCTGTTTGTGTGCCTTCGTACGAATCCTAATCTCTTTGGTCTTTATGCGAAATGTGCATTGGCGGCATTAGAATCAATTATTCAAAATGACAGTCACAATCGCATTATTTATTTTGCCGCCAACCGGTTTCAAGCCGCGATGGGGTTATCTTCAGGGCAATTTAGACCATTTGGTCGCCCGCCGGAGTCGTCACCCTGCCTGTGCACGGCAGGGTGACGATTCCAGGCAGGGTGACGATTCCAGCGAGCGACCAAATGGTGTAAATTGCCCTGAAGATGACCCCATCGTGGCTTGAAACCGGTTGGCGGCAAAATAAATAATGCGATTGTGACTGTCATATTGAACAATTGATTATAAGTAAATTAATCGCTGTTATCTCCACACAACTATGTTGTCTAAAAATTTGGGCAGTAGAATCGTTCTGCAGTCAGCCTCAAATGCCGGTTCTCTAAAGTTTCGCTACAGTTCTCCTCGAAAAGAACGTCGCCTTTCCTCCAATGATTCTCATTTGAGTTCCCGAAGCAGCTGTTCGAATATATACTAAAATTCTTCCAATAAACAGAAGTAAACCATTCGCCTTCCCTATTACAGTGCTTAAGACGCTCATTCCATTTCATATTGTTTTGAAACCACTTCATTTAAAATTTTTGGGAATTCCTTGCGAATGATAGGGGACATTTTCGCCCGTGCACTTCTCAAAAATGCAACAAGTGCTCTCTGTGCAGCTTCTTGGAATATAGCCTTACTATCATCATCATCCTCAGTAAGCTCCTGAGTGCTAATTTTAAATTTTTGAATGCGGTCTATAAAACTCTCTGCTGATTCTCCATCCTTCTGAAATATCCTGTTAAGCTGCTCTCAGTAGTATCTTGATGCACGTCTCCTCCTATACCTTGCTACCAGTCTTTCTCTTAAGCTGCCAAACGATTTGGCACCCCTTATCACTCATGACCCGTTACATAACACCTAGAGTCCCGTGCTAATTTTAGTGTCGCCACAATAAATAACTGCCCATCATTCCAGTTTCAAAACCTCGCAGCTGTATCCAAATTATCGAAACAGACATAGACATGTTCCCCTGATTTACCAGAAAATAGGGTTGCCTACAATGTGGAGTTAGTATCAAGGACTGGTCTACTAGGATGTGACCGGTTTGCACTAGCTTTCTGGAACTGGTTGCAGTTTTCCGTTGGTTGTCCAGCTTTATCTTCAGCAGTTCTTATGACACCAAATGTAACGGGTGTGCAGAATAAGAAGCAGATTGTTGAGGAAGAAGCCCTTTATTGCTGTTTATTTACAGTCGTTCAGTCTTCAATGGTGCTAGTGGTGACCCCTGGCGATTGCGGTAAATACACTGGCACGGTGCCTCGCGATGTGCTGACCTTTCAGCCTGGCAGTGTTACTGGTAGTGCAGAGTATGAGCAGCTGCTGGTACTATTGTGGCGAGGAAAGTCTCACGTTATCGGCACGTAGCTTATCGGCCAGACGTCGGCTGCTCGCACCGAGAATGCAGCAGATTGTGTCCCTCCCCAGTGGCACAGGGCGAAAGAGTCTTCTGTGCGAACCTCGGCAAATGTGGAAATGGTCGTGAAGCAGCAATGGTAGGTTCGAGGCCCGGCAACGGTAGTGGCGGTCGCGTCGTCTGTTTGGCGTTGACTGGCACAGGCTGGACCTCACAGTCTAACCCAGCTGTTAGACGATGACTGACTGGCCCCCAGGGGGAGTTTAGATACAGCTGTCAGGGGCTGTCCGTATGGAAGAAGTTGCGTCTGTATGTCACTCAGAAGCGCCCCGAACAGCAGCCAATGACCTAGGCCCGGCTGTTGCTACACTAGAGTACAGTTCGTTGAACCGCGGAGGCGTCCTGCACTTGCTGAGGATGCTACATCAGCGGGTCACTGATTACGGCTGCTGCGAGTGATCCCCCTGGATACGACGCTGAGATGTGTGTGGCCTGTGTCGTTAGAATTTTTTCGATGTAATGCAATTACTTTACCGGCTACTACTTAGGAAGAGCATCCTCATGTCGAATTTGATTTTAAGGGTGAACGTTATCTTGTTGGTTGTGCCTTTCTGCCTAATTGCCATCGCAATACAAATTCGACACCAACTGCTTATTTTACGTTTTTGTGACCACGTAACTAATTACCGCAAACTGTATTTGAGTGCATGACAAGATGACCGTTAGTACACATTAATGGTTTCGTAAATCTGTAACACTGTTGCGTACATAGAAACACACATATAAATGAAGTTATCGAAACGCAAACGCTCTATTTTTATGTATCTCCCAAGTTCCAACAAAACCAAAAAAGGAGAGTTTAATGCCCCGAGGAAAACTTAAATCTGGATGACTGGGTGGATACTTTGGTGCTCTTTGCATTCCGACTCAATCCAGTATCTTAATCATTGCACCTACACGTTTCGTGGTCCATATGTATCGAGATTAGTAGAGATCTGTTCTACAATGCATACTCCTGACTCATCTTCCATTTCCAACGTAGAATTTCGGAAAGTGATCAATACTGCAACTACGGATTTTTCCATCTGAGAATCATCTTGCCAACTCTTATCAGGGCTGAACAGCAACAAGTTCTATACGTTGACAACTTCTAAATCAGTCCACACTATCGACGCTGGTGAAGAATGAAAAGGGGAAAAATTGGATCAATAGAGGCAGAATACCATCACACATGCATGGCGATAGAAATGAATTTTACTGGGTGGTATTGTGAGATTAAAGCGGAGTTTTGCCATAGATGTTTCCACATCACATGTCTGGAACTGGAACTTAAAACGAGGTTTTCTACATCAGCTTTCAATTCTTGGCGAATATCTTGGTAGACGTGCATTGTCGCAGTAGGTTCTAGCTTGCGAAATCAATCATTTTGTAAATTATCAGTCATGAGCAAAGAGTAAAATAATTTCTTAATATATGAACCAGTCTACGGCAGCCACCTCTGTTAATGCACTCATATCTGATGGAGTCAGTCACATTACACTTAATTTCTATTACTTTGCAGTTACATATTCCATTACACATGCCAGATGAGAAGTACGAGTAAGTTATATTGTCGTAAGTTATTAAAAATATATGACGTTTCCTGTATCAGAAATCTCCATTTCGGACTAATACACCGATAGACAGCTTGTCAAACGAATATTTGTAATCAATATAATACTGTAACTATTGAGACAAATTCTAAAACTTGTATATATGCAAAAAATAACTTTCTGTACCGTGTGTTTGTTTTAAATAGGTGCTCAGATTATTATCATGCATATGACTACACACCCAGGAAGTGCTCTGAGATACTGAGGAGGGACAATAATTATTCCCAACCCTTAAAGTCGAATTAGTTACCGTCACCCCGGAGTGGCCGCGCGTTTCTAGGCGCTGCAGTCTGGAGCCGAGCGGCCGCTACGGTCGCAGGTTCGAATCCTGCCTCGGGTATGGATGTGTGTGATGTCCTTTGGTTAGTTAGGTTTAAGTAGTTTTAAGTTCTAGGGGACTGATGACCACAGATGTTAAGTCCCATAGTGCTCAGAGCCATTTGAACCATTTTTTTTTGTTACCGTCACCCGTAAGACAAGAATGAAGAGCAACAGACTTCCTGCGCAATAGCCTTTGCCTTTCAAGCGGAACTGGGCTGTTATCTTCTTCATACACCTACAGAACAATTCTAGAACCCAGCTGCAGTTTATGAACAACCATGCGGAACTAAAGTTTCCCCGTCCGCACAGGAAATCGAACTAGGCACATTTTTGCCTATACTTCTTGAAAACTGCCTTTGTATTTCGTATTATAGTTAATTTCTAACTGCAATCTTAGGCCCATCCAAATGTATATTATAGGGTTAATATCAATTCCGTACTCAGACTGAGAACGTTAATAACAACATGAAATCCGTCACTATTACTTGAAGACATGGTGAGAGTGGTTTGCCGTTGTTTTCTTTTCACATCTACATAATCACTCTGCAGTTCACAATTAAATGCCTGGCAGAGGGTTCATCGAATTTCTCAACTGTTCCTCTCTCGAAAAGCGCGCGGCACACTGTTAAATTTCCCTCTTTCATAGAGACTGTAAATTAATAAAGTTCTTTTTTTCACAATATTTTGGTTTGCTAATAGCTGCTTTCCCTTTATATAATATGGTCTCAAATTTATAAATATGATCACTGTCGGTTTACCTGTAGATGCCAACTGCATAATTTCTGCGATCTTTGTTGGGTAAGCTACGAGCACGCATATCACTCATTATTTACGCCTAACGTGGGGCCAGCAAAGCAAATCACCACATACACTATCCTCAAAAACATGCGCATTATAACGTGTGTTTTGTGCGACAGATATTGCAAGTACATGAACAGATAAAACACAGAAGACTGAGTTGAGGTACGTTGAGAAACAAAGGAACTGATGCAGTTAGAATACATTATAATTATGATCTTAGAGGATTAATATTAATGTGTTTCAGGTGTGTAAAATGATTAATGTTACATAAGTTCATAGCGCAAGAGGGATTCATGGAGACAAGTGGACAGAACAGAGATGCCTTCAGCTTGTGATTGTAAAAAGGTGGTCAATATACAGTCCAACAATAAATAAACTAATTTGACTTGTTGATGCTCGACCTAGCGACAACGCGTTCAGAATTCTGATATCGAATATTATACCTGTTTAAATTAATCCGTTAATGGAAGATAAACTCGCAATACGGAATTTCTAATAACCAAATTCTAGTTTATCATCTTAGATTAACACATGTCTAATCTCTGAAGTTGCAAATGGCCGTTGATGGTATTTCCTTCGTTGGATGACCCACAGACGTGTTGATACTTTTTGAGAGACTGCCGGAACGTGTTGGTATCAGTTTAGCGAATTCCATTTTCTCATTTTTATCTTTAATAACAATGCAGATGGGAGGGTTGGGTTGTTTTTGGAGAAGGAGACCAGACAGCGAGGTCATCGGTCTCATCAGATTAGGGGAGGATGGGGAAGGAAGTCGGCCGTGTCCTTTCAAAGGAACCATTCCGGCATTTGCCTGGAGCGATTTAGGGAAATCACGGAAAACCTAAATCAGGATGGCCGGACGCGGGATTGAACCGTCGTCCTCCCGAATGTGTGTCCAGTGTCTAACCACTGCGCCACCTCGCTCGGTGCAGATGGGAGACAGGCGTTTCGCGCACATGCTCATGCAAGACATCGGTTCCCACAATTACACTCAGCATACACTCTGACACAACAATCGTCAGGGAGAACACACCGTGATTTCCTTGCTCTCCCAGCCGTTAATGCCGTGCCATACGAACTTCACTTACCCGCGACGTACAGGCTAGGTTACCTCGTCAATTATCATTGGTACAGCATATGACAGTGTTACTAGACTGAGGACTTCTTACTTAAACGAATACAGTGCATAATTTTCATAGAGGTTACATCGTCAGAAATGAAAGTGCACCCGCTGCACCTTAAAGAAGTGTCACAGAACCAATGAGCTGTCAAATAATATCCCAGTATCTCTGAAAGCTATCGCGGATGACGCAGTGTTATACGGTTTGATGGGTCATATTCACGAAGACCATATTGCTAAAATGGAATGGAATGCTTTAACAGCCGGGAATGCTCTATCATTTCATTACTCCATAGGCAATGAATCATTAAAACCCATTAAGGCGGGTTACAGAGGGTGGTTGTACTTAAACTGTTACTACTTGAGCCAGTCTAGGTGGAAAACGTTTTATCGTATGGGTACCCAACTTTACAGGAAAGGAACCGGTATTCGTACTGCGACGTAGGGTTGAAATACAATCATCAGTGTGCGCTACAGCTGCAGACAGCCAACATGGAGCTCGAGAAGATGGGCAGGGATTTTACTCGTAAAGCATTTCTATCAAAACAATATCAATAGTGCTGCTGCTCTTCGTGAGTATCGACGCATTAAAGAAACACGTAGAGGTTCTCTCTCCGCAGCGTGGTTGAAGAGCATGATCCGGAAGTTTGAATTAACTGCCGATTAGGGAGTTGCTCCTGGGAGAGGCCGACGGCCAATTGCGCCACAAGTTGTTGAAGAAGTTACTGTTGCCATGTCTGAGAATGCTGCACGCAATGTGCGATATTCAAGCAGTGTACGAGCTGTGTCGCGACAGGTGAACGTGCCATGGTACGCTGTTCCAAAAATGATGCGAACAATTGTGAAATCGTATATCTGTTGCGGTTCGAGGTTGTCGTCAATGCAGATGGTCGTCACACTGACCAAAATTTGTAACCTGGAATGTAAACATGGTTTTAATAGCCGACCGCTGTGGCCGAGCGCTTGTAGGTGTTTCACTCCGGACCCCCGCTGCTGCTACGGTCGCAGGTTCGAATCCAGCCTCGCGCACGGATGTGTGAGATGTCCTTAGGTTGAAGTAGTTCTAAGTCTAGGGGACTGATGACCTCCGATGTTAAGTCCCCTAGTGACTAGAGCCATTTGAACCATTCATAACAAATTTTGCCCTCCCATGTGGAAATTAAAATTTGTTTCTTTCAACTGTTTATTTATTATTTCTCTTCTGCATGTTCTTGCAAATGTTTCCACTAATTTTCATTGTTCTACGACCTCTCGGTTTTTAAAGGGGCCCTCTCTAGTAGCGAAAGTTTAATTACAACTACCGTGGGTGGAACTGTGACATGAATCTTCTCATATTCGTTGCGAAAGTAAGTCTTGGTCTTAGATTTACTGGAAGATTTATAGGGAAGTATAATTCATTAACGAAGGGTATGCAGTATATAGTGATTCCTGAGTACTGTTCGTCTGTCGCGGACAGTTGTACAAATGCTAAAGATTTAGAAGATTCAAATAAGATACGTTAGGAGCTTGCTTAGTCACAAAAACTCTCAACAAATTCCATTGAGAAACGTTGACTGAAAGGCACTACGCATGAAGGAAAAACTTGCTTTCAAAATTGTAAGAGCCCATGTCCTATTTCGCGACAAGGCACATAGAACTGGCCGTGCGGGGTAGCCGCGCGGTGTGCGGCCTCTTGCCACGGTCCACGCGGCTTCCCCCGTCGGAGGTTCGAGTCCTCTCTCTGGCATGGGGGTGTGTGTCGTCCTTAGCGTAAATTAGTTTAAGTTAGATTAAATAGTGTGGAAGCTTATGGACCGATGACCTCAGCAGTTTGTTCCCTTAAGACATTACCATAACTTTCCAGTTTCCACATAGAACTTCTCCCAATAAATACCTCGCTTATAGACCGTATAGCAAAATTAGATAAAGTCTGGTTTAGTTTCCCCGACAAGAACTCTAATCTTTCTGGACGAACTATGACAGGTGTCCGATTTCTCACATCACTTAGCGGTCGTTCGTCAGACACTTCGACCAATCAGAACTGACGCCTGCATCTTCTGCTTAGCGTCAAGCTTTCTTGGAACGAATACGATTAAAAGCATGCAAATGGTAGAGGATTCTAAAATGAATGTTTTGAGATAAAGAATCAATGGTCGGAATGCATATTTCGAGCGGTATGAGATCTTGAAAGCGACTAACTCGTGTGTTTGAAAACTGCTAATGTTTCTGCATAGCCGTTGATGGCTGTATGTTAGAAAACAATACACCACTGTCTGTCCAGGGTCCACGGTGGTATTTTCTCATGCTTCGTGAAGTCGACTGCGTGTAAAGGCGCAATAAAAACTAAAGAGAAACGGCTTTTTATGGATCTAGTTGACTGTTTCATTTGACAACAGACAGCAGGATTATTTGAGAGAGTGTGTCAAAATTTATGCGCAGTTCTAATGCATGAATTGGAACCGACCGTAGTTAAATTGTTGCTGTAATGTGTATGTCCCGGCGGAGGCTCGAATCCTCCCTCGGGCATGGGTGTGTGTGTTTGTCCTTAGAATAATTTAGGTTAAGCAGTGTATAAGCTTAGGGACTTATGACCTTAGCAGTTAAGTCCCACAAGATTTCTCACACATTTGAACATTTTTTGTAATGTGTAAGTTGGACATTTTTATAAAAAGAAGATGAAATGTTCTTTTTCAACCGTAAGTTGCTTATCTCAGACTTTTCAGCTTAGGATCCTCTACAATCTGCATAATTTTTACCATAAAAGTTAAGTACACTCTGTGCTTTGGAATAGTAGGTGTGTACCGTAGATGCTGAGTCGTGAACATTGACTTTAAGCATTGCTACTGGCCTATGTATGAACTTATAAGTGAAATGTTATTTTTGTAGAAGACTTGTTGAATAGTGCTAAACTATGAAAATACATGTTTAGGGTTTCATGGTATTCTTATAGAGACAACACTGTGCACTTCTGCTGTTATTGATACCTGTCATCTCAGTCGATTTACGGTTTAATTAACTTCTTAGGCCAACCATCGCATTCCGATTAGTATCCAAAGATGTTTCCAAATGCCGTTTCTACACGCGACAAGTGACAAAGGCTGTTCATAAATGGAACAAATTACGGCACTCGGACAAAATTAAAAATTGTGACGTCAGTCACCTAATTTAAAGAGCAGTCTCATTACATTTTCTCTCTGGTGAGGTGAAGTCTACTGTCAACAAAAGGAAGGAAAGAAGATAAAGGTTTCATGTTCCTGCGATGATGATGTGATTAGGGATGGATCACAGCGCCGGATTGAACAAGAATAGCACAGGGAATCACTCGTGGCCTTCACACTGACGGAAATTCGATATTTGCATGTGCTGTTGGGAAACTCAATACGAGATCAGTGTTCGCAAGTGCTAAACCACGCAATAATTTCCGCGTTGTGCAGTCCTCTCGACAATCGCCTGAACTGAGTGAAGATCAGTGCGGCAAAATATAGCTTTGACTCCAAGGCTGGAGTCCGGAGGGAGAGAGAGGACTGCGTTGACACTGCATGCATCATTTACAAGTATCCTTTAATTTATGTCTATGGTCACAAACTTTTTGTTGACAGATTACCGGTTTCGGTCTGTAATGACCATCATCAGATCTGACCATTATCAGATGCCAATCTGGCTGCAGTACATTAGGACTTTGTTTTTATAAAACAGATCTGATGATGGTCATTATAGACCGAAACTGGTAATCTGTTAACAAAAAGTTTGTGACCATAGACGTAAGTTAAAGGAAACTTATTGCATATACGGGTCACTGTTTTACTAGCGACAATGTCGCAGCTTGTGTATTTACAAGAAGTTAGTCTACGTAGCTGACGTCGGTAACACACGCAATAAAGTGCTAATCCATCCCAAGATATCCAGTTCAAATCATGTCGTTGCAACGAGCAGTCATAAATAAATGTTCAACAGTATCTCGTTGTCAATGAGAGAAGATATGGCGGTGTAAAGTTATTTTTTATGACCCCTTCCGGAAATACGCTGATATAGCTCCAAATCTGTCCTTAATGCCGCACAGGCTTACTCCTGCTAATAATTCGTTCATCGAATGGGGAATTAATCTTGACTTCCGCCTTGTTCGTACTCGAGAGAAGTGCCGAGCTTAATTACTGTTTTTATGTAATACCTTATTAATTAAGAAAGCGTATCTTTACCCTTCCTTTATTCTTACTTGCTCAGAACAATACTACACCAGTTGCTCAGGAACTCGTCGTTTTCATACAAACAAGTCTTTTAGCAAATAAGACGAAGTGAATATTCCAGAATTCGAACCAAGAACAACTGCCAACACGGATAACTTAGAAGTAGATACAGTCAATGTAGCAAAGGAGCTTAAGTTACTCAGTAAAGGCAAGGCCTCCAGTCCTGATCTTATACCAGTCAGGTTCCTTTCAGAGTGTGCTGATACAATAGCCATATTTAACAATCACATACAACCGATCGCTCGTTGAAAGGACTGGAAAGCTGAGCAAGTCACACTAATACCCAAGAAAGGAAATAAGAGTAATCCGCTAAATTACACATCCATATCGCTAACTTCGATTTTCAGTAGCATTGTGGTACACGTACTGTGTTCGAGCATCAAAGGTATTTCGACAAAAACGATTTATTGACAAACAGCCAACACGAATTTAGAAAATATCATTCTTGTGAAACACAAGTAGCTCTTTCTTCTCACGAAGTAATGAGTACTATTGACAGAAGATGTCAAATTAATTACATATTTTTAGATTTGCAGAAGGTTTTTGGCACCGTACCTCACAAGCCACTTCTAATCAAATTGCGTTCGTACCGACTATGGTTTCAGTTGTGCGACTGGATTCATGATTTCCTGTCACAAAGGTCATGGTTCGTAGTAACTGACGGAAAAAATGGTTCAAATGGCTCTGAGCACTATGGGACTTAACTTCTGTCATTAGTCCCCTAGAACTTAGAGATATTAAACCTAACTAACCTAAGGACATCACACACATCCATGCCCGAGGCAGGATTCGAACCTGCGACCGCAGCGGTCGCGCGGTTCCAGACTGAAGCGCCTAGAACCGCATGGCCTCAACGGCCGGCAACTGACGGAAAGTCATCGAGTAAAGCAGAAGGAAGTGTTATGGTTTCTGTGGTGTTCCTGCTCTACGTAAAAGATTTAGGAGACAATCTGAGTAACACTCTTAAATTGTTTGCAGATAATGCTGCCACTTACCGTTTTTTAAATTTATTGGATGATCGAAACAAATTAAAAAACCATTTACACAACATATGTGTATGGTGAGAAAAAAGGCAATTGACTGTTAACAACGGAAAGTGTGAATGCCGGCCGGGGTGGCCGAGCGGTTCCAGTCGCTACAGTCTGGAACCGCGCGACCGCTACGGTCGCAGCGTTCGAATCCTGCCTCGGGCATGGATGTGTGTGATGTCCTTAGGTTGGTTAGGTTTAAGTAGTTCTAAGTTCTAGGGGACTGATGACCTCAGAAGTTAAGTCCCAAAGTGCTCAGAGCCATTTGAACAATTTTTGAAATTGTGATAACCAAAAGGAATTTGACAGACTTCGGTTACACGATAAATCACACGATTGTAATAGCTGTTAATTCAACTAAATACTTAGTGTTTAGAATTACGAATAATTTAAGTTGGAACGATCACGTAGATAACGTTACCCGCCAGGATAGCCGAGAGCGCTAACGCGCTGCTTCCTGGACTCGGGTAGGCGCGCCGACCCCAGATCGAATCCGCCCGGCGGATTAGCGATGATGGCCGGTGTGCCGGCCAGCCTGGACGCGGATTTTAGGCGGTTTTCCACCTCTCACTAGGTGAATGCCGGGCTGGTGCCCACGTCCCGCCTTAGTTACACGACTCGCAGACACTTGAAACACATTCACACTATTTCACGATTTACACTAGTCGCAGACAGCGGGATTCAGATGACTCTGAGCACTATGGGACTTAACATCTATGGTCCTCAGGCCCCTAGAACTTGCAGCTACTTAAACCTAACTAACCTAAGGACAGCACACAACACCCACTCATCACGAGGCAGAAAAAATCCCTGACCCCGCCGGGAATCGAACCCGGGAACCCGGGCGTGGGAAGCGAGAACGCTACCTCACGACCACGAGCTGCGGACAGACAGCGGGAGTACAGTAATTCCGTCCTGGGGGGGGGGGGGGGGTGTATGGAGTGGCGGTACGAAGGGCATCCGGCCACCCCTTAAAATTAACCATGCCAACCAAATCCGTCCTTAACCTCGCCGACCCTGCGCGCAAAGCGGAATGAAGGCAGTAGCAAAAGAAAGAAAGATCACGTAGATAACGTTGTCGGTAAAGGAAACTAAAGACTACGATCTATCGGCAAAACACAGCAAATGCAACAGATTTACTAAAGAGACTGCCTAAATTACGCTTGTATGTCCTCTTCTGAAGTATTGCTATGAGGTGTGGGATTGATATCAGATAGGATCGTCGGAGAACAACGAAAAGGTTGAAGGACAGCTTTTTTTGTGCTATCGCGTAGTAGGGGAGAGACCGCTGCGGATATCATACGTAAATTGGAGCGTCAGTCATTAAAACAAAGCCGCTTTTCGTTGTGGCAGTATCTTCTCATGAAATTTCAGTCACTAACTCTCTTCTCAGAGTGTGAAAATATTTTGTTGACGCCCATCTACATAGGAAGGAATGATTTAAGTGATTTAGGTGTCCCGTTCCTCTCAAGGAGCGGGCTCTACGCATTATCACGAGCACCATTCAACACACTGATCTGTATGTACTAATTGCTTTGTGGATTTGATCTCTATCAGCACATTTACACGTATTAATAAGAATAAGAGAATATTACGTTACTCACTAACTGATGCTTGGCTGATTAGAAAAGATACATTAAGTTAGAAGTTTCATTTTAAACAGTACCACATCAACCTCAACTTATTGCAGATGATCTAGTTACGTGTAATGAAATACTGCCCGAAAAAAGTTGCACAAATCTCCAGTCAAATCTTATTAAAATTATAAAGTGGTGTGAAGACTGATAACTTGTTTTAAATGTTCAGAAACATGAAATTGTGCGTTTCACAAAATGTAGAGAAGTTGACTATGACTAGAAAATTAACGAGTCACAATCGGAATCCGTCAACTCTTAGAAATGCGTGGATGTAGCAATTTTTAGGGACATCGACGTAAGTCAGGCAGCCTGCTTCGGTTCATTGGTACGACACTGGAAAAATGGAGGCAACCTATAAAGGAGACTACTTACAAATCACTTGCGCGTGCCATATTAGAATACTCATCAGCCGTGTTGGACACACGCTGAATAACATTAACAGGGGACGCTGAACGTGAACAAAGAAGGGCAGCATGAATGGTCAGAGATTTGTTTGATTGACACCAGAGTGTAACGGAAATGTTGAAATGCCGAGATTGGCAAACTCTTGAAAATAGACGCAAATTATGCTGCAGAAGTCTACTCTCAAATTCCATAGAAGTAGTATCAAACGAAGACTCTACACACACCCTTGCTCAGTATCGCTCCAGTAGGGACCGTGAAGGACCCCTAAGTATCCTGTGCCGTGCGCTTTACGGTGACTCGCAGAGTATGTTTATAGATATAAATGTGTCGAATGCTACGCTGTAACGTCTTAAGTGTTGTTCACATCACACAGTTTGTGCCGTCCTTTCGATTCACTATCCGCCGTCCCTCGTGCTCCTGCTACGTTTGGACAGGTAGCAGCAGACAGAGGGAAGCGCGGAGCCGTGGCTCGGCAGCCTGGTAGCCGGTAGCGGGCAGTCGGCAGCCGGCAGCCGGCAGTCGGCACTGCGGCCTAGGTCGTCGCGCCAGGCGCCAGAACAGCCGCAGGGCACGGTCGATGCAGCGCGCACGCAACCACGCCGACGTGTTTCACGTTATGCGTCCTGCTGGCGTTCGTACGCTAGTGTAAAGTTCTCGCTTAATATACGTACGTTTATACCTACACAAACACTATCAGGCCAACTGTTTCTTCGTTTCAAAGACGACCTAAGTTAACAAGTAGACGGCAGAACCTATATTTGCTGTTGTTAGAGCGTTTAATCCTACGCAAAAGCGTCAGAAAAATTTATCGTACATGGAAGGCAAAAATTTTTACAGTCTTTGTGGAGTATCGTGAACACTGTAACCAAATTCATTCGCTAAATTATACGGTGACTCTAATCCATACCAAAGACATTTGATGGGGTTTACACTGAGGTGAAAATGGTCATGGGAAACCTCTTAAGCTCGTCTCGGACTTCCTTTCGCCCGCATAGTGCAGTATGGACTCAATAAATCGTTGGAAGTCCCCTGCAGATATTTTGAGCCATGCCGCATCTGCAGATGACCGTTATTGCGAAAGTTGCTAGTGCAGGATTCCTACATTATGTCTCTTAAACGTTCGATGGGATTCACGTCGGGCAATATGACTGGCCAGATCGTTCGCTCGAATTGTGCAAAATGTTCTTCAGAAGAATCAAATGTTCAAATGTGTGTGAATTTCTAAGGGACCAAACTGCTGAGGTCATCGGTCCCTAGACTTACACTCTACTTAAACTAACTTATACTAAGAACAACACACACAACCATGCCCGATGGAGGACTCGAACCTCCGGCAGAAGGTCAAAACAATCCCGATCAACTGTGAACCGCTGACATGGCGCATTGCCATCGACAAAAATTCCACGTTGTTCGGGAACATGAAGTCTCCAAGTACCCGAACATAACCATTTCCAGTTAACGATCGGTTCAGTTGGATCAGAGAACCCAGCATATTCCATGTATACACAGCCCACACCTATATGGGGCCACCACCAGCTTCCACAGCGCCTTCTTGAAAACTTGGGTCCATCACTTTGTGGCGTCTGCGCCACAATCGAACCCTACTATCGGCTCTTACCAACTGAAATTGGGACTCATCTGACCAAAAACGGTTTTACAGTCGTCTAGGGTCCAACCGATATAGTCACGAGCTCAGGACAGGCGCTGCAGGCGATGTCGTGCTGTCATCAAAGGCACTCGCGTCTGTTGTCTACTGCCACAGCCCATTAACGCCACATTTCGCCGCGCTGTCCTAACGGATACGTTCGTGTAGTCCGACACTGATTTAGTGTTGCTTGTCTTTTAACGTTAACAACTATACGCAAACGCAGTTGCTCTCGGTCTATAAGTTAAGGCCGTCAGCCGCTGCGTTGCCCGTCGCGAGACGTTTTATCCAGAAATTTGGTATTCTCTTCACACTCTTGACACTATGGATCTGTGAATATTGAATTCCTTAAGTATTTACGAAATAGAATGCCCCTTGCGTCTAACTCCAACTACTATTCCGCGTTCAGAGTCTGTTAATTCCCGTTGGGCGGACATAATCACGTAGGAAACCTTTCTACATGAGTCACATGAGTGCAAATAGCTCCGTAAATGCACTGCCCTTTTACATTTTATACGAGATAATATCGCCATCTGTATAGGTGAATGTCACCACCACATGACTTTTGTCAGCTCAGTCTACGTCGGTGCTTGCATTTGTTGGAAACAAAATACGTATATGGTCATTGTACACCGGACATTGTACACAAGGCAAAAATTCGAGAGAGTACAATAATTTTGTCCAAAAATGTTAAACGGACCTGAGTTCTTATAGCGACGACCAAAAGTAGTGGTTAGAGGTAACTAGCCATCCACAACGTCCACACGAGCCACCCTGAAGCCCCGTTGCTTACCGTGACTCGTCAGGCAGGCTTCCTCAGTTCCTCAAACAATTCCAAGGATATCTGTGCCAGCGTACGCAACATTGTGCGTTCTTTCGTGTCATTAGCGATGCCTGGGTCGTAGTATCAGCATCAAAATAGAATCCTGTCCTCCCCGACGCGAGACTGACTCCCGTAGATGGCAACGAAAGTCCTCAGCAATTATTAATAAGACTATCTTTAGCGGTCATAACCAGTGCCATGGGTTTGTCTCAGCGACATGTGTCCGAGCGAGATGGCGTAGCAGTCAAGTTACTGGACTCGTATGTGGGAATAATTTTTTTCAAACCTCTTTAAGCCATGCAGATTTAGGTTTTCTGTGGTTTCCAAAAATCATTTAAAGCAAATGCGGTACGATGACCTCGTTATCGATGGGACATTAACCACTAATCTGTTTGCCACAGTTAAATAAATGTTAGGATGTAGAGGCGTGTCTCACTAGGGGTAAGATAGATACTGCCTACAGGAAAATTAAAGAGACCTTTGGAGAAAAGAGAACCACTTGTATGAATATCAGATGGAAACCCAGTTCTAAGCAAAGAAGGGAAAGTAGAAAGGTGGAAGGAGTATATAGAAGGTCTATGCAAGGGCGGCGTACTTGAGGACAATATTCTGGCAATGGAAGAGAATGTAGATGAAGCCGAAATGGGAGATACAATACCGCGTGAAGAGTTTGACAGAGCACTGAAAGACCTGAGTCGAAACAAGGCCCCCGGAGTAGACAACATTCCGTTAGAATTACTGACGGCCTCGGGAGAGCCAGTCCTGACAAAACTCTACCATCTGGTGAGCAAGATGTATGAGACAGGCGAAATGCCCTCAGACTTCAAGAAGAATATAATAATTCCAATCCCAAGGAAATCAGGTGTTAACAAATGTGAAAATAACCGGATAATCAGTTTAATAAGTCACAGCTGCAAAATACTAATGCGAATTCTTTACAGACGAATGGAAAAACTAGTAGAAGCCAACCTTGGGGAAGATCAGTTTGGATTCCATAGAAATATTGGAACACGTGAGGCAATACTGACCTTAAGACTTATCTTAGAAGAAAGATTAAGGAAAGGCAAACCTACGTTTCTAGCATTTGTAGACTTAGAGAAAGCTTTTGACAATGTTAACTGGAACACTCTCTTTCAAATTCTAAACGTGGCAGGGGTAAAATACACGGAGCGAAAGTCTATTTATAATTAGTACAGAAACCAGATGGCAGTTATAAGAGTCTAGGGGCACGAAAGGGCTGGCTCGGAGCACTATGGGACTTAACTTCTGAGGTCATCAGTCCCCTAGAACTTAGAACTACTTAAACCTAACTAACCTAAGGACATCACACACATTCATGCCCGAGGCAGGATTCGAACCTGCGACCGTAGCCGTCGCGCGCTTGCAGACTGTAGCGCCTTGAACCACACGGCCACTCCGGCCGGCGCATGAAAGGGAAGCAGTGGTTGGGAAGGGAGTGAGGCAGGGTTGTAGCCTGTCCCCAATGTTATTCAACCTGTATCTTGAGCAAGCAGTAAAGGAAACAAAAGAAAAATTCGGAGTATGTATTAAAATCCATGGAGAAGAAATAAAAACTTTGAGGTTCGCCGATGACATTGTAATTCTGTCAGAGACAGCAAAGGACTTGGAAGAGCAGTTGAATGGAATGGACAGTGTCTTGAAAGGAGGATATAAGATGAACATCAACGAAAGCAAAACGAGGATAATGGAATGTAGTCGAATTAAGTCGGGTGATGCTGAGGGTATTAGATTGGGAAATTACACTTAAAGTAGTAAAGGAGTTTTGATATTTGGGGAGCAAAATAACTGATGATGGTAGAAGTAGAGAGGATACAAAATGTAGACTGGCAATGGCAAGAAAAGCGTTTCTGAAGAAGGGAAATTTGTTAACATCGAGTATAGATTTAAGTGTCAGGAAGTCGTTTCTGAAATTATTTGTGTGGAGTGTAGCCATGTATGGAAGTGAATCATGGACGATAATTAGTTTGGACAAGAAGAGAATAGAAGCTTTCGAAATGTGGTGCTACAGAAGAATGCTGAAGATTAAATGGGTTGATCACGTAACTAATGAGGAGGTATTGAATAGAATTGGGGAGAAGAGGAGTTTGTGGCACAACTTGACAAGAAGAAGGGACCGGTTGGTAGGACATGTTCTGAGGCATCAAGGGATCACAAATTTAGCATTGGAGGGCAGTGTGGAGGGTAAAAATCATAGAGGGATACAAAGAGATGAATACACTAAGCAGATTCAGACGGGCGTAGGTTGCAGTAAGTACTGGGAGATGAAGAAGCTTGCACAGGATAGAGTAGCATGGAGAGCTGCATCAAACCAGTCTCAAGACTGAAGACCACAACAACAACAACAACAGTACTATCGATGTTGTACTTCACAATAACCTCTCAGGCAGTGGCTCATTCAACACCTGCAAAATCTCTCACAAGGAATTCTTCGCTTTTCGGCCTCTAGATGTAGGTTCCGTTGGATTAACGAAAGAAGAGAGAAGAGGATGAGGACCAGTCCGCAAATAGGTCTTATTTCGAAGGAATCTTTCGCCTTAAGAACCGTACGTAAATCAACGAAAATCAAAGTTATTGCCATCATCATAACACTTTAGCAAGGACTAACAACTTAATCACAGCTATTCTTATATTCAAACGTGTATATATTGGTAGAGGAATTTAACTTAACATTACTTATGAAAAGGAGACGCAAGTTTACTACATTATGGCACCTTTCCAGCTGCGATGCACTTATTCACAAATATACGAGTGCAACGTATCGAAGTCCTTCACGTGTTCGCTGCAGAAGTTACTTACCTGCTTAGTCATATTCTTATTCTAGCTCTTAGCTGGATGATACCGTATTTTCTCATTAATACTGTAAGCTAGTGCTATGAGATGTTTTCTACGTTTTTACGCTCTGACCCGTTTATGATAAGCTGTAGGCGAGAAGAACTAAGCGGAAATTTCGCCTACGATGCTTAGGCCTTCCTGATAATTATTTAGTAATGGTACATCGTCAGCTACAAATATCTAAGACAACCACTCGGTCTTCCGATGAGTTATTCACATATGATAGTAGAGGTCTCATCCAAACTTACTTGGGACAAAACCCGTGATGTCTTGGCTTGTAATAAAGTCTCGCCATCAAAGGTTACGTATTGTGTGGTACCTATAAAGCATACCACTCCTTAGAGTGAATCACATACTTCAGGAAGTGATTCACATGACAAATCATTCCTTACTTGAGTGTCCAGCGTAGAGTCGAAAGCTTCTCAGTAATCTAGGATTAACGTTATCGTCAGTGCTCACGACAACCAAGATATCGTGTGTGAAATGAGAAATTTCGGCCGCGGTGGCCGAGCGGTTCTAGGCTCTTCAGTTCAGAACCGCGCGACTGCGGTCGCAGGTTCGAATCCTGCCTCAGGCATGGATGTGTGTGATGTCCTTAGGTTAGTTAGGTTTAAGTAGATCTAAGCTCTAGGGGACTGATGACCTCAGATGTTAAGTCCCACAGTACTCAGAGCCATTTGAAACATTTGAAATGAGAAATGCTACGATTTTTTCGCTGGTATGAAGATTAAGTAGCTAAAGTTTGATTATAAATGAGGGAATTTTTAGGGAATCTGTGATTTCGTTTCCACTGCACAGGGATCTGTGTCTGGTCTTCTTACTTTTTGCATAGCGTACCTACAAACTCATTCCATATTTGAAATTTAACTGTATATGCGATTGTTTCTTTTTAGCTGATGTGGGTTTTTTAGTCTAAACACAACTCGTCGCACTCTTATACGTTAATATTTTCTGTACAAAGAAAATAAAATATAAAATGGTGTTAATAACCTTCGATGCTGTGAGCTGAGCAAAAGGGAAGGAAGGTAATGATACGCTTGAACTATTGCACTCGGATGAGGCATATGCAGGTAACATGGATTCAGTAGGCAATAACTAAAGTAAAAGTGATCAGGGCATAAAATTCACCAACGACAGTCCAGTGGAGCTGGTTGTTATTAATCTGGAACTACGACAGACAGTGCTGCTGGAGGACCGAATAGCATAGTTGTGGTAGGCGTTCAATTGCGCAGGTCAATTCGTAATGAGATAATCCAGTCCAGACAGATATGTTGCTGCAGGTGTGTCAGTTATCAATTTCCGGAAAACTTTGGACTGAAATTAACAAACGTTTTAAAGAGATTGGCTGTTTTCATCGCCATTGCAAGGACAGCGAACGAGACCGAACAATAGTAGGCTACAGAAAGACAGCAGGTAAGAGACAGAAGATAAGGACTCCTTTGAGGGAGGTAGCTCGTTAACTGGTAACAACTGGAAATGTGTGACGCTTCTCTGACAATTTTTATTACAGCGATAAATGGAGGAAGGTGGAGACTCGCGGCAGTAAACATTCAGCATTACAACAAGCGCGGCGTGGACTGCTGAATGTACTGTTAACAGGTAAGGGAGGGAGCAGACGCAGCGCCGGCGCACGACAGCGGCGTGGGACCATCGCGTGAACGCCACAACGACGCCGACACAGCCTTCGCCCTGATGCGGACTCCGATAAATGTAGTCTCGAAATTACGGCGCCAGTCTCCCGTAATCGACTTGATACTTGACACGCTTACATAAAAAGGCTGTATATCAGAAGCACAGGCCTCCTGAAACTCTTGTGTCCTGTTATAAGCGAAGGAAATGACCTACATTAAGTCCGGACTCCGTGTAGACTGTTGGGCCACGCACTGCGCAGTGGTGCAGCGCCTGGGTACTTGGAACAACTGTTGCGTGTACGTGCTCGCAACCCGCAAGGATTTCTGAGAATATGTGCGACCTTCACAACTAACGCTTCTTCGGCCATACCAGGGGCATCTGGTTGAACAACTACAGTCTTATAGAGAAAGAAATAAATAGGATGCAGACTGTTTGTCAATAGACTATTTTCGTCTGTTCTCATTTGAGGTTTTATACTCGTTCACTTTAGGAGATTTGTCTGCAGAAGTTAAATGAAACACCGACGAAAAAAAAATTCCTGACAGCAAGAGGCCTCCATCTTAATAACAATCTATATTAACAAATGGCTAATCCGGTTCATGATTCATAACTCATGATCACAGTCGCAGGTTGTACATCCAACGACTTTCAGGGGAAATAAAAATCTAAATTTCAATATTTCATATAATTATTGACCGAATTTAAAAATTTAAAATACTGTCATGATCTAGTCATTAAGAAGCTTTAACACAGTAAGATAAGTATTACAGGTAGGACCTGTGGTTATGTCGTGAGGCAATATAATTAATTCATGGCCTCCCAATTACTCTGACTACAATCATCCAGTATTTGTGTGGTGTCACCGCCAGACACCACACTTGCTGGGTGGTAGCCTTTAAATCGGCTGCGGTCCGTTAGTATACTTCGGACCCTCGTGTCGCCACTAACAGTGATTGCAGACCGAGCGCCGCCACACGGCAGGTCTAGTCTAGAGAGACTCCCTAGCACTCGCCCCAGTTGTACAGCCGACTTAATGGATTAAAGTATCAAACTAATTACGTCCGCTTTCTGAATTCTCATTCCCTGTCATGTTCCAGACCTCACGTCAGTATAGTTCTTCCCTCCTCACGCCAGCCTGCGTGAGCTAAAACGCGAGCATTTCGGCCTCCTCTCGTAACACGGTGTTGGCTCTTCTGCTAACACAAAAATTTGAGGATGAGAGAACTTAGCGACTTCCATAAACCACACACATGTTTACAAATATTTAAGAAACTTTTTGTCGCTGATGCCACCCATAAAATGACGCAAGGGAAAAAGTTTATCGTTCTACATTTTCGCTCTTCATGCAGTAAAACCTCAATATGCGGCATGAAGTTTTAATTTACTAGTTTTTCAGTAATATTCACAACACTTTTGCCAACAGTATCCATACACAGCACTGAATGTACATGGTAAATTATATACTTTTATGACACTAGTTCACGATGTATGACGTCATAAACACGGAGATGCGTGACACGTTAAAGACAGAGTTCCTCGGTTCACACATTATTGTATGACATGTATTTTGTTCAAAATGGTTCAAATGGCTCTGAGCACTATGGAACTCAACATCTGAGGTCATCAGTCCCCTAGAACTGAGAACTACTCAAACCTAACTAACCTAAGACATCATTCACATCTATGCCCGAGGCAGGATTCGAACCTGCGACCGTAGCGTTCTCCCAATTCCAGACTGAAGCGTCTAGAACCGCTCGGCCACAGCGGCCGGCAGATTTCCGCGTTCTGGGCCTATAGGAGCCAATCGGGCACGACCGACTACCTCGCCATCATATGCCAATAGCGTCATTGGCTGCGATATTCAGGTGCATGTTGTCATCAACATGCACCTCTCCTGGTCCTTGTGGGGTTTCTTGACCTGGGATCGCCAATGATGGGACGAGTAGCTCTTCATTTGGCCTCACTATGCTGACTGCACCCTGTAGCAGTCCCTCTTCCAAAATCCCTGACAGTACCGGCAATTAATCCGGGTTCTCCGCATGGCAACCAGCCGTGCTGACAGTTATGGAACCGAACGCTTGACGGATTAGCTGTTGTTTAAAACGGAGCAAAAAATCCCCTCGTCAGAATCATCCCGTAGCTGATAATAAGAGCACTTAGCAGTTTTCAACAAATGTTAAACCTAATTTCAAACCTGTTATAAACTTTTCTCGCTCACTAACTTAAAGTCAAATAATTAACGAGTCAAGTAATCAGACGTTTAAAACTGTTTTATACATGGAATTCTTTAAGGAATCCGCGGTTTACTGGTTAGATAACACAAGGATAAGAAGTTGATTCATTTTTAAAACGTTCGGGGAATATTTCTGCGTAAGTGAAATACAGTACACAGAGACTGTATTTTGACCAAGTTATTAGATGGTTAGCCATGCCATTCTCACAGTTTCTAAGAATTACTACTGCTTCACGGTCGTTGTTTTTGTGACAGTCCACACATATACCGGTAAATCCGTTGTGACGGTTCCTGAAACTACACCCGAGCAGAACAATAAAGGAAACAATATCTGCTGTCACCGTAAGAATTTTAATCGAAGAAATTTTATAAAAACTTACCAGATAAATTCGAGAAATTGCAATATTGTAATACAAGCTATGTGAATGCCTGTCTTGTCATCATCTCCATAGCCCCATCCACCTACAGGCTATCTTTACTACTCTCATCTCCTAGTTTAACGTTCTCTCTCCACCAGATCTCTTAGCATACGAAACTTTCCGTGTTCTATAAATATTTCAATAACCACAACAGCAAGAATTTTACACAAGTATATTGTTCCTTGTAATGCAGTAACGTACTATTCACTTCATGCTCCAATAATATTTCCAAATCAAATGCTACTTTCTAAAAGCTATAGAATGACCCACCAACTCTTTTAAGGTTTCGTAATAAAAACTTCCCCCTAACATCAAGTCGCCCCATACTTGCAACACCCGTCACCCACAACTATACTGAAAAGCTTATTGATGTCTACGATGGATACTACGCCACTGATAAGTCACAAACACTAAGAAATGTCTTTCAGCCCCTTCAGACTTCAGCGTGTACTCACTGTCAACTGTTTGTGTCTCTTGGACTTCTGTAACTGCAGAACTTTGTGAGCAGATGGGAGGATTGTCTTGTACCCAGACCTGCCGCAAACCCCCAAGCGATGTAGTTCCCTCCCGAGTGTTCATTGAACGAATGGGTCAGGAAGAACGTCACATTTCATCAATTATCGAGTTTTTCCGAAAAGGTCTTCATGATCGCCTGTAGGCCGCAATTGTCCTTGTTGAAAATGAAACGTTGAAATTTATTTAAAGAAAAAACAGCCCGTTCACACATAACATACCCGTAATAAACAGTTATTAATCGAATGTGATAATTATTATGCGACTCCCTCCGAGAACTTCTTTTGTAGTAATACATGACTAAAGGCATGGTTTTGATGGAGTTTTATACGACGATGCATAGACGTCTCACCATTCTCCTGGTGTACATATTGGCTGGCTGGCCTATGCCCCGGCGTTGGTCTACGAGTGTGTCACCCGCACGGCACAGGTATCCATTGAACGCTGGACGCCTGAGCTGCTGCTGGCAGATTTCGAGACAGAATGTCTCAGACAGTATCAGAATGTGGTTGGTTGGTTGGTTTTGGGGAAGGAGACCAAACAACGAGGTCATCGGTCCCATCGGATTAGGGAAAGATGGGAAAGGAAGTCGGGCGCACCCTTTCAAAGGAACCATCCCTGCATTTTCCTGAAGTGATTTAGAGAAATCACGGAAAACCTAAATCAGGATGGCCGGACACGGGTTTGAACCGTCGTCCTCCCGAATGTGAGGCCAGTGCGCTAACCACAGCGCCACTTCGCTCGGTATCAAAATGTGTTTCCATTGTCTGAGCACGAGCTCATGATAGCGGTTCTTCTCACTCTCTCCTTTCCTGGAGCATGACGTCAGAGATCAACCAGCGATTGGATAGGAGTCCTTGGGTTGGGCTCCTTCGGCTGTTACTTCTTTGAAGCTGGCGTTCTGTCTCCACCCCATGTTCGCAATTCCTGTTGGCCCATAAGTCGCAAATTTCTGTGGACTCTGTAGCTCTTTGGGAAGTAGTTCTCAAGAACACTCCTTTGTTAAAGAATAGACCACCGTTCAAAATTCTGTGTCATCCCCGACATTCTGCTGGTAGTTACGGCCAGGGCATCGATCGCTCAGCAGCGTCGTCTCATGAATCTCTTGTTACTTTGATTACCTGTAATAAGTCATGGAGGGGAGTATCTTGATAGTGAGCTTTCGCATCCACTGCACGGGCTTGTTCTTGACAGGAGGGTTGTTCGTTCCTAAAATTAAACCTATATGATAATACGAAACGAAACATCTCCGAAATCTGCTTCTTCCTTCATAGAAGACCATTGGGTACCTCGGATTGCTGTCAACCCGTAATGCCGTTTTATCACACTAGCTTCTCGACTCTGTTACTCGCTCTAAAAGATCCGCTCAACGAACTATAGTCTACACTCTCCTAGGAACAAATCTCCTAAACAATCAACAGTTGGAAGAAATAGTTCACAGATTCTAAGTGCTTCGTAGTTGCCGTTCAGAAGCTCTGAAGATCTATAAAAAAATCACTTGTTCTGGTGTTTCAATGTATTTCTATATAAATGACACCGTAAAAAACTTTTCAAACTTCCGTCACTGTAGGCAGATGATGCAGTTCTATACATGCACGTTACGTCGTTGGAAGACATCCGGATCATCAGCGCTTAACGAAAAAAATGACGTAAAATAAATATGACCCAAAAGTTGTGATATCCTTTAAGGACAAGTCACTGGAATTTAACGTAATCGTGAAGTAACTAGCAATGTTTAAGGTGGAATAAACTCATAAATCTGCCCGTGTGAGACACAAAAGTCAGGTCTGAGTTTTTTCGAGAGAATTCTAAGGAAATGTAATTTACGTACGACTGAAGTCACATAAAAAACTTTCGCTCGATAAATTGTTGTGTATTGTTCACCACGTTGGATTAACGCAAGCTACAGAGAATCAAAGAATAGATCCTCGCCTCCTAACGGATTTGTTTAATCAGCATGCACCGTCACAGCAACGCTCAACGAATTCCAAGACGCTACAAACACGGCACTGCACATCAATGGGATTCTTACTCTCAAACTAACGAGAGCTCAGACTCCAATACCAGGTAAGAAATGTAAACTTCTCTAACTTACTTGTCACTTATTGAATACTAGGGTAAAGTAGGAATTAGAAGAAGAGGAACCGGAAAAGAAGATAATCGAAGTGTTACAGAAGGATTGAAAATTAAATGGATTTATGTAATAGAGAAATGAGAATGAAAAGGTGAGAATCGGTGTACGTATAAATCTCTAATTCAAGGAAGATACAGGGCGATAAGACATGAGGAAACTGCAGAGAGCAAAAACTGTGAAGGAAGACAGGAATTAGAATATGTAGAACAAATAGATCACGACGCTCGGTTTAGTTTGCTAAACACTCAAGCACACACACACACACACACACACACACACACACACACACACACATGAATATATATGTTTTCAGGGTTCTCCGTCATCTAAGCTTCCTGATGAGATATACATCCTACAAATGTAACTACATTTTTATAACAAGTAACTTTGCAAATTCCGTGTTTCGGCAGTTTACTTTTCGTTTTCATCATGCATTATGTAGAAATGAAGACGGCAGTTTAAGAGTTGTTGTCATTATCACACTAGACTGAGTCCTCCTTTAATATAAACTGCTTCGAATTATTGTGTATTTTGAAACATGGTAGTAATTATGATATGTATAACAAATTTCACTAATGCAGAGCCGACGAATCGATTGTTGTGATATTAAGTAGGCATGGGTATCACAGGTAGTATATGTAGTAGTAGACTGTCATTTCAGTTGTGTTATTTGCTGAAACTGAGCGTGAAAATGTCAGCTGGAAATACCGGTACCTAGGAACCTGAGGCTCGTCGCTCGGAAACTGAGCAGATTACTGAATGAAACGATCGACACCAGGCATAAAGTGTTACACACTGCAGAATGTAATCACTGTTGCATCCACCCATTCTGATATACCCTTTAACCCTGCTTATTCGAGAGTCAGGAACTTGTGAGGACACGGTTGCCTTCTGATATGGTCACAAGGATGGCATACATGCTGCTATAAAACATTACGCAAGAGTGTGAAATGCAGTTATGAATAAAATAGTGATAATTCTAAGGGATATGATCACTTGAAGCCATGTTGGCCGATCTCCTGGATCAATCCATCGCTTGTTAAACACATGGTTCTGTCGTACGAGGCGTAGAAAATGCGGAGGTACCCTGTCGTGCCTAGGTCGCAGCTATTGACTATCTGCAAGGGCGAAATTCTCCAACAACGTGTTAAATTGTCGAGCAGAAATTTATGCTAGAAAGTAGTGATTAATTTGGCCGGTATAATATATGACCGTATGAGTCTTTTACCCACAGTTTCATCCGAGACATTTACATAACAGTAAACCTGATGCCTTGCTGCCATGATTCCTGGAAGATTTGTACCTGCCCACCACTTGACTTTTCAGATGTTTTATTATCCCATTTTATGTGAATCCCACGTCATCCGTAAATAAAATGTGAGCTGTGAACTACAGATCTTCAGCGCTCTCTGTTAGAAGCCATTGGGAGAACTGTAATGTGGATTTGCCTTGGGGTCTGAAAGCTTGCGCACACTAAAGCAATGTGGAAAGTAATTTTTCGAGCAAAAGTTACTATCCAGTACTGCATCTTATGCCTTCAACAGGTCCAGTTCTTCGGGTGCTTGTTTCCGGGAAATGTTCTACTGGTCGCAATGCGCCGTTAAGAGTGTGGTTCGCCATTCATGAATCCTGCCTACCTATTAATGCCGTAGGCTAAACTGTAGCCAAACCGACATGGAATAATAGGACTACATTTCACTGTTTACGTTGTTCACACTCCATGGAATCAGTAATCTTGTTTTGATGACAGTATTATCTCAGAACGATACGTATGGAATGGCTGATGTAGGAAGAAACAAATCTACACAAATGAAACATCACCAGGATAATTTTTCATGTTCGCCCCCATAATTTTTATCGGAAGATACCAGTTGAGGAACCGTGACTAAAAAAAGTAACTACTTTGAAAATAAAAGTTCCAAGGCTACAGTTTGTTTTTGATTTAGTTTACGTTTCGTTATTTGCGCTTAATTTCGGGGTCGCAGGCCCAGTCTCGAGCGAAAGTTCATGTATACAGCCAGCTGTCGAGGTGAAAAGTGTAGCTAACTTCTATTTCCAAAGCAATTACGACAGTGAACTGTTGCTCGACATAACAGTTTCAGTGAAAAGGCGAGAATGAGTGAGAAATTAACTGATAAATGTATATCAGGTTGTCAGCTGAAACGTTCCTTCTCCTTCTCGCCACGGAGTCTCTGTATCATCTGCTGAGGTCCCCCACTCGCGGGCGCCGCTAGTCTACAAACTCGAAGCGCCCTACGCTACGTCAGACAAATCACGCAACGCGATTCTGTGGACTTCTTTCGAAACGTTTCTTGACGGACCTGAATAATTTCTAAGCGCTGCTATACGTACAGAGTGAACATTAATAAAACCGACAAACCGAGGGGACGAATTTCTGACTGGAAATGGAGGAACGATGGTCCTATGAACAGGTGTTGGGAAATGCATCGTCGCCTCGGTACATGGTGCTGATTAAGGGAAGTTCCTCTGAACCAAGTGTCGTTTGTTCCTTGTGTGTCGCAGACCGTGTGATTGGCGCAGCGTACTGCAAGCCGCAGGATGATCCGACATTCATGTCGGGATCAAGCCGAGATGGTGTTTGTATATAGCCAAGCAGAAGTAAACGATCGAGAGGCAGCACGGCTATACCAAAAGAATTACCCTCATAGACACTAACCACGTCACACAACATTTCTAGCCTTTTTTCGGCGTTTGTGTGATCACGGGTCCTTTGAGACAGACGAACGTGCGGGGAGACGGCAAACTGTTCGTACATCAGATTTGGAGACCGCGTTCTTTCTCTCGATCGTTTCCATCTGCTTGGCCCTACACAACAACCATCTCGGCTTGTTCTCGACATGAATACTGGATCATCCTGCTGCTCAAAGTATTTAACGAATACACGCCACGTGCTCAGAGGAACTTTCATTCGTCAGCGCCATCTATCGTGACATTTCCGGACACATGGTCACGGAACCTTTTTTTCGCATTATCATTTTGATTCGTGAGACAAGTTTAAAACAGCCACTTCTTCTACACCAGTAAGCAGTGACCTGTAACCCCCCAACCACTTTCAAAACTCTCTCAGATTCGACCTCTAGATTGGACAACGAACGCTGCAATCATTACTTCACCGTCACGAACCTGTTTCTACCATTTCTTCTGTAAACAACAAAGGGTCGGAATCTAAAGCCAAAGAGGATAAGGAACTCCTCATTTTAAATTTCCAATGGAGGAAAACGCAGTTATTTTTCGTCTAAAAACCCGCGCCATTTCCGCTCAGTTCATTGGACAACACCTCCAGCTAGCTAGTTGCTCCATGCTTATCCAGACAACTTCTTCCCAAACGTACTGTTAACGCTCACCAAACAGCAACAGCAGCCTCGAAAACGGGAAACTTATTAAGCTACAAATCTATAACAGAGTGCAGCCTTTCAGAAACCGTGAATTGTTCAGAAATTAAGAAATTCAGCCTTTAGTTGCAAGGTAAAATTGTATTAGTTTACCTAGGTTTCGATGCCAATAATGGTAATAATGGAGCAGATACCATTACTGGCATCGAAACCTAGGTAAACTAATAAAATTTTACCTTGCAACTGAAGGCTGACTTCCTTAATTTCTGATTTATTAAGCTGTTCACAGGCTCGCACTCTGAAAAGCAGGTCCAAAGACTTCCTGAAGGTTCCACACAAAGAGAGAAAAACTTTATTGATGCTACCGACTTTTAAATACATACCGCCACACAGCCTCCAACCTCCGTCCCAAAACGCTCAACACACGCCTCCTGAGAACACGTGGGTTGCCGCTTTCGGGAGTTGCCAACAGCGCCACGAAATTATTTTAACACGAAAACCTTTCGGCCAATCAGCTTTCGGAGTTCAGAGTAGGCACTTCGCTTGACCATTTCCTGTTAACGCTCTTAGTACTGCTGTAAAGTACTGCTGCCTGCCAACAATTTTACAAGATCGCTTCACAAAGAATATTAGGACACAGCAGCCATCCTGCGGAAAACACTCGCCTTTGGAAACCGCCTGACCGGTCGAGGCCATCATCCCTTACTCGGATTAAGCGAAGACCGCATCGTTATCTCCAGATTGAGCAATAGTCCCCGCCACATGTAACCGGAAAAGCGGCACTATCGGTTACAAAAAAATGTTCAAATGTGTGTGAAATCTTATGGGACTCAACTGCTAAGGTCATCAGTCCATAAGCTTACACACTACTTAACCTAAATTATCCTAAGGAGAAACACACACACCCATGCCCGAGGGAGGACTCGAACCTCCGCCGGGATCAGCCATACAGTCCATGACTGCAGCGCCTTGGACCGCTCGGCTAATCCCGCGCGGCTATCGTTTACAATAGCGACCAGCAGTGGTCGACGTCACGGCCCGGAACTGATAGGTTACACAGTGAGTTCATCGGTAACGTTACAGGAAGGTAAGAAAACTCCGCCGGCCGCTGTGGCCGAGCGGTTATAGGCGTTTCAATCCGGAACCGCGCTGCTGCTACGGTCGCAGGTTCGAATCCTGCTTCGGGCATGGCTGTGTGTGATGTCCTTCGGTTAGTTAGGTTTAAGTTGTTCTATGTGTAGTGGACTGATGACCTCAGATGTTAAGTCTCATAGTGCTTAGAGCCATTTGAACCATTTTCAAGAAAACTCCTGATCTCGAGTGTCAAATTACGATTATAGCTCCTTTTGTTTGTATTACTTTACGGCTCTACCGTTGTACCACATATATATCTCATAACTGAAAGACAACAAGAAGCCACTCGTGCATCTGCAAATTTCCAAACTTTACCATACCCGTGGGAAAGCTGTGCGAAGCCCAACAAAGTTTCCAGAACTTCCGACAAGCAAGCCTGTACTTGGGAACGGGGCGACATTCGTTTCCCATTTCCTGATACACGTATCTCATTGGCGGACACATCTTTAAATTTTTGATAGGAGCCAGAGAACGGACTTCTAGATCCATGACTGGAAACACTTAAACCCTTTCTGGGATTAGCTAGAAAAGATTGTGCAGGGTGTCTTTCCGAAGTCTGAAAGAAGGCTACCAAAAAATTTGGAGAGAGAATTAGGAGTCATATTCGGATTTGTCTGGGAATTCTGATTGGAGCTGCTGCTTGGTGAGGCTCCTCTGGACTCTGCGTTCGTTCGTGTTTTTCTTGATTTCGGCCCTCTGCCAAGTCTTCGAAGTATCACATTGAACTTACGCGCACTCGCGACGAGTAATGAGGAGGAGGGTGAGATCCACGATCTGTAATTTCACATCGGCTCAGCCCAGCAACACCAGCGGGTGCATTTCGGCGCTCACCGGCTTGTTGCCAACCATCTCAATGGCTTCACGGTAAGATCGCATTAGCAATGCACACTCCCGACTTCGGAAGTTGCGATATATTGAGGAAAGAGGAGTTCATTCCTTGTTTCTATCTTTTGGTCTTCCTAACTTGATCTACGCGCTTCACTCACAGGTATCCAAGTTTTTCTGCAATCTGATTTTTGCTTCAAAGGGGATTCTTTGCGTAACCACTCGTATTTTGTTTCGTAATCGAGTTAACTTATTGGAGCTCATAGGCCTAGAGACATTTCTTTCTGATTCTTGCTTTGTTCATTGATCTGTTGAGTCTTGCTGTTCGAATTCATACAATTTTAGTGTAATTAAGTAAAGTTGCAATCACGGTTGGAAACTTCATTTGTGTCCTTCATGTGTCCGGACACTATCTCAATCGTAATTTCCGAGCACCCTGGTGGTTGCGACCCTATCCACCATTCATTTACTTATCGTTGTTCTATTTCAATTATGTAAATTCACTCTCAAATTGTTTTATAACCTCAACGTATATGTGTCCTGAGTGACGTTTACACACTTTTTGAATAAATATTATTTTATCTGATTAAACTCTAACATTTAGCATTCGTTAAAGTAAATTATTCTATTGAAATGCCCAGATCCTCCAACCATCAGCAATAGGCGAAGACTCTGACGAATTCAGGAACTTATAAAATAACGTTTTCCAATGAGCACCGCAACTGATTTTTTTCGAGTAACCTATTAGGTCCATGGGGGTAATACACTGAAGGGCCAAAGAAATTGGTACACCTGCCAAATATCGTGTAGGGCCCCCGCAAGCACGTAGAAGTGCCGCAACACGACTAATGTCTGAAGTAGTGCTGGAGGGAATTGACACCATTAATCCTGCAGAGCTGCCCATAAATCCGTAACAGTACTGTAAGTAGCCTGTTTATGTGTTTGTATGTTGGCAGCGCTATGTAGCGCTCTGCACTAATAACTCTGACAGAGACTCTGTGGCTGGTCGGACTAGTAGTTAGAGGTGAACAGCCAGCAGTGATGGAAGTTAGGAGTACGTAGTCAGCAGTGATGGAGGTTAGAGGTTAATAATTAGCAGTGTTGGAGGTTTGCAGTATTAATGAGAGCGGACGATCCCAAAGTGCATCCGTCATGGAGATTTATTACTGATGATTATACATTTTTTTGAACTGGTTGTCACTTGATTAGGGTAAAATCTGCTAAATACGTTGTTTGCTCTGCAACAAAATCTTTCCTCTGCTAACCACATACCTATTAGTAGTTAGAGCTTACAGTAGTTAGAAACTTTTATTTAGTTGCCTTTATTGGTGTTTGTTGCTTTGCTGTAGTTTGTGTAATGAAGATTTTCTGTCAGGTAAGTGACTTATCGTATGTGTGGGTTATTGTTAGGATTTCTTCTTATTCGGGGCCATTTTTTCGTATAAATTATTTGAAGTCAGGTTATCATTTTTGAGCAGTCAGATTGCTTTGCGCCAGGATATTGTGGGTCAGTTTTGAGATGATAAGAATAAGCAAAGAGAAAGTAGCCTCAGTAAGAGCAATTTCACTCAGCAGTTTAAGAATATTGACCAAGCATTCAGCAGTTTAAGTAAAATCATTTTAATTAAGAAGTTTCAGTACGAGGAGATGTAAATTTCTTCTGAACAGCACGTTGTAAGGCATCCCAGATATGCTCAATAATGTTCATTTCCGAGGAGTTTGGTGGCCAGCGGGGGTGTTTAAACTCAGAAGAGTGTTCCTGGAGCCAATCTCTAGCAACTCTAGACGTATGGGGTGTCGCTTTGTCCTGCTGGAATTGCCCAAGTCGGTCGGAATGCACAATGGACACGAATGGATGCAGGTGACCAGACCGGATGCTTTTACGTACGTGTCACCTGTCAGAGTCGTATCTAGCCGTATGAGGGTTCCATATCACCCCAACTGCACACGCCTCACACCATTGCACAGCCTCCACCAGCGTCCATCCGCTCGAGACAATTTGAAACGAGACTCGTCCGACCAGACAACATGTTCCCAGTCATCAACAGTCCAATGTCGGTGTTGACGGGCCCAGGCTAGGCTAAAGCTTTGTATCGTGCAGTCATCAAGGGTACATGGGTGAGCCTTCGGCTCCGAAAGCCCATATCGATGATGTTGAATGGTTCGCACCCTGATATTTGTTGATGGCCCAGCATTGAAATCTGCAGCAATTTGCGGAAGGGTTGCACTCCGGTCATGTTGAACGAATTTCTTCAGTCGTCGTTGGTCCCGTTCTTGCAGGATCTTCTTCCGGCCGCAGCGATGTCGGAGATTTGGTGTGTTACCGGATTCCTGATATTCACGGTGCACTCGTGAAATGGTCGTACGAGAAAATCCCCACTTCACCTCTACCTCGGAGATGCTGTGCCCATCGCTCGTGCGCTGACTATAACACCACGTTCAAACTCACATAAATCTCGATAACCTGCCATTGTAGCAGGAGTAATCACTCTAATAACTGCGCCAGACATTTGTTGTCTTATATATGCGTTTCCGACCGCACCGCGGTATTCTTCCTGTTTCCACATCTCTGTATTTGAATATGCGTATCTATACCAGTTTCTTTGGCGCTTAGTGTATCTGAAGCATCGTTTCGATAATGTTGCTACCGCAGCGATAACGTACGTTCATCATTGTCTCCTAAGGCGAAGTGAAAGAATGTGAAGTTTGTTGAACGTGGGGATCTGGATACCATATCCGGCGTTTGACTAGCAGACGCTACCGTCGGCGTTTTATGTGAGCCAGACGGCAGGCCCAGCTGGTACAGCAGTCGTGATATAAGACGCAGCAGCGACGAGCCGGGAGCCGGTGTTCCGTTAACGACCTGACCCACGCAGCGGGCTGGAGAGGTAGTGTTAACTGTGTCGCACAAAACATGTCTGTAGGTACACAGCGGCGCGGCTGCAGCGGCAGCAGGATGAAGTGAAGGCCCTCGAGCGTCGAGAGGAGAGCCCATTGTCTGCGGCGCTCGAGGGCGCCCTGGAGGAGGCGGGCCCCGGGCCCCGGGCGCCGAGGGCCGGCGCGACGCCACGCCGCGCCGCGACGCCGGCGCCGACGCCGTGCCGACGCTGCGCCCGTCAGCCAAAACTCTCGCCACCCACAACACCTCTCCGGCACTATCGAGGCCCTGCTCGCCTCTAGGCTCTCAAACCGTGACTTTCACTTGCCCCGTATTTCGTAGTTCTTCTAATGATGCCCCTTGCGACGTCCTCATTGCCACTCGCCAAGGTGCTTTATTTTCTGCCGAGGAAGACCTCCCGAGTGTCTCGCCCCAATAGCTGTTCACCCCATTCCAAATTAGCGCATACTAAGGTTGAGGTGTTTTAGAAGTTTCCACCCGCCTCACGACCCAGATAATTAATTCACGACTAACGTGCTCTGTGACACACAATGGACAAGCATCGCGCACGACGTCGGTCGTTGATACATGTCAAGTAGCTACGAAAATGAGTCCTGGTGGCGCTGATCAGCTCCTAGATCAGGAACCCTGAGTTCGCCAGATCTGTACCCAGCCAAGACGCTGAGTTCCCAGATGTGTGCGCCATTTCGAACTACACTAAAGGTTCGTGTGACTGTTCTAATGCCACAGACGTGGGGCCCCTTACCCTCCTGAGCAATCTATTGCTTTAGTTTCTCCCGGTGTATACAATGTTCAAATAACTTACAGGAATTCAGGCGCGTCACGTAGACAATAACCGACGATAATTCGGCAGGAGCACACCCTGTCATTTGTAAGGCAGAACTGCACAAGTAAGCGCTGTGCAAGTGAATTTAAAACCTCGGTTCTCAGAGAAACTCTGTAAAGACAAAACACACACACGCACACACACACACACACAAACGTTCTGTAAACACTAGCGCCATCACAAACCAAAGATGACTGGCGTCAGAAGTCATCGATAGTGATATTAAAAATCAAGGGCGGCGAGGTAGCATTAACTCTGTCCCTATGTTTTTTGACAAATGAGAGTGCAGAATTCTACGCAGAATTTAAACAAAACCCACCATCTCTATCTATAAGGTTACTTGCTAATTTAATTTCAACAGCTTCGTTAATAGCACTATTCCGATGGAAGTGCATGCCAGAGTCACGTAGGATTACCGGTGCCAAAACAATGTTACGCAATGGCGGATTTGCTCGGCTGTCGTAAGCGTGTGTGCTGCTTATGCTCAGCACACCGGTCCACCGCAGCCCTGATAGTCTGACCAATATATGACGTGCCACGACTACAAGGATATGGTAAACACCCGCCTTACGGAAACCAAGATCTTCCTTTACGGAACCTAAGAGACGCCTGATCCTACATGGTGATCGAAAAACAGACTTCACATCATATTTCCGCGAAATACGACCAGTCGTGTTCGGAATGCTTCCTGTGTAAGAGAAAATCTTCTGACGTATGCCATCGCTATCATACTATTTTTGAGCTGCTGCACTTGCTGCACTTGTAGCAGATACCACATCTAGAAAGAATCTCTGTCTGAAAACCGGAGGGAAGGCGATAGTTTATAAAAAAATCTAGGACGCTATTAAAAAAAACTTTGTTCCTAAATTCACGTCTTCATTTTCCTTAGCATTTATCCTGTCCAGTACAGCGTTCGCTTTTCAGGAATTGGCAAATTCTGTTTGATTATACGAGGTGTGGCTAGAAAAAAACCGGACTAGTACTGATGAAACAATAAAACGAAGGCAATAAGGCTGAAAGTCGCGTGGCCTGTCACGTGACTCTCGCTCCGCCTACTGCTCGAGTTTCATCTGCCTCCTGCACTCAGTCTGCCCGTGGCGTCTGTTTTAAGTAGTTGACGTTTTGTCTGTGCGTCGGAAAATGTTGAGTGTACAGAAAGAACAGCGTGTTAACATCAAATTTTGTTTCAAACTAGGAAAATCTGCAAGTGAAACGTTTGTAATGTTACAACAGGTGTACGGCGATGATTGTTTATCGCGAACACAAGTGTTTGAGTAGTTTAAACGATTTAAAGATGGCCGCGAAGACACCAGTGATGACACTCGCACTGGCAGACCATTGTCAGCAAAAACTGACGCAAACATTGAAAAAATCGGTAAACTTGTTGGACAAGATCGCCGTTTAACAATCAGAGCAGTGTCTGAGTTAACAGGAGTTGACAAGGAAAGTATTAGGCAGATTCTTCATGAAAGTTTCAACATGAACCAAGTGTGTTCAAAAATGGTTCCAAAGTGTCTCACAATTGAACAGAAGGAACGCCGAAGAATGATTTGTTCCGACATCCTGGAAAACATTGAAAGTGATCCCACCTTCTTACAAAATGTCATTACTTGCGATGAATCGTGGTTTTTTACTTACGATCCCGAAACTAAACGGCAATCGATGCATTGGAAAACTCCTGGTTCTCCACGACAAAAAAAAGCACGAATGTCAAAATCGAAATTCAAGGCAATGATGATTGTTTTTTTACATCAAAGGGATTGTCCACATTGATTGCGTACCAGAGGGACAAACAGTGAATCAGCATTACTACATTAGCGTCCTGGCTACCCTACGTGAACGAGTACGGAGAAAACGGAACGATTTGTGGAGAAAAAAGTCATGGATCCTTCACCAAGACAATGCCCCAACTCACAGTGCGTTGTCAGTGAAGACGTTTTTGGCAAAACACAACATTCCCATCTTAGATCATCCACCCTACTCACCTGATTTGGCCCCCTGTGACTTTTTTCTTTTCCCTAAAGTCAAGTCAGCTTTGAAAGGAACTAGATTTGAGACTGTTGAAGCAGTAAAAGAAAAAGCGACGGAAGTAATGTATGGACTTACCGAAAATGATCTGCAGCATTGCTATGAACAGTGGAAAATTCGTATGGAGCGGTGTAGAGACCGAGGAGGAGAGTACATTGAAGGAGATAACATGAAATTGTAAATAATTGTAAATAAATGTTTTTTCCAGCATCAGTCCGGTTTTTTTCTAACCGCACCTCGTATAACTTTGTGGTCGAACGCCACTGTCGTCAAGGTAACCTAAGGCAGAGAATTCGTGTGCGCCATCAATGCGTGAACCGTCTAAACTGTGCAGTGTCCTGTGTGACAGTATTTTACCCGTCAGAGTATCGAATCCTCTGCGGGATAATTTGCCGATCACAAGACTTTTTTGGAGAGTAAACAGTCCTTTTCTTTTAAATTTGTCTTGATATTTCTGGAGACAGACATAAAGCTGCGGAAACAATAGTCCATTAAGACTTACCACTGGTATTCCCAGAAGGGGACTGGGTGTTGTGTGTCCATCATCATCATTTTCATCATTGAGACGCAAGTCGCCGAAGTGGCGTCAAATAAAAAAAAACTTGCAATACGGCGGCCGAACTCCGAAGGGGACATCACGGCCAATAAATGCCATACGATCGTTTCATTTACCACTGGAATTGTTGTATACGAATGTGTCACAGCATTCATCGACTGCACGAGCGACTCTTCTTTTTTTCGCTCTAATGATAAAGTGCGGTCTGCCCGAAATCTAATTGATTGGCTTTATACACAGCATTTTAGGGGTGAGAAGAACCTTCGCCTTCATGCAAGTTGCGAATTCCTCTGTAGTATTACCTATTAATGGCACCTCCTCTACACGTTTTCTTGATGCAAACTTCGTAATTTTGCGACTTGCTTTTTCCCGTATAATTTTCTCTTTCAAATTCTAAAGGTGGCAGGGCTAAAATACAGGGAGCGAAAGGCTATTTACAATTTGTACAGAAACCAGATGGCAGTAATAAGAGTCGAGGGGCATGAATGGGAAGCAGTGGTTGGGAAGGGAGTGAGACAGGGTTGTAGCCTATCCCCAATGTTATTAAAAAAAAATGGCTCTGAGCACTATGGGACTTAACATCTATGGTCATCAGTCCCCTAGAACTTAGAACTACATAAACCTAACTAACCTAAGGACAGCACACAACACCCAGCCATCACGAGGCAGAGAAAATCCCTGGCCCCGCCGGGAATCGAACCCGGGAACCCGGGCGTGGGAAGCGAGAACGCTACCGCACGACCACGAGATGCGGGCCCAATGTTATTCAATCTATATATTGAGCAAGCAGTAAAGGAAACAAAAGAAAAATTCGGATTAGGTATTAAAATCCATGGAGAAGAAATAAAAACTTTGAGGTTCGCCGATGACATTGTAATTCTGTCAGAGACAGCATAGGAGTTGGAAGAGCAGTTGAACGGAATGGACAGTGTCTTGAAAGGAGGATATAAGATGAACATCAACAAAAGCAAAACGAGGATAATGGAATGTAGTCGAATTAAGTCGGGTGATGTTTTGTGAATTATATTAGGAAATGAGACACTTAAAGGAGTTTTGCTATTTGGGGAGCAAAATGACTGATGATGGTCGAAGTAGAGAAGATATAAAATGTAGACTGGCAATGGCAAGGAAAGTGTTTCTGAAGAAGAGAAATTTGTTAACATCGAATTTTGATTTAAGTGTTAGGAAGTCGTTTCTGAAAGTATTTGTATGGAGTGTAGCCACGCACAGAAGTGAATCATGGACGATAAATAGTTTGGACAGGAAGAGAATAGAAGCTTTCGAAATGTGGTGCTACAGAAGAATGCTGAAGATTAGATGGGTAGATCACGTAACTAATGAGGAGGTATTGAATAGAATTGGGGAGAAGAGGAGTTTGTGGCACAACTTGACGAGAAGAAGGGACCGGTTGGTAGGACATGTTCTGAGGCACCAAGGGATCACAAATTTAGCATTGGAGGGCAGCGTGAAGGGTAAAAATCGTAGAGGGAGACCAAGAGATGAATACACTAAACAGATTCAGAAGGATGTAGGTTGCAGTAGGTACTGGGAGATGAAGAAACTTGCACAGGATAGGGTAGCGTGGAGAGCTGCATCAAACCAGTCTCAGGACTGAAGACCACAACAACAACAATTTTCTGAATCTGTTTAGCCAGTTTCAAGAAGCCAGGATGTCAGTAATGTCCATCTCACTTTCAGTCCAGAGCACCCAGTCTCGTAGATCTCCTTCAGTAATGTGCATTGACTTACACGAGGTATTTTAAATCTTTCAAATAATTTTTCATTCACCCTTTTTCGAGTTTTATTAGGCGCATATTTTGTATGAGTTACATAATTCATGTTGAGGTACTACGAAACGAAACCATTTTTGCACAGTACTTATGTGTAAGTGTTTTCTCCCTCCTTCGTTTAACTAAAAAATTTATAGCCTTTCCTATCTCATTGAAAGCTATTACTGTACATTTTCATTTGTTCTTGGAATGTAGACTATTTTGTTCTGGACTTTAATTAGCCCAATAATCAATGTTCGAACGACAATTCAAGGAATCATCGAGTTCTTTTACTGTTTCCTCTAGTGTTTCCACAATTCATAACGGAAATATCGACATCATTGGAATGAATTTCCAAGAAATTGACTAATAAATAACACATATGTAGTTCTTCAGGAGAAGTAGGTGATTTCGACTGCACACAGCGTTCCTTATATTTCATCTTTGTAAGGCGGAAAACATTAATTGCATTCCACATTACAACGAAACAGTGGAATTTGCACAACGATGCTATTAGCAAGCAAATACGAAGAAATCACAAGGAAAATTAATTCAGTTTTATCTCCATCGTTAAAATGTAGTGATACAGCAGCAAAAGCAACGGCTCATTATTATGCGTGTTAAATGAGATGAACTTCGAGCAAATAGCAACGGTGAACAGCTGCGTCTGAGAAGCTATCAACGGAACCTGAATTTCGCGTTACGATCGCGCTGTGCATGGTATCTATTTAATGACGTGCCGTCAGCCAAGGGTATCTACCTGCCACGTTGCGCATGCTGTCTGCTACAACAGCGGCAGGGGTATACATTTCTTCAGTCGCCTGGCGAGCTACGAATTTCTGAAAATTTCAACAATAGAAGAAACAGTGTGTCTTAGCAGCTAAAATTTTCACATTGTTTTTCTTTCGCTATACTCTTCCTGTAAAACCATTTCAGGGCGGGCACTGACATTTTGGATTGGGAATTTTCGTTGTAGGTAGTGTATTAAATGGTAATTAGCTTATTACTTTAATGGTCATACCATTGCCAATTTTACGTGAGTTCCGTTTGTTGTTCCTATAGCTCACGGTCGCAAATATTTATAGTCAGTATGTCAAGTATGTTCAGCAATTACAGTATGAATATTATGTGCCTATATCATTCGAAAACAATTTCAATTAAATCCAGACAACCTCGGCATATTCATAATAATTTGCGGTATTTCAACTCTTTACACACGTGATGCTATCGGAAAATGTTCCTTCGAACATTAATTGTTGGCATAAGGCTCACAACTTGTTCCGTATCCCTACCATACATCAATCGTGCTCCATGAAATTACATGCGGACTTCCTGCTTCAGTGGAACAACATTCCAGACTCTCAGTGGTAAAGAATACGTACACCACCTCGGCTATGCTTGAGCATATGCAGTACCTTTACAACTCGCAGGCTCCAAGCGCGCACTTGTTTTTCATATTTAAGTTTTATATGGAACGAAACATCAGATCTTTTAATAGACACTCTGTTCGTAAAATTTCTGACCTTCAATTTGTGTAGTCTCTGCTAGTATGTTCGTCTTCGATGTCCTCCTGCATGTCATGCGCAAAAAAAAAAGTGATACGCAGCATCTCCCTATGTGATAAAGTAAGTAGATAAATCTAAATCCGAACTGTCCGCCCCGGTAGCTGAATGGTCAGCGTGACGGATTGTCAGTCCTCTGGGCCCGGATTCGATTCCCGGCTGGGTCGGGGAATTTTCTCCGCCCTGGGACTGGGTGTTGTGCTGTCCTCATTATCATCGTATCATCCTCTTCGACTGCAGGTCGCCGAAGTGACGTCAAATTGAAAGACCGTCACCCGGCGAACGGCCTGCCCGCCGGGGGCCCTAGCCATACGATTAAATTAAAAAAAAACTCCGAACAGTTCTACGCACAAGGTGGTGCATTCAAATGGAGGTGAGTGAGCCTCATGGCGAGCTAGTGGACCTCCTGCAAATAGGAAATACCATCGTTTGAACATATTCTGATTTTTATCTTTTTCTTCAAATGTAAGTTGTTTACATCAAACGTTTGCCTCCAACTATATCTTTTCCTAGTCGACTATGATGGTTATTACCACTTTCTCAAAGTCGTCAAACCATGGGGTCCATTCAGAAGCATATAGCTGGCATACAGCTAATTATAATCAATATCCACTGCTGGTCTTAGTGATTAGGCTAAAAATATTGTTTACGGTGATTACTAAGCATGCCTCATAATGAAAATTAAAATGTTATGAAAACCTGAGACGCAGAAGATCGTTATAGAAATGGGCCTCCTGACGGTACATAAGAAACACAACAAAAACGTTATTTATGCACAGTTTGTGTGTTAGGAGTTGTGGACGAGCACAACAAATTTTTATCATAAATATATTCAAAACACGTTTAGTACAGACCTACGGGTAAAATGCTACGAAACTGTAAATTTTTTATGCTGTTCAAGAGGAATGTTTCAACGAGGTATCTTTTTACGTAAGTAATATTGAATGTTCGCAGAACTCTAGGTTTCACTATGATGATTTGTTCATTAATTCATAAAATAATGCTGTTTTACTGTCGAGTAGGAATGCAGAAAATCGTCGAAGTGTTCTGTGTCCTGCCTTGGCATAAAACATACTGGAAACTTTGGTAATATTTACAAACATCACATGTGAGCGGATGAATACTGTGCACAAAACACACAAAGCGGTAACTGGATCACGCTTAAATCACATTAATGAAGTTAATATACATATAAAAATATTAAGATAAGTGAATGTTATTTTCCCTGATGATTTCGTGGGTGTTTATTGTTTAAGATACAAGTAAGTAATGATACTCGAAAAGGATCTTGTAGGATAGCAGTATTTCTTTGAGAAGCACGACCGCTGCACTTTGTGCCTGTTAATAATGTCCACTGTGGTGGACGTGTTTGCGAAACTAATTTTTTTAGTATTTATTTGTCGAATATTGCGGTCACAAAGAATGTTTACAAACAATAACCGGGGAACGATATTTTAATGCATTCCATAGCTATAGAGTCCGTTCGGCTTCACACGCATCTGCCGCGCGTGTCTTGGTGTCTTGTTTGTCGAACAGGCTGTTAGAGATGCACTTCAATAGCACGAACAGCTAAGAGATGAATGATGACATGTGCTTTTCACCAGAAAACGCTTTCCGAGTACGTCTGGGCTTGAATTACCGACGATAATGAATTGGTACCCGGCACAGCGTCACAGCTGACACTGATGACCTCCAGTGCTCCTCACTGTCAGCGTAATCCTCAGTCGAGTATTAGGGAAATGTCGGTCCAGCACGTTTACTTGCTCTGGGCGATATGAAGAGTGTAGAGTATATTACACTGAGTATCTCATCGTGCTGATTTTCATTGCTTTTGGAAAGATGCGACTCAAATGTCGGGAAGTTAGATGTTTAAAAGAATCTAACAAGGGCTGAATGATAAAGTAGATGATGTAACGAATTTAAAAATGTTATTAACATATATTTTGAACACTATGTGCAAATTATCGGTTTCTATACATGACGAGTGTACAATGCACCAATTCTTTTCTTTGCGTCAGACGAGAACTATTTTCTCGTGTCATCGAAATTGATATATTTGGAGGCGGACTTGTGGGGCTCGGCCAAGGAACAATCCCGAAAGCCATCTAAAGCGATTTAGGAATTTACGGAAAACATATGCGAAGATATTTTCAGGTAAATCAGTAACTGTCGCAGGGGAATTTCGTCGTGCAGATTGCCGATTACAGTGCCTGAACCATGATGCCATTTCACTGTGCCTCTTCTCTATGATTTTGATGTTTATTAAATGAAGCGCCAATGAACATTTGCTTCTCGAAAAATATGGTCGTTCGTCCATCATTTTAAATACAACGAAATATTTTTGATTTCGTTAGATCTTAGGTATGGCACTTCCGAGGTTGAAAGTTGTACAATAGTGGCATATGCGTTGATTTTACGTGTAACTTACGCTGGACTGAAAATTTGTAACTTTCAACTGGATCACTGTGTAAAGATTCCTACCAAAAATTGTAACCACGAATTATATTTTATTGCCGTCCCTAAATAAAGCTTCTAGATACGATAGACATTGTTGAGACAAAACGTCATGGTTAATGTAACGCGCTCCTTAGCGTGGTGGCCCACTTTTGGAACGCAATACAGGCAGCGATTCTCCGTGACACTGGTTCGATGACTTCTTGGTACAGTCTTGGAGGTATGTGGCACCGGTGTCTACGCATGTCTCATAATTCACGTAAATTGCGCGCCAGTGGTTTGTAGGCGCGGGAATGGGGCCTAACATTCCGGATATGTCAGGTTAAGATCAGGAAAATTTGGTGGCTAAGGCATCAGCGAGAGTTTAACGCTCTTCAAAAAACTGTTGCACTACTCTGGTCTTGTGTCACGGGCATTTCTCCTGTTGGAAGATGGAAGATGCTGTCGCCGTCGTCGAAGACATCGTGTAGGAAAGGATGCAGGTGACGCGCAGTGATGTTCACATTTTCCACAGCTCTCTTTTATCGAGAAGCCGTGTGCATAGGTAATGGCGTATCCAGATGCGGCCATCGTCCTGGTGTAACAGGAAACGTGATTCATCCGCCCAGGCAACAGGTTTCCATCGATCCACGGCCCAATCTCGACGACATCGTGCCCACTGCAAACGCGGTTGACCATGTCATTGGGACAACGTAGGGACAGATAGGAGTCTTCTGCTCTGCAGCCCTATGTTCAGTTATATGCACTGAGCGATGTTCTCTCAAACACTTGTGCCTGGCCCAGATTTGTACTCTCCCGTCAGATTTGCCACAGTTTGCCACTTATCCTGTTTTACAGAGCGGTTAAACCTGCGACTCCCACCTTCTGTGCCAGGGTGTGGAAGTGCAACACGTCGTCGCCTATTTGTGATTCTACTGTTCTTCAACCGCTCTCTATGGATGGTCGCCACAGCAGCAAGCGAACAGCAGACCGACTTCGCCATCTGCAAGATGTTCATTTCCAAGCACCGGGGATAAAAAAGTCTGCTATGTTTTTAAGAGTCGCTTAAGTCAGTGGATTTACCAATTTATTGCCCGATTCGGTGCCAGAATGAACACCATTCGTCTCTGCTCTGCTCGTATGGTTTCATTACAGTGTCTTGTACTCGTAACCACCAAGGCGACATAATATCTCGCGGTTAGCTGTATTTATACTGTTTAGGTTCATCAGTGTATTTATTTTTTGTTTGTTTAGAGGTTATTATGATGTTTAACTTTTGCAGTAGCAATCAAACTGCAATTAATTCGGACAAACACGTTCTAGTTGTTACAGTGAAAACGCATTTGCAAAAGGAAATACACAGCTCTCTAAGAAAGCTGTAGAGAAGGTTTTCACAAGTGAAGAGCCGCGCGGGATTAGCCGAGCGGTCTGGGGCGCTGCAGTCATGTACTGTGCGGCTGGTCTCGGCGGAGGTTCGAGTCCTCCCTCATGCATTGGTGTGTGTGTCTGTCATTAGGATAATTTAGGTTAAGTAGTGTGTAAGCTTAGGGACTGATTACCTTAGCAGTTAAGTCCCATAAGATTTCACACACATCTGAACATCAGAACATAAGTGAACCTTCTTTCTTACGGTATCGTGCAGCGTCTAGTTTAAGTGTAGCCTAAAGCATATCATTATGCACTGTCCAATCACATTAATGAGGAACGTTTGCCAACAACCGGAATAACTATTTTTTGCAGCATGGACCGCTGAGAAGTATGCAGGAAGAGAGTCAATAAGGATCTAGAAATTACCAACGGGGATGTGGAGCCATGGCGACTTCAGTGCCGTGGCCAGTTGGGCCAGGTTTCTCTGTTGAGGATCCGCGATACGAACAGCACAATCGAGATGGTCTCTCATATCTCGATTGGGTTTAAATCCTGCGAGTTTCGTGGTCAGGTGCACTTCGAACCATGCACATACACTGCAAGCTATGTGAAATGTTGCACTGTTCTGCTGGCAGATGCCATCGTACCGGGGAAAAACAAAATACATGCAGGTATAGACGTGATCCCCAATGATAGATGCATACTTGTGTTGATCCGCTGTGACTGCCAGAAGCGCTTTCAGACGATGCACGCCGTACACCCAAACGGTCATCTGCCCGATGGAGCGCAAACGTGATTCGTCTGGAAAGACCACCTGTCGTCACTCAGTGGTCGTCCAGTTGCGGTACTGGCATACCAGTTCCAGCCTTCGTCGCCATGGCAACATGGGTGTATCACCAGACGCCTGTTGCAGAGGCCCATACGCATTAATATTTTCTGCACAGTAGTTGACGAGACACTGCTGGAAGCCCCTTGGTTCATCTGGATTCTGTGCGGTTAGCTGCTCAACAATTACACCTCTATTCGCCAGAACACATCTCCGCAGCTCTCGTTCACCGCTGTCATCTATGGCCCGTGGTGCACCACAGTTGCCTCGCCACCTGTTTTGGATAGTGCCATTTTGCCATGTGAGGTATACTTTAACCGCGGCGGCATGCGAACAGTTTATAAACGTAGTCGTTTAGGAACTACTTCCGTGTTTGGCCCGTAAGCCACATTACGACAGCGACAGCACTATTTTGCGCGTCCCCCCGACACGCTTTGTGCACCCTCCACTGTTAGTGCTGCCACATGCTGTCTGTTTGTAGTTATTGCACGTTGACGTCGAACATAGATGGTGGTCACATAAAAGTGACTCGACCGTGTTTACTGGTAGTAGATTACATTTGCATTTATATTTGCAATTGTTTCCTTTACATGTTTTTATTTCTTTTCTGTGCTACTAATTAGTAACTACCTCCCAATGCATGTCTTAACTGTTTTTTTATGTTTTCGGATTTAACTATTTCTTAGAATGCGGTTTCGTCGTGCTGCGACAGCACTGAATTTTTTAATTTACTTCAGGAAGCTTAAAAATGGTTCAAATGGCTCTGAGCACTATGGGACTTAACATCTATGGTCATCAGTCCCCTATAACTTAGAACTACTTAAACCTAACTAACCTAAGGACATCACACAACACCCAGTCATCACGAGGCAGAGAAAATCCCTGACCCCGCCGGGAATCGAACCCGGGAACCCGGGCGCGGGAAGCGAGAACGCTACTGCACGACCACGAGCTGCGGACAGGAAGCTTAAAGTTCACTAGCAGAAAAACTGTCATTACCATACGTTGTAGCTAACTCGACGATGAGAAATGAGTAACGACACCCTCATGTTCCATCCTATTTTCTTACATTCTTTCTTCAAATTTAACGACATTTAATTCAGTTCTCATCGCGCCTTTACTTATCTTTCCCAGCCTACAGCATTTGCTAGCTTTTCTCAGAAATCTTATTCACTTTGTTTACGTTTTAATCGAGTCCTTATTTCGAGGCACCAATATTTCAGATCCAAACGTCGAATTGTAAGTTCCATTATTTTGTGCATGGCTGTTCTAGTGCGTTTACTGGCAGCCTTGTTCAATCTTCTGCTAGTGCTTCTGCATACTCGTTCGAGGACCTCTAATTACCGAGCGAGGTGGCGCAGTGGTTAGACACTGGACTCGCATTCGGGAGAACGACGGTTCAATCCCGCGTCCGGCCATCCTGATTTAGGTTTTCCGTGATTTCCCTAAATCACTCCAGGCAAATGCCGGGATGGTTCCTCTGAAAGGGCACGGCCGACTTCCTTCCCCATCCTTCCCTAATCCGATGAGACCGATGACCACGCTGTCTGGTCTCCTTCCCCAAAACAACCAACCTCTAATTTTGCTTCTATATCGCTGTCCTTTCGTTGGGTGTACTAACTCATACGTATGAGATAGGAGGTGCTTGTCAACAGGAGTGACACTGACGACAATTGCTGAACGATTGATAAAGTTTCTTTAAAAAGTCACCACTTTTGTATTTAGTCCGTACTGATTTTTTAAACATGTACATTCAATGTTGGAAAGTATCCTCGGTCAAGAATTCGCGTGTATCTGCTTATGAAAGAGTGCCTACTTTTACATCACGACTAACTTTCAGGTTTAATATTTCGTTTACAGCGTTACGTCAAAACATTTAGAAACCGCGATCAAGCCTTATATTTCGCTTCGTAACAGTATATAAAAGGGAAGACACAGTGGTGGTGCATTTTATTGTTTGTGGGATTTGAAATTTCAGCAGCGATTTCATCGGTGTTTAACAGGTGAGGCAATTATTCCATTTCCCATCAATTATGTGAACGGAATTCGTGAATCACCATCGAAAATTGATGAGAAACCAACCATTGGGGTCTAATATCACGTGTGCAAGAAGTTCGCTTCTTAAATGCCGACATAGACAACCATCATGAAGCAGAACAACACTCAAAGATAAGAGATGGTAGTAGCGTTTCGAATTTTAGCTGATAGACATACAGAGGCAAAACCTGACACTACGGTGCGCTTGGCTCTGGGAGTGTGATGCACGTTTCTCAGAGAAACGGTGCAGGAATGCAATAAGCAGGAGAGACGCTGCCACGAGTTCACAGGTTTGCCATTATCGCATACCTGGACCGCCAAAGGCAAGCGTGCGGCGGTTGGGGCGCTTTCAGCTGAGCGCCTTCTACGTTCATCCAGAACGGTGGACAGCACGTAAGTTCTGCAAGTAAATGAAGCAAAGTTTGAGAAAATGTTGATAAGCAAGCGGAGTGTAACGCTGACTATATCCTTTAAATAGCACAGAACGACACTACGCGCTACCTACTATGTTCCAAAACGTCGGGCTTAAGCGGACCACACCATGGGTCAGGCAGAAAAAATCGATTGTCGGTTTTCATCATATTTCGATAGGTTAAGGTTTTATTTAAGTACTCCGAAAAGGATTTTACTGAAAAAATTTTTTTCGAGCATTTAAAGAGCATTTTCCTACCACGTGCGTTTACGTGCCACGCGCACTTTTCTGTCACCCACTGTCAACTCTAAGCCATATGGAGATGCCATTATTAGCAAAATAGAATGTGTAGGCCACGTTCAAAAAGTTTGGGAACAAGGCTGAGAAAACTAACTGTTGATATGAGATGAAAAAAAATTGTTGTTGTTGTGGTCTTCAGTCCTGAGACTGGTTTGATGCAGCTCTCCATGCTACCCTATCCTGTACCTACTGCAACCTACATCCTTCTGAATCTGCTTAGTGTATTCATCTCTTGGTTTCCCTCTACGATTTTTACCCTCCACGCTGCCCTCCAATGCTAAATTTGTGATCCCTTGATGCCTCAGAACATGTCCTACCAACCGGTCCCTTCTTCTAGTCAAGTTGTGCCACAAACTCCTCTTCTCCCCAATTCTATTCAATACCTCCTCATTAGTTATGTGATCTACCCATCTAATCTTCAGCATTCTTCTGTAGCACTACATTTCGAAAGCTTCTATTCTCCTCCTGTCCGAACTATTTATCGTCCATGTTTCACTTCCATACATGGCTACACTCCATACAAATACTTTCAGAAACGACTTCCTGACACTTAAATCTATACTCGATGTTAACAAATTTCTCTTCTTCAGAAACGCTTTCCTTGCCATTGCCAGTCTACATTTTATATCCTCTCTACTTCGACCATCATCAGTTATTTTGCTCCCCAAATAGCAAAACTCCTTTACTACTTTAAGTGTCTCATTTCCTAATCTAATTCCCTCAGCATCACCCGACTTAATTCGACTACATTCCATTATCCTCGTTTTGCTTTTATTGATATTCATCTTATATCCTCCTTTCAAGACACTGTCCATTCCGTTCAACTGCTCTTCCAAGTCCTTTGCTGTCTCTGACAGAATTACAATGTCATCGGCGAACCTCAACGTTTTTATTTCTTCTCCACGGACTTTAATACCTACTCCGAATTTTTCTTTTGTTTCCTTTACTGCTTGCTCAAGATACAGATTGAATAACATTGGGGACAGGCTACAACCCCAAATTAGAAGGTGGAAAATTGTTGACCGGCCAGGGACGGTTAACTAAAACTGAAATAGAAAACTTGCAGGTATGCTATGGGCAGGCAATTAGGAGAAATAAAGAAACTCTGGAGGCAGTGAAGAGAGATGTTTGGGCCATATTCTTCCATAAGTCCTCTACTGATGATAAGCCATGTCATGGATTGTGTCCCATCAGGAGAAAATTCGTGGTGCCAATACAATAGGGGTCAGGCAACTGGAGAATTTTATTCTCAGCAGCATTCTCTTCCTGCTGCTGTTATTACAACAATTCAACCTATTTTCTGAAACTTGGCTCATCCTGACCTTCTAAGGAAATGTCTGCATGGGCAGACACAGAACCCAAATGAATGTTTCAACAACATAATTTGGAACCGCCTTCCTAAAACTGTATTTGTAGGCATGCATACAATGAAACTAGGAGTTCATCATGTTGTTGTTACATCCAATTGTGGTAATACTGGAACGTGTTGGGTACTGAAAAAGCTGGGAATTAATCCTGGTGAAAATATGATCACTGGGCTGCAACACTGCGATAAAATGAGGATAGCCGATGCAGACAGGTCTGCATCTAATATGGCCAAGAAAGCAAGACAAATATCCAGGAAGGTGAAAAAGTAGCTGGAAGACCTGCTAGAGTCCAAAGAAGGGCCATCATATGAAGCAGGACAGTTTTAATTAACTGTAAGTAACAAATTTCAAAAGTTTTTTCTTTAAAGTCAATTTCCCGCAAACTAAAATTTTCAGTACGTATGCCCCGTTATATCAGAAACTATCATAGATAAATGAATGAAATTTTCAGAGACCCTGAATAACATAAAAAGCCACCTCTGGTGCTACATTCATTAACACTCCCGCATTAGGAAGTTCACAAAAAATATTTTCTGCAGAAAAAACTTAATATTTTTTGTTAATAAATTTAAAAAAGTATTTCTTAATAACTATAAAATGGATAAAGTAGGTTTTAGTCCAATTGACTCTATGAGCATCATGTAATATACAGTAAAAATATTAAGTTCCTGCATCAAATAGCTTTTTCAGAAATGTGTCAAATACTTGCCTAAATTAACATGGGTTAGATAGGCAGGGTGTGGTCCCCTTAAAATGGAATTTTTCCGGGGCTCATACATCAAGTCCGATAGGACTTGGATATAAACATAGGGTCAAGTGTTTTGGATAGCTCTTGGGCTTTGGACCATTTTTATACTCAACAGAAGGACTGTCTTACTGTAACTATCATACAGCACGGGGTCAAATTTTGAATGTAGCAGTCTTCCTCCAGCTTAGGCAAATGTAGCAAATCGGTTGGTTCTTTTTGCATTAGATGTGATCTAGGGTGTGCCTTAGGGGGCTTATGGAGCCAATATCTAGTTCATGGACGGTTGCTGTGAAAACCCGGAAAACATAATTTTTGGGCACCAAAACCGAGCGCCGGATTCCAAGATGGCTACCGACAGCAAATGGGTGAAATTTTTACCATACTTTCCTAAGATCCCCATCACGTTCATCCTTAAAGATTTCCTTGATATCTTTTTTCATTGCTGGGACACATGCGTTCAAAGTTACCATACTTGTACATGTAAATGACGGAGTGAGGTAAAAACGTAGTTCATAATGTGACGTACCACGGAGAAATATGCTGTCTCCATTGTTATCAGAAGGCTTCTGGGAACCCCAAGTTGTAATTATGAAGCACATGCAAAATTTTTGTTCACGTAAAATCCGGTATGAGGTATAAAATTTGTTCTGCATTTCACAAAAGTATCCTTTACTGGCCCAATAAGTTCTTTTCATATGAGTGGCATGTCCTGCTGTAGCAGGGATAACAAGGGAACCAGCGGAAAAATGCTCCTATCGGAGCACAAAAAAGACGAATATGCTCCTCTTTAAAAAGCTCTGACTAAAAAGCGGGATACCAGTTGCACGTTTTACCTTTTTCAGAACCTTTAAAAATTTTCCCAAACGTTTTGGCGTGGGATGAGAACATATTCGCGCATTTTATGCTGACAAAGAAGTAGACAGAGGCACTGGGAAAGATACGTAAAGTAATGAATACTGGAAGATAGCAGACAGTGGTTTTGGTATAGGAAGAGCGAAGGAGACAATGCAATATGTGTGAGAGAGAGAGGGGGACCTAAGAATATCACACACATCCATGCCCGAGGCAGGATTCGAACCTGCTACCGTAGTGGTCACGCGGTTCCAGACTGTACCGCTTAGAACCGCTCGGCCACCCTGGCTGGCAAACCGGCTAAGCATTCGGAACGGAATTACACATCCCTCGCTACGCATCCTTATGTATAGCTTAGCACCAGCTCTAATACGTTTCCAATCTTCACCTCCACTGCTAACGACACACAAAGCCGAATTTTGGGAACATAGCGTGCACTCCGTGCTCATACTAGTTTCTAGTTCACGTCAGAAGCATCCCACTGCCCCTGTTTTACAATTCACATCGACCTGCCAGTGCGCCAACGCACTTCCCGTAGCAGTAATTCTGTCGATACTACAATACATCGATCTTACTGCATGCTTGCAATTGTTTTAGTAATATGCCGTACACTAGCGAAAATGTCGTGTCATGATAAAGATATTTCTCGCAGTACAAGTAATCTTACCCATTTGATATTGCCTGCTTTCAAGTTGACGAGACATAGTTTCAAACAAGTCTCCACTGCGTCTGACATCTCTTAGCTATATGAGCGTAGTGGAGAAAAGACCATTCTGTACATAAATTAGATGTCTGGTACGTTGTTCTACACATTCTCCAAGTTCGGATTGAGTCGAGCCATTTTTTGGGTGTAGCAATTTTCACAAACCAAAGTCTGCCTAGAATGTTGTTCTAGAATCCGCTTGGGACGGAAACTAGGACACCCCGCCATTTACACCCAGAAAGGGAAAGTTAATGGCAGGCTGCAGACCCAGACAGTGGTGGCTGTGTGCGCGCAGACGAGCAGAAATGGGGCAATGCGCATGCGCTTCACGGGGGCGGCGACCTGGGCGGGGGCGGTGGCAGCGGCAGCCGATAGCCCCTCGCCGCCCTCAAAACGGCGCCACGCCCGGCAACGCACGTGGCAACTCCACGGCGCCAGACAGCCACGTGTTCCACCGAAACGCATAGCATACTAGGATTTATTTTTGTTTACACGCAACGACTCTCAACAGAGAACTTCATGCAGACGAGTGTGGATAGATAAATCGCGTATATTTCTACAAAATAGCTGGAAATTTCGCAAAGCACAATGGCTGTTGCTGAACATCAGTGTTTGAACTGTTTTATTAAGACTTCCATAGACTGTTCGCAGTTACTTTAAGACATCGGTATCACACGTTTCACAGAAATGCGTGAAGACAAGACATCGAATAATGATCACACTGTTTCATTCAAAAAGTTGATGCCGCGATACAAAAACATTTGCCACGAGTTCATGGATGCACTATACCCGCATTTGGCACAGTTTATTACTACTATCACTATCGTTTCAGCACTGCAAAATTGGCGCATTTCGAAAGCCCGACTGAGATTTATCCTCAAAAAAGCATCAACTGAAGTAACGGTAATAGTGCCTAGATGTCTGCCGCATTAACATCTGAGATATTTTCGAGACGAGTGGCATTAAAATAAACGGCATCTGAGTGTCTTCAATAACGTTTGCATATGATGGATGTGAATAACTGACGAATGTGTAAGTTCTAGACCAGAAACATCCGAAGATGGAATTTCAAATTTCTTTTCCGAATAGTTGGATCGTAAGCCGATATATTTCGTTACTTTACTATAAACCAAACTAGTAAAACATGAAGGAAAATGTCATTCACTGCAATGAGCTGGGAAGTCGACGCAGTTCTGTCACGGGGAAAGGTGACAGCAGATGTTTTCCGTAATTACACTGTATTGACGTAATTAACTATCTGGAAAGTGGTATTATGTAACACTATTGAAACATTTTTAATGTGAGTTGAAGTAGAAATGACCAGCATCAGTGGCTCTAAACACGTGTCCTTTTCGTCAGAACAATGTGCCTGGGCGCAAATCGATTGGCTGTTACATAAATTACAAAAGAAAGCATGAGAGCCCCGCATCGTAGGTTTAGCCGGCTGATTGGGTAGATTTTGCTTTATTTAGTGGTCACCTTCCCTTCGCGTACTGAGAAAACTGTGTGCTCAGTGGATATGTTGGAAGTAGTGGACTGTAACAGGCGCGAATGGTGTTACGTGTAGGCGGTATGATTATGAAAGAAGGAACGTGGTGAAACCTGGTACCAGTACACAGCCCACCCCTATCACAAAGCATATTAGGGCCATCGGGCTTTACGTCCGCACGCGCCGGACAGATCGTCAATTAAGTTAAAATGTTCTGGGTTATTAAGCCGCATCATATTTCTTCTAAAATAAACGATGTCTCGACCCCTCTGCTGGGATCTTCTTCGTGATCTACGTCAGAATTACTCGATGAAGCAGCTGTTTCAGTTCTGGGCAAAGGTCTGAATTTTGCAACTACACCGAAGAGTAGAAGAGAGAATAGCTGTTGAAGAAGCATCCTTGTTTCATCTTCCGAAGGCGCAGGCCGAAGAAGTAAGACGTGTCGAGAGTTCTACGGAAAACGAAACATCCCAAAAGTAACATATCGACGCACGAACGGTAATCCCTTATTGAACTCATGAGAAACGAAAACATCGTTGTAACGAAATAGGATAAGGGAAAGCTACCGTTGTTTTGGACACTATGGATTATCACAGGAAGATGGAACAACTACTAGCTGATCCCGTGGATCGCGAGTTAAGCGATTAGACGAATAGAATCGTTCGAAAAGTGAAAAACATGATATCAGGCTCCAGACTGAACAGCTCTATTACAAAGAATCTAACACCTCGAATATCTGTCTCACGCAGAATGTATGGACTACCTTAGATACATAAAGAATAGGTTCCTTTGAGGCCTATAGTCAGTGGGATTAACTCGCCGACTTAATTTTTAGCACGTCATTTATCTGGTAAACTGAGACATCTAGTTGATAAAACAAATACTTTTGTCAAAGATTCGAAACATTTTTTAGAAATTATACACCCAATGAAGATATCTACAGGTGGCATTCTTGTTAGGTTCGACGTGACATCGTTATTTACTAACGTCCCAGTATCAGATACAATGGAGATCATGTGGGAGAAAGTTGCTCTAGATGTTTTGACTTAATTGAATTATGTCTTCGTTCTAGCTGTTTCAAATACAATGGTGAATTCTATGAACAGGCTGACGGCCTTGCTACGAGCTCACCCATTTCGCCAGTTGCAGCTGACATTTTTATGGAACATTTTGTGCAACAGGTAGTAAGTAATGCTCCTTTGAAGCCTTCTTGTTGGCTCCGCTGTGTGGACGGCACATTTGTTGTATGGCCTCACAGCGAAGAAAAACTTCATGCGTTCCAAAATTTCTTAAATGGGATTCATCCCAAAATAAAATTTACGTTGCAGGTTGAGAGTGAGGTCAGTCTCCCGTTCCTAGATGTGTTGGTATATAGAAGATCTGATGACACTCTAGGTCACAGAGTGTATAGAAAGCCGACTAACAGAAACAGATATTTAGATGCCACTTCGCACCACCACCCAGCCCAGAAGCAAGCAGTGCTCAACACTCTGTGTTCACGTGCCTTCCGTATCACCGGTGATAACTTGGGATCGGAGTTGAATTTTTGAAAGAGGACATTGAAGGCAACCAGCTATGACAGTTGTTCAATCAACAGGGCTTTTAGGCGGAATATTAATTACAAAAATGTTTCAAATGGCTCTGAGCACTATGGGACTTAACATCTTAGGTCATCAGTCCCCTAGAACTTAGAACTACTTAAACCTAACTAACCTACGGACATCAAACACATCCATGCCCGAGGCAGGATTCGAACCTGTGACCGTAGCAGTCCCGCGGTTCCGAACTGAAGCGCCTAGAACCGCACGGCCACCGCGGCCGGCTATTAATTACAGCCACATCTACATCTTATTACGCTAATAACAGTTACGAGGAACCGCCTTCTCACTATGTTAGGTTACCGTTCGTTCTGGGGTCAGTGACCGCATAAGCAGAATTCTAAAGAAAAATGGTATTCAGACATCTTTCTTTAGTCAAAATAAAATAAAATATTTTTTCCGACGAAAAACGGATGCACCTGCTTGCCTTTTCAAAATGCATGCGTCTATTAAGTGACAATGTGGGTGCGGAAAAGTGTATATAGGCGAAACGCGAAGAAATGATAAAGATCGCGTTAAGGAACACGAACGGCACACCCGGCTAAATCATGAGAACTGTGGCTCTGACATCTGTTTTAATAACGTACGTGTGTTGGCTAAGGAAACAAACATTTATAGAAGAAAGGTCCGAGAAGCGGTTGAAATTTCCTAGAATGCATGTAATTTCAATAGAGAGGGCGGCTGGAAGCATCCTGGATCATCGCTGACCACCATCAAGGAAGTGAATATGCGGCCGCGGTGTACGAGCAACATAAACAACGCGCTGCAAGTTACCTCGGCGGACAATAATATTTTGGGTAAACATTCTCCCTCTCTTGCACTGTCCGTTTCCCATTTAGCCAATGATGACGGCCAACCAATAGCAGTAAGAGGAATTTCAACCAATAACCCTTCTCCAGCGTAAGTGCCTATCTATCCAATGGCGTGGGCCACTAATAGTATCCACAAGAGTTTAGCCAATAACGCCCCTTCTTCTGCATCAGCGCGGGAATATTAGCCTATGATGATGGCCCACCGATGGCAGCCACAAGAATTTTAACCAATACTACCACTTCTCCAGCACAAACGCGGGAAAACTCCCGTTTATAGGAGAACGCGACACTGGTCTCTGATAGTGGTCTAGCAGTAGTGGACACCAGAAGATCCTGAAAAGATCCCAGCAGAGGGGTCGAAACGTCGATTATTTTAGAGGAAATATGTCGTGACCTAATAACGCAGAAGATTTTAACTTCAGTGACAACGGCTCCGAAAGCCGGAAGACTTACATAGATCGTCAAGTGTGTCTCATCCTCTTACTACACGGTAGCGTTCTCGCTTCCCATGCCCGAATTCCCAGGTTCGATTCCCGGCGGGGTCAAGGATTTTCTCTGCCTCGTGATGACTGGGTGTTGTGTCCTGTCCTTAGGTTAGTAAGGTTTAAGTAGTTCTAAGTTCTAGGGGACTGATGACCATAGCTGTTAAGTCCTATACTGCTCAGAGCCATTTGAACCATTTTTGAACCTCTTACCACATGAGATACTCGGAGAGGCTTGAAACTTAATTCAGGGAACTGGCACAAAAACTGGCGATCAGGATCTTTGAACCGTGGCCTCGCCTCCCCATGTTGGACAAATTCTGCTGGCGAAAGTTTCTGCCATTACCAGAATCCGAACTGGATGACCCCAGGTCGAGCGCCACCACAAAATGCCTCGTTAGCGACCTCTGCTATGGAGGTGGGAATTTTACTGGTGAATGTAGACGTACCGAGCATCCCAATAGCTCACTGTTTACCCTAGGCCTTAGAATTACTCCATATAACATTATTCCGTTTAAAACCTTCCGAAAAGGCTCGAAACTAGGTCCTTTTGTCAAAGGAAGAGTTTTTATTAGGCAGAATTCAGAACGAATTCACTTTCTTCGAAAATTAAGCTGAATCTCGCTACGCCAAATAAACGGTCTGAAAAAAAAATCCAGCGAAGGGGAGAAGGAGGCGAAATAGAACTTCGTGGGTGCAGTGGGTATGTGATGTTATTATAGTGGCTACAAAATCGTTTCAAATTTGCAAAGAACTTGGCAGTATGAACTTACTTATCAGTATAACGTTGCGCCCCTTCTGGCCTAGATGCATGCACTGACTCAGTTGGTGACGCAAGCTGGTCCACAATTGTTGTAACTGATTCTTTATACCCTGGAGACTGGCAACCGCAAGGAACTGAGGTCTCAGCTGGTCTACACACGTTCTGTCGGGGACAGGTACGGGAACCTTGCTGGCCACTGAAGTATCTCCACATCACGCAGACAGTTTTATAGAGACACGTGCCGTGTGGGAACGAGCGTTGAGAAATGGCACCACGATAACGCCGCATGAGACTTGACGCATGAAGATGCTAGATGTCCGTGATGTACCGTTTTGCTGTCAGAGTTACCTAAATCGTTACTAGCCATGACCTGATGTCATACCCGATGACTCCCCAAACCATAACGCCAGGAGTAACACCTCTCCAAAACAATGAAAGGAGGGACCTCTCTCTAGGTCAGCGCCATACTCTCTAACGATGATCGCCCAGGGTAGTAAAGAACCGCAGTTCATCGCTGAACACAATGCGACGCCATTCATCTGCAGTTCACGTTTCTCGGTCATGGCACCACTCCAAACGCCGTCCCCTTTTTGTGGTCTTCAGAGCATCCTGTGTGTGTGAAGTTAATCCCCTTGTCCAATTGTTGTTAGCCTCCGAGTCTCCGATCAACGATGCGAGATGACACATAAGGTTGCAGGGACTCCATTACCCGTTCTCGATGCAGGCGCAGATGTGAAGGCGTTATGATGTGCTAGGTGCACAGTACGGCGACCCTCCCTTCTGGTGGTCACAAGTGGTTAGCCTCGACGACGAGTATATCTGCTCTCACATTCCCACGCAGTCCGACATTGGGCCACTGTCACAAGTGAGTTTTCACAAATCTGAATAGTGCACGATTCGACCAGCCGGCTACATGGAGACTAACAATGGGCATTCTTTCAGACTGTCTTGTGCCGATAATGCTGTCTCTCACGAGTACATGGCGTCTCCATGTTTTTCAAAGTGATCACTCAACATCTGACGCTATTCACGCCCTTGATTCCTTGCCAGACCTTTTAACTAAACACTAACAACACTAATGCGCTATGGTGTCCGTTAGTAAGAATAGCAACTCTAGTTATTTACATAGGCGACCTGCTGATCGTCTGTATATGTACGAAGATACATTGACGCCGAAAACCCTGTCTTATACATAATGTGACCAAAAGTATCCGGACACCTGGCTGAAAATGACTTACAAGTTCGTGGCGCCCTCCATCGGTAATGCTGGAATTTAATATGGTGTTGGACCACCGCTAGCCTTGATGACGGCTTCCAGTCAGGAACCCTGGTTGAAATAACGTTTGGCCCCAGCATGCAATCATAACATGTTAACGGAGTAAAAGTCCTGCTGAAATAATTTGATTTCTCAACGGTGCTACATGTAGATCTAGATGTGCAGGCTATGGAAATCCTGAACACAGTCCCACGCCATTTTCACGACATTTGTGAACAGCATACCACTTCGTCTTAAAGTATTACTGGAACTATAGGTCGTAAATGACTGACGCAAAACAATCCATCGGTAACAAAATGTTCCCGCGACGAAGAGCATGCGCATACAGGAGAAGTTTGATAAGCACTCGTATCGATGTACACAAAGTACATAGAAGTTGGCTAACTGTAACTAGTCCAAAGCTTTCCTCCACCTATACGAGAAGCACGTTTCTGAATATTTGCTGCTGAGCGTCGATACAGTTCGCATTTGGAAAAAGTGCTCGCAGTCATGAAGTGGGGCGGCGTAGTGTTGCGGGGTAGCTGGGAAGCTGGGGGAACGCTCCAGTTCCCGGGAAGTGGGTCACGAGGGGAGCGACGCGCGCTGCCAGCTGCCATGGCAACGCCCAACCTGCCCCGGACAGGTTCTGCAGCGCGGCGGCGATAGTGGGACATCAGTCCTTACCGCAGCGCCCCAACGCAGGGCCTCCCTACGCAGTTTCTACTCGTACGACGATTGTCAGATGTGTGCATGGCAGTTGCTGCTGTTCATGCCTCCGACTTGTCTTATTCATTTATTTATTTATTGCCTCATTTATCGCAACACAAAATGAGCCAATTCTACAGGAACTTTAAATAAATCGTCATATACTGACGACATAATGACTCGTACATTATTAAGCCTAAGGTTGTTGTAAGCCAGCAAGGGCACTCCACTCGGAGGCACAATGCAGAGATCACGCAAATGTGTTAGAATTTATGTTACCGGAGGTCAACGATAACGCTGGAGCCCTACGAATCGCAGACGCTCTGGGTGGCCGTCCCACGGGAGAAGTTCCACTTCAGAGAATTAACTGGTAACTCCGTCCACCCCTAGACTAGGTCGTAAGGCGTAACAATAGAAGATGGTCACAAAAAGGCACATCCCTGCAGAAGCAGCGGGTTTGATATTTGCCCCTGAGAACCTCAACGTCAGTGACTCGTCAGAGTACTACAACAGCGGTCCCCACTCACGGAAGACCTATGGGCGGGGCCAGGTGACGTAAAACAATGTTACTGCTGGCCATTAGACGAGAGTCAGTGACGTTTAGCTTTCAGCTGTTCCTACCGCACTTGGAGTCTGTTAATGTGAATTTCAGAAACAAACCTACCTAACGACCATGAGAAGGGCAGGAAATTGGCTGTGGTTGGCCAGAGGCGACCTGGGTGTGCAGAGCCACTCGTCAGATTTACCAGAGTCGGTAAAGTGCCAGTGGATTGGTGGGCCGACTACAGGAAGGGAGAAATAGTGCCCCATCACAATCCTTCAAAAACCTGTGTTTTTATATTCAGAGTTTTCCTTCAGATCACAAGGGTGCCAGTTCCATGTTGCTTGTTGCCAGCCTCGGTAAGCTCCAACTTATCATCACTTGTAGCGACGCTCTCGAAGTGCTAATATTCGCTATTTCTCGTAGTGCTTGCCCTAAGAATTCAAACACTGACTTCTGCTGTGCAGTCAGTTGCCTCTTTTGCTTTTCCTAATATTTAGAATTAGCCTTCAGTGCAGCAGTTACTCTGATTGCAAATAAATAGTGTTAATCAGACCTCTGAATCTCCTGCTGCGACCATCTTATCGAGTCCTAACATCCGTGCCTCTCGTAGGTTCCTTGTGACAGTGTTTGGCGCTTATCCATAAAATCAATCTCCCTTCAATGGAATTTTGCCTTTTTGTGTTTGCTCCTAACTAGTCGAAAGTTGCAGATTTACTTGTAACTCCTATCTTCCCTTCATCCTAGGATACGACCAACTAACTAGACAAGTGCACAGAACATGATAAGCCAAATATTTGTGATAGAATATACAGATGAGTGCTAAACGTCGGCGAGAAATTCATGTACATAATTAAAGGAATGTGCCGCAAGGATAAATTCACTTTGGATCTTAAAACATTACCGCTCACGTTCTTCACCTTTTGGAAATGCAAATGAAAACTGAACTTCAAGAACAGTGCACGCAGTTATTGTTTTCCTGGTCGTCAATACGAGCCTGGTTTGACGCAGCTCCCCACGCTCTGTCTTCTATTCTCTTTTTACCCGCACTGTTAATGGTCCACTTTCACTTCCGTTTACAGCTGATAAAGACTTCGTCAGATTTAAATATATATTCAATACTGACAAATTTCTTTTTTCAGAAATTGTTTCCTTGCTACTGCCAGCCAGTATTTTATATCCTGTTTGTTATGCTGCTATCCTAATAGGAAAACTCATCCACTACCTTTTCTTTCATTTCCTAATTTAATTGCCTCAGCGTCGCCTGATTTTATTTGGAGTACACTACTACAGTATTGTATTACTTTTGTTGACAGTTATAACCTCTTTTCACCTCACTATGCATTCCGTTCAGTTGATTTTCCAAGTCCTTCGCCGTCTTCGACACAATTAAAATATCTTTACAAAACCTTAAGGTTCTTATTTCTTCCCCCTGAATTTTAATTTTTCATATTACTCACTGGTTACCATTACTGCTTGCTGAATGTACGAACTGCGTAATATGGATGATAGGTCGCAACTTTTTCTAAACCTGTTCTCAATCACAGTCCTACTTTCATGTTTTTCGCTCTTATGTGAGTAGCCTGGTTTCTGTACACGTTGCAGGTAACATTTTCCTCCATGTATTTTATCTCCTGATTACATCAAAATATCAAATGTTTCCATTCAAATTCGTCAAAAGCTTTTCATAAAAATACAAATGCCTTTCATCATCTTATCTTCTACGATAAGGCATAGAGTCAATATTGCTCCCCATATTCTGATCCAGAGTTATCTTCCTTCAGGTGTGTTGCTACCAGCCGTTCCATTATTCCGTGGACATTTCGCGTCAGTATTTTTGAAACTGATGATTTTCCGACATTTGTACTTGTCAGCACCTGTCTTACAATAATTGCACTCTTGTTCAGATCTGATAATATTTAGCCTAACTCATGTGTCCTGCATACCTGTTGGAATAGTTTTGGCATGACTGGTTTTCTCAGCGGTCTTAATAATCTGGAGGGGTTTTGTCCAAGTTTTTCTGTCTTTCAGTGCTGACTCAAATTCTTTTTACACTATCGTATGCCCTATTTCTTTTGCATGCACTTCCTCTTTATTTTCCAATAACAGTCTTCAAGGAGATTTCCTTTATGTATTCCATCTGTATATTTCTTCCACGTTTCAGCTTTCCTTATTTAGTACTGTCTTACCAGAAGCTCTCTTAACGGTCATTCAGCAGCTTCGCTTTCGTCCAGGGGTTTCCAATATATTCCATACCTTTGCATACTTGCACAGTTTGCATTTGTCCTCTAACCATTTACGCTTTGTAGTTTTGCACTTACTACCTACTTCATTTTTAAATATCCACAAATATTCTCTTTTCCCTGCTTCGTTTTCACCATTTTTACATTTTCTCTTTCCATCATTTATGTCTAGTCTCTCGTGTCTTATCCAAGGATATCTACTAGCCCGGTGTTCTGCCTTGTTGCTCATTTTGCGCATTTCCTTCTTTCACTACTTCAGCTCTCAAAGCTACCAATTCATCGTTCATTTTATTTCTTTCGCCTTTTTTCAGTGAGTTGTTACCAAAACCTGTATTTAATTCTCAACAGATTCTGATTACCTGAACTTATTCAGGTCCCATCTCCTTAATTTCCTATCTTCCTGCAGTTTATTCAGCTTCAGTCTAATTTTTATAATCAGCAAATTCAGTCCTCATTTGCTCGTGCATGTTATGCTGTTTGAAATCTGGTTTTCCAATCTTTGTCCTATACAATTGGTGAGAAGCCTTCAACTGTCTCCGGGTCTCTTCCACGTACGCAGTGTTGTGTAGTTACTCGTAATTCAAGTATTACTGGAGTTAAACTGCAAAATTATGTTTGGCTTTATACTCAGGCAATATGATTGCAAGCAATCTGACTCTGAAAATGAGTATAAATGGAAAACTATAAACAATAAATTGTTCGTCACCCGTTTTTTCTATTTTCTGGGCATAAGTCACTACGCATTTTGAAGTTCTTGTAGAATTTGCAATATTACTCTGACGACACTGTTTTGATCTTTTCTTAACAGTAAACACCAACGCACACTAAAACTTATCTTAATTTTCTGTTCTTCTCTATCGTTTTCAAATTCCAAGCAGTCAACAACGGCCCATTTCACTAACGTGATATTCGAATCGAATTTTCCACTTGATATTATTAGTTCGTGGTAAATGTAATCTTTAGCAAAGTCATCCTGAAACTGAAAAATAGAAGCTTTCTATTTGCAAACCAGTATTTCAAGAAATTCACAGACCATACGTTGCATCTTGAATCTTGATTCATATTTCACAATCCTTGTCGTAATTTTTGGTTTTAGTTTTCCATCACTGTGAAAGTACAAAAAGTGATTTGTAAGATATTTCGCTGGTTTCAGTACGACAGACAAAACATCGGCGACCCATCCAAGTGCTAGCCAAGTCCAACAGCACTTAAGTGTTCATGGAAACCGGTGTTACTACAGCGGCAAGCCGTTGGCACGTTTCAGTGTGACAGTTTGTGTAAACACTTTAACATCACCCTCACTAGCACGGAGATTAAAAAGCAGAACTGGAAGAGTTGCGTATCGTATCTCCATTCTGGGCAAATGTAACACTGTTTGGCAATATCTGTATTTTTAGTAATTTTTCTGTTTGCTTTTCGGATAATAATCACACTTTAGCGTTGTAGGAATGCAAATACCTGGTTTTCCAAATATAAAGGACTGTTGTTCTATGGCATTTCCTACTAGGTGAGCCAAACTGTGTGGCCAAGGCCCAGTTGTCGTCTGCATCAAACTTCAGAGTATGTGTTCCTTCAGCGCACCCATGCCGTTTATGTAGTGGAAACACGCAAATAAATAACAGTGAGGTAGAATATAAGCCCTAATGCAGTCCAGCCGAAGACCTGTAGATGTATTTTTAGGAATAGTGTGAATAATTAAGCAGTATTTCATATTTAAATGAACAGTAATCATTCCCGAAAGATGCTTGTACAATCGAGTTTTTCTTAAGTTTTATGGGCGTGTCAAAGGACAAGGTAAAGAGGATTCCTAAACAATGAAAGCTAAAATACTGAACGACAGGCAAACAGAAATTCAAGCGTCTGCAACACATGTTGCACAACTTTCAATATTTCCGAACATATTGAAATTATGTTAGCTGTTCAGGCGTGTAGTACAACGGCGTGCGGAAAAATAATGCATCCGAATTTTTATGTAAAAATTCCTAAAGCTTTCCAAATAAAACAAATGTTATTAACATTCTACAGCTTTACTCTTCATGTCTACATATTTAGTTTTCAACTAGTCACTCCAGCGACAATCACATTTCTCACAAAAAGTGACCATTTTGTTGATACCATCACTGTAGAATGCCTGACTTCGTTGGCGGAGCTACGAGCGCACCTCTGCTTGCACCGCTTCATCGCTGTCAAAGTGAAGTCCTCGAAGGTGTTCTTTAATTTCTGGAAACAAATGAAAATCGGATGGAGCCACGTCGCCGTTGTATGGAGTATGATCAATGACAGTGAACCTGCGGCGTCAGATCGCTGCAGGGTGTCGCAGCGCTCGTGAGTGTTCGGGCATTGTCATACTGAAGGAGAGGGCTCGATTACAGCACGCTACTTCTCACGCACCGACATACACTACTGGCCATTAAAATTGCTGCACCAAGAAGAAATGCAGATGTTAAACGGGTATTATATTAGAATTGACATGTGATTACATTTTCACGCAATTTGGGTGCATAGATCCTGAGAAATCAGTACCCAGAACAACCACATCTGCCCGTAGTCCATCAAGAAAGGAGGTGGCTTACAAAACACTCGTTCGACCTATACTTGAGTATTGCACATCAGTGTGGGATTGACAGGTCGGATTGACAGAGGGGATAGAGAAGATCCAAAGAAGAGCGGCGCGTTTCGTCACAGGGTTATTTGGTAAGCGTGATAACGTTACAGAGATGTTTAACAAACTCAAGTGGCAGACTCTGCAAGAGAGGCGCTCTGCATCGCTGTGTAGCTTGCTGTCCAGGTTTCGAGAGGGTGCGTTTCTGTATGAGGTATCAAATGTAAAATTAGAGAGATTCGAGCGCGCACGGAGGCTTTCCGGCAGTCGTTCTTCCCGCGAACCATACGCGACTGGAACAGGAAAGGGAGGCAATGACAGTGGCACGTAAAGTGGCCTACGCCACACACCGTTGGGTGGCTTGCGGAGTATAAATGTAGATGTAGATGTAGAAGGCTGGAACTCGGTTCACGCGCCGTGTAAAATGCGTTAACGACGTTCCATTGGCACACTTCTGCCAATCGCCAACGTGGACGTGCCACAGGATAGGAAGGTCGTCACAGCCCCTCTTAGCCACATTTCACCGCTTCTTTTGACGCCACTGCGACTGAATCGGGAAACATTTTAGACGGACTGCCGCTCAGAGTCGAAACGAGAAGGCCTCAGGGGGTGGCATAAAGAGCGTCAAGATACCACCCATTTCGTAGGAACAGTTATCCCCACACATTTCGCGATCGAAAGCGACAGTTCGTAGTGCGATGAACGAAAGGACGACGCCCTTGATAATCTCTAGTACTGTTGACACCTCCTCGGCGATTCAATTCTTCTCTACGGACATCACCGTGTTGCAACCCCATTGAGCGTGATCTCAACCCCTTGAGAGTGCAACGCGACGACAATTCTTGCTCTGGTGTACATGTTGGATCCATAAGGGACCGTTCAAAACCAGTCGACGAAATTTCAACTTGATCCGAAACAGCAAATAACATACGTGTGAATAAAACGACAGAGGGTCCCTCTTATGCCCCTTAATTTTGCAAAACCCTCGTTGGTACCCACTCTTGTTTACTGAGTATTTAAATATATGTCTTTTCCGAGAAAACGTGAAAGATACTCCTAGGTGCCCGAAGGTAGGCACATGACCCCTGCGGTGTGTCAAGTGGCTGCCAATCTGCAGGAGATTGAGTCTACTTCGCAGGTTTCCTCCGTACATACACAGTTTTAAAATTTTCAGTAAATGTGGGCATGTGGCACCGAGCTTTTTGCCGAATTGGGGGGTCGTAAAGAATCCCTTTTCCGCTTTATTATTCCTAGTGCCAATGTCGCACCTCTCTGCGATCGCGCCACAGGAATGCGTGAAACATGAGCCCCGAAAAAGGATAGGTCTTTGCTGCTTCGGATCACGTTCAAATTTCGTCGATTGTTTCTGAACGGTCTCTAGTGGTTTCAGCCTGTACACGAGAGCAAAAATTGCAGTCACGCAGCATTCCAATAAGCTGCAATCATCTGAACAAGGATGCAGTCCCAGGATGTCCATAGAGAATGGTTGAAACATCTGAGTGTGTCAGTAGAGTCAAAGATTGTCAAGAACGACTTCCTGTTGCTCATCACAGTGTGCGCTGTCGTTGTCGACCGAAAAACGTGTGGGAATTGACGTCACAAGGAAAGAGTTGGTTCCATTGACGCCATTTATGCTCAGGTTTCTTCATGTCGACTCTGAGCGGCGGCCTGTCTGAAATGTTTTACTCGGCCTCCCACACCAAACTGCGTGATTTAAGTGCTGATTGCCGCGGTTTTGACCATCATTGCAGAGACGACAAAAAAAGAGGTGAAATGTATATGAGCCATGGTGGCGATCTTCTCATCGTGTGACACGTCCACGGTGGCTTTGGACAGAATTATGGTGATATTTTGTCCTAATGTGGGGTCAATAACCCACTTTACGGGTCACAAGAACTTCTGAGCTCCGGCCTTTTTTTCACCCCCGTCGAGACCTGAAGAGTTGTCGAGCCCTAGGGTGACGTCACAAAGCGACACGCTTTTGCACCACAACAGGGGAATTTCACCCTTTTGCTTCGGAATGAGGGACATTTACAGTGTTTCGAAACAGTTATCCTTTAATACCGTTGCGCAGTGCCAAAAGCTGCCAACATCTCGTTGTTGGGCAGTCGCTCTCAGGTCTATTTCACACTAGTCCGGTAGCTCTCTAAACAGCAACGTGTGCACCGCATGCCTCAACGGCGGTTTCACGTTATTCCGGCTGCTGTCGTGCGCGGCACTGCACGGCACGATAGTTTCCTTCATTTTATTCCTTCCCAGGCTCTCAGCGCAATACCAGAGAAATGGATCGTGACCAACTACACTTCTGGACATTAAAATTGCTACACCAAGAAGAAATGCAGATGATAAACAGGTATTCATTGGACAAATATATTATACTAGAACTGACATGTGATTACTTTTTCACGCAATTTTGGTGCATACATCCTGAGAAATCAGTACCCAAAACAACAACAACGGCCTTTTCTGTATCCAGAAAGGTCGTGTGTTATCCTGCTGAAATGTAGCGTTTCGCAGGGATCGAATGAAGGGTAGAGCCACGGGTCGTAGGACATCTGAAATGTAACGTCCACTGTTCAAAGTGCCGTCAACGCGAACAAGAGGTGACCGAGACGTATAACCAATGGCACCCCATACCATCACGCCGTGTGATACGCCAGTATGGCGATGACGAATACATGCTTAGAATGTGCGTACACCGCGATGTCGCTAAACACGGATGCGACCATCATGATGCTGTAAACACAACCTGGATTCATCCGAAAAAAATGACGTTTTGCCATTGGTGCACCCAGGTTCGTCGTTGAGTACACCATCGCAGGCGCTCCTGTCTGTGATGTATCGTGCAGGGTAACCGCAGCCGTGGTCTCCGATCTGATAGTCCATGCTGCTGCAAAGATCGTCGAACTGTTCGTGCAGATGGTTGTTGTCTTGCAAACGTCCCCATCTGTTGACTCAGGGATCGAGACGTGGCTGCACGATCAAAATGGCTCTGAGCACTATGGGACTTAACTGCTGTGGTCATCAGTCCCCTAGAACTTAGAACTACTTAAACCTAACTAACCTAAGGACATCACACACATCCATGCCCGATGCAGGATTCAAACCTGCGACCGTAGCGGTCGTGCGGTTCCAGACTGTAGCGCCTTTAACCGCTCGGCCACTCCGGCCGGCTGCACGATCCGTTACAGCCATGCGGATAAGATGCCTGTCATGTCGACTGCTAGTGATACGAGGCCGTTGGGATCCAGCACGGCGTTCAGTATTACCCTCCTCAACCCACCGATTCCATATTCTGCTAACAGTCATTGGATCTCTATCAACGCGAGCTGCAATGTCGCGATACGATAAACCGCAACCGCGATAGGCTACAATCAGACCTTTATCAAAGTCGGGAACGTGATGGTACGCATTTCTCCTCCTTACACGAGGCATCACAACAACGTTTCACCAGGCAAAGCCGGTCAACTGCTGTTTGTGTATGAGAAATCGGTTGGATACTTTCCTCATGTCAGCACGTTGTAGGTGTCGCCACCGGCGCCAGCCGTGTGTGAATGCTCTGAAAAGCTTATCATTTGCATATCACAGCATCTTCTTCCTGTCGGTTAAATTTCGCGTCTGTAGCACGTCATCTTCATGGTGTAGCAATTTTAATGGCCAGTAGTGTAGCTTGGGTTTCAGTTTATCGTCTTTTAAAAAGAATAAGGGAGGAGAGAGAATGAAGTGAAATAATGTAATTGATTTTAAAAATAAAGATCCAGGGCGCTCAAGTCCTATTTCAAGAGTTCCGAAACGATTCAGAGACAGTCTTCCAGTATTTTCGTATGTATATGTCATCAACATTCGATGCACTACATGGGTGACTAAAGGATTCGTTACAGCACAAGAAACATTCTTCAGCGAATGTACTAAGTTTATATGTGTGTTAGCAGTCCCCACGCTATAATAAAACATCTTAAGTGACTGAACAGCTTACTTACCGTATTCATTTTTTTAATTGATCGTTCATGTTTCAAAATGATCCGCTCAGTTCCTTGAATACCTCGACCCCACATTCAATCTTGTCCTTGTAATTTTCTGAAATTTTGTGTACAAAACTGGCTGTTCTTCCACTGACGTAATTAAATGTTCGATTGGTGCGAGCTATTTGTAACTTTAAGGGTACAAGCTGCGGAAAGAAAAGAAAGGCAAAACAGAACGCATGAACTAATGTACATGATGGTGTTACCTCGAAGATTTCCGAGTCGAACCTGGAAGATGCGAAGGCCCAATGTTTACTAAGCTGCACTACACCACACGTGGGATTGCCCTGTAGCGGCACCCGCGCGGTTGCCATGCGCTGTTTGAACGGCAGTGATGTGTGACGCGTAGATGTGAACGGCACCTTATGGCTTTCTATAACATGGCCGTGTTTTCTAGTTTTTCTGTAAATGTCTGCTCTATTGCCCGCAGCTAGGTGGTAACTACAGCGTAATGAACACGGCACTGGTAGCACAGTTTCATGCACGTTCACACTGCTGAAGGCATTACGTATATATCTCTCTCTTGCAAAAGAAGGACAAGAAGTACGAATTATTTGTGCAAGGGACAGTTGATACTTCATACGTATTTCCGTCATGGAATAACTCCACAACACTGCGATATCTCCCAGAGGACAATTCCTCCGCCAGTTTCCTCCGTTTCCTTTCCACCTCACCCTCATGGTACCGCAACACGTTTACACGTGATTAAATCTGATGTTCAGTTCTCTGATCATTGTTAGAAAAACTTGCGGAAGAGTGTGTTTTGCATCTGTCTGCTTCTGTCCTCTGTGTGATATGGAAAAAACATTAACAAACTTTGATGCAACGTTGCATTATACAGTTCTAGAATTCAGTTCCCAGTAGACCATAGCTGTCACTTATTGCTTCTTTCACTTCTGACAACAAAATGGTTATGTGAAAAATGCAATGAGGTCACGTCAAAATATGAGAGTAAATTGCAGTACTTCAAAGTACTTTTGAACGGGGCTCAAAAGTACTCGAACGCTCTTTTCTGAGCCATATTTATCAAAAAAATTACATGAAGAGTACAAATTACAGTTTTTTAAATTACTTACAGATCTATCCGAACGCTCTGAATTTTTTCTCCATGTTCAAAATTATGTATCCAAAAAATCATACTGTAAGCCGAACGGCACGCCCCTCAGCCCTGAGTTCGAATCTGAAGGTCCTGGCTTCATGATCTGTTGTGTGCATTTTGCTATGACATCATCAGTAACCTTGATTCGTGGTCACACCACGAGAAATCTACGAACTGTAATGTGTGATATTATCAAGATGGCAGCTGCGGTTATTTTAAAATTAAAGATGCTGATGGGCGAAATTGTGCTTCAATTGCCCCAAAATTGTACCACCTTGCCCCAAAACTGAGAGAAATATAATGATCACAATATGGTTGTGGTGACAACTGAAATACACCACAGAACCTATACGTTTTCAAGCAACAAGTAGCTTTCGCCATCTACCTTGCATGATGGATAACCGTGAAGTACGAAACTGTGAGACACATCAGCTTATTCTGAAATTTCAGTATAACTCTCTCTGGGCCGCTGTTCCCTCGAAATATCGATTTCATGCATATAATGTCTGCATGATAAACACAAGAGATCTTTTTCCAGAACGCTGTTAATCAAAACACACGCATAGTGTCTGTATTTAATGCTATTACCTCAAAATTTAATCCATTAACACGGGACTGAAAAATCCACACATCGAAAATTTTGCGTGTTCTTTTCCATACTAAGCTCAACGTCAGAAAATGCATAAAATTAAGAGCATTGAACGAGTAGTGAGAGAGGAGTTTTTGACGTCAGAATAGCATTTTTTACTCTCGTCAACAAGTGCACTTCAGATTTTAGTGCCCATGCGTATTTGACAATGCGACATGCGTGTCATATTATGATGATTGGACGTCAGTGAGACGTGACTTGTCGCAACAAGCCAAACGCTCTGTCACCGAGTTCAGGCTTGCTGATTCCTGCGCACATACCTTACGGTATTTGACAGCAATTTAAATGTTCAAAATAATTAATTTGACAGTCCGTTCGAACTTTGCATGTACACAAGTACTACTTAACATAATCTTTTTGATAAATACTTCTGCATGGCACAAAAGATTCAAAGCGTTCGGACACTTCTGAACACTCTGTAAGGAACGGTGTGTGTGTGTGTGTGTGTGTGTGTGTGTGTGTGTGTGTGTGTGTGTTGAAGAGCACCAATTTAAACAATTAATATGAAGAAGCTTATGTACTTTTTTTCCTTCGGAAATACTGTTGAGCCGTTCACGGCTCGCGTTCATGCCGTTTATTGTTTGTCATCTTCTATTACGGTAATGTCGCCTCGTTTTCTTATTCAGTTTACTGGCGTCACTAATTTCCCGCCTTAATTGCCCGTGAGCGGCAGCAGCAGCGCGTATCGATAAGTGCACTGTCGTACCACCTTTGGAGAGACCGATAGTATTTCCGGGTCGTCGTGTGTCTGACACTGAGTTGGAGACGGGTCAGCAGTGCAGTCGGGACGAGGTAGCAGTGAAGTCGGGTATGGAGTGCCGGTGAGGCGCGGACAGCCAGTGCTTGCCGACCGCTGGCGACACACATGAACTGTCCGACGACCGTTGGTTGGTCGCCTCATTGGCCGACGTATATTTGGTCTTATCACCGTTGCCGGGCCTGGGCAGTCGGTCGGTTGGCGTGGAACATCTAGGAAGTCTCCGTCGCGCGCACTCTGGCAGGGGCCGCTGGCGGTGTGCACGAGCGGTTGGAGTGTGAGGTGCTGCTTGCGAGTTCAAAATGGCTCTGAGCACTATGGGACTTAACTTCTGAGGTCATCAGTCCCCTAGAACTTAGAACTACTTAAACCTAAGTAACCTAAGGACATCACACACACCCACGTCTGAGGCAGGATTCGAACCTGCGACCGTAGCGGTCGCGCGGTTCCAGACTGTAGCGCCTATAACCGCTCGACCACCCCGGCCGGCTTGCTTGTGAGTGCTACCAAGTTCGTCGCCCACCGATATTGAACATAAAAATTTAGTCCTCACTTAACCTACTATCGCCGGCCGAAGTGGCCGTGCGGTTAAAGGCGCTGCAGTCTGGAACCGCAAGACCGCTACGGTCGCAGGTTCGAATCCTGTCTCGGGCATGGATGTTTGTGATGTCCTTAGGTTAGTTAGGTTTAACTAGTTCTAAGTTCTAGGGGACTAATGACCTCAGCAGTTGAGTCCCATAGTGCTCAGAGCCATTTTTAACCTACTATCGAGCCTCAACTGTTTACATTTCTTCGTTTAATCCTGTTCGTCGCTTTTGGGACATTCCCACAAGCAACAACATGTATGTATTCAAGTCGGCTAAGATTCCAGCCGTCTTCATGTGGAGTTTAACTTAATTTATTCCCAGTTATTGAAGTTTACCATCGGTATCTTCTGCCTTGTTGCCGTTGACGTTCCGGTTACCTGCCCTGGTCGTTCACATAATTTTCGGCAGTGTATTTTCCTCGTCGTGTTGTTTCTGTCCAGCGCAGCGTGTAGTTCGACAGCTGAGGTGTTGTTGATCGTTGTGGGCGCCAATATTCTGTGTGTCGTTGTATTGAAATCTTGTGGTCGTTTTGCTGGTTGCGTGGAGTGGAACTGATTTTGTTGATTGGTCAGTCGGCTGTCTGTCGGTTGGGTTGCCTTCAGATTAAGAAGTCGCTGGACAGGCTGCCTGTCTCACCTAAACGGGCGTTAGTATTACAATCCCAGGCCGACCTTTGGAAACTTCCGAGCGCCGTTCCTTGTGTGTTACATAGTAATTTCCCTGTCTGGATTTAAGTTATTTGGTTGATGTGTGGTCTTCAGCTGAGTATTAATATCTCTTAAATTAATGTTCTTTTCTTGCCCTTAAGGCATGAGATTGTTATGCTTTGGCATGGGGCCTTCAGCAGAATTTTGCATGAAATGTTTTAAGATAAGGCCTTCTGCCTTTTGATTGTAACTCTCCTCATTACTTAATATGCGACCTCCAGCCAAGTTCCATTAAAATTAAATTTCTAAGGCCTTCAGCCTGTCTACAATGAAGATTTAGAAAATATTTTTGGATGAAGCCTCAAGAAGAACCCTGTATTTCAATTTCTTGCTTAGGCCTTGTGTCTTGCATTTTGAGTGTGGCCTTCAGCCAACCTAAATTTAATCAAGGAGGGTCGATTAAAGTTTTGAATGTTTTGCATCCTTTCTGTAATATTGTGTGTTTATAAATAAAGTTTTATGTTGAGTGCAACTGACAGCAACTTATTTTGGCCCCTTTCCACAACCTAATCCGCTCTGTCCTGCTAGCCCAATCATTTCAACTGTACTCGTAGTATTGGAAACAATTTTCTTGAACGTACAGCCAACAGAAGGTACCTTTAATATTTAAATTTCTCACCCACCGCCGTCTTTAACAATTAAATTTCTCTCCCTCGTAAATATTTAAATTTTCCTGAAATTTTCAAGTTTTCTGCCATCAACATTTCGATGACGTTACCGAAAAAATGACCGTCACAGAGAATGGTGCGTGGCTTGTGACCTGTCTTAGTAGGTCAGTGAGTTGGGACATGCGAAATCAGAAATGTAAACAATGGAGACAAAGGCCCCATAGCCGTACTACTTTAAAGGCATACCATCTCCAAGGACTATGTCCAATAAAGCATTGTAGCATACAAAGCAACCTTCTGTTGAGAGTAGCTTTACTTTACTGATTTATCTAAGTCACTCCAAACTGATACTAGAATGGAACGAAAACCCGCTCTACATATTTGAAATCACCCATGTTTCAAATGATTATTTTCTCCCTTCCTCAGTTTTTCCTATAAGAAACCAAAGAAAAGACGATGAGGTCATTAGAGACGGAGCACAACTTGGTATCCGGGAAGGACTGAAACCGGCCGCGTCCTTTGCAAATGAACCATCACGGCAGAAAACCTAAACCTGAATGGCTGCACCAGAATTTTAACCACCATCCTCCCGAATGGGCGACCTGTATATGAGCCCTACCACGTCAAAATATAATAAAATTAAAGACTCTTTCAATTTGTAGCTTGACGAGGATACAGGGAGAGTACTTTTTAGACATTTTCGAGTAAATCTGTTACGAAGTATTATTCAGTATAATTTGACAGTAAGTATCTACTACAGGAAACGTTGTTCGAGAAATGCTTGTTTTAACAGAGAAATATTTTCTTTGTTTCAGATTGTTCTCTGCAACTGGATCATCCGACTAGACGCAGACGATATTTAACCGCAGAAGGTAACGTGTACTTTTGCCATCAAACCTTGAGAATTCAGCTCTAGCGTATGGCCGCAATGTTAACGCACATTCAGTAGCAGAACTCTGCTTTTGCATCGCAGGAAGGAATAGTTAGCGCTTATAATTATTGCTTTTTAAAGATGTAAAGATCAAATGTTTCTGCTTTGGCAACTAGGAGTTCACACACAAATAGTAACAGGAATCCTACAAAATGTGACGGGCACGCTGGAAAGACATAAATATGAGACACATCTTTGCTTATTAACAATCACTGTAATTGATTGACCATAATAATATGTCCATTGCACTGATGCTACTGATAAATAGCTTAATCGTGTGAAACGTTAGTGGTGAAGGTCAAAAAAGGAAAACATTAGATGATCTACACGGTAATTTCTCTATATTGTGAATATTATCTACTTGCCTGTGCTAACTATACTTCAAATTGCACTTTCATCTTGATGCTTCATCATAACCACTGCTAATGGTAATTCTGCTATCAGTGGCTTAGCTTACGGGAATGTAATCTTGGATATTAGATTACTGCAGTAAGATTAGCTGCTCAACTATGGATGCGTATAGGTTTCAGTAACATTGTATGCTAGTGTAGCGCAGTTCGTGCCTCTATAACTGACGTAACAGTGTGTTGACAAAATCTGGGATCCCCAAATCAGAGCAACGAGCGTAGGTATGGTTCACAAACGAGATCTGGTGTACCTGATTTCCGGAAATACTTATGCAAACATCGAGCTGGTTCTAACCCCATGTCTCAGATACATAATGCAGCAATAATTAATGGACAAAGATATACAAATCGGAAATGACTCAACTTACATGCTTGTCGTGTGCACGAGTTTTCCCTCTGATCGTCGGTTAATACGACGTTATGACTACGGCGAGGCCTCTCTGCAGAAGAATTACTCCTTAGAATTAATGTATGGCGCACTCTGCAGCATACGTCACTTAATATCTCAACCGATTACTGTATTCAGATGGCAAGTAGTCGCATGTGGACGCTGTCAGTAAGCATTTGCAACTCTTTTGTGTAAACGTTGTAATTTAAGTTAGCTACTGTTGATGCTTAGTGTTTCGCTTTCCTATTGTCTATGAAACAGATTACTTTCTGATATCATAAGGGTTTCGGCGAACACCTATTTGCCAGAAATAAACAGTTACCCAAGGTGTTAAAATTCTGATAGATTCTCCACTCAGTGTCTCCAGAAAAGGTCATTCTGTCCTGGTAATGATCGTGGAAGCAACGTCTGTTAAAGACTGCTACTCAGCGATAATGCAATTACAGGATGTCAGTTATTGGGCTATATGAAAAAAAAGTAAAGTAGTTACAAATTACGGCGTGCACGCACTTTATTCAATACGTAAACGTCACTACAGATAATCGGATTTTGGTTATTACATGTTCGATACGCCTTCCGTCATTGGCGATGATGTGACGCTGATGAATATCGGAATTCTGCATGACCCCCTGAAGCGTCGGAATATCGATGCTGTCGATGACCTTCTGGTGGATGTTTTCAGCTCAGCAATGGTTTTGAGGTTATTGCTGTACACTTTACCTTTCATATAGCCCCACAAAAAGGAGTCACGTGTGTTCAGATCCGGAGAATACTGCTGCCGATCGAGGCCTATGCCACTGGCCTCTGGGTATCCCAGAGCAAGAATGCTGTTCCCAAAGTGCTCCTCCAGCCCATCAAACGCTCTCGCGCTTCGATGGGATCAAGCTCAGTCTAGCATGTACCACGTCTTGACGAAATCAGGGTCACTTTGGATAATGGGGATGAATTCGTCTTGCAAACCTTCACGTACCGTTCGGTAGTTACCGTAACATGAAGGAATATCGCACCGATTATTGCGTGACTGGACAATGCACATCACCAGTCACTCATTGAGGGTGAAGAGACTTCTCGATCGCGAAATGCGGATTCTCAGTTCCCCAAATGCGCTAAGTTTGCTTATTGACGAACCCATCCAAACGAAAGTGGGCTTCGTCGCTAAACTAAACCATACCAGCATACAAAATTCCATCATGCTCCGCGGCTAAATGTGTAGTTTGAACGTCCTAACGCAAACCTTTCAGAAGTTGTGACGATTTTATTTCATGTAGTTCAATAATTGTCACCCTGTAGGTGCAAGTAATCCATCCACTTGGCTGCAGCTAAACAATCTGGCAAATCTTCATTTCTGACTATGTCAATCATGGTAACAGGAAACAGTTCAGCTGCTAATGAAAAAATACTTGTCTTGAGATATTTAACTACGTGAAATTATGAATACTAAACTAAGCCGTTCAACTGTATATTTGAGGTAAGGAAAGGTTTATGCTGCTGCCGTACACATATAAGTTCCATTATTTGTAACACCAGTATTTCATGCCTTTTCATCTGCGTTCCTTGGAGAGTATTTTTGTGTGGTTTTTTACTTATAAGGCGACACATAGTACACAAGACCACTTTACGATGGTTCAATTTAGATGGCCATTATATGGTACACACTTGGTGGAAAGATTAGTAGCAGACATTCATTATAAAGTAAGGTCACGTAAATAGTCGAAGTATCTAGAATTGTACGACCACGCAACCGGCAGTCAGTCACTGGAACCAGTCGCAGCAATCCCGTATTTAGGAGAAAGCTTGTAGAGTTGTTTAAGACGGAACTGCCACTTACATCTATCCATGAGGACCTAAGGTGCAAGACTTATATTTATAAGAAGAACCGGAAGTAAGAGTAATTCACACACGCTAGAAGTCGTTCACGAAACCCCCACTTCAGTAGTTGCAATGCCTTTATCGACAGTGTGGGACGTTTTACTAACGAAAGATACACAGAATATTGAAAGAAGACCTGAACAGGTCTTCTCGGGGCTTCATGACTCAAAAAACTGCAGTGAGAAACATTAGAAGAAAGTCAATGCGGATCGTGGAGAACATGACTCACCGAATTCCATGAATCCACGAACTAACACATTTGAATAAAGATAACATCTCAAACTTACGTGCCTCAGAATGACCTCTACATTAAAACCTGCCAGTCCAGAGTCATACTCCACAAGCCATCTTTCGTTGTGGAACGGCGGGGGGGGGGGGGGGGGGGGGAAGGGGGGGGGGCTTCAGGTACCACTATCGCCCATCTTTCCTGACCCATCGGCGAACAGTGAGCGAGAATAATGACTGTTGGATACTCTTCGTATGTGCTCGAGCTTCTCCGATTTTCCCATTCTGTTCGTTTCACAAGATGTGTATCCGATCATCGTGTAACGCCTTCTGTAGGAATTTTAAAAGTGTTCTCCCTTGGTGCACAACCAATCTCTTGTAACATCTGCCACTGAATCGTCTTATCATATTTACCTCCTCTATTAATCCTACGTTGTGAAGGTCCCAGGCTGACGAGATGCACAAAAAACATGTACGGTAGAATGAGTGCAAACCACTTCTTCTATAGACAAAATACACTTTCTTGGGATTATGCAAATGAATCTTATCTTGGCTTTTACTTTTCTTACATTAGTTTTATATTATCGTTCCACTTTAGTTTGCTTTTGGTGGTTACTGCCACTTATTTTAAAATTGTTGCCTCTTCCGGTAATAAGGACAGTATTTTAATCGATCAGTGATGGATCTTTCCACCTATTATAGCACAATACGTTACATTTGTTTACGTTGAGGGTCGAGTGCCAGTCCATGCAGCAATTCTCGATCCTCTGCAGCTCTTCCTGCATTTCACTACAGTTTTCCGGCTTTGAAACTTTCCAGTCATTCGCTAACAGTCTCACTGTGATCTCACTAACCGCCAGTTCATTTATATACATCGTGGACAATAAATGAACTATAATACTCGTGTGATGTACCGGTGATCTCCAAGTTACTTTATACATTTGAAGTTCTTGCCCAGTTAAGAATGGCACGTTATGTTTTACGTTCCAGGAAGTCATGAATACCATCACAAATATCCATTTCATCCGTCTGAAGTCTGCCGGACAAGCCTGGCATTTTAATACATCTGTTTACGTCTAAATGACATTTTTAATTTTCGAAATATGTCCACCATTTTCTCGCTGTCACTATTTTGAATGTGACATGCAGTAAATCTACTTTAAAAAAAACTGATTCGATAGTCATACCTTCACAGCTAAGTCTGAAGCGATAATTATCCAGCGATTACCCATTACGTCGAAGCATTATTTCAGTAACGATAGTCTATAGTTGTTAGTGTCATCATCGTTTCATAGCGGAATGGGGTCTTTGCATCAGCGGATTTGCCGAAATAGGGAAGTGTATAGAGTGGCACATTGACATCCAAATAACTGTGCCCCTTCTTTCTGCGAAAAATAACAAGGAAAGAAGCACGAAATGTAATTTTTCTGACAAATCATAACAGAGATATATCTGTCTTAACAGTGTATGGAGCGAAAGTGAATCAAAATGCATATTTATTTTACTTACGTTCATGTGACTCATAACGGCGTCAGTGATTCAGGAACACAGCAATGAAAGTACAATAATTCTGCAAGTAACCCAAGTTTGAGTAATACCCGACCTTTTTTCACTCCAAAATCCTCACGGAAAAGAAAAAAAAATCAGCTATAGTCTTACAAAACCTGACAAGGTAGCAACCACAGCCACGAACTTGTCAGATAATGCATATGCTCATATTTTATTCAGTAAGAGCTAGTGTGTAGCTCTGTTGAAAACCTCTCCTAAATCATGGAACACGTTGTTAACCAGGGCGTCGCTTGCTAACAGCGCTCTGCATCCCACTGATGAACTGAGGGCTCGATTTTTAAGAGATCTGGGCACACAGAATCCGCAAAACAAGCTCCATAATTGTACAACAGATTGACGATGGTGATTTGAGCCTATAATCATTGTCCTACGACCTTTATTGAAAGGATTGGTCTGTGCTTTTCCAGTCCCATGATATTTGCCGTTTCTCCAGCGACCTGCCATAAATTCCTGCTGTAAAATCAAATACCTGCTAGAAGATACCAAGTTCTTTCATATACTCTACAAAATGTAGAATTATAAAAGTATTTCATCTAAACATCACTCGTCTATTGAGCGACTTTAGTTGACTTCGTGCTCTACGATCACTTTCCTCAATATTTGCTTTTTCTACGTTAGTGCGATAATAAAGTAGGAACTGTTCTATGATATCATCGCAGAAACAAATTTTTGCATATACAGTACGTAGGGACTTCAGAAAATAAGTTAGACGTGTCGTCTCACACTAAGACGAGTGAGCAAGAAGAGTGGTGCATTGTCAGAAGAGAGTACATATTTCGGGTATAATGCAGACACAATTCTGACTGGTAATAGGTTCGTCACAGAGTGCGAGCGAAACCGGCGATGTAGACGGCACAGTAAAATTCTTGTGGCCAAAACGTCTAAATTGCATACAGAATCACCGTGAAATTACAGCAGTGTATGTACCACATAAATTGTCACTTCCAGCCATAGTCAAATGGTATCAACAACTTGACGAAGGCCGCAAAGACACGCATGAGGCCGGTCCAGATCTTAAACCATTTAATTTCAATTTTTTCGACAAGCTAAAAGAAGATCATTGTGGGGAAAGGGAGATATTTACCAACGATGAGGACGTTCATGACAAAGGAGCGGGTTCCTATGGTCGATGAACTGAACGACTGGTAGAACGTTCCAAACGTTGTCCACAGAAACTTGGAGACTTGAAAAATAGCGTCATGTATCACTTTGAAGTGTAGTGCAGGCATTCAATAAAAGCTACTTGGCCTGCCATAATAATATGCAGCTTATTTTTTTTGTGTCCTTGTAAATGTCCAAGTGGTATTGTAAGAAGACTTCGCATGTTATCTATTAAACCACCACATCTTCGTCACCCGAGATGAATGTCTGACTTTGACTGCTCGGATAATCTGTAACCTATTTGTCATATTTTCTAAGCCAAAATATATTGTTTCCTTTTTTAATATTGCCTTTAACAGTGAAGTCATTGATGGTTTGCTGTCACCCCTCTCTATGTTAATTGATTCGTAAATATTGGGTCGTTGCCCTCACAAGTTAGTTTTCTAAAAATGATGTAATTGCAGAAAGACGTTTAGAAGTATCTAATTCGAATCCCTGCTCCTCGCACCTGCTTGAATTGCACGAGTCTTCCATTCTACAGGTGACTTGTTGAAGTCTCCACTTAATATGGTGGCATAATTAGGGCATTTACCCACGATATACTCTAAATTTTTTTACGAAGCCTTTTACCATTAAATATCCGGATGCGGATGGTCTATGAAAACGCTATGTTTTCCTGTTAGAGCTGACTTTGTTGTTCATCTTCACTCAGAATATTTTGCATTTGGGACCAGTAATAATCTGATCAGAATTTCTTATGATAGTAAATATGCCGCCTAAAATGGCATGTAGCCTATTGGTCAGTGTAAACTGCAATCTGAATTTAAGATATTGCTGTTATTCATTTATTGCTTTCCAGTTCCCTGTTCCAAATACCACATGGGCATTGTTAGCTTTAGTAAGTGAAGCTAATTCCAGACCTTACCATCGACCCGTGTCAATGCAGTATCATTCGACTAGTTGTTCCACCACTCAGCACCATACACCGATATCAGTGCTCATGCCTAAAATAATTTCACCACTCATAAAGAACGAAACTTCGGTAGAGATTTGCCGTTAGCTACCTGCCAGCTGGAAGTCGCAGACAGATGCCCACGAGGAACCACATGAAGATATAGCCGAAAGACATCCGTACAGTAAGTGTGCAGTAAGTCTGAAAGTCTTAAAATTGACCAATGTACCTATAGTCGAACCCAAGTTACGCCATGTTTCCTTTAGGTACCGCAGGTTCTCTGCCATTACGGTGAACTCAGGAATGGCGGTATTGAGCGCACATTCACCTGCGTCCGACACAGGTGTCTGAAGGGGAATCTGGGTGTAGGGAGCAGTGTGAGCCACCGTTCCAATATTCAAGCCCTTCTGTCTGCCTCGTTCCTGCTCAAGTCTACATTCCAGATGATTGTCAGGTAGATGAAATGCCGTCCCTGTTCCATGAGATCAGGCGGACTCGTTATGGGCAGCTCACATGCCTGACCTAGCGATACACGCACACCTACTCACAACTCCTTCCCCCACCCCAATCCGCCTATTGAGGGTCCCGATAGCACGAAACTAGCGCATCTGTGCATCGGCTATCATGGAATTACTCTGTATGCAGATGCCACGGCTTACCCCTTCGACTCCTGAGCTAGGGCGTCGATAACAAAGTTCGAGATGAAGATGTAGCTGACGAGCATTCATAACTCTGTAAATCATACGATACTGAACGTTCAATGAAATTATCTATGTGAACACAAGTACTTCAGATATCTCTATATATCTTAGTGCGTGCGAAATCTGCAGACATGATATTCTTTACGGGTTGTGTTGGATGTACTGTTGATGTTACTGTGAAATACTGCAGACTGTATGTGCTTCTATTTAAAAAAAAAAAGTGGGATTCCTGCAGTTTCCAGAACAGACATGTCTCCCAAACGCTGAATTAAATGAAGTGTGAATGAAGCAGAAGCCATTTTTAGGACAGTAGAAAGTGGTCGGTATGCAAGCACGTGACTTACGGGTCTGTGATGCACAAAAGTATAGCGAGCATTATGTATTTCGTTTCATCATCAGTGATTGAGCGAGACAGCCCAGCGATTGAGTTCTGCTCACACTGTTCCGCGTTGGTGCTGCTTTCACGTGTAAAAAAATCCACAAGACTTATTAGAATTACAACTAAAATACACTTAGCCTTGTGGAACATGGCAGAACCAATGTAAATTCTATCCCTTGGGTAATACATCATCTAAATTTAAAATTCCCAGTCTAGTTGCCAGTCGTTGGATACCAAAGTCGTCGGACTTATCAGGCTTTTGTTTATGTGGATTATTAAAAAGCGACGTTTGTGGAGAAAAACTAAACACAAAATGAAGACAAGAGTTGCTCACATTATGGGTATCGCTATAAATACAATTCTTGTTTCTGTTATATCGTCGTCCGATAACGATCTACCGTGAATGATCTCTGACATTATGGACGTAAATAGTGCTTTTCGTCGCCCCTTTTAGCGTTTCCGTGAAGTTTGGCGCCAACTCACAGTACACTGGAAACTGCGTTGACAGTACAAAGTAAAAATGGAACTTATGCATCAGTGTTCCTTAAAGGAAAGAGTGCAGGGCATCGTTTATTTCTGCCTTGATCTCGCAATGCAATATACATTTGGGATGTTGGCTAACTTCCACAACTCATCAAGGGCACAACAGTGAACGATATCGAAAGGTTGATAGTAGAGATGACTCTCAGGTTCAGAAGCTGTACGATAACAACAGAAAGAGCACTGCGGTGTTGCAAACTGTCACGTACAACGCTGGTCAACTGTAAAGTATGCCATCATCATTCAAAACCGCACCAGATTGCCATAACATCATCAGAGATCCTCAATGAACAGTCACGTACTATCAATGCGCATAGGAAATAGAACACTGCAGATATCGATCCACGCAGGAGACGATGTTTGTATAATTTGTTTACTTGTAGGAAGTTCACCTACGACCATACAAAAACTTTGCAATCCCTACTTCTTGTAGGTATCGAGTCAGCCAGCGAGTCACATAGCTCGCGCGGTCCAGCCTGTTTGCCAGCAAACCCGCCCAACAGAGTGATGCCAGGCTTGCGAGATGGGCACAGCCTGTGACATGCAGAACCTGTTAGGACGACGATACGCGCCTTATAGCCACTCCACGGCGCCTCGTTAAGTTCTCCGTTACGTGCAGTACTGCTTGAACTACTTACCTGCTTTTGTTCCCGTTTCTCTTCACTTGCTGTTTATGGAACAACATTGGCTCACAACAGATTACGCTTAAAGAAACATTTGACGCGCTGTTGAATGATGCTCGACAACAAGTACAGTATATGCGATGTTCGAAAAAACAGACACCACATATACGGCCAATGATCACTTGAGTGCGGAAGCACGCCAAGCTCTCGAACTCTTACGGGAATCAGTGAAATTCCGCGAATATTGAGGATAATGGGCAGGGGTTGTACTATATCAGTAGTGTGTGGATAAGTTTTAAAATTTAGGTCTGACGGGAGACGAGCTACGGTAGTCCATGCAGTTGCCATGACCACCGTGTCCGGATGGCGCAGCAGTCAGCGCATCTGCGTAGTAAGCAGGAGGCCCTGATTCGAATCCTGGTCCGGCACAAAGTTTCAACTTTCCCCATTGATTTAAATCAAAGCTCACTGGTAGCTAATGTCATCAATTCCTTTGTATGCTGGGACTCTAAAGTTCAATGTTTAGCTTAGAACCTTGGAATTTTAGACAGCACGAGAGGACGTTTGTCTGTTGGATTACGTAGACCATGCAGTCCACTGGTGCGTGGCCTTCACATATTTCTATCATCTATGCCCGAACGCGTAAAAAGTTCCATCAGTGTTTCAGTCCCTAAAATTTTTTAACAGAGAATCCTTCAAATACCAGAAAGAGAATGTCTGTGGCGCAAGAAGTAATGTCTGCCTTACAAATGCTGACGACATCATTGTCCTTCCTAATTAACTTTTTCCCCACGAAAAACGAACATAAAAGAACAGAATAAATTGTATACGTAAATCAGAGAGCAGTTCCAATCGAACAGCAAATTCTATTTAGTGCTTTCCCTATGTCACTAGCGTATGATTGTTCCAGCCTCTAACGTTCTTTGTTTATGATTTTAAATATTTGAATACTTGATTTTGCAAAGCAGTCTCACCCACATTTTTGGTTCCATGTTCCAGTTGCTGTACTTGATTTCGAGCATTATTCAATGCACGTCAAATGTTTCCCTAATCTGTTTTATTTCTTACTTTTAGACAAATCATTTCACATAACATTTAACTGTTCATTTCATCAATTTTTTTATTCTAGAAGATGGTGATGTTTTACAACAATGACATACCTACCCTGCATGTTCGAAAACTGAGCAAGAATTTTTAAATTTTTACTTTTAGCATTTTGAACCGTCTCAAAACTAACCAAATCTGAACTCTAAGCAGCCATACACCAGACGAAATAAGTAAATGCGCCACATGACAGCAGAAGGTGTTGTTCGCCTTAGCATACCACTTCTGCCGACGCCTAACTACCGTATACCCACGTTATATTGTTGCTGTATACTCGTATATAGCCTTAGCGCACATTGCTGTGTTGATTATTTTTTCTACGCAAAAAATAGGCGGTATCTTTTTTCCAGATTCTAAAGCACGGCGTAAAGCTGTATTTCTAGCAGTTTTTTTTTTTTTTTTGGTCATCAGTCTACTGACTGGTTTGATGCGGCCCGCCACGAATTCCTTTCCTGTGCTAACCTCTTCATCTCAGAGTAGCACTTGCAACCTACGTCCGCAGTTATTTGCTTGACGTATTCCAATCTCTGTCTTCCTCTACAGTTTTTGCCCTCTACAGCTCCCTCTAGTACCATGGAAGTCATTCCCTCATGTCTTAGCAGATGTCCTATCATCCTGTCCCTTCTCCTTATCAGTGTTTTCCACATATTCCTTTCCTCTCCGATTCTGCATAGAATCTCCTCATTCCTTACCTTATCAGTCCACCTAATTTTCAACATTCGTCTATAGCACCACATCTCAAATGCTTCGATTCTCTTCTGTTCCGGTTTTCCCACAGTCCATGTTTCACTACCATACAATGCTGTACTCCAGACGTACATCCTCAGAAATTTCTTCCTCAAATTAAGGCCGGTATTTGATATTAATAGACTTCTCTCGGCCAGAAATGCCTTTTTTGCCATAGCGAGTCTGCTTTTGATGTCCTCCTTGCTCCGTCCGTCATTGGTTATTTTACTGCCTAGGTAGCAGAATTCCTTAACTTCACTGACTTCGTGACCATCAATCCTGATGTTAAGTTTCTCGCTGTTCTCATTTCTACTACTTCTCATTACCTTCGTCTTTCTCCGATTTACTCTTAAACCATACTGTGTACTCATTAGACTGTTCATTCCGTTCAGCAGATCATTTAATTCTTCTTCACTTTCACTCAGGTTAGTAATGTCATCAGCGAATCGTATCATGGAAACCCTTTCACCTTGTATTTTAATTCCACTCCTGAACCTTTCTTTTATTTCCATCATTGCTTCCTCGATGTACAGATTGAAGAGTAGGGGCGAAACGCTACAGCCTTGTCTTACACCCTTCTTAATACGAGCACTTCGGTCTTGATCGTCCACTCTTATTATTCCCTCTTGTTGTACATATTGTATATGACCCGTCTCTCCCTATAGCTTACCCCTACTTTTTTCAGAATCTCGAACAGCTTGCGCCATTTTATATTGTCGAACGCTTTTTCCAGATCTACAAATCCTATGAAAGTGTCTTGATTTTTCTTTAGCCTTGCTTCCATTATTAGCCGTAACGTCAGAATTGCCTCTCTCGTCCCTTTACTTTTCCTAAAGCCAAACTGATCGTCACCTAGCGCATTCTCAATTTTCTTTTCCATTCTTCTGTATATTATTCTTGTAAGCAGCTTCGATGCATGAGCTGTTAAGCTGATTGTGCGATGATTCTCGCACTTGTCAGCTCTTGCCGTCTTCGGAACTGTATGGATGATGCTTCTCCGAAAGTCAGATGGTATATCGCCAGACTCATATATTCTACACACCAACGTGAATAGTCGTTTTGTTGCCACTTCCCCCAATGATTTTAGAAATTCTGATGGAATGTTATCTATCCCTTCTGCCTTATTTGACCGTAAGTCCTCCAAAGCTCTTTTAAATTCCGATTCTAATACTGGATCCCCTATCTCTTCTAAATCGACTCCTGTTTCTTCTTCTATCACATCAGACAAATCTTCACCCTCATAGAGGCTTTCAATGTATTCTTTCCACCTATCTGCTCTGCATTTAACAGTGGAATTCCCGTTGCACTCTTAATGTTACCACCGTTGCTTTTAATGTCACCTAGCAGTATATAACATAAATACACCAGCCACCAGTACTAAAATTGCAGCCCATGTCCACTTCAAAACCACCTGATGGAAGCAGTGAAAGACATCAGTAAAGCGAGTGTGAATCCATAAGTCTCATTTGATCAACTCTCAGAATCGGACTTTTGTAGTTTTAAAGATTCCATTTCGTTGAACATTGCATCTAGTGAGAAAAAGAGCGTGTTCTTGTCGTTGTTGTTGTTGTTGTTGATGATGATGCCTTTACTGTCTCATATGGTGATGTTACTGATCAATGGTGGCTGTAGTGTGTTTGAGGACATACAAACAGACAGTACTGTAGTGTGATGCGAATTTAGGTGGCAATTTTTTAACGGGCTAAAGTGACGTTAATGGCAAAGTACTACCTATCTAATTTAATGTCCATTCCCCTACAGGAAACTGGTGACAAAGAATGCCCTCATGAGTGATGCAGCGACATTCATTTTAGTTATTTGGATCGCTCAGTAAGCACATTGGCTAGAAATGTCGATCCAAGAAATTCAGAGCTATCATTCATCATTGAGATCTAACTTTATGTATCAATAGGAAATACGTCTTTCCTAACCGGAATCTGCCTAGAAGAGTTTTATTTCCTGGCAGAAATTTCGTAGTAAGTTTAATATCTGTATCTATAAAGACGGATGTGTGTATTTGATAGCATAGTTGTAGAAAAAAATGTTCAAATCTGTGTGAAATCTTATGGGACTTAACTGCTAAGGTCATCAGTCCCTAAGCTTATACACTACATAACCTAAATTATCCTATGGACAAACACACACACACACACACACACACACACACACACACACACACACACACACACACACACCCATGCCCGAGGGAGGACTCGAACATCCGCAGGTATCAGCCATAGTTGTAGACTAGTTGGATATTTGCACCAAACTTAGTACACGTATAACTTTGTATTCAGGCACAATTACTTCTCAGGAAATAGAATAATTTTTTTTTCTTATTTCGTCCATCTCAGTTGCACTGATATAAAATTCAGCTGTAGTGGTTATCGGTTTTGGGCACACTTAAAAATTACAAAGTACATATCGTACAATAACGTGTATGTATATCCATATTATAGGTTCTCATATGCTTATAGACATACGTTGCTATTAGCTGTAATTATTCAAACATGGTGAATACGATGAGCATTTTACACAAGGCAAAAAAGGGCCAAATTAGACATCCTTGAAGAGCTGGAAATATACAGGATGATGATCAAACAGCCTGACGAACGGCTAAATTTAAGAATTTAAGTATAATACATTTTTAATTTTTTTTAAAACTGTATTATAATGTATGAAGTATGTGGTTCAGATAATGTAGTAAGGGAATGTATTGTTATTTAAAGTACGATGATCATTGCTCACTATTATGTTGTGAGTTTGACGTTGCAAGGTATTAGTACTGCTAGAGGTGGTACAGAGTCTGCGCCAGTACGTGCACATGACTGTGGATACGGATTACACTAAGATGTGTAGCACCAGATAATGAGGAACTGTAGAGGTTCTGTGCGTATGAAACTTCATTATTATGCGGTTAGGAGTTGATGTTGAAACTCCATCAGCGATGCTGTGTGATACAACAACGAATATAGTCATAGCAAACTGAGGCAGTCGGTACTATAGTGTACGAATTTTTCATTTGGTTAGAACAGATAAATATGGTGATTTCTGTAGGCGACATAGTCATGTGATACGGGGTTTCATGACAATGAATAACCTGTAGGCATAATCCATGCCTTGGCACTTCACTAGAACGTTAACTGTCAATTTGACCTTACCTATTTCTACTACTGTCTACATTGTTGATATGCTTTCAGGTCTGGATCAGATACGATTTGTTAGGTAGTTCTGGTTGTTAATGTCATTTAATATTGTTATAGGTAGCCACTTATAATTGAAAATGCATTCACATTACAGTGTAAATAACAAGTGATTTGTAATATTCCTGGTACATAAAAGCTACCAACAAATGTATAAGGGATTGGGCACAGGACCGCCATACACTAGACTCTACTCCGCTACAAATAATTAAGCTGACGCATTTCAAGGTGCTATAATGTACGATACGATGTCACAAGTACTATTCATGGACATTTGCATGTGATAACTGTTTATGTATTGGAATTTAGGAAGGTATCACATATCATGACATTATTGTCATGTACTATATTTTTTATATGTTCATATTTTACTCATGATGCCTTGTAAGGTACAAAAGATTGTTTTAATAAGAAACATTTTAATGCATGATACGAAAGGTGGGAAGAGGTTCTATCCCACAACCCATGCATTGTATGATACAGTTCACTTTGCTCACATTATATTATATTATTCCCTTTCTGAGCGAAAATCATATGTTGTTGTATTACTATCGCGCTTAGGACGCACGCCACCTAATTGTTTGATACACTTGTACCAATGCATATGCCCGAAATCTGTATGCCTCGTGATAGAGCATAATAGTTTTAACATACTCTTTTGTAATATAGCCTTATGTAATGATAAATTAGCAGCATTTTATATAACGCTTTTACCTACGATTATTGTGTTTATGTGATTAATGCAGAAATAATGTTTGGCAATGAATGTGGTCCTCGTGCCATGAATGATGATTGCATCGGATGATGCTCAGTATGGAGCTGTGCAATGTTTATTTAGTGCGTTACGGTGCGTTTGATACCAGAGTTTACACTAATACTGTAATTTGTAAACCTTAACTGTTTTATGTCTTTCGCCTTACTTTATTTTAGACAGTACGTGGCTAACATGCAATAATGAGCAGCATATTTTAGGTTTTAGCACTGACTCCTTGTATGCAAGGTAGTAATGCTAGGTACTTTACGCTGCTACAAAAATACAGGTTGTATACAGAAGGGCGCGCTATGTCTTCGCCTTTTGGCGTGTACGTTCCATTTGGACGCTACGTCATTTTGTCAAAAGGAAAAAATGTTAACATTTCCTATAATGTAAAAATGATATTTTCATTTGGATCTGTTTTACAAAATTGTCAACATTTTCTGCAATGTATATTTGCTATTTCTTTATTTAAAACCTTACCAACAAAAAGGATAATGGTTGCGGCAGCCACATGCGCATGCGCGTATGTATGAAGGCGACACCTACGAAGGTCTCTTGTTGACTATTGTACGTAATATTTGTCAGTTTGGTTGTGTCAGATCAGTAGCAACGGACGCATGGGCTAAGATCAACAGGGGTACTTGTTGCCCACTATACTATTTGCTGTGCCTTTTGGCACCATACTGTATGAATAACTCCGATTAACAGCAAGGTATGCCTGTAAGCATATGAGTACTTTTAATATGGAAATACATACTGTATTCACACATTATTGTATGACATGTATTTTGTTCAAAATGGTTCAAATGGCTCTGAGCACTATGGGACTTAACATCTGAGGTCATCAGCGCCCTAGACTTAGAACTATTTAAACCTAACTAACCTAAGGACATCACACACACATCCATGCCCGAGGCAAGATTCGAACCTGCGACCGTAGCAGCAGCGCGGCTCCGAACTGAAGCGCCTAGAACCGCTCGGCCACAACGGCCGGCTCATGTATTTTGTAATTTTTAGGTGTGTGATTTGAAAATGGATGTGTCAGACCGAAACCGTTAACCACTACAGCTGAATTTTATATCAATGGCAAGTGAGACGGACGGAATTAATAAATAAATAATCCAATTTCCTCAGTACTGAACAGTTGCATACTTACCATCTCGTGGCAGCATGTCTCGAATAAACGATTACCTCATGTCTAAGACATATCAGCACCGCAGTTTGTGAGGGTAGGATGGATAAAGTTGTGGCATGTAAGCATAATTGTGGACAACTTGGAGTAGTTTAACGAAACGCGGTACATATATTATTTACTATCTGGAAAAAGGTACTGTTGGGGCAAGACAACCAAGTAAAAAATTGTGCAGTCCTCTAAGAACGGGGTGGGCGTGCGAAAGAAGCGACGGTAAAAATAATCAAAGACGAACTATTTTAGTGTAAAATCTGAGGCCTTCTATGTTGCTAGGGAGACTGGTGACAATCCAGACGACATTTCACTCCTGGATGTAGGAGTAGGAATGGAAAGAGTGACATGTAAAGGTAACGGAAAGAACGCTCATTAAAGTCAGATTCGTACATTTTATTCACATACTGAAAAAGCATGTAAATGTATTAAGCTCGTTTTTACAGTACAGAGTGTTGCACCAGTAGAAGCTACTTCGAAGACCAGATGGGCAAATGATTCTAAATATTATCGTTTATTTCGTCTACATTACTCTACAGAATTAAAGGATCACTTTTCCGAAACCTTTTATTGTCTCCCATTGCGACGCATAAGTTTGAAATTTGGCTCAAGGGTGCCTATAAGCGGTAGTGGTGCGAAAGTGTGGCGCCCTGAGATGACGATCTCAGGCTAAACGACGTTTCAAATTGCAAGGTGTCGACATACGCGAAAAGAAAGGCCAGAGCTCGGAAGTACATGTGACGGATGAAGTGGGTTAATTATGTCACACTGGCATCAGATTTCATCACAATTCTGCATAACACCACCGTGGACGTGTCACACTATGGAGAAGCAGTCACAACGCCTCTTATTCACATTTCATATCTTCTTTGCTTTTTCAGTGGAGGTCAGCACCGCTACGCACAACGTTGAAAACACGCGGTTTTCTTGAGAGTGGTCGAGGAGAACATTTGAGACACACTACCGCTCAGAATCGACAAGAAAATGCCTCGAAGGGTGGAAAGAAGGGCCACAATGAAGCCAACCATTTCCTTAGGACGTTGACTCCAACACATTTCGGGATCGAAAACGACAGTTCACAATATGATGAGCCACAAAACGACGTCGCTGACAGCTTTTGACACTGTTAACACCTCTAGAGCTGTTCAACTCTACCCGGCAGATATAACGGGGTTGTAGCCCCATTGAACGTGATTTTACCCCTTTAGAGTGCAATGTGACTACAGTTTTTTGTCTGGTGTACAGAGTGGAACCACTAGGAACCGTTCAAAACAATTAGACGAAATTTGATCGTGATCCGAAGCATCAAAGGGTGCTTATGCCTTGTCGGGGCTCCTTTTTCACACCCTCCTGTAGTGCGATCGCGGAGGGCTGCAACACTGACACATGTGTGAATAAATTGGCAAAGGTTCAAAAATGGCTCTGAGCACTATGGGACTCAACTGCTGAGGTCATTAGTCCCCTAGAACTTAGAACTAGTTAAACGTAACTAACCTAAGGACATCACAAACATCCATGCCCGAGGCAGGATTCGAACCTGCGACCGTAGCGGTCTTGCGGTTCCAGACTGCAGCGCCTTTAACCGCACGGCCACTTCGGCCGGCGACGGCAAAGGTTCCCTCTAAGTCTTCTCAGTTCGTCAAAACTGTCGGTGGCACCCACCTACATGTGTTGAGAATTTTAAAAATGTGCCATTAGAGAGATAGCCTACAATATAGTGCCAGGCACCTGCGGGCGGGCAACAGGCTTCAGAGGTGTGTCAAGTGGTCATTGACGACCTATGCGTCACCCCCTGAGGTCATTTCGTATCGATTCTGCGCTGCGGTGTGTTTGAAATTTTCTCCTCGGCTACCCATTAGAGAACTGTGTGATTTGAACGCTGAGTGTCACAGTTCTGAGATCCATGCAGCGACGTCAAAGGAAGAGGTGGAATGTGAATAAGAGGCGCTATGTCGACCTTCTTATCGCATGACAAGTCCACGGTGGCGTTGGGCAGAAGTGTGGTGAAATTTGATGTCAAAGTAACATTAACCCACATAACATTTCACATGAACTTCTGAGCTGTAGCTTTCTCCTCACATGTGTCGACACGTTGCTGTTTGAAGCATCGACGACCCTGAAGTTCATTCCGCAGGGCGCTGGGCTTTTGCACCACTACAGAGGTGGTTTGTAGGCACCTTTGAACCAAATTTCAAACTTATGCGCCGCAATAGGAGACCATTATATGGTTTCTAAAATGTGATTTTTTTCATTATCATGCGTAGTGTAAAATAGAGGACAGCCGCCAGGGCAGCTGAGAGCGCTACTGCACTGCTTCCTGGACCTCGGGTAGGCGCGCCGGCCCTGGAACGAATCCGCCTGGCGGATGAACGACGAGGGCCGGTATGCTGGCCATCCTGGATGTGGTTTTTAGGCGGTTTTCCACATCCTGCTAGGTGAATACCGGGCTGGTCCCCATGTTCCGCGTGTTCCACGACTCGCAGACATCTGAAAACGTTACACTATTCCATGGCTTATACTAGATGCAGAAGCTGGGGTACACTAATTCCATCCCAGGGAGGTTGGGGTAGTGGCAGGAAGGGCATCTGGCCACCCTATGCACCTAACATTGCCAAATCAATACTAACATGGCTGAACCTGCGTGACGCAGAACCAAGGCCCCAAGAAAGGAAGAAAGTGTGAAATAGAGGACGTAAATTATGGGTTTAGCTGCTCATATTATTTGCATATACAGTGCAGTCATCTGATCTCAAACCTAATAGCATGTCATGGAAGATCTCTGCAATGTGGACACCTTGAATACCATAATAATAGGGAAGACATAATAAACCACCTTGTGTCACATGTATAAATTGCATTCTTCTGGGCCGAATGTTATTTGTGCATTGGTATTCTGAACTCAGTTTAGAGGAACACAGAAACACCAGTGTTAGGATTTAGTTATACCACAATTACATATCAAACACAAACGATTATTTCAAAACTGCACATGCTATCTCACTATGAAGAACCAGAGTGGAGTGAAGCCCACAGATACTGTAATTAGAGCATCTAAACAGTCTAAACGGCTTGGAATGTAATTAAATAGAGGCTCGGTGTCACCTTGCACTCTTTTCACTAGCTAGTCCACAATGCATCAGCTGCGGTTTCTGTATGATGATCAAAGTCACCGATATACAATATGCTGGACATGTTTGTTGGAGGACACATCAGGCGAACGTGAAAGCCAAGGGAACAGCAATAGCTATCATCGTTCATCAAAGAATGGTTGGACCTTCCTTGCCACATCTGACAGAGAATTGTCCTGATCAAATTTGACATGTGAGGTTGCCTGATGATGTAGCAGTACCTCCGGTTCTAAATCTTCCCTGATGTAGGGATCGTTGTTGAGATGGTCATCAGTAGGTAGCAGACTAGGTCACACAACATTAAAGATGCGACTGCCAACTATTACACGTGGCTTTGGTCCACTATATGGCTCAACAAGAAAACTTTCAAAATTGTTGTCGCCGCCAATTGAATCTTACAGGAACGCGACTGTCACTCTATAGTCTGTAACAACCCGTGCTGTGGGCATGTTGTGTAGGTCAGTACCTGAGTGGCAGTATTACGACTTTCTTTTATCCCTTGGTTCTACACAAGCCGTAATCCCTGTACGAGCAAAATCGTGACGGTAAGACAAACTTTATTTCCTGTAGATTGATTAGCTGTTATTGAACTGCCATTGAGGCCTTTGACGTAGGAAGGGTGTGCTAACTTCTGAATTGAATGAAAGGCCACAACAGAATAAGTTTAGAGGCAGTTACAGTGAAACCTATTATAAGAAATAAAATTACAAATAATTTCTAGAAATGAACTGTGCACAAATACCGGACTACCAACCAATGTTTTTCGACGAGAGTACACGTAAACTGGTACCATCGAGAGGAGCTTTCCACATAAGGAAATCACCTGGGGAAACTTATAGTCAGAATGTCTTCTTCTAAGCAGGAATTGTGTAGAAATTTCTGTTGTGTTTTGGGCGATAATTGTGTGGCTTTTACTGGGTCACATTGAAAAGGAACTTAACGGTAAGACATGTGATCATTTTAGGTGGCTTTTTTTTCTTAATTTCACAATCAGAGTCCATATTCCAAGACGAGTGTGTTGATGAACACCTTTCCGTGTTGTTTGAGTATTATCACCCATGGCTGTCGGTGCAGGGAATAAATTCAAAGGTCCTTAAATATCTTTCAAAATCTCCCAAAAATATTTGACACAGTTTTTTAGAAGTCCTTATCTGGCCCCAAAAATCAACATTAAAGACTTTTATTCATTTATGCCCAGGAAGACACACGATGTCCTAGATGCCAAACCTAATCCTGCACCACATTACGTCCGTGTTCAGTGTGAACGGGAGTTTCAGCGCACAAACAGTGTGTCTCGCGGCCAGACTGATACCGCGGCGTGCCAGTGCCCCCGGCAGGGCGCGACCTCAGGCCTGCGATGTTGCTGCCGCCGTCGCTGCTAGGCGTCGATCAATGCCCGCAGCCGGCAGGCGCCACGCCGCGTCGCGCCGCTAGTGCCCTCCCGCGGCTGCCCGCCATACTTCCGAGAAACGCGGCACGTCGTTCACTCCGCGTCGAAGATTCGGCCTAGCCTTCTCCGACCTGTCTATCTTCCTTCTTCGACACAGCAGTATATTTTGTTGTAGCGTAATCTTGTATTTCTTCTCCTGCTCTTTCTTTAGGATGTGTCAGACAGAACACTCTCACTTTCCAGTGCCCTGTGCTTCTTCGTTTTTAACGCCATTCAGCATTCCAAGTCTTTTTCATCCTCTCCTCCTTTTTCCTGAAATTTATCCTTCAATGACTCTTCATTATAACAATTTTTTTCTCCTTAGATGGCCCATCCAAGATGTTATCCTCATTATTATTATTTTCACTAGTTTTCTTTCTTCTCTTTTCCTTAGAAGTATTTCTACATTCGTCATTCCGTTCACCCATTTCACTTTTATCATTTTTCTCCACAACTACATTTCAAAACTTTGCATGTATTTTTCATCTTTCTTTTTAACTGCTCCTTATATGCTAACATATAATATTACGCTCAAGATAGAACACTTGGCGAATTTCTTTTTCTAGTTACAAAGGGATTATTTTTTTGTCAACAAACCTTTCTTCTTCTCATAAGCTCTTTTATCTGAAGATATTATAAATTTTATTCCCTCGAACAGTTTCCATTTTCTATCACTGAACTTCGTTAGTACCTGACAGATGGGACTTGTTCTAAGGTCTTTTCTTCCAATGATATTTCGATGGAACCTTCAAGTTAGCCGATTCTCATCACTTTCGTCTTTTCAGTCATCCTCATTCCACACTCTTTTCTCACTTTTACAATCCTCACTATTCTAAATTACAGTTCTACATCTCAACAAAGCCATCACTTCTTGATTATCTGCATACGTTATTAACTTTAACCTTTTTCCTTCAACTATTACGCGTCTCGCTGTTTCTAATGCCTTGTCTGTTAGTTTGTCCACATAAATATCCCAATGCGTTGGTGTCAAGCGATATCCTCATCTGACGCTCTTCCAATATTTGTCTCACCAGTTTCCTCGTCACCAACCATTACTGACACACTCTTTCTCGTGTAGGGTCCCTCTGTAAATAACGTCTCCATATTATCTACACCAATACCATTTAAGATTTTGAGGAGGCTACTCCAGTTCTTTCTGTCAAACGACTTTTCTCAGTCAATAAAACAGACGTACATATACCCGTATTCTTCCTCCTATTCATACATCCAATGGCACTTCGTATTTCTTTTCCTTTCCTGAATCCTGATCATGCTCCAGGTTTTCCTCAACCTCACTTCTATTCTTCTGAGTGAAAGGCTACACAAAGCGGTTGCAATGTGGTGTATGAAACTGACTGTGAGCCAATTGCTCTCCTCCTCCTAAGATTATTCGTGGCTTTTCAACCTGACAACTTAGTATCTTCGATCCTCTGTCCATTTCGTCACATTAAAATTTGTGTTTCAATCTTATTGATGTGTCACTTCCTTGTGAATCACTTTATTCTTCAACATATTCCTTCAAAAGGATTGTCTCTTCTTCTCATGCTGACATATTTATATTTTCATTTGGTGTATCCTATTTGACGACTTTTCATGGACCTTTGTTGTGATATTTTTAACAGTTCTCTAAATTGCTGCTAATTTACTTTTTCAGTTCTCCCCGTAATGACTTTTCATTCATTTTTTTCTAACTCAACCAGTTAATCTTCTACGCTAATTTTTCAGCTTTATATCCTGGTATCTATTTTCTTGTAAATAACTGCTACGCTTCCATTTTATATTCCATACATCTTATTGTATATTGCTGATATAATCCATTCTCCCCGATTCTTCTATTTCTTTCCTATTCCTCCTCTTTTTCATTTCCAAACTCTTTGTAAGGGTTATGGTACGCTGGCTGCTGAATTTTCTAGTTTTTGAGTTTACACCTTAGTTCCTTCAGGGTTCAACTTAATCACATCCTCTTGTCTTACCGAGTGTCTTCTCTTAACATGCTTTAGCTTTGTACGCATGTCTTACACCAGTTACTAGTGATTGTATCAGCATCTGCTCCAGAGAAGATTTTTAACGATTTACTACAGTTCTTCAAAATTTTTCTCGATTAAAATAAAATCTCTCAGTTATCTTTCTTTATCACCAGGAGCTTTACATGCAAATTCACTAAGTTGACAAAGATCATGGGATAGCAAAAAAATGTTCAAATGTGAGATCTTATGGGCCTTAGCTGCTAACGTCATCAGTCCCTAAGCTTACACACTACTTAACCTAAATTATCCTTATGACAAACGCACACACCCATGCCCGAGGGAGAACTCGAACCTCCGCCGGGATCAGCCGCACAGTCCATGACTGCAGCGCCCTAGACCGCTCGGCTAATCCCGCGCGGCCATGGGATAGCGATATGTTCATATACAGATGGTGGTGGTATCGCATACACAATGTATAAAACGGCAGTGCACTGGCGGAGACGCAATTTGTATTCAGGTGCTTCATGTCAAAAGATTTCAGAAGTGATTGTGGCCGCACGATGGGAACCAACGAAATTTGAACACAGAATGGTAGTTGGAGCTAGAAGCATGGGACATTCCAAGTCGGAAATCGTTAGGGAATTCAATATTCCCAGATCCACAGTGTCAAAAACATGCCGAAAATACCAAATTAAGGAATTACCTCTCAACACAGACAAAGCAGTGGCCGACGGTCTTCTCTTAACGACCGAGAGCAGCAATTTTTGCCTAGAGTTTGTCAGTGCTAACAGACAAGCAATATTGTGTGAAATAATAGCAGCAATCAATGAGGGATGTACGACGAACGTATCTGTTAGGACAGTGCGATGATATATGCCCTTAATGGGCTATGGCAACAGACGACCACGCGAGTGCCTTTGCTAACATCACGACATCGCCTGCAGCGCCTCTCCTGGGCTCATGACCATATCTGTTCGACCCTATATTACTGGAAAACCGTGGCCCGATCAGATGAGCCCCGATTTCAATTGGTAAGAGCTCATGGTAGGGTTCGAGTGTGACGCAGACCCAACGAAGTCATGACTCAAGCTGTCAACAGGGCTCTGTGCAAGCTGGGGATGGCTCCATAATAGTGTGAGCTGTGTTTACATGGAATACACTGGGTCTTCTGGTCCAACTGAACAGCTCACTGATTGGAAATATTTATGTTCGGCTATTTGGAAGCTATTTTCCGGACAAAAGGCGGTCCGACACGATATTAGGAGGTATACCATGACTTTTTTTACGTCATTGTAGTCTTCGATAATAGTTTTTAAATCTTTATAATACATTTTAATTAGTTTTCAATCTTTTCTTTTCGAAAGTACGTATTTTCCAACTACATTATTTACCATAAGGTTCGAGTATGTGAGAGGTGTAGACGTGTTGGTGACCAGCTGAATGCACCACAAAATGGTGCTCACGAAGAACCAGCGCGTGTTCATTGTCGAGTGTTATGAGAAGCTCTATTTATGGAAAACGTGTGCAGAACAGTTGGCACAATAGTTTAAGACCGGAAATGTTTTTTAAAAAGTCTTCAGTAAAGTCTCCAATGCAAAATTTAATAGTAAAATGGAACGGAACGGGCTCTGTAGCGAATTAAAGCCTGACTGTCCGAAAAGAGCTCGAATACCAAACAATATTGTTCTAGATTTTCCTTCACTGCAACAACGTCCGTCGAAATTTTAACATCGTTTGTCTATGCAGCTTGCGATTACGAGACTGTCGTGTCGAAAATTATAATAAAGGACCTCCATCTGTATTTTCACACGTTAATTGTTGTACGCGAGTTAAAGCGTCCAGAGGAACTTTCGTGTTTTGAATTCTGTCGGTGACTTCTGAGTGAAGTAGAATCAGAACTTTTGGTCCTTCAGTTTTTCGTCTCTTCAGATGAGGCCTGGTTCAGCCTGTCAAGCCGCGCGTTATTAGCCGAGCGGTCTAAGGGCGCTGCAGTCATGCACTGTGCGGCTGGTCCCGGCAGAGGTTCGAGTCCTCCCTCGGGCATGAGTGTCTGTGTTTGTCCTTAGGATAATTTAGGTTAAGCAGTGTGTAAGCTTAGGGACTGATGACCTTAGCAGTTAAGGCCCATAAGATTTCACACACCTTTGAACATCAGCCTGTCAACGCCATCACGCAACAGAAAATAAACATCAGCACTTTGAAGAGCCATTGCACAATCTCAAGACTGGTGTCTGTAATCCGCACGCCAGGAACTGTTTCATTCACATGTGGATCAACTCAAAGAAGATGAACGACTTTATGGACATTTTCAGCAATTGTGCACACTACGTTGAGAGTCTAATCACGAGTACATAAGGTGGTCGGTGAGGAGAGGACAATCAGCAGAGGCAGTGCAATCTCGAAGCCACCTCAACAACCTGATCTCTAGCGCTGTGTTTTTTACTGTGGGGTAAATCGAAGGGCCAGGTGTACTCAGATAACCCTCACACAATGGAAGAGCTGCAGCAGAATGTGGAAAACGCTGTTGATGCTCTCCCTAAGGGAGAGCTGCTACGCGTATCTAACAGTTTGATAAATCGAAAACACCTCTGACTCGATATCAGCGGTGGGCATTTCCAGTAACTTCAATGATGCTCATTAACAAAAGTCAGTCCTGCGTCAGTCTTACTGTAAATGCATTCTGGGTGAGATTTATTTGTCTACCTTGTACTACGTCCCTACAGGCTTGCTCCCTGCCATCCACGATGAGGTGACGTCAAGAATTTCCGTTCCAAGATACTAGGACCATAGTGGCAATTCCTACATTCTCCAGTACTTCCAGAGAGGGCAAACGCAAATTTTTTCCAAAAATACAATAGTCACCTGTCTGGCTACGATCAAAAATAGAAAAAAGTTCTTGCCTGGAAGTGAACATGTTTTATTTAGCAAAACTGTACTTATTTTTCAGTGATAGACCATTTAGGTCAGTTCACTTTGTATGATTCCTCGTAGTAAGCATGTACATTATGGGGCGTGGTGGTTCAAACCCCGGTTAGACCATCCAGTTTTACGTTTTATTCGCGTTCTTGAAACTGCCTGAGGGAAATGCCGTGATGACTCCTCTGAAAAGGATATGGCCGGTTTTCCTCAACATACTGTCCCCAATCCAATCTTGTACGCAGTCTCTTATAATCGAATGGTTGATAGGACGTTGAATCCTAATTTTTCTTCCACCTACTCAGTCGATTCCATTCCCGAAGTGCATGTATAGGAGGCCAGCAAAATCAGTGTTTAGGGCACTGATAACCTCTCTTTTTCACTCAGTTCCATTTATTTTTCTTTAGATTTGGGAATAGATGGAAGTCGGACGTTACCAAAGCCGGTTATAAGGCAGGTTTTTCAACAGTTACTTGTTCGAAATGGTGAGCTCCCTTCTCGTTGGAAATTAAAAAATAGCTTCACAAAATCGAAATATCTTCAAGAAAATTACGACCACGCTCAATTCAGCCATTTATTTTTTAAATATTTGTAATAGCGGAACAGACTACTTACAAGCTTTCACCAACTTTAGTTAAATTTCTCTCGATGATAATCTTTTGAAAAAAAGAATTTCATGGTTACAAGGTACCACTTTTTAACGAAAGACGTACAAAAAGACTACTTTTAAAAATCCATTTGAACATAGTTATTTTCCAGGTCACATTATATTGTATTCAGTTTCATGTCCTACAGGTGTTTTCTTAACTACGGTATAAAACACGATATTTAATTATGAACCGTGCCCCACCTTCCCACACAAGTTTGCGCGCTCTTTGTGGTTTTGCTAGATTGTATTTCTTTCTTCCAGGAATCTAAATTGCCCAGGGTGTAAATCACGTTTTCATTAGCTCTTTGTCGGTTCCAGACTGTGTACTGATTCGCTTATTTTCTTATCCGTCAACGATCCTTGCCTTGATTTACTACTTTTTTGTCTGGTTTTGCTTATTTATTGACGCTTTCCGATTTTCTTTTTTCTGTTAACGCTAGTAATTAGACATTCCGAATCTTGTCGTTCATCGTCAGGTCCTACCATATTTTTGTCAAAATTCTCGTATACAGGCACCACCAAACCATTATAGTCAAAATTACAGACGACAAAAAGTCGCAGATGAGTACTTCATGATCAGAAGTTTTCGAAGGACGAGGAGATTAGAGTTCAACGTCCCGTCGACAAGGAGGTCGTTAGAGACGGAGCACAAGCTTGGATTAGAAAAGGATTAGATGGAGAGCGGCCGTACCCTTTCGAAGGAACCATCCCGGCATTTCCCTTCAGTGATTTAGGGAAATCACGGAAACCTAAATCAGGATGGCCGGATGCGGGTTTGAGCCGTCGTCATCCCGAATGCGAGTCCAGTGTGCTAACCCCTGCGTCACTTAGCTCAGTAGAAGCGTCTAGTATTTTATTGACGTAAACTACTCACTGCTTATAGCAACAACTTTAGCTCGTAGTAGCTGTTCGTATTAACCACTATCAGTCTCGATACATGCATCATAATAGCGCATAAGTTTTTGACGCACTACTCAAGTACTTTTGTTGTTTATTGCACAATGGGACAGGCAGCTCGGACGATACGGATCAATTTCCCGTCATGAAAATTTCAGGTACATGTCGCTCCGCAGCTTCCGTATGTCGTTTATCAACTTCCTATACACTTTCCACTGGGGTTTCGTACACAAACAACTTCGTGTAATCTCATAGGAATACATCACTATGAATGAGATCCGGCAATCGCGGTGGACATGGGCACAGACCTACTCTTCCAATCCAACAATGAGGGTATCTCTTGTTCAGATGATGGCCAACACCAACAGGGAGAAGGAATAGGGTAGAAAATGTGCAGTAATGAAGGAACAATAGTGTGGACAGTAAATTAAAGTGGCGTTGCCCGTGTAGTATTACGGACCATGGTATAAGGATCTGCAGTAGTGTCCGAAACGTTGGTACACCGAATTACTACTTGAAGCAGTCTACAACTCAGAAGAAATTTTTAAAATTCTGCAAGACTTCCTGCCATTATTGGTACTGTTACCCACGTACCACCTCCAAAAATTCCATTTACAAGAACTGAAAAATCTAAACAACATCCTCTAAATAGGTTAGGACCTACTATAATCTGCTGTTTATTGGAAGCACCAGCCCCATCTACCGTAATTACCTTCAGCTCCCAAGTTAGACACCTGGTATGCCGAGGTGACGCAGTAGCAGACATTAAGCATATTTTCCTTCGTACAGGGGCCTGAAGGTAATTAAAAAAGGTGTAGCTGGTTCTCATAATAAAAAACACACAAAAATGGGTCCTACGTATTTAGAGGATATCATTTTTATAGTCATGATCTCATATGTGCAGTTTTTGGAGGTGGTACCTGCAAGACGGTGGCAGTAGTTGCAGGAAGACATGCAGATATAAGTGATCTTGAAGCATTTGCAGACAGAGATATCACTGCATAGAAGACCTTCGGGATACCACAGACAACAGGATTATTTCAGAAGAACAGATATGGAACAACAGTAGCTTATGCATTTACAGTAGATGCAGCCTCCAACAACTGTGGCAGAACATTTCAACGAACACTAGATAATGTTCCGGCGTGACGACAAGCGTCGGCACGACGATCAAGAAAGGAAGAGCAGAGAGGGCTGTGAGATGACGTCAGCCAATAGTGCGCTGGCGAGCCCGACACTAAGAGAGGAGCGGCCTCTACACGAAGAAAATATAAGCGCCGCGCCGCCTAGCCGCGACCGGAGTGGAAGACCGGCCTTCATACAAAAGCTACAGAACTGACTTATGAGCTGTTTTGTTTTGCTTGCATTGAAATTGTGTATACCAAAGAAAGGACACTGATTATTTGCGTGTCGCCATTTGCTTGAGACGCACCTTCGTGAATACGCAAAGTTAAGTATTGTCAAAGGTGTGTCGCAAGCAAATGGTGACGTGCAAATAATCAGTGTCCTTCGGTATATACAATTTCAGTGCAAGCAACACAATGCAGTTCATAAGTCACTGCCGTAGAGTTTGTATGACGGCTCGTCGTCCACTCCTGTCTTGTCGGGTTAGTCAGCGTACTATTGACTGACGTCGTCTCACAGCCCTCTCTGCTCTTCCTTTCTGTTCCTCGTGCTGGCGCTTGTCGTTACACTGGAACAGATAATATGCATGATTCCAACGGAATGACAGTCCCCAGAATGAGTTTTCACTCTGCAGTGGAGTGTGTGCTTATCTGAAACTTCCTGGCACACAGACCGGGACTCGATCCTGGGTTCTTTGTTACTATGCAACAAACAGTTTACAAACACATTCTTCATTCAAGATCTCGTACCACCTGAGATATTCGTTTACGGCCACTGAAATTGTAAAGTCAAGTCCCGTATGAGTACAGCATCAGGCAACAACATACTCCTTATGCTATAATCATAACATTCGGATTCATTTGTCTCTGTAGGTTGACTGAAGTTATAAAATGACAGCGATATCGAAATAGTTAGAAGTAACTTTTCAGAAATATGTCATACCAGTGGTATCAGAATTTGAGGAACTCCAATTATTAGCGTGAAGAAAATAAAAAGCACTGTCGGTTTTGATTCATTCCTCTGGACGATACAAGCAGCATTTGTACGTGGATGATATGCTTGGCTATCAATCAACAGCCGTTTGCATGATCGCTTGCAGTACAGCATTGATGCTTGCGTCATGGCACATGCTTTTCTAAATAGAAATTCCAGGAGTCCCTTTACTGCAAAATATCATCAGCCACTAAACACGTCGTTAAACATATGAGCTGAAGCTTCCATGCTTATCAGCAATTGGCTTAAAATTATATACATTTCAGCTTTTTATATTTGACAATCAGGTAAGTTTTTAGGAAATATCAATGATGTGAATGTAGAAGTCAGGTGACTTTGCGACTTCTTTGTGAGCATCTGAGGGACAACACTCCTTACTCGCTGAAACGTATATCCAGCACATCCTCTGCACTCATTCAGGTAACACCCAAATACTTTATCAAAGTGCTGAAAAATTGGACAAACTACTGCTATATATTATTTTCACGAAAAAACTGGGAAGTAGACGCCGTCTTTGTATCCAGTAAGCCAACTTGAGAGATTCTGTAATAGGTAAACTAGCCATATGTACTAACATTCCACTAGATCAAGACTCATGTATGAATTTATATTTCGATGTGTCAGTCGGAAAGTGAGATTTTGCTGCGCCATTTATTTTCATTATATATCTTATTTTTACAGCTTACAGTTCAAATCCCTAACTTTCATGTTCGTGGAATCATTTTTTTCCAAATTTCGTGGTATAATTTACTTTCTTGTAACTGCTCTCTAGACGACTCTGCTTTTATTTTAAGTTTAACAGTTTAAAACTTTTTAACAATTTTCAGGAGTTGGTTTATACGCCAAGAATTCGCAAAGTTGCGAGTTGGACTTTTAACTGCTTATTGTATACAGTGGCAACAAACAATCGTTTCGAGTGCTACATATTTGTATTTTAGAAGAAAATTTCATAAATCCCGTTGTAAAATATTAACTGATCAATTAAATCACGAAAATAGGGTCTCTGAGTTTGTCTCAGACTTCTTGAGGATTTAGGATGCACCCACATATAACGTTCGCTCTGGCGTTTTAATTTTGAAACTGTTTTGATAATAATGTGGCTGTCGCAACGGATCTCACAGTAACCTGAGTTCTTAGCTTCACCACAGAACCTCTTTCACAGGTTTTAAAAACTGAGCTGCCATGTGCACGATCAACGTCTTCTGTAAGTCAGTTTTCAAGAATGACCTTTCTTGGGTTCTAAGGAAGAGAGTCCCTTAAGTATTCTCATTACATTGTGTAACGTGTCATAGTATTATAATGTATATAATAATAAAACTTAAAATGCGTAGGTTCTCCTGCTCCAACATGAAAGTAGAGTTTCTACAAAATTTTGATTACTATTATGCGAATTCAGGACCACCTCTTATGCAAACAGTTGTTTATTCTCATGTCGAAACAATTTTCAGGCACTTTACGTAATTAGTGATAGGCACATTAATTAAGTTCTGATGGTGACAGAAAGGTGCTGCGACATGTTTGGGCACTGAAAACAACAGTTGTCTGCATAATGAGCGAATATGAATACTCATAATTTAGTCAGCAAATGCGACCACTATTAGAGCTTCAAAACCAAATCATGATTATTCAGAATACTATGTCTGTGGATAATTTATTTACATTTTCTATTTCTGCATTTTCAGCAAATGACAAAAATGTAATCTTTCCTCCACTTCCTAATAAAGTTAAGAATGAAAATTTTGTTTAAATCCTACTTACCAAAGGAAGTGCTAATTATGGTACCATGTTCTTTCACTTACTGTAATCTAGTTTCTAGATATCTTTAGACAAATAACTGTTCATGTATCATTCACGCTGTGCAGGATATTTCAGATAGGGTTTTGTCTCCATAACTAATAAGTGAATAAGTGAAGTACCTATTTATTTAGATAAGTACATATAAGAAACGTTACTCTTTCTGCGGGGATATAAACATAGTTGATTTACTTATTTTCCACAGATACAGCAATAGGTTAAAATTTTTTAATAAAGCATAATTTTAGCTATAATGAAGCTGATCTATTTAAACCAACTGTGCCTAAATAAATTTAAATCAAATTTATATAAAATTCCGTTAGTATGCTAAAACGTCCAATGTTTTAGGGGTGGACGCAACGTGTTCTTCAGTGTGACAGAAACCCTGGCCGCCGGTCAGCCACCATAGAAACTAAGTTCGAGTCACTCACTTAATGTGCCCATAAAACGGGCCACACCTTAGAATTCGAAATCTGGTCATCTGTCAACGCTGTAAAAATGTCTCTGAGCACTATGGGACTTAACATCTATGGTCATCAGTCCCCTAGAACTTAGAACTACTTAAACCTAACTAACCTAAGGATCGCACACAACACCCAGCCATCACGAGGCAGAGAAAATCCCTGACCCCGCCGGGAATCGAACCCGGGAACCCGGGCGTGGGAAGCGAGAACGCTACCGCACGACCACGAGATGCGGGCGAACACTGTATGATACGGAAGTTTTTGGAGGACGTTTTGTCTTTCACTCGACTGTTGTAATGTTGCGTCTGCTCGTCGTTTAATGGTAAACATCACGCAGTATAGACGAGAAGTAGTTAGGTCGTGTCCACTTCTCCTTTTATTTTTTCGTCCACATTTTAGGTGTCTGTTAAAAGCATGAGGCTGAAGGAATGTCGAAATACGTTGCCTCACTTTCTAACTCACCAGTAATAGCAAAATCTTCCAGATACATTTCCGCTATAGAGCTCGTGTCTTTCTCAATATCAGAACAATTTATTCTCAAGAGATTCCGCTCCATACAGCAACCACCGGCCACCCAGCACCGACAACTTGACACCAACCTTAACAAGTCGACGTGATCCCGATGCGGCCCACTTGGGCATTTTTCTGCTCTCCTAGCGACAACTACGTTATTGTTTAATATCGCAGTTTGATTTTCCGCGCGAAATAATTACCATAAACGGAGTGAGAAAAGTGCAGTACCACAACACGCATAGGTTGCTACTAATATATTTTTCAGTTAGCATTTTTATTTGAAATTTTAATATTTGTGCTGCAGTTACCGATTGGATGTCCGCCCCCGGTAGCTGTGTGGTTAGCGCGACAGAATGTGAATCTAAGGGCCCGGGTTCGATTCCCGACTGGGTTGGAGATTTTTCTCTGCTCAGGGACTGGGTGTTGTGTTGTCCGAATCATCATAATTTCATCCCCATCGAGGCGCAAGTCGCCGAAGCGGCGTCAAATCGAAAGACTTGCACCTGGCGAACAGTCTACCCGACGGGAGGTCCTAGTCACACGACATTTACATTATTTACCTATTGGATTTTACATACTTGAATCTCATGTTGTTTAAGCAGTACAAAATACATTCGAAAGTGGAAAAATATTTACGATGTGTGATTTTTTTGCTTTAATATAGGGCTGAAGGCAGCGGATGCAACTCAAAACATATGTGTCATGTTTGGTGCGAGTGCTATTGGACAAATCACGTCAGAAGAGGATTTTCTTGTTGTGATTCTTGACGTTTTCTCGGCGTACTGAATATTCTATGAGATTTCGAGATTACAATCGGGTCACGTTGAATTCTTGCTACAATAATTCCGCTGACAACCGTTCAGCCATCTCCAAGAAAGATTGATCTGACATGAGAGATTTTCGGGATTTGCAGTTCATCACATACGTGATGAGCTGCAACCATTCAGCCTACGTGCTGCATTTGCATTCAGTAGGCAACCTTCAGTGTTAGGAGTAGGAAAACTGCATGCCCTAATTCAAAACAATAGAAATCAAAGAAGTGACTTTTACTGCATTTTTGCTTAAACGTAATCATTTCGCTCAATAAGCATATCTATGTAGTATTGTTACTGGTGACGAGATATGATGCCTTTATGTTAACTTTCTATAAATAAATTAATCGCTGAGTCCTAACAAAAGACATCTCCTTCAGCTTAGGGATGTGTGAACAAATACTATTTTGCATTTGAAAGCGCAAAAGAAAAGAATTGTACACTACGAACTTCTCCCTACAGGCATGTTCATCGTAGATGAAATTTTGTGCCAACACCTGAGACGCTTTTTGGTTGCAGTGCAAGAAAAACGGCCAACAAGACTGTATCAAGAATGCTACTGCATGATAATGCGCCCCCCCCCCCCCCTCCCCCCGTGCTCTGTTATCCAGGATTAATTTCTCTCGAGCTTATTCCTCTGATCTTACGCTCTCATTTTTTTTTTCGCTTCTAACGAACAACCATCGAGATCATTCCCTTCCAGACGAAAATGCTCTTCAAACCTGGCTTGTCGACATTTTTAACTCAGCACCAGTAGGTTCCTAGGGTCGTGGAATTAGTAAATTACCCGAGGATTGCCAGACTGTTTTAGATCATTCAAGAGATATATTTTTGATTATTAATTTATCTTTTATGTTTACCGTTATGTTCAATAAACTAGTAGAAAGATTCTATTAAAATGTGAACTGCTCTAACAGAAATGAATTATATTTTAATAACAAATGAAGTACCTGTAACACCAGCATGTCTAAAGTGACATGGTTAACCCTAGTGTTATCAAGGTAAGTTCTGTTACATGTAATACCAACGGGAGGGCCTCTTAGAACTGAAAGAAAACGGCAATTTAATTTGTCGTAATGAAAGTTTATTCACTTCTGACATCACTGAGAACATCTAGAACTACTTAGACATTTTTACGTACTGGGTAATAAAAATGGAATTATAATAGGAACAAAATCACGATCTCGTAAACTGACATAGGGGCGGGAGAGCGGTGTGCTGACCACACGCTCCTCCATATCCGCATCCAGTGACGCCTATGGGCTGAGGATGACACAGCAGCTGGTCAGTACTGTTGGGCCTTCATGGCCTGTTCGGGAGGAGTTTAGTTTTTTTAGGAACGAAATCAACAAATCATAAATTCACTTTGTATATTTTTTCAGTAACGTTAGTAACTGTGTTCTCTTATAAAAAAAAACAGTATTTCATTTCAGTGTGTTTCACACAGTGGTATTCACAGTTCTAAGGGCAGGTAACAGTTGATTTTTCCCGACTTGTTGTACTTGATCCTTTCAGATGCAGCTTCTTGGTAGCATAGGTGGCACCGTCCGTGTGTTTCTGACTCTGCTGTAGTTGGTGAAGGTTCCATAGTGCAGTTAATCTTCCGTTGTGTGAAGCTATCCACTGCCCTTATTGCTGGCTTCTGAAGTCCATTCAAATTTCGAGCCCATTTACCTACATGAGCGTATATTAGTTCAAGACCTAAATTAATGACAAAAACTGTTTTGCGATTTAGCAAATTTATTTTACAATTCGGGAAGTTGAGAAGGTAGACTGAAAATACATTTATTGCTGCTGTATCAGTGAGTGTGTAGTAGAGGGACATAGACCATCTTCGTTCTTCTCTCTTCGTGCTGCAATGTCTTGCCACCTGGTCTATGGTGTCCATGCCTCTCTTTGTAGAATTATAAAAAATGATTTATGTCAGTCTTTTTTGTGTCTTTACTAAGCACTCCGTATTGTTAAGCGGAAAGCATCAACAGCAGTCGCTTTGTTTTCTCACGGACTAGAGCTGATGCGAGAGTAACTGGTAGCTTCTGTGTCTGAGGGTCAGTATATGCAAAGATTGATAGGCGTACACTCCGGTAAGTTGTAGTCTTCATCTCTTCAGATATGTGCGTCTGTTCAACCGGAGGGTGCCAACTAGTGTGAGGTGAAAACCATTGCACAGGTTCTCAGAAAGCTAAATTGATGGGTAGGACTGATCTGTGGTAATATTGCGGCCTGATTTGTCAATGGGTTTTATTGGTTTCTTTATAATATCCATTGGTCCGTTTAGATGCTGTGCATTTCCAGATTTTCCTGTCAAGAAGTCCATGCTGACCACATATGTAGTCTCAGAATCAGACGACAGCATTCCAATTAGTATGCCGTGTTTTCAAGATTTCTCTTTTAGAAATACCTTGACTGGACAGCGACTGCAGAAAATTGTGATGTGTAGGCGAGGAATGGAATACCATGGAAATCAAGAATTCAAGCTTTAAAAAATTTTCTACATTGGAGCAAACTTGTCTGGCTGGCAACGAATTTCTCTTGTATTCTTATCATCAAATCACTATATTTTAGTCACTTCGAAAACTAGGAGCTGAGTCATTGATCCATAGTACACTTGTCGGCTCTGAAGCATAGACTATAACTGTTGGACAGGTATCTTACTGCCCTGATTTGAACCCATGATTAGTTAGTGCCTTATATAACAAAATAACACATTTTCATCGATGTGCTGAATACCTAGTCAAGAAACCTCTTCATAAATTATATATTGCCACTTAGTCTCCCATTCCGATGCTTAACTTTGAAATTTGGCCGAAAGGTGCTCACAACTTTCCTGTGTAATGGTGCAAAAGCGTGGCGCCTGCGACGTCGCCCTCGAACTCAGCGACGGTTCAGACAGCAATGTGTCAACAAATGCGAAACAAAGGCTACAGCTCAAAACCTCATGTGGCCTTTAAGGTAGGTTAATGATGTCACATTGGCACCAACGCCACCATGGCGGTGTCACACGATGGGAAGGTCATTAACCCCTCCTAGCCACATTTCACCACTTATTTTGACTCTTCTATGATGGAGGTCATAACAGCGACACCCAGTGTTGGAATCACGCTATTTCCTTACGGGTGGCCGAAAAAAGACAGTTCAGCCACACCTTCGGTCGTAATCGACACGAAAAGCCCTCAGGAAGTGATATAAAGACATAAAGGGCGTCACTGATACCATCCCTTCCCTGGTAGCGTTGATTCCAACACAATTCGCAGTCAAAAACGACACATCGTAGTGCAATGAGCAACAGCACGACGTTGTTGACAGCGTTCGACGCACCTGCCAGCATATGGGCGTTTCAACCTCATTCTAAGGACATCATAGGGCTCAGTCCCACTGAACGTGTGATCTGATCCCTTTGGAGTGTAGTGCGACAGCAGGTTCCGCTCTGGTATACAGGGTGGAAACACTAGGGACCGTTCAAAACCATTAGACGGAATCTGAACGCGATCCGTAGCATCAAAGGATGTTTATACTTTTTCAGTCCTCCTGTTTCGGGACCTCGTGTACCGTGATCACAGGAGAGGGGGGAAGCGGTCTTTGTAACATTGACATGTGCATGAATAAAACGGAAAAGGGTCGTCGTAAGAACCCCCTCCCCCTTCCCCCGGTGTTAGGCAACACCCTTCGAGTCACCCATATACCGTTGTTGAGCACATTACAAATGTTTCTGTCGAAAATGTTGACACACATGCAGTCTTGCGACTGCTCTATTGCTGAGCGTTAGGCAGTCCCTTCGACACATCTTCGGTGGGGTTCACCTTCCTTCAGGCGCATGCGTAGGCGCGAGGTTGAATGGATGTCTTAAGTTTCTGGTAGATACACTCCTGGAAATTGAAATAAGAACACCGTGAATTCATTGTCCCAGGAAGGGGAAACTTTATTGACACATTCCTGGGGTCAGATACATCACATGATCACACTGACAGAACCACAGGCACATAGACACAGGTAACAGAGCATGCACAATGTCGGCACTAGTACAGTGTATATCCACCTTTCGCAGCAATGCAGGCTGCTATTCTCCCATGGAGACGATCGTAGAGATGCTGGATGTAGTCCTGTGGAACGGCTTGCCATGCCATTTCCACCTGGCGCCTCAGTTGGACCAGCGTTCGTGCTGGACGTGCAGACCGCGAGAGACGACGCTTCATCCAGTCCCAAACATGCTCAATGGGGGACAGATCCGGAGATCTTGCTGGCCAGGGTAGTTGACTTACACCTTCTAGAGCACATTGGGTGGCACGGGATACATGCGGACGTGCATTGTCCTGTTGGAACAGCACGTTCCCTTGCCGGTCTAGGAATGGTAGAACGATGGGTTCGATGACGGTTTGGATGTATCGTGCACTATTCAGTGTCCCCTCGACGATCACCAGTGGTGTACGGCCAGTGTAGGAGATCGCTCCCCACACCATGATGCCGTGTGTTGGCCCTGTGTGCCTCGGTCGTATGCAGTCCTGATTGTGGCGCTCACCTGCACGGCGCCAAACACGCATACGACCATCATTGGCACCAAGGCAGAAGCGACTCTCATCGCTGAAGACGACACGTCTCCATTCGTCCCTCCATTCACGCCTGTCGCGACACCACTGGAGGCGGGCTGCACGATGTTGGGGCGTGAGCGGAAGACGGCCTAACGGTGTGCGGGACCGTAGCCCAGCTTCATGGAGACGGTTGCGAATGGTCCTCGCCGATACCCCAGGAGCAACAGTGTCCCTAATTTGCTGGGAAGTGGCGGTGCGGTCCCCTATGGCACTGCGTAGGATCCTACGGTCTTGGCGTGCATCCGTGCGTCGCTGCGGTCCGGTCCCAGGTCGACGGGCACGTGCACCTTCCGCCGACCACTGGCGACAACATCGATGTACTGTGGAGACCTCACGCCCCACGTGTTGAGCAATTCGGCGGTACGTCCGCCCGGCCTCCCGCATGCCCACTATACGCCCTCGCTCAAAGTCCGTCAACTGCACATACGGTTCACGTCCACGCTGTCGCGGCATGCTACCAGTGTTAAAGACTGCGATGGAGCTCCGTATGCCACGGCAAACTGGCTGACACTGACGGCGGCGGTGCACAAATGCTGCGCAGCTAGCGCCATTCGACGGCCAACACCGCGGTTCCTGGTGTGTCCGCTGTGCCGTGCGTGTGATCATTGCTTGTACAGCCCTCTCGCAGTGTCCGGAGCAAGTATGGTGGGTCTGACACACCGGTGTCAATGTGTTCTTTTTTCCATTTGCAGGAGTGTACATTTTTCATATGCTCAACAAAGGTGCGTGGGAGGCACCAGGAGTTGCGAACTGGGGGAGGGGGGGGGGTCACATTCAGTGAGATTGCAGCGCACGATGTGCTTAGTGTAGGGCTGAAATGCTCAGGTGGTGTCAGTGGTGTCGAAGATTGTGAAGAAAGTCGTCCTGTTACTCATCGCACTGCGAACTGTCGTTTACGACAGCGAAACGTGTGGTAATCAACGCCTCAAGGGAAGAGAAGGTGTCTTTGACGCCTTTATGTCACCTCCTCAGGGCTTTCCGTGTCAATTGTGAGCGATGGTGTCGCTGAACTGTTTTTTTTTTTCGGCCACCCAAAAGGAAAATGCGTAATTCTAACACTGGGTGTCGCTCTTCTGACCATCATCACGTAGACGTCAAAATATGGATGACATGCGGGTAAAATGGGTGTGACGACCTTCCCATCATGTGACACGTCCACGCTGGTGTTTTGAGCCCAGTTGTGGTGAAATTTGGTGCTAATGTGACATCATTAACCTACCTTAAAGATCACATGAATTTCTGAGCTGTAGCCTTCTACATCTTGATGCTTGAAGCATCGCTGAGCTGAGGAAGGCTGTAGGCACCTTTGAGCCAAACTTCAAACTTAAGCATCGGGATGGGAGACAATTACGAGGTTTCGATGAAGTATTCCTTTAAGTTTGTTGCACAATGTAGAATGAGTAGATAATGTTGGTTTTAAGGAAAACGAATGGTCGATTTCGGTTTACTGGGAGAATGGGAGAAGCGTAGCAAATTGTAGCTCATCCATGAAGGAGACTGTGTATGGAACACTTGTGCAACCCATAACTCAGTACTGCTCGAGTCCTCTCCAGGTCGGAGTAAAGGAAAATATATCAGTAATTCTGAGGCGTGCTGCTCGATTTGTTATCGATAGCTTCAGTCAACACAAGAGTATTGCAGAACAGCTTGTACCAATTTTGCAATACCCTTCCCGCCACTTCTCTTCGCTGGTCTGCAGTTCGTTATCTGTGGCAAAATGCTGTCGTCATGGCAGGTGGTTCATGTGAGCAGAGATAAACATCAGAGGGAGCCAACTATGGGCTGCACAGTTGGAGATCAAATACTTCCATCGAAAACGCTGCAGGGGCGTCCTCACAGCCACTGCAGTGTGCATGAAGAACGAAATGCACGACAGGTACGTTATGTGGGCTTACATGACATCAGACGAAACCTCTCAATGGGCTCCCATACTTGGCGGGAGACACTATTGTTCTAGGCATCTTTACGTGCTCACTGTATGCGCAGAACTGGAAAGAGCGACGTGACGCGATCGACAGGCATACTAGAGACTGTGCTCAACACATCGTGCAAAGCTTCATCGCATTTTCACTTTCGTTACCATTTCGTGACTTATCGGACCTTACTCTCCGAATAGACCTCGTGTGGATTTTCCATCTTTGTCGTGATCGTACCCTCCTTCGTCGAGGAAATGCGGGGTACCGCTTTTCAAACTGTCAGCGTGACAGGTGCGAGGCAAGCCGATATGTTACAGGATCGCGTCATCCTTAGCTTGACTAGTAAACATCTGGTGGAAGGCAGTAGTCGAACCACAATATTAGTACACACTGAAGTGAGGGGGCTTCGGCCGGCGTATCGTGCGTTTTTATCGTGATGTTTCACGAGGACCCGCTGAACCGCTTGATACTAAAGGGTGCGCATTAATAAAACCGACAAACTGTAGGGATGGACTTCTGACTGTAAATGGAGGCAAAAAAAGTCCAATGAATGTGTGCCCGGAAATTGACGGTGTACGTGCAACGACTACAAATCGTCCCAGAACACACTACAGAGGTGTATCGCAACCACGTCACAACAGATGTTCAGAGTGACCTCCATGGGATGCAATGTACGGTTTCAAACATCCCATCATCGAGTGCTGTATTCTTTCGCACGTTCCATACACAGCGCTTTTCAGTTGACCCTTGATGTAAAATTCCAGCAAGTCTTGTGATCTAGCAGGCCATTCTATAAGGCCTCCGCATCTTATTGAACGTACGGGGAAGATGACGTTGAGGTGTCAGCGAACTGTAATGCGGAAATGGGATGGTTCTCTGTCATGCAGAAACCAATAAGCCTGTCGTACTGCCAAAGCAAATTCTCAAGCAGCCCAGGCAGAATATTCCACAGGAATCCCATGTACGTTCCTCTGTCGAGGCGTTGTGGAATAATAACCGGTCCCAGTATTTCGTAGCCAAGAACCCTTGATGCTGAACAGATGTTGATGACACGCCCCAACCGTTGCCGAGAATTGTCTGCAGCCCACAAATGACGTTTATGCAGATTCGTAATGTCGGTTCTGGCAAAGGGTGCTTCGTCGTAAATGAGGACTCATAACAGAAATTCCGTAACTGCGATGGTCTCGCGCAAAAACCATCGACAAAATCCTTCCCGTAGAGGGAAATCTGCTGGTGATAATCCTTGTAACAGCAGCGGTTGTCTTGCAAAATATACAGAATCTTACTTTGGCTTACATCATGTTGGCGGGCCACTTGCCTGGAGCTTGTAGTAGAGTCGTCTCACTGTCTTGTGGAACCTGGTCCTCCAAATCTGGTGGGTGCATAGTTCGCCGCCTCCCTGCACGTTCGTCTGTCTGAAAAACTGTCTTGAAATCATTCACAGTGCGATGCACTTTTCTTAGTTACCAATTCATTTGATTAATGTATCGTTAGTGAGTGTTCCTGATAACGCCACGAGAAACCAAGTGGAATAATAATGTGATCATATTGTACGACTTTTATGCAGGATGGCGGGCCACATCGTATTGTTATACGCGTGAAAGATCTCTTGCGGACATCGTTTGGTGACGACCACGTGCTGAGCTGCCACTTCCGTCCTGCTTGGCCTCCTAGGTACCCAAACCTCAATCCGAGTGATTTTTGTTTGTGGAGTTACCTGAAGTCACATGTCTACCGCGATCGTCCGACCTGATTAGTGATGCTAAAAGACAACATCAGACGGCAGTTTCTCACCGTATCTACTGATATGCTGTACAGTGCTGTTCACAACATTGTTCATCGACTACAGGTATTGTTGATAAAGGACTGCTGACATGTTGAGCATTTGTTATAAAGAACACCGCCTTTCCGAAAAATAAATTGTTATGTTAATTATTGTTTTGGTATCATATGAAGCACTATTTGTTGGTCATTTTGTGCACCTTTTTGGTTCAATAAAACACTGTCATGTCAAGCATGTGTGTCAATTTTTACCGTTCACCTAACTTATTCCGTTATTCCGTGAGTTACTGAATTTTCAAATTTTAACATACTTTTGGGTAACTCTTTCGATTGTAGAAACTTTGCACCCTGGATGTGATTTTTGACCTTTGTTTATAAAATGAACCCAATTCGTGACTTGTATCATACTAAACGTGGATCAAACGAACTAAGTTCATTGTTGATCCAAAGGATGACGAAACGCACTTTTAAACAGCGCTAAAACCCGATATCGATACGATTACAGCAATTTGAACACAGGTATCAATCGCACTTCGTTAGGAATACTCGACGGTTTCGTGTTGCTGAGGTGAAGGAAAATAAGCAGAAGAAAGAGCGCAAGTAAAACTTCTTTGGACCAGTATCATGTAACATAAATTGTTAATGGTAAGGACCCCCTGGCTGGTTTTCTTTCGTTGTTGCAGCAGATGTTGTCTGAGTCTTAGTTCTAACTGTTACACAGTATTTTTATCCAAACGAAACCTCAGCTTAAATTGTTTGTGTTTAATTACAAGATTTTGTTTCTACTTCTGCGGAACGCCTAAGGAGCTCTGCAGAATTCATTGTCTCCGTTAGTAGGAATATCAGAATAGTCAGATATCTACAAAGTAAACGAAAATAAACAATATAGTTCTTAACATTTAAGGTTCTTGTACACAGAACTAGTAAGTCCTAGAACGCTACTAAAACAGTAAATAGCACAGTCAGATGGTATGGTTAGAAAATAAAGCGTTGTCACAATTCCATTTACGACCAGTAGAGGGCTATTACAAATGATTGAAGCGATTTCATAAATTCACTGTAGCTCCATTCATCGACATATGGTCACGACACACTACAGATACGTAAAAAAACTCATAAAGTTTTGTTCGGCTGAAGCCGCACTTCAGGTTTCTGCCGCCAGAGCGCTCGAGAGCGCAGTGAGACAAAATGGCGAGAGGAGCCGAGAAAGCGTATGTCGTGCTTGAAATGCACTCACATCAGTCAGTCAGAACAGTGCAACGACACTTCAGGACGAAGTTAAACAAAGATCCACCAACTGCTAACTCCATTCGGCGATGGTTGCGCAGTTTAAAGCTTCTGGATGCCTCTGTGAGAGGCAATCAACGAGTCGGCCTACAGTGAGCGAAGAAACGGTTGAACGCGTGCGGGCAAGTTTCACGCGTAGCCCGCGGAAGTCGGCGAATAAAGCAAGCAGGGAGCTAAACGTACCACAGCCGACGGTTTGGAAAATCTTGCGGAAAAGGCTAAAGCAGAAGCCTTACCGTTTACAATTGCTACAAGCCCTGACACCCGATGACAAAGTAAAACGCTTTGAATTTTCGGCGCGGTTGCAACAGCTCATGGAAGAGGATGCGTCCAGTGCGAAACTTGTTTTCAGTGATGAAGCAACATTTTTTCTTAATGGTGAAGTGAACAGATACAATGTGCGAATCTGGGCGGTAGAGAATCCTCACGCATTCGTGCAGCAAATTCGCAATTCACCAAAAGTTAACGTGTTTTGTGCAATCTCACGGTTTAAAGTTTACGGCCCCTTTTTCTTCTGCGAAAAAAGCGTTACAGGACACGTGTATCTGGACATGCTGGAAAATTGGCTCATGCCGCAACTGGAGACCGACAGCGCCGACTTCATCTTTCAACAGGATGGTGCTCCACCGCACTTCCATCATGTTGTTCGGCATTTCTTAAACAGGAGATTGGAAAACCGATGGATCGGTCGTGGTGGAGATCATGATCAGCAATTCATGTCATGGCCTCCACGCTCTCCCGACTTAACCCTATGCGATTTCTTTCTGTGGGGTTATGTGAAAGATTCAGTGTTTAAACCTCCTCTACCAAGAAACGTGCCAGAACTGCGAGCTCGCATCAACGATGCTTTCGAACTCATTGATGGGGACATGCTGCGCCGAGTGTGGGAGGAACTTGATTATAGGCTTGATGTCTGCCGAATCACTAAAGGGGCACATATCGAACATTTGTGAATGCCTAAAAAAACTTTTTGAGTTTTTGTATGTGTGTGCAAAGCATTGTGAAAATATCTCAATAATAAAGTTATTGTAGAGCTGTGAAATCGCTTCAATCATTTGTAATAACCCTGCGTTCTGCAGCTGATAATTCACTATCACCTGGCCATCACGTGATGCTGCAGCTCTGAATACAAGCACAAACTGTGGCGTCATGTCGCATGAGGCTTTCAGCTGTTTTCTGAGCCTGATGCGAACATACATATTACAGACAGTTATTCACGGATCTAGCCGCCTCTATGGGTGGACGAATGTGTTTCAATACTTCGCAAGTTTTTAAAAAAAAATTTGAACTGCCGTACTGAGCCAGGTTTATGGGGACACACAGTTTTAAGCGGATTCCGTGGCAGGGAATAACTCTGAATTTCGTAAATTAACAAACATTCCTGAGGATGAGAGGCTTATAGGCCTGTAAAGATGTCATGGTTAAGTGGCCTACATGTGAATACTATCATCAACATATGCATTTGCTCGGTTGTCATTGCAGTTAGCGAACAATTAGGGCTTTCGGTAGTTATATTGTCGCTGTTTTGTGATACTGACCTGCTTAAAATTTAATACAAATTGTGTACGTACTGCTTTTGAAGTCTAGATCGCCCTTTTCCGGAGATGTTTAAACACAATTGGCTGCTGTGCAACTCCATATACGTACTGTTCTCTGTAAATACGTCAAATTTCCGCTTCGGACTCTGCCGTAGAGTGCCTATCAAACGCCTGTAAAACTTTTTGCATTAACTGCGAATCGTTTCCGATAATTCTTATGGGACAAATTACGATGTGCGTCATACATTTCCGATAATTTCCTTAACTTAACCTTACAAATAGAAATAATTTATTTCGAACCCGAATGGTGTTGGAATAGGGTATTCATACACGATCTTACTATATCTCGCTGACCTCTTTCCGGTCGGCCGAAGTGCCCGAGCGGTTCTAGGCGCTACAGTCTGGAACCGCGCGACCGTTACGGTCGCAGGTTCGAACCCTGCCTCGGGCATGGATGTGTGTGATGTCCGTAGGTTAGTTAGGTTTAAGTAGTTCTAAGTTCTAGGGGACTGATGACCTCAGAAGTTAAGTTCCATAGTGCTCAGAGCCATTTGACTTCTTTTCAACTTGTATTTACACAAGACGAAATCCTTTCTTCTGCAGTGTCATCTGCTTGTGACCTGATGACTGCAACTGAACTTGACTTGATGCGCGATAGTTTGCTAATCATAGCTTATCCGAGTTCATGGCAAAATAATCAGCGTTTAACGTTTACATAACGCACCTATCCGTGTTCAGTTTGTTCCAACATCATTACTATGCTAATTTAAAACCAGCTGCTCTAATCAATGATCCTAAAGGGTACAGGCTGTTTGCACAGTGTGGGAAGCATAATGTTATCATGACGTTTTATAAACGCCTGTTGCCATTGTTCAATCGGCAAAAACTAACATATCCATCCTAAATTCGCTACTATTTTAGCATCGCCACACACAGTCAGGTAAGTATTATTCTTTGGGTACCGCCCCCAGGTACGTTTTCAAGACAGCAGAAGAACGGAAAGAAAACCACAGACAGATGAAGGAGTATTGGAGGAAGCGCAATGCTAATACAGTAGCTTCAACGTGGTCCCTTGCTGGCTAGGAACGAAAGGAAGGGTGTAGACTGTAAGGCTAATGAAGATTGTAACCCTGGATAGAGAGAGCAGCGCGCAGACCACGTTGTGCGCTGTGCATGACTCGTCAGCAGTCGGATTAGACAGCGTCGAGTCGCGGTGATGAGTGTATGGCGAGGCAGTGCTCCGCACGCGAGTCAGGTGCCCACGCCGTGGCTGGTAGGCCACCCGCCGCTCGGGCCACGCCCGGGCTCCCTTCCCTGTGCCGCTGGCACCTCTACCTGCCAGGGGCCACAGCCGCGACTCGCGCCAAGCTTATTGTGTCGGCTGACCTCACTCCCGAGAGCGGCTGCGCTATATTAGCGTAATTAACGGGGCGCTTCTGGGAAAATGCGCAGATCCGCCACGCCTCTCGCATGTCTACACTGAAGTGACAAAAATGAAACTTCGCGCAACGGCTGCAAAGATGTAGCTCAATGGGGGAGGGGCTTGCATTTGTGAAACGATAAATTGCGAAGCTTGGACAAAACACACACACACACACACACACACACACACACACACACACACCAGGTACAAAAAAGAAACCACTGTAGCATTTTAAAAAAAGGCTGCAACCTCCCTCGGTGTCATTGCCTGAATGGTAGTCAGTGCGACACCATACCATGTTTCACACACTACCAATTCTAATTCCGTGAAATACTTCTGTGTGGAGTGAGGAAAGAGGGGCTTAATGGGCTGTAGTTTCTCGTCAGATCTAGATGCCAATGACTGGATAATGATCATGAAAGTAGATATGTAATTTCATTGCCACGCTTGTCAATTTTGATTTTTCTGGACGCATTCGAACATTCAATGAACAATATCAGTTAAAATGGTTTCACAAACCTTGAAAAACTATCGCTTCTTTCAATGGAACTATGTAACTCCTTCAGAACCACGATTTGACTGATCAAACTATTAAGTGCCACAAATTACAGTTGCAGGAAGAGAGTGCAGATCACACGTTTCCGTAGATCTTATTTTCTCGTGAGCACGCCCCATAGTAGGAAATTATCTATCAACAGTCGTGTCGACACTATTATATATTTACAGTGATCGTACAAACGTTTTGCATTCCTTTCAAGGCACCAGCAAATTTTCTGTACTCATCTTGCTTACAATGTGTTGGGCAGTATCTTAGTTCTGAATGTTTCATGAAGCTGCTTTTTGTTCGCATTATACTTCATTTGATAAGTAACAGTTCTCTTTAATACCCATCTAACTCTGTAATATTGTTTTCCTTTGACTATCATTTTCAGAAGATGAATATTTCCATTAAGTCTATATGCTGTCATAGAAACAGATAAAGTGCTTATAGAAATTGGTAGTACATTTGTCACAAATGTAAAATTAAATGAACACTAATAGTAGCTGCCTCGTTTGAAACTCGTTAAGGAATGAAATGAGAGTTGTGTAATAGTAGTTCTACAGCACAGAATACTTCTAGAGATGTTAAAGGACAAGGGCAATGCGGATTCCAGTAAAATACAGGTAAGTGATTATACAAGACCCTGGAGTAATATACTTATTATGTGATGTTGATATTTTATTCAAACCTTGTACGTTTATATAGAGGCGATAGCAACGATCCCCAGTCCACGTATAATATTTCAGACGAGGAACTAAAATATGTACAGTACAACTGGCGTTCGGCCCAAATTGACCGATTAAATTTGGTGCCAGAGTAAACATCAGGCTACGGTTTAGGATTGTCTATTACCGGAACCTTTCTTTGGCATGCACATTCGTTGGCTTCGACAACTAACAACCAAATGTGTGCTAGGACTGCCGACATGTACGTGCAAACAAACAAGAAATTAATGAAGTTACTTTTATTTTTACTACTTGATACTTAGAACTTCGTCACTACTCCTCATATAAGGATTTTATTACAGCACGAGTTTAACGATTTGGAAAGATAGCACGCTATAAAACATACGCTCTGCCAACTACGACAGTGGTCTAAAGAAACAAGTCATTTTATTGATTTGCATTGCCTTGTCTTCTCTTTGTGTCTGCGTGCATATGTGTGCGCGCGACCGTGTGTGTAGTGCGCGTGTTTACGGCGTAAGTGGTGCGGCCGACGGCCGGCGCCGTGGGCCGCTAAATAGTTGATCGCGTGACGAGCCCGGGGCATTAGCGGCCTGCTGCGGCTGTCGGTGCGTCCCACCGCCTCGCTTAGCGACGCAGCGCCTTCAATAAACCACCAGCCACTCCGCAGCGGAGGCCCGCCTCCTCAAGCGGCTATCAGCAGGTGTTGCGAAGTTCTCGTGTCCATTTCAAGTTTCCAGACCAGCACCGAGCGACATGGGGCACTGGCAAAACGGTGGACTCGCATTCGGAAGGAACGTAGTTTTTCCGAGATTTTCCTTAATCGTTTAAGGCAAATGCAAAGATTGATCAATTGAAAAGGGCACGGGCATTTTCCTCTCCTACCCTTCCCCAGTACAAGCTTGTGCTTAATGTATAATGACCCAATCGTCTACGCACATCCTTCCTTCCTTTTCTGAGCAATCGATAACACTGATGAACATACGATTTTCGGGTACAACTAATCATCACATCACCAACCGCAGAAATTAAAATCTCAGAGCTAACATGAAGAATTAGGTTAACATTCGCCAGTGCAGATACAGAAAGTGAGAGACCAGTTCTGTAGCGGCAGGGTTCACCTACGCGTTCTGTCATCCAGACTAGGTTTTTCCGTGTTTTGTAGAATTATTTAACCGAATTTCTCTAATGAACTCATTACTTACAGCGAACAACGGCAGTAGTCCTCCTTTTCCTTTGATTATTTACATACTTACCTGTCTTTCATATCTTTAGGCATATTCATCAGTTACTTACTTGTAATTCGGGAAGTCAGTGCAGATTTGTGTGACGATGTGGTTCTAGAATTGAAGTATTTTATATATATAGTAGGACTGTAACATATTGTAGTCACACTAGTTGTGATGTATTGAATGGTAACAAGAGACAAGCAGACACGGCAGAAGGCTACATACGAGAGAAACAATTCCCTGGAGCACATACGCTTCCGCGACATCTATCATCTGGTTTACCCAGCAGATATTCCTAATGCACTTCATCACCATGTCGCGAAATTCTGCGAAAGCTTGCTACACCGCATGGTGTTGTTTAAAGGAGCAACAGTCCATGATGCGTCGACTGAACGCGTTTGAAGAAGATGACGACGCGCAAATTCAATAGTTATGACTTTGTGACTTGGTAGTTTCGTCCGGTATTCTTTCATTAATTATTCAAAAACGGAGAATTTTCGAGTGATTGTGAGTAGTATGCTCACTTGTTTGAAAATGTATTTCTTACGCACCTTGCACTGTTTGCCTCTTCAATGAATATTACAGAATCAAATATCTGCAGAAATTAAACTGCACCTCGTAATTCACAACCATTACACGCTAAAAATTATTGGCTGCCATGAACCAGGTACTCCGTGTCTACACATAAATACGGTTTACTCTTTGAGATGTCTTCGTACCTACAACACAAATTATGGTTAATGCAGGAGAATCATGTAACACCCTTCTCAAAGCCAACTAATTGGACGGATTCAATGGATATGGGAGTTGCAAAACCGTGTGGTGCTTCAGTGTCCAGTTTAACACATATATAACTGCGACGAGTAGAATGCCACGGCTTACCGGGCCAACGTGCTCTTACACACATGAAAAATGTTATATTCAAGAGACAGCACAAATGTCCATCCTACAGTTTCACCTCGTTCATTTTCGGAACTAGAGAACTATGTTGCATCTACTCTCTATTTCTGAGACAGAAAAATCTTTCTCACTTAGTCTAAGTTTCGGGCGAAAAACCTTCCAATTAAGAGATAGCCGCGCGGTTACGCCACGCGGTCCCAGGCGCCTTGCCACGGTTCGCGCGACTCCCTCTGTCGGAGGTTCGAGTCCTCCCTCGGGCATGGGTGTGTGTGTGTGTGTGTGTGTTGTCCTTAGCGTAAGTTAGTTTAAGTAATCTTAAGTAATTTGTAAGCCTAGGGACCGATGACCTCAGCAGTTTGGTCCCACAGGAACTTATCACAAATTTCCAAAAAATTAGCAGAAGACTAGCAAAGGATGGTTGTTTTGCGGTACTTCAAATATGAGATACGAGGGCGTACTGAAAAGTAATACATACGAATTTTTAATGTGAAAACTCTTATAGCTTTTTAAATAAAACAAACTTTGTGAACATTATACATATTTATTCTTCATGTACACATATTTATTCCTCAACACCCTGGCGACGAACGCATTTCTCCCAACGAGAGATCACGTTGTTAACACCGTCAATATAGAAGGTTTGAGTTTATTAAACGAGACACAACATCACTTCTGCTAGCACCGCTTTATCACTATCAAAGTGAAGTCCTCGAAGATGTTCTGTAAGTTTTAAGAACAGTTGAAAATCGGATAGGGTCAATTCGGCACTGTATGGAGTATAATCTCTGACAGTGAACCCAAGGCGTTGGACTGTTGCAGATGTCGCGTGTGTCGTCTCGCATTGTCATGCTGAAGGAGAGGGTGTTCCTTGTGTAGACCACTCTTCGAAATTGTGCTTTCAGTATTCTGAGGGTCTCGCAGTACCTTGCCAGAGCTAATGGTGCTGCCTTTAGTCATTAACTCCAAATGCACCACACTCTGTACATCCCAGAATACTGTAAGCATGACCTTGCCTGCTGATTGCATGCTCTGGAACTTTTTTGACTTAGATGATCCTTTGCGGCGGAACTCCATTGGTGCTCTAATGTTTTCTGGGTCAAAGTGGTGAACCCAGCTTCATTACTGGTCACATTGTTATTAAGGAACCCATCGACCTCATGTTCAAAACGCAAAATAAAGTATTGACAGAAGTCGTCTCCTCTAGTTCATTAAGCAATGTGTACACAGTTTTCTGTTCCGCAGTTCTGCAATGATGGCCTGTATATGCTCTCGTGATATGTCATAGTTGCCTCAGATTTGTCTCTGTGTTATACGACGATTTCTGTAATGAATTTATCAAACTGATTCAGATGAGTCTCGTCCCATGCCGTACGCGTCCATTGTGAGCTCTGTCAAACACACTGTTACCACCGCCGTTTCCTTCACGAACAACCCAACGTCGCACATTACTGATCTCGATACAATCATCAGAGTAGACAGCTTTCACTCTTCCTCTGATTTCAATTGGAGGCACGTCTTCTGCTGTTACAAACTTGATTACAGCACGCCGTTTCTCTCATACCGACATAGTTACGTTACACACAGCCATGTTGCTCGCTAAAATTCGGACCCCGACAGCGCTAGAGCTTCGCAGCTTTCGGCAGCGAAGCGGGACTGTGGACCGATTAATATGTATGACATGTAATACCTCAAACGATATTGGGAACGAAATGAAAGTTCAGAGGATTACTTTTCAGCACGCCCTCGTACACAATCTGGAAAAAAAACTTTGTAGGAGTTACAATTCACTATTGATTCGAAAGTAACATAAATACTGCGATATATCCAGGAAAGGAAAGTATAGTGTACTAAATAAATATAATTAGAGACGCGAGCGTAACAGTCACTTGCTCTGTCAAAATGGCAATGTGTGGGGCCTGCAATGACTACCGTACCGGAATCTATTAAAAAAACCTAACGAAATTCTAGTCATACATAAACGTTGCAAGTGCCGTCATGCGGAAACCAACTCGCGCTTTCTTACATGACGTCCTGAATGCCATGGATTAAGGCAACCAGGTGAATGCCGTATTTCGTGACTTCCGGAGAGCATTTTATTCGATAACACAACAAGGTTTATGAACAATAATACTATCATGTGGGTTATCAAAAGTTTGGACTGAAGTGGGGATTCCTTGGTTCGAGAGTCGTCGACAGAACAAGAACTAAGTTCGGCGCTCCCAATGAAGTGAATTGAAGCCCTTGTTTCTCATGTTGTGTATTAATGACCTGGCAGACAATGTTAATAGTGACCTCAGCCTTTTTGTAAATTATGCCATTGTCTATAATTAAGTACTGTCTCAAACAACTGCAGAAATATACTGATAAACCTTAATAACATTTCAAAGGGATCCAAAACTTGATTTAAATGTGCAGAAATTTAAGAAATGCATGTAAGTAGTTTCATATGACTACAATTTCGATGAGACACACCTGGGACCACCCAGCTCATACATATGCTTGGGTGTAACAATTTGCATGGATATGTCACGCAATGATCACATAGGCGTAATCGTTGTTAAAACAGATGGTAGACTTCAGTTCGTTTGCAGGATACTGGAAAAACGTAGTCAGTCCACAAAGAAAAGTGTTTACAAATCAATTGTATATGCAGTCTTACAATATTGCTGAAATGCTTGGATTCCGTACCAAATAGGACTTATAGGGGTTATTCAACGAATGCAAAGAACGATAGTAAGAATGGTCACAAGCTTGTTTGACTCACGGGAAGTGTCACGGATATGCTGAAGAAATTGAACTGGCAGGTTCTTGAAGATAGACGTCAGTCATCCCGTCTAAATTAACTACGAAGTTTCATGAACGTAAGTGCCGAATCTATAAATGCATTTCATTGCCCTGTACAGCGCCCCTGTAAATGTGTTAGACTAGTTACAGGGATACAGAAGCATTTAATCACTCATCCTTCTCGTTATTCTGCGCATCATATTTGATTGTAACGGAAGAAGCCTTGATGTGCGGTACAACACAGAGTACCCTTCGGCGTCCAGTTAATAGTGTTTTCACACTATGTATATAGACGTAGATTAAGTATCAAAAATCTCGCAAAAGTCTTTCTCCTAACTGTCAAAATCTGTATAACTGTAAGTCCCTGTTTCAACCAACCAACATAAACAGAACTGCAAGACTCGCCTTCTGTCAATTACTGATTTCTCTCTGAGTCCTTTATTTAGTTCAAATGTCAAGTTATACTATTTATCGCTGTTCTGTTGCTAGTATCTGAAGCTATGATTTGACTTTTGCACTATTCATCAGCAATTTAGGACGTGATTCACTTCTGCCTTTGATCATTATCTCATATTCTGTCGCTCAAGCTGATATCGTGATCGCGGCACTGTCGAGCTGGTGCTGAGCGGGCCAGTGTTTGTTAGTGGATGTTTGTCCAGTGGCAATAGATGGTGCCTGTGCAACTGCTTTCGTTTGATTAGTATCACAGTGGAAAGAATCGAACTATGAAACATACTGTACGAACTTATAAAACTTCAATAAATACGGTGTGAAACTATTACCGTAGCGCCGGCCGGGGTGGCCGAGCGGTTCTAGGCGCTACAGTCTGGAACCGGGCGACCGCTACGGTCGCAGGTTCGAACCTGCCTCGGGCATGGATGTGTGCGATGTCCTTAGGTTAGTTAGGTTTAAGTAGTTCTAAGTTCTAGGGGACTGATGACCTCAGAAGTTAAGTCTCATAGTGCTCAAAGCCATTATTTATTACCGTAGCACGTAAATATAGAGAATTTCTGCGATATCTCCAATGAAACTGTAGTTCACAAATGAGTCCTTCCTTCACCGTTTAAGATACCATGCGTTGCATGAAGATCTTGTATGTTCTGTAACTGTCATTTTATGGTACAACTCAACAGAGAAGACTGTGGTCAGACGCAGCATTAGTGATGAAGTATTTTCGTTAATGGTAGATCATCATCATTACAACTGATGACTTCTACTTAGGGTTTAGCGCCGGGGTGAACACAAGAACAACTCAACGTTCACGCTTATCGATAGCGGAGGATATGTGAGTCGATTCTACTGATTTTTGTATTTGGATCCATGATATCCACAACCATTCTGCATTAAGAGTTCCTTTGGAATACTGCAACTTGTGCCACCCGACAGACTCTACTTGTTACTGTCATTACACACGCTTTATCTTGACACAGTTGCATAATAATTAGGGACTCTTCAGGGAATGGAAAAAATATTAACATATATTTTTAAACTATTGCATTATTTTTCCCTTTAGTTGTTACGAAAGAGTGGCTTGTAATTGGTTTTCAAATATAGCCAAAAAAGCGCTACAGTATCCCAACTCAGCGACTTCAGAAGCTGTCGACGATGTTTCATCCTCATGCTCATCAAATCAATGTTGTACATTTACAAAAGTGCAAGTTAGACATTATCATCTAAGAAAGCGTAAGTCAGCTGTAAATAATGCCCCAATCATTGCGTGATCATTTTCACCTCAAATGATTCACAGAACACTCCCTCGCCATCTCCGTCAAGAGTGACCACATGACTCATTGAAAACCAAAATATTACCAAACCATTACAAACGCCTCAATATGCATCACAATTAGAAGAATCCAGTTTCTATTGTACTTCTCCCTGATATTCTCCATATGTAACAACGCCAGACAACATGGATGAACGTACAACATGGCCCTTCGGAAGTTATGACATGGTACCATTATTAGGCAGTTCAGGTTTCGTGCTCCTTGCACAGTGAAGCCTATTTTTTTCAACTCTGTTGCCATACAAGACTTTTGGAAACAGAAAGTTGTATTTATTTAATTCCTGAGGCACAGTTTTCATTCACACTGTTTCCTTTTAAGAGGTTATTTCCTGGGACTTGACTTCGTTCCTATAGATAATTGCCCTGTTGAGTTCTTACGTGTCTCTGATTACAATAAAGTTTTCGTCTGGTACATAATACGGTAGATCAAGTTTTTTTGGCGTCATGATACATGATATAGTGGCTCTAGATAATACCCGAAGAAATTAGTGACTACACAATTAACACTCGTGCGAGATGGCTATAGATCAATACATCACTACAATATAAGCGAAAATCAAGCAACGGGGGTTCGTTTCAGATATGCAAAGAAAAAGTATCACATATTAAGTGTTTGTATACAGTTGTTCAAATTGTGTTATCCGACGCCGTAACTTATGCATAGCATTCGGAATAGTGGACTCTGCTTCGTAATACGATTTGAAACGTGTGTGTTATAAAGACTAAGTTTCTCTCCGCCATGACACGCAAAATGACGACACTATCCCACAATATAATCTACGTTCTCGGGCGGTAACATCTGATTGCTTACATCTGCAGAATACAATATTCTTGGAATTTCATTATAGACGATCAACGCTAATTTATGTTTATGTTTATGTATACTTTTGAAGACAATTATCGTCCTACTAGTCTTCTCATAGGAGTAAGTCTACTAACACAACACATAATATGCAGCCCTCAAAGGTTGCAGTTAAACGTAAAGCAACCACAAATACTGACCAAGCTCTTCGACATAGCAGAGAAAGAAAACAAACATTTTGTTCCTTGTAATAATGTCTCAGCAGAATATCACCATCCCTATTCCGCTAGTAAGGCTGTCATCAGTATAGCACATATCTTCAATACGCCACCTGTAGTTACAGACAGCTCACTAGTGGTAAGCATCAGATGGTTCAAATGGCTCTGAGCGCTATGGGATTTAACATCTGAGGTCATCAGTCCCCTAGAACTTAGAACTACTTAAACCTAACTAACCTAAGGATATCACACACATCCATGCCCGAGGCAGGATTCGAACCTGCGACCGTAACGGTTGTGCGGTTCCAGACTGTAGCGCCTAGAACCACTCGGCCACCCGACCGGACGGTAAGCATCAGAGTTTCATACATTCTTTTGATAATGTTTACTAGATAGGCTCGTGTAATATGTAACATTGCTATGTAGACGGTCATCACAGACATTTCCAAAGTAAAGTCTTCGGTACTGTTACAGTAATCAATAGTGCTGAAATCCACGACATTTTCAATTACTCTCACCACAAAGTCGTCACTCAGACTTGTTCTCTGTATGGAAATGCGTTTCGCACTGAAAGCTGTTCAGGCAAGGCTCCCGTGGAAACAAATTATAACATCTAAAGTTCCTTTATCTGTAATGTAGAGAAATACCAAGAATCGCGGCCATTACTGCGATATTTTTGACTCATTTCATTAAAAATGGCAATAGATCAAATTTCTATGATCGTATCATCCAACTTTTTGGCAATAAGTCTCATTCTGGCATTCCAGCTGCCATGAGTTATATTGTTTTGGCACCTTAAAAGCACTAAAAACTGTAGGTAATGAATCGTAATTTCTGTGGATTACAGATGCGTCACGAGCTCATTTCATCACGATAATGCATCGATTGTGGCATGTTTGGCCGTTGCGTTCATACCAAAAGCTCAATTTTAGATGATGTCTTCAATGTAAGTGTTGTTGTTGCGGTCTTCAGTCCTGAGACTGGTTTGATGCAGATCTCCATGCTACGCTATCCTGTGCAAGCTTCTTCATCTCCCAGTACCTACTGCAGCCTACATCCTTCTGAATCTGCTTAGTGTATTCATCTCTTGGTCTCCCTCTACGATTTTTACCCTCCACACTGCCCTCCAATACTAAATTGGTGATCCCTTGATGACTCAGAACATGTCCTACCAAACGATCCCTTCTTCTAGCCAAGTTGTGCCACAAACTCCTCTTCTCCCCAATCCTATTCAGTACCTCCTCATTACTTTGTGATCTACCATCTAATCTTCAGCATTCTTCTGTAGCACCACATTTCGAAAGCTTCTATTCTCTTCTTGTCCAAACTATTTATCGTCCATGTTTCACTTCCATACATGGCTACACTCCATACAAATACTTTCAGACACGACTTCCTGACACTTAAATCTATACTCGATGTTAGCAAATTTCTCTTCTTCAGAAACGCTTTCCTTGCCATTGCCAGTCTACATTTTATATCCTCTCTACTTCGACCATCATCAGTTATTTTACTCCCCAAATAGCAAAACTCGTTTATTACTTTAAGTGTCATTTCCTAATCTAATTCCCTCACCATCACCCGACTTAATTCGACTACATTTCATTATCCTCGTTTTGCTTTTGTTGATGTTCATCTTATATCTTCCTTTCAAGACACTATCCATTCCGTTCAACTGCTCTTCTAAGTCCTTTGCTGTCTCTGACAGAATTACAATGTCATCGGCGAACCTCAAAGTTTTTATTTCTTCTCCATAGATTTTAATACCTACTCCGAATTTTTCTTTTGTTTCCTTCACTGCTTGATCAATATACAGATTGAATATCATTGGGGAGAGGCTACAACCCTGTCTCACTCCCTTCCCAACTAATGCTTCCCTTTCATGTCCCTCGACTCTTATAACTGCCATCTGGTTTCTGTACAAATTGTAAATAGCCTTTCGCTCCCTGTGTTTTACCCCTGACACCTTCAGAATTTGAAAGAGAGTATTCCAGTCAACATTGTCAAAAGCTCTTTCTAAGTCTACAAATGCTAGAAACGTAGGTTTGCCTTTTCTTAATCTAGCTTCTAAGATTAGTCGTAGGGTCAGTATTGCCTCACGTGTTCCAATATTTCTACGGAATCCAAACTGATCTTCCCCGAGCACGGCTTCTACCAGTTTTTCCATTCGTCTGTTAAGAATTCGTGTTAGTATTTGCATCCGTGATTTATTAAACTGATTGTTCGGTATTTTTCACATCTGTCAGCACCTGCTTTCTTTGGGATTGGAATTATTATATTCTTCTTTAAGTCTGAGGGTATTTCGCCTGTCTCATACATCATGCTCACCAGATGGTAGAGTTTTGTCAGGACTGGCTCTCCCAAGGCTGTCAGTAGTTCTAATGGAATGTTGTCTACTCCCGGGGCCTTGTTTCGACTCAGTTCTTTCAGTGCTCTGTCAAACTCTTCACGCAGTATCGTACCTCCCATTTCATCTTCATCTACATCCATTTCCATAAGTACATCGCCCGTGTATAGACCCTCTGTATACTCCTTCCACCTTTCTGCTTTCCCTTCTTTGCTTAGAACTGGGTTTCCATCTGAGCTCTTGATATTCATACAAGTGGTTCTCTTCTCTCCAAAGGTCTCTTTAATCTTCCTGTAGGCAGTATCTATCTTACCCCTCGTGAGATAAGCCTCTACATTCTTACATTTGTCCTCTAGCCATCCCTGCTTAGCCATTTTGCACTTCCTGTCGATCTCATTTTTGAGACGTTTGTATTCCTTTTTGCCTGCTTCATTTACTGCATTTTTATATTTTCTCCTTTCGTCAATTAAATTCAATATTTCTTCTGTTACCCAAGGATTTCTATTAGCCCTCGTCTTTTTACCTATTTGATCCTCTGCTGTCTTCACTACTTCATCCCTCAAAGCTACCCATTCTTCTTGTACTGTATTTCTTTCCCCCATTCTTGTCAATTGTTCCCTTATGCTCTCCCTGGAACTCTGTACAACCCATGGTTTAGTCTGTTTATCCAGGTCCCACCTCCTTAAACTCCCACCTTTTTGCAGTTTCTTCAGTTTTAATCTACAGTTCATAACCAATAGATTGTGGTCAGAGTCCACATCTGCCCCTTGAAATGTCTTACAATTTGAAACCTGGTTCCTAAATCTCTGTCTTACCATTATACAATCTATCTGAAACCTGTCAGTATCTCCAGGCAACCGAGCGAGGTGGCGCAGTGGTAGCACACTGGACTCGCATTCGGGAGGACGACGGTTCAATCCTGCGTCCGGCCATCCTGATTTAGGTTTTCCGTGATTTCCCTAAATCGGTCCAGGCAAATGCTGGGAAGGTTCCTTTGAAAGGGCACGGCCGACTTCCTTCCCCATCCTTCCCTTATCCAATGAGACCGATGACCTCGCTGTTTGGTCTCTTCCCCCAAACAACCCAACCCCCCAAAATACAGACATAGGCATATCTCCAGGCTTCTTCCATGCATACAACCTTCTTTTATGATTCTTGAACCAAGTGTTAGCTATGATTAAGTTGTGCTCTGTGCAAAATTCCACCAGGCGGCTTCCTCTTACATTTCTTACCCCCAATCCATATTCACCTACTACAGTTCCCTCTCTTCCTTTTCCTACTTTCGAATTCCAGTCACCGATGACTATTAAATTTTCGTCTCCCTTCACTATCTGAATAATTTCTTTTATCTTATCATACATTTCTTCAATTTCTTCGTCATCTGCAGAGCTAGTTGGCATATAGACTTGTACCACTGTCGTAGGCGTGGGCTTCGTGTCTATCTTGGCCACAACAATGCGTTCGCTGTGCTGTTTGTAGTAGCTTACCCGCATTCCTATTGTTTTATTCATTATTAAACCTACTCCTGCATTAACCCTATTCGATTTTGTATTTACAACCCTGTATTCACTTGACCAAAAGTCTTGTTCCTCCTGCCACCGAACTTCACTAATTCCCACTATATCCAACTTTAACCTATCCATTTCCCTTTTTAAATTTTCTAACCTACCTGCCCGATTAAGGGATCTGACATTCCACGCCCTGATCCATAGAACGCCAGTTTTCTTTCTCCTGATAACGACGTCCTCCTGAGTAGTCCCCGCCTGGAGATCCGAATGGGGGACTATTTTACCTCCGGAATATTTTACTCAAGTGGACGCCATCATCATTTATCCAAACAGTAAAGCTGCATGCCCTCGGGAAAAATTACGGCCGTAGTTTCCCCTTGCTTTCAGCCATTCGCAGTAGCAGCACAGTAAGGCCGTTTTGGTTAGTATTACAAGGCCAGATCAGTCAATCATCCAGACTGTTGCCCTTGCAACTACTGAAAAGGCTGCTGCCCCTCTTCAGGAACCATACGTTTGTCTGGCCTCTCAACAGATACCCCTCCGTTGTGGTTGCACCTATGGTACGGCTATCTGTATCGCTGAGGCACGCAAGCCTCCCCACCAACGGCAAGGTCTATGGTTCATGGGGGCAGGAATGTAGGTGTAAAACAGCTGAATAAAGAATGTCACAAATAATAAGCTAGAAGAAACTCTTCTTCCTGCCACAGATATTGCGTTTACGCCAAAGAAATTTTGTTTTTGCTGATTCGAGGCATTTTGCATAATAGTGAAAGTCAGGCTCCTACCTGAGCAGCCAGCCTCGGTGGCCGAGCGGTTCTAGGGGTTTTAGTCCTGAACCGCGCGACTGCTACGGTCGCAGGTTCGAATCCTGCCTCAGGCATGGATGTGTGTGATGTCGTTAGGTTAGTCAGGTTTAAGTGGTTCTAAATTCTAGGGGACTGATGACCTCAGATGTTAATTCCCATAGTGCTGAGAGTCACTTGAACCTACCTGAGCTCCGGGACAGATTGAATATATGACTTTTAAAAATAGCGAAGTTGCATGTATTTCGTTTAAATGGATAAACTATTGTATTGCCATCCACAAATAATAAGTTTCGCAGGACAATTAAATACTCAATTGTAATTCAAAGACTGCCTATTCGTTCCATCCCTTTTACGAAAAAATTTTGGTAATGAGTAGTCAACAGCTTGAATTCTACAGACTAATCAAGAAATTCTGTCTTCACATGAACCCTGAATGAGGTATTAACTCTCTCTGCACAACACATTATTAAACAGTATTGTCAATAAGAAAAAAATGATTTCTGGTGAAAGCACAGTTTCACTGACACAGACTGGTGTTGTAGATGTTTCTTTTATGGCTGCAACCAGTCACATGTGACTGGCAGCCAGCATGATTAAATGTCTCACAGCATTACAGACAGACGAACATTAAAACTCAACACCACTGAAGAGCTAACGTACAACGGTGAGTCCTACCCACAAATCGCACTAAAATTTAAACATCATATTGCCTTTGTCAAATGTTACTGGTTGTAACTTAGCTATGTCCAAAATGTTGTGCTGGCCCGATTGGTAAAAAGCAATATCATGAAACTGATGAAAACTTAGATTCGGAATCTGCACTTATTTCCCTAAGGCCTGTTTTGAATAAGACTACAGCCATACAAATGGCACATTTGTACTCAGTGAGGACTTCAACACAGTTATAACACCTAATAACACATCATAAAAAGTCAGTGTGGTCATCTGTTTAGATTGCTCAAGTAAGCCTGCGAATTCATGATGTGGAAGTTATGTTATGCAAAAGAAGTGTGTGGGTAGAATGCCAAATTACCTGTATTATAATTCAGTTGCATGTAAACATATGCGGTGTGTTCCAATCTATTTTGATCCACTTCCAACATTACTAACAAAAATAATCTAAATCATTAAAAATACTAATGCATTGTTACCACATTCAGTGACACATATTGTTCATCGTGAGAAATGCTTGGCATATAATCACTAAAGAGTAACGTCTTGGCACATAAGTAAACCACACACAAAGATTCTTAAAATGTTGCTCTATAATGGACTGTGAGTATTTCCAAAACGAAATATGTGATGATAATAAAGATGTCACCTAACATTATTACCTTAATATTATTCACCTCCAGTATTAAGAATACAAAGTTATAGACATGATGTATGAGGAACAGACATTACAAAAGGTAATAATTTGCTACTGTAACATCATGACAGTACAGCACAATCACATTCTGTCATCCGTATTACTTTATTCGACTTACAACATCAAACTCTCAACAGATTTACAAGTAACTCTAATAATTGTTTGTCTGTCTTGTCTGTGTAAAATACCAAAAAGTAATGACTGTACGGGGTGGAACAATAGAAACAACAGTAAGCGAATTTTTCTTTTCGTAATGCGATATCAGCGAAAACGACAATTTATGTAAACACGTCTACGTAAGAAGCCGACAACGAGAAGCCACAACAATGCTGGACAAATGACTGTGCTGACTACTGAAAACCAGTGATACCAGCTACAAAAGAAAACACAGGAAGTTTCCATTTATAATGACAAGGAGGAAATAGATTACCAGTAATTTACGGGGAGATTCAAAAAGGATCAACAGATATCAATTGTTTATTACAGATAACCAGTGCCAGACAGAGACATATTGAGCATTTCACTGGATAGAAGAAGGTTCAAAATTTTATGTTTGCGCAGACGCTATTCCATACACTCCGCATGAGCACCATGCGTTGCTCGAGAAACATCTAAACAGTAGTCCATTTCATTCCACACCCGAATTAACAGGTCCTTGTTTATTGAATCGACACCTTCAACAATTTGAATTCTCAGCTTTTGAAGAGTAGCTGCCATGGGTGGGACAAAGAATCTGTCTTTTGTGTAACTCCACATAAAAAAAACGCAGGGTGTAAGATCTGGTGACCTAAGAGACAAAAAGCAACAAACCAGATCTTGTTGTGCACTTTTTCCACTGTGGTTGTTTTGATGGCGCCCAAATCAAGGTGAAAGTGAGACGAAGCGCCGTCATGCATAAAAGTGAAATCTTTAGAATCTTCGCGAAGTTATGGAAAAAACAATTTTTCAACGTGTCCAACTATGATATTCCAGTCACAGTTTCTTCCGCAAAAAAGAAAGATCCATGAACTTTGTGAAGGGAAGCGGTACGAAATACTCAGTTTATGTGAGTCTCTTATATGTTCGACGACTACAGCAGGTCTTTGTAACCACAAAATTCTTACATTATGGCGGTTTACTTTATCCTATAGATGAAATATCAATAAGTCCGAAAAGATGAGTCGTTTTCCATATCCTGGAGAACTGAAATGAAAAATTTGTACCTTCTGTTACAGTCGTCGGGACGCAGTTACTGCAGTAACTGAGGGCGTAGTTTCAGAACATGCCACACAGTTGTTTGAGGACGTTGTAGTTCCTGGCCCGCCCATCTTGTGGACATTCGAAGATTCCGTATGAACGCATCTCGGATACGCTCGAAGTTTCTATCAGGCGTGCGTGGCCGACCGATGCTCTTCCCTTTGAATATGCAACCAACTTCCAAGTATTTTGTATGGCACTCACAAATATGATTATGCAGAGGCACCTCCTTGCAGAACCGACAGCGAAATGCGCTTTACAGTTGAAAAGTGAATTGACCTCGTCCGAATTCCAACACACAAAATGATTTCTCTCGTTGTGTAGTGGCCATGTTGCTACGAACAAACAATAGCAAACATAGTTTGAACCTTCCTCTATCCAGTAACATGTGCGATGTGTTTTTCCGTCTTTTATAGTTCGTCTGTAATAATCACACGGTGTACAGAGAGCGACAGTCTTGACGATACCTTTGTCTACGACGAACGTTCACTGGACAACGTACTGGGTTCTATTTCTGAAACCCTTGCAGCTTTATTTTTTCGTGGTGATAATTAACTTCGTACCACCACTCGTAAGAGACGAAGTCGCTGGGAAAACCAGCGTCATGGGATGCTATAAGAAGGTACTGAAAGCCGAGCTGTGAGGATGTTGTTTGAGGGAGCTTGGCGGGCTGGTATAACGCCGCAGTGGCAGGCGCATGCGCGGGCGGCCGCCGGCTGGCAGGCAGCGAGGCTCGGCCGGCCCGCGGCTACAGACGAGGCGCCGGTGCGCGGGGTCGCAGGCCGCGACGTGCTCGCTGCCCTTCCGTGGGAACCCCCTCAAAGTGGCAAGTGAGTGAGGCGCGGACAGGGCTCGCACTGTGTGTTCACCACCACATGACGGCGCTCGCAACATGCTCTGCTGGCCGACGCTACTTATAGTGGAACTGCTCCAGAACATTCCTGTGCTCATCGAGTTCTGCGTGTAAGTTCGCATTTCACAACACTGCACCAGCGCTAAAATAGACACTCTTTACTATAGATTTTCGCAGCACCAAATCATTTTCTTATGCCTACCACTTTCACAGTTTAGGTTACCTGTCGTTATGCTCATGTCAACTAATAAGAATAGTTTTGTAGTATTTTAAACATTCTCTCTATCTTCTGTGCCTCTTCTCTGGTACGTGTACAAGGGCGCCCAAGTATGCGTGTGTCTTGAGAAAACGCGCGGTCGCTTGTGTGTGTGTGTGTGTGTGTGTGTGTGTGTGTGTGTGTGTGTGTGTGAGAGAGAGAGAGAGAGAGAGAGACATTGATTTTCATAATGTTAGGTTCCGGCCAACTTTCCGGGAATTATTTTACTTATACTCCCTCCACAGTTCGTTCCTCAACAACACAATGGAGTGCGTCTTGTATCAGTGGTGGACGTTAATCACTTTTATCTATCACTTTTTTATATCCATAGTTCAAAGTCATGCAAAGAATGTATAAACATGACGAAACGTTGTCTTCGTTTACTATTACTATTTCTATTAGTCATGCTTCAGATTCCGAATGAAGGAAATTTTATCCAGTGCTTGTTAGAAACAGTACACCATTGCTGCCTGACATTCTCGCATTCGTTTCTGTGTATATTAACGATACATACCTATTTATACCACTATTAAAAAGCTTATTTGAAGCTCTATTTACGGCAAAAATCAAATTTGTTTCGCGATTCAAACGTAATTTGTATAGCTAACTTGCAAGTACTCCATTTGTGACATCCAGAGTAATCACTTGTATCTGTAGTCAGTGCTATGTGCAAAGTGATGAAAAAGTCGAAAATCAACAACCGTACATTGATATAACTGTCCAACTAAAATTTTCGAAAACCAACAACCATATATTAATATAACTGTCCAACTAAAATTTAGCAAAATTCAATCCTTGAACCAATAAGAACATTACACTCAGGTAATGCAATAAGAACATGACAACCAGACCTGACACTAGAGTAATTAAAAATAAAATACTATTGTTTAATGCAGAAGCGTATTTGTTATAGTTCAAAGCTAAAACGGTTACGAAATTTAGAGTATTAATTTTATGATTTATTTAATACACTCAGAAAAATAAATATTCTTTAAGACGGCCAAGCTTAATTATTTACTTAGTTTCTTTAAATGAGTGCATAGGTTAATACACTGTTAAACGTATGGTCGGGAACACTGAACACTGAGGCATCTGCTTCTGTACAATTAGTGGCAAGAGCTCCAATGTGTTCTTGCTTATTCTGCTGATGTATTGTGGTGTAGTAATGAACAACTTAGTGGTTTAAACCGCTTTTTCATGAGTACAGGCTCCATAGTTGTAAGACTTTAAGTGGAGAATATGAGTTGAAAGAAGTCAGTCGTTCCAAAACAAAATATTAAATAACGCTTCATGTATGCTATTTCAGTCTAATACTTGTTTGTTTCAATGTTGAGTAGTATCTAAAAGACGCAGTTGCTGTTCTTCCGAGGACATAAAAGCTACAATACACAATTTCGAGGTAAAATTAAACAAAATATTAAGAGAACCAAATCCACATAGGACACATAATGGGTTCTTAGACATATCTACTCCCACACCTGCCTGTACATCATCCTTTAACCAGCAGAGAGACTCAATCTTTGACAATGCTTTTTCATGTATTTTGTGACTTCAGCATTAAATTTCAAGATGACCTATTAGTTTTAAATTAAAAACACACCTGCTGTTTTCCCATATGAAACAATCAAATAGTTCAGTTCCTTTGTAACATCTTTATCATTAGGATGAGTTGTATGTCGATCCTACCTTTTAGTTTACCGTATTACTTGCGAAATCATTTATTTCTGACACTCTTTACTACAATGTTATCTCCTGTACTTCAGTAATTTGGTTTGACATTAATTAAATATCTCTGTACTCGTGAAGCATAGTTAGAAAAATATAGAGTGTCCAAATACCGACCGTCACACTCAATCTGCACCTCGCTTCTCGAGTCACCTGCTTCGGTGCCTACGGATGTCAAGATCCCGGGTATGGAAGGCGTCATTTAAACACTGTCCTTGTGAATGTCTTGATATAAGACAGATGAAATATTTAAGGAGTACATGGGGAGTGAGTGCTATACAAATGTCAACATTAGTCATGCTCTCTCTTTAATAGGAAACTTACAACTGACTTTTAAAGAGTCTGGATCGGTACACATGAAACTTGTTGGTAAGAAACACAGCAATGCATTTTTTAATATTTTCCGTCGGAGTACACAAATTATAATTTGCCACGAAACTATTACAATCGATAGTTATGGATTACAAATCTTAATGACATACATACAGTATTTCGATAACGCTTTACGAATCAAGGTAGAAAAGTCATATCACACATGTCAACTAGGAGAGTCTAAGTCCAAAGAACGCGTCGGACGTTGACTAATTTCTACTTTTTAGAATGATTCATACTGAACAATAAACGTCCTGTTACCTTTTCATAGATAATATTTGTTGATAGTTTTGGACATATACATTATGAAATTTCAGAACTCGTATAGCTCTGATAGGGGCCCCGAATTTAAAGTTGACAGAGAGGCACTCTGACAATGTATTTTATACAGAGGAGTATTTTTTACATTTCATTAAAACCAACAGCATTGTAGCGGAAAGAAAATATAGGGCCAAATAAGAAGGTTTATCAGTGCTCTTCACTGCACTGGATTATAAAACGTAGAGAAAAATGAAATCAATTGGGAGGCTGGCATGCCCTGGTACGGCAACCCAACAAATCTGTAAATATTTTAGCTTGTAACTATAACAGGTAACGTGTACCATGCTCAAAATTGTTACAGCGATACCAATGTGCTGAAAATGATACCACCACCAGCCCTAATTTTGAGGAAAAAAGTTATCGCGTGGAAATCTCAGAACTCTTACTTCCGAACCTAGCGTTGTATGGGAATTGCATATCGCCAATGTTTGAGCGAATGAAGTTCTGAGTCAGAGTGACGCGCTGTCATTACTACCTCATTCACAGATGCTCCGTAAAACCGACATTCACAATCGTAGATAACACACATACAGTTCCTCATTCTACTGCATGCCGCCCTCTGAAAAGCAAATGTTTAAACGTGGTTCACAAAAAAGTTGCTAGAAATTAGCTATACCTTCTTCTTAACATTACATGAAAACAGCAATTGGCGATTTTGTGCTTCAATAGATAAAGAAAGCTGAAGTGTTTTACAAACAAAATGAGAAAAATCAGAGGTTATGTAGCTACCGCAAATGGGTTACAAAAAATAGTTTGTATTACATTTCAACCACGTGGTTTCGAGCTCTTTTTCAATAATATTATCAAAATCAAATTTATGGCACACAGAATTTTGAATATCGTTGTTTTCTCTTAAATGACGCATCGTTACTAAATGCAATTACACAGCGCAGTCACAGGCGTCTGCAAGTCATTGTCTGGGAAACGTTTCATATTTTGGCCTGAAGGCCATACAGCCATCTCTCACTGTTTTAGCAATTTTCTAGGATGTTGCACGGTAAGATAACATTAATTTAAAAATTTCATAAGTAGTTTTAAAATTAATACATTATTTTGATGAAGGACAGCAGTTATATTAGTTGATAATGGCACAGGTATCAACTCATTCATTAATTAAATGTTGTATGAAATCAGTTTGCTGCTTTGCAAATAGTTCGCATTCGAAAAGAAATGTTATCGATACCTTCTACTGTTACTCCGTCATAACAGCAAAAAGGATTATCTCGACCGGTTGTACGGTGGAAATGGCTGGGGAATGATCTACGATTAAATATCTCGCGAACTATGTAGCTTTCAAACATTTTATTCGCTTTAATTGTATGGAAAAGGGCTTTGTGAAAATTTTTGGGTAATTTGTCCATAACATTTCCCTGTACTGGTTTGGATGTTTGATATTAATCTTCAGCTGTCGCCTTGTTCTTCCATATAACGTAGTCTTCATGCCTGATGGTGATAATAAAATGTTCCTAAATAAGCTGTTTCGAGCAGCGGACTTAGCTTATTTAGCGACTATTTCATTATATTTAATGTTAGCGTGTCTTTTGATCCAAATATATTTTACCTTCATCCCGAGATTTTCGTTTTCCTTTGTGGCTTTCACATTTTCCATCACCAGTGCATTAGTTTTCTTGAGAAGATTTGGTGTCAGCATGTCTTGGAGTAAGCTTCTACAGCCCGTCAAAATTAGAGGGAGCAGTTGCCCCCTCCGGAAATTTACGGTGCAGACTTTTAATCCGTTACAGAAGTACCACGGATTTCTACAAGTAATTGTGTGCGATGCTGCTCAACTGCAAATTTGGCCTTGTAGGATGTGACAATAAATACTGTGCTTTAGCAGTCATTATGACGTTTGCTGCCTTCAGGTTAACAGAGGAAATTGTACCAATTCTTTGATTCCCCTGCAGTTGCGGTACTAGCCTGCAGTCAAAGTCGAAGCGAACACTCGCAGAACAATGCCGAAATAGTCTCCAACATTTTCTCCGCCGCTTTCTCGCACAGCCCTTACCGAATTGTAGGAATGAACCAGTCCAACACCCTGGCGCACAGAGAATGTGGCAAATTCCCAAGACACGCCTCTCCTCCCTCACCAGCACAACAACAAACAAAGTATAACAGATGGAATTTAAGTTATGTAAGCAACTTCTTAAAATTTATTTTTCCACTCTGAAGAGCATGAATAAACGATATTCATTTCTGTTTACTTTTGTTGACACACAGAAAATTTTTCTGTCTCTCTCTTTTACTATTTCCAATTTTCGATCCTCAATGTCTGTCAAAAATTATTCGTATACAAATAGAAACGTATTTTATGAATATTTTCCAGTTTTATATCCTAATTCGTTATATACTCTTGATGTAATTACAGATAATTAAGTCAAGAAAGATGACACCCGTGGTTAAACTAATAATATAAGATGCACTTTGCATACACTAATAAAATACACTTACCTCTTGTATATGAAAGTATGCTGCTACTAAAAATCAACTTTAGAACAGCTTGTTACGCGTAGTGATGAAAAATGCTTTAGAGGACAAATGAGAAACCTATTGTACGATCAGTGTTGCAGATCAGGCTTCCAAACTCCTAATTACATGGATCAACCGGAATACAATGACCAAAATGATGATCACTTTACAAGCAAGCAGAACAGATACATTCGTTGTGGAATAGAATCCAATAGTCTATGCTACCTTGAAGTACCTATTACAAAATAAAGACAACATTAAAAAGATACGCTCTAACGTTTGAGATCCTGTAAGCCACACCTCATGGCAGAGTTGCTAAAAATATTAATACATTCCCAGTTAGGCTATAGATTCCTATTGGCACGCTTTACAGATCAGGTAAGCCCCGGCGTCAGTTTCATGGGCGTCTAAAAGCAGTTGTAATTCACCACTTTTGTAAAGTACTGACGTTAGTAGAACCCGAACATTAGATGATTCTCGATGTTTCCGGCATACTTCTGCAGACAACCTAAATTTCTTCTTTGTCAATATTGCTTGAATAACTAGCTCTTCCTATTCTCTACTAAAAGAATAATCGACAGAATAATTTCTCCGCACTCCATCACCTACGAGATCCACATGTGCTTATTCCAGCACAAATGAGTACAGAATACAGACCGTACATTTGGTAAGGAGTGGGCCTAACCGCATTCACAACTGTCTTCAATTACAAAGGGGGGTGGGAGCAAATGGCTAATAAACAAAGTGTTACGCTAGATGTCAGTGGGAAGAAACTATAGTGTTTGCAGTGGAATCTCTTTTAAGATTGTCTTGGGTTTATCAAGTGGAAACGTGTTTATCTTCTTCATTTTTTTTTTCTTATTACTGTACCTGACAGTACAATATCAGTTTTGCTTCCTATTATGTCCAGTATTGCCAATAAAGCAATATGCAACGTTTGTTTTGATCACTGTATATCAGTTTGCCTTGAAAGAGAATGTGGGAAATAAGAGAATCGGATCTAACCGTGAGGTAAGATATAAAAACAGCGATAACAAAACATTTATACCTCCATGGTATTTATGTGCTGTACCTGAAGAAAGTCATCAAAAATAAAAAGTTGAATAATATGGTCGGAAACCTGGTTACGGTGACAACGAAGTGTAATTGACAATATCTGTAAAACGTTTTATACTTGTAATAGCTCCAAAACCAAAACAAATAATAAAGAACTGGGGTCACAATTAAATCTGAGTAAAGTAATCAAATACCATGATGAAAATATCTTCTGATCTCCTGAAATTTAAGTACGACAGGTTAGATTTCTCGTCATTCTGCATACTGTTTCAATTTTAGTTGACCTCTGGAGTGAATACTGTAACTGTCAACGTTACCTACCAGTCTACTATAGTGTGTTCTGAATAACACTCACAATACTGGAAGCGCCAAAATAGTAGTTTCCGGAGGTAAAATACATAATATTAAGTGTATGCATCACCCATATTTTCCCTTTACTTTCGATTAAGAACTCAAGTGCATATTGGTTTTGGAGTCTGCTGAACTATGAAAACACCAGTACATTAGTGACTAGACATTCATGCATTCGAAAGCGCAAAGAACCGCTGAAATATGTAACTCTTTAAACTTTCGTAGCCGTTGTCCTTGACGATTAAATCTTTGGATTCGTTAGTTCAGATCAAATTCCTCTCTGAAATTCTTGATTCTTCTGCTGCGATCTTCTTCAGAATTTTTCTGGTGTCACTATGTGGCTGACGACTGTCGAGAGACAGTGTCGCATCCATCTATAAAACAGAGTTTTCTCGCACGACCACTCTGCCCACAAGTAAGCAGCTCTGAACAATTTTTCTTTGTGTCCAAGTCGAATCAGTGACAATAAGAAGTTCTGATCACAACTGGATTTCATAGAGGAAACATTGGGTCTCCTCTCTTTCTATACTGTTACCGTTTGTTACTACAGAAGCCGACCGCATAGACAAAATCCTTCGGAAGAATAGCATAAAGTCTAAATTTTATAGTCAATTAAAAAGCACACTTTTTCGAACTTACAGAGGACATGAATTATTTCTGTAGTGTTTGCAATTTCGCTTTTGTTATGCTTAGCTCTAGTTACGGCTCGTCATCTCTCTCTCGCAGTAGATTTAATGCATTTCATAACGGCTGTAGTCGTCGCAGTGCCTGTTCGTTTAGACATTCGATCATGTCCAAAGGAACCTGCGTCATAATCAGAACAACACAGTTATAGCAATATCGTATCTCTCATGCAACGCCCAATAACAACGGAAAACGTCGGTTTGTTTCCCGTGCCGGCCGGGGTGGCCGAGCGGTTCTAGGCGCTACAGTCTGGAACCGCGCGCCCGCTACGGTCGCAGGTTCGAGTCCTGTCTCGGGCATGGATGTGTGTGATGTCCTTAGGTTTGTTAGGTTTAAGTAGTTCTAAGTTCTGGGGGACTGATGACCTCAAAAGCTAAGTCCCATAATGCTCAGAGCCAATTGAACCATTTTTTGTTTCCCGTAACAAACAAAATATTTTTAAATCTTAATTGTAAGTGCCCATTCGATAGAGTGCTCCCAGATTAGTCTAGTCCAATATTTTTTTTATCGATATGTATTAACAGGAACAATAAAACACGAAGATTAAATAGCAACCCAGCAACGACTCAGTAGCGCTGGAGGCTTGGCGGTAGCAGTGAGCTAGAATCAGGGCAAATACTGTCGTTGCCGGAGTACTGATTATTCTTCGTGTTTTAATGCCCCTTTTAATATACATCGATAAAACGAATATCGGAAGAGACGAATGAGGAATCGCTCTAGCGCATGCGCACGTAAAATTCCGATTTAAAAATCGTTTTGTTTATAACGGGAAACAAACCGACGCTTTCCGTATACACTGGGCGTCCCATGAAACTACGAAAGACGTGATGAGCACTGATTGTTAGGGCTTACTCCAGCAACACAGTGCAAAAACGAAATTGCAGATATCTACTGAAACACCATAGCAAATGCCCCTGACGAGTCTTAGCAGAGATACTCTGTATAGGCGAAACTAGGAGGCAACAAAATATCACGTTAAAGAGCAGAACGCCTCACGCACTTAAAACTAAGCGGAAAATCTGCAATAGCGAAGCAACAAGAAGAATGTGGCAGCGTTACAGATTTTAATAATATACGAATATTAGTTAAACACAGTAATTTTTGTAGGACAGCCCGAAAAGCAACTGAAGTTTAACAATGAGTGCAGTTTCAATACAGACGCCGGCTATAGACTTCGGAGTTTTCGGTTCGTAACGTCTTCGTTCAGCTTGGCTGGGAATTTATTCGTTGATCACCGGAACACAAATAATTACATGGAAGCCATCTCGGCGATGCGACATTAGGGTCTTCACCTATCTTTCTCCGTCCACTATCAGTATTTATCCAACGACAGCAGGAAGATGTTTACCCAGTAACTCCAATTCTCAGAAAAGAGCGGAAAACAGAGTTTTGTAAATGGACGCGACACAGTTTTTCGATAACGTTCAGCCGAGAAACCATAAGAGTCGTGAAGACGATCCCAGTCGAGGGATCGAAACATTAATTATTTTAGAATATTGATGAGGCGCAACGTTCCAGAAGGTTGTGTCACAACTGCTGAAGTGTTTCAGAGGTTAGAAAACTATGCGGAAGACACCGGTTGCCTCTGTTCCACCATACCTGCGAATTTTTGTGGAAAATATCCACAGCAGAGGGCTCGCGGGTCGTAAAGCGGCGACCTCGGCAGCCAAGGAAGGCGCGTGGCCTTGGCGACCCGCCAGGCGCTTATCGAAGCCGCGCCGGGCGGACGTGCTTTCACACGGTTGTCTGCTGCCGGCTGTGTTTTCTAGGCGGCCCCCCGTCATGATCAATACGCGCGCCGAGCATTGACGGAGGACGTCTGGCCTGGCCTCCGTCGCGGCCCGCATTCAGCCCGCTATCTGCCGTTGGCTCCCCGGTGAGGGTCCGCCGAACACACGTGTAGCCGCGCTATCGTTCCGTCTTCTGCAACCCGCCGTGTCTGCCCAAGGCCGCCGGCCTAATTCCTCGCACAGGCGCGCAGCCAACTGGCTCTCGGCTAAACAGGGATTTGATTTGGCGCATGACAAGTCCAGTTCCCGTTTCCTCGAATACCATCGTTCCCCAGTGATACTCCCTTTTTGGTCTTGTTTTACTTACACGAGATGCTCATTTCTCACTTACAACAAGTATCACAGACACCACAGATATAAATATATACATATATGTGCCTTGCCGGCGCCTTGCGGGACTGCAGGCAAATAGGGGAGTGGACGGAGAACATAATTCTAATGTGCGACATGTGGAAATCTGGACTGGACGACAGGCATGCTCAGATGGTCGAGGCTGTTAAGGCAACCGTTCCAGAGAAGCGGAGCATCAAGGTTCAAAAATGGCTCTGAGCACTATGGGACTTAACTTCTGAGGTCAACAGTCCCCTAGAACTTAGAACTACTTAAACCTAACTAACCTAAGGACATCACACACATCCATGCCCCAGGCAGGATTCTAACCACTCCGGCCGGCACGGGAAACAAACCGACGTTTTCCGTTGTTATTGGGCGTTGCATGAGAGATACGATATTGCTATTGTATAAACGCTAGACTATTTAAGGCACAGTTATGCCTATAAATGCTGGTACACTAAAAGTAATTGACGTTCATGTGCTAAAGGCTAAATCAAAACATATATTGAGAACTTCTCTATGAGAAATACAAAACTAAGATACAACAAAATTAGCTGATTACCATTATTTATATGTGCTTCTGGGCAAAAACGCCAAGGGATTGCAGATAAATAAACGTGACAGTCTCATATGTTTCAGACGAACGAAGTAATGAAATAAATTCATCAATCAAAAATTATTATATGCAATGACTGACCATCATTAATTTATCTCGATAAACAGAAGAAAAATTCAGTCGTACAAACTACGTATTTCTACGTGTTCATAATCCTCCAGAAGAATTTACTGTGCTGCCACTTGTGCTGGAATTATTGACTCTCTGGTAACCTATTCGTCTTATGACTCTAACAATTTCCGAATGACTGACACCGCAAAATACAAGGCATAAAATATCGCATATGAAAAATATTCGTAGTTGTTACTTCCATAAATACACTAACTATCTAAACCTTATGCCACTGTTTACCCTCATAAGTTTAATTAATTGGATACTGTACTCAACTGTACATGACTTTTGAAGGAAACTCGCACATAAGCATCAAAAAAAAAAAAAAAAAGAAGATACATCTGACACAGCCTTTATAATGTTTCATGGTATTGAGTGAACACAGTAATTCGCCGAAATGCTGTTCATACCATTAACTACGTTTCTTTTTGTAAATAGTACTCTGGATAACTCCTCTTACGTTGTCTAGCGCCTAATCCTTTACGATATTACTTATTTCTGCGTCATACAAATTTTTCAGATGGAACTACATCGATAAATTTCCAGTTAGCAAAGAAATACTTTGACAGTAATACATTTTCCTACGTAGAAAATAGCGTTCGGATTGTTGTTCTTCTGCATGATTATAACATTCAGATAGCATTTTTCGTCAATACTCTCACAAAATACTTCTTATTTTGATCTAATTAAAGCTTAAAAATCATTAAATTTCAAGATTTTGTCACGTGATCGAAAACGCTCTGTTACTGGCTGAAGCTTTGGCGACGTCATACAGCTAGAAGTGAAACGAAGCTGTACGAAATTACACGTATGTTGTAAGAGTATACGAATGTTGCAAGAGTATACGTATGTTGTAAGAGTATACGTATGGTGTAAGAGTCTTAGCCGAAGCAACTACTAGTTTTCCGTTTTTTATGTTTCGGAAATATACATGAGAACTGCTTTGCACGGCAATTGCGATGGAAGTGTTATGGCACAACAGTACATCGCAGGGATGTCTTAAAACTGAGGAAATCTGGAACTCGATTACTTGCTCGGGTCATGCTGAAAAAGTTTTCTAGGGCAATTTGAAAAAATCCTGCATTATAAAAAACAGTGGAAACTTTTTCATTTAGATGATTATCCTGATTATTAATTATTGTGGATATTGCCAGTACTACTACTGTTTTCCAGAAATCTCTTTCCAAATTTTTCGACAGCGTAGTAACACTCATGGGGAACAGCAGAGCATCATCGTTTTTTCCTTCATCAGCTTTACGCATTGCTGTTTTCCTGTTCTTCCAGATCATTAATTTAAGACCCTCAAATTGTGTCTACAAAACTTGCAGTTCATTCAGCACAACCTTAAAGTATCTATTTTTCTACTGCATACTTAACTGGTGCTGAAACAATACGATTTGAAAGTGCTTAAGCAGGATCAACTTTCAATTTATCGTAATGCCCTGGTATTATTACATTTGCTCGTATTTTCCAAGCAGGTTCTGTTTCCTTTGTAAAAATAATGCAACTTCACAACAGGCGCAATGGTGGCCGTTCGAAGTGGCAAAGTACTGTCTTCAACGACTTATTTGGGAAGAATAATGTACTTGGACACTGTTTAACGATTTCTCAAATTCTTCAGTATAAGACCCTACATCAGGCATTAAATACAATTTCTTAACACCATCCTTGTGATTCATCTCAAACCGATCAGTTGTAAAATGAAGCTAAGAAGTGAAAATAGATATTAAGCTATAATATGATGTCGAATTTACAGCTCTTACAAAACTGTATTACGAATAAAGTAAACTTAAGAAGACGTAGTAATAAGAGAAGAGAATAGAAAGGAGAAACACATCAAACTGATCCTCACATAAATAAACACATCTAGTGACCACTATCTAATTTGGACCTCTACAAGTGGGATGAAACCACATTTTACGTGTCTCCTCGTTCTTTGGAACACTCCAAAACAATTTTTCAAATGTTTTTGTAGATGTATTTGTAAAGTGTGAATTACCTTTACGACAATAGGAGCAGCGTGGTTGTCAGTGGCGTCACAGGCTTCACAAGACTCAAATGGAGCGTTTTAATGAGCTTTCAAGTTATTTGAATGTTATTTTCGCTTTTCTGTTTTTAATTGTTTTAAGTACTGAAATCAATGAGGAAAAATATATGCCATGAGCATTAAAATTACATAAATAACCATTTATCACTATTTTTCAGAAAATAGTCAAATATGCTGTTCTGTTCATAACCATAGTGATTGCTCTTCTCCCATGATATTTATTGAAGTGAATAAACATGAAACCACTACTGTTCACGATTTGTTGACACCTTGCTTGCTTATTAATTAATAGAGCACTTCTAATTTTTATAAGAATAATAAAAGCTTTTTAAAAGTGGATACAAACAGTTTCGACCGCAAAAATATATGTTTCTATGGTAACCGGTTTCGGTCAGTTTGTGACCATCCGCAGACCCCCATTCCATGATGGTAGGCGGTGACGGCGAATGGAGCGGGTGTTGTAACTCCTCTAACGTCAACTGAGTTGAGTGCAATTGACGTTCGTGGAGTTACAACACCCGCTCCATTCACCACCACCACCTACAATCATGGTATGAAGGTCTGAGGATGGTCAACAACTGATCGAAACTGGTTGCTATCCAAATAATTTTTTTTTCTGAGGTGGAGACTGTTTATGTACATTTTTAAAGGACCTTTAGCCAGACCTCTGTTTCTCCGCGAGCAATGTTCCCAAAAATTACTAATAAGAACCTATTTTCGTATAAACCACTTACTCTTCCTCAAATTATTCGCCATTGCAATGTGTTTAATTCTGCATATGTTCAAAACAATTTCGGAAAAGTTATTTGCATCCTGATGTTGGTACCGCAAAAACTTCCTGCTGGAAGGATTCAACAGCTTCTGGAGACGATGAAAATCGCTGCTGTTAACGCATATTTTGTTTGACCTGCAGGGTGTTTTGCGGTTAGCAGCATCGTTTTGTAACGCCACATTCCAGAACTTTCTAATCTCTTCTTGTCTGTACTGCTTGTCTTACACCGGTTACACTGCAGACAAATATCTCCACAGGATATTTCCTTTCACATAAATTCATATTCAATATATTTGTAAAACGCTTGCTATTGCCAGTATGTATTGAACATCCTCTCTACTTCGGCAATCGAATTCTCTCAGCATCGCCTGATTTAATTAGACTACACTCCATTATCCTTTTATTGCTTTTGTTGATTGTCATCTTATAACACATTTTCAACTCACTGTACATTGCGTTCAACTGATGTTTCATTTCGTTTGCCGCCTGTGTCAGCACAGAAATCGAATTAGTTAAGGGTATATAAGAAACATTACCATCTCACATTTCGGGCCTAGGGAAGTAGTAAAATTATTAGTCTGCCCCTGTAGTGGAAGCTCGTCGCGAGTAGTGTAATGTGACCACGCTGAACAGCTGCAGAATGCCACGTTTCGCTGATGTTAGAGGTGTAGATAGGCTTTGACGATCTGTGACACCTAGGAGACAGTTCAACGTACAAATAATCTAAGAGACGGTCACACTCATGTCGGCTAAAACAGCTGATCAGGTACTGCTACTTATGCGGCAGAGAACAGCCGGAAAATTGTTGTACACATATAAATGATATAAAAAGTCAAGCAGGATCGGAATTTGGTTGACAGTATCGAAAATGCTGCTGATATACACAGTGGTCAGAAACAGTCTGAAAATCTTGTAAAGCTAAAAAAAAAAAAAAAAAAAAGAAAAGAAAAGATGCTGTTGAGCCACAGTCACACAGTACTTTTTTAAAAGAGTAAACCGCCATTTGACTGTGAGTTACTATATTTATCTTTTGTACTCTCCAGATTTCGACTTTTATGTTATAATCAAGTACAATGCTAAAAATTGTTAGACTATCATTAAGTCATATTCAAGAAATATGACTTAATAATGGTCTAACAACATTTAGCATTGTACTGGATAATGACGTAAAAGCCGAAATCTGGATGGTAAAAAAGATACATATAATAATATGTAGTCAAATGGTGGTTTTCACTTTTAAAAATTCTTGTAAAAAAATTTGATACATGGCGCCGTTTTCGAGTTAATTAGCACTGAAGTTAGCGTCCGCAATTTCCAGGTAAAAATAGTGTCACTTGTTCTCATAGCGAGGATCTACCACGCGAGATTACTCAGCCTTTGGCTTGGGTTCGATCTTCACTACCGTCCCGTTTCTAATTTTTTATCGCTCTCTTGTTTAATTTTATTAAATCAAACGATGAACACGTTTGGCGACACCCTCTCTGCCGGTCAGCTAGAATTTGCGCGTGCAATGGCCCGATTGGCTAGCTTCAATGCTGGTTAACTCGGAAACGGTACAACGTGTCGAATTTTTTCTTAACAATTATTTCTCAACACAACCTAACCTGCAACCTAGCTTTTCAGACTGTTTCTGACCGCCCTGTATACTGTACCAGAATGATATGATGCTGATCCATTTATACTGTGTCAGTAGGTACCTGTCTTTTTCATGTAGCCAACTGATAGTGCTACTGCAAGGGTGACGTAGGTTGACCGGATAGCCTTCTCTATGCAGCACTGTTGAGTAATTGAGTCTTTCTTCAACAGAATTTAAGTGCTTGCTTGTGACTTGGTGGCGCAGCGGTTAGTTGCCAGACTGTAATTCCCAAAGTCTGGAGTTCATTCAGTACCAAGACCTTTTTCCTGTCAGTTACGGCTTCTTTCACTTCCGCCAATGGTTTATTAATATGAAAAGTGCTAAGTTCTACCGTGGTTCGAAGTCCACATTTCACTGCATGTCACCGTATAACTAGCTGTGTGAGTCATTACACTCGTCAGAAGAAGACAAGGGCATACTACCACTATCTGGACTACGACTAGTAAAACGTTTCGGTTGTCAAACCAAGCTTAAGGACGAGTACAGCTTTATGTTACCCTATTTATGCACAGTCTGAGGCTCACAACATTAACAATTCTTTGGTGAACAACAATGTAATATGTCATCATTACTTTTTCTGCTTAATATTACGGGTGTGTTGCACAATGAGGCAGTGCAACTCTTACAGGTTCCTGAGTGGGGAAACAAGTAAACTATCTCAGCCTGAAGAATTTACAGCCGGGCGCTGTGGCCGAGCGGTTCTAGGCGCTTCAGTCCGGAACCGCGCTGCTGCTACGGTCGCAGGTTCGAATCCTGCCTCGCGCATGGATGTGTGTGATGTCCTTAGGTTAGCTAGGATTAAGTAGTCTAGGGGACTGATGACCTCTGATGTCAAGTCTCATAGTACTTAGTGCCATCTGAACCATTTTTTTAAAGAATTTACGTGGTTCTTTATGTTCAAATACCGTTTACTATAATTTTATACATGCGTCTTATTTACTGGTTTTTTGAAAACAAAATTATTTGTAAATTAAAAATTTTAAACACACGACACGTATACGAATATTTTTGTCTTTCATACTACGAAAAACAGCAACAAATTCCGAAATTTCTTGCAAACTCACTACTGGTTCCGGCAAGGAAATGACAGTCATAGGTCATCAAGAAAGACTCCAACCCTTTTCTCTTTCTCTCCAGCAATTATTTCGCATTGAGGAGCTACATAGCTGACTGCTGAAGAGCAACATGCACTTAATAAGACTGCGCTCCTTGACAGTACATTTCCACGTACTGATCGTCTGGAATATCGGCACTACACGATAGTTTCTGCTGACGTGTTTGAGGCGCAGTGACCTATTGTACAGTTCGTGAAAGTCATTCCAAAACTACAGTAGCTAACCCACCCATTCAGTATGTCAGTGCGCGACAGCGAAAAACCAAATTCAGGTCTCATTCACCTACAGTAGCTGTTAAAAATGAGCAATGCAATTGGAAATCCTGGCAAATAGGAAATCTGTCCTAAATACTGCTTTTATTTGCAAAATTATCTCAGAGCTGTTGATATTCATCGCAAAACTTGTGCTGTGTAGCGAAATAATGTGATGAGCGAAAGTTATGTGCGTCAATGGCGTCTTTTTATAAGAGTGGTAATTGATCACAGAAGTGATCTTCCGCCTGTCGGCATCAACGAACTGATTAAGGGAGTTGGGAGAATAGGAGCAAATACTTCCGGGATGTTTCATTTTTAGTGCATTTTCCTTAGATCGCTTTCGTTTCTGTCTCGTACAAATTTTGAAACCGACTTTAAACTAACTTTCCGGTGAGCTAGAGACTTGAAACTTTTACCGGAGCTCAGAACTACAGGATAACGCAATATTAACTCACTTTCGTGTCTGGTGTGTGGCGGAGAGTAATTTGTGCACCACTGCTATTTTCCCCTTTTCCAGTTCCACTAACGAATGTTTTGTGATAAGAACGATTGCTGGCAAGCTTCCGTGTGAGCTCTATTCTCTCTAATTTTTACCTTCACGGTCTTTTCGCGAGGTGTAGCCTACGTAGGAGAAAGTAGTATATTGGTTGACTCAGGTGAACAGAAACTGAAATAAACTTTTGTAATCTCGTCAAAATATCTGAAAACGATTGATGAATTTCACACACACATGACTAAACGAAGAAAGTAATTATTTAAATGAAACAACTTTTTAATGTGACACGTTTCAAAATGTCTCCTAATATCATTCAAATTCCTAACCCCATACAGATTTGAGCTTGTGAATTTTTAATGCCTATGACAATATAAGTAAAATTTAAAACGAAAAACGTGAAGTGCATCCAATAGATAATAATGAGTGTAGTGAGTAGCTGTCGTTAAGAAAAATCACGCAACAGTTCATATCATTTGCAGCACAGTGTAATTGTGACTTCGGTAAACAATTATCGAGTGCATGCGTCCCACGTTCATCCGTTTTAAATGTTACATGCAATGTCATAACCATTAAAAATTCACAAGCACAAATTTTCAGCATTATCTGTAATGGTTAGGAGTCTGTATGGAGATAAATTATTTTCTTCTTTAATCCGTTTTTCAAATATGTTATATTAAAAGTTTTTATTTAATATAATTATTAATATTATTATTGGTTTCTTGATAGCCAGCCTCGAAACGATTTTCGACGTTTAAGCCGGCCACAGTGGCCGAACGGTTCTAGGCGCTACAGTCTGGAACCGCGCGACCGCTACGGTCGCAGGTTCGAATCCTGCCTCGGGAATGGATGTATGTGATGTCCTTAGGTTAGTTAGGTTTAAGTAGTTCTAAGTTCTAGGAGACTGATGACCTCAGAAGTTACGTCCCATAGCGCTCAGAGCCATTTGAACCATTTTCAACGTTTAAGTGTGTAACAGCCTGAAACCGCCGAAAGAAATCATGCAATACAAGTACCAATACAATAACAATTAACAACTGCGTTAATTTTTCCTGAAATTAAGTCGAGCCAGGTATTCTAGCGGCAACGCGCGTGCCTGGAAACCGAGAGGTCGTGGGATCAAAATCCCGTCGGACTAGTGAAGTCCGCCTTCACTCTAGCTTTTGCCTCTCAATGATGTGAATAGTGACTAGAAACGCCACGAGATTCGTACTCCACAGTAAACTTCAGGTTCTGTTTTCCCGATTGGATAAATAAGGCAGATCAGGTTAACACAAGTCACCGAAGTGGCGTCCAAAGCGGAGACTAGCATTGAGCCGCAGAAAATTATTAACTTTATATTAAGCCCACGATCTGATAAACTAATTTTATTAAAGTAAAAGAATCATTGTTACCACAAAACATCTTTTTCATTTACCATATTATGACGTTTTCCCTGTATCTTTATCTGCCCTTTTGCTGCAAACTCTTATAGGAGTTTACATTCTTTTAGGTCTTCTGTCGCTAAAAGAGTATGAATGTTCGTCAGTAATGTATTGCTGGATGACGTCACACGACGCAATAGTATCGTGGCGTTTTCATTTGTCGCAGCAAAAGAAAATATGGTCAATATCTTCCTCACTTCCGCTTTCACAAGGCGGAGATGTGGTCATTTTGAGGCGGTGGAGATGTTACCGGAATCTCCCGTGATTAAATCGCAGCGGTGCTATTGTCACCGTAAGGTTTGTGCTATATTTACAATTTTGTTACCAAGGACGTGCTGTGAGATCGTAGTAAATCGTCGGGTGGCACTTTATCGTATTTCAATAAACCAGTGTACACAAATTCTTTGGCCAGAGTGACCACTTCTGCATTTTCCTTTATTCCGCTATCCGCCTTCAACCAGAAGATAAGGGTACGTATGCCTTCACGGTCGGTTTCTGCCACAGCAGGAGTATTAAAATACCTTGCATATGACGTCCCATGTACATAGAAACTACAAAAAGAAGCATTAACACCGAACTTAAGGGGGAATGTATGTAAAATTGTTGAAACTTTTTTTGCAACCAGGTAGTTCCGTAGCATGTTAAAAATATTGTCACAAATTTTCAGAGTTTAATTCGTGCTTCAAATGATGTAAAAGCCGTCTAGTTTCAACCAATGCACAGTGCCACGCCCCCTTTTCTACACGACTCTCTCTTTTTTCCGATATTTTGTTGTTTCCTGCCGTCAGAGAAAACATCTATAGAGTATAGAAAGTTGTGAGCCCGCTTACGATGGGATTCATTACGATTTATTAAAGGAATGCACATAGATAGAACACAAAACTCGAACGAAAGCTTTAATAATTCCATTTAGAAGAGACGCTGGAAGTCAACATTTTACTGATATACTGTCGTTATATTATGTTTATCGGGTGTTCAATGATGGTAACACTGGAAGAATTAGGGCCTTTATGAGACTAGGATTTGATGCTTGTTGATTCACTGAAAACCGACTGAAGAATCTTGACGATTTCTGTATCGCTAGTTCTGAAATGTCAGTGAAGGATATCGCCAAAAAGGGACGTCAGAAAGAACAGACTTAGCAGAAAAGAGCTACATCAAAACCAAAAACACCATAGGTATGGTTGTGACCAATATTAAGGTACTTATTTCCGGCATAAATGCTAGTAAAATGGTTCTTCTGCATTTCCCGCAACTTTCATTTTGAAGTGTGTAAGGCCATTTTCTGCTCAAGTGTTGTGGATAAAAAGGTCAAATTTTCTACAGACTTTGTTCATACCGTAACACGACTTTCCATGGAACAAAACTATTCAAAACGTATTATTCTCAAACTTATTCAAATTTTTGTGAAATAAAAACTACTTTGTATCAAACACACTATTTTAAGAAATTATTGTGAGAATTCTAGGACTCATTAAAAAACTGCTACACAGATTTATATATCTACTAAGAATAACCTACCACATTTTCAAAGTGATAAGTAAAGTAACATTTTAGAAATTGGTCCTCGTGTGGTAGTATGTATTCTGAAATCACTCAGCAATGTCCTGCTCGAATTACTTGACAAGAAATTGAAAAAATGATCTATATTATAGCCAATTACATAATGACAACATGTGCGAAATTTGGTTCAATTATACACTGGGATCCGGAAACCACCAAATTCGTTTCTCCTAACCATAATTATATCAAAATCTAATCATAATTATGCCAGGCTTTACAGAGAATTCATTGAAATAGAAAAGGACAAAAAGTAACTTTAACAGAAAAGAATTGGAAGTAGACGAGTTGTCGGTGTTACTGCTAAATAAAATAAACTCTTCGCCATCACAAGCTTTAAAATAAACTCTTCGCCATCACAAGCTTCGTAACACACGTCGGCGTGACTCCGCGATCTTAGGCAGCGGTCTGGTGACGTCACGAACAAACCGATGAATGGATACGTATTAACAGTTCGGTTTGCTGGGCTTATCTGAGATTATAACTCCTTTCTGAGTCATTATAGCCTCTGGAAGACGAAACGTTAGGCAGACAAATATGCTTAGGACCACGGCCTAATGTCCATAAAATTAAAAACAGCAAAAACATAACGGTAATCGTACTTAGGGTGAAACATCTTACAGTGCTTCTGTAATGCGACATACGAGATAATTTTTGATGTTCAAAATGTTTAAACAGCGTCAGTGTTAGTTTCTGGATGTTGTCTGCAAGTCTGTGGCGGGCATGAATGCGTGGCTGGCAAACCAGGGCCTCACTCTTCTAGGCTCTGTCTCCAGAATCGAACTTCGAACGTGAAAATTCCACAATTTTCGTCGTCGACGTATACTTACTGTTGATCATACCTGAGGACAGCGTTTTATTAATAACACTCCGGGTGCCATAAACTGAAAGCGCGGTGGTATTAAGATGCGATTACATAATTAGAAAATCGAATACTAGATTCAATTTATCGACTTCACATAGGTCAATATGACCAAAAATTCCTCCTGGACTAAATGAAAAAGAAAAAATAAAGGAAATCGAAATTAGGGAAAAAGCAAGAGAAATCGTCGAGTAAAGCGTGTTGTCGAAGCGTTCCCCAACGAGTCAGGTATTGAGCACGGCGGGCGCGCGATCGTGACGGCCGACGGCTGCGGCTGGTGTCGGCGCGTCGCGTCCCTATAAATACGGCCGTCGCGGGATGAGGTCGCGTGCGCCACTGGGTCGACCGGCAATCGATCTGCCGCTCGCTGGTGCGGCCGCACCGGCTATGAATACTGCACCCGCGCCGTATCGACGGCGGCCGCCTGCCAAAATCGCAACGCTCACTGCCGACCGCAGGCCTGCGCGCCGATGCTCACTTCGCTACGTAAAGCATACATGTGATAGCAGCAGCGAGGTGAAAATAGGTCCCACTGACAAATATTACTCCATGACGAAGCAAGGGACTTGTAACGGCGTACCGTCGAAAACTGTCTCATCACGGAACAAGCTCTGGACAAAGCGGAAATTGCGATACTACTAGTCGGCTTCGACCAGTGACGTAATGAACACGCGAAATATGATGAACACAACATGACGACTGTAGAGTCATATAACTGCTGACATTTTGAAAACTAACAACATAAATTGTTTTGATTACGACAATTTACTACACTACTGGCCATTAAAATTACTACATGACGAAGATGACGTGCTACAGACGCGAAATTTAACCGACAGGAAGAAGATGCTGTGATATGCAAATGATTAGCTTTTCAGAGCATTCACACAAGGTTGGCGCCGGTAGCGACATCTACAACATGCTCACATCAGGAAAGTTTCCTACCGATTTCCTATACACAAACAGCAATTGATCGGCGTTTCCTGGTGAAACGTTGTTGTGATGCCTCGTGTAGGGAGGAGAAATGCGTACCATCACGTTTACGACTTTGATAAAGGTCGGATTGTAGCCTATCGGGACTGCGGTTTATTGTATCGCGACATTGCTGCTCGCGTTGGTCGAGATCCAATGACTGTTAGCAGAATATGGAATCGGTGGATTCAGGAGGGTAATACGGAACGCCGTGCTGGATCCCAACGGCCTCGTATCACTAGCAGTCGAGATGACAGGCATCTTATCCGCATGGCTGTAACGGATCGTGCAGCCACATCTCGATCCCTGAGTCAATAGATGGGGACGTTTGCAAAACAACAACCATCTGCTCGAACAGTTCGACGACGTTTGCAGCAGCACGGACTATCACCTCGGAGACCTTGTCTGCGGTTACCCTTGACGCTGCATCACAGACAGGTGCGCCTGCGATGGTGTACTCAATGACGAATCTGGGTGCACGAATGGCAAAACCTCATTTTTACGGATGAATCCAGGTTCTGTTTACACCATCATGATGGTCGCATCCGTGTTTGGCGACATCGCGGTGAACGCACATTGGAAGCTTGTATTCGTCATCGCCATATTGGCGTATCACACGGCGTGATGGTATGGGGTGCCATTGGATACACGTCTCGGTCACCTATTGTTCACATTGACGGCACTTTGAACAGTGGACGTTACATTTCAGATGTGTTACTACCCGTGGCTCTACCCTTCATTCGATATCTGCGAAACCCTACATTTCAGCAGGATAATGCACAACGCTTGTAGCAAGTCCTGTACGGGCCTTTCTGGATACAGAAAATGTTCGACTGCTGCCCTGGCCAACACATTCTTCAGATCTCTCACGAACTGAAAACGTCTGGTCAATGGTGGCGGAGCAACTGGCTCGTCACAATACGCCAGTCACTACTCTTGATGAACTGTGGTATCGTGTTGAAGCTGCATGAGCAGCTGTACCTGTACACACCATCCAAGCTCTGTTTGACTCAATGCCCAGGCGTATCAAGGCCGTTATTACGGCTAGAGGTGGTTGTTCTGGGTACTGATTTCTCAGGATCTATGCACCCAAATTGCGTGAAAATGTAATCACATGTCTTTTCAAGTATAATACATTTGTCCAATGAGTACCCGCTTATCATCTGCATTACTTCTTGTGTAGCAATTTTAATGGCTAGTGTATATTGGAAAAAAATTATTGGAATTACACATCTGGTAATGAAAATGAATCAGCTGTTACCAACTAAAATCGGGACTCATCTGACCAGGCCACAGTACTGCAGTCGACTAGGGTACAACCGACATTGTCAAACCATAGCCCATTAACGCCAAATTTCGCCTCACTGTCCTAACGAATACGTTCGCCGTACGTCCCACATTGATTTCTCTGGTTATTTCACGCAGTGTTGTTTCTCTGCTAGCACTTGCAAATCTACGAAAACGCCGCTGCTCTCGGTCGTTAAGTGAAGGCCATCGGCCACTGCATTATCCGTGGTGAGAGGTAATGCATGAAATGGTATTCTCGGCACAATCGTGACACTGTGGATCTTGGAATATTGAATCCTCTAAATATTTTCGAAATGGAAGGCCCCATGCATCTAGCTCGAACTACCATTCCACGTTCAAAGTCTGTTAATTCCCGTCGTGCGGCCACAATCACGTCGGAAACCTTTTCACATGAATCACCCGAGTATAAATGACTGTTCCGCCAATGCCCTGTCCTTTTATACCTTGTGTACGCGACAGTACCACCATCAGTACATGCGCATATCGCTTTCCCAGGACATGGGCCCTCAGTGTACATTTTACCTACGTAGCTCAAGCAGAGACTACAATACGCGATTTCGTACTTTTCCATAAACACAACATTCTTTGTTGGAAGGTCCGCAACTTGTATGCATTTTGATAAAGGACATTTTGTTCTACACAATAACATGCACTTCAGAAGCGTTAATTTGTCAACTGTTACTAGGGTAAATAGTCCATCATCAGTGCCATATATTACTTTTTAGTTGTCAATGGCGAAGGGCGCCACAAGAAAAACTTTAACCAGTTGTCCAAAAGAAGCCGAATCGAGTATAGTAAAACATAGCTACAGTGGTGATTACGCCACACAGCCATCTTTTTGCTCTTTTTTAACTTCTCCTGCTTATCTGCGGTGTTGACATTTCTATATAGGTCCATGCAATGTTGGTGGAAGTTGGTGGCCGGATCCCTCACTAACGCCACTATTCCCCCGGCGATGGAATCTGTGTACCGCGTCTGTCTCTATCTAGATTAACTCTCACGTTCGAGTCTCAGTGTTTGCGTAACGAATATCTGAGGCGGAGCGTAGGTACCAACTTGGTATTCACCGAGACAGATTCGATCTGAGGCAGGTTCACCTCACAGAATCCCGGAAGTGGTGCCCTAATGCGCTCGGTTGCTACGCCACAACCGCGTTACACAGTACGAACTAAAAAAAAAAATGAAATAAATCGAAGCTGGTATCGAAAAATACATTTAAGCGATTTGTCCAGTACATGTACTTAGCAGTAATAACTAGGACTTTAAACAAAGGAATCGAGTGTTCGAGAAATATCTGTACAGTTGTAGTAGAGACCTCAATACACAACACGAAATAAAAATAAACATACAGGGCCTGTCGTAAAGAGATTGAAGCTAGTATCAAGGAAAGACGTTTCAGATATGTAGCTGAAGCTGAGACTGCGATATGCAGTTACGAATATACAAGCTCCCTGGAGTATTCAGAGATATGAAAGGAACGTTCATTTGAAGCTAAAAAAATTTTGTGGTCGTCATTTGTTTATAATACGTTAACGCAGGCCCAGCGAAATTACAGTCAAATGGAAAACGAAGCCTTAGCTATTATCTCTGCATTGAAAAATTTCACAGTGATGTGTACTTATGACGATAGATAACCTTTAAGCTTCGTTCTCCGTTTGACTGTAATTTGGAAACAAGTGCATCTGGTCGTTCAGCTCCATAGACATTGTGAGAAAGATTGGCCCACAAGCCTTAGTCGGATATATCTGCCGCCACTATCATGGTCTTGGAAGGGTCGAATGTCATGAATCATGGTGCTCAGAGAAGAGCTTATTTCAAGTCTTGAAGTCTGATCGCAAGCGGAGGAACAATGCCACTTAACATTCTTGTTAAGGAGCTGATTTAATGGTTTGGCGACAGGTGCCGCATGAGGAATGAATTTTTTGTAATAATAAAGTTGACCTAAAACTGATTTGAGTTATTTGGCATCTCTGGCTCTTGGTACGTTTTGTATGGCCTCGATAAGATGTGGAATGGGGCGTATCTGTGATTAACTGGAAACATGTTCCAGACATTCCATTTGCGACACAACAATTTTCCCTATTACATTTCAGATTAGCCCGCTGGAGCAAGCTGAACAAGGCGTCCAAATTCGTTGCTAGTTCCTGTTCAGTTTTGCTAATGACAATGATATCATCCCCGTACTTTGCTGTCCCCAGAACGTACTGTGTCATGTTTTCCAAAGAGTATTGGAATATGGCCAACGCTTGGCTATGCCAAAGGGCAGTTGACTACACTGAAAAAGACCAAATGGCGAAGATGCTTTTGGAAGCATTATCTGAGGACTTGCAAGTAAGTGTCCAGCAGGTAAATTGTTGCAAAGCCTTGCCTCCTGCAAGATGCACCATGAATAAGGTATTTATAGAAGAATGAGTGATGAACATGGCACTGATAGTGGACTATAAATCCCCAAAAATCCTCTGTGGGTCATCTGGTTTATCAACCCTCACGACAGGCGTGATACACTGACTGTTTGTAAAGGGGGTCAGAATTTCTTCTCCTGCCGACGTTGCAGCTCGTGGTGAAACTTGTCACGCAGAGAATAAGGAACATTGTATGCCTTAAGAACCTGGGCAGAGAACCTGGGCAGCTCTGAATGCAGTAAAGAGATGTTTTCTTCAAGGTCAGTGACGCCAGCTGATGGGTGTGAAAAAACAGAGGCACATATTGAACAATGGTCCCACAGGTAGGAACAGGATATGAATAGTTGGGTTCGATTCATAGAATCGTCGACTTCCAGACCAAGGACATCGACACGATCCACGCTCAAAATGTTTGTGGGTTTCGTCGCATCAACCAGGCGGATACAGGCTGAGAAGGACACTGCTTGGTAATGAAACCGAGCGCTCAATTCGCCCTTTACCTTATGTTGTCGTTACTGTAACTTTCCAACTGCTTAGAAAAAGGTTGTAGTATAGCGGATTCCGGGCTGCGATACTTCTGTCAATCAACAACAGTAAGTGAGGATCCAGTATCAAATTCAAAACCGACATGAAAGATTTTATAGCCGCTTCCAACGTTAAAAACCTATCGGAGATAGGGATAATGACCTGGAGGGACCAGAACCGTAGACGCAGGCATTGTCGTCCAAATCAGAATCCCTGAAATCCAGTCAGGAACAACTGACTTTCAATTTCATGGTCGCACATTTCAGCTTTGAGTCCATTTTTTCCACGGGCTGTGGATTTTCCCCTAGTAAAGTAGCACTGCAGGCGTTATTATGTTACGAAACAACTAACGCATGAAAGTAATTTGCTGGGTGTGCCGACTGCGAACGGCGTCATTGCCAGAGGACGGCTTGGTCAGCGAAGCGGGCTTATTTGAGGAAAGGGGCTGGCTCTGGGTCCAGCAAGTTGGTTAGGCAGCAAACATCTGCGATGGGTCCTGCCGGGCTGTCAAGGACCTACTGAACAGTTAAAAAACCCGGATGAGGGGCAGCTATGTTTCTAAAGGTGGGTCACTGCACTTCAAGAGGTCACTGCAGAGTCTTAACTGGAGAGTCGACCAGGAACATACTCTTTACCAGCGATTCCATGTAACCCTGTTTCCACTGAGGATTAGAACGCCTAAAACAACAAGCTCTAGAAAGATCTTGCCAATGAGCTGTCCACTCCCTGTGCAGCGGTCCATTTCGTTTATGTCAGCTAAAAGAATGTGCTGCAGGCGGCTGCCAAGTGCACTTTGGCATCAAAATAACAAACAGGATTATGAACGTTCAGTGGGAAAAGCATAAGGGTCGATCTCAGGATCGACCTGCTTTAATAGGTGGTACGGCGGTTCATGTCCTGTCGGAGGTGTAGATCTCAGCTAGGACGACAGGTCCTAGGAGCATTCCAGGAGAGTTTCTGATTGTGGAACCGCGGCAGCAATCAGCGGAAAGCCCAGAGAAATTGTCCGTGGAGAACTGATTCATCATAGCCACATGCCAGCTTAATACTGTTGATACCGTCAGACCTATTTTCGAACATATGATCCTGTGTAAGCAAGTAGGTACGCGCAGACTGCGGCCTCTTGGAGCGATTGCTCCGCCATCTCTTATCCTGGAATTGCTGAGGCAGTGTCCGCCTTTAAAGCCCCTGCAACATATGGCGCAGGCCACCCGTATTGCAGTGTTGTGAAGCTGGAGCGTTATGAGGGCCGACATGTCTTTAATTTCTCACGCAACCAACAAAAATGTGACAGCAAATACCGCTATAATGAAATGCAATGCAAAATTCGTACCAAGAAGTGACGTCATAGCAGCCATTACCATTACAATACTCATCGAAGCCGACGTGCTGTATAGAAAAAATTATTTGAGCCCAGGTCCTTTAGAATACGGAAAGACAAGGATATCGGTCTTCAGTTTGTTGAATCACCAACAGCATACCTTTGATATTAGTTAGAGTAATCCAGCATAGGGTTCGGAAACCGCTCCATTACGAAACGAGCCTACGGCTTTAACCAAAGGACTATCTCACTCAGTTTTATCTCAAATACGCTGGCGTCTTGAAATAGGGTAGTGATATTTTCTGCTTGTCACCATAATGTTCATGCTCTCTCCATCGACACAAGAAGACAATGTGCCTTGCACAGAATATGTCTGTGCCAAGTCCATAGAGCACAGGGATACGTTGAACGTTAATGTCGATTGTGAATCGTCTGCGAATCGAGGATGTCTTCAGTGTTCCGAGTGTATGGATGATTACTGAATTATTTGCTCGTGGATTTAGGCTTATTTACGAGCAACAGATCACGGTCTCAGACCTTCTAATTCATGAAACTGGAAACTTTTTAAGGGAAAAACGAAATCTACTGTTAGTGCTCTCCATCTCACGTGAAGATTTAACATTTTATCTGTCACGTTCAGTGGAAGTCAAATAATCTGACATTATAAGCAATAAAAAGTGACCTTACAGCAAGCTGACTTGCGGGAACCTGGTTTTGACGGTGCATAGCTCCTCGAAAGGTAAAAAACATATCTTACCACGATCTGACCAAACTTTCGACATTAAAATCATTAGAGGATGACAAATTCCCGAACGCTACCAATTTCACGCAAATAAAAATGTGTTTCTCTGTTTAGTTTATGACGGTATCATCTGTTGAAGTCGTTTGCATTATCTATCTCCTCTACGCTGTTTGAATTAACTTTCCTGTCTTCTAACAGTGCAAAAAATTTATTAAATTTCACTAAGAATTATTGGTGAATTTCTCTACTCCTGTACATTTGTTGGTGTACTGTTCGCTTCTAGATTACTAGAAAGATTATTCTGTAGGAACGATTGGCACTTCGTATTTATCAAGTGCATTTCAATAGAATATGCAAGCAACTATACTACCAAAATCGTCTGTACATTAGGCACAAATATTTTTTGGAACAATGCCAAATATCTATGATGCCTTCCATAGTTACTGTTGTGGAACAGCTTCAAATGATTCAAATGGCTCTGAGCACTATGCGACTTAACTTCTGAGGTCATCAGTCGCATAGAACGTAGAACTAATTAAAACTAACTAACCTAAGGACAACACACACATCCATGCCCGAGGCAGGATTCGAACCTGCGACCGTAGCGGTCGCTCGGCTCCAGACTGTAGCGCCTAGAACCCCACGGCCACTCCGGCCGGCGAACAGCTTGAAATAAGAATAAACAGACTGTACTTAATGGTTTACAGAATTAACACTTTGCCGTCCGCACGTCTTGTACAAATTTATTCGCTTGGCGCCGGCAGCGCTAAGTCGGATTACTTGGCTTGTCGCCGACCGATTGTCACCTTTCCGTTGATGACAAGCTTCAAACACATTACAGAAGGATGTAAATTGCAGTAGGTACTCGGGGATGAAGAAGCTTGCACAAGATAGAGTAGCGTGGAGAGGTGCATCAAACCAGCCTCTGGACTGAAGACCACAACAACAACAATATTAAGGGACGACTTATTTGAGCAGGGAGACGATAATACTGGTTAATTTGGATGAACTGCAATTGTAGAAAGCCTTCCATACACCATTTATGGAAAAATCTGTATACAGTAAGGGGAATACAATATAGTCGCGGTTATTGTAAGTAACAGTGACGCGGGGTGATCACACATTGAAGTTTCCTCGGTAACCAGGTGTTTTGGTGTGTATAGTAACACTGTACCGGGTGTTTTGGTGTGTATAGTAACACTGTACCGGAATATGAAGTAGTCATTTAGCGTGGAATGTGTGGAGTAAAGTGACAGTGTGGGAAAAAATTCTATCCACAGTCAAAAAACGAAAAATATCATACAGTAACCACATATAAATATACGCCTACACACTTGTTCACTACGCTTTAACCAAAATACGGGTAGATAAAAATAGTATCACGTTTGTTAGGTGGATATCCTATCAGAGCAGTGGTGGGGATGGTCACAATGTGGGATTTTGTAAAAATCAGCGTAATTTACATGCAAGTTAACCACCTTTAGCAAACTAATAGGTGTTAAATATAATAATTCCTCCGAGTTCACAACTCCGCAAAATGCTTTCTAGTTTCTATATGCATATTAGAAATAGCAGTTTCACAAATGTCGGAAATATAACTTTCTGGTAGCAAAGACATGTAAAAATGTAACCTGCCCTGAACGTAGCGGCTTCTACTTCTAGAATTCACTCTGCTCAAATCAGCTACCAGGATACGTATCCAGGCAGGAATGCGGCTTTCTAATGACGTAGACACATAATATTGTAAACCGATTTGGATACGTCAGCTGTCATTTATAGCGGGAAGTGGGTTGTAAGGTGGTAAGGGTGGGCAAAACGAGCATTAATCATTTTACCACAATCTAGGCATTCTACATCTAAAACATAAAATATAGCTCCATGAGTTTGGCCGCATGTACGGGTTTCCTTTGACAGCTACCACTCTGGTCACGAAGGTTTTTTGAGACAAGTTTACGGATTTAAAAAGGGTAAGACAATCCCTCCAGGAAATTTCTCGAGTTCGGATTATTCTCGGGACCCAAAGCTGGCTGAAAACAGAAGTAGAAACCTCAGAGATATTTAGCGATTCATGGAACGTAAAAGTAAATCGAAAAGACAGATAAGACGTCATAGTATGGGAACAGTTCATTGCAGTTGACAAAAATATTGTCTTTATTGAGATGTGACAGTGAAGTTATCTTGTCGTGTATAACAGGTCCATGTGAAATCAAGTTAACTGTTGGATATCTTTACCAGCCCCCTAGTTCCACTATGACAATTTTAGAGTCATTTCAAAGAAATTCTACGGTTAGTAGCACGTAAATACCCAGATCATACAATACTAGTTGGAAGCGACCCCAACCTACCAATTATAGACTGGAGCGTCTATAGATTCCTTGCAGGGGTTACCGATAGGCAGTGTTATGATGTACTTTAGAACACGTTTTCTGAAAACTCTCTTGAGAAGCTAGTTAGAGAGCCCATAAGCAATAGGAATATTTTAGACCTTGTAAACTTGACCTTATCGACGGCATCAGTATAGAGACAGGGATTTGTGAGCATAATATCATAGCGACTAGCGTTAATAAAGTTAATAAATCAACCAAGAAGACTAGGAGAGTATTTCTGCTTAAAAGAGCAAATGATGACAGAGAAAACTTAACAGAAATTCTAGCGGCTGTGAAAAGACCGTTGCATGAAGCATCGACGACTACCACCGTCATACCGTGCCAAGACTTGCCGAGAACCCGAGAAAATTCTGCTCTTATGTAAAGTCGCTAAGCGGGTCTAAGGTTTCTCTCGACTCACTCGTTGACCTGTCTGTGTAGCAGTGGAGATAACAAAAGCAAAGGCGAACATTTAAATTTCGCATTTAAGAAATCGTTCACACAGAAGAATCGTATGAACGAAGCGTCGCACAGACTGCCGTAGATAAGCAACCGAAAGACATGAAAACAGATAAGCCGCCAGGTCTGGAGAGAATCCCAGTTCAGTTCTACAAGGTGTACTCTACTGCTTTGTCCTCTTACCTAGCTTGTATTTATCGCGAATCTCTAATCCAGACCAAAGTCCCAAGCGTAGGGAAAAGACCGACGGCGACTCCTATATACCAGACGACTAAAAGAACGGATCCCGCAAAATTACAGACCAATATCCATAACATCGGTTGGTGCACAATTCTTGAACATATTCTCAGTTCAAATATAATAAATTTCCTACAGACGGAAAAGCCTCTGTCACCGAATCAACAGCCGGCCGGTGTGGCCGACCGGTTCTAGGCGCTTCAGTCTGGAACCGCGCGACCGCTACGGTCACAGGCTCGAATCCTGCCTCGGGCATGGACGCGTGTGATGTCCTTGGGTTAGTTAGGTTTAAGCAGTTCTAAGTTCTAGGGGACTGATGACCTCAGATGTTAAGTCTCATAGTACTCAGAGCCATTTGAACCATTTTTCACCGAATGAACAGGGTTCTAGAAAGCACCGCTATTTAAAAACTCAGCTTGCCCTTTTCTCACATGATATACTGCGAACTATGGGTGAAGGGCAACAGGCAGATTCCATATTTCTAGATTTCCGGAAAGCATTTGGAACGTTGCCCCATTGTAGACTGTTAAAGAAGATACGAGCCTGCGGAATAGCTTCACAGATATATGTGTAGCTCGAAGAATTGGTAAGTTGTAGCACCCAGTTTGTTGTCCTCGACGGCGAGTGTTCAAAAACAAGGCTATCATCAGGAGTGGAAAATGTTAACTTTCAGGGTCGGAGATGTCACAATTAATAAAATGTTCCAGGCTGTTATGCAATGGTCGAATAGATTACACATTAAAACCGAACGTTTTGACACCACGTGGGGAGGACATATTCAAGGGGGATAGTAGCTTTTTTGAATGTGCGTTTCATGCCCATTCAGTTTGATAGCACTCATGTACTGGCAGCTACAAGTGGATGCAATGAAAGGCTATGTAGAAAGGCCATAGAGATTTCAAAATACCCCAGTAATTTCAATAGGGAGGATGAGGGTGCGAAACTGAATGACATCTGGATTCCGGTGATGAAAAAGATGCGTACCGGTCTTCCACCATGTGGTGATAGCAATAGCGGACGTCGGCAGTCGACAATGGCCAATTGCGCTCGGGCATTCAAAACACGTGACGTCACGCAATTGCGAGGAAGCACGCGGAAGCGGAATTTTGCTGCAGTCAGTAGCAAGCCAAGGTGTCAAACATTCAAAGAAGCTAAGATTCTCCTTGAAAATGTCCTCCGCAGATGGGGACGAAAGATTGTCTTTTAATGTGAAATCCGTTCGACCGTGCCGTAATAGACTGGAATATTTTATTAATTGTGGTCGTCAGGAGTGCCCCAGAGGTGTATGATAGGACTACCATTATCTTCTACGCATATAAATAATCTGGCGGACAGGGCGAGCAGCTATCTGCTGAAGAGGTGTAGCGTGCAGGAAGGTGTCGTCGTTGAGTGCTCGTAGGAGGATACAAGATGACTTAGATAAAATTTCCAGTCTGTGTAATGAATGGCACCTAGCACTAAATGTAGAAAAATGTAATTTAATGCAGACGAGTCGGAAAAATAGACCCACAGTATTCGAATACAGCATTAGTAGCGCCGCGCGGGATAGCCGCGGGGTCTCAGGCGCCTTGTCACGGTCCGTGAGGCTTCCCCAGTCGGAGGTTCGAGTCCTCACTCGGGCATGGGTGTGTGCGTTGTCCATAGCGTAAGTTAGTTTAAGTTAGATTAAGTAGAGTGTACGCTTAGGTACCGATGACCTCAGCGGTTTGGTCCCATAAGACCTTACCACTACCACCACCACACAGCATTAGCAGTGTGCTGCTTGACACTTGCTTCTCACTTAATACCTGTGCGTAATGGAACGAGCACGTAAAGATAGTACTAGGGAAGCCGAATGGTCGACTTTGACTTACTGGGAAAATTTTAAGAAAGTGTGGTTCATCTGTAAAGGAGACCGCACGTAGGAAACTAGTGTGTCCAATTATTGATTACGGCTCGAATGTTTGGATCCGCTTTAGGGAAGACATCGAAGCAATTCAGACACGGGCTGCTTGATTTGCTACCGGTACGTTCGAACAACATGCAAGTATTGTGGAGTTGCTTCGGGAATTCAGATGGGAATAGTGTTTGCGGTATGTACTATGCGATGTTCTTCAGACATGCATAAAGGAAGACAATGCCGCGAACGACAATCATATGAAATGACAGAAATATATTCGCAATTGTAAGTTCGATTAGACTTCACCTACATAATGGATTAGTGACAATGAAAATTTGTGTCCGACGGGGACTCTAACCGGGATTTCCCGCTTATCGCAAGTGGTCTCCTTAACCACATAGGCTACCCGAACACGACTCCAGGACCGACTGAAACTACCAGTGTCACTGTGAGTCCACGTTCTTACACTCGCACAATTACTGACTACAATGTACCACGAAGATAAGTTAGGAGAAATTAGGGCTCGTACGAAGCCATATAGACAGTCGTTCGTAGTTCGCTGCATTGTGAGTTGAAAAGTAAGGGAATGACTAGTATTGGAGGTGGATACCAACCGCCACGCGCTGTACGATGGCTTGAAGAGTATGTATGTAGATGTAGATACAGTCACGCCCTCCTATAGTTCAATCCATTTCCGCAGAGACAAACAGAAACTAGTGTCTTGTAACTATTGTCAATGGTAGACAAAATCAGTTGTCACTCCTCTGCATGCCTTCCAGACACAACCCATTATAACGTTATTGAATACAAATAGTGTTCTCGGTTACATGAAGGTGTCAGTTGTTATACTTGACAACGGAAATAAAGTAATAATTGGTTCCTTTAGCCGACCCCGCGACTCAGATAATTCAGTTGCCCAACAGTTCAAACATAACTAAAATCCATCAAAAATAGGTACCCTACGCGTACAATTATAGTTAGTGGTGACTTCAATCTGCCCTAAAAATGTTCGCGAAAATACATATTCGCCGGCCGGGGTGACCGAGCGGTTCTAGGCATTACAGTCTGGAACCACGCGACCGCTACGGTCGCAGGTTCGAATCCTGTCTCGGGCAGGGATGTGTGTGATGTCCTTAGGTTAGTTAGGTTTACTTAGTTCTAAGTTCTAGGGGACTGATGACCTCAGAAGTTAAGTCCCATAGTGCTCAGAACCATTTTTTTGAAAATACATATTCAAAGCTGGTAGTAGGCATAAAACATGGTCAGAAAATGTACTAAATGTTTTCTTCTAAAATTATTTTCAGAAATTAGATCAGGAGCCCACTCGAAGTGTACGACCTCTTAGCAACAAATAATCTTGAGCGAATATGGATCATCATGGCGAATACAGGGGTTAGTGACCACAAGGTCGTTGTAGCGAGAGTGAACACTGCAACATCCGAATCCACCAAAAGTAAATGCAAAATATATCTATTTAAAAAAACGGATAATGTTTCACCTGAGAAACAGAGTCCACTCGTTTCCCACTAACAATGTAAGCGTAGACCAGATGCGGCTTTAATTCAAAGGAATAGTATCCGAGTCAATTGAGAAATTTATGCTGCATAAATTAACAAAAGATGGTACTGATCCCCCACGGTACACAAAACAGGTCAGACCACTGTTCCACAAGCAACGAAAAAGGTGTGCCAAATTTAAAATGAATGTCAAAATATTTTATTGTCGCCATCGTACATATGGATAAATGATCATTATAATAACAACAGAAATCACAACTCGTACGAATATTGAGTGTTCATTTTTCCCACGTGTTGTTAGAGAAAGGAGCGGAAGCGAAATAGTATGAAAGTGGTTTGAAGAACCCTATGCCTGACACTTAAATGAGAACTGAAGAGCAGTCTTGTAGATGTAGAGATAGAACACAACTGCTCCATATGTCATCTTGTTACAACAAAATTGCAGAACATCGCCATACATTATCGTAACCCCATGCCAGAGTAATTTCTGACGTTAACAGTTGGTAGAAAATATCTTTCTCTGCTTCGGTAGTTCTATGAAGCTGCTTGAGTGGAACGTAACTTTCGCTTCGGGGTGGCATTTCACATGTAAAAATACATCTAGTATTATGCTTTAATAAATATATTACCCCTACTTTACGCCATAATTAGATGTTTAGTGATACAGAGTATCAGTATGCGTACAAAACAAACTTAGGTTCATTGCCTTATATTGTCGAGCAGTTTTACTACTGCCGTTAAGTTAGCTGAATGTATTTTATTGTGTGCACCATATTTCTTTAAAATGGAGTCCATAATGCTTTTATAAATAGAGGACTACGCGATATGGTGTCACTGTCCTATACATTCATTCTAACAAGGAACCCCTTGAGTGCGAGGTCGCAAACGGCCAATTAAGTTTACGGCAGTCGACGCCCCACATTTTGTCTACCACGCAACTATAATATGGGCTGGCAATGGCAAGAGGGGTGGGGGGTGGGGGGGGAGGTGTCCAGAAGAGAGAAGAGCGTTAGGTTAAGGAGCTTAGTCAGGAGGAACTCACAACAGTACTACACTGCTAAGGGTTTTCATAAAAAGCAGAACAATTGCGGAAATAAACAAAGTAAACTTTGCATTTTATCTACAACAACAGTTGTCGAAGTTGACATTTCGTCCGAAAGGAACCCAAGAAATTTCGCATAGTGAGAAAGATGTGGCAGATGGATATTAGCGTTTCTGCAAGATGAATCAGTGGAATGTGTGGTGTCGTATACGTTCGACTGTGCGGACAATGTACATGAGGAGTACAGTGATAACGATACGTGCTAAACAAGTGAGAGTGATATTAGAATGGGTGTCGAGCCATGCAGTTCATCATCCTTGTCGTATAGGGAGCAAGGAGCCACAAATACCGTCTCCAGTTATACATAGTGAAGGACAAATGTTGTCCAAGGAGCGGGTACTAAACATAACTACGTTCATGGAAGATCATCATATACACACATCATATAAACACAATTATGAACAGACTTCGAATAAGTCCGCATCAGTATGACCGCCTAGTAAGTAAGAAAAACTACGGATATTCAAGAGAAGACAAGACATTCTTGTTACAAAAACTGCAGTTCGCGCATTTCAAGGATGCTCGGTACAATTCATAGGCTGGCCATGATAGTAACCTACTACGTCATCCACATCAAATTGCGCGCGACATAGATTATAGTGATTTCAAGGTAAGCAGTGGACGGTTGCATAGCTTCAAACAGTGCTACGAACTTGGAAGACGTAAGATAACGAAATTTCAAACAAAGCGTAGAATCGGAGAAATTTTTTTAGACGAGATAAAAAAACTTATCCCATCGTTCAGTATGGAATTTGTCTCCAGCTCGGATCAATTGGGATTTCAAGAGGAAATCCATATGAAAGGATCCAGGAAATTAGAGGTATCAAGAGAGTTGTATCAAAATGAACAAACATCTGTGTCTTAACGCTCTCGTATAAAATTATGCCTACTGTTAATCTGGATGGTAAATTCGCTGGGAACTTATTTATTGTGCTGCGAGAAGTTGGAGGCGTTCTGCCCCTACTATTCTTCCTGATGTGCATGACCTTCCAAGGGCAGTAGGGAATATTTACGGCATAGAAAGCAAGGGTGGAAAATGAGCGTAAGAGAACTGCAATTACGGTATGAGCACTCCTTTTGGCCAATAAATGGGCAACATAGCTCGCTTTTACATGCTTGTTGCTCTGCGTATAAAAACCATGCTTCTTTAGAAGAAAGTATCCCTCCTGAAAGGTGTGTGACATTGTAATTCACACTACCTGGAACCACTGGACAAATTCGGCCTCTGGATGTTTGTTTTTTCCGTCCCTATAAAACACCTTATCGCACTATCTGCTGCTACGCCTTAAAGGATAACCATTTCACGATAAGCTCCATGACAGACTGTTTCACATTCGGCTGCATGCCATCACATTCCGCCAGTCCGCATCACCGTTTACAAAATGGCTCCGAGCACTATGGGACTTAACATCTGAGGTCATCAGTCCCCTAGAACTTAGAACTACTTAAACCTAACTAACCTAAAGACATTACACACGTCCATGGCCGAGGCAGGATTCGAACCTGCGACCATAGCGGTCGCGCAGTTCCAGACTGTAGCGCCTAGAACCGCTCGGCCACTGCGGCCGGCTCACCGGTTACAACAATATGATTCTCTACGAATTTTTAAGAGTGAATACCTAGCTGAACACGCTGCACGGTTTGTAAATCCCAAGAAGTTCGCCTTCGACCTTGATGGTACGAACCTTTGTGATCATTGTGGTGCGCCAGTTTTCATTCGGTGTTTATGGTGCATGTTAATGGTTTGTTTTTAACATTTCTTGAATGTCGACGATGACAGTTTCGCGAAGTGTAATGCAAACATCCCATAGAAGTTTGACCTCTGCAGCTCCCGGACACTCATTTTCCGTCACTCGCTTGATGCACACGGTGAGCTATTAGTAGCTAATATTTTTCCTGTCACAAGTGTTAAAATAAAACTTTCAAATGAGCCTTGCTAAAGATGGAACTTGCGATCTCAGACTCAAGGAGTTCCTCGTAAGGCAAAAAAAAAGAAAGCACCGTGAAGGAATTGTCCAAACGGGACGGAATTCGGTAGACATGATGTACATTTGCAGAGAAACAAATGATAACTATTTCAAAAAAACTGGATAATTTATTCAAGAGAAAGAGCTTCACAAATCGAGCAAGTCAATAACAAGTTGGTCCACCTACGGCCCTTATGCATGCAGTTTTTGGATTGATTGGTAGAGTTATTGGATGTCCTCCTGAGGAATATCCTGTCAAATTTTGTCTGGTTGGTGCATCAGGCCATCAGAATCTATGGCTGGTTCGAGGGCCCTGTCCATAATACTCCAGACGTTCGCAGTTGAGGAGATATCTGGCGACCTTGCTGGCCAAGATAGGTTTTGGCAAACACGAAGGCAAGCGGTAGAAACTCTCATCGTGTGCGGCCGGGCATTCCATCAGTTCTCATCACCCGTTACATCAATACGATTCTATATGCATTCCTTAAGAGTGAATACCTAGATGAACATCCTGCACGGTTTGTAACTCCCAAGGAGTTTGCCTTCGATTACAGGCTACAGGGTGGCTTTATGGGAAGCCATCCAGGTCTTACATTTAACCGGTTGTAAAATATCGTCGACGTACCGCTATGCTGCAGGGATGCTGCGGATGATAACCAAAAGGATCCTGCTATGAAATGAATCGGTATCCTACCGCTGCCTGGGACGTCTCTACACACGTTTTCACTGGTTATTGGGGCTCACTTCGAAGCAGGACTCATCATTGAACATAACCCTACTCTAGTCAGTGAGATTCCAGGTCGTACGTGCACGATACCACTGAAATAGGTTTATTGGTGTACAGAGGGCAACGGTAGTCAGCGCAAGAGGTACCGAGAGCTCAACCCCCTGTTTTCGACGCGCCTGTTAAGCTCAGTCTCTGAATGTTTTTTTTTTTCTGTGCTTGTAAAATATATTTTCGCACTATCTGCAGCTACGTCTTAAAGGATAGTCATTTCACGATAAGCTTCACGACAGACTGTTTCGCATTCGGTTGCATGTCACCACATTCAATCAGTCCTCGTCACCCCGTTAGATCAATATGGTCCTATATGCATTCTTTAAGAGGGGATACGCAGTTGAACTTCCTGCACGGTCTGTAACTCCCAAAGAGCTCCCCTTCGATTTTGATGGTACGAAGCTTTGTGATCATCTTGGTGAGCCAAGTTTCATTCGGTGTTTGTGGTGCATATTAATAGTTGGTTTTGAACACTTCTTGAATGTCGGCGATGACCGATACATACATCCCATAGAAGTTTGACCTCTGCACCTACCGGACACTCATTTTCTCTCGCCCTCCTGATGCACTTTCAAATGAGCCTTGCTAAAGACTGACCTTGTGGCCACGCACTGAAAGGGTTCCTTGCAAGAAGTGCTGTTAACAAGTCCACAGTTCCCACAAGTAGTAGGGCACTCTCAAGCGAATATTATATCTCACCCAGCCAACTGTTGACGCCACGATAACCTCGCCCTGGTTAGCACGTGGGGATGGAGGCAATACGCTTGAGGACAAACTCGGAGACGACTGACCCAAAACGTTATCTTCTCCTTCTGCAGTTAAGAGGTTAGTCAGCAGCCTGCCCCAGCTTTCTAATTCAGTCCATCTTATACAACGGCCCCTATCGAATCTTTAAGTGTGCATCCTGATATAGTTACGCGGATGCAGTAGGTGCAGACGTGCAGAAGTGTGGTTGGAGTAATCGGCGGATCCCTGCACACCTGAATAGATGCTACTATACGGCGTGTGGCAGAAATGAATGAACCGTGGCGGAAAACAGAGGCAAAAAGGAAGCGATCGACCCAGAGCTCCGGATTCATCATTGTCATCGGTCCGAGGTGCAACTGGTGTTTGAACAAATTTTTTTTGTTCAATTGAGACAGGAACGAAACAAGGTTTGTCGAAAGGGTTTAATATGACTGCACAAACCAGACAGTAGTTGGTCTTCTCCCTGTAATTGTAAATTAACGTCGATTATATGTTTAATTAAATCTGCGTAAAATGATAACTACCATAAACAATCATAGTTTTTTTTACTCAGCCAGAGGACAATTCCTTTCATTCAAGACAATTTCTGTTGTTTTCGTAGCTCAAAGAAATCGCTTTATTGGTTTTCCACAGCTGAGGCAGCATACTGATGTATAATATGGTAAGTCAGTTTCTTCAATAAACTCGCGGAAGTGACGATGATTGAGAGCGTTTGATCTTATATAATTAACATCTGACATGACTGGCTGTACAACTTCCGATACACCCGGTCATTTTCCTCACAAAGACTGTTAATGAATGGTGCAATGTATGATTAATGGTCTTGATGCATCCTCATTTTCTCTCTCCTCTGAATCGAAAGAAAGAAGCAACACCTTTATTTTTTCTACACATGTTTTTGCCACTGTCGGTTTTCCACTGAAGACTGTTTTCCTGAATAGTATTTTCTACTCCTTTAAAACTTTACTCCCCTATGGCCAAGCCGTAAGTGCTATGAAAGTCAAGAAGTTTTTATACACTTCATAATTTATGTTTATCTTTCGAATGAAAATTAACATATGTGCGGCATCTAAGAGATCTGTTGAACTCGTCCAGAACCAAGGAGAATCACTCTAAGTGACGAGTTTTCTCAGACCATTGAGTTATATGTTTTCAGCGTTATCATTTACACTTCAAGCCACAGTGTTTGCTGACAAATTGATATTTTTAACAAATCAGTTTTCTGGACACATTTCTTCAATTGCTGCAATCACGCAGTATTTTATTAATTTGTCATCAGTAAATGGTTTTCCATGTTTTGCTATTGAGCCACGCGGAAACTAGCACGAGTTGCTGCTTTTTTTCTCAGCATTTACTTTCTTAAAAACGTTTGCTAAATTTTCAGTCCGCGTTGCAAAGACGCCGATATTTCTGACCGTTGGTTTTCGGTAATTCTGGAATAACTCTGATAATGTTTAGTTTCATAGTGATGTTTTATATACCTGTCTTCTGCTTCTTTTTCGTATTTACACAAATTCATGCAAAAAAGATGTAACTGCGAATCAGAATGACGCCAATTAATAGTATAAAGAGCATGGGTATTGAGTAAATAAATGCAATGGATTAATCAGTAAGGTAATTTTACTTAAATTAAATACTCGCAGCTAACACACTATTTCTTCGTTGAGAAACTGTAGTCACATAACACACTAGTTGGTTCAAATGGCTCTGAGCACTATGGATGGGACTTAACTTCTGAGGACATCAGTCCCCTAGAACTTAGAACTACTTAAACCTAACTAACCTAAGGACATCACACACATCCATGCCCGAGGCAGAATTCGAACCTGCGACCGTAGCAGTCGCCCGGTTCCAGACTGTAGCGCCTAGAACCGCTCGGCCACCCCGGCCGGCAACACACTAGTCCCAATACATTTCGCTTTTCAGATTGCACATGTTGCCGCTACCCCAAGATGGTGCTTACCACAGGACTTAACTTCTCTACTCTGCGGAAGACGTCACTACAATACAGTTAGCGTTGTTGGAAGTAGTCGTAATGATACGTAAAGCGCAGCATCCACATCGGCTATCACCGCGACACTGAAATGACCTAGACACTTGCCCGTTCGTGCCAACGGAAATAGCGGAGTGGAGTCCACCCCCGCTCCCTGTTCCATACACATCTGTCACCGAATAGGCCTCGGACGGAAATATGCGCATAATTCAATACTACGATACGTTGGTTTTATGATCTATACACAGTTGACCCATACCAGCAGTGACCGCAGGGAACGAATAGGTAACCACTACTGCCGCCGCTTGGAGAGGAATGTTGTGGTGGGAAGACATCTCGCAGTGCCGATATCGGAAGACGTCTTGCAGTGCGGATACCATATGGAGATCGCGCAAGTTGCTATGATGTTTCTGACGCACCGAAGTAACAAGATTTCGTGAAAGGGCGTTACAACCACCTACACGAGTGGTATTATTTGTAGCAAGGTATAAGAGATGAAGGTCAAACAATAAGTAGTTCATAGCTTCATAATTTTACTGCAGTGCCACTCAGAGTCAGCTAGTTAAGACTGGTAGCAGTGATAAGCGCCACGAAAACTTCTGAACTGTAACGAGGAATTCCGAGCAGTACTAGGGTATCAGGTCTCAAGACAGACTATAGCTAGATCTGGACCCTTGAGACTTGGTGGAAGAGCCAGGTTAAAGTGTTCGGAGACCCCTGCGTTAAGGCACTGATGCTAGTTGATCTTGATACAAATCTTTTGGTACCTCTAATTTCCCTTTCAGACCTCGATTGATCGGAGTTGAAAATCCGTGTCTAATGACTTCGATGTCGACGGGGCGTTAACCCCAATCTTCCTTCCCTCAGAGTTAAAAAAAAATTCCTTACTGAACAATGGGATAAGTTTTTTAATCTCATCTATAAATTTTCGGGCCCATTCCACTGTTTGCTCGGCATCATGAAGTTGACGTTTTGTTTGAAATTTCGTTCACTTTTTGTCTTCGAATCCTGTAGCACTGTTTGAAGTTATGCAACCATCCTCTTCTTCCCTTGAAATCACTGTAATTTATGTCGTGTGCAGTATGATGTGCATAACGTAGTAGGTCAATCTCATGCACATCCTGTAAATTGTATCCTGAAACGTCCAAACAACAGTTTTTTTAACAAGTGCGCCTCGTCTTCCCTTGCATACCTGTTGTTTTTCTTATGCACTACACGGTCTTTTTTACTGCGGACTTATTCTAAATATTTTCATACTTGTTTTCTACTGTGCTGTGGATGTACTTCCATGCACTTAATTATGTTTAGTATTCGCTCCTTGGAAAACGATTGTCCCTCACCATGTTCCACGTTTCACTAGAGACGGGATTTGTGGCTCCCTGTTTCCTGTCCGGCAAGGATGATGAACTATATGGCTCGACACCTGTTTTAATACCACTTTTACTTGTGAAGTACTTGTCGTGATCACTGTACTCCTCATGAAAATAGTCCACAGATTCGAGCGTATACGACATCACACTTTCCACTGACACTTCTTTCAGAAACGCTGACATTTCATATGCCTTTTCTTTCTCACTCTACAAAATTCCTTTGGTTTAATTTCTGACGAAATGTCAACTTCAGCAACTGTTGTTGTAGATACAATGCAATGTTTTCTTTGTTTATTGTCGGCATTGCTCTGTTTTGTATCAACACCACTTGCACGGTAGCAATGTTGTGAGTTACTTGTCGACTGAGCAGTTCAACTAAGATCGTTAGCCTCATGCTGTGCTCACTATTGGATACTTCCAGCCCCGCCCCATGTTGCCATTAGCAGCCAATATTGTGCCCGCCTGGTAGACAGTATGAGGGGCATCGAATGCTGTGAACTACATTGGCCATTTGCGTCCTCGCACTCAAGGGGTTCCTCACTAGATTTTTTTTAAAATCACACTCATTCTCTGGAGTTAATCAGGTTCCTTGTGGATTTTGACTTATTCGACTTATTCGTGAGGGCAGTCTGAAGCTGAAAGAAAGAGTATTATAAAGAGAGCGAAAGGCCTTGTCAAAGAAATCTAAAAATATCTTTGCTTGTATCCTCTGTCGGTACTCAATGTTCAGAGCACCATTTGTTATGATTCAAATGATGTTTCACGTTTTTAACATGACATTCAACTCGTGTAACCTTTCGGAAAACCTGAAGGCGTCATTCGTGGTACTCAGTATAGGCATTTATGTTTGTGATTTCGGATTGTCTTGCATTTCGGAGAACTTTTCTGCGCACTAATCTTAGACGCTTCCATTTCAATGAACTACGGCACAATAAAGATGCGTAGTAACAGTCTGTCACAGTTTCGCCTTTTTCCAAGTAGTTCATCACGATGATACCCTAAAAGTCACAGAATATAATCGTGTTGGGAAAGCTGCGCAAGATCTGAGCTGAAAAAATGATCCCCACGCACACTATCATCACATTTGGCACGGGAGCGTTAGTGATAGTGGGCTTTGAGGGAAAAAACTATCGTCGTGTGAAGAAGATTCCTGTGTTGTAAATCAACATTTTGCAGAACTGATAACATATTTCAAACCTAATCGGGTTTTCGCTAAATAAATGAATTGAGGTACTTGGAGAATATGTTGCTATGTAGATATTTTATTATCATGTCATCACAGCGGAGTCTGTCGCAATGAATGCGAACATTATCTTGTGATAGAGTGGCACTGCGCGTCCAGCGGCGAAAATGTGACATCATATCAAAAGACTTAACAAGAAATCACGAGAAAACGGGAGCGATGAAACAGTGAGATCAATAGACCTTCTGCCGAACTTCTGTTATCTAGACAAAAAGAATGGAAGGTCACCTACTTTCGGTGCAGTGGGAACACTACTACTGCACCATGGAAGTTTATGGGATGTATGTACGCCTCTGTGGTTAAATTGTATCGTGAGTGTGTACATCTATTGCGAAAACTGCGTACGTATACATGTTACTGATGCTCAAGATTGTCTTCGAGACCGACGGCGCAAGAAGTCTAACAGATACGCTACAGTCCGATGTGATGTACGTGTGACCAGGGCCTCACGTCGGATAGACGAGTCGCCTGGTGCAAGTCTTTTTACTTGCCGCTTCTGTAACTTGCCTCTCGATGAGGATTAAGTGGTGACGATGACAACACGAAGCCCAGTGCGCAAGTGGAGAAAATCTCCGAGCCTTTCTGGAATCGAAACCGGGCCCCTCGCGTGGCATTCTACCGCGCTCCCCACTCAGCTATACAGTCCGATAATAATCAAGCATTCGGCAACCACGTAGTCAGCGATACGAAAAATGGTTCAAATGGCTCTGAGCACTATGGGACTCGCTCGGCCACTCCGGCCGGCCAGCGTTACGATCTTGGGAGCTTCTGTATGGCATCCTCTAGGATTATCAGTCCACTTAATTTGGGTCTGAAGCGATCCTCTATCATCACTTTATCTGTACGCGGCTATCTTCGTAGAGAAATGTCTTAAATCGTGAATAGGGCAAGATAGCAGGAGTACACTGTTCAATCTAACAGTTTTCCTTAAAGAGTAGTTTAAAGTGCACATTGTTATTTTACGGTAACAAGGATTATCAGGATGGGAAGAGGACAAATGATTTGTCTTGGATCATAGTGACACCACTGAACGTTCAACCATCCAGCGGCTGTCGGGAGGCACAAAACACTGAAGATGGGCGTCGCATTGGTCGCTCGTGGTCAACAACGCCAGCAGATGCTGGTAGCCGAGCGGTTCTAGGCGCTTCAGTCTGGAACCGCGCGACCGCTACGCTCGCAGGTTCGAATCCTGCCTCGGGCATGGATGTGTGTGACGTCCTTAGGTTAGTTAGGTTTAAGTAGTTGTAAGTTCTAGGGGACTGATGACCTGAGATGTTAAGTCCCATAGTGCTCAGAGCCATTTAAACGCCAGCAGATGAACGCTGCCTAAATTATGGTTCGTAGAAAACCCGACAAGAATCTTTCAGAAATGCGCACTGCCTTTTGAGGGGAACTGAAGAAGACCATACAGTATGCAACCGTCGCGGAACGATCAATTTAACCCTTAAACGTCCATTACGAACAATACAAACCACCAGAGCACAACGGTGCACGAAAAGCTGAGCAAGGGAACACATGGAATGGAACCTGGATCAGTGGCGTATGTATCTCTTCATTGGCAGGTGCTGGATATGTCTGGTGCCTGACGATCGACATTGAATAGTCTGGAGGCGATCAGGTACCAAATACGTCTTAACCATGCAGTCTCTTGGACTTAACAGGGAAGGGTTAGTCGTGTTTTGGGCTGATACTATGTGCGGAGGTAAGATGCCTCTCACTGTTAACGAAGGTAATTTGAGAGTTGTAAGTAACGGAACAGGATACTCAAACTTACTGCGCAGTCCTATTGCCAAATTTCGCATCCCGCACCTCGAGAACATGTTCCCGCAGAAAGCAGAAATGACCTGAATGAAATCATCTGCAGTATTTGCTGACACGAACCCAACTGAACGCCCTTGGGATTAGATGAAACTTGCCGTACGTTGCCGCAGGAATCCTCCTCACACACTTGATAATTTCATATGGATCGGAGTAGGATTGTGCGATATCTTGAGCAACAATGTGCCATGAGGCTCCAAGAATATTCCAGTGCATGGAATAAAGTATAATGGTACTAAACGTTGCCCAGCACCAGATTTTGATTTCACAGTTGTGCAGAGATGTTCACTTTCGAACAGACTGCCTTCATTTCCTTTATTGTTTTGTTTTAAATTTACGGGTTTACTGGCAGACGAAAAAAGTAAAGCAACCAGAAGATGAGGAGCAAATGAAACGAAACTTCACGGATTGAGAGGGTATGTGAGGTTATTTCAGTGATTACAAAATCGAATCAAATTTACAAAGGACTTGGTAGTACCAGATCACTTAACAGTGTGACGTTGTATTCCCTCTGACCTGGACGCACATACTGCTTCAGTTGGGAAGCGTGTCATGAAGCCGTTGTTTCTCTCCAGAGGCAATCTGTCGCACAACCGTTGTAACTGGTTCTTGATATCATGGATACTGTCACACAGAGCGAGTTGAGGCCCAAGGGACATCCCCACATTTCCCATCGGCAGTAGAACTGCAGATTTTTTGGTCACGGGAGTAACTCGACATTATGCAGAGAGTTCAAACAGACAAGTGCCATGCGTAGACAAGCGTTGGCCCGCTGAAACATTGTGCCACGATACTGTCACACGAGAGGAAGCACGTAAGGACGCAAGATGTCCGTGATGTACCGTTGTGCCATCAGAGTTCCCTGAATAACTACCAGACGTCACCTGAAGTTAAACCCGATGCCCCCCCCCCTCCACATACACACACACACACACACACACACACACACACACGCACACACACACACATACACACCATGACGCCTGTAACAACACCGCTGTATTTCTTCAAAACATTGGAAGAATGAGAACTCTCCCCAGGTCACTGCCATGTTCGGCAGCGATGGTGATCCTGGGTAGTGAAGAACCGCACTGAGGCGCTGAACACAACGCGAAGTTTTTCACCAGTAGTCCACGCTTTCCAGTAATGTACCGTTTGTGTTGTGGTGATAACGGCAGCCTATGGACGGGGCGATAATTCCCTAGTTCGGCTGCTGCTAGTCTCCGATTAATGGCTGATATGACACAGAATGTTGCAGGGAGTCCATTACTTGTTCTCGGATGGCTCGCGTAGATGTGAAGGGGTTACGATGTGCTTGGTGCACAGTACAGCGATTCTCCCTTCTGGTGGTCAAACGTTATTGACCGGATCCTTGACGACGAGTATGCCTGCTCTCACGTTCCCGGGCCACTATCACATCCGAAATAGCCCACAAAGCTGTATACTGAACGATTCGACCAGTTGGCCAAATGGACAACAACAATTAGGCCCCTTTCAAACTCTGTCAGGTGTTCATAACGTTGTCTCACAAGAGTAAACTGCATCTCGGTGTTCTTGAGCGATGACTCAACAACTGAAGGTCTTCATGTGTCTTAGATAACCTAAGTCTGGTGACAACATTAAACACGGTCCACACTAATGCATTCCGGTGACCGATCAATCTGTCACAGAGAATTGCAACTATAACCATTTACGTACTCACCTATGGTGTATACATGTACGAAGTTAAGTTGTCATCTGACCTCGTCTTCTGGGTGCTTCACGTTTTTTTCAAGAAGTTAATATCCATAGTACCTAGAATGCCCATACCGCTCCTTGATAACAGACGGAAATCAGATGTTCATAAATTCTCAAGGCTTATGCGTTCGTTCCTACTTCCCTTTGAGACCTATACTTTCGTGGACATACATGTGCTGCAGTCTTATTAGTATGTGATTTAAGTTTCTTCTAGGAGCTGTGATTTAACATATATGCGTCAGTATGCTTTCACATGTCATTCCACGAAATAACGTGTTGACGATTGATAAAGACTAACCAGAAATTTGTACGCTAAATGGTATAACCACCTCATCAGAAACAAGAAAAGACGGAATTCTTCAACTGAGTTTTTGAAGAACGTCACAAAGCGATTTGTTATTCCTAGAACCGCTCTCCTTCTAATCTGGACACATGGCAACTGCACTGTGCTAACATTTGGCGTCCAAGCCTTCTCCTAAGTAATGACGCTGTCAGAATTGGTTGAAAAGCGGTACTCTATGGCCGAATAGCTTTTGACACTGACGTCTGAGTCTGTACCTTAACAGTGGAATGATAACATTTAGTGAGACAGCACATTCTGCCACGGGTTTTCCTTGATTTCCACAGTTGCTAATTCATTTTCATAAATTATCATCCGCCCAATTTCCCTAGACTGTATAGCTGAAGAAGGTATTCCAAGATATATTTTTTATCTTCTTTTTCTGACATGCGATAGGTCTTGCGCGGCCTGTTGCTTCTTTTATTTTGCGGAGCAATTTGCCAAAAACGTAGTGCTAAATTTGTTTCCTCTCTTCACAACAGATGGCATACCCATATTTGCCTATTTTCTTCAAGCTTTCCATTTACATAAAATATTTTCAATATCTCCCAATTATGTACATTTCTTTTATAATCTAATTCTGCGTCTCCCGCTGTCTTCCCGAGGAACTGCATTTCCTTAGTCTTATCTTGTTTTGATTACCCAAGATTCACTCTCATATAACACTGTTGGTACCGACTAAATTTTATAAAATGTAGGATAAATTTCTGTCCTTGCTTTATTTGGGAAAGATCTATTACTTTTACCGTTTAGGTAACTCAACTTCTCAATTTTATGCTTTTGATCTAGGTCTCCTGTGTACGTGGACCATAAAAATTTTAATACGTCTACTCGCTCTATGAAGTTGTTTTCTGTAAGTATTTTTCACCTTGGCGGGTTTTTCCCACAGAAAGCCGTGGCTTTTTCGTTTTTTTTTATTACTACTGACATGTTATAAACCCGACATATTTTGTGTTGACTGGCAGCTCACTGCAGTTCATCTTCATTTTTCGAGATTAAAACTTGATCAAAATACCATGGCCATTATATAATCATGTTCGTTTAAAATCTTATGTGTAATCTCTAGTTTCATTTTCCATTGCCGTACAATTTCGTCATTGTATACATTAAAGAGTAATGGAAAAAGGTTGCAACTACGTCGAACTAATATTCTCTATTGTTTTCTCATTATGTGCAATTATTTGGATTCTAGTGTTATTATACAGCTTCTGAATTATCTGTGTAAGATTTATTGGTGTGCTGCTTCTTCTTAACGTGTCCCATAATAATAGTCTGTTTCCTTTATCGGAGGCCTTCATATAATCTACACTCCTGGAAATTGAAATAAGAACACCGTGAATTCATTGTCCCAGGAAGGGGAAACTTTATTGACACATTCCTGGGGTCAGATACATCACATGATCACACTGACAGAACCACAGGCACATAAACACAGGCAACAGAGCATGCACAATGTCGGCACTAGTACAGTGTATATCCACCTTTCGCAGCAATGCAGGCTGCTATTCTCCCATGGAGACGATCGTAGAGATGCTGGATGTAGTCCTGTGGAACGGCTTGCCATGCCATTTCCACCTGGCGCCTCAGTTGGACCAGCGTTCGTGCTGGACGTGCAGACCGCGTGAGACGACGCTTCATCCAGTCCCAAACATGCTCAATGGGGGACAGATCCGGAGATCTTGCTGGCCAGGGTAGTTGACGTACACCTTCTAGAGCACGTTGGGTGGCACGGGATACATGCGGACGTGCATTGTCCTGTTGGAACAGCAAGTTCCCTTGCCGGTCTAGGAATGGTAGAACGATGGGTTCGATGACGGTTTGGATGTACCGTGCACTATTCAGTGTCCCCTCGACGATCACCAGTGGTGTACGGCCAGTGTAGGAGATCGCTCCCCACACCATGATGCCGGGTGTTGGGCCTGTGTGCCTCGGTCGTATGCAGTCCTGATTGTGGCGCTCACCTGCACGGCGCCAAACACGCATACGACCATCATTGGCACCAAGGCAGAAGCGACTCTCATCGCTGAAGACGACACGTCTCCATTCGTCCCTCCATTCACGCCTGTCGCGACACCACTGGAGGCGGGCTGCACGATGTTGGGGCGTGAGCGGAAGACGGCCTAACGGTGTGCGGGACCGTAGCCCAGCTTCATGGAGACGGTTGCGAATGGTCCTCGCCGATACCCCAGGAGCAACAGTGTCCCTAATTTGCTGGGAAGTGGCGGTGCGGTTCCCTACGGCACTGCGTAGGATCCTACGGTCTTGGCGTGCATCCGTGCGTCGCTGCGATCCGGTCCCAGGTCGACGGGCACGTGCACCTTCCGCCGACCACTGGCGACAACATCGATGTACTGTGGAGACCTCACGCCCCACGTGTTGAGCAATTCGGCGGTACGTCCACCCGGCCTCCCGCATGCCCACTATACGCCCTCGCTCAAAGTCCGTCAACTGCACATACGGTTCACGTCCACGCTGTCGCGGCATGCTACCAGTGTTAAAGACTGCGATGGAGCTCCGTATGCCACGGCAAACTGGCTGACACTGACGGCGGCGGTGCACAAATGCTGGGCAGCTAGCGCCATTCGACGGCCAACACCGCGGTTCCTGTTGTGTCCGCTGTGCCGTGCGTGTGATCATTGCTTGTACAGCCCTCTCGCAGTGTCCGGAGCAAGTATGGTGGGTCTGACACACCGGTGTCAATGTGTTCTTTTTTCCATTTCCAGGAGTGTATAAAGAGGAGGTATGTGTCCTTATTGTATGGATTGTATTTTTCTAAAAATTTTTGTTGTGTAAATGTATTGCCTGTACAACTTCTTCCAAGATATTCTATAGATATATATTTGCAGAGTACGTGGATATCAACGTCGAGGCGCACCAGGCAAAGATTTTACAGCGCGGATACAGTAGCTTCTAACTGCTTTTTATATATATATATATATATATATATATATATATATATATATATATATAACGCATGGCTACATTTCGTCAGTTTTATGTTTGCCTGCCATATGCTGACGCCTAGACAGCTCGGTGGCCTATTGTCATGCACGTCAACTACCGTTTGACAATGGCGTAATATCCGAAACTGGCCAACAGTGGAAAGTAAACAATAATTACAGCCGATAGAGGAACTGTTGTCATTTCAGAAATATTGTATGATTGTTGAACCTGTCCGAATGAAACTAATTCCACATTAGTGATGTGCTAGTGGAGCACCTAATTTAGCCCAAACCCGTACGCCCTCTTCTTGTTATTTTTAATGCTTCCTCATGTGCCTACCTTCGCGATCCGATAAACTCCAAGGTCATTTGAATTTGGCTGGTATTTGAATTTTCGCAGAGTCGTACGCGTGCACCTGACTGCCGAGTGGCACTTCTAACTCCGCCATGGAACACGCTTTCTTCATAGACTGACCCGAACGCTGAGAAAATAATGTTTCATTCGTGATGTAGAACACAATCGTACAATGTCCCTGAGTTCTAATACAACCACTTAGCTGTACATCGTCCAGTTAAGCCTATCGAGAGTACCGAACGTTTCCGCGGCTTCCTATCTGGCACTGCTCGAGCTGCTAGATGTGTACATATCAGGAATTAGACCCTAGAGTGTTAACAGCCGACCACTGTCCACTGAGAAGCGTGTTCTGCCGTGTGTTCAAGAACCCTCAATCTTCGGAGGGCATGAGGCTGTCAACGCAAATTCCCAGGGATACATGGTGAAGGAACCCCATTGCAAGTTGTGTGTTATAAACGCCCCCACACAGCAGGATCAGCGGAGGATCTGTTCCTTGTGTTCTGCATCTCCACGTCTAGAGCGTTATTAGGGTTCACGTACGAGAGTTACGCTGGTGGCCATTAAAATTCCTGTCAGTAAGGATAGCACGAACGAAGTTTTAGTTATTCTGCGTATACTGTGCAATAGGAAAAATACGTGATTACATTTGTAAGTTATTTAAAGGTACACAGACTGGGAATTTAATACTCAGAGCTCCCACTTCTGGCAGCAACGTTGGATTTAATGCGGCTAGGCGTCTAGACGAACTGGGACGACAGATTAGATACGTCATTCCATGTTATTCAACTTTATGCCAGCGATCTTTAGTCGTAATGGCTATCGACTGGTGGAATGTAATTCCTTCAGTGACCTGTGAACAGAAATATTCAGTAGGTGAGAGGTCAAGAGAACGTGTTGGCCAGGGCAACAGGCAAAACTTTTGTATAGAAGCAGAACAAGCACGCGCAACATATGGTCTTCCATTAGGTTAGGTTAGGACCAAACAGTCTGTTGGAAGGTGTTGCAATCGACTTGGCTTCAATAATCGATAATCGATTAGTTAAATTATATCTCAGTTGAAAGGTTACGTAACCGAGACGTCGACGGCAGGACACAGCTACCGGCTTTACAGAGTCAGAAATGTAACGGCTGCTGTCCAGACTACCGGGTATGCAAGAGGTGTTCTTTGTGTGCCCAGTGGCACCCAATACGTTCACGGCAGATGCTGGGCCCGTATAACTAGGACTATTGCCATCTGATAACGTTAACTCTCCTCGGAACCTCCACACACACGCCAGTCGTGACGACTTACGCAGAAGTGTGACTTGTCTGGAAAGACGACTGGTGCCCTACATGCAGTGCTGTCGTTGGGTGGAGAACTGTAGAAACGCCTCTCTGTGTTGTTGTACCAAGGGAAGCCTCTACAACGGCCGCCGTTTTGAGAATCCGCTGTGCCTCAGACGTCGTCGCACAGTTAGTGCCCTATTGAAAAGTAGCCCACTCCCTCATCCAGTGTACGTGACGCGGCCTTAGGGTAGGGCACAGTGGAGCGAAGTGTGCCCCTTGGGTAGCCGGCCGAAGTGGCCGTGCGGTTCTAGGCGCTGCAGTCTGGAACCGCGAGACCGCTACGGTCGCAGGTTCGAATCCTGCCTCGGGCATGGGTGTGTGTGATGTCCTTAGGTTAGTTAGGTTTAACTAGTTCTAAGTTCTAGGGGACTAATGACCTCAGAAGTTGAGTCCCATAGTGCTCAGAGCCATATGAACCATTTGTGCCCCATGGGCCCTTAGCATCTTGGGACCGTTGAGATCCTGCCTGTATAGCGTTGAGTATGGTCTTCCTGAATAGATAGGTTTCACAGTCGAATGACTGTCATCGGTTCCGATCCACGCGCGCAGCAGTGTTACGGAACAGTAAACTGAAGTCTCGACAGGCCACAATCCTGTCGCTTTCCAATTCAGGCATGTGCTGCTAGACGTTTTTCCTTCACACACGAGGCACAATAGCTTCTTCTCACAAAAAAGCAACATTCAAATGTGTTTTCTGGATGAGAAAACGACATCCTAATCTTCCTTTACATACAGAATGTAAAAAACGTCACTGCTACCTACTTTGTGTGGTTGCGCTGAGATACTAATTATTGGAGTTTCAAAGCATTTAGTGTCCTCCAAGCCAATTTAACGTTTGTTGCATGCCGCCTTCATAGTGGGCAGTTTGAATGCCCATCAGTGACTTTATCCCACACAGCACATACGCCACTACAGGGGCTGCTTGGAAGCTTGCAGTGAGGGTAAAAGCCGATGTGCGGTTGTTGGCCATACCAACTTTAGCCCTCCCGCCACTGAGCTCGTCTTTTCGGTGACAGCTGAAAGCGTCTACCGTTCTAGTGTTAATTTTGATTTGTGGAGGCAACAGAAACACCTATGATCTATCAAAAATTTTTTAAATCAACACTAGTAATTAGTATGTATGTGTCAAACCCTGATATAAAGAAAGTCAATGGTAACAGCGGGTTGTTAACAGGGTGACACTGTCTAAACAGCCATTCCTGAAAGTAAAGTAGACAAAATAGGATAGAGAGAAGGCATAATTTTGAAATACGAATAAAGATTTATTTGCAAGATGCATCGAGAGCGCTGGCCGTTCCAATGTATTACTCATTTCAAAAACACTCATTTACATTTTCTACTTGGAGTGTCCTAATAATCAATCGTTATTATACAGTTTAGAATAGTTCGAAATACACTTTAAGGGAAAAAAGGCAGACCAGTCTTCAGCCTGGAATCTCATTCCCTGGAGTAGAATTGTCTTCAGTGATGAGTCCCGCTTCCAATTAAGCCCCGACGACCCACGAAGACGTGTCTGGAGACGCTCTGGACAGCGGTGGAATACCAACCTGACTGTCGTCCTCTATACAGCTCAAACAGAAGTCATGGTCCAGAGTGTCATTTCTTTTCATATCAGGACCACTTTGTTTGTAATCAGCGGCATCAAATGGTTCAAATGGCTATTAGCACTATGGGACTTAACATCTGTGGTCATCAGTGCCCTAGAACTTAGAAGTACTTAAACCTAACTAACCTAAGGACATCACACACATCCATACCCGAGGCAGGATACGAACCTGCGACCATAGCGCTCACGCGGTTCCAGACTGAAGCGCCTAGAACCGCACGGCCACACCGGCCGGCTCAGCGGCATCCTTACAGCATAGCGGTACGTTATCGATATTGTACGCTACGTTTTGCTGTCCACCGTGGAAAGCCGCCTGGGCTTACATTTCAACAAGATAATGCTCTCCTGCACACGGCGAGAGTTTCCACTGCTTGTCTTCGTACTTGCCTAACCCTACCTTGGCCAGCGAGGTGGCCGGATTTTTCCCCAACTGAGAATGTTTGGGGCATTATGGGCAGGGCCCTCCAGCCAGATCGGGATTTTGTAGATCTAATGCGCCAGCTGGAAATAATTTGGCACGATATCTCTCAGGAGGACATCCAACAAGTCAATCAGTGCCAAGTCAAGCGTCAGAGATGGACCAATGCGTTATTGGCTTGCTCAATTTGTTACCCTCTTTCTCTCGAATAAATCATCCAATTTTTCTTAAGTTGAAATCATTTGTTTGCCTGTACATGTACATCATCTAGCGATTTCCGTCCCGATCTGATAATTCTTTCGTGATGCACTGCGTATATGTCGCAGTGTCATACGTTAAAGATTGCAGGAGAAGAAGAAAAGAGGTGAATGTATGACGGACTGCCTGCCTATAGAAAAATTTGTAACATATGGTAAAAGCTGTCAATGACGTAGACAAACAAGTGTCAAGCAAGAAATGGGTCCCAGTACCAAATGAAGAAAACGGAGGTGGAAGAATAGTAGTAGTAGGAGGAGGAGGAGGAAGAGGAGAAGGAAGAAGAGTCGTAGGCTAATACAGAGGAAGAAAGAAAACGGAAGTGTGAAGCGTTTAACTACAAAACGAAAAAGATTGGAAAGAGAGAAAAACGTTGGGGCAGTAGCGTTTGTAGCAGAGGAGATCGATTGACCCGCGGGCTGACTGCGCTATGCTTATTGATCCCTGGGCCGGCCACGCTGCCACGAGGGACCCACGGCGCGCTAGCTTGGCGAGTCCACTCCCACACTGTCCTGTCCTGTCGTTAGCGCTAGCTCACGCCGCCGACACTACTGCACCACAGTCCACATCTAATCTACTGCTGTTCCCTTGAACATTTACAGCACAAAAGTAGGCGCCAATTAAAAGTATGTTGTTTAAAATCACAATCTTTCATGTTTCTCTGTCAATTAAAGCCAGAAGAACTTTGATACGTTGACGCTGCGGAATGTCCTTATCTGCAATATCCACTGATGATGGTGTCAGCTATCATTTTTCGACTACCATAATAGTTACGCCATTTTCACAAATATATGTTTGTTCTGTCATCGGTTCAAATGGTTCAAATGGCTCTGAGCACTATGGGAGTTAACATCTGAGGTCATCAGTCCCCTAGACTTAGAACTACTTAAACCTAACTAACCTAAGGACATCACACACATCCACGGCCGAGGCAGGATTCGAACCTGCGACCGTAGCAGCGGAGTGGCTCCAGGCTGACGCGCCTGGAACCCCTCGGCCACCGCCGCCGGGTCTGTCATCGGCATCAGATACAATACAAAGTGTCAAAGGAGTAGTAACATGTGTCACTAATTGTGTGGCCAGGGCAGCTCTAAGGAAAGAATTCAACTTTCAAAGACGAGCATCTTCTAACAGTACGTCACAAGAGTTACGACTGAACACAGCTGCATGAATGCTAACGTTGGGCACACGAATATCGCCTGTGTTGAACAGTCCTGTAACATGTTGTTTCACGACGATGGCACTGTTCAGTTCAAAACCCTAATTAGTATCATTTTAGGGGCAATATTTAGATGAAATAAAATGTGGGACATGTCATAGTTCATCACAGGCAAAGGGAACTGTCGACTGATCGCAAGCAACGTCTATTCTCCTACAACGAACAATGACGAACTGTAAATTTAGACAGACAGTTACACACACTATTCTAACATCGTTGAAACTGTTCAGTCTACGGACACGAGAAAACCTTTTTCATCTTACAAGGTCAGAGCGACGTACCCTCAGGACCTAACAATAGCAACTGCCGCGTATATCTCGTGTACATATCAGGGATGACATCTATAGAGAGGTCCGCCCTTGAATGCCGATTCTCATAAAATTCTTGAGTTGTAGGGCCCTGTCGAGATACCGACAGTTTCCACTGATCTGGAAGGAGCGATATTAAAATCCCCACCTGGCCGCGTCTAAGTTTTCTGTCGTTTCCCTAAACCACTCTGGGCAAATGCTGGAATGGTTCTTGAGTTTTTTCACAATGGTCTGGTCGTCGATGGGAAAATAAACAACAGTTTTCCACCCTTCCCTGGCGTTTCCAGCGACTTGTGTAGTGCGCGGGACAATGTGAAACACTCTATAAGAAACTGTGCAATACACTACAAGGAAAATATTACTAGGTCAATCATTCATCAGTGTAAACTCATATATTGCGACATAAATTTACGCATTTCGGCTGTGAGATCTGTACTACAGGGCTTGACGTGGGTGACAGCTTAAAAATATAGGAAGCAAAGAATACTGTTCAAATCAAATGGCTCTGAGCACTGTCGGATTTAACATCTGAGGCCATCTGTCCCCTATACATAGAACTACTTAAACCTAACTAACCTAAGGACATTACACACATCCATGACAGCGGCTGGCCGAATACTGTTCAAAATTATGTGGACAAGCAGTAATAACACTAAGAAAGTGTAAGATTGTAGCTATCCAAAAGAGATAAATATCTTCCAAACTATTTCAGAAGATACTAGAACGCTTGTATGAAACTTCACATGAGATCTTTAAATAAAATGACAGATCAAGTGTGAGCTCACGTAGTGACAGATGTTTATAGCTACAAAGAAGACGACGAAACAAGAGAGGAGTTTGGCTACAGAGACTACGTACCGACGCTATGAGATAATTGTGACAAACTAAAAGAAACAGTGGTAGTGTTTATTCCACTAAATTGGTGGAGCGCAGTTAGCTGTAAAGACGGGAAAGCTGTGGATACTAGTAAGACATTCTAAATTCATTTTTCTTGAAACTCTTTACTTTTTTACCTATTTCATATTATCCTGTTGCTGTAATGTCTTTTAAAGTACTCTTCTCAGTAATACTGCGGGTAGCTCCTTGCTCTGCCCTACTAAATAATAAGTTAGCGTGAAACGCTCTACATTAAACTTTGCTGGTGACACGCTCACAAATCTATGTCACTTAAAAGACTCCTGTTCAGGGCTTTTCTGGAAACCTTTCCGACAAAACGCCTTTTGGTTCATTTGTTACACTAATTTAAATTCTGTTTAGAGATACATCGTTAGAGAGATTTGTTTTTTAATTTTTTGTACACATTACAAATGGTGTGTACATATTAATAGTAATATAAATTAAAATTCATCTCGTTAATAGGTATCCAACCGTTGTGGAGGGTCTTGCGCGTTGTGTCGGAAAAAGTCGCCGAAACTCTGGGGTATTTGGACGATGAATCTACGCGACATCATCAGGCAATAGTGGTGACTCTTGATGAAAGACCTCTGCAGAGCGTTAATTGTTGAGTCCACATAAATCAAGAACGGTCCTTAGCCCCAGCACTCAGATAGCAGCGCACTTCGTGAAAATGGGTCATCAAGTGGGCGGCTGAATACGCGAGCGGAAAGTAGCGACCTTTCAGTCCCTTAGCTGCGTCGTCCTCTGTAGTCGACGCTGTATTAGCACGACTTGCATCGAGTCCCACGCATTGGTGGGACCGTGTCACGATATTCTGATTGACTGCCACAACTTGTGCACCTCGTTACGAATTTCACGTAAATGTTAAGCAAGCTAAACTGGCAGTATCTAAGCGACGGTAAAGATGTACGCCGTCTGTTTACGAGGATGAAAGAGTACGAACAATTGTCCAAGTCTTATCTTCTTTACTAAAAGGAAAGAACATTTGTGATTCTGGTCTAGTAAAATATAGCTTTCCAATCTCTCTACATTTTTTTCCTGGAATGTGGATGTCAATGTCAACATTCTGCAAGAATTTTTTTCCTCCTGCAGTAAAAGATCAGTCTATTTTGTAGGGAGTGTTCTGCAATAGGCACTTTTCGTATGTAAAATGCAGCTTTAACAGTGAGTCGTACTATCTTGGAACTGCTTTTTAGGTTGAAACCAGCCAGTTTCATAGCTATATGAAACTCCTCGACAAAATGGTAACTGGTAACATACGAGTAAAACCTTTTTTCTGCACCACTTTGCGCTACAAAATCATAAATCAATTCATGTAACCCCGATATGTCATTGCACATTACGCCCTAAGTCAAGATTTAACTTTCAACCTACACAAAGAAATGACAAACATGCTGTACAAAGTAGACAACACATGCTTAAGGCTAAGGTGGCGATCTAAAGGATATTTTACTGTCTTGCAGTTTTCACGCCTGCGGGAGACACTGACATGTTAGGATGATATAAGTAATAGCATAAAAATCTGATGTTAATTCGTTGACACCTCAGATAAGTGGAAGGCGTTATTTGAATATTGCCCCGTCGGATACTCAAATAATACTCTGTCATAAGAAAACCAGCATTTAATTGATCCCATACGATACAATAAACCTAACCTTTCGTTTAGAGTGAAGATTTTAACTGCAGTATGCTGCATATTATAGTCGTAGCTAGAAACATTCGAATAGAATGGACATACGAGTATATCCTCACTCAGAGAAACTGTTGGGATAAGCTAAGAGTGAGAAAAGTTTCACGTTCCGTCGGCGTTCCATCAGAAAGATCTGAACGTATAGGTGCCAAACCCGACACTTTCTGGCAAAAATCGCTTTCGAAGTCATTGCCTGAAAGTCATGGATGTGCCGTAGACGTTTATGGTAGTTATATGCATTGTAATGCGTTCTACTGTACCAGAATTGTTCCAGATTAAGTGTTTTTTACTTGAATTTTCACTTCATTTAGCGTTTTGAAAAGTTTCCTGTTACTTCGAAACTGTAACAGAGTCGGCAGGGGAGAGGGACGGCTTAGTGGTTTCTCCCTCTGGGCGGTAAATGTCTGTTAAACGTTTCTTCTCAGACACTGTGTATGGGTACGAGTGAAAACGGCGTGATATTTTTTCGGATAGATATCATTTGTATTAATTTACGCTGAAATACGAGATTTATCTATGGATTTAAAGAGAGTCCATTCTATTTGGATTTGCATTACGAAAATTGTTAATTTCTGAGTTGTGATAAAGTGCCTTTCAGGCCGGCACACAAGTCCAGTAGTGGCAGCACACCTGTATGCGATCGAATAAATTTAGTACTTGGGTGGTAACTTGACGCAATTATAGCGCAAAGAGGCGACTTATTGTATCTAGCAAGACGCACAGAAAGTGTAATCTAGGGCAAGAAGCTGCAGATGTAAGAGAGAGCCACGAAATAAGGGAAGAGAATGAACACATGAGAAGGAAAATACCGTATGTTGTCACCGACTGACACGCTTATATCTATGCCAAGCAGTAAATTTTACGTACGAGTCACCTGTCATTACGCCAACGACCTTGCTTCGTTGAATAAACCGATTCGCATCCGGTCATTAAGCAACGCCAGACGTGGTCGGTACCTGGGTTGCCTTCGTGGCAAATGGGTGGTGGCTAAGAGTTTCTGATCACCAGACTTAGGGACAATGTCGTGGATTAAATTCCAAACCTCTCCGCAGTGTCTCACGAAGTGAGGGCATGCGACGACGTTGGTGGTGATCATCCGTCGGATGGGAACGTTAAGCTCCGTGGCTCCCTTGGTACTTTTCGAGAGGCATAGGCTACGTACCGGCACCCGTATTCACCATTTCGCTTCTCTCTTCGTCATTCATCATCATCATCATCATCAACATCAACAGCAACAACACAAAGACAACGCTACACACACACACACACACACACACACACACACATACACACATACACACATTTCTCTGAGACACTGAAAACACAGAACTCTCACTCATTGTGCGCGAAGGAAACGAAACGCTCTCCAATAACAAGGCTAAACTTGTCCTTCTAAGTATCCCAGCAAGCCCTACCATACGACTTTACTTTTTACCTTTCATCGAAAGTGCGCTGCACGTCATCAGACATCAGCATAGGTGTTCAAACGAATCCGACCACACAAGTGATTTACAATGTTCATTTTCCGGAATGTGACAGGGGTACAGTTGCTTTAACCAAAGCTGAGACTGATCTTTACTCCTTGTGAACTTCAACACTACATACATGTGCATCTTAAAGATCAACGTTAGTAAACACTGTTAAAACGGTACTGTGAGAATTAAACTCTAATATAAGTGGAAACCTGATATACACTCCTGGAAATTGAAATACGAACACCGTGAATTCATTGTCCCAGGAAGGGGAAACTTTATTGACACATTCCTGGGGTCAGATACATCACATGATCACACTGACAGAACCACAGGCACATAGACACAGGCAACAGAGCATGCACAATGTCGGCACTAGTACAGTGTATATCCACCTTTCGCAGCAATGCAGGCTGCTATTCTCCCATGGAGACGATCGTAGAGATGCTGGATGTAGTCCTGTGGAACGGCTTGCCATGCCATTTCCACCTGGCACCTCAGTTGGACCAGCGTTCGTGCTGGACGTGCAGACCGCGTGAGACGACGCTTCATCCAGTCCCAAACATGCTCAATGGGGGACAGATCCGGAGATCTTGCTGGCCAGGGTAGTTGACTTACACCTTCTAGAGCACGTTGGGTGGCACGGGATACATGCGGACGTGCATTGTCCTGTTGGAACAGCAAGTTCCCTTGCCGGTCTAGGAATGGTAGAACAATGGGTTCGATGACGGTTTGGATGTACCGTGCACTATTCAGTGTCCCCTCGACGATCACCAGTGGTGTACGGCCAGTGTAGGAGATCGCTCCCCACACCATGATGCCGGGTGTTGGCCCTGTGTGCCTCGGTCGTATGCAGTCCTGATTGTGGCGCTCACCTGCACGGCGCAAACACGCATACGACCATCATTGGCACCAAGGCAGAAGCGACTCTCATCGCTGAAGATGACACGTCTCCATTCGTCCCTCCATTCACGCCTGTCGCGACACCACTGGAGGCGGGCTGCACGATGTTGGGGCGTGAGCGGAAGACGGCCTAACGGTGTGCGGGACCGTAGCCCAGCTTCATGGAGATGGTTGCGAATGGTCCTCGCCGATACTCCAGGAGCAACAGTGTCCCTAATTTGCTGGGAAGTGGCGGTGCGGTCCCCTACGGCACTGCGTAGGATCCTACGGTCTTGGCGTGCATCCGTGCGTCGCTGCGGTCCGGTCCCAGGTCGACGGGCACGTGCACCTTCCGCCGACCACTGGCGACAACATCGATGTACTGTGGAGACCTCACGCCCCACGTGTTGAGCAATTCGGCGGTACGTCCACCCGGCCTCCCGCATGCCCACTATACGCCCTCGCTCAAAGTCCGTCAACTGCACATACGGTTCACGTCCACGCTGTCGCGGCATGCAGTCATTAAAGACTGCGATGGAGCTCCGTATGCCACGGCAAACTGGCTGACACTGACGGCGGCGGTGCACAAATGCTGCGCAGCTAGCGCCATTCGACGGCCAACACCGCGGTTCCTGGTGTGTTCGCTGTTCCGTGCGTGTGATCATTGCTTGTACAGCCCTCTCGCAGTGTCCGGAGCAAGTATGGTGGGTATGACACACCGGTGTCAATGTGTTCTTTTTTCCATTTCCAGGAGTGTACATGGCTCGCTGGAGCAAAACAGCTTCATGAGCCTGAAACCATTGCTATGGGCATTGGTCTAGAATAACGACAGGGTAATGTAGGATTGAAAACTGTGTTCTGTAAGGAATTTCCTTCTATGTGCAACTGGTAGAAAATCGGGGAATCCCTTTTCTTGTAGTCACAGAAAGCATTTCACTCATGACGAAGCTTCTGAAATTCTGTTAAATGCCTATTTTATATCGAAGAGATTGATAGTTGTCATACAATCTAAGATAAAGAAACGACATACCACGAAGAAGTTATCAAATTGGTCACAAACTGATAGTCATATAGCTATCCATCGAAACCGCAAAATTGAAAACTCCGGCGACCGACGGATAATGTGGCAATTCACCGGGTAGCTGGCAAGGATAGTAAACGAGGGAAATGTCGATACTAGGGCATAAAGTCTTAACGAATTTCATGCCATATACTCATCCAACTAAACCTTGCAGACAGGCACGTTAACAGTACAGGCAGATGTCAGAACTTGAGAGAGAGGGTGTTGTAGTAATCGGCGAATCGCTCGACATTTGCTTAGGAACTACGCCACCATTTAACGTTGTTAACAGGAATGGGTGAACAATGGCAGAGCATAGTGTCAAGAAGGAAGCGGGTGATCTAGAGAGACGACAAAGTGTGAGGACCGAGTAGTCGTCTGAGAGCACTTATAGCCTCGGATTCATCATTATCATCGATCCGACGTGCAGCTGGTGCTTCAGAGACCACAAAAACCTTTAATAGGCGGCTCATAGACAGGCGCTGAGCTCACGGCGCCTCTTGCATTGACCTCTGTTCACAAACAACCGCGTTTGCAGTGGTATCTGGCGCATTCGGCCTGGAATCTCATTGACTGGAGTAGAATTGTCTTCAATGATGAGTCCTGCTTCTGACTGAGCCTCTACGACCAGTGAAGACGTGTGGACACGCCCCGGACAGCTGTAGACTTCCAAAACGACTGTCGCCCGCCTTACGCCCGACAACGGGGAGTGATGGTCTGGGGTGCCACTTGCTCTCATGGCAGGACGCTGTTGGTTGTCACACGCGGTACCTTTACAGCACAGCGGTGCGTCAAAGCTGTTCTACACTCCGTTTTGTTGCCCTTATAGGAAAACCGTCCTGGGCTTACATTTCAGCAAAATAATGCTCGCCTGAACTGAGCGAGAGTTTCTACTGTTTTTCTTCGTGCTTGCTAAGCCTTACCTTCGCTAGCAAGGTCGCCGGATCTCTGCTCAATTAGAACGTTTGGAGCATCATGGGCTGGGTCCTCCAAACAGCCCGGGATTTTGAGTATCTAACGCGCCAATTGGACGGCCCTCAAGAGGGCTTCCAACAATATCAATCAATGCTAAGGCAAATAACTGCTTGCATAAGAGCCAGAGGTTGACCAGCGCGTTACTGACTTGCTCACTTTCTGAAGCTCTTTCCATTTTTTCTGAAATTGTAATTATTTGATTGTCTGCACATTTACATCACATCTATCGACTATTGTCCCATTCGGATAATTCTTTCGTGTGCGTCTTTTTTTGTCTTAGAGTGTACAATTACATTTGTACATCTGCCTGTGTGAGCTCTCATAAATCGGACGTATGTCCTGTTCTCTCTGTTTGTGGGCAAATAATCACGTAAATTATTATACGTAGTCAAGTTAATTATTTAAAAGATTAACCCCGTTCCTTATCTCGTGAAAATAATGGGAATATAGAGATCAAGAGGTCGTAACCACGTTGTGTTCGCCTGCCGTCAACGAAACAGGGAGCGGACATCGTAATTGTTAGCTGCTGAACTTGGATACAAGGAACAAGGGGACCTCACAGCATTACAATACTTCCTCTGTCACCGACGGAGTGTACTCGAACTTCTATTAAACATCCTTGCTGTAGAATTTGTGGAGACTGCAGCGAGTGGCTCAATCAGTCTTAAAAATAATTCTGTGATGCCCAAGAAATAGGAAGCGTAACATTAAGGATTGTGATGTGAGAGAGAGTCTATTTGGGAAAGATTGTAGTCGAGGGACGAGAATTTTTGAATACATATTGTAAGCAATAGCGATAATTGTATATTCTGTAAGATGCCTGTGTGATTTTCAAATAAATGCCAGTTTTTCAAACAAAATGCATGACGTAAGTCGACAAGACCTGAGTGAGCCAGAAATAATGATAATTTCTCTATTCACAAACTGTCGCGTTTTAGCCTGAACAATGACTGTTGCCACTTGTTCATCTAGTACGCTCCTGGGGTACCTTATAACCCTGCCAATATTGTTGAAAGGAACCTTTATCACGAAATTAGTTTTATTTTCTGGTGTGGCGTCACACTGCGAGCATTTAAAACACTTCAAGTGTTTCTTAACTGCACCGTGGCTGCCGTCTGTGGAAACGACGCCCTGCAGTCGTATGTGCCGCTTCTTGGTGTATATGTACCTCGTTTTCACCTTATGAATGATAATGCACAAACATGAACGACAGAACTAGTGGGCGTTTACCAGTAAGATTGGCATGGATCTTCTATGGCCAACTTGTTTCCCAAACCAAAAGCCGATTAAGCACCCTAGGGCGAAAGAATGCACCCTAACACCTTGGAAAAATGCTGGCTTTTCAAGCAGTGAGACGCATTCCCTGAAGTCATGTTGGTCGGCATGTAGGGTAGCGGTTTTACGTCCTGTATTACCATGCAAAGGCATCTAATACAGTATTTACTTTCCACATGCCACCGACAGAGACAAACCACAAACAGTAACCGTCTTGACACATGTCCGATTTTCCAGTACACATTGTATCATATCATTCTGTCAGGTATCTCTATTGGAAGGTCGTCCTCTGGTGCATGCACTACCATCATGTCCCGCGTTGTTTCGTATATTTCTAAGGTGCCTTTGCTAGTGAGGTAGCGTGAATGTTCTGGGAAGCAGAGACACGTTCGACTTCAGTGACAGGCAGTACCAGTAAAAGACGCGGCATATAAGTAGCGCTCTTTAGACATACAAATGTAACACAACGTTCCACGGTAGCTCACACATAGAGGAGATTTGCCTGTAATCCGGCGTGGGAGGCTAAATCAGTGTGGTTGAAAGTGAGCGGCACTCGTGGGTCTTCGCGCCGACAGAGCCACGTAAAAAGCTTTCGTTGCTGAAGTGGAGGAAGCCGGCCAAGTCCGCGACCCGGTGGGCCCCAAGCAGGCGTCACACGTACTACTGAATCGCTCGCTGCCAGCCACACACGTCTCTTCGCCTCGAAGGCCTGCGTTCGTGTGAGCATCTGTTACACACCGTCCCACTCTTGCGATTATTTCCTATTATAGTATCTACTCACAAGGGCAGACCACGACACTCGGATCACAGATTTACTTCAAACTTTGTACACCTTTAGTAGTTCATTAGGACAACATTATGTGGAAATAGTGAGGCATACTACTTAGGCATTTTCGAGAAAATCGCAAAAGAAGTTTTACGTATTAATAATATATTGGTGCGCTGGGTTTGCGTTCAAGCTCCGTGATCGGTAGATTGCTGAATCGGGTCCCGCTCTTTTTTTTTTAATTTATATTCTTTTCAACACTGCTCATGTCATCTCATATATATTACATTCTAAAGGTAATGAAAAAAACCACTTATATTTACATGAACTTTAAGTTTCCAATATTACTTGGCTGTTTGCCAATTTTTAGTATTACAACAAATATTATATTTATAGCTATGGACAAATACACGATCAAACACATGACGTTGTCCTGAAAATGTATGCCTGCGGTTATTTGCGAAATCCCTTATATTTGCAGAGGGGTAAAGTACCTGGAGCTGCTTTCTAGCCGGAAGATTCGACTCGCCGACACAGGCTTCAAGGACGAGGGACAGGCTTGGAAAATCCGAGTCAAACATCGATAACTAAAGATGTAAATAACTTCATTCAACAATACGAGTTACAGTATGCCAGAATACATGTGCTTTCGACATTACAGGGCGTAGGATGATATTTTTCATACAGACACGGAGAACATAAATTAAAACGTTATCTACAACATCGAATGGCTGCCATTTTTCCGCGTGCACAAGGAATCTTCAGTTTCTAAGGAAGCCTCTTTAAAATTTTGAAAAAAATGTCTTTCTTCCGATATTTTGAATGCAAATCACTCGCAACGCAACATTTTTGTAAACATCGGTGCTCTGGTGATAGCTGGTGATGCTTCGCGAGAAGACATTTCTGGCTCGTTGTCAATCAAATATTAACACTATTGAATGCGCGTGATAAAGTTTTTAACTTTCCTATAGAAATCAAAGTCGCACTGTTGCAAATAGTAGTACATTTTAGGGGTACAACTTTAGCCGTGCAAGTTCCAAGACCTGCGTCATCGTGCAAACCAGAATTCGTTTGATCGCCGCAAGAATCTACTATTAGCAGGAATTTTTCTTCCCCTATGTGCTGAAGCATCACGCTGATTAAAAAGCAATTGTGGAGCCGTGCGGTAAGTTTCCCAGATTTCGAAGATTTTTACGACATTTTGAAGGTCTTTCGTTGACTTATCAACAATTTTTAACCTTTGGATGAAACTTTCCCGTGTCTTCTTGCAAAAACAAAAACACTTGCAGTAATAATTCACCAGACATCGTCATAGTGTATTCTGCTGTGTATGAGTGCGGTACCTTGTTCATATGGCTACTTTTAACAAAGTTTTTTTTAAATTTTTCCGACAAGAGTTCTGCATAAGTTGACTGTTATTGGCAAATTGTCTGGCCTGTATTACTCACAAACTTTTTGTCAAAATTTGGCATAACTTTCTTGCTGCTTCCACTGTTTCTTCTCAGGTCACAGATGCCCTATCACTTACATACCCAGATCAGTTAGAACATTATGACCACGTGTCAATAGCCGTTATGTCCACCTTTGGCACGGGTAACAACGGCGACGCGTTGTGGCATGTAAGCCATGAGGCCTTGGCAGGTCGCTGGAGGGAGCTGGCACCACATCTGCAGACACACAAGCCACCTAATTCCTGTAAATTCCGGGGACAGGGGCGATGAGCTCCGACACCACGTTCAATCACATCACAGATGTGTTCGATCGGATTCACACCTGGCTAGTTGTGGAGCCATCTATTGATCTCGCTACTATGTTTCTCGAACCACTCCATCGCAGTCCTGGCCTTGTGATGCGCACATTATGTTGCTGAAAAATCCAGTGCCGTCGAGAAACACGATGAAGGGGTGTACGCAGTCTGCAATGGGTGTGCGATTCTCCTAGGCCGTCATGGTGCCTTGCACGAGCTCCACTGGACCCATGGATGTCCACGTGAATGTTCCACAGAGCATAATGGTGTCGCCAACAGCTTGTCTCCCTCTCGCAGTACAGTTGTCAAGGAGCTGTTCCCTTGGAAGACGATAGATTCACGCCCTTCCATCGCCATGAAAAAGAAGGTATCGGGATTCATCACACCATGCAACGCTCTGCCACTGCGCCAACATCCAGTGCCGATGCTCACGTGCTCATTTCAGTCGTAGTTGCCGATGTCGTGGTGTTAACATTGGCTCATGCATGGGTCGTCGGCTGCGGACACATATTTCGGTGCACTGTGTGTTCAGACACACTTGTACTCTGCCTAGCATTAAAGTCTGACGTTAGTTCCACCGCTGTTCGCCGCCTGTCGTGTTTTATCAGGTTGTCCAGCCTACGACGTCAGACATCAGTTACGAGGTGTGCCTGCCCAACCCCAGGACGTCTGGGTGTGGTGATTTCACTAAATCGCTCCAGGCAAATGCCGGGATGGTTCCTATGAAAGGGCACGGCCGACTTCCTCCCCCGTTCTTCCCTAAGCCGATGAGACCGATGACCTCGCTGTTTGGTCTCTTCCCCCAAACAATCCAAAATATGGGTCATCATAACCTGTCCTCAGCCAACTCAAATAAAAGTTGTATATTCCCCATTCTACAGATAGCACGCTCACTGATACTACACACATCGTCCGTGTGTGTGACGAGCAGTCATTCCTCGCCAGGTGACGGTGTTGTCGCCTGGACGGGTTTATATCGACAGTAGGTCGGTGGTCATAATGTTCTGGCTAATCGGTGTTTGTCGTCATCTTCCTCTGTCGACATCTGTGCCATTTGAATTTTTTAAGCTATGAATGTGATACTTTGAAGGCAAAGTCCTCCAACTGAAATTGCCTAGCACCAGCCAAAGTCCACTGATGTAAGTGTTTGTTGTGACCTGAAAATTAAAATCAAAGCTTAAGTTAATTATAATAATTTGTTGCTCCAATGCCAACAGCCTTGCTGCAGTGGTAACACCGGTTTCCGTCAGACCACTTGAGTTAATCACTGCGATCTTGGCTAACACAAAGCTGGGTCACCGTCCGGATCTGCTGAGCGCTGTTGGCAAGTGGGGTGCACTATGCCCTCGTGACGCCTTCTGAGGAGCTATTTGACTGACAAGTTGCGGCTCTAGTCACCAAAACAGACAATGGCTGGAAGAGCGGTGTGCTGACCACATGCCCCTTCATATCTCCATCTAGTAACGCCTATCGTCTGAGGATGACACGGCCGTCGGCCGGAACCGTTGGGCCTACAAGGTCTGTTCCGTCGGAATTTAGTATTTTGTTGTTCAAATACGGTTACTGAAAATAAAAAAAAGATGCAAAGTTGAAATGTACACTTGCTTAAGGTTTTTGCGAGCATCCGCGAATCAGTTATTGAATATTTTGAATTTTATGTTTATTCTGTTCTCTTGAAATCGTTCTTCCTTAGAGGTGCTTGTATTTGGAAACTTTGTAGATTCCAAGTGTTTTTTTTTTTTTCACTGTCTCTATTGCTAACTTTATTTCTGTCTCAAGCGGAATGTATCCGCTTTTTGCCTTCTTTTCACCTGGCTCATAATCCTCATCGTCGGAAAACTTCACGGAATAGACATTCTTCATCTACTTCGTCGGAACGAATGAGGTCCTCGTCAGTAATAAGTACCTTTCCTCCTAACATTTCGACTGCAGACTAATAAAGGTCTTCCCCAGTCGCCACTGCATCTGCAGAAATCGTTGTTCATGATTCTGTATCAATAACGTCTGCTCCTGGAGAATACCACAGTACACGAACACATCGTTTAACTGAAATTTTGGAACTGCATTATCCACTAGACTCTTCATGGCATCTATCATCCGCAGTAGAGGAAAAGTCATGAGACACCTCAATTTTTGCGATAAAAATGTAAATTTTGTGATTTCCAAAAAATGCGCACGTACACTATTTTTTCTTGCTACACTAGCAAGGTCTACCTACTACACAAGTTAACTTGCCAAATGTGGCATGTTTCTGTTTCTGCACTTCGAAGCGCCCAGGTGCAGAGCAGTTATGGGTGCCTTAGCCGACTGTAGGTATATAGGACTTTGCGAATCACGAGAGGCATGCATTTCCAGGTAAACTTCATGCGTTTGGTCCTTTACTAGTTGTATTATAAATTTATTCTTTGTTGCAATAATGAAAATTAGTAAACAACAAAATAACATTAGAAATTCAAAAAAAATTCATGAAAACGCATATGGTTTTCATTCATTACATTTCAAATGTAATATGACCAGTGTTGAAAGATAATATACTTTTTTTAAAAGAATGAGCAGCGCTCGATCCAGGGATCCACCGACTACGGAGCTTGAACGCTAACAACATGACCGTCGCTATCTCACGCTGAGGGTCGCAACGCGTCGGTACATTATCGAAGCGTAAATTCTATTGCGATTTTCTCGAAATTGCCTAAGTAGTACACTTACTAGTTGCACATTATGTTGTACCAATTGACTAATAAAAATGTACAACGTCTGAAGCAATTCCTTGTCAGACAAGAACTTTTAATTCCACGAGGAGAGAGGGGGAAAGGGAAGTAGAAGGTGAATTCTCCCACTCTTGAGTACTTACATTTAAAAGGTGAACTGCATTTCATGTTATTTTAGAACATTTATCTACATTTAATACGACAAGAAGTTACAAAGGAGCTCCTGTTTTTAATTGTTCAGTAGTAAATTTTGCGTTATTATGAATAAAAATAACTACACTTAAAACGATGAATTAGTTCGTGTACATAAATGAATATATGTTTTAAAACAGATATTTCAAAAGTTGTTTACCAACGTGTTTCTCAATATTACCGACGTAGTTACAGCGTCAACTGTATTTGTGGCCGTTATGGTTGCCACACACGGTAGTCCATGAATTTATATTTTCATTCAAATTCAGAGTTAACTTCCTCTGAAACGGTTTTAATTTATAACAGTTTTCGAAACGGTTGTATTTTAATGTTTTTACAACGTTTTTCGCATATGTCTGTGGCTCAATGGTCAACTGTTGAACTGCATATCTAAAACCCTGGGATTCGATCTCCAATCGGTGGCAGGCTTTCCTTCGGGCACTGGTCAGTATTTTTATCTCTGGCAGTAACTTGGTAATGAGAAAAACGCCAAATTACAGCGTGGTTCGAAGTTCACTTTAAACTGGAGACCCCTCTATAACTGGCTGAATAAGTTCAAAGGACGGAAGGAGGCATTAGCATACTAATTCCAATGGGGCCATGCCTAGTAAAGCAGCATGGCGTTCACACTATCCTTCGGGTTGACGATAGCCTTAAAAACGTGTTGTGTTTCTCATAACAGAGTCTCATTTAATATTCTCTGTGTCGTGCTCGGGCAATACGGAGTTTTATGACGTACAGAGAGGCAGCAGCATGTTTATATATGGGGCACTCATACATATATACATACTGTACGGTGTCGTTATTAATTTGTAAAGTAAGTTTTCTCTGTTAAGCGATGATTGTCGATGTATTATGGGTTATAAACTAGCTAAATCATTTCTTTCCAGGGTGAATTTTCATTCTACAATGGTGTATCCGCTGATTTTAAATTTCCTGGCAGAAACTGTGTGACTGACAGGGACCCGAACCTGGACCTTTGCCTTTCGCGGGCAGGTGCTCTACCGACCGAGCTATCCAAGCACGCTTCTCGACCCGCTGTCACAGCTATACTTCCACCAGTACTTCATCTATAATCTTTCAGACTACATTCTCGAAACAATCTAACAGGCTGTGACTAAGCCATGTCTCCGCACTATCCTTTCCTCCAGGAGTGCTAGTCCCCCAAGGTATGCTGGAGAACTGTGAAGATTGGTGGGTAGGAGATGAGGCACTGGAGGAAGTAAAACTACGAGGAAAGGTCGTGAGTCGTGCGTGGATACCTCGGTAGAGTTCCTGTCTGGTCGCGGTTTCAGTTTGCCAGTAAGTTTCGTTTCTGGTAAAAGTTATCATACTCTCGCAGTGGAAGGTTAAACACCCCTTTGAGTGGGAGGTCATCAGAGACGAATTATCACCCGATTTAGTCAATTCAAAGGGAAATTATTTGTGGAAAATAGCATCCCACTATGCACATGAACCGACTTAGGAAATTCTCAGAATTCTTAAATCCTGACATAAGAATAGTGACGTGAACCCTGCTCTTTGCGTTATTAGTGTAGCAACTCCCGGTTAACTAGTTCGGTAAGTTGAATGATTTCAGAACTGACAATCGAGTGTTGTAACTACTGTAAACGCCATGGAGTCCGCCTGCCGAGTTCTACATGAGTGAAGATTACTAATAATCTATCCTAGTATTAGGTTAGACGTTACTTCAGTGTGCATGAGGATCGCTTTCCTTTCAATGGCGAGTAGGGTGCTGTATATTGAGCATCCAAGGCATTACGATCACCCAACTAACAGCGTGTTTGTGCACCTTCGGCTTGTAAACCAGTATTAGTTGGCCTGGAACGTATTTTACGAGGCCTTGGTAGATCGGCGAACGGTTACGGCACCAAACATACACAATCCTGTTTCTTCTACAGCACCAAATTTCCTCGCTCCCACGACTTGTGTACCGTGGTATTGCTCTGACAAGCCAAGTATACCATATAGACTTTCGTGTCGGATGAAAATTGCATTAATACTCCAATCAATGATCTACAGACCGCACGATTACTATTCTTCATTGCAGTGTCAGTTCCCGGTTAACTGTATACTAAGTAAGTTATATTCTGAGCCAATATTAAGTGTTATTACTATCATCTATGTAGCAACAATGTGTTAGGGCATTAACGAGCTAGCAAATGTGTTTTGAGACACACTCCTCCGACCATTCCAAATGTGTCCAAAATTCAGCGAGCACTCTGTTTTCTGCGTAGCACCCCACTCTGCATCTTATGGTATACACTAGTAAAAATTAAAAAAAAAAAAAAAGTCTCCACGATCAGGCCCAGAGGACCGTGCGATAGCGACCGATCGGCGTGTTATCCTCTGCCATATGGTGTCATTCGGATGCCGTACGGAGGATCGTGGCCTCAGCGTACTGTTCCTCTGTTGTTATCGGCTTTCCAGATCTTGGGTTTCCTACACTGACCCGCACATATTCTCACATCTTTGAGCTCAGCTGGGTGTTCGGTTGCGGAAATGATCGATTCGCCGAAAAATCCATCAACGACACTTTACCACACATCAAGAACGGAGACAAATGCATCTTCATTGGGTCAGAACTCAGTGGAGAGATCTCCCAGGAGACGCAAAGCTGTAACAACTGGAAAAGGACGTCCCACATGCTACTATTTACACAGTCACCTTGTTTGGAACAACGGCAGAAGTTTGAAGGCATAAAGTAGATCTATCAGTTCCTCTGCTGTTATAGCTAAGACGTCGGTATGTTATCATATCAAAACTGTGATCAACCGTGAGGACTTGGCTAATGTCATAGTTTTAAGGAACTATCTCGACGTATCGTATTGTCTGACTGTTAATCAGAAGTGTGTATACATAACGAGGAAGTAGCTTTGCACTGTGCGGATACGATCCACTAGCAGAACTACCAGGTGGTTATAATTAAAGTGCAGCTGCTTACGAATGTCCAGTAACAGCTATAATTATCGTATGGTAGCGAAACTTGGCAGATACGATTTTAAAGGTCCTTCTTGATCACACAAACTTTCCCATTTCACTAGTACTGGTTTCGGCACTTACCTATATGTACAATTTGACGTTGATACCTACATCAAAATATTTTATGATCTGAAAATGGAAATAGCCAAAACCAGTAATACTGAAGTATTAATGTTTGTTAATCAAGATACACCTTTAAAATAAAGTGCCACGATATGATCACGGATTCATTGTCAGCCTTTGTTTCTTCAATTGGTAGATGTGCTAATGAGCTAGTGTGGAACCAATTTACGCTGGAAAGTGTTAGTTCCAATTTTGGCCACCAGGTATAAATCTGGCGCTGTACTTCTACTGTTTAAACAGTACGTTGGCAGATATCACGACATTTTATATTCATCTATTTTATGTCTTCTTGGGCTAGCAGTTTGTATAATACCTGTACAACATGCATTCCTCCGCTTACAATTATAGATAGCATGACGTACTATATTATAATACAGCTATACACTTCAGATGGATGTCTGATTATTGGAATTGCTCTGCTGTATAATGTCACGAACATTCTTTTCGTAACATTCAAGACATTATAGCCTCTCTTTCTAACCTTCCTACAGTAAAAATGATGAGCGTGAATTTACAGTCAGTAGCTAAGCGACCACCATCCCATGTTATAATTTATGATCCATTGCATACATTCTTTTAGTTTTAGTTCCGGTAACACGAGTATTACTTTCCTTACAGTGAATTTTAAGGAAGTTATTTGACTGCGGTGTTATTTGCACTAGCCGGTCCCACTTGCTATATCTCTCCTGTCCTCGTTATCACAGTAAATTCAGTGATGTACAAACTCTATGACAACATATATCAAAATTAGCAGCGGAACATAAGTGTTTCATGGATGTGGGATTTTCGTAGGGCTCCATAAAAGTTAATCCGCTGTCGTCGTCGACTTCTCTAAAGCACTTTATTGTTTTGGTAATAATAATAACCTGCTCGATTACTGGTGACAGAAGAATGTTGTTCATTGGAATCTCATCATGGGGATGCTGGGGTGAAGGTCTCTTGTGACCAGACTTTGCGCCAATATTCTGGAGGAAATACCATCCATGCAATGTCTAACGGGAACAATGTTGCAAGTTATTCGTCTGTCGGGATGGAAGGTTCTGCTTGATGGAACTCTTAGTACACTATCATTCAGAATTATCCTTCGGTGGAAACTGACTGGAATCTCACCTGTGCGTCGCCTGTAATTCTGCTCCGACTCGTAAGCAAACACGAGTTTCGCGTGCTCATCAGATCTTCAAATATCGTGTGTGAGCTGCATTAAGAACTACATCAAGACGAGGAAATGAATTACGTGACGGAGCTATTATTGAACGACGTTTACTTACCTCATACAATGTGTAATCACATTGTCGGTACCGGAATGTGGTCGCCCGATCGCTCGGACTGCAGAAGCAACTGACGTCCACAGGGTGAACGATGAAAATGGTTCAAAAGATATCAAGAGCAAAACGAGGAAGGTCTTTGCACACACCAAAAAGCGAGAATGCCTCAGGCTGATACTAGGGACCATAATCGAACCATTTCTTATGTCATCTTCACACGTGGTCTGTGTCCAATTGAAATCGTTTGGAGCATTATGGGCAGTTTCCTCCAACCATCTCGTGTTTTTAAACATCTCTGGCGCCAAATGGACAGAATTTGGCACTATGTCCCTCAGGAAGACATTCAACAACTCTCTCAATTAATGTCACCCAGAGTATCTGCTTGCATAAGGTCCAGAGGTGGAACGACGCGTTACTACTTGCGCAGTTTGTGAGGCTCTTTCTCTCGAAGAAAACACACAATTTTTCTGAAATTATAATCATTTGTTTGTCTTTACATGTATATTGCATGTACCAATTTCCGTCTCATTCTGATAATTCCTCCGTGGTGCGTCGTCCACTTTTTTTTTGTTTGTTTTGGGGGGGGGGGGGGGGGTTCGTCAACTGCCCAAATTTCTTCAGGTGGAAACCTAGTGATTCTCAAGAAACAATAAAAAAAGACAGAACGCTGTGAATGGCAATTTAAACATTCGGTGGACGGGGCTATATATTAAGAACCAAAATAGAGCTAGTGCGGAAAGACAACATACAATGCAAACAGCGAGCGCTGCTACACAACCAGAGATGAGAAACAATAGACAATATTGATTAACACCGGTTGACCAAGTAAGACTAATTCTGTGCCTCTGTTGCTCGATCAGGGAAAGCGCAGGATTAATTTAAGCGAAAACTTCCGTTTCTGATTATAGGATCACTTGATAGTTGAGTTTCAACAGTTTCCTTCTAAGTGCTTGAAAATTACAGGATGTTCACCTGTCGATATTACTCGGCTGCAGTGCAGTGAGTTACTTGAACATTCGGTACCCCGGGAGAAACTCACGTCTCCGTTTCTTTACCGAGACCTCTCTCGGGGATAGTGAAGAAGCTTCACTTCCGGACGTAGCTTACACTCTCCATTGCGTGGGCGAAGAATGGCGAGGAGAAGAGACCCGTCGGGCAGACATCATAAATGGCGATAAAGGGGGCGGGTGGCGGCTGGGAGTTTCCGCCGGCGGGACGAGACGCGGCCGGAATTTTCGGCCGCCGCCGCCCGCAGCCCGCACTGGGCGCGAGGCGGGCGCAGGCGGCCATCGATCCGTCGCGCCGGCGCCGCGCCGCAGTGTCCTCCAAGGCGCCCGCGCACCCACGCGCTCTTTCTGCGGGACCGGGTTCGCGACCGCGAGCTGCTGCGCTCTGTTCTACTTGCGCCCCGTCCGCCAACGATGAAAAGGCCAAACACAGTATATGTTTGTCTCAAGCTCCAGTAACTGGGAATTAATATCGAACCTGTGTCTCTTTACTCCCGATCCCTTTGCTCTGAAACGTATGTAGCCAGTGTCCAAATACAGTCGTGATGATGGCCGCCCGAAGACACGTTCGATGCAGCTCTCCAAGCTACCCTGTGCAAGTTTCTTCGTATTTGAATCTACTCACAGTAGTAATGTCTTGGTCTCACTCTACCCCCCCCCCCTCTCCCCACCCCTGCCTCCCGCCCGCTGCTCCCTGCACACACACACACACACACACACACACACACACACACACACACACACACACACACACACACACTTCTCTCCAGTAAAACACTGACGATCTCTCAATGTATCTCAGGATGTGTCCTACCAACCTATTCTTTCTTTCAGCTAAGCGGTGCTGCAAATCTTTTCTTCCAGACTGGATTTCATACTTCTTCATCTGTTATACTCTGAGGTGACAAAGTCTTGATATAGCGATATGCACTCACACAGAAGGCGGTAGGATCACGTAGACAAGATAGCTGTCATTTGTACTCATAATTCATGTGAAAAGATTTCCGACGTGATTATGGCCGCACGACGCGAATTAACAGATTTTGAACGCTGTATAGTAGTTGAAGACAGACGCATTGGACATTCCGTTTCGGAAATCGTTAGGGAATTCAATATTCCGGGATCCTCAGTGTCAAGAGCGTGCCGAGATAACCACATTTCAGATTTGATCTCCGACCAGGGACAACGCAGTGGCCGATGGCCTTCTCTGAACGACCGAGAGCAGCGGCATTTGCGTAGAGTTGCCAGGATTAACAGACAAGCAACACTGCGTGAAATAACCGCAGAAATCAAAGCGGGACGTACTACGGACGTATCCGTTAGAACAGCGCGGCGAAATTTGGCGTTAATAAGCTAAGGCTTACAGTGTCTTGAAAGGAGGATATAAAATGAACATCAACAAAAGCAAAACGAGAATAATGCAATGTAGTCGAATTAAGTCGGGTGATGCTAAGGGAATTAGACTAGGAAATAAGACACTTAAAGTAGTAAAGGAGTTTTGCTATTTGGGGAGCAAAATAACTGATGATGGTCGAAGTAGACTGGCAACGGCAATGGCAAGAAAAGCGTTTCTGAAGAAGAGAAACTTGTTAACATCGAGTATAGATTTAAGTGTCAGGAAGTCGTTTCTTAAAGTATTTGTATGGAGTGTAGCTATGTATGGAAGTGAAACATGGACGATAAATAGTTTGGACAAGGAGAGAATGGAAGCTTTCGAAATGTGATGCTACAGAAGAATGCTGAAGATTAGATGGGTAGATCACATAACTAACGAGGAGGTATTGAATAGAATTGGGGAGAAGAGGAGTTTGTGGCACAAATTGACTAGAAGAAGGGATCGGTTGGTAGGGCATATTCTGAGGCATCAAGGGATCGCAAATTTAGCATTGGAGGGCAGCGTGGAGGGTAAAAATCCTAGAGGGAGACCAAGAGATGAATACACTAAGCAGATTCAGAAGGATGTAGGTTGCAGTAAGTACTGGGAGATGAAGAAGCTTGCACAGGATAGCGTAGCATGGAGAGCTGCATCGAACCAGTCTCAGGACTGAAGACCACAACAACAAGCTAAGGAAGCAGACGACCGTCGCGGGTGCCTCTGCTAACAGCACGACATCGCCTGCAGCACCTTTCCTAGGCTCATGACTATGCAGGGAGAACACTATTCGACTGCAAAACCTTGGTCTGATCAGATGAATCCCAATTTCAGTTTGTAAGAGCTGATGGTAGGTTTCGAGTGCGGGTCAGACTCCACGAAGCCATGGACCCAAGTTGTCAACAAGACATTGTGCTAGCTGGCTGTGGCTCCATAATGGTGTGGGCCGTGTTTACATGGAATGGACTGGGTTCTCTGGTCCAACTGAGCCGATCATTCACTACAAATTGTTATGTTAAGCCACTTGGAGAGTTCATGTTTCCAAACGACGATCGAATATTTATGGGTGACTATGCGTCATGTCAGCGGCGACAATTGTTCGCGACTGGCTTGAAGAGAATTCTGGACAATTCTAGAGAATGATTAGGATGCCCAGATCACCCGACATGAATCCCAAACAACATTTATGAGGCATAATCGAGAGGTCATATTGTGCACAAAATCCTGCACCGGTAACACTTCCGCAGTTATGGACTCCGATAACGGCAGCATGGCTCGGTATTTCTGCAGGGGGTTCCAGCGACTTGTTGAGTCCATGCAACGTTGAGTTGCCGCATACGGGGGGTAACAGGAGGTCCGACACGACATTAGGAGGTATCCCATGACTTTTGTCACCTCAGTGTATGATACAAAAATCTAACCTTCAACGTTGCTCTGTACCACAACACATCAAAAGCTTCTAATCTCGTCTTGTCCGAACGTTTACTTATGAACTACAATCCAGACAAAAACCTTCAAAAGAAGGCTACCTAACACTAAATTTATATTTTATGTTAACGATTTCTCTATTTCAGTAACTCTTTTCTTGCTATTGCAAGTGTGCATTCTAAATTTTCTCTGTTTTGGCCATCGCCGTTTATTTTGCTGCCAATAGGAAACCTCATGAACTACGTCGTAGTGTCCATTTCCTAATCCTAATTCTCACTGCGACTCCGCATTTCACTCGACTACATTCCTTTACCCTTGTTCTGCTTGTGTTGATATTCGTATTATGACCTCTCCATCTTTCAGCTTTCCCTTCTTTCTGCAGTAGTATGCTTGCCTTTGGAGCTCTTGATATTCGTACATCTGCTTATCATTTCTCCAAAGGGTTCTTTAATTTTCTTATATGCGGTATCTCTATTACTCAGAGTCACATATGCATTTCTCCCCTAATAAAGCTTGCTTTTCCATTTTGGACCTCCTGTCAGTGGTATTTATTAATCGTGTCTATTAATTTTTTGCTGCATTTTTATATTGCAAGTACGTATTAAATATAACCCAGGAATAGACGAAAATGCAGACGGTAAAAATGAGCTGTCAAGACAAATGGCTGTTCACATTTTCCCACAAATTGGTATTGTGCTGTCGGTATACGAAAGGGGATTAGTCTTTTTAGCAAGTATAGTAGTCGAATTAATCGAAAATCAGTTTCAGTCGTGTTTACACCTATGTTGCGAACAGACTATAGTTCTACACAGAGTTCTCGTTTTGCAGAATAGAATCATAGCATAACAATCATACCATCGTAGAAACAACTAAAATGGCTTTTTCCTATAATACTTCATGAAGGATTTATTATTATCCAACGATAAAAATATAAAAATAACAAAGACATTGAAAGTAAATTACATCAGTTTTCCTTTTTATATGAAGCCCACAAATCCTCGCGGTCTAGAATCATCGTGTCTCGACATATTGCAAACCAAAATAAAAATTAATGATTTCGAAGTGTGTCTCGGATTATTTCCGGATGATGCATAACGTCGCTACCCGACGGACGATTAGTTATCTTCCATTATCAGTGCTGTAGCGTAGTCCTTGGATTTAGGTTTGGAGACTTTGTGGGTCTTTCCAAAGTAGATACCTCTGTGTGTGTTTTCAGCAAATTTATTTTTCATTTCTTCATATCTGCGCGCTGCTGCTGTTGTGCACTAAGTGGATGAAAGACTTCTCTTCTACTGAATAAAGAGCTCCAACTGTTGGCAGCATACGTACTCATAAAACGTAAGTGTATTCTTTCGAGACCATTTTGGAACAAATTTCAACTAATTCTCGAGCTACAGCTGCACTTATTCAGCCCAAAACAGTCAGTCTTCTCCTTTCACTTTTTATTATATCAACAATATGTTCTGGAGAGTTGCGACTGTTAAGGTTTGCTGTCCTCGTCTGAGAAAAACATTTTTCGTCGGACCACACGACAGAGTCCCAGAAATCGTTGGTAACTGGGAGATTGTGGACACAGAACTATATGCGTACTTTTGGTTGGAGAGATGCAATGGCTTCTTTTCTTTCAGACTTGTCGTAATGGAAAGCAGCAGCATGAAGACGTCGGTGGACAATAATCTCACTAACTAGCAGTCAGAGGTTTCTACTCACTTGTGTAACTGTCAAATCTAGGAGACTAATAGAAACTCTCGCGTATGCTGGCAGGGATTATCTTGCTGAAAAGTACGCCCAAGATGACCTGCCATGAAGGAAACACAAATGGCAAGTACAATACCATCGACCTACCGCTGTGCTGTAAGGGTGCCGTACGTGAGAACCAAAGGGGTCTTCCTACGAAAAGATATGATACCGCAGACCATCAGATGAAGATGTTCTCACAGTTAAGACAAAAATTGTTTGATTCTAATTTAACTGATATCATCGAGTCTTGTTTGTTCAAATACACTTTCAGACAAAAAACCCACGCACCACGAAGAATTATCCGATTGGAACGGAAATTGGTAAATGTGATGTACATGTGCAGACAAAGGAACAATTACAATTTCAGACAAATTGTATAATTTATTCAAAAGAAAAAGCTTCAAAAATTCAGCAAGTCAATAACGCGTTTGCCCGCCTGTGGGCCTTACGCCAGCAGTTAATTCGGCTTGGCATTTTTCTTGAGTGAAATCGTACCAAATTCTGCCCAATTGGCGCGTTAGATCGTCAAAATCCCGATGTGGTTGAAGAACCCTGCCCATAAGGCTCCAAACCAAGCTCTGTCAGCAGCATACAATTGTACACCAAAATGGAGAGTCTCACCAACAAAATCGACATTGATACCGAGTTCCTCAAGTGAGCAGCAGATGAGAGATACGGTCCCAAAATAATGATGATCACAGACTTTGTAGGAAGTAATTCATCGGAGACCGGTAAAGTCTTTGAGAAGTATAAGATTTTATGTGGCTTTCTTCTGAGAAAAGCATACGTATCCTCTTGGGGTACGTTACAGCATTCGTCTCAGACAGCAAGGTGTTTTCAAGATTCCGTGTCAGTGTGAAAAAATATACAATAGTTCTCTTACAACAATGTGGACATAGAAGTAAGTGCCCAAAATTGCAGCCCCATTCAGTTCCTAATTTCTTAAATAAAAACTGTTATAATTTGTGCTTTAAGATGTATCATGGATACTGGATAATGCTGTTTACAACAAATTTTATTTACATAAAATATTGTATGAGATGAAATTCTTTCTTCAAAATCTTACTCTTTGACAGTTTTGAACGAGATTAGATAAAATGGACCTCTAGTGAAAAAATTATAGTAACTCTAAAACACTAGGTATTAAAGGCATTAAACGATACAAAATATAGAATTTTGAAGTGTATAAGATTTTGTGAGTTTTCTACGCTAAATTCAAGTGATTTGGTATAGAATGTTCCGGTTGTTTTCGTATCTACGTATGGTTTTGTGGCTTTTTAGGAAAACACTAACCAACTTTTTCCAGCTATTTCATCCTTGAAAGGATGTACAATGTTATTCATTTCTGCCATGTGTACGGACATTCTTCGAAAGTCAGTCTGAGTAAGCCAAAAAATGAAGCTTTCGAAGTAAGACAGTGCTGAATGACCTACTCATCAACATGTATATATGGAATTGCAGTTCTACTTCTATACGGTTTTGGTGCTTCCTCAGGGGTCCCATGCTTAATATTAGACTACCGCATAAGCACCATTTTCAGTACATTAAACTATTTAATGACCTTCTTCCACTCTATCTTCTTTTTTTTGTAGAATGTCAGTTGCTTCAATTGGTTTTGTTTTGTGACACATACTCCACTTTCTTTGATCAGTCTTCTCCATAATCTTTTTTACAGAATGAAATTGATTGCAAAGACGAAGACAGCAAGAAATATAAAAGTGCACTCTTAACACCAAAATAGGGAGCTCACTTTAGACACCTCACTGGACTCAGTTTTCATGAATCTAACGCACTTATTCAAAACCTATAATTTTGTAATAAAAATTTTAAATAAAAAAGTTGTTCGATAAGAACAAGCATCAATATTGTGTTTAAGAATATGCGTAGTATGTAGATCGAACTGTGTATCTGCGAATATTCATGAGCAATTGCGAAAAACTAGTACATTAAAAAACAAAAACGATGAATGGTGATCTTTCAAGCAACAAGTTAAACTAGTGACGTGCACAGTCTACTGCAGAGAGATTTTATAACATCAATAGTAAACTTTTTGAGTTTGTCACATCGTTTAAATAATTGGGATAATACTAAGAAGCACCGTGAAATGGGATGAATAGTTAAAATCTATGGTGTGAAAGGCAAATAGAAGGCTTAGATTTGTTAGAAGGCTTCTAGAGGAATGTAGTATATACGTAAAAGACAGCGCAAACAAAATGATAGTGCAACTACACTCCTGGAAATGGAAAAAAGAAAACATTGACACCGGTGTGTCAGACCCACCATACTTACTCCGGACACTGCTAGAGGGCTGTACAAGCAATGATCACACGCACGGCACAGCGGACACACCAGGAACCGCGGTGTTGGCCGTCGAATGGCGCTAGCTGCGCAGCATTTGTGCACCGCCGCCGTCAGTGTCAGCCAGTTTGCCGTGGCATACGGAGCTCCATCGCAGTCTTTAACACTGGTAGCATGCCGCGACAGCGTGGACGTGAACCGTATGTGCAGTTGACGGACTTTGAGCGAGGGTGTATAGTGGGCATGCGGGAGGCCGGGTGGACGTACCGCCGAATTGCTCAACACGTGGGGCGTGAGGTCTCCACAGTACATCGATGTTGTCGCCAGTGGTCGGCGGAAGGTGCACGTGCCCGTCGACCTGGGACCGGACCGCAGCGACGCACGGATGCACGAAAAGACCGCAGGATCCTACGCAGTGCCGTAGGGGACCGCAGCGCCACTTCCCAGCAAATTAGGGACACTGTTGCTCCTGGGGTATCGGCGAGGACCATTCGCAACCGTCTCCATGAAGCTGGGCTACGGTCCCGCACACCGTTAGGCCGTCTTCCGCTCACGCCCCAACATCGTGCAGCCCGCCTCCAGTGGTGTCGCGACAGGCGTGAATGGAGGGACGAATGGAGACGTGTCGTCTTCAGCGATGAGAGTCGCTTCTGCCTTGGTGCCAATGATGGTCGTATGCGTGTTTGGCGCCGTGCAGGTGAGCGCCACAATCAGGACTGCATACGACCGAGGCACACAGGGCCAACACCCGGCATCACGGTGTGGGGAGCGATCTCCTACACTGACCGTACACCACTGGTGATCGTCGAGGGGACAGTGAATAGTGCACGGTACATCCAAACCGCCATCGAACCTTCGTTCTACCATTCCTAGACCGGCAAGGGAACTTGCTGTTCCAACAGGACAATGCACGTCCGCATGTATCCCGTGCCACCCAACGTGCTCTAGAAGGTGTAAGTCAACTATCCTGGCCAGCAAGATCTCCGGATCTGTCCCCCATTGAGCATGTTTGGGACTGGATGAAGCGTCGTCTTACGCGGTCTGCACGTCCAGAACGAACGCTGGTCCAACTGAGGCGCCAGGTGGAAACGGCATGGCAAGCCGTTCCACAGGACTGCATCCAGCATCTCTACGATCGTCTCCATGGGAGAATAGCAGCCTGCATTGCTGCGAAAGGTGGATATACACTGTACTAGTGCCGACATTGTGCATGCTCTGTTGCCTGTGTCTATGTGCCTGTGGGTCTGTCAGTGTGATCATGTGATGTATCTGACCCCAGGAATGTGTCAATAAAGTTTCCCCTTCCTGGGACAATGAATTCACGGTGTTCTTATTTCAATTTCCAGGAGTGTATTTCCAGGGTAAACTCAGGTGTTTTGAGTCCTTACCAAGTATGTATGACGTCAGGAAGCGAATCAGTTGAGAATCGCACCTCTAGGATCCCATATTTGCGAAATGTTTACGAGTAAGATTATCTCAGCCCTTCTGAAAGACTACAGATAATAGATCCAGCTGGAAGTACCCTTTATTTGCAAAACATGTTATAGTGTAATGTAAGTTCGTAATTGGTCACCGTGCTTATCAATATTGCACATTGTGACGTGTGTGATGCTATCAATTTCATGTCTAAGACATAATCGCCTATTTTTTGCTTTATGCCTCAGCCTGGCACAAATTAGACAAGCCACTGGCGTGAACTGCACAGTTCATGAATACCAAGACCGATGACAAGTCGATTGCTGAAAAAGCAGACAGAGTAAACTTTACTACTGCTAGTAACTTCAGTTAAAATCAATACCGACGAACAAAGCAAGAATCTTTCTAAGCAATAATACACACGATCGTACATCCAAATAAAAGCCCAGATCAAGAAAGCAAAGTAACAAGACAACCTGCAAATTGGTGTAATAACGCCTCAACAACAAGACACGAACTGCAGACCAAGCCGCTGGGCTGGTATTTCTTGTAGGAGACCCATGTGACGTGACAGCCGGGTGCTCTAGAGTCGCAGCTGCCACAAGCGTCGCTATCTTCTACATATATACTCTCTGAGTCGATGTCTGTACCGCCTAACAAAACAAGTGAGGCACCTAGAAGGGTGAGAGGGGAAACGAAATGAAACTTCACGGTTTAAGAGAGTCTGCGATATTATTTCAGTGATTACAAAATAGATGGTTCAAACGGCTCTGAGCACTATGGGACTTAACTTCTGAGGTCATCAGTCCCCTAGAACTTAGAACTACTTAAACCTAACTAACCTAAGGACATCACACACATCCATGCCCGAGGCAGGATTCGAACCTGCGACCGTAGCGGTCTCGCGGCTCCAGACTGTAGCTCTTAGAACCGCCGGCTACAAAATAGAATCACATTTAAGAAGGACTTGGCAGTATAAGCCCACTTATCAGTATGACGTTGCACCTCCTCTAGCTTGGATGCATGCACTGATTCGGTTGGGAAGGGTATCATGAAGCTGTTGAACCCTCTCCTGAGGCAAAATGTCAGAGAGCTGTTGTAACAGATCCGTGATATCCTGGATACTATCACTGAAAATCACTTAACATCCGAGCTGCCAACATATGTTCTATCAGGGACGGTTCTGGGATCTTGCTGGCCATGGCGAAAACCTCCCATTGTTTATAAAATACCGAAAACGTCTAAATGTTGGTAACTGTTTCTTTGAACGAACTTCCTATTGAGCAAATCAGTGTCTAAAGTCCCGAAGATATTAATTGAATGTAACCCTAAGTTCGATTACAAGAAACTGCGAAAAATCTGACTACCGGACTTTAGATCGACCGATCAGGGATTGAACTAAATGCTGTCTTTCTCTTACAGGGTACATAAGGTTAATGACGACAGGCGGTGGCATGTCGTGCTTGTATGCGCATTGGCGAAAAGTTTAACGAACTTAGTTGATTCCAAATGGACTTCTATCCACAAAATGGAGCGCACCCCTGAAATTCACTAAAGAATTAAAACGTATGAAATCCTAACACTACGGTTCCGTAATGGGGAAACTGTTTATCATTCTATTAATCATCATTATTCAGCGAGGATAAGGTTAACTAAGGAACGCAACACAGAAGTGCATGTGCTCACTCACAAAAATTCAAACATTCACAGAACGAAAGAAGGTAAAATTCACTATTTTCTTCTAAATGTTGAGTCGTCATAGCTGGCTTGTCACTCGCAGCGAAAAGAAGCCCAAAATGTAATTTGGATTATGCTGCACGAGGTGAATAGTGACCAACCAACATGGTCGGCCCATCTGAATCTAATTAAACGATAGCAAAATTATCACTCACGAGGTTGCCATAATGCTTCCTGATAAATGACTTTAAGACTTATGGAAAATACCTAACACAAAAAACTTCAACCAACTCCATTCCAAAAGTAACTTCCAAGTAGGCACACAAGCGGTACATCATACTCACCAGATCCCAGTGCAGTGGCTATCTAGCAACAGCCTAACTCCACCCAACATACAATCAGCCTCGCCTATGTGTACAGACACAGAAAAAACTTGGAGGTGGCAAACTGAAAATTCAACAAGACGATTTTTCCAGTGGTACTGAATGTCTCCTCCTATCAGATGGTACGAGAAACGACGCCTGCTTCCTTTGCTCGAATTTTCCATCGTTTCAACGTCAAGGGTTTGAACGAGTGGTTGTCTCGTCCTTGGGTCTGAGCGGACCAATCGTGAAGCCACACGTTAAGAAAGTCCGGACAGATAAACGCCAGACAGGCGCCTCAAGCCAGCTCCGACAATTAAGTCAACGGTCGTTCCCAGGCGTTTATAAAAATGTGAACCAAGGTAGTCTACCTGAATTCACCAGTGAGCATGCATTTCAACGGAAGTACCTGAGCTTCACGCAGAAAGTGCGTAGAGATACGGGCTAAGTGCGGACAAGCATTGCTCTGTTGAAAAATCGCACCACCATACAGTCACATGAAAGGTAACACAAGAGAAAGCTCAGTCACTACCAGCCGTGACATGATGACATACCCGATAGCTCCCCACACATGACGCCAGGAATAACTTCGCGGTTACTCTACAAAACATTTAAAGAATGGGAACTTTCCTCAGGTCACCACAATACTCACCGACGATGGTCATACGGGATACTGCGATTCATCGCTGAATACACTGTGACGCCATTCGTCAGCAGTCCACGCTTGCCGGTCACACCGCCGCTCCAAACGCAACTGTTTGGTTGTGGTGCTGACTGCAGCCTACGCCTGGGACGGTAATTCTCTAGTGCGGCTGCTGCTGGCCTCCTGCCAATGGTGCGGAATGACAAAGAATGTTGCACGGAGTCCATTACTTGTTCTCGGATGAGGGCGCTGATGTGAAAGGGGTTAGGATGTGCTCGGTGCACAATACGGCGATCCTTCGTTGTCGTGGTTAGACATGGTCAATCGGAACCTTGACCCACGTGTTGCCAAGGTTCTTTCGAGTATGCTGCAGCACTTTCGCTGAATAGGCCACACACATCCTCCGCACAGTAACGATCTCTGTCCATGTTATTTAGATATTTTTGGAATCCTGAAGAAAGACATTCGTTACCATCGATTTGCTTCGGACGAAGAGTGTCACGCTTGTGCATAATCATGGCTCTGTGGGCAACCGCGAACATTTTTCCGTGAAGGCATTGGCCGTTTTTTCTCACATTTTGATAAATATGTTAAGAGTTTTTGCGATTACAATAAATACAATAAACAGTTTACTTACTTTCTTCCATCTGTCTAGTTTTCATTTGACTGCCCCTTACACATACATAGTGGGAAAAAGTATGGAGAATTTCCTTCCGCAGGGCTCTTGGCGAGTACTGACACATGCATATAGTAAATATGAAGCCAGTTCTTCTGGCGGTAAAACGCAAATACTTATGGTAATGGTCTGTGCCACTTCATTTCCAATTCATGTGAGAGAAAATACATTAACTTTCTTGTCTGTATGACACAATCTCCTGTTATATATTTTGAATGAATTTGTAACATTATGGACTGTTTTACAGTCTGTAAAAGCATCAACGCATCGTTCGACTGTGGCAGTTGCAGCCTGATGGACACACCGTCGTTCTACGGATATGTCGCTGTATAGACGCGCGATGGCAATTGCTGATGGACGAAGCGCTAGCTGAGCACGCCGTTTCTTAAACATGAAAATGGACTATTTCTAAATGTAAAAGATAAATTTAATGTTTTTAACTGATCTCAAATGTTTTTAAGATCAATTGTTCGATTCAAGGTGATTATAGGAGATGATTCATAAACACGTTTTATCATTTTCCGGCCGTCTTAACGAAGATTGTAACATCACCAGTGCTATGCCTCAAACCGACAAATTCGAGTCCACTGACCTAAAACTGTGACTCCATGACGTGACTTAAGTTAGAAGGTTATCATGTTTCTTCATTAGATGGAAGTGTCCCGGGTTTGAATTCCACTGAGAATTCCTGAAATATATCGAATAATGCGCCTAACGTCCTGGAAATGTGGCGAATGTGTGACGCTGTTGCGCCTGTGTCCCTGCAGGAATGATTTTGTGCAGACTGTGGCAAAGTGGATCCCAGCTGTCATCAACGTTCGCGGGGTTATACACGTTATTACGCGGATATGAAAAATCTGTTATTCGGTGCACTGGCATGCTTTGAAGGGGTATCTGGAGTAGCTTGTTCTTCACATTTTCGGGCAAGAGATTTAAGTAGGAGTCATGTAGTAAGTGTTCTCTCTTATAATTCATTTGCATGAAAGTCTATAAGTTTACGGCGGAAGACCTGTCTGCCGTCAGTTTACTTACGGGTAGCATGAGGGACAAGGAGTGTTTCCTTCCCAAGCACTTGTCTCAGTTAAACACGGAAACCACTCCTGCCTGGCTTCATTAGAAATTTGCCTGTTGGCTGCTACCTTGTAAGGCCTGGCACAGCTATTGCGCGTTAACCTGACCGTCCTGGTTCTGTTTGCATTTGGACGTACCGCCTTTTCCTTACAGCAGGATCAGAAGTATTTATACACAATTTTGTCATGTATTCATCAAACAGAAACTAAAAAGAGAACATTTAAACATAGGTCAAAAATAATTTATTTTGAATTAAGACAGAGATTCGAAGTCAAAAACTTATAAAAAATGTTAAAGGATGGCCTCCTCACGTTTCTGCTCACGTCTGCACTCGTCACATCATGGACTGTTGCATCATTTCAAACACATGGTTTCGCAGGATGACGTGACACGTAGATGAAGTCTCTCTGTATTCGTAATGTCAGCTTCACAAGCCATTTGCTTCATGTGACCCCACAGGTTAAAATCGAAAGGAGGTAGGACGGAGAGCGTGCGCGCCATGGAAGTGATCCTCGCCCAACCTCACTCATCTGTCATCAGAGATACCACCTAGAGCAGGTGTGGGCAAATAAAAACCCACCAAGACAGTCAAAATTTTTACGTAACAGTTTATACCTCTTCTGAAACGCAAAGTTAACTAATTCATGCAATCATTTTTAAAGGTGCGATGCTCGGCCATCTTTTGCTTCCACGGAGTGGCCCCCGAGCCAAAAATATTGCCCCTTCCCTTTCCCCTCCCCCGACCTAGAGCACTTAGAACAACGAAACTGAAATGTGCTGATGACTCATCGTACATAAACTACCAACTTCCTTTTATTTTTAGGGGTGAATGCTGTAGTTAATCTAGGAATCCTTATATACAACATCTTTAAGACGGGCTGAGTTAATTTACGGATCTGCTAGTAAGCCTACTACAATAACAACTTACACATTGGTATTAAGTTGCTGCGGTTATGTGCAACCAACCATCGTTAAAAGTTCACCTGAGAGGTGTGAGTGCAGGCGAAAGATCCTGTATGCCAAGAAGATGATAGGGCTACACTAACTTCCAGTGAAGTACTTTCCACGTAGTACTAAGCGATAAAATACATAGCACGCGTCTCTTATCCATGTGCAGGTCTTAGCTCCCCTTCAGTGGCTTGTGTGTTAATCCCGCAGCTCATTTCTTCGATTTACTTTTCATTTGGCCTCACGAGTCTGCCTGGTCCCTCTTCCAAGCATTTCCACCACAGAAAAAGTGAGCTGATCGTCGGAAATCGAATCAGAGACCAGCAGTGCTAACAAAAAGACCACGGAAGTGGTCGGCATTACAAGACGAATCACTTGCTACGGTGAAGTGTCACGTGCTAATAACTGGAACTTCTTCGACAGCCTGCAGGAAGCATTTGCTGATCAAGAAAAACGACTCTATCTTGCTCTACCTCAATTCGTCTTCTATTGTGGTACAGACCAATGAAATTAATAAAGCACCATGGTTAAACAGAATCAGTATCTCGTACCTCGCTCCCATCACACATGTGAACCGTTCAAGATAGAATCCACAAATGTCATACATGCACACTTCTCTATAGCAACATATCACTATCGCTCGTATAATAAGTAGATCAGCCAACTGACTTATTTATAATATTAATCAATTATTTAACAAAATTAAATATAATTATTCATTACAAGCTTCAGTTGTTTGATTGTAGATCGAAATGCTTTGAACGTAATCTGTTACTAACAACTCAAAAACAAAAGATTTTAGCACACACGATTACGATGTCTTATCTTACATTCTTTGTGAGAAATCTCCTTCCAATGCTTGTAAAAGTATTTCTGGTAGGCGCTGTATTTACAAACCAGGTCAAGGAAGGAAAGATTTTCTTGCATTTGTATTCGACACCAATCCCTGGTATTCGGAATGTATGATCTGGAATTACATCTATCACTCCAACACAAATCCAGTGTCGCGCAGCTACCACTTCTGGGGTCTCTGTGTGAAATTAAAACAAATATATAAAGTAGCAATTTTTAATACAGTCACGAGCATCACTCTCTATCATTCTTATGCTTCCACGAAATGAAAAAAATTATCATTTGTGTCTTACGTAGAACAAAATATGCTGTAGAATAGTTTGAAGACGGTTTCGTCCGAAAATACTGAACTTTGCCACTGGCTGCGCCTGCTGATTGCAGTCTGATACGTTTGTGACTTGTAGACAATAGAAGACAAGGAAGTATTATGATTACCATCACTCCAATACGCAGCAGATGGCGTAAAATAGTTGGCATATGCACGCCGAGCGTGGTGGTGCTTTGGTCAATACACTTCATTTCGCATTCGGAAAGAGCAGATTTCAAGTCCCCGTCCGGCTCTCCAGACATAAACTTTCCGTTATTTCTCTAAATCGAATAAAGTAAATGTCATCATAGTTCCTTTGAAAAGAACACGTCTTATTTCGTTCCCCATCCTATGCTGTTCGAGCGTGTGCTCTGTCTCTTTTGACTTCGTGATCGACAGCACATTAAATCCTCATAAACTTTTCTTTCGACGCCGTCATGTCCATACTCGTTGGAGTGTTCCAGTGCTGGTCCAGTAGAGGAAGCGTTACAGCACTTCGCGGCTGGGTGGAAGTAGTGGTGCACATTCTGAGCTGCGCTATCCTGTACCCAGTGGTGGTTACTTGTGGTCCCCCTCTATTCACTACTTCCACATGCACGTCACCGTCGCAACAACATGACCTGCACCAATCGAAACACTTTTGCTAGAGACCGAGTGTTACGCTGCGTTGTAACTCACACACAAGAGGACATTGCGACCACTGACGTTGAAGAGTGTTACTGGCGCAAGCTTTCACGTTTCCACTTCGAAAAATTGACTCTTCACAGCCTGAGCTTAGCATAATGTGGATTTCGCATCACACAAAGGCTAACATTTGAAGTAGTAAAGTGATATAGCACCAAGATGTTTATTGCATATCTGGATTTCGGTCACTATGTGACCATCTTCAGCGCTAAAAAAACAATTGAAGAACCAGTTACAATAAGGTAACATGCATGCCTTATGAAATGTACAGTTGCATAAGCCTTAAATTTATGTCAGACATTGAATGCTTATCAGTAAATGTAACTTAAAATATTAAGAACACTTATAAACGCAATTAGTCCCAACTGGACTAGTCACGTCAGAGATTGAGTTCACACTCAGGCCGATGCTTACAGTTACAACACAGCGCCCTCTTTACACGCATGATACATTGACGATATCTATTAACTTTATTTTGCAATGTATATGTTTTATCATTTTTTTAACTTATGCTGTCAATGTGTCATACATATAAGGAGGGCGCTGTAGGTTGGCACGTCGTTTTCTGAAGAGAGCTGTAGTGTAATTGTAAGCAGCGACCTCAGTGTCAATTCAGCCTCTGACAAAAGTAGTCCAGTTGGCACAATGAGCATTACAGGTGTTTTCAATGTTTTTACTTACATTTACTGATTCGTATTTTCTTACTGACTTAAATTTAAAGTTTATGCAACTGTACATGTATGTTATGAGGCATGTATGTTATTGTAAGTGGCTCTTCACTCGTTTTTTGGCACTGAAGATGGCCACACGGTGATGGAGATCTAGATATGTAATAAACTTCATTTGTGACTGATTGCGGTACCCTTTACTACTTTAAATGAATACTGTAGCCTGGCACGACTGTTTTCCTATAGAATCAAATCTGATAAAGCTCATATTCCTGGGAACAAGTATACCTGTATATCCGGTGAAATGTTCTCCGAATTTTAAAACAGTCGATCTATTTTGTGTGTGTGTGTGTGTGTGTGTGTGTGTGTTGGGTGTTTCACAAATGTTACTGTATGTATATAGTGTTAGAAAAGCCTTTTCTGCAGTTTTTATTTTATGTTTCCAGCTAACATGCACTTCAGTACATTATACAACAACACGTACAACACTTCAGTAAAAGTGCAACTGAAAAGACCAGGAGAGGTATTATAATGTAAACATGTCTGCTCTCTGATTGGTGAAACCAAATGCAAAGCATTTTAGTACAAACCTTGCAAGTCCTCTATCGCAAATGTAAGATTCAAAATACTCACAACATTAAATTTATTGTAAAATTTACCCACCTCAAACTATAATCTAGTTAATATTTCGTAAATGCCGGTGTAGCTGAGCCAAACGTTCAGTAGAATCCGGATAGATAGCGTCCGTCAGATATGCGATCCGTGGGCGGCAGCAAGTGTACGTCAAACATGGAACATGAAATCTCTGTTAAGGCGGGCTACTAAAATACAAGCAATCGTTTAATAATGAACTAGCAAGAAACTGAAACCAATCGTCAAGCCGTTTGTGAGAGCATATGCGAAAAAGAACAGTAAAACTGTTTTGTTTACAAAATGATCACTGTGTTCCCCTAAGACAATTTGGCTAGTCTCGTCTGTTTAGGTATGAATCTGTGAAAGTTTCGATGGACCGTGCAGATGAACTGTTTCAGGAGTTTTAATACTTATGATGCTTGGGGTTGTTTGGGGGAAGAGACCAAACAGCGAGGTCATCGGTCTCATCGGATTAGGGAAGGAAGGGGAAGGAAGTCGGCCGTGCCCTTTCGAAGGAACCATCCCAGCATTTGCCTGGAGTGATTTAGGGAAATAACGGAAAACCTAAATCAGGATGGCCGGACGCGGGATTGAACCGTCGTCCTCCCGAATGCGAGTTCAGTGTGCTAACCATTGCGCCACCTCGCTCGGTAATACTTATGATGGAAAGGAAAGATCTGCTCCACTAGTTACACTACCGGCATTCAAACCGATTAATTTCGCAGATTGAACAACCTCGGAATAACATAAATATTGAGATTATTCTTCCCGTATCACCTTAGTGGACCGCTGTTAACGCTGAAGCTCCTATAGTTACAACTCTAAGTAACAACTGCTTCGGCCTAAGTGCCATGAATTCCCACTCCATTGTCTTTAAAATTACGAAACGAAGGAGATTAAAACTGAAATGCTGGACGATAATTTAGCCGGTGGAGTACGAGGGGGTTGCAGCGACAGCGGAACAAACATCGGCCGCCGCCATTAGTGACCTCGTTACCTGCGTATTAATTTCACAAATCCGGCAGACTGCATTACGCGTTATTGTTCATGCATCGAAGTGAGTTAACTCATAAAAGCCGCTAATGACAAAACAGCGAAACTGGTCCGCTAATGTCTTCCGCTCTAAAAAGCTCATACAGAAGCTTCCGAAATATTTTCAGAAACTGAAGCACATGCAGAACACCATTGTACATTGTGCTATTAACATTAAATACCACCTCCTTCAAAGTCGTGGTCCTTGGTATTGGCAAGGAAAATTTTCTTTTCCTTGACTTCTACCGTTCCGATCCTTTGTTTTCTTTCACCCTTGCACTTTACACCAAACAGAAGAATAAATATCCCATTGATTACGCAACATTCTATTATCGACGGACTGTTTTTGTGACCTATTTGTCGCTGTTATGTGGTACACCAATTAAGATTTTTTATTTAAGGGGCACACGAGAATCAAAATCTCGATAGTTGAATCTGTGCGAAGAGAAGTCACCCGTTTAAAACTTATGGTTAACTGTACAAATTTTATAAATTAATCAACAAAGCTGAAAATGAAATTAACGAATACGAAAACACAGACAAATTGATCTCGAAGATATCGCAGCGATGGTGCTGTCTAGTGTGTGATTTCAAAAATCTCTGTAAGTTTGTAATATGGTACGTTACGACAAGTTAAGACAAATCTAACATCAACTAAAATTAATATATATGAAATGATACATCCTTATCCACAATATTTTCGAGCACTATTTTGTGCGCTCTATGAGTTCGTGTTAGACCAACGACTAACATTTTTTATTTCCTTATTTATTCACAAGAAGTTTCAGATACTTGTTAAAACAAATGGGAAAGATTTTTTTTATTATTTCGTGTGCAAAAATACACAGTACCAAAAATATACAATATCATTTTGTTCTAGACAACTACTGACTAATGAAAAGGAAATAAAACAATAATTTACTACTTCAATTATTCTGAATACAGTGCAAGTAAAAATGGAAACAATTTTTGTAGAATGATAAGCAAACATAATCGCAAACAACGTTAATATGCTGTTCTTTTTTAACACATTTTATTAGATTCCTTTCTTGTTAGTTTTTATGTTCAGTACAAATTTTGCAACTAATTTTGAACTAACTCACCGGTTAGCTTAAGATTTGAAACTTTCAACAAAGCTCAGAAATGGATACAATGCAATGTTAGTCCGCTTCCTCGTCTGACGTGTGGCAGAGGACATTTTGTGTACCAATGTCGCTTCCCTCTTTTCTTGTTCCAGTCGCGAATGTTTCCGGTAAAAGCGATTGTTGGTAAGCCTCCATGTAAAATCGACTCTCTCTGATTTTTACCTCCACGGTCTTTCCGCGAGATATACGTAGGAGGAAGCCTCACAGGCTGGCGAAACAGTCACTGGACACTGATTTAACCAAAAGATTAAATTTATGTTTCATTACAAATATAAACAACACTTACAATTATTTTTTATGTTCAAACAAACTGTTTTCCGTCTCCATTAATACATCTTTGACGTCTTTTTGGAACACTGTTACATACTCTATGGCGTATTGTAGTATCATTGTCCAAATTATGAAATACGTCGTGTATGTAGTCTTTTAGCTCGGTAATGGTCTGAGACTTTGAAAACATGTCAGTATCTGCTCTTTGGCCAATCACTTTTCTTTGAAAAGTTTCGTTTAAAAAATCGTGAACGGCAGTGGCATAATATGATGAAGCACCATCGTGTTGAAAGTAAATTGGTTGAAAGTCTTCAGCACACATCGTAAGTCCTGGTACCACATAATTCTGAAGCATATGCAAATAATTATCTCCAGTCACGGTTTCTTCAAAAAAATACCGTCCAAGTACGCCAGACGATGACATTGCCCCCGAAAGCCCACAAAAGATTGATTGAATGATTGTTCTAACAAAAGATTTTGATTGCCAGTATATCAGTAAGTGCATTTATATCTGTTAACTTGTCCACTTAACTTAAAATTGGCCTCGTCAGACCACACAGGTTTAATGAATAGTTTACGATCATGTTTCCGTTGGTCAAGTGTCAATTCACAAAACTGAAGATGTCGAATCTGGACCATCTTCAAGTGACTCATGTCGTAAACGTGGAATGTAAACTGTCTTACTTTCGCGGACTTAGCGTCATAGCTAAACGTACACGCAATTCATTTTTCTCAGTTGCTCCTGTTGTTGGACGGCCAGATCTTGGTGCATCCATAATAAATCCATGTTCTTCGACCGTATGTCGTACACTGTTTGTCTACACAGTGGTTTTGATCTAAATGTGTCTTCCCCATTCATTAACAACTGCATTAGCACTGCTTTTATAAAATGTTTTTAACGCAAAATCCTTTCTTCTTTGGTTGAGCGGTTCTGGGTGCTTCAGTCCGGAACCGCGCGCCTGCTATGGTCGCAGGTTCGAATCCTGCCTCGGGCGTGGATGTTTGTGATGTCCTTAGGTTAGCTGGGTTTAAGTAGTTCTAAGTCTAGGGGACTGATGACCTCAGATGTTAAGTCCCACGGTGCTTCGAGCCATTTGAACCATTTGAACATTTCTTCTTTCGTTACCACTGTGACGATTCGGAAAACTACAGCTGTAAACACATCTCAACGATCACGCTTTCAACAATTCACTGGTTTGATTATTATGTTTTTTTTCTTGTCATTGCATTGTATACCAAGGTGACAAGGTGTAATTATCAGCATTTGATACTAACAACTTAACGGGTTACAAATTCGTTATGTACTACGTCTTGCTGTTACTTTGTTTTCTTTTAAACAACTGTACAGTGACTTTTGAGTCACCCTGTATATTTCTTGACTCAGGCGAAGAGAAATTGAAATAAACCTGAAATTCACACGCCTCTATTGTAATCTCATCAATTTATGAGAAAATTACTAAAAAATTCCACACACTCAAGAGAAAAAGCAGACAATAATTATTTAAACAAAAAACTTTTCAATATAACACATTTTTAAAGCGGACTAAAAAGTGAACAGAGCACCAAATTCGCTGACAGTTTTATTGCACTCCCAATGATAATGAGTTGCTGTGTTAGTTATTGCAATAACAATTACTCTCTACACTCCTTAATATTATCTCCTGATATGCGCCTAGTATTTTTCTTTTCAAATTTTGTATTGTCACAACAATTAAAAATTCACAAGCATTAGCTTCGATGACTATCGGTCTGGGGCTAGGAATCTGTACGGTGATAGAATAAAGTATTTTATAGATTTTAGTTCGTTTTGAAAACGCGTTATATTAACAAATTTTTATTTAAATAATTATTATATAATAGAGTTAGTATACAGATTCTACTAGGGAGGTATTTGGGCAGACAATACAACACTTTGCTGAAGCCATATACTGAATCGTCACGTAAAATGTTCGCTTCTGGTTCAGACATTCTTACACTGTAACATACACAGATGAGCCCAAACATTATGTCCGCCTGCTTAGCAGCGTGTTGGTCCACCTTTGGAACGCAGTACAGCAGCGATTCTGTGTGACATGGATTTGAGAAGTCCTTGGATTCTGGAAATAAGTGGCACCAGGTCAACGTAGAGCTGGCGCCTGTAACTTCCTAGATCACGCGAATTTTGTGGCCAAGACATCAACGTGGATTCACTGTCTTACTCCTGAAACCTCTGCAGCGAGGATCTGATCCTGCGTCACGAACATTTATCCTGCAGGTGGCCATTGTGAAAGACGATGCAAGTCGTCCACAAAAATGGTCACGTAGTCGACAGCCGTCATCGTGTCTTCCTAGATGAATGTCGACCATAGAGTAATACTATTTCCACCAGCCTGCGTTGTGGCGCCTGAATGATACCGTATCCGAACACGGCCATCGACGTGGTGTGATGGCAAAAAAATGATTCAACCAAGTAGGTGTTGAACGCTGTACTCCGAAACACTTGTGCCTGCAACAGCATTGTAGACTGTCGTCGGATCTGCCACAGCTCGCCCGCCATCTATCCTACTTCGCAGAGCGAACAAGCCTTTGACTTCCACCCACGTGCTGTGATGAGGGGTGGACGTCCAACGCCTCGTCGCCTACTCATGGTTTCACCGTCCTCCAACCACCATAAAATAGTTGCTCACTACAGTAGCACGTAGATTCTCAACTGCGTTTAAATCTGGGAAGTTTGGTGACCAGGGAAGTACGGTAAATTCGCCCTGATGCTCTTCAACCCACACCCGGACACTGCGAACTGTGTGACACGTTATATCGTCCTGCTGATAGATTCCACTGTGCCGAGGCAAAACAAAGAACATGTAGGGGTGGACATGGCCTCTAAGGATAATGCATATTTGTGTTGACCCATTGTGCCTTCCAGACTGACGATATCACCCATGGCATGCCTCGATAACATTCCGCCGACCATAAAGTTCCCTCCTCCGGCCTCGACCCTTCCGAAGACTGTTGCAAATTGTTTGCTTTCAGACGTTTCAAGCCGTCTGTCGGTAGGAGCATAAAACGCGATTCATCTGAAAAAGCCACCTTCTGCCTCTAAATGGACGTCCAGCTGCGGTATTGGCGTGCAAATTCCAGCCTTTGTTGCCGATGAGAAACAGTGAGAATTGGTGCTTGGACCAGGCGCCTGCTGCGGAGGCCCCTCCGCAGCAACGTCCGCTGAACGGTCGTTGAGGGGACATCGTTGTGGGGACACTGTTGGTAGCCCCTTGATTCACCAGGACGGTCAATAACTCAACAGTTGCACTTCTGTTTGCCTGGACACATCACCGCGCCCGTCGTTCAGCTCCGTCATCTGTGGCGCGAGGTGCACCCCAGTCGTTTCGGCGCCGGTTGAATTGTGCCATTTTGCCATGCACGGTTTAGTTTAACCACGGCGGCTTCCACACTTCGCCCTAAAGCCAATGATCTTCCCTTTTGGACGTCAGATAAATCACCCCGTTTCCGCGTAACGACAACGACTTCATTGTTTTCCTCGTCTCCTGACACGCCTTATATACTGTCCACTGCTAATGCTGCTATCTGCCGTCTATGAGTGGTTATTGCACGTTGCCGTCGAACATAGGCGGTAGCCACATTAATGTGGCTGGACCGTGTATCTCGCCATGGTCAGTGGTCGTAATGTTTGGCTCTTCAGGGTACCTTGGCCCCTATACGCTACCTGCGTTGCTTGGAAATATTTTGCGTTTTTAATGGTTACTTTATCACTAACGAACCATTTATTTAAGCTGTCTAGTAGTATAGGATTAAAATTAAATTTAAATGAATAGTATCCATTTACAAAGAAGTTTTTTACAGTACCTATACTTCGAAATAAGATGTAAGCAATATCGACTTTTTTTTCCCCCATCAGTCTTCTGACTGGTTTGATGCGGCCCGCCACGAAGTGTCAAGGTCGAAGGTGGGGCTCGGTAGCTTTTTGGGTCTTAAAGGATTATCTCTCGCGCTTGTTATTCTTTAAAACAAGTTTTCCCATACCAAGCTTTACTTGTTACTACTTTTTGCGGTGCACATTCCGTCAGTCTAGGAACATAAGCTCACCTATCACTCAAGCCTTTATAAGAGAATCAACCATATGCGGTTATCTAGTTTCGTACATCCTCTTCCTTTCACTCCATCATCAACAAATCAATCATTACAAAACATTCTAAGAGTGTTAGACGTTAGTTTACTTAGACACAAGTTGGTTTGATAAAATATGCTCCAGTCGATGTTTCCATAAAGAGCAGTCAATAGTGTTCTCATTTAAAAGCTAAAGAAAGCTTTATCTTAAGTTTTTCTTCAAGCATTTCTTATGAGCCACTGTCTATGTATCTGTGAAAATATGAGCAACAGAACTGAAGTTTGTGTTTCTCTTCTTTAATGTCAAGGGTCGGAATACTTTACGCAGTCAAAAAAGACGTCATTCGTTAAAAATAAAAACCATTTGACAGCCGATGTATTGCACCTCTTTCTCGAGTGCAACAGGCTGAAGTGGCGTGACGTCGTCGTCAAAACCGATATCGACGTAGCGGTTCGTGCGTCCCTTACGCTACATTTGGAGCAAATAATGTCACCGTACAGCCTCGCTGAGCTGAGATAGAAGTCAACCACTCTCCACTCCCTACGCAGTGAATTTTCGAAGTAAGAGTGAAAGCAGGTAATTAGAAAGACAAAAATAAGGCAATCCCAGTAGATGACCGGCAGGGTAATCTCAAGTGAAAAGGTAAAGCTATCACCAACCCAAAGGCTGATTTGAACACTGCAGTACTATACTTGAGATAGCTCTATTGGACGTGATATGCTCTTGTCTTCTTCCAATGTTTGAAACAATTTACCTAACCAGTTACAGCGGATCCTACATTTTAACCGGACTTTGAGATTTCGAACCTAGTTGGAACTGGGCATTTTCCACATTAACAAATCAATGCCAGAACCGTAAGAAGCCATAATGATAGAAATAATGCTAAACCCGGTTGGGAATAAAGCCGCCAAACTTTTGACTTTATAAATGTTGCCATAGCCGCTCAGTCACTCATCCACTCTGCTGTATAATATCTACAGTTTTATTTGTTTCTGTTTATGTGGTGACCACGCACTTGGTGACACGAAGTGTGAGACATGCCCATCTCCGCAAGCTGACAGTTCGAGCCATCGTGATCTCTAACCGAGAAAGCTAGTACTTGTGAAATCAGAAGATCGTTTGGAGGATTGTACAAATTATCTTGAGCCTGATTCGCAATCGTTTAAAATGCAGTTATTCAGAGATAAGTACACCATAGTATACAAAACGCACAGTTTGAAAGAAACAAAGCCACTCTGGAGAAACGAATGGGAAGAAGAATATTTCCTGTGACTTGAATCAGTAATCCCTCATTTTATATGTTTGGTTTATTCCGACATTATAGCATGTAATCGAAAGACACTCACTGAAGCGCGTACACCCACAATCAGTAAGCTCAGTCAGTCTCTTATATACTACATCGTTTTCTTAGTTTAATCACCAGAGCTAAAAACACTCACTTGCGAAACATTACATTTAATGGAATGGAAAACATTTTACCTGTCCCAACGACAATAATAAACTGCATTTCGAGTACCTTCCTGGTCTAAGCACAGTTTTTTTTTTTTTTTTTTTTTTTTTTTTTTTTTTTTTTTTTTTTTTTTTTTTTTACTTTCACGTAGGCAAGTTTCCACATTAGTGCTGTATCCCTAACATTAGGTTACTACTGTAAAAAGTATATTATGCAAAACCACGTATAAGGAGGTATGGATACATTTAGCATTAAAATTTTTTACAGTTTACGCAGGATGTAACAAAAATATACAGACAACGCTTACTACATTGTGAGGGATGAGAAACTGGCCATTTTTCAGGAGAGAATCGTGTCCAAATATGAAAATTTCGGCCCTATGAGGCAACGAAATTTGTGAACGGTGTCATCAAACCCTCGCCGTATATTGCTCGCCACTATAATTAGTTATGTAGCATGCTAGGTACTGTGTTAGGTGGATTCACGGATGGCTCCTAATAGCATTCCTGCGAGTGACCTAAATCTTCCCATAGTCCTTTGTTCTTGCCAAAATTAGGTACTTATGTTTAATACCAGTGCAGTAACTCACCCACACCTTGAAGGGAGTCTAGCTGTTTGAGAATGTTGAATGTGCACAAGCACATCTACATCATACTCCGCAAGCCACCTAATGGTGTGTGGCAGAGGGTACTTTCGGTACCACTATCTGATCCCTCCAATCCTGTTCCACTCGCGGATAATGCATGGGAAGAATGATTGTCGGTAAGCTTCTGTATTGGCTTTAATTTCTCGAATTTTCTCCTCGTTCTCAATACGCGAGAAGTATGTGGGGGGAAGTGATATGCTGTCCGACTCCTCCTGTACAGTGCTGTCCCGAAATTGCAGTAGTAAATCTCTCTGTGATGCACAACGCGTCTCTTGTAACGTCTGCCAATGGAGTTTGTTTAGCATCTCCGTGACGCTCTCTCGCCAACTAAACGATCCTATGACGAACCGCGCCGCTCTTCGTCGGGTCTTCTGTCTCTCTTTTATCAGTCCTACGTGATAGGGATCCAAGATAGGTGAACAATATTCAAGAATCGGGTGAACAAACAACGCCTTATAAGCCACTTCTTTCGTGGATGAGTTACAGTTCCTCAAGATTCTTCCGATGAATCTGAGTCTGGTGTCTGCTTTTTCCACTATTATTGTAAACAGCGACGATACTGTCACACTTCCCTATGGTACTCCGGATATTATATTTACATCTTTCGATTTAGTTTCGTTAAGAACGACGTGTAGAGTTCTGTCTGCAAGAAAGTCTTGAATCCAAACGCAAGTCTGCTCCGATACTCCGTAAGCTCGTATTTTTTTCATTAAACGGCAATGTAGGACGGTGCCAAATGCCTTACTGAAATCAGGGGACACGGCATCAACCTGAGCACCGTTGTCCACTGCGCTGTGGATCTCATGGAGGAACAGAGCGAGCTGAGTTTCGCTGGATCTCTGTTTGCGGAATCCATGTTGATTTTTATATAGGAGATGTTCATTTTCCAAAAACATCATAATTCTTGACCATAAGACATGTTCCATAATTCTACAACAAATTGACATCAACGATATAGGTCTATAATTGTGTGGATCTGTCTTACGGCCTTTCTTAAAAACCGGAATGGACTGCGCTGTTTTCCAGTCGTTAGGTACCTTTCGTTGTTCAAGTGATCTACGATAAATTGCTAGAAGAGGAGCAAGATCTTTCGCATAATCTTTACAGAATCTTATAGGTATCTCGTCTGGTCATGATGCCTTTCCACTACTAAGCGATTGTAACTGATTTGCAATTCCGCAATCGGTTATCTCAATATCTGCCATTTCGACGTTCGTACGATGATTGAAAGGAGGGACAGTGTTGCAAGCTTGCTTCTCTCCTTTATAATCTAGATTTTAATCAAATGGCAAGGTAATGTTAATCAAAGCACAAGGAGACGTTGTGATCTAAATGACATTAGATTTATTCATCCGTAACATCACAAGACAACAAAAATGACTAAACAAACGTCACACACACATTTTTATTTGACAAACGATTTCACTAACATGGGGTCTATGGTGGACAAAATGATCAGCTAGGGATCGACACACGAAACTAACCGGAACACTAGTTGATTTATCTGACTTCATGCGCGTGAATCCGGGTTGTGGCACAAAAAGTACGCCACCATCAAGCATCTATACTCTACCATTCCAAAAAGAAATATATGGTTCGAAAGAATAGGGTGCTGAGAAACATAAATTGGAGCCTTACGCCGTAGCAGCGACTACTTTACCCTCCTGCTGGTCAGGGCGGCACACCATGATGCGTTCGGCGACTGAAGTCATGGACGGCCGCAATCTGATATTAATGGCGCGCGCCCGAAAAATGCAAGCACGCGGTCTCGCGTTCGGTTAATTCGGAAAGCAGGCACTTTCCTATGAGCCTCTGAAACCCCGGTGGATTCCAGTGTGCAGCTGGACACGTTCGCTGGTCTGCCAAACGAATTTGACTCCGTGCCATGACTATGCGTGACGGAATATGTCAAATGTTTAGACGGCCGACTCAAGACAAATAAGTACACCCACGCATCACCCGTTGTGTGCGTGATGTTAGAAGCAGTACCTCTGATGGTTCGGAAGGTGACTGGCACACACTCTAAGTGGCACACTAGTAAAGGACACAAGTCTCACCGTTTAGGTAGAGACCTGCAGTTCTTTACTAGCGAAGCGCCAGTACAAGAGTGATCTTCTCTTTCTGTCCGCTACCTCCTCAGCTCGGTAGCAAAGCACATTTACATCTTAGACTTCCTCCTGTTTAGCACAAGCCAATCTCGAGCTGGAGCGCGGCATTCCAAGCTCAGAGAGCTCCCTTTGCTCTGCAGACACCGATTTGACCAATCAGAGACTTTAAAGTTAATTTGGAAAAATAAAAAAAGATTCAGCTTTGTGACCCCTTTTCCAAGCGTTTACGACGTGTCTTTTGCTAACTACATGACCAGGATGGAACCACAGCCCTCCATGAAAAGCTAGTTATCTCCCCTGTCGCGTCCATTTCGAAGTTTCGAAAGAACGCCCATAAACTCTATAAAAACCTCGTGCTTGTTTTGTAACAGAGTCTAGACGACTGGGCACCGGTGACCTCTCCCACGGAAATTCGCAGGACGCTCACAGTTGTCTTGTCGGCTTCCTCCCTAACAAGGGCCCATCCTCTGCTTTATTGCCGGTCTACAATGCGCCGGCCATTGCAACGGCGACTTCTCGGCGCTAGTCAGTCTACCTGTACGCGGCTGCCTACCAAGCAGCGCCGACCAACGTGTCTGCACGATGAGACCGCGGAACTCGGCCGTCCGGAAATGTTTCCATCCAGGTACCGCAGAAAAAACGCGCTTCCCTCGGACCACCGTCGCTGTGCTCTTTTATTGCAGTCGTTTAAATTGGCACCCTATTCCTTTGAATGCAGGTAAAACATACCACTATTCCTTCCCTATAGCAAGCAAGCAAGAGCATTAACTACTGCCCACCATTTCACCACGATGCAATAAAGCTCTATTCCCTAAGAAAATGAAGCGGCATAACACCGAATCAGAAGTGAGAGTACCCTGCAAACTCTCAGTGTTACAATCTGCCACGGTGAAACGACTTTGGAAGACCAAATTCAGTATTTCAGCCTCCTCTCTGTTATCTTCCGCTTCGATGCTGGTGTGGCTGCTGAGAGAATGAATAGATGATTTTGACCCACTTACTGATTTTACATATGACCAAAATCTCTTAGTGTTTTTACTCAGGTCGGTTGACAACGTTTTACTTTTAAAATCACTTCTCTCATTGCTCCCCTTACGCTCATTGCGCTCAAATGGTGAACACCACTCTCCAGGATGCAGAAACCAACCGAATGGAAGACTCTAATTCGTATTCTCACATGAGCATGCTTGAAACCAATTGAAAGTACTGTCGTTACTGGAAACCCCCTCATACCCACGAAAACCTCAGGACAGTCCCCATCTAAGAATGTGACGGCAACATCCCGATCACTTCATGGCCAACATGCTAAGGAGGATTCAAGGACGTTATAACTCACGGAATGGACTAACATTGTATTCAGTGTTACCCACCAGTTAAATTTCATTTCACGGATGTGCAGTTTCTACCAGACTATATTTTTGTTATTGATTTGTTCTTACTTCACTTTAAGGGCTTTGTTATAATTCGTTCTCTACTTCTCTTTAATCCAAGGCCACAATTGTTCGAAAACATGCAGGTGGTATATATCAGGAATTTCGAGATCGTCGAAATAGCGCGACATTTCGATGTCACACCCATCATCTCCTGGATATTTAAGCGGTGGTTGGAGATTTGAGAGGCTTATATTTTTATGATAAGTTTGCCAGTGTACTGAGTACTAAAACCGTAAATGCTGGTATTCAGAGATAATTGTCACGGACTTCCATTCATAGATCACTATGCTCGTTTGCATAGGCGTGTTCTGGTGGGTAATGACTACACTGGATGAAGTAGAAAATGAGATCAAACGAGCGTGTCAAGGTCGCACAGGAAGGCGAACTGACGAAAGTCACCTTCTCAGACCACTGCACAGCTCTTTCTTAGAAATGGGAACCACTGTTAAAGGAGCTATCAAACCACCTAATAGAGAGGATGCCGCGTCGCTGCCATGTATGTTTAGCTTTTAGAACTACCCATAAGAGTTATTAATTGTTTTGTTGCTGTGGACTTTTAATACTTTTATCTTTTCGGCAATGTTTTATATGCCTCATGTTTTGAGATAAAGCTTTACCTAGTACTGCTACCCTCCTGACATTCTATTCAGGATATATATATATATATATATATATATATATATATATATATATATATATATATATATATATTAATTTCTTGATTATGTTTAACTTTTGAAAGACAGAATATCAGCAAAGTACCGTTCAGAGAATCAACTGAAATGTGTTAAATTTAACCCGAAACCAGAAATAGGATTGGAACATTGCCATCTGAAGTTAGTCCCTTCAATGCCTAATGTGATATCAATGGTAACATGAGAGACATTTTAAAAACAGCTTAACACAATCGATTATTGGCGAAACAGGGTTTACGGGGAGACCATGATGATGTTTACAGAAGAAATTTTTCCAGTAAGATGGACCGATAGTGTAGGCTGCTATCTTGACGATCGCCGAAAGAAGGCCCCCAGTGGACCCCACCGATGACCTCCAGAAGACCAGAGTGGGCGATTCTCCTCTGGCCCAGGAAAGCGTCGCGGATCGATGGACGAACACAGCGGGCGTCGCGCCTGCCGTCGTATTGATTGTGACCGCAGCAGCCGCCGCCGCCGCCACCACCACCTTGCCGCATTCACCACGTGACACCGGTCGCCGGCCCAGTTCGCATTCATGCTGTTTAGAATTCCGCTTTCGCACCCACCTCATTTCATCTCGGCACTCTCCTGATTACTCAGCTCTGTCGCGGTCGACCCGCCGGTGATTTTGGACTGGTTTCAACCCGAGCGCTTCCGCTACGCGGGGAGTAAAATTCTCTCGAAACGAATTATAAACCTAGAAATGCAATAATTTCCGTTTGGACGTGTGATGAGCTACTTTCCTGCGCGGTCTAAATTAACCACTACTTGAAGATAAACTATACAAATTACATTTAGGACTCCAACTGGTCCCTTTATCGATTATCCATCAAGTTTAGACGCGCAAACTTACACCCTACCTAAATGGACAATGGAGGTGCAACCCATTCTCCATCGAATCCTAGGCTCAGAATAAACTAGGTATCGGTTTTAGGATCGATATATGCTAGTTACCAAAAAATCCTCCAGTCTATTTCAGCTTTAGGATCGATATATTTATGCTAGTGTCCAAACGATCCTGACTGTTTCAGTGTGTTATTTGTAAGAAATACTGCACTAGATCGCGAATTCATTCTTAACTTTCTTAACTCTAAAGAAATCGATTTTTAATTTTTGTTTTAAAAAAATTCTCTGTGGTTTTCTGAACAAGAAAAAGTTTACTCCGAGGAAATTGTATCGAAGAGAGCCCCAAATTTATAGGAATTTAAAAGCTTCTGCACGCGCTACGAAGCCACCATGTCACGCAGACAATTGTGTTAAAACACAATTTTGTTCTCACTTGTTTTTTATGGCCTTTTAGTACGTGATGTCTTAGTGACACAAGACTATTAGAGAAATAATTGCATAGTAGGACTCAAAACCCAAAGTTTTAAAGCAACTGCCTGTGGGAAGGGATACCAAGAACTGCTCTCAAAAAATGTGTGTGAAATCTTATGGGGCTTAACTGCTAAGGTCATCAGTCCCTAAGCTTACACACTACTTAACCGCCGGCCGCCGTGGCCGAGCGGTTCTAGGCGCTTCAGTCTGGAACGGCGCGACCGCTACGGTCGCAGGTTCAAGTCCTGCCTCCGGCGTGGATGTGTGTGATGTCCTTCGGTTAGTTAGGTTTAAGTAGTTCTAAGTTCTAGGGGACTGATGACCTCAGATGTTAAGTCCCATAGTGCTCAGAGCCATTTGAACCATTTGAACTACTTAACCTAAACTATCCTAAGGTCAACCACACACACCCATGCCCGAGTAAGGACTCGAACCTCCGCCGCAACCAGCCGCAGAGCCCATGACGGCAGTGCCTTAGACTGCTCGGCTAATCCTGCGCGGCCCAAAAACTGTTCTCATAGGACTCAATATTTTGAAAGTAGATATTGGATGCTCTGCTGTGTCTCAATGATGGTGCAGTGTCAAGATTTAAGGTTATGGAATTGATGTGAGTGCAAAGGACTTTAATTATCATTCACGGCTGGAAACTCCTGGAAGTAGAGAAATCAGTGTTGGAAGCCACCAGAGAAACAAGATTAAGAATAAGTAGAAGAAGTTTGAAAAAGAAAATGGAGGGAGAACAACGCTAGAACATTAGTGTCTCGCAGGGAAGGTAGAGAAACGAATTTCAACTTGAATTTCCCGGAAGTTCACTTTTTTATATTCTGGCACACAACAGAAACTAACTATTAAAGATAGTGTGTTGAATTTTTGTGTACTGTCTTAAAACGTACTTAAATAAAAAGCAGATAATTCTTATGACTTAAATTTGAAAATTAAAGACTTTTTAAACACAAAATATGAGTTAATTACTGAAATTTTTCATAATAATTATTAAAAAGTTCTTGAACCATAATTTACGACATCAAATCAAACTTCTGTTTTATGTTTGTTTCGAGATATGTATACCTACGGTAAGCTGTACGCAAATAATTAACACACTTTATTTCATCTACGACACAAAATAAAATTCAGAAAAATGGGCGAGACAAAAGCTGTGGTTCATACAGCAAATAGTTCCCAAAAGATCTGTTAAAAGATGGTAAGCGTTCCATGGGCTCACAACTCTTATTCTTTGAGCTACACTATTTAGAAAACTGACGAATTTTTCAAGATTTCCCCTTGTGTTTACGAAACAGTCCCCTTAAGTAGTGGCACTACCTTCGTTGAATACATGCTCACAAATACTGCGTTTATTCGGAAAAAAATGCAGCGAGCTGGCGTATGTTTTTGTATTACTTTTTTGGCTCAAGAGATGTCATGCGGGAGGAGAAAGCCTTTCAAAGTATAGAACGGATACTGTGCTATCTTGTCATGACTAGGCGAGACTTCCAATGATAAGCTGAACGGACCAGATAATGGCCAACTCCTTTAAAGATCAAACTGATCGCTATGAAGCAAGACACTACGCATTTAAATATTTATTTCCATCGAAAACACAAAAAATTATTGACAAATAACTTTTCAAGGCCAACAGTCATGATTAATACTGTATGATAAGGCTCTGGGACCGCCTCGATTTGGAATTCAAAAGCTACAACGTCGGCAGCGACAGCGCTAGAGAAATTAGTTCGCTGCAGTGAAGCGTTTGGTCAAAGAACTTTCTAGATTCTTCCCTTCGTGTGTTTATCAGAGCAACACTCCCACTGGCACGCCAGTTACATAGCTATGTGGGCAAGCATGAAACCAGTAGTGGACAACAACCTGTGCTTTCAGATCGAAATATACCGTCTTTTCCCAGATGTGGTTGCCACTAGAAAATTGCTATTCATAAAGGGTGCTTACGACAAATGCCGAAATTAAGTTTCAACGAAGAAAGAATACGCCACACATATCTATGCGTCTTTGTTCAGATGAACGGAACATCTCTTAAGTAGCACAAGAGACATGCTTGGCTGTATCTAAGATCGTGGATTGCCTTCCTTAACTCAGACAATAAAACCACGTGAGGGATTATCCAAATGAATTTTTATTACCATCAAGATGGCAAAGAAAATCGAAGCATAAATTCTTTCGAGAACAAACGTGGCTTATAACGGCGTTAGGAATAAAGCTATCCTACCTTTTCCACCGACCAAATAATGTTGAAGATGTAGCTTCAATGGTGAGCTACCATTGTGCCTTTAAAACGATGTCTGTGAGTGGTCGTAATTTATGTGGTTGCAGTCTTGGCGAGCTGTTTATGTTTCCCAAGATTTTTGAAGTATGGATTATCTCATCGTATTCATTCCAAACATTTTATAAACGTGATAACACTAATTTGCTTGTTCATTTCATTCTACACTCTTATTTGAAGGGGGCTACCTTTTCAACACAACCTAGACGTATTAGTAATAAATTGTATCATTTCGCAGTTCTTTCTATCGGGTGCTTTGGCGAAAAATATTTCAGTAGTTTTTCACTTCTGATTTCGTTGGTAATATTTTCTCGTTCGCAAAAAAAGTTGCTCTCTTGCATGTATGTGTGCGTGTCCACACACCAATCTCGTGCACACAGAGTTTTTAGAAGTAAAAAGGCTTTTGTAAAACCTAAATTACGTAAAGTATATTTAATGTGTGTGGCAGTGCCCTCAGAACGCGAAAAAAGAGGAATCAATCACAGCGAAACATGACATGCTATTGGCGCGAGACACCATACAGATGGTCCTGGAAAACCATATAATGTACAGTCAAGTTTTTAGATAAACAAAACCCACTGAAGGAAGGCACAGAGATGCCGAAACAAGTCTGGATAACAAGACAAAACAGTGTTTAGCACAAAACGCGAAATCTGTTTCCAAAAATTTATTGGCTGTGTTTACTGGGCCGGCCGCGGTGGTCTCGCGGTTCTAGGCGCGCAGTCCGGAACCGTGCGACTGCTACGGTCGCAGGTTCGAATCCTGCCTCGGGCATGGATGTGTGCGATGCCCTTAGGTTAGTTAGGTTTAAGTAGTTCTAAGTTCTAGGGGACTGATAACCACAACAGTTGAGTCCCATAGTGCTCAGAGCCATTTGAACCATTTTATTTGTGTTTACTGGACTGTTTGGCTTCTAATTATGGTTCCCGTTATATCCCTGAATATTTACCATTCTTTCTGGGACGCCCTATATAATGGCAAACAGTAAGACAAAACATCCACTACTGTTTCTCTTGGGGAAGGTGTACAAAAATAATTACACTTTGAAAAAAAATTATTTTTCCGACTACTTTGAGACTGCTGTCAACCGACAAAAACACACAAAAGCATACCAAAGTTTATCATCATATCTTTGAAATTATTTCAGTTTCAGGCGAGCAAATAGAACACAATAAGTGTGCACATGTGAAAGTGTTTGGATCTACCCAAATATCTCACATTAGAGATCAAGTAACTGTCATCTCATGATAATTCAGATATCTAACAACCTAGCTCTGTCAACCCTAAAGCAAAATTATTCGCAACCTCCTCCTTCGTTGCTGCCGTCCGCCGTTGGAATAAGACATTCTGCCCTGTTGCACTTAAAAAATAGCTGAAGCACTTCCATTTATAAACCTCATAAAATTTCCGTGAAAAATTTACATATATGACCGATTTCTCTCTGTGAATCAGTACAGAAAATGTCCCATTTTCTTCCAGTTACGCTTCCTTCTCTTTTCGTTTCTCAATCAGACACGCTCCAATTTGTTTCCCTCTCTTTTCATTAGTTACGTTGGGTTAATCTGGTGGAATAGACTAAACAGGTAGGTCATCGGTTTCATCAGATTAGGGAAGAATGGGAAAGGAAGACGGCCATACCCATTGAAAGGAACCATCCCGGCATTTGCCTAAAGTGATTTAGGTGGAGTACGGAAAACCCAAATCAGAATGGCCGGGCGCGAGATTGAACCGTCTTCCTGCCGAATGCGAGTCCACTGCGCTAAGCACTGCGCCACCTCGCTCTTTTCCTTAGTTGTTTCTCTCTCTGTAACCTCTTCCAACACGTGTATCACGTGAACTGCTGCCAGTGCCTTCAGCTCAAAACTACCTGATTACAATCTTTGTTACTCCACTTTTCATTACCTAACGTAAACTTTGCTTTCTTCTACTAAAGCTACTGCTGTTATATGCCATTTATGTTACAGTTACTACTAATTGTAACAGTTGTTTCCCGTGTTATATGTAACCCGTTTTATAATATGTGTCGTTATGTGAACACAATGTGACATAGTAGAATCTACATCGACATATATACTCCCCATGCTGCCATATGGCGCGTGGCAGACGGATCTTGTACCACTGCTAATCAGTCCCTTTCTTGATCCACTCGTAAATGAAGTGAGGCAAAAACGACTGTGTGGTTCCGTACGAGCCCTTTCTCCGCGGTCCTTACACGAGATGTATGCTAATGGCAGAAGGATCATTCTGCAGTCTGTCGCAAATGCCGGTCTTTTCCTGCCAGGATTCCCATTTTTGTTCATATAGCATTTCCGCAATACCCACGTCTTGATAGAATCAACAGTTAAAAATATAGCAGCACGCCTCAGAGTTGTTTCGGTTTCGTCCTTTAATCCGTCTTGGTGGGGATCCCAAACACTCGAACAGCACTCAAGAATGGGTCGCGCAAGTGTTCGGTACGCCGTCTCCTATATACACTCCTGGAAATGGAAAAAAGAACACATTGACACCGGTGTGTCAGAACCACCATACTTGCTCCGGACACTGCGAGAGGGCTGTACAAGCAATGATCACACGCACGGCACAGCGGACACACCAGGAACCGCGGTGTTGGCCGTCGAATGGCGCTAGCTGCGCAGCATTTGTGCATCGCCGCCGACAGTGTCAGCCAGTTTGCCGTGGCATACGGAGCTCCATCGCAGTCTTTAACACTGGTAGCATGCCGCGACAGCGTGGACGTGAACCGTATGTGCAGTTGACGGACTTTGAGCGAGGGCGTATAGTGGGCATGCGGGAGGCCGGGTGGACGTACCGCCGAATTGCTCAACACGTGGGGCGTGAGGTCTCCACAGTACATCGATGTTGTCGCCAGTGGTCGGCGGAAGGTGCACTTGCCCGTCGACCTGGGACCGGACCGCAGCGACGCACGGATGCACGCCAAGACCGTAGGATCCTACGCAGTGCCGTAGGGGACCGCACCGCCACTTCCCAGCAAATTAGGGACACTGTTGCCCCTGGGGTATCGGCGAGGACCATTCGCAACCGTCTCCATGAAGCTGGGCTACGGTCCCGCACACCGTTAGGACGTCTTCCGCTCACGCCCCAACATCGTGCAGCCCGCCTCCAGTGGTGTCGCGACAGGCATGAATGGAGGGACGAATGGAGACGTGTCGTCTTCAGCGATGAGAGTCACTTCTGCCTTGGTTCCAATGATGGTCGTATGCGTGTTTGGCACCGTGCAGGTGAGCGCCACAATCAGGACTGCATACGACCGAGGCACACAGGGCCAACACCCGGCATCATGGTGTGGGGAGCGATCTCCTACACTGGCCGTACACCACTGGTGATCGTCGAGGGGACACTGAATAGTGCACGGGACATCCAAACCGTCATCGAACCCATCGTTCTACCATTCCTAGACCGGCAAGGGAACTTGCTGTTCCAACAGGACAATGCACGTCCGCATGTATCCCGTGCCACCCAACGTGCTCTAGAAGGTGTAAGTCAACTACCCTGGCCAGCAAGATCTCCGGATCTGTCCCCCATTGAGCATGTTTGCGACTGGATGAAGCGTCGTCTCACGCGGTCTGCACGTCCAGCACGAACGCTGGTCCAACTGAGGCGCCAGGTGGAAATGGCATGGCAAGCCGTTCCACAGGACTACATCCAGCATCTCTACGATCGTCTCCACGGGAGAATAGCAGCCTGCATTGCTGCGAAAGGTGGATATACACTGTACTAGTGCCGACATTGTGCATGCTCTGTTGCCTGTGTCTATGTGCCTGTGGTTCTGTCAGTGTGATCATGTGATGTATCTGACCCCAGGAATGTGTCAATAAAGTTTCCCCTTCCTGGGACAATGAATTCACGGTGTTCTTATTTCAATTTCCAGGAGTGTAGATAAGCTAGACTTTCCCACATCGAAGTCGACCATTCACCTATCCGAAATCTGACCTTGTGTGTTCGTTCTACTTCCTGTCTCTTTGCAACGTTATGTCTAGATACTTATACGGACGTGACTGTGTCGATTAGCGCACCACTAATACCGTATTCGAACACTACAGTATTGTTTTTGCTACTCATCTGCATTAACTTACATTTGTCCACATCTGGAGCAAAGTGCCATCCATCATACCAAAGATAAATTCTAAACAAGTCATCCTGTATCCTCCTACAGTCGCCCAAAGATGACACTACAGCGTCATGAGCAAACAAATGCTGCTACTCACTTTATTCGTCTGATTAGCTATAAGAGAGGGACCGATGGTCCTAAACCTGAAGAGATAGACAAACAATCAAATAGTAATATGTTATAGAAATGAAATGAGACCAACTGAAGATAATAAATAAGTGTGAAGAATTTAAAAGAAAGGGAAATTGTGGAGCAGAAGGCGAAGACATCAACCACAAGTAAAGTAGGCGGACAACTCATATGTGGAAGCAGCGAAGCGTAAAAACTGGGTCTCGGCGGTGCGGCGCGGCTATCGCGTCGTATAAGTGTGTGTGTGTAGGTAATGCAGGCAGAGCCGCGGGGCACGACGCGCCGTGCCGCGTGTCAACGGCCGGCCGGCTGTGCTGGGTGGTGGCACACAGCGCGCGACCCGCGGCCGATACGCAGCGGCGCGGCGCGGCCCGCCGACGCCTCACGCCACGCCGCCAGTCGATAAGCGCCGGCCTTTTCGAGCCGCAGTGTGCAACACGTCGCTTCGTGTCGTCGTACGTCAGCGAATACGCTACACCGCACTACCGGCTCATATTTTATATCCCTCATCGGCTTCACCGTGCTGCCGTTACTGCGGGGACTCGGGGACGGTACTGATACGGCGATGGCGACCTACAAGGCGTATTCATAAAGTTTTAACTAACACCGTGGAAAAATGAAGTTAGTCAATTTTTGTTTTGTTTTGTTTTCAGGCTTACGTCTGCAGTCCAGGCTAACAAAATGCCACAGTCTGTCATAGTAACACGTTTTCTGAGTCTGAAAGGGAGCAACGCTACAACAGTTCGTGTTGAGTTTGATGGGGAGTACGGCAACAATGAACCATCATATGACACAGTGGTTGGATGATTCAGGCGCTTCCGGCTGCGCGTTATTGGTTTTAGGGGTGTTTTGGATAAATATTTGTTAATCGGTATGCGGCAACGGCCTTGCCGCCGTGGCTACACCAGTTCCCGTGAGATCACCGAAGTTAAGCGCTGCCGTGCGTGGTCGGCACTTGGTTGGGTGACCATCCGGGCCGCCATGCGCTGTTGCCATTTTTCGGGGTGCACTCAGCCTCGGGATGCCAATTGAGGAGCTTCTCGACCGAATAGTAGCGGCTTCGGTGTAGAATACCATCATACCGAACGGGAGAGCGGTGTGCTGACCCCACGCCCCTCCTATCCGCATCCTCCACTAAGGCTGGCACGGCGGTCGGGTGGAACCGGTAGGTCACTCGTGGCCTGACGACGGCGTGCTTTAATCGATATGCATGCGACAGCATGCGCTACCTAATATGTTCCTAAAAGACGCGCATAAAAACGGTATTGTTCTGGGGCTCAGACCTCGTGTTCTGTTGGTCATAGAAAGGTAGGATGTATTTTAGACAGCCCTTGGACTAGTACCCATTTGCATACCCAACAGAAGTATCGTCCTGCTGCAACTATCCTACAGTACAGGGTTAAAGTTTCTATATTACACAATTCCTCCAGCTCCTGCAAATGTAGCAAATCGGTTTGTTCTTTTTGCATTATATGTCGTCTACATTGCGCCGTAAGTGGCTTACGGAAGCACTATGAGCGACATGCCCTGCTGAAACTGAGAAAGGAGGAAACCAGAAGAAAATGCTCCTATCAAAGCACAAAAAAGGCGAATATGCTCCTGCTTAAAAGAGTTTGACTGAAATCTGGGATACCAGCTGCCTCATTCTACCTTCCTCAGCTCCTTTAAATTTTTTTACAAACCTTTCGCATGCGAACATAACACAAAGAGATAGACAATGAGTTGGGCTGAATGAGTGAGTGGGAACGGGCAAGTGGGAGTGGATGGGTTTGAGAGACAGAGAGCGATGGACTACTGGTTGTGAGTCAGTTACAGTTAGGGGCGCTTGTTGGAGTTTGAAGTGAGTTTACATGCCAACATTTTGGAAAAATTTTATAGGTAATATGGTAGGTACAACGAGGCAGCTGGTACCCCACTTCTCAGACACAGTCTTTAATAAAGAAGCGTATCTCCTCTGGTAGAATGTGCTCAGAAGAGGCAAACCGTCAAAGGAACATGCTACCGGAATCTCCTAATGAGGTTAGGCGAGGCTGTGAAGAAGTATCGGGAAGTTCCTTACACAGCCAAAATGCAGAATTCTGCATGCAAGGTCTCCACCAAGTCATACATCGTTGGGAAAAATGTGTTGCATTGAAGGAAAATGAAGGAAATTAATTGTATCATTGAGTTTCATTGTCACTGCTTGATTTTTTCGAACCCCTGGTTTTACATTAATGTCAAAAAGTTTAATGTAACAGAGAAAAGATGACAATAGAAAGAAACAGGAAGAGCTAATATTGTAAATAATCGTCATGATTTTCCCCATGGTACAGAGTTATGTTCCTTAGATAGGAAAGCAGTGTTCCCTGCATAAATTTGTCACGTGATTCAACTAAATAATGGCAGTGAAAATTTCTCTCACCATCAGGATTCGAACCGCGTTACTTCCGAGTTGCGCGTCACGGCACAGGCATGCGTAAGTGACCTCGTCTACAGCAGTAGATAAAAACGTAGAAGCGGTACGTTTCGAAAATCAATAAATACGTCATCTATCTGACCGCCTCGATCAGTGGACATGGTCGTCCTGTTAGGGGCACCTAATTCCGTTTGAGCTCAGAATGTGTTCAAAGCATGTGCAACAAATGTATGTCAGGGATATTGGTAAGTAATTTTGCGGGTCTCTTCTGCTACCCTTCTTGAAGACGGATGTGAATTTTTCTTCCTTCCACTACTTGGTACCGTTTTCTGCTCGAGGTATCTACGGTGACAACAGCTCAAAGTTAGGCTAACTCAGCCCCAAATTCGATATAGAATCTGATACGGATTCCACCGGGCCCTATAGCTTTTCTCAACGGTTTGACCTGTTTCTCAACGCCGCTGACACCAACATCCATATCACCCATCTTTGTAGTGATGGATGAATTAAACTGAGGAATATTCCTGAATTTTATGGATTTTATTATGTAAAGGAACACCTGAAATTCGAGTTCGACATTTCTGCACTTACTTTGCTACCATCACTTTCAGTTCCTCTCTCGTTCATCACTATCTGGATAGTAACTGTGTTACCATTAATACACCAGAATTTCCTTGGTCTTTGTAATGGATTGTTCGATAGTATTGTGCTCCGACAGTCATCGAACAGCTCACGCATTGCCTTCTGCATAACCAAACGCGTTTCATTCAGCATCTCCCCACCTATAGGAATTAGCTTTGATTTATATTTATTATGCAGCAGTATTTACAGTGGCTGTATGCCATGGAAGGGTCCTCCATCATGAACTGTTTGTTCTCTTAGGCACTTATCAGTGAACCCCCGATTCTTTAAAGAATCGAACTCAAACATATTAAACAGCTTCAAACTTCTCATAACTTTACAAATGAGCTAATATGTTACATATTTGACGTTAAGCATGTAAACGAGATAAAGTTTAGAACATTTTTGAAATTACGAGTTAAGTACCTTGGAAGGGTCCTCATTACCAAACACAGGATGAGTATCTTCTAAGTAATTTGCGTTCCGTTTTAAGCCAAAGTTACTTTTCACGCATCTCAATGTTTATGACGACATATCAAGTGAACCACGTGTCCCACAATGATATAATTTTGAATCTATATTCAGTGCTATACGTCGACATTGTCCGCAAAGTGTATTGCGAATAGCGTTGGCAGTAAAGAAGATGAATTAAAACGTCATGCCTGACACGGCAGTTTTACTGCATGAACAGCAGAATGTAGTCAGCGATAAACTTTTGTCCTTTCATCATTTTGTGGCTGGTACCAGCGAGAAAATATTTGCTAAAGATTTGAAATTATCTGTAAACTTTGTTGAATGTCGCTAAGTGATCTCATTTTGAAAAACTGTGTGAATATAGTGTGCGTATTTGCTTGCGGTGGGTTCGCTGCCGCAAGGAATATACGTACTTTATAAGTGTAACATTTGACTTTGTTGATGCTTTCACGTAAGATTATGCCTCTTATTGAGTAGGGGGAGACCAAGAGATGAATACACTAAGCAGATTCAGAAGGATGTAGGTTGCAGTAGGTACTGGGAGATGAAAAAGCTTGCACAGGATAGAGTAGCATGGAGAGCTGCATCAAACCAGTCTCAGGACTGAAGACCACAACAACAACAATTGAGTAGATTCTGCCAGCATTTTAAATTTTTAAATTCAGCCTCTATTTATATGAAATATTGGAAATCAAATTTTTGTTGCCCCTAGCAGCCATGGCAGCCATTAGTTATGGCAACCAGCAATAGGATTGTGTCCCGTGCCGCGGGACAGTCGCTTATATCGATCCATCATGTCCATGTCAACTCGTGGTACCGGAACTAAAACTACACTGCTGGACATTAAAATTGCTACACCACGACGATGACGTGCTACAGACGCGAAATTTAACCAACAGGAAGAAGATGCTGTGATATGCAAATGATTAGCTTTTCAGAGCATTCACACAAGGTTGGCACATACAACGTGCTGACACAAGGAAAGTTTCCAACCGATTTCTCATACTCAAACAGCAGTTGACCGGCGTTGCCTAGTGAAACTTTGTTGTGATGCCTCGTGTATGGAGGAGAAATGCGTACCATCACGTTTGCGACTTTGATAAAGGTCGGATTGTAGCCTATCGCGATTGTGGTTTATCGTATGGCGATATTGCTGCTCGCGTTGGTCAAGCTCCAATGACTGTTAGCAGAATATGGAGTCGGTGGGATCAGGAGGGTAATACGGAACGCCGTGCTGGATCTCACAAGCAGTCGCATGGCTGTAACTGATCGTGCAGCCACGTCTCGATCCCTGAGTCAACAGATGGGGGCGTTTGTAAGACAACAACCATCTGCACGAACAGTTCGACGACGTTTGCAGCAGCATGGACTATCAGCACGGAGCTCATGGCTGCGGCCGGCCGGGGTGGCCGAGCGGTTCTAGGCGCACGAATGGCAAAACGTCATTTTTTCGGATGAATCCAGATTCTGTTTACAGCATCATGATGGTCGCATCCGTGTTTGGCGACATAGCGGTGAACGCACATTGGAAGCGTGTATTCGTCATCGCCATACTGGCGTATCACCCGGCGTGATGGTAGGGGTGCCATTGGTTACACACCTCGGTCACCTCTTGTTCGCACAGACGGCACTTTGAACAGTGGACGTTACATTTCAGATGCGTTACGACCCGTGGCTCTACCCTTCATTCGATCCCTGCGAAACCCTACATTTCAGCAGGATAATGCACGACCGCATGTTGCAGGTCCTGTGCGGGCCTTTCTGGATACAGAAAATGTTCGGCTGCTGCCCTGGCCAGCACATTCTCCAGATCTCTCACCAACTGAAAACGTCTAGTCAATGGTGGCCGAGCAACTGGCTCGTCACAATACGGCAGTCACTACTCTTGATGAACTGTGGTATCGTGTTGAAGCTGCATGGGCAAGCTGCACCTGTACACGCCATCCAAGCTCTGACTCTATGCCCAGGCGTACCAAGGCCGATATTACGGCCAGAGGTGGTTGTTCTGGGTACTAATTTCTCAGGATCTATGCAGCCAAAATGCGTGAAAATGTAATCACATGTCAGTTCTAGTATAATATATTTGTCCAATGAATACCCATTTATCATCTCCATTTCTTCTTGGTGTAGCAATTTTAATGGCCAGTAGTGTAGTTTGCTTAACATGTAAATCCTTCTACTTGTTTTAGTTGTCCTTCCTGCTTTGGTAACCATTCTGCTACATCCGTAAAATAGTTACTGATAACAGTTTCAGTGTAGACAACCTCGATAAATCCAGGCTTATTCGTTGCTATTAGATCTAATGTATTCCTAACAATCTCTTTTAGGCGGTTCTCAGATAAGGCATTTAATCTCAGACAATAGTAACGTTTCACAGAATTCTTGTCACGTCATCCACTTACAAAACTGTAATTTTCCCAACTGACTCTCTGAGAAACTTAGTTAACTGTGATTTCCGCTAAAGTTTCGGTTACAACTGGAGGTCAGTTTAGAAGTCATTAGAAAGATCATATTAGAAGTTTCTGCCCACCCTTGATACTAAGTCTTATCGAGACATTTTGCACGCAGTTTCAACCTCTATCTGAGTGGATTTGAGATTCTTGTCTAATGCGACATATACACGATCTACATTTCTTGTTAGACTGTCATTTCGATATACACTCTGATTTTCTCCAAAATTCTCTCTGCTGTCAATTTTAGGTTTTAACAAGCTCTCTGTTTCTAATGTTACTTGAACTCCACTACTCGTTAGGAGCCCTTCAAACTCTGGCACTTGGTTGTGAGTGCTTTGGCAGTTACTCACTAGGAATTTAATACTCTCGCTGGTAAGGGACATTCCTTTCGATCTTGGGTTGTTTGGGGGGGGGGGGGGACAAAACAGTGAGGTCATTGGTCTTATCGGATTAGGGAAGAACGGGGAAACGAAGCCATCCGTGCCCGTTGAAAGGGAAACCTAAATCAGGATGCCGGACGCGGGATTGAACCGTCGTCCTCCCGAATGCGAGTCCAGTATGTTGGCCACTGCGCCACCTCACTCGGTCTTTCGGTCTTATACTAACATACTTCCGGGACCCCTATAGCTATAGTTGTCTGCACTGGATGGAGAGTCGCCTGCTCTAAAAAGTCTTATTATGCATCCCAGAAACGGACAGCGACATTGGTAGCAACCTCTGATAAATAGTGCACACGTGACCCTTTTAAGGGAACACTACAGTTCCACGAAGTCGCACACCGCCTTTTAACAGAACGTTCGAAGTCTGTGGTAAAGTCCTTCCATTCCACTCCTACACAGTAGGCCACGAACAATTATGAGGATAATACCGCAAATTGCGAGGTACACTGATACTCTGTAACCATGGCTGAATAGTAGACATGGACAGTTCTCGCTCCGAACCGGTTATAACCGGTTTCTTACCTCAACGTCGCTGATAAGCCTTCTGGGGCATCACGTTCCACCTGAGGCACTTGCACAATTTATATTCAAGGCCATCCATGTTAGAAAAACTAGCATAGCGCTATATATTAACAAACACACTCCTACCCCATGTTAAACAATGCAACAAATACGTACCAATTCTATATTACCCCGGCATTATTACTTTGACGTTACTACACTCCTGGAAATTGAAATAAGAACACCGTGAATTCATTATCCCAGGAAGGGGAAACTTTATTGACACATTCCTGGGGTCAGATACATCACATGATCACACTGACAGAACCACAGGCACATAGACACAGGCAACAGAGCATGCACAATGTCGGCACTAGTACAGTGTATATCCACCTTTCGCAGCAATGCAGGCTGCTATTCTCCCATGGAGACGATCGTAGAGATGCTGGATGTAGTCCTGTGGAACGGCTTGCCATGCCATTTCCACCTGGCGCCTCAGTTGGACCAGCGTTCGTGCTGGACGTGCAGACCGCGTGAGACGACGCTTCATCCAGTCGCAAACATGCTCAATGGGGGACAGATCCGGAGATCTTGCTGGCCAGGGTAGTTGACTTACACCTTCTAGAGCACTTTGGGTGGCACGGGATACATGCGGACGTGCATTGTCCTGTTGGAACAGCAAGTTCCCTTGCCGGTCTAGGAATGGTAGAACGATGGGTTCGATGACGGTTTGGATGTACCGTGCACTATTCAGTGTCCCCTCGACGATCACCAGTGGTGTACGGCCAGTGTAGGAGATGGCTCCCCACACCATGATGCCGGGTGTTGGCCCTGTGTGCCTCGGTCGTATGCAGTCCTGATTGTGGCGCTCACCTGCACGGCGTCAAACACGCACACGACCATCATTGGCACCAAGGCAGAAGCGACTCTCATCGCTGAAGACGACACGTCTCCATTCGTCCGTCCATTCACGCCTGTCGCGACACCACTGGAGGCGGGCTGCACGATGTTGGGGCGTGAGCGGAAGACGGCCTAACGGTGTGCGGGACCGTAGCCCAGCTTCATGGAGACGGTTGCGAATGGTCCTCGCCGATACCCCAGGAGCAACAGTGTCCCTAATTTGCTGGGAAGTGGCGGTGCGGTACCCTACGGCACTGCGTAGGATCCTACGGTCTTGGCGTGCATCCGTGCGTCGCTGCGGTCCGGTCCCAGGTCGACGGGCACGTGCACCTTCCGCCGACCACTGGCGACAACATCGATGTACTGTGGAGACCTCACGCCCCACGTGTTGAGCAATTCGGCGGTACGTCCACCCGGCCTCCCGCATGCCCACTATACGCCCTCGCTCAAAGTCCGTCAACTGCACATACGGTTCACGTCCACGCTGTCGCGGCATGCTACCAGTGTTAAAGACTGCGATGGAGCTCCGTATGCCACGGCAAACTGGCTGACACTGTCGGCGGCGGTGCACAAATGCTGCGCAGCTAGCGCCATTCGACGGCCAACACCGCGGTTCCTGGTGTGTCCGCTGTGCCGTGCGTGTGATCATTGCTTGTACAGCCCTCTCGCAGTGTCCGGAGCAAGTATGGTGGGTCTGACACACCGGTGTCAATGTGTTCTTTTTTCCATTTCCAGGAGTGTATTAGGCTGCCCCCAGTATACTCGTAAATATGCGACGGGAAATCCGGGTACGTGCACTCACGACACATCGATAAACGTAAAATGTAAACAGTACTCACCAACACTAGCATCGTGTGGAAAAAGGATAGAGAAATACTTTATCGAAAGAAAATTAAAAATGCTATATGGAAACCTGCGTGCAATCTTCACCAGATATTTCAGTGCTAACTGCCCCTCCACCCCCCCCCCCCCCCCCCAACTCGAGTGGACACTGCCTCGCCGCAGCTAGAAGAACAGCCTCGGCATGCCACCAACGGCATCAGCAGTAGACAGGATCCAATGCTCGGACATCATGCCATCAACGAGCGAGAGCAGTGTCCATAAGGCGCCAATGGTGAGGAGCACGAGGACGATACTAAGTACATGAGAGATGGGGAATCACCACTAGCTAATGACCGAATTCTCCCCTCCATGTCCCCACCCACTAAACGATATACGTGTAGATGAATGCCCAATTCACACACACACGTAGATACGATCAGCTGACAGGAACCTGCTGTGACAGTGTTAGCAGGGTGCCTCTTGGTTCAAATGGCTCTGAGAACTATGGGACTTAAGAGCTGAGGTCATCAGTCCCATAGAACTTAGAACTACTTAAACCTAACTAACCTAAGGACAAGGACATCACATACATCCATGCCCGAGGCAGGATTCGAACCTGCGACCGTAGCAGTTGCGCAGTTCCCGACTGGAGCGCCTAGAACCGCATATATATATATATATATATATATATATATATATATATATATATATATATATATATATCCCATTCGGGAAATACTACCAGTAATACAGTATTACTAACATCTGTAAACTAGCAAAAATCACCTGTATAGTAAACATAATTATTATTGCAAAAGATGTACTAAAAGACGATATGGTACATTGGTGATGTCAACATTACTGATCACATATCGAATACAATTGCATAAGACGTGTCCACATATTGGTTCCTATGACGTGCTGTCAAATCCTGTTACCTACGAAAAAAAACGAAGACCAAAATGCACTGGTATAGGCATGCGTGTTCAAATTCAGAGATATGTAAACAGGCAAGAATATAGTCAGTGATGCGGGCTGCAACGCCCAAATAAGACAACAACTAAAACTTCCTGGCAGATTACAACTGTGTGCCAGGCCAAGAATCGAACACGGGACCTTTGCCTGGTAGAGCACTTGCCCGCGAAAGGCAAAAGTCCCGAGTTTGAGTCTTGGCCTGGCACACAGTTTTAATCTGCCAGGAAGTTTCACATCAGCGTACACTCCTCTGCAGAGTGAAAATCTCATTCTGGAAGACAACAACTGTGTGGCGCAGTTGTTAGATCGGTAACTGCTGCTGCAGTGGCAGGTTATCAAGGTTTACGTGAGTTTGAACGTGATGTTATAGTCTGCGCACGAGCGATAGGACACTGTGTCTCTGAGGTAGCGATGAAGTGGGGATTTTCCCGTAGGACCATTTCAGGAGTGTATCGTGAATATCAGGAATCCGGTTAAACATCAAATCTCCGACATCACTGCGGCCGGAAAAAGATACTGCAAGAACGGGACCAACGACGACTGAAGAGAATCGTTCAACGTGACAGAAGTGCAACCCTTCCGCAAATTACTGCAGATTTCAATACTGGGCAACAAGTGTCAGCGTGCGAACCATTCAACGAAACATTATCGGTTTGGGCTTTCGGATCCGAAGGCCCACTCGTGTGCCCTTGATGACTGCATGACACAAAGCTTTACGACTCGCCTGGGCCCGTCAACACCGACATTGGATTGTTGATGACTGCAAACATGTTGCCTGGTCAGACGAGTCTCGCTTCAAATTGTACCGAGGGGATGGACGTGGACGGGTATGGAGACAATCCATGGCCCCTGCTTGTCAGTAGGGGACTGTTGAAGATGGTGGAGGCTCTGTAATGGTGTGGGGAGTGTGCAGTTGGAGTGATATGGGACCCCTGAAACGTCCTGATACGATTCTGACAGGTGGCATGTACGTAAGCATCCTATGTGACCACCTGCATCCATTCATGCCCATTGTGCATTCCGACGGACTTGGACAATTCCAGCAGGACAATGCGACACCCCACACGTCCAAAATTGCTACAGAGTGGCTCCAGGGACACTCTTCTGAGTTTAAACACTTCCGCTTGAGCATACCTGGGATGCCTTGCAACGTGCTGTTCACAAGAGATCTCCACCCGCTCGTACTCTTTTGAATTTGTGGACAGCCCTACATGACTCCTACTTCAGATGTTAGTCGAGTCCACGACACGTCGTGTTGCGGCACTTTTGCGCGCTCGCTACACGATATGAGGCAGGAGTACCAGTTTCTTTGGCTCTTCAGTGTAAATGATAAAATACTACGCCCCAATCTTAGCTGTACGGGGATGCAAGCCGAGCTTTATCTTTTGCTCGGTTTTAGATCTTTGTTTTTACTTTGTGGTGCGGTGATGCTGTCGGTATTGAATCATATGTTTCAAGTGCTTCTTGTAGCTGATTGATTCGATTGATTTACAGTACAATCTTTTAGTGTAAGTCTTCGTATCTAATTTATCATGAAGTTTTCTTCTAATTGTTGTCTTTGTTGTCTATTTCCATTCTAAAATGCATGTAAAAACAATGTTAAGCAATTACCATAGCTCATAATTTTAAGAAAAAAAGTCGATTTCCTGTGTTATACAGTATCTGCAATATATTGCATAACAAAGAATACACCACTGCTTGTACCTTTGGCTAGGACACTGATAAATGACCACATTTGTGTATTACTATTTACAATTGTGTCGATTCCCCCTCAGCATCCCAAAGATGCAGACGTAAATACGGTACCAAACAATTAATTAGTACATTGCGACAAATACAAAGCCTTCTCCTTGCATAATTAGCGTTCGATGTCACTGTAAGAATGACTTAGAAGCCTCCTTCGGGTTTTAAGTGCTGGACGTCAAATGTTACATCGAATCCTTCTTTTCTGTTTTTCATGGGTCGTGTGTGTAACGTTAATGCAGTGAGGGCTCTGACAACGTCCTGACTACGACAGTGTTATTTAAGATATAACACAAATTAGCTATTATCCGAGTCATCTAGGACAATACCTTAGAATGCTCCACGTAAGTTATCTAGATACTTACTACTGGACGTTAATATAGGAAGTGTATTCCAGTCGAAACACATCTTTTTATGGCTTTAAAAATTAGATCCTTTCCTTACTGCAATTCTTCTAGCCGACAGCACTTGTGGATTTTTCATTTCAACTCTTATTTCCCGTATAATACTACTCTTGAAATATTGCACAGCTTCCCAGGTGATTTGCAGCACTTTAAACCTGACAGGCACTTCTAAGGCATCCTTTTAGTGATGCACACAGGGCAATGCTTGGCAAGTAAAAGTTGCAAAAAAATGGCTCTGAGCACTATGGGACTCAACTGCTGTGGTCATCAGTCCCCTAGAACTTAGAACTACTTAAACCTAACTAACCTAAGGACATCACACACATCCATGCCCGATGCAGGATTCGAACCTGCGACCGTAGCAGCAGCGCGGCTCCGGACCGGAGCGCCTAGAACCGCACGGCCACCGCGGCCGGCTGTAAAAGTTGCAGTGTGGTAATTGTTTAGACATGTATTTATATCTTTGTCTTCGGGATGCTGAGGGAGAATCGATAAAAATGCAAATAGTAAAAGAGGGATGTGATCATTCGTCAGTGCGCTTGCCAAAGGTACAAGCAGGAATGTATTTTTTGTTAAATAATGCATTGCAGATGTTGTTTAACACAGGAAATTGGCGTATTTTCTTGAAGTTATGCTAACTGCTTAACGTTATTTTTACGTAAATTTTAGAATGGAAGTAGACAACAAAGACAGTAATTAGATGAAAACTCCATGTCAAATTAAAGTGTAAATCAATCAGCTGCAAGAAGCACTCTACACACATTATGTAATACAAACAGCATCACCCCACCACAAAGTAAAAACGTACTGCTGGCATTGCGGAATGGCTGACACACCCATACATGGAAACACCTAGAAATTACCTTATAAGGATGTCAACAAAGCCCCGATATAGTTACGCAAGCGAGCAAAAGACAAGGCTCGGCTTGCATATCCGTGCAGCTAAAATTGGACAGTAACATTTTATTATTTATTTCGATCTTCGTTGTTTGTTGTAGGTAACAGGATTTGACAGGACATCATAGGCATCAATATGTGGACACATCTTATGCAATGGAATCTGATATATGACCAGTAACATTGTAATCGCCAATGTACCATAACATACTTTGATGTAGTAATAAATATGTTTATTGTACAAGGGATCTTTGCTAGTATGCAGAACGGTAATAATGCTATAATTCTGGTAATACTCTGAGGAACGAGGGGAACATAGTGCATATAAATAAATAAAATACTTTGGCTTAAGACTACATACATTGTGAATGCTCTGCTGGTTGCTGTGATAAGTTGCAACCCGCTAACGCAATCATGGCTATTGCCCATCAGCTGCTCCTACCTGCTGTATGTGAGTATCTTCGGCATTCATCTATATCCTTTAGTGGGTGGGGACATGGAGAAATTAGGCTATTTACCTAGAGCGACACAGTGGTGATTCACCATCTCTCAGTTGAGTAGGATGTTCCTCCTCGTCCTCCTTACCGTTACCATGGCATATGCAGGCGTCCACAGTATGTGATTACCCATTGCTGGTGAGATGTCAGCACGATGGACACTGCCGACTGATGATATCGGCGATGGCGTGCCGAGACAGTTGTTCTAGCTCTGGTGAGGCAGCATCCACTCGCTAAAAGGGACAATGGGCACTGAGTCGTCTGGAGAAGATTACACGCAGGTCTCCACACAGCATATTTTAAATTTGTTTTAAATAATGTGCTGGTATCCCCTTTTTTTCCATCCAATGCCGCTGCGTGTGTACACACTCTAATTTTCTATAGTTTATTTACGAGTACAGTAGAGACGATCTTATAGTGACATCACACAAATAATGCTCGGATTATGTAGACTTAGTATTTTGAGAAGGTAATCTACTCCATTGTTGTTACATACGTGCGTAGAAATGTGATACTTAGCTGATCATAGTTTGGATTTCAAAAGGGCCATTCTATTCAGTCACCTATTTTTTGCGACTTAATGAAGATATTTGATTGTGTTAATCGTAACACCTGTACTCCATCAGAAACGTTACATTTCTATGAATACGTGATTCAGATCATGCTTCATTTAGTTCATATGTAGAATGCAGAAAGTTATCCTAGGCTGTTCGAGCAATACAAAGAATGACGTCTCAATTTTCATGGGTAGAAGTTACTGTTGGAGTCCCATCGGATTCGACTGTCGGTTCACTACTGTTTTTGTTTTATATTAATGATCTGCGATTTTACTTTTTTAATCAGCAGGTAGATTTAGTCCTGTTTGCAGATGAGACGAGCATTGTTGCTAAGCCGAGCAAAGCAGCATCAACGGAAAAAATAATAAATGTTGCTTTTGTGAAACTTATCGACTGTTTCTGCACAAATGTGCTAGTTTTAGTGGCCAGTAATATGTGGTACGTCAACCCTCGGCCTTTATGGTGACTTGCACTCTGCTGGGGACACTTTTAACGAGGTGTGTGAATGTCTGTGGAGGAATGAAAGTCTATTCTTTCTCGAGAGCCAAAACCAGGGTAGGCAGTGATGTTGGTCGATGGGTTCTGGAGCAAAGTCGACTTCTAAACCATCCCAAAAGTGTTCCCACGGTTTAAGGTCGGAACTCTGGGCAAATCATTCTGATACAATCTTCGTTTCCGAATTGTTCCTCTTCTGTACATAGTACACAATGCTGTAAAGTGTGTTCATATCCTTCCGTACTTAGCGTATCCTTACGACGCAATAAAAGCACCACACCCCAAACGCGAAAAACAACCTCACACCCTGTCACCACCTCCTCTACATTATTGGCACTGCACAGGACACAGGTAACGTTCTCCAGACATTCGCGAAACTCAAACTCTTCCATTGGATTCCATAGAATACAGCGTGTTTCAGCGTTCCGGATCACCCATTTCTACTCATCCATCGTCCAGTGAAGTCGCTTTTTACCCACCACAGACGTCATTTAGCGCTGACTATAGACATGTTGAATTGTTCGACCATTGTCCTTAACTACCTATGCACTGCAACTGTGCTAGTTGGGCAGCTGGTAGCACTTTGGAATTCGTGAGTGATTCCTTCTGCTGATTTCATGCGATTTTTCACAACCACCTTCCGTAATGCTCGACAATCCCACTTCGTCAGTACATAAGATTTGCTTCGTCTTGTTCTGGCTGTGGTTGCTTCTTTGCGTTTCTGCTTCACAATCTCACCACCAACAGTCGGCTTTGGCAGCTTCAGAATGGTTGAACTACCCCTGACGGGATTTGTTACTCGGGTGACAGTTCTCTACTGACAGCACAACATTTCTCCCCTCCTTTTATACTATCGGGCTCGCCTCTCCTGATATCTAGTGGTCAGTTTCGCATTACACATGGGTGTACGGATACTTTTGATCAGATAACGTAGTCTAATCGCTAAGAAGTTTAGATTTCGTTACTTTTCACATAAGAATAGTTGCCAGCTTTGGATATAGAAAAGTCAGTAAGTTAACATAACTCGTATATTTTCAGTCACTGGTGTCTCACGGTATAATGGTTTGGGGTAACTCCTTACTGAGACAAAAAGGAGTATATTTTCAGCCACTGGTGTCTCACGGGATAATGTTTTGGGGTAACTCCTTACTTAGACAAAAAGTATTCATTGCACAATAGAACAATTACGTATGGGGTTCGTATACTGTATCCTGCAAGCATCTTTTTAAGCACCTAAGAACAGTAACCACATCGTCGTAATGCATTCATTCACTTATGAATTTTTTTATCAACATTCCATCGAAGTCTGACAGTAACAGAGATATTCACAAGTACATCACTACAACGAAAACTGTTCATCATTATCCTTTAATGAATCTAATTTTGGCACAGAAAGAGTTGAAATATATCTGACAGAAGTGTTTTATAATGTATATTAAAGTATTAAAGCTGTCACTACTTAGCAACTCTGGTTTGTTACAGTATCGTGTAAAAATTTGAACTGAGTCAGTACCTTTTCGGCATATTTACTAACGCGCGCGCATGTGTGTGTGTGTGTGTGTCGCTGTTTATCGTTCTTAACAAAAATCTCGAAACCTTCTTGATCTACTTGCTTCAAATTTTTACACGAGACACAAATAAACATTTGGACGAACAGGGCTATATATTTTTTAAACAACACTGTACGGTTTTTCTGTTAAAAACGACTGTGAAAGAGGGAATAATGTGCTGTGAAAATGAGCGGCTTATTTTCTTTCGCACATTCAGTTTTAGACACATCCATCTGCAGGAAATGTCTCCATTAGCCCGTATACAAATGTTCCCGAAGGTGTTTGCCCATTCATTTTAATCAACTTAAATTCCCAGTTAAGATTTCGCTCGCAGTAACAAACAAACAAGGCTCAAAGACAGAGAGAGGGGGAGGGGAAGAGGAAGAGGGCAGAGATGGAGCGCTGGGGTGGGGAAATATGCATATACAGGAGGAAGGAGGAAATTTACAAATGAGGAGAAGCAGGAGGAGGAGAGATAGGGGAGTAGGAGATGGACAGAGAAAAGAGGAGAAGGTGATGGACAGAGGAAGGAGGAGTTGGACAAAGAAGAGAGAGAAGGAGATGGAGAGAGACAGAGGAAAGAAGGAGATTAGGATGTATATACAATTTCTCATACATATTTAGCAATTCTGGAGCCTTTCTGGGTTCACTAGTATCACTGAATTGCGTAAGTACAAATTTCCTTCGGAAGGAAATTACTTCGGGCTTTTTACTTCCTGTGTCTTCTTGCCACAGCCTTCCTCTGTGTTCCACTCGTCCACCCCATAGCCTGAGCCCCTAGTACAAGAATAATTCGATGTGTGTTTTTATCATATCAGAGACTGAGTCATTGTTAGATTCAAGGCAAGCAAAATCTCGGACAATGCAATCGAACCTATTTTATTAGGTTTAACACTCTCTTTCTGTTAACAAAATAACCAAACTTTTGATAAGTAAGGGGTCATAAAGTATCGCAAACAAGGTCCATCAAAGTACGTGGGAACAATCTCATCATAATTTAGTATAATCTATAAGTGGTCAGGTATCAGTGGTCAGACAGATACGTTTAGAAGATTCTGAGTGATACCCACCCCCTTGAGTCAACTACAGTAAGTCACACTAAACATGCACCATTCACACTTCGCAAATGAAACGCCCTAGTACTCGTGAAAGAAGAAAACGTTTGTCACAAGGCTTCTGAACCTCACTACGGCAGACTCATCAAGCGCTGTTCCGCGTTGGTCAGATCAATTGGCTATTTCACGCAGTATTGCTTTTCTGTTAGCACTGACAACTCTACATAAACGGCGCTGCTCTCGGTCGTTAAGTGAAAGCCGTAGGCCAGTACGTCATCCTTGGCCTGATGTAATACCTGAAATCTGTTAATCTCAGGACGCTCATGACAACATGGATCCCGGAATACTGAATTCCCTAACGATTTCCGAAATGGAATGTCCCATATGCCTAGTTCCAATAATAATTCCGCGTTCAAAGTTTGTTAATTCCCGTTGTGCGGGCATAGTCACGTCTGAAACCATTTCACATGAAACGCTGCTCCTTCCTTCATGGGATAGCGATATGCACACGTACAGATGGCGGTAGTATCACGTACACAAGGTACGAAAGGGCAGTGCATCGTCGGAGCTGTCATCTGTATTCATATGATTCACGTGAAAAAATTTCCGATGTTATTACGGCCACTTGACGGGAATTAAAAGACTCTGAACGCGGAATGATAGTTGGAGCTTGACTCATGGAACATTACATTTCGGAAATCGTTACTGTATTCAATATTCCGAGATGCAGGGTGTTGAAGTGCGCCGAGAGTACCAAATTTCAGGCATTACCTCATACCACGAACAACGTAGTGGCCAATGGCTTCATTTAACGACCGAGAGAAGCGCAGTTTGTGTACAGTTGTCAGCGTAAACAGACAAGCAATACTGCATGAAACAGCCCCAGAAATCAATGTGAGACGTACGAGGAACATATCCATTACGACAGTGCACCGAAATTTGGCATTAATGGGCTATGGCAGCAGACTACCGATGCGTGTGCCTTTGCTAACAGCACGACGACGCCCGCAGCGCCTCTCCTGGGATCGTGACCATATCGGTTGGACCCTTGACGCCTGGAAAACCTTGACCGGGTCAGATGAGTCCCGATTTCAGTTGGTAAGAGCGAACGGTAGGGTTGTCAGCAAGGCACTGAGCAAGCTGATGGTAGCTCCACAGTGGTGCTGGCTGTGTTTATATGGACTAGACTAGGTCCTCTGGTCCATCTGAATCAATTGTTGACCGGAAATGTATATATTCGGCTACTTTGAAACCATTTGCAGCCATTCATGGACTTCATATTCCCAAACAACGATGGAGTTTTTATGAATGATTGTGCACCACATCACCGTACCACAGTTTTTTGCGACTGGTTTGAACAACATTCTGTATAATTCGAGCGAATGATTTGGCCATCCAGATCACCCGACATGAATCCCATTGAACATTTATGGGGCATAATCGAGAGGTCAGTTCGTGCACAAATTCCTGCACCGGTAACACTTTTCCAGTCATGGGCGGCTATAGAGGCAGCATTGCTCAGTATTTCTGCGGGAGACTTCCAACGACTTGAGTCCATGCCATGTCAAGTTGCTCCACTACATTGGGCAAAAGGTGGTCCTCCGCTAAATCAGGAGGTATCCCATGATTTTTGTCCTTTCGTTGTAGTTCGCAGCGAGATAGTTTACAGGTTCGAGTCCGATACAGCACATAGTATTTAGTTGCCCGGAAGTTTCGTAAGAGCGTTCACTCAGGTGCGCACTACAAAAATTATTACGTACATCTTCTTCTGTCACTTCATACAATCCTCCTAGCTCGCAGGTAACTAGAACCGTTTCGGATTCTTAAAAAAGTGTATAATATGTGGTCCCAGTTTCCCATGAACTATATAAAGAGAACATGTAAGGCGGTGAAACATTTCGATTAACATTTATTATTTATTTATCAAATCAGTTAATGTCAGAACATAAGAAAAATATCTCAGGCAGATATCGTCAGTACACTGTGTGCATACCTCTACATCGACGTATTCATACGTACTGCGCGGCTCACATATTGGTAGCAAAAGTATCGGCCCTGCGATTGTGGGCTACGTAAGTGTCGACTTGCACAAACAACTCGTGTCTGTGCTGTAGCAGCGGATACCGACAGACAAAAGTCATTGCGTGTGTAAGAGATCGAAGGGCGGCTGGGATTCGGGTAGGAAGGCCAGTGGGTGACGAATGGGCGACCTTGGAAGGCCCGCAGACGTTTTCCACGCGCCTGGCGCACGGCCAAAACGCGCAACCCCAACTTTGCCGCAGAAATCGGATCCGTCTATTTCCTGGTCGATATCGGCTTAAAGTGACCAAATGCGAGCGCCACTGTGAAACCGTTTCACGCCACACGATTTCACAGCCGCGCAGACTGATATGCACGTCGAGAAATATTACGGAACGTGTTGTCATTATAATTATTTTAATTGATACAAGGCAATCGATTATGTTACGCACTTGCTGAGCATCCATGTACATGAAAGAACTTTCTGTATTATATTACTGTGTGGTTACTACAATATACGTCGGTCGCTTTTAGTGTCAATGGGGGTCTCCATGCTCTCAATATTTATTGCGCATTAATACTAAGTCAATTGCGCAGAAGTGTAAGCCATGAACGGAACAATATTATTGCGCAATATTTATGCCCGCGACGCGTCAGTGACAACACCGCCTTTCTAGCGAACATGTCGGCACTCGAGGAAGTAGAACTCGCATGTATTGCACATATTATTTTAGAGGTCGGGCATCCATAGCCGAAGTTGCACATGATAAGCAAAACCTTCCGCACTGGCTGTCAAAATACTCTTAATAAAAAGTCACTACCAGTTTCGCATCAGTGGAGATGCATCTTCAAGTGATAGGTATTTTTTATTTAAAAAAAAAATCATGCCGCGGTCAAATGAATGGTTAACGCCAAGTCCCATTGTTCGTCGTCAAGTCACTTACAGGTGCGGTACGATCCCAGTCAGTTTAATCATAGACAGTCACTTTCAGCGTGCTATTGTTTTAACCTAGAAGATGAACGATGGGACTCGGCTATAAGCATTGACTTTGCCGCACAACAATTGCTTAAAAAATAAAGGAACCTTTCACCTGAAGATGCATCTCCACTGATGCGAAACCGGTCATGACTTTTTAATAAATGTGTTTTAACAGCGATTGCGGAATATTTTATTGCGACTGCAGTCTGTGTGTACTGCGAAAACAAAAGTAAGAGGAAGCGGCAATGGATGAAACAGTGGCCTGGATGGCGTTCTACATACAGCCGTAATAATGCACTGAGAGAGCTTGCAACAGAACATCTACATCTACATCTACATTGATACTCCGCAAGCCACCCAACGGTGTGTGGCGGAGGGCACTTTACGTGCCACTGTCATTACCTCCCTTTCCTGTTCCAGTCGCGTATGGTTCGCGGGAAGAACGACTGTCTGAAAGCCTCCGTGCTCGCTCTAATCTCTCTAATTTTACATTCGTGATCTCCTCGGGAGGTATAAGTAGGGGGAAGCAATATATTCGATTCGCATCCAGAAACGCACCCTCTCGAAACCTGGCGAGCAATCTACACCGCGATGCAGAGCGCCTCTCTTGCAGAGTCTGCCACTTGAGTTTATTAAACATCTCCGTAACGCTATCACGGTTACCAAATAACCCTGTGACGAAACGCGCCGCTCTTCTTTGGATCTTCTCTATCTCCTCCGTCAGACCGATCTGGTACGGATGACTGTCGGAATTTTTTAAATATGAATGAGGAATCTATCAACGTATTAGTGTTCCACATGTACCCATAAAAGAAACTGTTCATATACTCGTCCGCAATGCTGGACCTCAAAAGAGCAAGAATCGGTACATAGCGATGTTACATATTCCTGCAGTAAATAATTTAAGCTTTTGTAATGAACGAACGAGAGGCTGAAGAGTCATTTCCCTGCACATAAACGTTTTTGATTAATATTTCTGCAGATAATTATTGAATAAGTATTAAATATGTACTCAAAATACCTCCCTGAACGCATTTCACCAGATGATCCCCTTCATCTGACTTCCCTGATGTATTCATATTCACAATGCGTCGTTATGTCAGTTGTTTCTATTACCGTAGATCATGAATTCATGGCAGAAAGTGCCGTGTATTGCACAGTATCACCCTTACACTGTACGATATATTGCTCAACGTATTGAGCGAACGCCGATTTTTTTAGAATTCTGCAGTGTCCTTCAGTATGTCGCGGCAAACAGTCAATTCCACTCTCAAATAGTCAATGGGTATTACGCGATAAATACTGATCGTGTGAGGGGTCCTTAACCTAGGAGGAAATAAGATCATTTAAACCTTCGCATACGCTCTTTTTCCATCATCGCAGTAAACTGAGGCCAGTAACTCAATGATGCTCATCCGATAAAGTTCTTACCGTTCATACAAGAGACCTGTTCTAAACAAAATACAGAAGTCAGATGTTGTTAAAGATGACTTACAGAGCAGATAGTTAAAAGAACTTATTCTTCCAGTTTAGTGATATCTGCATCTACATCGATATTCCGCGAGTCACCATACGGCGCGTGGCGCAGGTACTGTACCACTGCTAGCCATTTCCCTTCCAGTTCCACTCGTAAATAGAGCGATGGAAAAACTACTATCGATACGCCTCCATATGGGTCCTAATTTCTGGTATCTTACAATCGTGGTCTTTACGCGCACTGTATGTCGGCGGCCGTGGAATTCTTTGGCAGTCAGCTTCAAATGCCAGTTGTCTACGTTTGCTCAATAGTGTTCCTCGAAAAGAACGTCGCCTCCCCTTCAGAGATTCTCATTTGAGCTCCCAAAGCATTCCCATAACACTTACTTGTTGTTCGAAACTACCGATAACAAATATAGGAGCCCGCCTCTGAACTGTTCCAATGTCTTCCTGTAATCCGACCTTGTACGATCCCAAACACTCTATCAGTACTCAAGAATAGGTCGCACCAGCGTCCTATATTCAGTCTCCTTTACAGATTAACCACACTTTCCTAAAATTCTCTCAATAAAGCGAAGTCTACTATTCGCCTTCCGTCCCACAGCCATCACATGCTCGTTCCATTTCATATCACTTTGCAACGTTGTGCCCAGATATTTAAAGGACACGACAGTGCTGTATCCGAATATTTTTCCTATTAATTCGCATTAAATTACATTTTTACACATTTAGAGCTAGCTGCCATTCTTCATGTCTTTACTGTCTAGGAAGGCTGCATACTCGGTTCACTAGACAAACAATCGAACAAGTCGTATTAATGAGTTTTATTACAATAAGAAAATTACAATACTTAACTTTGGCAACTGCACAAACGTGTCGCATGCAAAGGGCGACATATAAAATAATCAATCTTCTTGAGTATAGACAATCCCAAGGCGACGCTACTCGTACATAGAAAGTACAAACGACGTGACTAGCGTTGACGCTTCTACCCAAGTCGCTAATCTTGAAGCTACTACCGAACTGGGCCGTCACCAGTCGGTCGCGGCACTCATGTCCTCTTCACACAGGGGCTGCTGCTGTCGCGTTGTCGTCCTGGAGGAACGTCCGGTCAGCGAGCAGTTGGCTGACTTCTTCTCATAGCATTCCCTTCTCCGTCGTACCCGACTGGAGGGCCAGCGCTTGAATTTACGCCGTAACAATATCAACTAGAAATTTTGGATATTTGCCGTGAACATCCACTTGAGCATACTATCGCACGAAAAAAATGAAAATTGCATCTTTTCCTCAATCTTTCGTTTTGTTAGGGCGTGCCTGTTAAGAAATTAGGGTTGGGTTGGGTTGGGTTGTTTGGGGAAGGAGACCAGACAGCGAGGTCATCGGTCTCATCGGATTAGGGAATGATGGGGAAGGAAGTCGGCCATGCCCTTTCAAAGGAACCATCCCGGCATTTGCCTGGAGCTATTTAGGGAAATCACGGAAAACCTAAATCAGGATGGCCGGACGCGGGATTGAACCGTCGTCCTCCCGAATGCGAGTCCAGTGTCTAATCACTGCGCCACCTCGCTCGGTAGAAATTAGGGAAGATCAGGATAAGACACCTTGCATTGTTTAAGACTCTACACGTGGTAAAAAAAGTGGATTCTCCTCAGCAGTGATCATTACGCGGGATATGTTTTAGAGAAAGCAGAATCTCTCTTCACTCGTTTTGGACTGTAGATTCTCGCAATTTTCTAAAAGAGGCTCTCCACGAAAGTACGCTATGTCTCTTATATTGTCTCTATCTGCAGTTTGTCTAGCACTTCTTTGATACTCTCTCGCAGACTAAACTTGCCCCTGCAAAATCGCGTAGCTCTTGTTTGTGTCTTTTTCTATCTCTTTCTTTAATCTAGTTTGGTAGTATCTGAGACTGAAGAGCAGAACTCAAGAACTGCTCAAACAAGTGTCTTTTAAGTGACCTCTTTGATTTGTGATTAATACTTCCTTGAGATTCTTCCATAAAATCTCAGCCTGCTATTTTCCGTCACCGTGGCAACGTTTATCTCGTTGTTTATCCTTAAATCGCTTCGGACGGTATCTATCATTAATTCCAATGACTGCTGGTTGATTGTGCAGATAAATGAAATAGGATCCTCTCATCTACTTACATTGCATTACATTTAATTTTGTTGAGACTAAATTTTCAATCTTCGCGCCAAGCACTGATCATCTGTTTAGTACTTTTCATTTTGTAACAAGTTTCTGAATCTGTCACCTCTGACGCCTTGCTGTTATGTACGACATACGGACTTCCGTGACCCAGGACGTCTTCCGTTCGACTACATATTTATTCGGATATTCTGTATGCGGGTATTACGTTTAATAGGCAACGGTGAGAAGCCAAAAAACCTGAGCTCAGAAGCCTACTGCCTTCTGAATCTCATTATGAACGAAAATAAGCTGTATTTCACACGATCCTTGTTTGCGGAAATTATGTTGGTTCCTACATAGGACTTTCCAGAAAATTCACCACACGTAAGCACAATATAAGTCTCATCGGCGACAGTGATACAAGGTTGTAGTTCTGCGCGGCTGTCTTGCGATACTTCTTATACAGGTTTTTGGAACGACCAGAGACTTCTCCGAGACTGTTGCTACAGCGCCCGTTTATCCGCATATTCAACGTAAACTCTAAGTGACACCTCATCATGTCTCGTGGTCTTTCCTCTATTGGGACATTTGATTCTTTTTCGATTCCGCACTCGCTTATTTCTTTAACTATTCTTTTCGTATCCGTGCGATTGCTGATTGTACGAATTGTGTTGTTATTTTATTAGGTGAAAGACTTTATAAAGACAGGCTTTGGTATTTCGACCTTCATTTAATCATCTTCAGTTTCATGCCGTCACGACCGATGTGGAATTTGGGCAAACCACTTTGTTCCATTAACTGATTTCACATAGGACCAAAACCTTTGTTTCCTTAACAACTCAGTGGGTAAGATCTCCTTTCCATTTCGCGGTTCTCACATAGCTATCCTTAGTATGTTTTGATTTAGTCCAGCTGATGTTTATCAGTAAATGTTCGGTTTTTTCATCTGAATGTGTTATGCAGTGCTCTCCGCTTTCGTTGTAGCTGTTAAATATTGCTATTGACCCAAGGTCGGTCCTATTCATCCCTCACTATCTGCCATGGCACCAGTTCACCCACGCAGTGGTTAGACACTGGACTCGCATTCGGGAGGACGACGGTTCAATCCCGCGTCCGGCCATCCTGATTTAGGTTTTCCGTGATTTCCCTAAATCGCTCCAGGCAAATGCCGAGATGGTTCCTTTCAAAGGGCACGGCCGACTTCCTTCCCCGTCCTTCCCTCATCCGATGAGACCGATGACCTCGCTGTCTGGTCTCCTTCCCCAAACCAACCAACCAACCAGTTCACCCAGCGCCTGGCCTACAACAGCTTAAATTTCTGCTGCAGAGCCTTCACAGTCTCCTCGCCAAAAATTTCTTGCTGACTGTTCAGGTATTTTTTAACCATTTTCCTATTTTCTTGGTAGGCATAAACGTCTTTCTATCTTTATTCCAGTTCGACAATAGCGACCAATAGTGCTGTAGATTGCCTTATGGTCACTCATTCCTGCTTCTCTATTCACAGAATCGAAAAGTTCAGGTCTGTTCGATGCCAGCAGATTCAACTAGTTTCTCTTGTGAATGGAGTGTCTCAGTAACTGCCCTACATAATTTTCGGAAAATTCGTTTAGTGCCATTTCAGAACATTACTGACCCCTGCCTACCTTTCGAAACATGTGCTTCCCCTAATCAAACCCCGTGATTAATCCGTAACTGACGCTTGTATTTTTTCTTTTCAGAATGAAAATCAACAGCTCAGAAGGGCCGTAGTCTTACTTTTTTTTCAAATTTTGATGTTCGGTTTAATTCTGCAGTATATAGCCTAGTTCTCTAAAAGGCCGAGCCATTTGTATAGTCCGTCTTCACATGACCAAGACACTGTACTCCGCACACCTGTTTCTTCTCGGTATCTCTGCATCAGATTGAAGCTGTCACGAGAGCGCCTCCTCAGTCCGTGCCCTCTACGATGTTCTGTCACTGGAACCATTTCATAGTGGATCTTTGGATAGGTTTTCCCTTTTAATGGCTCACAACAAAGGTATCTATCTATTCTCAACCCACATGGCACCACAGGATTATTCCTTCAACAGCAGTTTTCGTGAGAGTTGCGGCGTAAAGGAATATCTGTGCCGTATGTAGTCCAACACGCCATCTCCGAAACTACCCGGAATTTTGTCACTGAAGAGACCCACAATTTTTATGCAATAGCTAGCTGAGTGCCCGGCATAGCCTGGGTGTGTATTCATTCGAATTTTCTATTAGTCCATCTCCCCCTTCCCTTTGTTTGTATATCTCCCCCCCCCCCTTTCTATAATCATCTCGTACCTCCTCTCTCTGTCCACCTCCACTCCCCACTCTCCGTCCATCTCCTTATGTTCCTTTCTCTTTCCATCTGCTGTTCCCCCTCTCTTTACCCATCTGCTTCTCCCTGCTTCTCTGTCCACCTGCTCCACCCCTCTCTCTCTGTCCATTGGCTCCTCCACCGGCTCTCTGCCTATCTTCTTCTCTCTCTCTCTCTCTCTCTCTCTCTCTCTCCCTCCCTCTCTCTGAACATCGGCTCCTCTGTTCATTAGCTCCACTTCACAGCAGTTAAGTCTCATAGTGCTCAGAGCCATTTGAACTATTTCTCGATACTGGTACTTACTCCTATTAATAGCAGACAAAAGTTGTCCGCACGATAAAAATTTCTGTGTTCAGTCACAGTTTGAAGGTGATCTGGTTGCCTTACCAACTCACGTGTTGTGGCTGATATTTTTATTCCATATTTACAGTATTCAAGTAGTTCATCGTATCTGCTCTGACACTCTAGTAAATTGATTTAAAAATTGACTAAAATTATTAAATCAATATTGTGCTTCTAAATTAACTAGCCACAATATGACCGATGACGCTCTTCAACTAATTTTTTAAACTCTCTGTGTTGAACGTATCGAAAACTGTTGAAATATTTGGCGTTAAATATTATCAATCCCTCAACAGCAATGTATGTTTTGACAGTGTCATTTGTTTTCCATGTGCCTGCAGGTTACCACATTGTTCGAGGCAAAAGTCACATTCGTTACTGCCGACGAAAACAAACGCGTCATGATCAGTCAAAGCTCAAAGCGAAGATTCACTTGAAGTTCAGTGGGAGGCATTGTTTGTAAACTATTTTCAATTGTCTCCTCTAAGTTACAGTACGAATAGCAATACGCACCAGCTAGTCTAAGCGACTAAGATTCTTCAAAAATGTTCCAAATTTAATCAAATGCGAGAGAAGGTAAACTGAGTAAGATAAGAATACTTCAAAAAATTAAAGCAGTTAAGAGAACTGTTACTCTGCGAAGCTCTACAAAGAGAAAGTAGCAGACAAGGCGGTGAATGGCTGTCTCATAAAATTCCTGGGGCTGCGATGTTAACCTGTTCCGCACATACAGCTGGACGTCGTCGTCCGAGATGAATAGTTTGCCCCTCAGAGCCTTTTTAAGCGGACCAAAAATGGCGTAATGTACTGAATGGAGGATGGCCGAGAACGTTCCATTTGAATTTCTGCAGGAGTGCCGCGACTGTATTGTCCGTGTGAGGCTTTACATTGTCGTGGAGCAGAATGACCTCACTGGTGAAATTGGTTGATAATTTAGATTTCATCACTTGGCGAAGGGTGGTCAAGGTTTGTGAATAATGCGTCCCGTGCTGCAGGAAGTGAATCAGAAGGGGGCCATCGTGGTCAAAGAAGAACGTCAGCATAACCTTTCCTGCACTCGTGTGGACGACGACGTCCAGCTGTACATGGGGAACTGGTTAACATCGCAGCCTTGGGAATTTTGTGAGACAGTCACTCACCGCCTTGTGTCACAGTGGGACAGATGTCTCAACAGTCAGGGTCCATACTTCTAACATACAGGTACTGGTTTCTGTGATTATGCCTCCGCCTCGTTTCTTTTAGAACGCCCCTTACACGTACAAGGCAGCGTACTTCAACTCGGCTATAAATCAAAACATACTATCAGTAAGTTATCTAACTCCTTAGCACTATGCAACATAGAAACAAGGGAAAAGCTATGGACGAAAAGAAATCGCTACGTTGCACTACTACAAGTTGCTTTCCTGTTTATCTTCTTTACAAAAATGCACTTTAAAAAATTCTAAATTCCGAAATACTGATTGAAGTTGAGGTTGCAGAATTCCAAAATCAGAAGTTCACCTTCGACCCTTTGTGAGGGGTTTCCAAAGTAAAGTTATTTACATGCTTTTTAAAGTGGAAAATTTTGAGAGCCCAAATCAGTGCACTTTTTTAACCTTATAGTAGAATCCTAGCGCCTCAAGGAATTTTCATCTCCAGTGATTTTCTGGAAGAGAGAGAACAGGCCCTGGTTGAAAGTTTTTGACGCCAGGCTTTCCGCCAATCTATTTCCAAGCATTAATCCCGACTTGCAGGGTCTGCTGTTATGGTTAACCGGAATTGGCGTGTTAATGTTAAGTGGTGGCTGGATGCCCTTCCTGTCGCCACCGCGACCCCCCCCCCCCTCCCCCCGCCCCCCGGGACAGAATGTGTGTACCCCAACTGTCTGCTTCTAGTGTAATCCATGCAATAGTGCGAACGTGTGTCAAACGTCTGCGAGTCGCGTAACTGAGGCGGGACGTAGGGACCAGCCCAGTATTCACCTAGCGGGATGTGGAAAACCGCCTAAAATCCACATCCAGACTGTCCAGCACACCGGACCTCGTCGTTAGTCCGCTGTACGGATTCGATCCGGGGGCTTGCGCGCCTACACGAGTTCAGGATGCAGCGCGTTAACACTCTCGGCTACCCTGCTGGGTAGGCTTTCCACCAATGAAAAAAAAAAATGGTTCAAATGGCTCTAAACACAATGGGACTTAACATCTGAGGTCATCAGTCCCCTACACTTAGAACTACTTAAACTTAACAACCTAAGGACATCACACACATCCATGCGCGAGGCAGGATTCGAACCTGCGACCGTAGCAGCGGCGCGGTTCCGAACTGAAGCGCGTAGAACCGCTCGGCCACAACAGCCGGCTTTCCGCCAATGACCTGGATTAAATTCCCAACTTATGCACAGTGCCTCATAGAGTGAGAATACAGGGCATTGTTAATGGTGATCGGTCTGTTGGAAGGGACATTAAACTTAGTCTCCGTTGGTGCTTTTGATGGAAATGGGCTACGTGACAAGTTTTAATCGTCTCCTTTTTTTCAAATTGTTATCAGCTAAAAAATAGCCATTAAAACTCCATATACTCCAACGACAGTCACCAACATACAACAGATATCCCGAAGATGCACCTCACACCTCACGAAATAAACATGCCAATGGTCAACATAAATAGCGCACCTTGTATAACGTATCATTGAGTTTTCAGTGCTGTGACAGAACCATATTTTGTCTTTTGTAGTACCTCTGAAGAGCTCATTGACCATTCTTAAGAGCAAAATTCAGCTTATAATATTGGCATTAAATAAACAATCATGTGGTTATATATAAACTACATTTTATTGCAGACTTCATGTTGTTCCACTCAAAAATGAAATTATAACCACATTCAAAATTCTGTTCGTCACACTTGTCATTAAGGGTAACACTGTTGTTAAGGCACGAAATATCCAGCGTGGGTTTACAATAACAAATTTTGTATTTTGTTTATTGTATAGTAATAACATTATGCAGAGATATCGGCAAGTACTGCAGGATAGGCATCATGATCACATAGTTTACAGCTATCAAGCTTCTATCTGTTGAATATTAACATTAATGCTTTCAAAAGTCCTCTCCAAATTTACTATCAGGAATCTGAATTTCGAGAGGCAGTGACTGACACAAACCATCTTGTTGATTACAAGTGTGGCTTTTACTACTTTTCTTTTGACGCTTACGGTTTGGTCCCGTGAGTGAATTGCTTCGCTCGTCCTTGGGAGAAAAGCAGTATTACGGGTTGCCAGTCACTCGAGACCCAGGCATTTGGTAGGAGCAAAAGCCGCTGTATTCATTACGGTAAGTCTGTCGAAGCGTATTCAAGCTAAGGAAATGTTAGAAGATAGTTTAAAAAACGAGAAATTTTCTTTACCGAAGTAATTTCGAAAACAGTTGCTTGTATCAATACTATGCAAAGCAATATACAGTAACTCTTCCTGTAGATTCGATAACACTGACTAGAAATAATTTCCGACCAGATCCACTATTAAATAATGTCTGACAGAAAAGCTGCATTGGATACGGATAACTATGGGTCATACGAAACAATTATTCCTGATTTTTTCCTTCGACAACTAATTTCCTTTCATTCCCGCCACTACTCAAAATCGCCTCCCTGCCGTTTGATCTTTCTTTCTTTCTTTCTTTGTTTTTTTTTTTTTTTTTTTTTTTTTTAATGCTCTTGAAGTCTTTAACTCTAGCTTTGAATGTTCTCTTCAGACGTGTTCATCTTTTATTACTTCTTTTAGTGTTCACTGATCCACATACTCTTTTCCCTTTAAATATAAGACCAATTACAATTAGTATTCTCTGGAGCCTTTCCTTTTCCATCCCCCACTCCCCTACTTCTCAAACTGTGTTGCCTTGCGCCCTTTTGCAGAGAGAACTAGAGGGGACATTATTAGGTTTCTTGCCGTTGCTTTGTTTTATTTTACACGTCCTTAGAGAGATGAACCATAGCCTGTTTTTTACAGTTGCGGGCTTTGTTTGGTTTCGAAATGAGACCATTCATATCACATATTATTGGATGTAATTGATTTTACCGAAGCCCGTTACGAATGTGGAGGAATGTCAGCCTATCAAACAGGCAACTGCTTCGATACAATTTATTTCAGTGATGACTGAACCAAGAAATCACTAACTGATCCTTCAAAGTAAAGTAGATAGTTTTGACCTCGTTATTTTTAATTAATACACTCCTGGAAATGGAAAAAAGAACACATTGACACCGGTGTGTCAGACCCACCAAACTTGCTCCGGACACTGCGAGAGGGCTGTACAAGCAATGATCACACGCACGACACAGCGGACACACCAGGAACCGCGGTGTTGGCCGTCGAATGGCGCTAGCTGCGCAGCATTTGTGCACCGCCGCCGTCAGTGTCAGCCAGTTTGCCGTGGCATACGGAGCTCCATCGCAGTCTTTATCACTGGTAGCATGCCGCGACAGCGTGGACGTGAACCGTATGTGCAGTTGACGGACTTTGAGCGAGGGCGTATAGTGGGCATGCGGGAGGCCGGGTGGACGTACCGCCGAATTGCTCAACACGTGGGGCGTGAGGTCTCCACAGTACATCGATGTTGTCGCCAGTGGTCGGCGGAAGGTGCACGTGCCCGTCGACCTGGGACCGGACCGCAGCGACGCACGGATGCACGCCAAGACCGTAGGATCCTACGCAGTGCCGTAGGGGACCGCACCGCCACTTCCCAGCAAATTAGGGACACTGTTGCTCCTGGGGTATCGGCGAGGACCATTCGCAACCGTCTCCATGAAGCTGGGCTACGGTCCCGCACACCGTTAGGCCGTCTTCCGCTCACGCCCCAACATCGTGCAGCCCGCCTCCAGTGGTGTCGCGACAGGCGTGAATGGAGGGACGAATGGAGACGTGTCGTCTTCAGCGATGAGAGTCGCTTCTGCCTTGGTGCCAATGATGGTCGTATGCGTGTTTGGCGCCGTGCAGGTGAGCGCCACAATCAGGACTGCATACGACCGAGGCACACAGTGCCAACACCCGGCATCATGGTGTGGGGAGCGATCTCCTACACTGGCCGTACACCACTGGTGATCGTCGAGGGGACACTGAATAATGCACGGTACATCCAAACCATTATCGAACCCATCGTTCTACCATTCCTAGACCGGCACGGGAACTTGCTGTTCCAACAGGACAATGCACGTCCGCATGTATCCCGTGCCACCCAACGTGCTCTAGAAGGTGTAAGTCAACTACCCTGGCCAGCAAGATCTCCGGATCTGTCCCCCATTGAGCATGTTTGGGACTGGATGAAGCGTCGTCTCACGCGGTCTGCACGTCCAGCACGAACGCTGGTCCAACTGAGGCGCCAGGTGGAAATGGCATGGCAAGCCGTTCCACAGGACTACATCCAGCATCTCTACGATCGTCTCCATGGGAGAATAGCAGCCTGCATTGCTGCGAAAGGTGGATATACACTGTACTAGTGCCGACATTGTGCATGCTCTGTTGCCTGTGTCTATGTGCCTGTGGTTCTGTCAGTGTGATCATGTGATGTATCTGACCCCAGGAATGTGTCAATAAAGTTTCCCCTTCCTGGGACAATGAATTCACGGTGTTCTTATTTCAATTTCCAGGAGTGTATTTGATCCATCCAGCTCCCTCAATGTTTCACAAATTCTCGAATAATTTTTCTAAGATGGAATTAGAACATAGTCAAGAGCTTGTTGAATTTGGTGAACACAGTTAGAATTTTGAGTTATTCTGAAACTTTTCTGGGAAACTAAACTTTCATTTAGGATTTTTGAAACATTATCACATTAGACATCAAGGATGACTCCCCTTCTAGAATTGTGTACGTTTTAAAGTATATGTAAGGTACGAAATGTTTATGTTAAGTTATAAGGTATTAATAATAAAATTAATCACAGTAATTAATATTTTGCTATTAGAATTTGTCTCTTGCGGTTTTTTGCACTATTTTTGTTTCTACAAATATATTGTATCTTCTGTAAATACTTAATGGTTTTATGTCTTCGAGATATTATTTATATTTTTTCTAACTAGGTGTTACTCTACAAGTTCATCTTATGTAGTGCGAAAGAGCTACATAAGATGGTAAGTTTTACGATTTCTAGCTATGTAGAGGTTTCTATTTTTTCATCCGATATTTCAGGGACTAAACCACTATCATTATAAAAACAAGGCAAGCGGAGGTCTTATGTGTGTTACCAGCGTGGTTAAAACCCCAGGTGTAGGGTTTTTTAAGTTCGTCGCTCCCAGTTTCTGAAAGAGAAGAAGGGATCGTTCGCCAAAAAGTAAATTAATCGATTTAGCTAGAACCTCCCATGCAAACCATCAAACAACTGTTCTGTAAAACCTCAGAAATAAAATACTTATTTCTATTATTAAAATGGATATATCATGCTGTTACCTGCATTCACCTTTAAATAGACTACAATAATCCACATTCAAGTATTGTGCTGATAAATAGCCTGTAAAATAGGATTATTTCGATTCTTTCGATTGGCAGTATTTTTTTTTTTTTTAGTGCGTTTGGTGCCGTCTAAGAAAGTACTGAAATCGTCTTAAAATAACCAATAATCGATCTACGACACAATCGAAAATTACAAATGTAGGTGGAGATCCCATCCAACAATGATCCCTCATCGCAAGTTCGTTAGCGTCTCACGCCTACAGCCGGGGTACGCCATTAGCGCCTAACGATGATTGTGAAATGCTGTTCGCGGAGCTGCCGTCATTAGCGGTTCGCTGTGGGGAAATCTCCGATTGTTTCCCGACAGGCTGTCACGCAGCTCCCTACTGTCATTAGCAGCAAGGTCCTAGTTCGAGAGCCCAGCGAGCGATACCCACAGCATCGTAAAACGCTTTAATATGTTAACGTGAGGCTGTTGTCTCATTAATATTCTCTGACCAAAAGGTGCTGGTCCTACAGAATAAGCAGCAAAGCCTTTTGTGAGTTTGGAATGGAAGATCGAAACTCTATGCCCGAATAACTCATGTGGAAAATAACTGCTAGTGAAAGAAAGATTCCTTGTTGGAACCGTAGCATATAGGAACTTTTAATCTAGAAAATATTAAACACCAACATCTCTGAAAATTTCAACACCAGGATCTATCGTTGTGGCTGAACTGAGCTTATGGATTGCTGAACTACACATTAAACCTAGAGGAGAGTTGAGTTTTCTGTGAAAACCGATCCCACCCCCACCCCCCCTTTCGTTTCTTTAAGCGCTATGCTATGGAATCAAGAAACGTCTCGGTATCTTCCTAGAGAACGGTTTTATCATAATTTTTATTCATTTATTGCTATCTCGACAGGATCTGCGTTCTGTAACTTCTATTGCAGGATACGTAAATCACAATCTATTGTTACTCAACGTACAATCGTAGAATTATTTGTAAGAAATCAAAATGTTCAGCATAATGAATACAATACAGTGACATAAACTGCTATTAGTCCACCACCAAATACCTATAGGAAACAAAACTACCCCTGTTTTAAATCCATATCGTACACATTTAAGGTTGCATGAGTCTCTCGAAAATAATGGGTCTTTTATTGAGAGTAGTACTTTTTAAAATATGAAAAAAAAATAAGCCACTCAACGTATCAAAGTAAACTGTGCTTGATTTTGAAGTTAGGCATTTCTATTAAGTTCTAAACGAAATATCGTTCAAATGTCAACCAACCACAACTTTGAACACACTGACGCACACGATGGGTCCAATTGTTAATACTCCGTCCAACATTAGTGGCTTCAACTCTAGAGTCCATACAACTTTATATGAATGCAAGCCCAAATCCTTTCGCAAGATTTGCCAAGTTGATGTCTCAGATACGTGCAACCGTTGAGATCGACTTGAAACTGACACATTCGGCTCTTCCTTAATACTAGTCGCTAATGCTGTTGCCTTGTCCTACTTTGCGCTTTACGTTGTCTTCTTGGTGGCTGCTGGTCGTGTAGAGTGAAATCTCTCTCCCACTTTAAAAAGTATCACTCTTAATGAAACACCTTATACCTATATCAATCTCTTGTCGTGCATCGTAGTCTAAGTAATTTCATTATACCTAATATACACGGTACTCTTCCGCTATTACGTATCTCGGTACTACTCGACTTTTCGTACGTCTGTGCGGATTGCCATTATTCTGATTCTAACAGTTAATTCCAGACATTTGTTATAATGAAACTGTCTGAACGACGAAATATTCACTTATAACATTTAAATGTAACATGTATCACTTGGCAAATCCCGCGAAAGGATTTGTGCCTGCATCCATATAAAGTTGTATGGAGTTGAAGCCACTAATGTTGGACGGAGTGATTAACAATTGGAACTATCGTATGCGTCTGTATGTTCAAATATGTGGTGGACATTTGAACGAAATTACGGGTCTCTGTTCCTGGAACTATGAGTGCAGTTGTGTCCGTTCATGACATGCTTATAAGTGTCTTAGAAAATTATACGAATCTTCTGGAGGAACTTACTTCCTAACGTCTACCATATGTGGACAAACTAATACTGCGTGCTCGGGTGTTCCACCCTTTCCACAGTCACAAATTTCTCAGGCCTGTTTCCCAGTTTTAAACAAATAATACATTATACTCACGATATTACTCATGCGCTGATGTGGATTACAGTGATTTCGAACATGTTAGAAAGGTGGGAAGTGAGAGTTCAGCGTCTCACGTCTATTCCTAACTTGTTCTGTTTCCTCAGAAATCGACCTCTTCAATAAAAGAAACAGTCTCATCGCTCAAAACATAAATGACATGGGCTGCTAACCGAAAACCATTGGACAGTATTGAAGTCAGTGCAATCCTAAATCTGTAATGTCAAACTAAAATTTTCGAAAATAATTGATTTAATAAATGACCACTAACAATGCGGTACGTCTTTTTCTGCGTATGTTTTAGTTGTTGTGTTGCCTCACAGAGCATTTGTGGTGAACGAAAAGAAGTAGCTTTTGCCTTGGAAAAGATTAAATCAATCAGTTAACGTATTCAAGATGAGCTGTCACGGTGCCGTGGAAAGTTATCATTTCAAGACTTCCTGGCACATGAAAACTGTGCTTCCATGGGCGGTGCTCATTAAAGTATTCCTCGAACAGTCAGTGACATTTTAGGAATACTATGCAGTGGCTGCCAATTTCGTTTGTTTGGTTCTTGGAGATGAGTTTCAGTTAATAATTACGTTACAAACTGAAATTCAAGTTTTAAACAGCATGACGTGGTGAGATATGGTGACCGCGATCTGACTGTTCATTATAAATCTCATATGTGATGGTCACAAGTTGCAATTCTGACAACCAGTTTCGATTTCTGAACTATCATTTGCAGGTCTCAAAAAGACAGAAAATAGAACTACTACTTTTAAACTGTCAGCAACACGCACAGTGTAAAGTAATCAGTAAACCGCCGATTCTTTAAATATTCGAACACCCCGGAATAAAGTAGCTTCAAACTTCTGATACTTTAAAATTAGTTAGTGTATGAGTGAGATGTTAAGCCCGTAACCGAGAAAAAGTTTACAAAAGCCTTATAATTATGTTTAAATTTGTTGGAAGCTGCTAAGTGCTCTCATTATCAAACACTGAATGAGTATAATCTGTAATTTGGGCTCAGGTTTCAGAAAATGCTAGTTTATCATACATATCAACATATATGACCTCAAATCTTCTAAACTATGTGTCCTACAATGACACAATTTTGCTAGTACATTCACTGGTACATGTGGATACTGTCTCCAAAATGTGTTGCGAATAGTGCTAGTAGTAAAGTAGTAACACGTTGCAACGTCATATATGATGAAGCAGTTTTGCAGCATGAACAGCGCTAATGTAGTAACCGATGAACTTTTTAACTTTCTTCATTTTGTGCGGCGTATCAGATCGAAAAAGTTTCGAAAAGGTTTGGATTTATATGTAAAGCTTGCCGCAAATCACCAAGTGCCGTGGTTGTCAAATATAATCTGAGCATGTCCGCGTGGTGAGTTATGCTACCTCAAGGTGCAGGGGATGGGCAAAAATAAGAAAACACCCAAAACATAACACATTACCGTTCCTAATACGATGTAGGAAAACCTTTCGCACTCAAAACAGCTTCCAGTCATCCGGGAATGGATAAATATAGGTCGTGAATGATTTCGAAGGGAATCTTATATCATTTTTTCTGCAAAATAGCGGTAAGTTCATGTGTCGATGATAAAGGTGAATAGCGATATTGCTCACTTCTCTCCAAAGTAGACCACAAAAATGTACTATACTTTTGAGATGTGGTGATGCGGTGGCCAGGGGAGACGCGACAATCTATTCTCGTGCTCACAAAACCATTCCTGGCCTATGTGAGCTGTGTGAACAGGGGACTCTGTCGTCTTGGCATAAGGCATCACAGTTGCGGAGCAAACACTGTATCATGACATGGACCAGACCAGGCAAAATGGTCACATAATCCTTGGCAGTAGTTCCTCCTTACAGAATAACATGGGGCCCACGGAATACCACTATACGGCTGCTCAAATCATCACCGAAACCGCGCCGTCTTCCAGTCTTGGGATGTAAATTCGGATAGAAGTTAGAAACAGTACGAAACACTGACCAAATGACAGTCTTTCATTTCTCATATTCCAGGTGTTATGGATTCGGCACTACGTTTTCCTGCGACGGACAGTTTCGTCACTGATCAGTGTTTTGGAATTCCAGCTCGCCTTGTAATTTCCTGCTTATGGAGCTCCCTTCGTGTTGTTTTGATGCTGACAGGGTTGACGACTACGACATTCACTTCTGCAGCTGTGGTCCTCTTATTTTTCGTCGCAGTTATCTTCAATGATCGTCCATCACGATCACTCACTGTCGTCCGCTGTTTGACTTAGTGGATGATGCTTTTATATTTTCCCTGAATGCAGTACAAACCTCCGGTAAGGTGCCTCTTGAAACCCTGAACACTTAGGCTCTCTTTGTTACCGAAGTACTCACCATACGAGCACCGACAATTTGCCCATGTTCGACTTCACCTAGCAGCGACATAATATACTCACAAAGACACATATCACTGTTATGACCAAGACTGACACTTGCTAAGGTTTCGCTGGTAATCAAATACAACAGCGCAACCTACAGGCTCCGGTATAATATGGCTTTATGTTCAAGCAGGCAACTGTCTGTGTGCTTTCGCATTTTTACCCAACTCCTGTATACACATAGTTTCTAATGGTAATATCTATCTTATTGCATTAAACCTTTAACGCAGCATTAGAGATCTTCATGATTAGATTATGACAGAATTCAAAATTCGATCAATAATTGTTACCTGAAATGCTCCTCCATGATACTGACAAGAGGGAGATTGAGTTAATAATTAAATCACTAAAGACCAAGAACTCTCATGGATATGACGGGGTATCTAGCAGAATACTGAAGTGTTGTTCCACGTATGTTAGCTCAGTACTTAGCCATATCTGTAACTTTTCCTTTAGGAGTGGTCGGTTTCCTGACCGATTAAAGTACTCGGTAGTGAAGCCACTTTATAAAAAGGGAGACAGGGATAATGTTGACAATTATAGACCTATTTCTATGCCATCGGTGTTTGCTAAAGTTATCGAGAGGGTTGTATATACAAGGTTACTGCAGCATTTAAATTCACATAATTTGCTGTCAAATGTACAGTTTGGTTTTAGAAATGGCTTAACAACTGAAAATGCTATAGTCTCTTTTCTCTGTGAGGTTTTGGACGGATTAAATAAAAGGTTGCGAACGTTAGGTGTTTTCTTTGATTTAACGAAGGCTTTTGACTGTGTTGACCACAAAATATTACTGCAGAAGTTGGAACATTATGGAGTAAGGGGAGTAGCTTACAATTGGTTCGCCTCCTACTTTAAGAACAGAAAGCAGAAGGTAATCCTCCGCAATATTGAGAGTGGTAATGATGTTCAGTCCCAATGGGGCACTGTTAAATGGGGCGTTCCCCAAGGGTCGGTGCTGGGGCCACTGCTGTTTCTTATTTATGTAAATGATATGCCTTCTAGTATTACAGGTGATTCAAAAATATTTCTGTTTGCTGATGACACCACCTTGGTAGCGAAGGATCTTGTGTGTAATATTGAAACATTATCAAATAATGTAGTTCATGATATAAGTTCGTGGCTTGTGGAAAATAATTTGATGCTAAATCACAGTAAGACTCAGTTTTTACAGTTTCTAACCCACAACTCAACAAGAACTGACATTTTAATCAGACAGAATGGGCATGTTATAAGCGAGACGGAACAGTTCAAGTTCCTAGGCGTACGGATAGATAGTAAGCTGTTGTGGAAAGCCCATGTTCAGGATCTTGTTCAGAAACTAAATGCCGCTTTATTTACCATTAGAACAGTATCTGAAATAAGTGACATTTCAACGCGAAAAGTAGTATACTTCGCATATTTTCATACGCTTATGTCATATGGTATTATTTTTTGGGGTAATTCTTCTGATTCAAAAAGGGTATTTTTGGCTCAAAAACGGGCTGTTCGAGCTATGTATGGTGTAAGTTCGAAAACCTCTTGTCGACCCCTGTTCAATAGTCTGGGAATTTTGACATTGCCCTCACAGTATGTATTTTCTTTAATGTCGTTTGTTGTTAGCAATATTAGCTTATTCCCAAGAGTTAGCAGCTTTCACTCAGTTAATACTAGGCAGAAATCAAATCTGCATGTGGAATGCACTTCCTTGACTCTTGTGCAGAAAGGAGTGCAGTATTCTGCTGCATCCATTTTCAATAAGCTACCACAAGAACTCAAAAATCTTAGCAGTAGCCCAAACACTTGTAAGTCTAAACTGAAGAGTTTCCTCATGGCTCACTCCTTCTATTCTGTCGAGGAGCTCCTGGAAGAGCTAAAAAATTAAGCAAATTCCAGTGTTACACTCTTGATTTTCTTTATGTAAACTAACGACTTGTCGCCTGAATATGTTTCTTATATTTCATTTTATCTGTTTCTACAATCGTGTTATAATTTCATGCATTGACTCGTTCCATGACCATGGAGACTTCTCCTAAAAGTGGTCCCACGGAACAATAAATAAATAAATAAATAAAAATAAAAATCAAAATTTTGCTGTCCCTGGAAGCCGACATTAGGCAATCTGCAACTGGGACTTAGTGCTATGAACCAGGTTAGCCGTTTAGTGATACAGATTAAGAGTGAACCTAACATAAAGAATTATTAGCGATATAACATGTACATACACTACTTTGGATATGTTAGCTGTTTTAGTTAAGTTTTCAAAGTACGCTCGCTCGTAGATCTTTTATGTTCATTATATTGGGTGTGAATGTGACGGTTTAAGAGTAAGCTATTTTTTTTTCTTTTCTATCTCTTTAGATTGAAAATTGTCATCACAATTTCACCTTCCGGTCAACACAAATAAAATATGTATCGGACCAGCGGTATGCCAGTGCTTCGCAACGGAAATCATAAAACGTCCCGTGCATTCCGTCGATTTTTATTGGAATTGGCTGCTGGAACAACACTGGCTGATTTATCAAGCATGGACGACTAAGACAGGACTACCTACATATTTCTGTAAAGTCATGTGAGAAGTATAAGTAAAAAATTAAGCGAATTTTAGAGCCACTTATTGAACACGTCGTCTTTTATGAGCTCTAAGTCTCCAATAACCTTACCCTGTATGCCGCGGTTGAAGTCTGCTGACAGCAACAAATGCGTAGAATCCGGTAGTCTGGTACTTGGATCGGTTAATTTACTTTTTGAGTAGAACTGTTTGTCGGATCATAAAACTTCTCCACGCCTGAGAAGAAGACATCAGAATAATCATTTAATAGTTACTGTGTGAAGCGAAGGCGTTTTACCGCGTAACTTTCAGGATAGGCGTTTATCAGATAACTTCACTAGCTGCTTTAACATCTATGTAGACATTACGATAAACTATAAAAAAATACGATATATTTTGCTTATTCCAATCCTCTTGCACAGTCCGCAATAAGTTTACGTCTGAATCACAGTATTCATTTACTGTTTTGTAATTATCACTCCTACTGTAGCGTAATACGAATGAAAATTCATCCCAGCTCTTTGTGACAAAATAATGTGTTTTTTATTCAACACACCGGCCATTTCCTCAGTTTCAGACATTCGAAAGAAAAGAGACTGCTGTATACAGACTCAGTCACCAATAATGGGCGCAAGATTTTTCATAACATGTGCCCTTTATCATTTCTACAGACATCTGTAACTTTTTCATTTAATAACTAGTGACTGCGGAGAGTATATGCGTCAACTACTATTCCTCCTAAAGCGTAGTTCATACAGATTGCGACAGTTGGTGGTTCCCATGGAAATCACGGAATCGCTTGCCAACAAGTATTATATAACGAGAATCAGATTTTATTGTTCCGGTACTGCCAACTGTTTACGTTCGTTGCAGCATATATTATTTTTGTCTAACAGGTCACAAAGCATTCTCATTTTGTTCTTCGCTGCGCGAGCTATGGAACAGTACTTTTACTACACGTTCCATACCATATCACCCTTTAGGAATTGAATTTAAAAAAATATATTCTCGGTGGGTACCTCCGGTATTTAACGAATTTAGTCTCTGAATTTTATGTTTCCTGGAGCAGTGTTTCAGGCTGCGTGTCCAGTCGCGAAAACGGATACGCGCGGCGTCGATGCACAAAAAACTGAACTGAATTATTTCCCTTAGGGACGGAATGCTGCAGAATCCTTTTGTACTTGGTGCCTACATTTCATAATCACTGTTCCTCAAAATTTTCGCAACCTCATATTGGTGTGCACACAGAATGAAACTGTATTTTAATAATACAATACATATATACTTTCAATCAACAAGACAAAACGACTTCGCATACGAGTATACGACTTTCAAATGAAATACGAAGCTATACGGTAGTCTGTAGCCGACAAAAATAACTTCTTAAATCATACTTAGTACTACATTTAGAAAATTAATGCTATAACGGGTAATTTATTTTTGAATTGTTAAATAAAATCTGGATTCGTTCTACACGAAGAGTAGATTCTCCATCTTAAAAAGTAAAAACACTGTTTAAAGAATAATTATTCTCTTACATTGGCCTCCAAATTAATTTTTTTCCGATATCCTGAGTTGAATGAGTTGCAAGGCATTATTCCGCAACCAGAAGACAACATCGTAAGAGCAAATAACTCATAATCAAATTGAAACCTTAGAACTGATTTCTGGCGATATCTTTACTATTATGTAAATTAAAATCTGCGAAATTTGTAGGCAGGACTTCTACAAATCGAACAGAAATCAAAATGATGGTATTGTTTTCTATAAAATAAAACAAGCTTGTTTATACCCATCCATGAAAATCGAAATTGGGGGACTTTAGTAAGCCTAAACGAAGAAAAACCAAAGAAATTCACGAATTTTGACATTATTTTTAGCTAAAGAAAATTTAAAAAATTTACTGCGAAATATATCGCTAGTACACAAAATATAAAGAAAAAAAACAATGTAAGTTCAGATTTCTCACACAGAATTGTAAGAGAATGTGGATTAGCATCCTCTTAGAATTGTTATGTATATCAGTTTCGTTCTTAGTCTGGCATACGCCAGAGAAATAAAGAATTTTCCTTTCATTTACCCATAAAATTTAAAATACTTGAGAAGATCCATTATTGTAGGCTGTAAGGTAACGGACGAGTTGTGACGCCCTGGAAATATTATATGTTCGAAGTAGGGGCGGCCGCACAGGGCGATCGTCAAAGCAGGGGACCGGCAGCAAACACGTGGTGGCAACGTTAGCCGGACGAGAGCTGGAGCTACTCCAGCGCATGGAATTCCGCGGTGACGAGGACCGTGCTTTGTGACAATGAAGGGAACACTCTGGGAGTGCCAAAGATGGCGGACTTGGTCAACACTTTAATAGCAGACATTTCACAGTTCGTATAGATATTAACAGTAGCCAGATGAATCATGATACCTCAAAAATAAACATGTATATTACCATTATTTGCACGACGATTCTGATGGTGTAATCAGATTTTCAATATCTTTATTAGTTTAAAGTTTAGTATCTGACGTTAAATTATACAAGTAACACCCAGCAACGAATTTCTAAAATATAATTGCTTCATCCGATTTTGTCGATCGTCGTGTCTTTAGAAAGCTATTAGAGTAAACCTAAATTTGTGTGAATTACAGGCATGTAACTTAAATAGTACATGAGTTATTGGAGGTCAAAGCGGCCGATTACTATCGATCGCGTCAGGACATAAGTACTCCACAGTTACACGAAAAAACGGTAGCAGCATGCTTATAAATATATTGATTCATCTACGTTTTTATTAAAATTGGATATATGCTATTGATGAAGAAACTGGTCAATTATTTACTGTGTTTTAGAAAGCACAGAGACATTAGGCTCCTGGCCTACCTTTTGCTTCTTTTCTTTTGATATATGTTTGGTTGCAAAATGGTTCTGAGCACTATGGGACTTAACTTCTGAGGTCATCAGTCTCCTAAAACTTAGAACTATTTGAACCTAACTAACCTAAGGACATCACACACATCCATGCCCGTGGCAGGATTCGAACTTGCGACCGTAGCTGTTGCGCGGTTCCAGACTGTACCGCCTAGAACCGCTCGGCCACTCCGGCCGGCTATATGTTTATTTAATTGTTTATGTATTTAATAATGTGTGTTACAGCGTGTTTATGGTCCAGACGTAGGAATGTTTATTTAATTTCAAGTATTTAAATGTAAATCCAGTATTTCGAATATATTTTATGTTCTTGAGTGTGCGTTGACTAGGAGACATGGCGACAGCGCTCTAGCCAATCACAGCGCTCGTGAATGGGGAGACTTGATGGAAGCGAGTTCGAGAGTTTGGAAGTGCGGCGGTTCTGGACAGTACGGCACACGACACAGGAGGTGCTGGACGCGACAGCGCGACGAAGCGGGATCGCGAGAGTGACTTGGAGAGAGTGGAGCGGTTTGCGCGTGGTCGAGAGAGATAGAAATACTTCGGAGTGCGGACTTGTGAACTTGTGAGATTTCCGTGGCATCTACAGTGAAGACGTAGTGTGCGTTTAGAAGTGAATATCTAGCGAGATGTGTTGTTGTTCATAACTAATTAAGTGCTGTAGGAATCTATTGTTTCCCTGTTATTAAACTTATATTTTATTTAATTGCTGGACCATCGACACCAATAAGTGTTTAGCAGAAATATACTGCATTCTCAAAAGTACTTCCACTATCGTACTCATCATTTAAAGTCGTTAAGATAGTACCTGCAGATCTTATTTAATTGCAATCTTTCATTTATAAATTTATATGTTACATTCATAATTCGCAATTGCCGAGAGATAGAAACCTTCGACCATTCGATTCATGTGTGTATCCTTATCGTATACTGTAGACTCAGCAGTTTTTGGCCTGTAATGTGGCAACTACGTATCCCAGCCCCTAAACAGCGAAACCAGCCAAAACTTTTAATATTTCAACTCTGGGTCGGAAGCTGCGTAGTTATTAGAAAACCCACAAGGCACCAGGGCTTTACAGACATAATTTTTAAATTGTTTTCTCATCACGGTTGTGATTAAAATAAAATAATGTAGGCTCTGCAGAAAGAATTTTTATACTTCACACACTGGAACTCAGTCAGTGGAACTGTGACATAAGAATCTGATGCTGCGAGTATAATTACTTTAGCTGCCACAGCTAAGTCGATCGGAAATTTCGTTATCAATTTATACAGATTACTAGGGCTCCAGGGAAATCTAAAGTCTTGGAGCCGAGGCAAGATGAGAAAGGAGATGGAGACCGTTCCAAAATGGTTTAAGAGAAATTTCTCAGATTTCCTGCCGAAGATACCTGCTTTCAGAGATTCGTGACATATTCATCGAGAGATTCACACTTACAGTTTCAAGCGCTGAGGATAAAAGGGAATTTATTGCATAATGATTCTATATGTAACACAATGAACCTACTTTTCTACTTGGAAACGTCCAAGTGTTCATGTCGTAATTAAAGGCAGATCAAACGCAAGTACATACCCTATCACTTCTCGAAAATAATATCCACAAAAAGTGACCCTCTCGATTATGACGTTTGGATAATGTTCCTTCTAGATTAATCACTACAATAAGTAGGATGTGTAATAGTTTTATTTGATTCGATACAGACTACATACTAGTCTGCCTTATACGATGGTACTGACAGACAAGAAGAAGCATATTAAATAGGAATATTTTTCCCTAGTGTATGTCGAGCTCTCATAGCTCAGTTATAGCACTTCCTCGCTCGTACATTCTGGGATACTCAATTTTGATTTGTTTTCAGTGAAGTTAGTTGTTTGCTGTGCAATTTCGTGTTGTACTAACCATTACAGACAATGAAAAATGCTAGATATTAGATTTCAAACATCTAGAAATAATGAGACTATATCAATGAATAAACAAATTCTTGGCAACGAGCTGATTCGTTTTCAGTTGCTAATTCATGTGTGTGTTCAACACATATTGCTGATTCCGGTTGTGGAAGGGATTTGAAAAGTGAACTGTTGAATCTTCCTCCGAAACACCTAATGCTATTCCATGTCTGTATCTCCCATCCTCCAGAGTTCGTTTATGGATTAGATATGAGCATAATGATTGGAGAAAAAATTGGGCTCGAAAATGAAATTACCGCAAAGAGAAGCAGAGATTTTATAGGAAAATTTATCAATAATTAATGAAGAAAATACTAACAGAGAAAACTTAACAATGAATACAGAAATTCAGTAAATGCGACAATGTGCGACTGTCAACAACCAGAAATTATAGAAAACCATTTGAAAAAACTAAGACAAAAGAATGTAGATTTAGTGAGTCGTTTGTCACTTGGTGTAATGCCAAGTTACTTAAAATAAAAAGTTTCAAAAAGTGGCTGACGTTTTCTGTTTTTGTTTTTTGCCGTCAGCAGCAAGCGATTATAAAAGGACGATCTACTAGTTCGGTCATCTAAAGATATTGCAAGGGCTACGTCTTTATAGTGTACAAACATCAACAAAAGATTTGCATCACCCCATATGTTGTGCAGGTACCGAGCGAGGTGGCGCCGCGGTTAGCACACTGGACCCGCTTTCGGGACGATGAGGGTTCAAACCCGCGTCCGGCCACCCAGATTTAGGTTTTCCGCGCTTTCCCTAAATCGTTCCAAGCAAATGCCGATTTCTTACCCCATCCTTGACAAAATCCGAGCTTGACCTATGACCTCGATGTCGACGGGACGCTAAACCCAATCTTCTTTCCTTCCTTCGGGTCGTGTAGGTGTGTTGTTATTGTAACTGTTCCTATACCGATCGGAAGGACACCCCTAATGTTATTTCTAAACACACGAGGCACTTGCATGGATTGTAGCATTTCAGTTGAAAGTAAAGCACCAGTAGGAACGCTTTAGAGGCGTCTGTGGAACAGTAGAGTGGACATCCATTACGCCACAAAGGAAAACGGCAACCAATGAACGGGTCCACACCATCACGTTAGGCACAAAATCTTGTCAGCGAGGGAAGTTGCTTGATGTGTGCACCGGAGTCAAAATGATGAGGTGCGGACATTGAATCAGTTTCAGCTGACTAGTAGTGTTGAGGGCTTACACCGTGTAGGCCGCCCACACTCAACAGGTGCACAGGATGATCTATATCTACTATTTGTGAGTCAAAGGAACAGTGGGCCGAATGCTCCAGAACTGAATTCAGCGTTCGAAGAAGCTACAAGAAGTCGTGTATCGCATCAAAATGCTGGTAGATGATTATATGATGCGAATCTCCATTCCCCACGACCATGGTGAACACCACACCGTACACCACGACACCATGACTCCGATACAGATGGCAAGAAATCGTGCAGAATGGACGCCCCAGAATTGACGTCGGTTGTTGTTTACGGGTGAAATCCGGACCTGTTTTTACCCAGCTAATCGCGGACAATGCGTTTGGGCACAATCCAGTGATGCACAACGCTCCAACATTGTGTCGCACACGTGCAACATGGTGGTGATGGAGTGATGTATTGGGTGAGATTAGGTAGGGCCGCAGTACACATCTCATGGTTGTTGGGGGCAGTCTCACTGCTCTACGGTACAGCGACCGGCAACATTTTGGTGTCAATTTTAACTTGATGGATGACAACTCGCGCGCTTATCGTGCTGTTTTCCCGGGCACGTTGCTTCAGCATGCTAGGATCGCCAGAATGGAGTGCCCTGGCTGTTCCCCGGACATGAAACCACTCGAATATGTGAGGGATAGATTGAAACGTGCTGTTTCCCGACGTCGACAACGACCACGTACTCTCCGCTACTCCAGAATCGCCCGTGAACAGTGAGACAATTTGAACCTGCGCTGGTATTACGGTCTCGTCGATGGATTCAAGCCTGTATCCGAGCAAGGGGACGTTCTACCAAGCATTGACGTTGCTCAGGAGTGCTGTGAAAATCTTACATGGAGAACAAACGCTTTAGTCGTTACATCACTGTTTTACTTTTTTATTTAGTGATGTTTGTTTTGTTCTAGGGCGCAAAAACAATTAGGGTCATACGCGCTCACGTCAGAAATGTAGAACACGAAGACAAATTGAAGAGCTAAAAACGACTACACGTTGTTCCCAATCGACGGGAGAGAAGAAGGCTAAAAGCAGAGACGTGGAGAGAGGTCTATAAAATGCGCCATAGAGAAACGAAAGTCATGAACTAAAAATTAAATGGCCTCCGCCATATTGCAACGACGGATAAAGAATAAAACGCGGTCGACAGCCCGCGCGTCGTTCGCTAAAACGGCCGATTAACTCAGACGGCAAACACAAACGAGAACGTAAATGGTTAAAAGAAGAGCATTCCGTCAGGAAATGGCGGACCGTCAAAAGTTGAGCGCAATGTACACAAAGTGATGGGGGAGCACCACTAACAAATGGCGATGGCTAAAAATGCAGTGCCCGGCAAGCAACGGCGAGAGGGCCGAGTGGAGGTCGTCCAAGTCGCTGGGAGAGACTAATTAACCCAGAGCTTGTTCCCATGAAGGAAGGACGATTGGTGATGCCAGAGTGAGACCGCCTGCTGAAAAACGGCAAAACAGACATCATCGGAGGGAATGTGAGAACTAAAGGGCTGAGGTACGAGGACTGCAGCCTTGGCAGCAGCGTCAGCGGCCTCGTTTCCTCTCAGACAGACCTGACCAGGAACCCACATAAACATCACAGGGGCTACATCAATAATGAGCAATTGACAGCTTTCCTGGACCTGCTGTATTAAGGGATGGACGGTGTACAGGACACAGAGGCTTTGAAGGGCACTGAGAGAATCGGAGCAGTTGGCGCAATAAAAAATCCTGTGTCGCCGGATGTACTGCTTGACCTCATACAGGGCGAAGAGCTCCGCTGTAAATACTGAGCAGCGTTTCGGAAGCCGATATCGAAAACCGTGGGTGCCAATGACGAAGGCACACCCGACGCCACGGTAAGTCCGAGAGCCATCAGTGTACACAAAGGTACCTCCGCGAAGTTCCGTGCGAAGGTCGTGAAACTTACGGCAACAGAACTAGGCTGGAATAGAGTCCTTAGGTAGCGAATGAAATCCAGCGTGAATACGGATCGCCGCGCGAAGCCATCGTGGTGAATGGTTTACACCCATCGGGGAAGTTGCCAGTAGCGTGAAGTTAAGCTGCCGGAGCAAGAGCCGAAAGCGAATTGAAGGAGGTAACACAGAAGAGGGATGCGCCCCATACTGGTGATCAAAGGAGTCGTAGAAGAAGGAGGCATAGGATGGTTGGGCACGCATGGCAGACAAACGGAATTTATTTGGTGATCTACACACATTGTAGATGTATATATACGCATTAGTAAAAGCCATTTTTTATTTCCTATGCCATGAATTTCGAAATTAAGGGGTGACGCATTACTTTTGTAGAAGTGTGTATATCTTATAAAGCGTTATGCTTTTAAATGAAGGCAAATTTATTTGTTTATTTAATAATAACGATAATAATAATAATAATAATGCACTGCAAGATGAAAAATACCGTTTATTTTGACTGTTATGTATGATATGCGCATGTGGGAGCTTTGTGCATATCAGCTTGTATGTGGTGCACTGAAGCGCGATGGTCAGCTGTGACGTCACCACTCACAGCACGTCCGCGCGTGATACTTACCATTTGTTGTGGTAACCGTGGGTAGTTTCACTGTGACAAACAAGGCTCAGACAGATGTCACATACAGGTTCCAGCCCCAGGCAGCAGACTCTTGTGGCACTGGAACGGAAAAGATGATTCCAACGTTCGCCGCCTGCACCTAATCCGATGGTGATTATAATGGGAAGTAGGTTTAGCGGTTGTTGTATTTTCCTAGTAAATGTTCGCAGGTGATTATTATTTCTTTTTTTTTTCATAGCTGTAGGGAGGCTTACTTCCTGCATACTCATCGTGTGTTTATCGTCGTTGTTTCACGCAGTTTCTGAAGTAAACTGATTCCTGAAGGACGATGTTGAGTTCCGTGCGGACGCATCCGAACGTCGAAGCCAGGCAGTTCCGTTCTTGGAGCTCTTAATGCTTCTCAAAGTGGCATCCGATTCATCAATGCACCGGGTATCGTGAATGCCGGTTAAGTATTAGAAAGTAATGTGTCTTTCCACACTGTTTATCTAGCGTAATCCACAACAAACCATCGGCCACTGTTTGCATCAGACTATCTGGAGTGTCAAATATATACTTACTGATGAATGTTTCGACCGCTGATTAGTTGAAATGTGTTACTCTTGTTTCCGTCAGTTAACATGGAAATGAAACAAATCGGTACTTAAGGTAGGTTCTCTCTCTCTCTCTCTCTCTCTCTCTCTCTTTCTCTCTCTTTGCACCATAACAGTTCACCGAGATTGTTCTCGCACACACAGCAAGCGTTACGCCAAACAATTGTTTCTCTTCAGATATCATATCTATCGTAATTTAAAGTAGTCTAAAGTCTGCTAACATCGTTGACTAAGGCGCTCGCAAAGTATTCATCCGTCCTGTCGTACATGTTCTCTTTATTCGAACCTCATAGTGAACTACTGCCTTGTGACCCGTGAGTGTTGTCATAACAGTTCCGCTTAGTGAACGTCATAAGATCGTGTGGATATTATCAAAGCTTTTTTTAAGTTGTTGGTAACATTGTGATAGAGAATGCAGAGGATTAACCCTGAATCCGATTTACAGCTTAATGTGTTAACTATTTGCCTTTAAGCATGTAAGAGGCAAAAAGTTTAGGAAAGGTTTGAAATTATGCTTAAAGCTCGTTGTAACAATGGATGAATGTAATCTGGGTAATTTGCGCTCCATTTTAAGCAAAAGCTAATTTTTCACACATGTAAATGATATGATGTCATCTTCTGAGCTATATGTCGCACAATCATATAATTTCGCAGATACATTCTGTTGTATATGTGGAGATTGTCTACAAACTGTGTTGCGAATAGAGTTGGTAGCAATGAAGTAATGAATTTAATGTCCCCATACAAAGGGCTGGTAATCAACAAGAGAGCGGTTAGGTACAGAGTCCTATTATACCGAATGGTAGATTTATGCCACGAAATGTATTCATAATTCCTTTATTGGCGAAATTCAGATATTTAATTTGATTGTACCACCCGCATTCAGCCTACGGTTTCCAGGTATTCTCCATCCCTTTGGGAAAAATTGCATACATCTACATCTACATCTATACTCCGCGAGCCACCTTACGGTGTGTGGCGGAGGGTACTTATTGTACCACTATCTGATCCCCCCTTCCCTGTTCCATTCACGAATTGTGCGTGGGAAGAACGACTGCTTGTAAGTCTCCGTATTTGCTCTAATTTCTCGGATCTTTTCGTTGTGATCATTACGCGAGATATATGTGGGCGGTAGTAATATGTTGCCCATCTCTTACCGGAATGTGCTCTCTCGTAATTTCGATAATAAACCTCTCCGTATTGCGTAACGCCTTTCTTGAAGTGTCCGCCACTGGAGCTTGTTCAGCATCTCCGTAACGCTCTCGCGCTGACTAAATGTCCCCATGACGAATCGCGCTGCTTTTCGCTGGATCATGTCTATCTCTTCTATTAATCCAACCTGGTAAGGGTCCCATACTGATGAGCAATACTCAAGAATCGGACGAACAAGCGTTTTGTAAGCTACTTCTTTCGTCGATGAGTCACATTTTCTTAGAATTCTTCCTATGAATCTCAACCTGGCGCCTGCTTTTCCCACTATTTGTTTTATGTGATCATTCCACTTCAGATCGCTCCGGATAGTAACTCCTAAGTATTTTACGGTCGTTACCGCTTCCAATGATTTACCACCTATGGCATAATCGTACTGGAATGGATTTCTGCCCCTATGTATGCGCATTATATTACATTTATCTACGTTTAGGGAAAGCTGCCAGCTGTCGCACCATGCATTAATCCTCTGTAGGTCCTCCTGGAGGACGTACGAGTCTTCTGATGTTGCTACTTTCTTGTAGACAACCGTGTCATCTGCAAATAGCCTCACGGAGCTACCGATGTTGTCAACTAAGTCATTTATGTATATTGTAAACAATAAAGGTCCTATCACGCTTCCCTGCGGTACTCCCGAAATTACCTCTACATCTGCAGATTTTGAACCGTTAAGAATGACATGTTGTGTTCTTTCTTCTAGGAAATCCTGAATCCAATCACAAACCTGGTCCGATATTCCGTAAGCTCGTATTTTTTTCACTAAACGTAAGTGCGGAACCGTATCAAATGCCTTCCTGAAGTCCAGGAATACGGCATCAATCTGCTCGCCAGTGTCTACGGCACTGTGAATTTCTTGGGCAAATAGGGCGAGCTGAGTTTCACATGATCTCTGTTTGCGGAATCCATGTTGGTTATGATGAAGGAGATTTGTATTATCTAAGAACGTCATAATACGAGAACACAAAACATGTTCCATTATTCTACAACAGATTGACGTAAGCGAAATAGGCCTATAATTATTCGCATCTGATTTATGACCCTTCTTGAAAATGGGAACGACCTGCGCTTTCTTCCAGTCGCTAGGTACTTTACGTTCTTCCAGCGATCTACGATAAATTGTTAACATAATGAGCGAAAATTGCATGATCACTGCCCAACGCGTGACAATTTCGCCCAGTGGTGTTGCAGGCACGTGACGCTATAAGGGAGATATATAATTGGAGCAGAGACGAATGGAAAAATTCTGGCGACGACACGTGTCGCAAATGGGAAAATCCGCTGACACAGGCGACTTTCACTGAGGGCATATTGTTGTGGTTCAGTGCCTGGGAACGAGAGTCTTGGAAACTGCGAAGCTGGTCGGCTTTTCGCGTGCTATTTATTTGAGTATTTACAGATAGTATTTGAAAGACGGTGAAATCACTGGACAAGTTCTTGGACGGCACGTATCGTCATAGAACGTGAGGGTCTCGCTGTAAAGCAGGATAAGCAGCGCTTTGGGCCAGATCTGACGCCAGAGTGCAATGCTGGGCCGGCCGGAGTGGCCGTGCGGTTCTAGGCGCTGCAGTCTGGAGCCGAGCGACCGTTACGGTCGCAGGTTCGAGTCCTGCCTCGGGCAAGGATGTGTGTAATGTCCTTAGGTTATTTAGGTTTAATTAATTCTAAGTTCTAGGCGACTGATGACCTCAGAAGTTAAGTCGCATAGTGCTGAGAGCCATTTGAACCATTTTTTTTTTTTTTTTTTTTTTTTGCAATGCTGGTGCAACCACTAGCGTTTCGCAGCACACCGTTTAGCGCGCATATTGGAACATGGGATTCCGCAGCAGACGACCCTTTCATGCTCCCATGTTGACCCATCGATATCCTCAGTTACGGCTGCAGGGGGCACAGGATCATCGATACTAGACCGTGGAAAAGACTCATTGGAATCTGATTGATAAACTCGTCAGAGGAAATCGTCGGATAGCACACAGACAGCTCTCAAGTATGTGTGGCATATCGCGAGGCCGTATACCATTTCTGCAAACCTGCGATGCAGAAAACTGTGTGCACAGTGAGTACCTCGATTTTCCCTGATGAGTTCATCAACCCGATTCCGATGAGTCTCGTCGGTTACCGTACGCGGTCGTCCACTCCGAGCCCTGTCACACACGTTGAAGTTAGCACCGCAGTTTCCTTCTTCACGAGCACGAATAGCCCAACGTCGCACTTTACGATGTCGATACAATCATCGCGGCTTTCATTCTTCTACGGAGGTACCTTTTCTGAGGTTAAAAACTCAATTACAGCACGCTGTTTATCACGAACCGACATTATTACTTTCCACACTTTCTGTTACACACTATAATTCGGAGCCCCCTAGCGTCGGAGGGTAGCACCTTGTGTAAGCGAAGAGGAAACGTTGACCGAGTATTACGCATGACATACAATAATACTTCAACCGATATTGAACAATCGGAGACATAACTTCTTAGCACACCCTCGTACACCTACATGCATACTCCGCAAGCCACCGAACGGTGCATGACGGAGGGTTCCCTGTATCACTACAAGTTATTTCCTTTTCTATTCCACTCGCAGATAGCAGGCGGTCATAACGTTTTGTCTCAACAGTGTGTATGGTTGATTAATCATCTTCCGTTTTACTGCGACAATAATCACAAAAACATTTCAAAACGGCAATTTTGAGGTGCCAGTTGTCATTCTCAGACACTCTAAATGCACACGCTGACAAAGCACGTGTTGACAAAGCAATAGGATCCATATGACATCGCTTGGAGCATGTGCATTTCAACAGAGTTAATGATCACAGGTGCGGAAACCAGTAACTACATTTTGGCGTATTTTTGTGGTTGTTGTCGCGAGAAAAAGAAGAGAAGAAGAAGAAGAAGAAGAAGAAGGAAGTCCGCTCCCTATTAGCGTGCTGTAGTGACTTACGCAACGGAATGCGGTATACCTAAGATGAACCGATCGCAAAAGTGTCAAAGTGATTTATCAGTTTTTATAATACACTGCTGTGTTACCTCTTCATTTTGAAGCCAACTTAAAATATTAGTCAGTGTCATCCCGAAGGAAGGAAGGTTAGAGTCAGTAGAGGTCAGTAGAGACGGAGCACATTTTCAGATTACAGAAAGTGTGAAATAAAGCAACCACGTCCATTTCAGTGGAACCATTCCGACATTTACCTTAAGTTACTTCGAATAAATCGCAGAATATCTGACATCTGGATGTCTGCTCCACCGTAATGAGCATCCAAGGCGCTAATGTGCACGTCATCAACTTCATATTTCGTTCAAACGTAAACACTGTTCCAAGACAGTGGTTAAACATGAAGCACAGTTGGGAAAAGAGGAAACTGGGAAGGTAAAAGGTAAGCAACTATTGTAAATGGCATTTGAGAGTCTCTCCAAAAAACATAATTGTGCTATCTGTATGACGAAAGTTGCGCGCAACGTCCGTGACGTATCAGTTGTTTTCGCACTTTCATTGTCAACAACATGCAACCTCTTGGTTAGTTTTGCGACGTAATGACACAAGGACTCTGTTCTGTAGGGTATATCCTCTGACGATCTGAGGTAGGTCACACACAGACGGCAATCTTAACGGTATTTGCCGGCCGGAGTGGCTGAGCGGTTCTAGGCGCTACAGTCTAGAACCGGGTGACCGCTACGGTCGCAGGTTCGAATCCTGCCTCGGGCACGGATGTGTGTGATGTCCTCAGGTTAGTAAGGTTTAATTAGTTCTAAGTTCTAGGAGACTGATGACCTCAGAAGTTAAGTCCCAAAGTGCTCAGATCCATTTCAACCATTTAACGGTATTTAATATGCCATAAACTTTCGTTGCAGTGTTATGATAACAGTTCCGCAAACGAGAATTGTCGTCGTGGTCCGTTGTAAGATGTACAGAGATCTACCATTTATTAGACAAGGGATATTTGATGTGTCCGTTTATATAGCCCTGTCCGTTTAGCTTGCATTTGTAACAAGCTCTAAAAATACATATACGTCAAAATTGTATAACGAACGAACTACTTTTCTCATTATATATATTGTTGCGTAGCTTTGTAACAATAATCAACCACTTTTTTTCAAAATAAATAGCACAGCATGAGAATCTGCATTACTAAAACGCTTAATCCTATTCCGGCATCCCGGCACACGGTACCAGTGGCAGGCTTGGGGCAATTATTGACAGAATTTAAAAGTTTAAAATGCTGTCATAATCTTCTCATTAAAAGGTATAGTCTTATGTTAAACTTTTAACACATTTTGCAAGACACTTCTAACATTATCGCTATCTACGTTAAGGCTGTAAGGGACAGAAATCTATCCTTCAATGTTAGTCCTTGGTTTTCGTTGGTGCCTTTGTTCTGGACTGCCTAATTGTTGATAACGCCTCCACTTTCTTGAAATTATACCTTTTCGTATTTAGAGATCTTGTAAATGGCTCTGAGCACTATGGGACTTAACTTCTGAGGTCATCAGTCCCCTAGAACTTAGAACTACTTAAACCTAACTAGTCTAAGGACATCACACACATCCATGCCCGAGGCAGGATTCGAACCTGAGACCGTAGCGGTCGCGCGGTTCCAGACTGTAGCGCCTAGAACAGCTCGGCCACTCCGGCTGGCTTAAAGACCTTGTAGCATCAGCTTGTGTTCCATTATTTTCAATTATGTCAATCGCCTTAAACATTTCATCGCGCTTTGAATGACGACGTCCTTCCGTCATTAAATCTACACTTAACTATTTATTACAATTTTATGCAATTATTAGTTACTGTGTCCACTGTTAAACACACACTCAGATCTTTCCAACGTACCAACACAAAATAACAACACTTACTACTATGGTAACCTGGTTGAAAGACAAATGACTAGTACTTTAATATTCACTTCCATTCAGTTTTGGAACTTTTTTTTTAATATTTCCTATTTTATTTGCTCTTTAAATAATTTTGATATGTGTATTTAAAAAAGTAGATAGTTTGGCAGTTCCAACTTCTATCGCAGGCAGGCTTCATTCGTCCGGTGCATCTGTCGCCGTGGCCGGTCGTACCTCTTCACAATCACACTCCTGGGCCTACGTATCAGGGCCGGAAAGGAATCCGGCGGCATTAATTGATGTGGAGGCGGAAGTGTGTTTGCGGGGAGGAGAGAAGGGGAGGGGTGGGAGGAGGGGAGGGGGAGGGGAGAAAGAGAGCTGCGCTGACCTCGCGGCGCCCGTGCGGGGATCGATGGCGCCGCCCGGACGGGGCGGCCGCGGCGCCCCGTGACGTCACACGGCGCCATTGCGGGGGAGGGCCGCGGGCACTGGCGCTCGGTGCGGCATCCGAGGCGCGCTGGCGGCGTGCCACAGCCACGGCCGCCGCCGCCGCCGCCGCCGCCGCCGCTACCAGCCCGGCGTCTCCGCACTGCACGCTACACCTCACCGTGCCTTACCTCACCTCCAGTGCCGTAGCGCCCATACACTCCCTGCCACCTACGGTAACCTCAACAACCCAGTACCTAGAGTCGCGCATTTTAGGCCTGCTTGTTTTAGGTTTTCCACTGTTTTCTTACGTAAACCGGCTGAGCCTCAATTACATGTACAAGCTTCCGGTATAGTTTGCTTAAGTCAAGAGAAGAAACAAATGTCAAGTAAAAATTTGTCCTGAACAGTCTTGTTTACCAGGCAGACGCACAAATGTGTAACAAAAATAAAGCTACAGACTTCACACTGCAAGTGCAAAACAATGGCGTAGGAGAACTGTACAGTTCTGACGGACATGACCTGTATATTTATGATGATGAATCATGATAAATGCTCAATATGTCCTCCACCTCTTAAAGGGTACCTTGGAGACATTATACTATGGACTGCGCCTGGAGACATTATACTATGGACTGCGTCATATATCGTTTCGAAAGTCCCTAACTGATTAAAAGTACACCGATGGTAAAAAATCGCAGCACCAAGAAGGAGTTGTGCGATACAAACGAAAGTTGGTAGGCATGTTTCTTCATCTGAAATATGATATCTATCTAAATTTCGCGCCACTAAGTGGATGCAAATTAGATTTCCTTTAAATACACACTGTAAAGGTGGTGAGCCCTAATTACATTTGAGATTGGACATGGTAAGTTCATGTTAGTCAAGAACATATTTAACAGAGTTTGAAAGAAGTAGTGTAATATGGCTACGGGAAGCAGGATGCGATGTTACAGGAAGACTTGGCAGAAATATAGCCACTGTACATGGTGTACGGTCGCAAGGAGACCGATATCCGGATGTCCACGTGGCACGACCGAGAGGCAAAGCTATCGTGTTCGGCTTATGGCTCTGTCGCATCGCATTGTACCTGCAGCAGCAATCTGAGAAGCAGTTGGCACCATAGTGACACAACGAACTGCTAGAAATAGGTTACTTCAAGAGCAGCTCCGAACCACATACCCTGTAGCATGCGCTCCACTGACCCCAACCGAACGCCAATTGCGAATTCAGTTGTGTCAAGCTCGAGCTGACTGGAGGACAGGGTGGAGGTCTATCGTGTTTTCTGATGAAAGGTGGTTCTGGCTCGGTGCCAGTGATTGCCGTGTGTTGGTTGTCTGCATGCTAGAAACACTGCACCTATACCTGAAGTTAGCCGGCCGGAGTGGCCGAGCGGTTCTAGGCGCTACAGTCTGGAATCGCGCGACCGCTACGGTCGCAGGTTCGAATCCTGCCTCGGGCATAGATGTGCGTGATGTCCTAAGGCTAGTTAGGTTTAAGTAGTTCTAAGTTCTAGGGGACTGATGACCTCAGAAGTTAAGTCCCATAGTGCTCAGAGCCATTTGAACCATTTTTACACCTGGAGTTATGGTCTGGGTTGCGATTTCGTATGACAACAGAAGTATTCTCGTTGTTATCCCACGCATCCTGATTGCGAATCTGTACGTCAGGCTGGTGACTCAACCTTTTGTTCTGCCATTCATGAACGGCATTGCAGTGGAGTGCTCTCCAACAAAATGACGGTTTCCTACATAACGCTGTTATAACCCAACGTGCTCTACACAGTGTCGACATGTAGCCTCGGCCTGCTCGATCACCAGATCTGTCCCCAGTCGAGCACAAATGGGACAACATCGGACGACAACTCCAACGCCGTCCACAAGAAGCTTTGCCGTCCCTGTATTGACCAACCAAGTGCAAAACAAGTTCGTCACAAAATTTAAATCAGTAACTATTGATGCAGCAAAATCACCAAAGTTCATAGCTGCTTACAAACCATTAAACAGCGGTAAAATTAGTCACTGAAAGCGAATTGAAATTTCTATGACCTACCCAAATTCAGAGCCCGAAATATTTCCAAGTGTTCAGTTCATGATCGCGAAAATACCGTTCACATAGTCTGAAGCCCCAGCGACGATCTGGCCAACTAAGCTCGCCACAAACTGACAAAGACTGAAAAAAAGACCTCGGGCCGCATTCTGCAAACTGTCTTAAAGAGTGAACACTCTTTCTTTCAACACGACCACCATTAAGGAAATTTAAACACAAGTTACACATATACGTAGTAGAACATATACTCAATCTCTGGGCCAATCTCGTAATGGAGTACCTGAACCTAAATTTTAAGATAGTGAATAACTTTATGAGATTTTTTCTGTGTCCGGCACTGCAGCCAGAGTCTAGTCAGAACATCAATTATAAATAAGTTATTAACTTCGAATTATAGTTAAATAAACGTAACAATGAGTAGGTTACGGCACTGGGATAGTCATACTGGTATGATACCTTGTATTCATGTGGATAAATTCTAGTTTAGGCACATCTTTTCATATATTTAAATAAGCTGTTTATAACTATTTACTAATTTGTTTAATTGTAAGCTTTTAAACGGCGTGTTATATGATGATATATGTGTATTCTGCGTGTATGCTCCAGTTAGAATTTCATATGTCTCATATTCTAGCTCCCTGAGGGCATCATCTCACTTAGCCAGCGCGCCGCCCAAGTTCTCGCCACTGACCGCTGCTTCTCACCGCTCGTCCGTCTGCGCCAGGGCCAAACCTGGCTAACGTAGCCTTGCCACACCACATCCACTTGCCAGCCACAAACCGCCCAGTCAAATATTCAACTCTCGTACAAAAACCTTTGCGACTTTGTCACTAGTAATATCACAGAGACCATAGAAGGATCTGGAATGGGTGAATCAAGTAAAAGGGGGAGGGGGGGGGGGGAAGGGAGAGACGAAGAGAAGCCCAAATATTGATGGCAAGAGGAGTATTCTACTAAAACTGGACGGTGCCTGGATTCCATGTCAGGCAGGAAGAGGAAGTTTGATTGGGACACGAGCGAACCAACACTCGCAATGGCACACTAGACCTAGTACCAAAGCACTCTCCTAGCATTAATAAAATACCACACATCACAAATGTACACAAAAACTGATCTGCCAACCTCTACTCACTTCATCGCACCTCTGCTCGTCATCTGCCCGATCCGTGAAGTCTTGACAACCACACACCTGCGTTTACAAACGTCGGCTGGCATCAGACGGAAGGTGGGAGTCACATTAATAAAATTTCAAAGAGATTTCTCATTTTATCCTTTTCAGTGAACACGCCAAGTCTCCCTCATCCCCTCAACCATCTCCAGACGAGAAGTAAAATTTCATGTTTCCCCAAATACTTTGCTACAGTGTCGTTACTTACAAGATAACTAGGAAATTATCACCCGCACAGAGCTTCCGACAAATTCAAGAAAGGAAAACAGGGCTCTGAGGCCAGATTCGTATCACTAGTGAACTGCTACGTTCGGCGAAACCATCCACCAATCATAAATTAGCGTCTCTTCTGTTGCATGAGTTCAAGAAGCACAACATATTCCGTGCCCCTGTATGACTGCAATATACGAACATTAAAATTCTTAGCCCTCATAAATTTTCCTTGCGTGGACTTTAATTTGGTCCCAACTGCAATGGGCATTCGATCTGCTCCAAGCATGATACAGTTTCTGCAGCAGTACGTGTGTTCCATGCGTACTTCTATAGTTTTACTACCTGTAAAATTTTACTGTTTTTTTTTTTCAACTATAGGTGCGATTCGTTGAACCAAGTCATGTAACACGCCTATTTTGACAGATGTGAAGGTTACACAGTTATACTCAACAATCAGCAACTTCGTGACACCTTTTGCTTAGACACGCCTAAATATCTGTCTTAACTTCTCACCTTCCTCATAGACACTTAGTTTACTGGAGGCTGGTTTTTAACTACGTCTATTGCATCCAAAATAGAACCAAACTTGTACCTCCTTATCTGTGTTACTGGTGAACTGTGCACCACTCTTACGAGGGAATGGTCCAATCCGACGTGTCGAAACCTATCCTGAAATTTTTCGCCAGAAAGAATACACTAGAATAAATGCACTCCGAAATTTTTAGCTACTAAGGTACATTGCAAGGATCGATAGAATAAACAAACACAGCCGCGACAACGTATCGCCGTGCAGTGCGAAGTCCAAAATGCACACACGCAAATTTTAAGCAAAAATGTCTCAAATCGCTATTTTTTTGAATAATTCGCAGTTCATATTGACAGCTAAACTGTTGCACGTTTAATTGTTACACAAGTGACTGGCAGAGAATACAAAAACAAGGCAGTGTATTATGTTACATTGCAGACATCAGTAGGGACTTTAATTTGTTGGTATGAAACATTTTATAAAAACTCCTGTAGCACAGTTCGTACTATAATTTTTGAATAATGTATGTTTTATAAGCAATCAAATAGCTTCTTGTTCACTCACTATAGCCAAGGGGAGGGAAAAGTAGTTGTGGGCGGGGACGCGGGGGGGGGGGGGGGGGAGGTTGACGAGAGTGAGATGCAGAGGGGATGGACAGTGGGGAAGCGAGGGAGGGAAGGGACAGGAGGTGGTGGACAAAGAGGAGGACAAAGAAACGAAGTGTGGATTAGATGAAAACAAACATTTTTCTTACACAAGGCACATCTGATAAAAGAAAAAATAATTCATTCAGACACAGTAATTACTAGTTTTATTTAGACAGGCTTGGCATGAAGTAAGAAATCGTCGTAGCCATTGTTGTGCATATTGTGCTTCGTACAAGTCATACTTGATCAAATTCGTAAAACATGATGATGAAAACTGACAATGCACAAATGACGTAAGTTTAAGATTTTTTGCAACTGGTAAGAAGACGTTTCCGAAGTAATATTGAAAATTGTTGTCTCACATTTTTCCAGATTTTGCTACATCAATTACAACATTTTTGCAGCCAAGCAGTCCATTTTTTAATTTTCGGTCCTGATTTCTATTGAGGTCCCTGAAGATAAATTTAAAACTGCAGAAACAGTAACCCACTGCTACTTATCAGTGACTGACTAACTTTCTACACAGCATTTTGCCGGCCGGTGTGGCCGCGTGGTTCTGGCGCTGCAGTCTGGAACCGCGAGACCGCTACGGTCGCAGGTTCGAATCCTGCCTCGGGCATGGATGTGTGTGATGTCCTTAGGTTAGTTAGGTTTAACTAGTTCTAAGTTCTAGGGGACTAATGACCTCAGCAGTTGAGTCCCATAGTGCTCAGAGCCATTTGAACCATTTTTACACAGCATTTTAGGGGGTAACAAGACGATACGAATGTAATGATATCTCCTCTACACGGTTTACTTGAAGTAAACTTCTTAATTTTGCGACGTCCTTTTCCGCATAATTTTTTGGATGTCTTTAACCAGGTTGAAGAATCCTGGAAATCAGTATGTTTAATTCTCTTGCAACTCAAAGGGCAGAGTTCTGTAGATCTCCCTCTATAACTGTGCATCGGCTCTCACAAGCAATTCAAAATCTTTCGAATAGTTTTTCTTTCGCCCTTCTCCGGTTTTCATTTCGATGCATATTTCGTTCTGCGTGCAAATCTTTCTTCCATTTATACAATTCACTTTCAGATTTTACGAAAGAAGGCCGGTTTTGCAGGCAGCTCAACTTTAAGCGTTTTCTCCCTCCTTTGTTTCACCAGAAATTTATAGCCTTTTCCTGTTAGTGAAAGCTATTCCTGTCCATGTTTTCTTTGGGATAGGAAGGTGCTGTATTTTTGCTCTAGCCTTTTATAACACAACCATCATCATTAGAACCACAATCCATGGACTCGACAGAGCTACTCCTCTTTCTTCTAATGTTTCCACACTTAATAGCGAAATTTCGACACCATTCGAACGAATGTCCAATAAATTAACTTATAAATGAACATAAGCTGGTTTTCATGAAAAGAAGTTGATTTCGATTGCATACCACCTTCTTTGTGTTTTATCTTTGCAACGTTGAAAACATTAACTGGATCCACATTATTGTGGAGTTCTGGAATCTGTACAAAGACAGAGGCTATTAGCAAGTATATACGAAGAAAACAAAAAGAAAATTAATTCAGCTTTACCTCCACTGTTCACATTTACACTTAGCAATACTGCAAAGAAAACTGCTAATTGTTATGAATATTAAATGAGTTTAAAATTCACAACTGTTGATAATTGTGTTAGTGAAATTACCAATGTAAACTGAAATTCGATTTATAAATTAAGATCGCTTTGTGCCAAGTTATCAGTTTAGGGCTGTACCGTCAATAAAGGATATGCGCCTGCCGTGTTACACATGTGCTGGCTGCTACAGCTACGGCAGGGATGTACATTACTCCAGCCGCCTTGAGAGCTACGAATTTGGCAATTTTCAACAGTTCTTTTAAAATACTCGCAGTGTGTATTAGCAGCTAAAAATTGGATATTTCGCTTCTTTTGGTGTATTCTTCCAGTACAAAAAATTCCAGGACAAGTTTCGACATGTCGGTTTGGACCACTTCCTTGTTAGATTGTTTGGAGATGATACTGTCGCTTACTGTTTAGCAAACTCGTCAGTAGATCATTACAGATTACAAAATTATTTGCACAAGATAACCGCATTGTACGAAAAGTAGCAGTTGACCCTGAGTAATAAAAATATGGCATCTTCCACATGAGCACTCAAAAATTCCGTTATGTTTCGGGTACACGATAAATCACACGAATTTAAATCTTGTCAGTTAAACTAAACACCTAAGTTTTACAATTACAAACAACTTAAACTGGAACCATCACACAGAAAATGCTGTCTGAGAGGCGAAGGAAAAATTACATTTTATTCGCAGCCAAAAATTACGTTTGATTGGCGGAACACTTACAAGATGCAACAAATCCAACAAATCTACTACAGAGGCTGCACACACTACCATTTTCCGTCCTTTTATGGAGTACTGCTGAGCGGTATGGATTCCTTACCAGACAGGCTGAGGCGGAGGACATTGAAAAAGTTCAAAGAAAGGCAGCTCGCTCTGTACTGTCGCGAAATAGGGGAGAGAGGGTCACGTATACAGTGAGCGAATAGTGATGTCAGTTATTAAAACGAAGGGGGTTTTCGTTGCGGCGAGTTTTTTTCTCAAAATTTCTATACCAACTCTCTCCTTCTGTGCGGAAATAATTTTTTGACCCACCTGCATAGGGAGAAATGAAATGTGACAAAAGAGGAGAAATAAAGTTCGCACGGAAAAATTTTAATGTTAATTTTTCCCATATACCATTGTAATGTCAGACAGTCGACAAATAGGCTGACAGTGATGCTGTGAAAAACCTGCCAGCCACGCAAGTGTAAATTACAGAGTAGACATGAAGATGTAGATGTAGATGTAAGTAATTAGTTGTCATTCTTTGTAGGTTACATAAAAGCTGCTTACGATTCATAAAGTAATAAATGATTCGTAAAATACGGCATGTTTATTAATTTTTCAGTTTCATAGTTTCATTACTGAAATATTATACGTCCATCAAAATGTGTACGAACTGAATAAAAACTCCCAAACAAATATTATTCCAGATTCTGGTTCATTCCTGATACTTCTACGTAGTTTTCGATTTTGCACACATATAACCTCAAGCAAAGGTCTTCATCAAATTCTGAATTAATATGGGATCTAGAGATTACTCCATTAAGAATATACACCGCCCTAAACATTCAGTTAACCCCTGTTAGAAATCTGTGTTCTGCTTCCGCTTATCACCGTCCCTCCAGCATTTACTGCTTCCACAAATAAATTTGATAATTTTAGATATGCATAGATGAAGCTACAAAATAAAATATAGCTTTCTGGATGCGTATCGCACATTCCGTCAATAGTAAACGAACAGCCGAAATTTGTTATGAATAAAGTAAAACTTATCTTCTAGATTTCAATTCGATAAAGTAACATTATTTTGAATAACAAGTAGTATATGTCAATCAATACTCTAGCTTCGACTAAATTCATGTTACAGAAATCTGGCCTGTGCAGAAAGCGTCAAATCGCATTAGACATGAGGGTGCTTGCTGATATAGGTATCAAAAGAGGTCGTCATTCGAAGAACATTTTGACCGAAACAAGTGAGCCCGTGAAACAGATTAGGGTGCATAATGTAAAAACATGATGTTAGTTAATTGGACTTTTGGAACTAGAACCACAGCCCAAGCATGGGACATATAGGCATATAATTCACCAATACAGAATTTCTGTAACTTACCATAGCAGTGGCTGGAAGAAGTCAAGGTCCAACAACTGAAATTGTCTGGGAGAGTAAGATGTTCACACATACATCGGAATAGACGCTTTTTTTTATGCTTAATTACACTGTACGGTTGGGCACATCATGATTCGGTTACAGTAACGGAGTAGACCATAATATCATACAACAACACACTGTAATTTACAAAATGTCCAGGCTTCATGTCGTTTTAGTCACAAATATAAAACTTATCACTGAAATATACACACAGGAATAAAACATAAATGTCTTTCAATATTTTGCAGCAGCCACTGGAAGGTGCACCCACGTAAGATCGATGTAGGGTGTTTTTTTTTGTGAATATAGTACATCTGTACTGTCATCAGGAAAGCAGGAGCGAGGCCCAGTAAGAGCCAAGACGGCCTTCCTTATTACGTAACACGTCCTATCTCTCTGCTTACAACCATGCAATAAACCATTAACTCATGAGATGGCTCTTCTGTAACTTATACTACGAGGTGCGGTCTCTGGGACCCCCACGTTTAATCTGAGACCTAAGGCGCAAATCGTTTGAAACTTTTAACTTAAGTTATATAACAATTATTTAAGTGTTGCTTAAACACTCTTCGTTGATCTCATTGCACTAAGTAATACCTGGAGTATTTTACTTTTCATCACATATTCTTGTGCGTTTTTTTAATTGTACGGATAAACCAGCTGTTACAGAACTGACTTTTACATTCTAAAAAAAAATGTAGTATCTCTTACCTAGTAAAGTTCACATAAAAATAAATTCCATGGTTCCATTTCACACATAAAAATTTCACTCGATAGGTATGAAAATAAATTCTGTAAAATTGACGTTACGTACCGGAATCTACATTTTTCTTTATCACCATTCAAAACACATTTTCTTTTAGCTAACACTTTAAGTAGTTTATTGGAGAAGTCGGTAGGTCACCATCACAGTTTCCTTGAAGTTCGTTCTCTGAATGATCATCTTGATCGCTAGCGGAACTGTGCTTACTGGTTGTTGTAAAATCGTCATATTTATCGTATATTTCTTGATCTATATCAGCCAGCCGGAGTGGCCGTGCGGTTCTAGGCGCTACAGTCTGGAACCGAGAGACCGCTACGGTCGCAGGTTCGAATCCTGCCTCGGGAATGGTTGTGTGTGATGTCCTTAGGTTAGTTAGGTTTAATCAGTTCTAAGTTCTAGGCGACTGATGACCTCAGAAGTTAAGTCGCATAGTGCTCAGAGCCATTTGAACCATTTGATCTATATCACTGACAATTTCCTCCACCTACCGCCTAACAATTTCATCAAACTTAGTATCACTAAAACTGACACGTTCTTGCGAGCATGTTTTGTACTATACTATAGAAAACAGATATGTAGTTTACGAGGTGCGGTCTTTAAGACACCAACACGTGTCAGTAATACGTGTCGACAACAAACAAAGAAGGTGCTAACGCAATCGACAGCACAACATTGTAAAACTGTCGATTGAAGGAGGGCAGGGGGATTGTGAAAGTATTCCGCTGGAACTAACCTTGTAGAACGAGTTCGAAAATTTTCGCGCGGTCTGAGAGACCACACCTCGTGATGAAGGGTAAGAACTGTTGAATGCAATACCACAATAACACAGTTTTACTGGAATCGTACGGCTTAAGGCTACAGTAACTCTCAAATGCCACATCCCACACTACTACATTTACTGAAACAACATATTACTAAAAATTTCTTTAAAATCTCGCAATTCTGCGATATCGGATCTGACCGTCTCTCGGCAGGGACAAATGAAGAACGCCATAAAATAAAATGAAACTCACTTGTATATTTATAAGTTGCTTACTTTCCGTTCTCATGATAAGACTGAAAGCCATGTACATTTTGACGTCAAAACAACTTTGTCTTATTACATGTTTCTTGTACTCCTAGCTATACAAGTATTCCCTCTGCCGCAGTCATCGGCTTGCCCACAGCACCTAAGTAATGCAGGTCAGTCACAAAGATTTGTCGTGGAACTCCTGACAAGCTTGAAGCCTGGGCTGCTGCTGACGTCATCAGCCGGCGGCGGGAGGGGAAGGGGCGGAGGTAAAAGGCTGCGCTACTGCGCAAGCGTTGCTCCGTCGCAGTGACGTCATAGCCGTCTCCTCGCTCGAACCGCAGGTACACAAAACAAGAGTACTGTCACGCAAAAACGCCGCATTTTCATTTCCAGGTATAACATAGTACATTTTGTACAGGTATTATTCTTACCACCGAACAAGAAGCATAAAAGATTAACAAAGACGTCACAAGCACATTGAAACTCAATTACGCCAAATGTGGACTCACTGCCTGGTATGGACAAACAAGTGATTTTCAAGTTGCCTACTGTTCCTTCCACTACTATCATAAACTTACACTCATCCGAAATCAACGAATAATTTGCTAGTGGAACACGTGTACAGAGGATGTTACAAAGTCTTTGGCTCATACATCTAGTGCCGATAAATCACATCGTACGGAACAACAATTTTTTTTTTAGAGACATAATTTCGCTGACGTTTCCCAGTGACGCTAGGTGTACTGTTGAATTGGTTATGCCCCTGAGAGATGGGAGGGCGTAAGCACTCTGCGACGTGGGTACGCAATGTATGTTGCCTATAATCTAGTCATCTGTTCAACGTGAAAGGAGAGAGCCCAAGCCAGTTAAAGTTACCGAATAGCTTTAAAATAACTTTCTTCGCTTAGGACACTCATTTTTATTTGTTGACAATCAATATCAGTTTACTGGGATAGGTAGTATGCAGCACATATAGTTAGTAGACCCTGCTGTTTCGGAGGGATCTCGTTGCCCCAGGATCAGCGAAAACTAAAGGACGCCTATCAACGTCGGAAAGCGTCAGTAATTATATTGTTCTTTAACACAAGTTGTTCACCATGACGTGATCTATCACCCTTAGTCGCCAGATGCAAAGGCTTTGAAACACCTTGTATACCACCTCGATTCCCAGAATTATTTGTCGTGGTCTTCTGACGCATAAACGATGAGAAGTTTGATCTAGATCGATCGACTCTGTGAAAGCGGATAAACAGTTTATCAGAGCTGATGTGTTCACATCTCCCTCCAGATAGTATACGAGGTATGTTATAGAAGAAACAAGACTGATGATGCAAATTTTAGAACTTACTAAATATTTGCAAGCAGCCTTCGATGAAGGACAAATTTAAGTCCGCACATGGCAATGTTGATTGTGCACAATCTTCATCTAACTCAAGTTACTAGTATGATGTAAATAATTCCTGATACCTCGCCGCATTCACGGCTTGCTTGTTTCGTTTTTCTATCTTTTCACAGATACGAAATAACCCCCACAATGATACAAACAATAATTATAAGTTCAAAATAGTTCAAATGGCTCTGAACACTATGGGACTCACCTGCTGAGGTCATTAGTCCCCTAGAACTTAGAACTAGTTAAACCTAACTAACCTAAGGACATCACAAACATCCATGCCCGAGGCAGGATTCGAGCCTGCGACCGAAGCGGTCTTGCGGTTCCAGACTGCAGCGCCTTTAACCGCACGGCCACTTCGGCCGGCTAATAATTATAAGTGTGTACCATCAGACTACGAATGCCTAGGCGATTTAAATCAGTCATGACGTTACAAGAACTGAACCATCACAAAAGGCGACTAGCAACAGCTAATTCTGAAAACCTGTACCTTATGTTTTCATTTACATTAATGTTTGTACAGATGTTTACGGGTTCTTGTCGGTTGGCTACGCTGTAACCGAATTAGCTAAATGTTTAAATGGCTCTGAGCACTATGGGACTTGACTTCTGAGGTCATCAGTCCCCTAGAACTTATAACTACTTAAATCTAACTAACCTAAGGACATCACACATATCCATGCCCGAGGCAGGATTCGAACCTGCGACCGTAGCGGTCGCGCGGTTCCACACTGTAGCGCCTAGAACCGCTCGGCCACTGCGGCCGGCGGTAGACCTTGTAGTGTGCGAACTGTTAAGTTTGAGGAAGCTGTGTTACAAGGAATTGAGAACAACCTCAGCACTAGCATATGATCCGTAGCCAAGGTACTAAATACCTCCAGCACCAATGTGTGAAACGTCCTGCACAAGACGGGCATTCATTCATTCAAGTATCAGAAGGTACAAGACATATCAGTCGATGACTTTCCCCAACTTGTGGAATTCTGCCAATGGTATCTGCACCAAATTGTAAACATCTTTGACTTCAAAATGTTTGATTTGACAAGGCTGTCTCCACAAGGGAAGGAATATTCAACAGCCACAGTAGCCATGTCTATGAGTTGTACAATCCTAAAGGAAACTCGTGTGTTCCGCCACCAACAGAGATTTGCCATAAATTAGTGGGATACTACTGTTTACGACCATCCGACTGGCTGCATCTTCTGCTGAACATGCTCGGTGGAGTAAATAACCGTATCTTTTTCCGTGAAGTACTATCTGATATGTTGGAGAATATCCCGCTAGCAGCCAAGCAACAATTATGTTTCCAGCGTGACAGAGACCCACCATACTTTGCCGTTGGTGTTAGAGAATATTTAGACAATGTTTCCCCAATTGCCGGATTGGGAGGAGGGGGCGTTACCGTGGCCAACATGTTGTCTTGACCTCAGTCGTAGGGATTTTGTTGGGAGGAGATGTAGCATTTGGTATACGAGACACCTCATAAAAGATGGTTGCACGTTTGATTCCTAAAAAATCTGGTTGTTTCGAGCGTGTTAGACAATCACTAGCACTCAGATGCTAGTTGTGCGTTAATGTAAACAGATGATACTTTCTGCAACATTTCTAAAACAATATTCATCATTCGGCGGTCTGAACACCGTCTCTGAATATCACTAGGCTCAAAAACTTCATGGGCACCTGGCGGAGAAAGGATGCACCTGTGACTTTGTGTCACACAAAAAACTGTTTATTTTTATCTCCTGTAAACAGACAAAAATTTTGCATACGTAGTTTTTAACAAACTACACATTGTTTTCTTTGTTTACTCGTACAGTTCCGGAACGTTTTAACATATTTTGTACTTCAAGAGAGTAGAGAAACTGCCGAAATCCACTTTGTTAAGCGGACCAGTAGAATCAGTCACCTCACAGAATTAGGGCGCTGTATTCTCTCAATTCTCTTGTTGCTCCAGTAGGTTCTTTGCGGTGTATGCTACGTTCACACATTCCCTAATCAGTTTCGCTTCAGATACCTCAACCTCGATATTCCCAGCTAACCATACATCTCTACCATATTTTCTTAATTCGAGCAAATGTTTAAACTTGAGCCCTTCCCATAAACGATACTGAGAGGCAAGTGTCTAATACTAGCAACTAGCATTAATTTTGACATTTCACATCCCACCATTTGTCCTTTAAGTTAGCTACGACTCTGTAGACACATCTTGCCTTGTTAACAGTACACGACAACCGATGTACAGCATCGTTTTTATCGGATATAGGTCTGCTGTCAGATCTGCGCTGTCATCCCAGAACAAGAAACATTCGTCCTCCCACAGCATTGTTCGGAGACTAGGGAATTACTATCTCATGCGTGGGTAGGCTGCCATTTACACCACAAAACTAATGACGGAATTTGGAGCCGTGACCGGGAAGCATGTACTGCTAATTAACGACGTTGCACTGGGCTATGAACCACAGTTCTGCACTACCCCTGATAACCATGGTCGGACCCGCAACGAGGGCCCTTTCAAATTCCGTCAGGTGTTGATAGCGCTATCTAACATGACTAGGTGGGACACCCGTGACTTTCACAGTGATCACTCAACATTTGACCCTGCTCGTGGCCCTTGTGTGCCTTACCAGGATTGGTAACAACATTAAACATGACCATAACTAATGAACTCCCCTGGTGGTCTTTCTGCCAGTCACAGACAACCGCAACTCTAAATCATTTACAAACCCGCCGATGGTACGTACATGGACAAAGTTCCATTGACATCAGAGCACGTCTTCTGGGTGCTTCACATTTTTTTGTCAAGCAGTGTAGATTACTATCACGTTAGTCACGTTTGCTGAAGTGCAGCATGCGTCTTCTCTGGACACTGAATTGTCCTTTACTAAGGGTTTCGCAAGGAATAAATCGTCGCTACAGATATGTGATTCTTGTTATAACCTGGATACTGATTCCATCATTACATGGAATTAATTGCAACAATATCAAGTATTATTGAGGTACGTCGAAACGTAGGAAAAAACAACTAGCATTATAGCACCAAAGTAATATGTGACTACAAGGGCTGCCTACAAAATAATGCGAAGAATTTTTTTTCTCAGCTGTAAACAATGCTATGAATGCGAAACGTTATGTATGTATTATTTAAAGTCTCCTGAGTGAGCGCGCCAAGTTTCCGTCACTTCCGACAGATAGCGTAGCTGCAGGACAGTTTCAAAATGGCGTCTGTACATGATGTTCGTTACAAGCAACGTGCCGTCATTGAATTTCTCACTGCAGAAAAGAAACTGTGGGGAAAGCTTGTGCAAAGTCTATGTAGCATCTGCTGTCGACAGAAGGAGAGTTAGTGGCAGGGCACGGAGGGTGAGATCCATCAGAAGGCGGTTCGGCGGAGCTCCACGATTTGCGGTGGTCGGGGAGACCATTCACGGCTGTCACACCTGACATGTTGCAGCGATCTGATGTCGTCATTCGCCATTAAAGGATTCCATTCGTGGAAGACGTTTTGAGAACGATGAGGAGGTGATTCACACAGTGAAGCAATGGCTCCGCCACAAGGACAACGATTGGTACCGACAGGGCATACACGCCGTTGTTTCGCGCTGGAGGAAGGCCACAGAACCGGATGGAGATCACATTTAAAAATAGTGAGTGTACATAAAACACCGTTCTTTCGTGTGTGTAATGCCCATTCTGTTCAATAAATAACTGTTTAAGGGAAAAAATTCGATACATTACTTTCTGGGCAATCCTCGTATAACCTGAATGGCAGCAACGAATATAAATTTTACCGTACATGCATGGAATTCAAGCTCCTGGGGCCCCTTAGGAGCAATTATTCTTCCGTGATACAGTGTTTTCATTTGTAATTCATGTGTGTGGCACATGACTAGTAATCTGAAAAAAAGGAGTTCAAAACGCCGTCCGACAACGACTAAGATTTTCAGTAACTTCTTGCCATGTATATTGGAATAGTTTGTTGAACAAACCACAGACATTTCCATTTCATATTCTACCAAAAAAAAAAAAAGAAATGTACAAATGTGTGTGAAATCTTATGGAATTTAACTGCTAAGGTCATGAGTCCCTAAGCTTACACACTACTTAACCTAAATTATCCTAAGGACAAACACACACACCCATGCCCGAGGGAGGACTCGAACCTCCGCCGGGATCAGCCGCACAGTCCACGACTGCAGCGCCTGAGACCGCTCGGCTAATCCCGCGCTGCCATATTCTACAAAAATAAGCCACATTTTCCTTTTCAGCTATCAGAATAACTAAAGAACGTAGCAGCCTAACCTTCCTTTCGTAATTCGATTCACTAACATGATCAGAAAATGAAGCACAAAGACCATGATAGTGACACTGTCATGTTCTTGAATGAGGCACTGAACTCCATCACTGAAGCTCTGTGAAATCCTCTCTACGTTTAAATAACTTACTGTGAATCCTACAGCCATAACCGAACGGACGATTCTCTGTTAGTAAAGGAAAAGATTCACATTGTATAGCTCGGCTCGAAGTCCGTGCTTGGTGAACGGAGTAATATTGCTTCAGAAGAAAACAGTCCAGCTATTGGTTCAAATGGCTCTGAGCACTATGGGACTTAACATCTGAGGTCATCAGTCCCCTAGAACTTAGAACTACTCAAACCTAACTAACCTAAGGGCATCACACACATACATGCCCGAGGCAGGATTCGAACCTGCTACCGTAGAGGTCGCACGGTTCCAGACTGAAGCGCCTAGAACCGCTCGGCCAGTCCAGCTATTCTGCTCAAGTAAAGTGCGAAATGGAATAGTTAGTAGAACCTTATATATTAATTATTGCCACCTTTAACGGAAAATGAGTGAAGAATAATAACAGACGAGAAAGCCAGGTAGTTCCAAAATGCAGTGCAGTCGCAGGCATACGCCTCGCATGGTCAGGCTGCAACGTTGTATTGACGAAACTGTTGCAGAGGCTATCTCAGTGACGAAGTGAATTACATTTCTAAAACCGTTAGTGGCTGTAGGCAGGGCGGATCCTAATGTTTTGCCTGTAGCTCAAATGGCACTTTGCAAGTGTGAGAAGGGCGGAATAGCGAATAGGAATAGATTTTTGCCGGTGAAACAAAATTTTGTAGCCGTTATTATACGCCGTCAGATAGTGTTAGCAAAATGTTTTTACACGTGAATGTGCAAGTTTACAGTATACTGGAATGACAGGCAAGGAAGCGTTCTTTGTTTGAAACGTCTATGCGAGCGGGGAGAGACATTGTTGACCAAGAGATATTGTCTTCTTCTAGGTCGTCGTGTTTTGAAACCACTTGGAGATTTAATTGCCGTAGTCACTTCGATACGTCAGGCTCAATCCGCATCCGAAGGCACTTGCATGTAGTCAAACAGGTTTATTCGCAGTTTATAGCGCGTCTTCATGCTGATCCACGCTACAAAAAGGTGTTACTTTTAAAATGGTTACTACGTTGTTTTTACGGTTCAGTGTTCTCTTCTATTTTTCCGTGAAACGGTGCTTGACGAAAGTGGCGGTACTTTAGTAATCAGAGAAGTTTGTGTGGCAGTGTGCCCGGACGGCTAACTGGCTCTTAACTAACGTGGCAACACAGAGTCGTAGGTGGCTCAGCTACCGGTACTGGCTTAATTGGACACTTGAAGCGGCGCCAGTGAATGGAATTAGCGCAGGCGCACCGGCCGAGCGGATCGTGTGACACAGCCCACGGGCCCATAAAACGGCTCCGCCGGTTCCCCTGCACAAGGCACTCACGACAAAACTCGGAGCGGTGCGATTGCCGCGTAACGCTCAGCCAAGTAAACGGCTAAATTTGTATTATAATTTTTATTGTCTATCCCGTCATTCGCCATTTAAGCGCAGTATGTGATAAAATTAAAATTGAGCATTCTATCATATTGGTCACACGCAACATTTAAAGGCTGCCACTCCGATCACAAATATTCCTGGATATGGACTAAACTGAGTTGTTATTAATGATAGTCCTTCGTAGTTAGTGCTTTCATAACCTAATATCTATACACAAAATATTTTAATTCAGCTTAGTCAAAAATGTTCAAATGTGTGTGAAATCTTATGGGACTTAACTGCTAAGGTCATCACTCCCTAAGCTTACACACTACTTAACATAAATGATCCTAAGGACAAACACACACACCCATGTCCGAGGGAGGACTCGAACGTCCGCCGGGACCAGCCTCACAGTCCATGACTGCAGCGCCCTAAACCGCTCGGCTAATCCCGCGCGGCTCAGCTTAGTCCATGAAGGGAGAAATGTCGCGTACGTACCGCGTAGGAACCGAATTACACAACATTCACTAAATTTTTTATCTTATTCATATAAGCACAATCAGTTTGTCAGACTTTGCGTGATCTAAAGCTAGGTGCTACACTGATTGACACAATGGATTCCCATTCAGGAGTGCTGAGCCGTCCTTTAACTGATTCAGACAAATGGTGTGAATTTCTTAACAACACCAGCGCCAGATACATTCCTTCTCTTGCCTAAGCCAGTTGATGTTACGTGTCCAATAAGCTCGAGAGCAGACGAGACACTAAATACTAACCTTTCTTCTTCCGAATGTTCATATTTTCACGGGAATACAGTTCGTATTAAAATCAGTGTAGTATCGACAGCTACGATGCTACAACGTAGGTGCGCTCTGCTAGGTTGCCACTACGATACCGACACCGATGACAGCGCTCTTTAGCCGGCGCTATGCAGCTCTACGAGCGCCGCTCCGGATTTTGCCCATTTTGTTGCCGAGCAGACGACCACGCAACTTTGTTTCTATTTCATAGTGGGCGAGCGTTTGTAACATGATGTACGGCTTCGCACCTACGTGCTCATCTCACCCAAAGTTAAGTACATAGTAAAACCATTTCTATTTGAAGTACAAAATGGTACTCCTAGCTTCCTACATTCGGCCTACCCTTCAGTTTACAGGAGCAGACCCACGCGCCGCCTTCCAGGCGGGATACAAAAATCAGCTTAACCCAGAAACATGAGGCTTACTGACTAAGATCACAAATCCAAAGTTTCAGATAAAATCACCAGTGTTTTGGAAGGGCGTACCTTGACAGATATACTAACTTTTGATAGGGATTTAATCCAACTATCCTGAGCACCCACACCAACCTGGCTATTTTAGGACTTTTTCTATTAGCTACCGCTCATTTTATTTCTATCAGTGACTTTTAATTTGTAAAACGTTTATCTTCACAGTGATCTGGATTCCACGTTAAACTGTAGGTCGCTTATAACGGATTGGGTAAGTCAAGACAAAGGCCGGCGAAAGATAAGTGCACACCGTCTCCAGCTTTACCATATTACTACCTCTGAAATACTTGCAGCATCTGAATTGCTAAAAACCGACCACCTATCGATCTTAAATTAGGATTTGTACACTATACAGACACATCTTGCAGCACGAACACCATGGTACAGGGCATAAATTTCCTCGTAAAAACTATTGCGGTAGTGATCGAAACGCTGCTTTCCCTCTGTAGTATAGACATCACATTCAGAAGGCTTCATTTTCTTCTTTATTTATTACTTCTCCCCGTGTTGTCGGGTTAGCAGGAATGTTTCATTTTAATTATTCATTTTTTAACAAGAAAAGTAGGTAGTGTCATATGTATGAAAACGTAAGTAAAATTTATGAGAGAAATTGTAAAAAAAAGTTTTTTGAAATTGTACATGGTTCTTATAGCTGGAAGTATACACTCCACAAACTTTAGCATGGGAAAGCACGTATCTTCCCACTTTAATCACACTTTTCTATGCGCATTATGTGTGTAATACGCTCTTAAAATCCACAGACAAGGTAGGTTCTAGAAAATTCAAAGGCAGTTCTTCACATTATGCAAGATATTTGTGAACAATGTAACCTGTTACGGCTTCAAGATGAATAGATACCGTATATTCAACTTTTTAGTCATCGAGCTACAATGTCGCAAGTAGGACAGTGGTAGCGGAACGTTATACAACGAACAAAAAATGGCTCCAAGCACTATGGGACTTACCATCTGAGGTCATCAGTCCCCTAGACTGAGAACTACTTAAACCTAACTAACCTAAGGACATCACACACACCCATGCCCAAGGCAGGATTCGAACCTGCGACCGTAGTAGCAGCACGGTTCCGGACTGAAGAGCCTAGAACCGCTCGGCCACAGCGGCCGGCTACAACGAACACAGTCCGCAGCTCGTGGTCGTGCGGTAGCGTTCTCGCTTCCCGCGCCCGGGTTCCCGGGTTCGATTCCCGGCGGGGTCAGGGATTTTCTCTGCCTCGTGATGACTGGGTGTTGTGTGCTGTTCTTAGGTTAGTTAGGTTTAAGTAGTTCTAAGTTCTAGGGGACTGATGACCATAGATGTTAAGTCCCATAGTGCTCAGAGCCATTTGAACCATCTTTGAACAACGAACACATGCGTTCTTGTACAACATACAGAACTTTAAATAATTAAAATCTTTACAATGATTAGCAATTATACTTAGTGTATACAACAAAGTTCAAATAAAAGACACCTAAAAAGGAAAACAAATATTTAGCAATATATTAAGATTGCAGGCTTCTACATTATCACATAAATTATGTCTAGAAATGAAGGCTCACGCTGCAAAGTGTACCTTCATCAACAGTGCAAATACTAGGAAAGAAAAGGTACAAATAAGAAGTCATAGTCTTCTGGTTAAGTCCACCCTGCTTGCGTGTCGTCTTGGCAGCCATCCCTCGCTTGGGTCTCGCAGTGCACACGAGATTGCCTCCGTTATCCTATTATGACGAATAAAATTTGCAGAAGGAATACTGCTTGTTGTGAGGGACACGACATCACGAACTCATTTCTGGGTAATATACTTCCGCACTGACGTAGGGTAACTGCCACGAGATACCATTTACATTTTCACCACAGGACCCGAGGTCGTCTTCACTCGATTAATCATCTCTACGAAAACCGAGATGAAATGTTTCCTAGTGTGGGACGGGCGTTCTCACAGAAAAAGCATGGAAACAGCTGGTATGCGCTACCACATTGCTTCACCATACCGTTGTGAAACTGTCCTTCAGGTACTTGTACCCACGCCTCTGCCTCTGCCTCCTCCCCCCCCCCCTCTCTCTCTCTCTCTCTCTCACTCTCTCTATCTCTCTCTCTGTGTCATTGAACCAGCATTCATGGAGTCTTATAGAAATGCAACTAAACCGAACTATACGAGGAATGCAAACCGAAGAAAAACATGCTCAACGGCAAAATCAGTCATGCCAGTTCTCTATGCAGTGAGTCGAATCCTGTGATACTATGGAAAAAATCTGTTCAGCTCCTACATGAGGAGGGCTAAATCAGATGCTGTATTTCAACCTCTGCAGACGAATTAAACAACTTATTTTCAGCAGCAGTCAGTTCTCAAGCTGCGATCGTTATCAACCACAAGAAAGATTCATTTCTCTTAAAATATGTTTCCACACGCAAATTAAGGACAGCAATGACCAGGGTCTTTTCTGAGGCTGTAGTTAATGATGTTGTGAGCAAAGGTATGATTAAAAACGTTGTCTTTAAGAACGGGAACAATAAAACAAGCATCCTCAATCTCTCTCATGTAGTGCTAGGTACGCCACTGAGCGGAAGCAAAGGCCAATTCGACCACTAGCCAAGAATGATCACACAATATCACCAGGCGACTTCTAGGGTGATCCGCATATAACTTACAATATTAAAAGTCTTGGAGTGCATCGTGCATGAACATCTGATGGACTACCATAAGACTTATTGTAGATGTTAAGTATCAATCAAATCCCCGCGGTTTGGTCGTTGATCCATCGCTTTTCTCGTTATGTATCAGTGTTACTTCATCGTTACTAAATTCTTATAATTATCACGAGTTTTCTTAAAACATTTCTTACTCTGCTTCTTGAGGGTATCCAAGTACATTATCATAAACCATGAATTATTTCAGCATAATCTTGGATCAACACCTAAATTGGGAAGAACAAACTATCACGAATTTAGAAAATTTCTCTCTTGTTTACAAGCAATACCAAAGCCTAAAAACAAATTCCCATCTATAATAAAATAAAACTTAGTCCAACCTTCAGGTCTACTAGATGTTTACTACTCCGTTGTATAGAGAGTGGACAAAAATGTGGAAACACCAAAAACGCAACACATTAGCATATCAACTAGGATACAGCAAAACCGTTGGCATTCAAAACAGCTTCTAGTCGTCTCTGAATGAGACGATGTTAAAATTAAGTGGAAAGGTGGAACGACACGTACAGCACAAAGGCGTACAGGCCGACCTCGTCTGTTGACTGACAGAGACCTCCGGCAGTTGAGGAGGGTCGTAATGTGTAATAGGCAGACATCTATCCAGACCATCACACAGGAAATCCAAATTGCATTGGGATCCACTGCAAATACTATGACGGTTAGGCGGGAGGTGAGAAAACTTGGATTTCATGGTCGAGCGGCTGCACATAAGACACACATCACGCCAGTAAACGCCAAACGACGCCTCGTTTGATGTAAGGAGCGTAAACATTGGACAATTGAACAGTGGAAAAACGTTGTTTGGAGTGATGAATGAAGGCACACAATGTGGCGATCAGATGTCAGGGTGTGGGTATGGCGAATGCCCGGTGAACGTCATCTGTCAGCGTGTGTAGTGCCAACAGTAAAATTCGGAGGCGGTGTTGTTATGGTGTTGTCATGTTGCACCCCTTATTGTTTTGCGTGGAACTATCAGAGCACAGACCTACATCGATGTTTTAAGGACCCTCTTGATTCTCGCTGTTGAAGAGCAATTCGGGGATGGCGGTTGCATCTTTCAAAACGATCGAGCAACTGGTCATTATGCACAGCCTGTGGCGAAGTGGTTACACGACTGTAACATCCATGTAACGGACTGGCCTGCACACAGTCATGACCTGAATGCTATAGAAAGCCTTTGGGATGTTTTGGAACGCCGACTTCGTGCCAGGCCTCACCGACTGACATCGATACCTCTCCCCAGTGCAGCACTCCGTGAAGAAGGGACTGCCATTCCCCAAGAAACCTTCCAGCATCTGATTGAACGTATGCCTACGAGAGTGGAAGTTGTCATCAAGGCTAAGGGTGGGCCAACACCATATTGAATTCAGTATTACCGATGGCGGGTACCACGAACTTTTAAGTCATTTTCAGCCAGGTGTCCGGATACTTTTGATCACATAGTGCAAGATTCCGGCTCTCGTGACAACTAGTGGCCAGTTCTCTATGACATAGGGGTGTCGGGATATTTTTGATCAGATTTGTTATACTCACCATTGCTACCACCTCCCCAAGAAACGAGGAAAATAATAAGATAGGTCTTAGCTGGAAACCAGTTGGCGTCTATGGGCTTACAGCTTTCAGTTCTCAAAAAGACTATTGTTAACTCTGGCAGTTGCTTTTGCCAATGAAGAATCAGAAACAATAATGAACTCCCCTCTCATAGAGGGCGAATATTGAATGTCTAGTATAAAAGATCCAGTTCCCTATTAATGCCATGCCCTCAGTTACAGTAGTTTAGTGGGATGCTGATCATAATATTCTGCTCTACATATGCAGTAGTCTAACAAGATCGAAAATCGATGTGGTTGCACATTGTTAAGCGGGATCAACAGGAAAACAGTTTAGAGACTAGCAAATATCCATTTTAGTTGTACGATGCGAGGTAGTGCAGTGGTTAGCACATTGGGCTCGCATTCGGGAGGACGACTGATCAAACCCGCGTCCGGCCATTCTTATTTGGGTTTAGCGTGGTTCCTTTAAATCACTTAAGGTAAATGCTGAAATGGTTCCTCTGAAAGGGCACGACCGCTTTCCTTCTTCATCCTTCCCTAATACGAGCATGTGCTCCGTCTCTAATGACCTCGTTGCTGATGGGACGTTAAACACTTACCTCCTCCTCCTCCTTCCCGTTCACCTCCTCCCCCTCCAGTTTAGTTTGAAAAGGACTTCATTCTGGGTCTCCATTCGGCCTGCTAATCGAATCGTGCAAAATTCAGAGCTATGGGGCATTCGGATGTGACATTGGTACGATGCTGGACAGCATGGGAACTTGAGAGCCGTCATTGTCGTCGTCAAAGTTCTGAACAATAAGAAACCGACTCCCATTAACATTCTGTGTCATCTCATACCTTTGGTCGGAGAACAGCAGCAGCCATACTACGAAATTGCCGTCCCATCTATAGGCTTCCGTTAACACCACGAAAAAAATGGCCGAGTTTGGAGTGGTGCCGTGACCGCTGATGAACAGTGTTGCACTGCATACGGCGGTGAACCGCGGTTCTGCACTATCCCTGATAACCATCGTCGGTGAGTATGGCGGCGACGTACCCGGAGGTTTCATATTTTCAATGTTTTGGAGTCGGACAGTGGTGTCATTCCTTACGTCATGACGTGGGGTGCCATCAGGTGTGACTTGTGTGACGTATCTCTACGAACTGTCTGTGTGGTTCTGCAGAACATCGTTGTCCAGCATGATGCGCAGATGGGACTAACTCGTACGTCAACTCTGTCCTAGTGCCAGTAAGCAGGATATCAAGGCCAGCTTGCCCCAGGAGAGAATACAATGGCCTTACCATACCATTCCCAACAGAATCTGTGCATGCTTCGAGCTCGGAAGGGGGCACCATGTCATTAAGATAAGTGGGTCATACTGTCAAGTCCTTCGTAAATGTAACTTGAGGTACTAAATACTAAAATAAAATCACATACCCTCCAAAACCGTGAAGTTTCGTTTCGGTTCCTTCTCGGCTTCTCGATGCTCCATGACTCAGGGGACGGGCCCAGTCCATACCACGTAAATACTGTACAACACACACCATTATGGAACCATGACCAGCTTGCACGGTGCCTTGTTGACAACTTGGGTTCATGGCTTCGTGGGCTCTGCGCCACACTCCTCCACCACTTCTCACTACCTGAAATCGGGACTCATCTGACCAGGCTACGGTTTTCCAGTCGTCTGTGTCCAACCGAATTGGTGGCGGGGCGAGGAAGGCGCTACAGGCGAAGTAGTACTGTTAGGAAAGGCACTCGAGTCGGTCGTCTGCTGCCATAGCTCATTAACGCCAGATTTCGCTGCACTGTCCTAACGGATATGTTCGTCGTATGTCTCACATTGATTACTGGGGCTGTTTCATGCAGTGCTGCTTGTCTGTTAACGCTGACAACTCTACACAAACAGGGCAGCTCTCAGTATTTAGGTGAAAGCCGTGGTGTGAAGTAATGCATGACATTTGGTACTCTCGGCACACTGTCGACACGGTGGATCTCGGAATATTGAACATCTTAACGACTTCCGAAATGGAATGTCGCATGTGTCTAGCTCAAATTACCATTCTGCATTCAAAGTCTGTCAGTTCCCGTCATGCGGCCATAATCACGTCGGAAACCTTTTTAATGAACCACCGGGGTACAAATGAGACCTCTGCCAATGCTGTCCCTATCATACCTTGCGTATGCGATACTACCTTATTGTATACGTGCATATCGCTATCCCATGACTTTTGCCACCACAGTGCATATGAAGTATAACAATCGCTATCTCACACCTGGCAATTGATAATACAAAACTGTATTTTAACTGTTTCTGTATCGTATTTCCTGAGGCGGAAATGGTGACCAGCGCAGCATTTGCGTAAACGAGCGTGAAAACAGCCTAAAAACCTTCGTCCGTGACACCTCCCTGTCTCAGAAGCAAGTGGGCTATACGACGAGCTGTACGAATGTGTCATTTTCTAGCTGACTATTCCTTCTCTTTTTAATTTTTTTTATCTCTAACGTATAGCGATACTTAGCAGGAGCACGCCTCTCGTGATGGATAATCCAGGAAAGAAATTACGAAGAAACATTCCCACCTAGGTCTATCAAGCTAGGTACTTTATCATCATAAAACCCGGTGTCGCCGTTTGTGACTACAACACTGACTGTTGTAGGCACAAAATGCAAAACGTGATCAAGTTATTGGAAACCAGGCACACTCTTTTTGAGGGTAACATAGATTTAAGTTATAAGTAATTAAATATAACTTATCTTAAGAGTAATGCGTGAAATCAATAAGGACCCAAGTTTCTTATCCTCTGAATACTACGTTAATCCGCTTCTATGGACTGAAAATGTTAACTTTGCTTTCATCATTACAAATCCAAGTTTTTGTGTAATAGCTACGTGCATAAAGAAACCACCCTTTACTTCTACATCCATTTCTCCGCTTACTAAATCCACATTCCTAATAGCAGCAAACAAGTGGAGAAATAAACGCAAGCATGGTCTTTGCAACTCAAGTGTGATAGTGTGAATAAGCAGGTTTTAAAGTATGTAAGGTGTCCCAGGAGGAATAGTCAATGTTCAAGGATATATCAGGAATGATAATTTGAAGCAAAAAATTTCATATAGACATACGATCTACTCCAAATGGTTTTCAAGATAGAACACATTTTATGTACACACATCAAAATAAGTTTTGCATTACCTCGGTTCCGGAACCTGTACAGAAAATTGGAACAGAGATCAACATAAACATCATTTCCGCATTTCCGCCCTTTTTATTGCTCATGCAAACCACACATTGCATGTTGTACCACCATACAGCGAGACCTTCAGAGGCGGTGGTCCAGATTGCTGTACACACCGGTACCTCTAACACCCAGTAGCACGTCGTCTTGCATTGATGCATGCCTTTATTCATCGTGGCATACTATCCACAAGTTCATCAAGGCACTGTTGGTCCAGATTGTCCCACTCCTCAACGGCGATTCGGAGTAGATCCCTCAGAGTGGTTGGTGGGTCATGACTTCTATAAACAGCCCTTTTCAATCTATCCCAGGCATGTTCGATAGGGTCCATGTCTGGAGAAGATGCTGGCCACCTTAGCCGAGCGATGTCGTTATCCTGGAGGAAGTCATTCACAACACGTGCTCGATGGGGGCGCGAATTGTCGTCCATGAAGACGAATGCCTCGCAAATATGCTGCCGATATGTTTGCACTATCGGTCGGAGGATGGCATTCAAGTATCGTACTGCCGTTACGGCGCCTTCCATGACCACCAGCGGCGTACGTCGGCTCCACATAATGCCAACCCAAAACAGCAGGGAACCTCCACCTTGCTGCACTCGCTGGACAGTGTGCCTAAGGCGTTCAGCGTGACCGGGTTGCCTCCAAACACGTCTCCGACAATTTTCTGGTTGAAGGTATATGCGACACTCATCGGTGAAAAGAAAGTGATGCCAATCCTAAACGGTCCATTCGGCATGTTGGGCCCATCTGTACCGCGCTGCATGGTGTCGTGGTTACAAAGACGGACCTCGCCATGAACATCGCGGGTGAAGTTGCTCATCATGCCAGCCTATTGCTAAAATTTTGAAATTTTGTTCCTCTTGGCGTACTTTTCCTGTACAAAACATTTCAGGGGAGGTTTCGACACGTCGGATTGGACTGCTTCCTTGTCAGACAATTACGGTCATACGGTCCCCCAAGAGTGCACATGTGCATTTAAAGCATTTATCGTAAACTCTACAACAGCTGTAATAGACGTGTACAATAATGCCTAGAGGTGAATGTGTTAAAAGTACGTATGTTTCAATTGATATTTCATAAAATGCATGTTGTAGTGTTTACTAACTGTTGTACCTGTGAAATTTTGTGAAGTCTGACTATGTATTGTATAATACAGAACATAAGTAACAACCTACATTGAACGTGTTCTATCTTGGAAACCATTCGGAACATAGAATATATCGATATGAAATTTTTTGCTTCAAAAGATCTTTCCCATCACGTCCCTTAATGTTGACCATTCCTCCTGGGACCCCCTGTATAGAAGATTTTTCATAGTGAGTAGAGCTTTAGAGCTCCGCACTACTCAGTGCAGAGCTGGGCAAGAGCACCATTTTTAAGAAAGTGAATTTCGGGGTTAGCCGCTCCCCGGCTTCAATTACGTTACCCTCGCCGTGAACGATAGGAATGTGCAGCGTCAGCTCACACGCTCGAGAACACGCGCGGAAGAACATCCGATAATTAAATAATTCCCGCAGGGCTTGTCTCCAATAAAGGTTATCACGTTCGCCTGTGCATCCTTACTTGTCGTTTTATGAAATATTTTTGCCATTAATAGACTCATAAAAGAGAAATCACTACATATTATTGCTGAATTTCATCTACTTTAATTAAATTGAAGCTTTGCGTTCCTCAGTATCGTTTTTGCTGTCGTCTAGCTTGACTGATGACTGTTTTCAGCACTTAATCTGCATTAGAAATGGGTTTTGATTACTGTATGTGTTTAATGAATTGTATTCGAATGAAGTGGCTATAAAAAGTGACGTTAATAATGACGTTATATATTCTAAACAAAAAATCTCAAAGACATTTGGCTACATAAAGCTCTTTCTAAGATTAAATGATTTTTATTCTTTTGTAGCACACAGACGGAATGGTGACCGAGTTATGAACATATAATATGATGCAGGCTACTCACTTTTTGCATTATCGCCATGAGTGGTAGAATAAAAACAGGTATTGAATGAATATACGTAAGATAGGCCTGAAAGATGGCAGAATTATTCATAACTCGGATATGAAGCACTATAGACTCATAAACCATCGAGTGCAGGTGCCTCTTGAATAAGAATGGCTAAGCAAACAAGCGAGCTTTCAGTATAGAATTAAAAATCATTAGATGCTGGGCACGCTGAAATAATGTTCTGTCAGAAAATACGAAATATAGTAAACGAGTCTAGCGCCGGTCCCCGGCACGAATCCGCCCGGTGGATTAGTGTCGAGGTCCGATGTGCCGGCCAGCCTGTGAATGGTTTTTAAAGGGGTTTTCCATCAACCTCGGCTATTGCGGGCTGGTTCCACTTATTCAGTCTCAGTTACACTATGTTGGCGATTGCTGCGCAGACACCGTTTCCACGTATGCTTACACCTTCATTACTCTAGCATGCAAACATTTGCGGCTACATTCGTCTGCTATGAGGCGTTTCCGAAAGGGGGGGGGGGGTTCCACCGGGGGCCGATCCGCACAATAACCCTGGAACCCTGAATTCGGTGTGGGGCAGCGGTGTGGTTGGTGGACTACTGTGGCCTGTTGGGGTGTAAACCACTGAAGGCTAGGGTGGGACGAAGCCTTTCCATCGTCTTTAGGTCCCTGGTTTAATACACAATACACACAATACAAACGAGTCTAACAGCCTATACTACATCAAAAATGTCAAATATGTAATTAAAGCCACATAAACGAGTGATGGAGACGCGAGTGCAGTTCTGGAAGCAGATGAATATGCCAGGTTGCTTGTAATGCTAAACAACCCAGATTACAGAACTTGTTTCAGACTTTGCGTACCTCACAGTCCAGAAGTTTACTGATCGGACACCAGTATTTAATATTTACAGTAACCTTCGTAAATGTCTAACAGACATACAGTTCATAAGAAATACCGAGACTGCGTACAGCAACCATCTTAGTTAACTAAATGTAGTAGTACACTGTGCAACAGAGTTAAAGGATCACTGTTTCGGAACTCCATAATTGTCTTCCATCGCAACACAGAAGTTTTATATTTGCCTACAACCTTCCTCTGGAATGATGCGAAAGCACTGCCTCCTGCGACATCATGCTTGGGTTCGACGACGCTTCAAACAGCAAAATGTCGACACATGCGTTTAAAAAAAAAAAAAAAAAAAGAAAAAGGCCAACGCTCAGCGGTTCACGTCACGTCTAGGGTGGGTTAATTATCTCACATTGACACCAAATTTTACTGCAATGCTACCCAACGCCACCGTGGACGACCCACACGATGGGAAGGTCGTCACTGCCCCTATTACCTCCATCTCATCCCATCTTTTGACGACTCTGTGAAGGAAGTTAGACACGCAACGCCCGGTATTGAAATCACGCGGTTTTCTTGTGGGTGGCTGAGAAAAACATTCGAGAGACACTGGCGCGCAGAATCGACAAGAAAAGGCCTCGAGGAGTGGCATAAAGGGCGTCAATGGAACCACCCCTTTGCTTGTTGCGTTGATTTCCACACATGTCGCGGTCGACAGCAACAACTCGCAGTGCTATGAGCAACAGGGCGACGTTCTTGACAACCTTTGGCACCACTAACATCCCCGGACGTTTCAACCATTCTCTAAGGACTGAGTCGCCATTTAACGTGATCGCTCGCCTTTGGGGTGCAGCGTGACCGCAATTTTTGCTCTCTTGTACACGTCGAACCACTAGGTAACATTCAAACATTCGACAAAATTTGAACGTGATCCGAAGCAGCTAAGGGTGTTAATGCTTTTTCAGCTGTTTTGTGACCATAGATGATACCACACAGACACGTGCGGGAACAAAACGGCAAAGGATCTTCCTACGAATTCCCAATTCTGCCAAACCCTCGGTGCCACGGACCAGCCTTTGTTGAACACTTTAAAAATATATTTGTACAGACATAACCCGTGACGAGAGCGCCAGGCATCTACACGCAGGCTATGGTGCTGCTCTTCCGCCGCTTGACTGCTGTTCTTACATGTGATAGTTGGCCATCTGGAATCAGAGACTGTCGAAGACGTTGCCGGTCTGCAAGCGCCTAGGACTCCGTCGCGGGTTCTGTCTGTACAGGTACGTTTTTAAAATTTTTAATAAAGGTGGACGGGTGCCACCGAGGGTTTCGCCGAACTGGGGCTCTGAAATTGATCCTTCACCGTTGTATTTACCCTTGTGTCAATGTCGCATCCCCTTGTGCTCAGGCCACAGGAGGACACAAAATAGGGCAGCGCAGACAGCATAAACACCCTTAGATGCTTCTGATCCTGCACAAATTTCGTCTAATGGTTTTGGATGGTTCCTAGTGCTTCCACCGTGTACACATGAGTACTAATTGTGGTCTCGCTGTGATCCAGACGAGTGCTGCCACGTTCGATGGGAATGCACGCCACAATGTCCTCCTTACACGCCACACGAACATCTGAGCTGGGGCCTTCTTTTCACATATATCGACACCTTGCTGTCTGAAGCACTGTCGAGACAGAGTGTGACGTCACAGGGTGCCACCCTTTTGCACCATTACGAAGGAAGGTTGTACGCGCCTTTGAGTCAAATTTCAAACTTAAGATACGCAATTGTTGGGAATTAAGGGATTTTGAGAAGGTGGTCCTTTAATTCTGTTGCGCAGTACATTTTCAGCTCTGGCTTTCTATTAAATAAAAAAGTACCATTCACATCTACGGACAGTGTGAAGGCCGTTTGCACTCCTGATAAGCACTAGGCCCCTGATATATGACTTTAATAGGTTTACGTCGTATCAGTTTTCGTCAGTGGGCTTCGAAAAATGGAATCTTTCTGCATTTTCTTCCTTACCACTCCGTGTTTGAAGAGTAATAATATATAAAGAAGGAATCATTAGAAATAAGCTTCAATAGTTTTAAAGAACTTTGGTGAAGAGAATTGACAGTGTTGTTAAGTTACGGGTGCTTGTAATTACAATGAAGCTACTGACTTAGGTCCAGTGTGGGCTGTAATTATCATATGGCTGCGGAACTTGGCCGATATGCTAATGCGTTAAAGCGGAGCCGATTTTCATTGGAAAAAAATTAGTTCCAATTTGACCAACAGGTGCAAATTTGGCACTGTGCAGTATCTCGTCGTCGTTTCCAGTTCTCATATGGAATAAGTTGTGTAGGCGGCGGCTAATAATAAAATCAACGTTACGCCTCTCTCACTTGTTTGACCTATACTGCCCACCTCCGGTTCCTAATGCGTCACGTATAGAAATATCTCTACGTGTCACAGTGCCCGATTTGCAGCCGTTGTCCAAAACTGGAACTAATTTTTTTCCAGCGTAAATCGGTTCCCCATTTACGCATTACAGTATCTGCCAAGTTTCGACGCGGTACGATAATTACAGCCTACACTGGACCTCCGTGAGTAGCTGCTCTTTGATTATAACCGCCTAGTACAGAACAAACACTCAAAGAGATAAAATCGAGTAAAATGTTCATGGGAGATCAGTACTGTCGTCAGAAGAAACGACAATTCCATTTGAAGTTTTAAAAATGAATAGATATCGCCTGCTTAAAATGAAAATTAATTCAAGACTTAAAACAGACTAAAATTCGCCAGTCTTGCACATTTCCATTTGAAACTAATAGCTATCGACAAGCGTGGATTGCTGTGCACGCAACAAACACGTTAACCAATTAAACTTGTAATATATACGTCTGTACGCTGTTTTTCGTAAAAGACTTTGCGGTTTTCTTTTTCTTACTTTTAACACAGTATAGTAAGCAGAATGAAGGTGAATTGAATGAAGGTAGTACAAGTAAAATGTTGCCACGAGAAAGTTAAAATATGAGCCTTAACTACATTTCAGTATGTGAAGTTCTACTTTGCGACAGTTTCCTGCAGCCATTGTTACGTCTATTTCAGCAATCTTAGAGCCGAACAAACAGCTGATTCTGTATTACATGACGAATGAATACATTGCCTACATTTAGGTTATGTAGCGTTTAGTAGTTTAGTAGTTTAGCAATGTATTCCCCACTGAGTCGAATATCTCGTTATTCCAAACAAGAACCTCCTGACTTCTTTATCTATTCATTTCATCCCTTTTATTTCTGAGAAACTGGTTAGTATTCACCAGTTATAGTTCCGCCCTTTGCAAGACAATAAATAAGGTAAATAAGTGACGACTCAGACTACACTGGAAAAACTGGAAAAAGCCTTACCGACAAATGGAAGACTTACCTTTTTTCGCACAGGGGCACCGCCTCATACTCAATCCTCTGATCGCTGGACTCTGAGCTGTACTCGTTTCTGTAAAGACAAATTTAGTTAGGCTCCACGCTATGAAGCTAATTACTATCAGCCTCAGTCCTTAATTTTATAATAATTGCACATTGGTGTCACATTTACAATTCATAATAAATAAAGCGATTAGGTGCACCATTGGCAAGAATTGAAATAGAATACTTCACAACTGTTGAATTTCCACAAAATCTTCTGTTTTTGCCACACCTAGTTAATTTCTGTTATATTTGGCAAAATTCAACTACTAAACAGTACCTTTCCACCAGTATGACTGAGCTAATAAATCAATAATATGTCCAATACATTACTGAAAATATTGGAGTCATTTTCATTGGGTTTTAATTATTGCGCCGAGACAAAAACAGAAATTGGCTGGCAGACAGTTACTGGACTGCTGTAATGCACCTCATTTGTCAGGCAGCGGACAGTGTGTGGTCTGAAGGCGGCATAGGGCAAGTCATTCTGCACGCCCAGGGCGGACAGGGTGGCAGCATTTTCCCTGATAGCTCAGAAGCAAAGTGTTCAGTGATCTCTGAGCAGCAGTTCAAGTGTCTGTCTTGTGGCCTAGAAGCGGAGTGTCTGGGAGGATCTCTCTCCAAGCACTAAACAAAGTTTTCTACCCGCATGTCCTTCCGCGTCACCCATGTTCTTCGTCTCGGCGATAGAATTATTTAGTAGCAACATTTGTTACTGGTCTGTAACTCCATCTGTTCCCACATTAAAAGACACATATGCTCGCCAAAAAAGTTCCTCCCTGCAATCATTCTTGCATTATTTAGACCTATATTTAGTTTTGTAACAGACACTGGGTGAGCCAACGGCGCCAGGAGGCGCTTCTGAGGTGACTTTCCATGCCTCGCCTACACATTCCAAGTGACTACAATCCACGCCCCGGCCAACGCATTACACAGTCCAGTCACAGAAAGAAATCTCCTCGTTTCAAATATTTCTAGAAATTCGTTTTCATGTTTTCTTTTGATCGGCAGTCTACAAATACTACATGTATCATTACAAATTTCTCTCATTTTTAATTCCATATGTAAAACATACACATTTAATTTCACATAGTCTAATATATTTTGCACTTTTTTTGACATTTTCATCTCTGTTTTCAGTTTTGGAACGTCCGTAATGGCGGACTTTTTTTATGAAAAATCCAATATCACGCAAACAGCTTACAATTTTCGGCAAGTTTGGTTAAATTTCCAGTACTATAAGTAGCTCAAGAATTTTATACTCACACCATACTCTACTTTAATGAAACAAGAGTGTACTCTTATAAGCGGTGTAAAATAAGCTGTTCCGCAGAACAGTTCGTCCCTTCACTTCGATATACAAGGGCATGTTGAAAAGTGATACCTCTGAATTTTTTTATGTGAAAACTCTTAAAGCTTTTTAAATAAAACGAACTTTATTAAAATTATACATCTTTATTCCTCATGTTTGCGTATTTGTTTCTCAGCATCGTCACCATCGCGACGAACACGTTTTTCTGAAAGAGAGTCCACTTTGTTCATACAGTCATTGAAGAATGTTTTATTTCGTTGACGGGGCTACAACCTCACCTCTGCTTGCACCGCTTCATCACTATTAAACTCAAGTCCATGAAGGTGGTCTTCAAGTTCTGGAAGCAGATGAAAATCGGATTGGGCTAAGTCGGGACTGTATGACGGATGATCAACGACAGTGAACCCAAGACGTCGGATTGTTGCAGATGTCGCAGCACTCGTGTGTGGTATGGCATTGTTATGCTGAAGGAGAGGGTGCTCCACGTGCGGACGAACTCTTAGAATTCTGAACTCACCGACGTAGTTACGTTACACGCCGCCATGTTACACGCTACGACTCGGAGCCCTCTCTCGGCTCAGGGCTGCAGATATGTAGGCATGAAGAGTAAAGGTATACATGGTGGTTATAATTAAATTTCCTATACTTGAGCTAGTACAGATAGAAAACTGTTTACCGTATGGATGCTCAACGTTATAGGACTAGTGTTCAGACCCTGTGTTACAGGATTAGCGTTGTTAGTACTCTCAGTGTCATGGCTTGCCGTTCGGCGCCGTTACTAGTACGGCGACGTAGGTTTGAAACAAGCATCAGCGTACATTTCAGTTGCAGACAGTCAACACGGATCTGGACAAGGTGAGCAGAGCTTTACTCTTGAAGCTGTTTTATCATAAACAGCAGCGATAATGCTGCTGCCCTTCGCAGGCATCAACGCAATAAAGGAATACGTAGAGGGTCTCTTTCCGCACCGATGTTGAAGAACGTGATTCTACAGTTCGAATTAATTGGAAATTTTGGAATTGCTCCCTGGAGAAGCCGATTGCCGATTGCGCCACAATTTGTAAAAGAAGTTACTGTTACCATGGCTGAGACTGCTGGACACAAAGGTCAAGGAGTGCAAGAGCTGTGGTACGACAGCTGAACATTTGATGAACCAACGTAGTTTAGGGCAGCAGTGGAGCAGTCTCTACTGCTGTTACAAGCTGTTCTGGATGCAGATTATCGTCACATTGAGCAACGTTTGTAACTTGGAACGTAAATTAAATTTGCCCTCTCATGCGGAAAGTAAAATGTGTTTCTATCAACGGTTCATACGTTATTTCTCTTCTGCATGTCCCTACAATAGTTCCCACAAAGCTTCATTGACCTATGGTCACTCGTGTTCGTGAGGACCCTCTCAAGTAGCGAAAGTTTAACTGTAGCCACCGTGTAGAATATTAATAACTCTTTTGCTATTTAAAAAGCTTTAAGAGTTTCCATATGAAAAATTCGGAGGCATCACTTTATCAGCACGTCCTCGTAATAAATAAAGAAATTTCATAAGTCCATATCTTCCACACAACTGAATATACACGCTTGAGAGAAATATAGACTCAGGTATCAGAACTAAAAATTTATTTTGGCGTCAACTCTTAAGTTCCCCTTTGGGGGTCCCTTATACAGCTATATTGCTCGTTCGCTGAGACTTACAGGCATTATGTACCTAGATATGCCGAAGATTGCGAGAACATCGCGAAAGTTTCATTTTTGTGTAGGAGGGACTAGAAACGCACTGCCACCTGCATGCTCCTACTTAACAATGAACTATGTTAACGATGGCTGAGTAGTAAGTGGAGTACGGATGCCACATTGCACCACTGACCTCCAAGGACGCCAGATTCATACTATGTGCTTTTTTTGTAGCGGTATCATGAAAAATTCCGTCTGTGTGCATCCCTTGCAAAAACTTAGGTGAACTGCGACATCACGGAGCAACAGCAGTGACTACAGATAAGTTCACAAAAGTACGTTGAGGTGATAAAAGTCATGGGATACCTCCTACTATCGTGTCGGACCTTCTTTTAGCCGGCGTCGTGGAGAAACTCGACGTAACACGGACTCAAGAGGTCACTGGTGGGCCCCTGCGGAAATATTGAACAATATTGCCCCTAAAGTCATCCACAATTCCAAAAGTATTATTGGTGCAGGACGCTATGCATGAATTGACCTCCAGATTATGTCCCGTAAATGTTCGATGGGATTCATGTCGGACGATCTGGGTGGCCAAATCATTCGCTCGAATTGTCCAGAACTTTCTTCAAACCAATCGCGAACAGTTGTGGCCCAGCGACCTGACATCTTTATTTGCGTACTTGAAGTTCATGAGTGCCTGTAGATAAGCTCCAAGTAGCCAAAAATAAGCATTTCTAGTCAATAATCAGTTCAGTTGGACCAGAGGACCCACTGGATTCCATGGAAACACAGCCCACACATTATGGAGCCACCACCAGCTTTCACAGTGCCTTGTCAACAACCTGGGTCCATAGCTTCGGGAGGTTTGCGCCACACTCGAACTCTGTCATCAGCTCTTACCAACTGAAATCTGGACTCATCTGACCAGACCAAGGTTTTCCAGTCATCTAGGGTCCAACCGATATAATCACGAGACCAGGAGAGGCGCTGCAGGTGATGTCGCGCTATAAGCAAAGGCAATCGCATCGTTCATCTGCTGCCATAGGCTATTAACACGAAATTTCGTCAGTGTCCTACCGGATACGTTCGTCGAACGTTCCACATGATTTCTGAGGTTATTTTACGCAATGTTGCTTGTCTGTTAGCACTGACAACTCTGTCGAAACGTCGCTGCTCTCGGTCGTTAAGGGAAGGACGTCGGCCACTGCATTGTCCATGGTGAGAGGTAGTGCCTGAAATGTAGTATTCTCGCACACTCTTGAAACTGGTCTCGGAAAATCTAATTCACTAACGATTTCCGAAATGGAATGTCCCATATGTCTGTCTCCAACTAGCATCCGCGTTCAAAGACTGTTAATTACCGTCGTACCGCAATAATCGCGTCGGAAACCTTTTTAATGAATCACCTGATACAAATGACAGCTCACCATCCACTGCCCTTTTATACCTTGTGTACGATATACTACTGCTATATGTATATGTAAATATCGCTATCCTATTACTTTTCTCACCTCGGTATATGAGACGAAACTGAGTATCGTCGGGATGTTTGTCGTTCGTTCAGTGGAGGGAACATCGAACAGTTGTGAAAGGTGAATGTAAATTTTGACCCTTTACGTAACCTGAAGGTTGTATGATCTGGCATGTAAGATACATACTATTGCCAAATTGGGCTGTTCTTTTGGCAGTAAAAAATATACAGCTATTTGCTTAAGTTATCGCAAGTTCCTCTCCTCATTCCTCTAAAACAATGGTTTCCAAGCTCACTTAGACCATTACCTCTGAGTGCAATTAGACATAAGCTAGTATCCCCTCCCTCCCCTTCCCCTCCCCTCCCCCCACCACCACCATCTGTTGCCCGTCCTCCACCACATTATCACCAACTTTAGCACCAAAATAACTGTGGAATGAAAGACTTTTCTTTAAAAATTTTATTTTTAAAATGATGAAGGATGAATGATATTTTGTTTCTGTTTGTGTGTCTGTGTGTGTATGTTTGTATGTGTGTGTATGTGTTTTTGCATGAAGAAGGAATTCGTGGTGCAACGCAAGTGCCACCCACAACTGCTTCTCAGATAATAAAGTGAGTGTAGACACTTGTAACAAAACATGTTTCCCCTGCATTAGTCCTCTCCATTGCGACATTCGCTGTGACCCCGTTTAAAACAATCAAGTTAAAATGTCTGCACTATACTTAAAGTTAGTAAATCACGTGATTGCTGTACTCCTTACTTCTGAACTTGCAGAAATGGGAAGACTTCGGGCTGTTTTTGCTTTGTATCTGACCACAGCCCGTAACAGTATAATAATGTACAATTAAAGCAACAAACAGAAATTTTGCAAGGTTATGTTTATTCAGCCACAAAACAGTATAAGCAGTAAAATAGCAGCAATGTAAAGAATACAGAACGTAAACAATTGCAATATGAATAACGGTAGACAAAAATGTTCTTAGTTTTTTCCAACTTAACGGTTTTGCACAGACATTCCTACGACTGTTTAATGAGCTCAGTATTGAATGCGACCATCTCTAGCAGCAGTACAGGCCTGACAACGACGGGGCATGCTGTGAATGATATCATCAATCTCATGATGGGGCAACAACGCCCATTCTTCCTGGAGAGCCGCTCGCAAGTCTTGGAGAGTGATGGGTGGATGCTGACATGATGCACCCTGATTCCCTAGCGCACCCCAGACTTGCTCTACGGGATTCAAATCGGGAGAGCGAGCAGGCCTCGCAATGCGTGCGATATCTTCAGTTTCGGGGAAAACATCAACCGCTCTTGCTCTATGAGGTCGATCATTGTCGTCCATCAAAACGAAATCTGGGCCCGCACCACCTCGCAACAACCGCACATGAGGTCCCAAGATCTCGTCACGATTTCTGCGAGCAGTTAAATCTTACCGATCCAACCATACAATTTGAAGGAAGGTGTTCAGGTAGTCAACATAATCCTTGCACACAACATTATGGATCCTCCTCGGTATCGGTATCTTTCCATAATGTTTGGGTTCCGAAATGGAGTTCCAGGTTCTATTCAGATGCGAATGCGTCGAGAATCACTGTCCAGACCAAATTGGAACTCATCTGTCAAAATAATATTGGCCCACTGTTCGACCGCCCAGGTGGCATGTTGACGACTTCACTCTAGACGTTGGCTTCTGTGAAGACACATTAGAGATACACATACAGCAGCAATAAAGGCCACCCTGTCGAAGCCTTCTGTACACCGTTTGTCACGATACAACCAAGTCCAGTGGATGCTGCGAGGTCAGATGTCAGGTGCCGTGCAGTACTAAGGCGGTACTGTCGTGCCCTTACATCCAAATAACGGTCCTCTTTTTCTCATATCGCACATGGTCAGCCCTGCTATGATCTTTGGGGCACTCTTTCTGTCTCTATCAACTGTTGCCACAACAGAACGATTCACGTTAAATTATCGTGCCTCATCAGCTTGCGACTGTCCTGCTTCCATTCTTATTATGGCGCTCCACCGCAGAGAGTCTGGTAGGCGTATTCTTTGTGTCATACTGCACCGTCAGTGACTGTGTACATAGCATGTGATTGTGGGACTACCCGGCAAACACTACCCCGTTTGGTAGGTGCCCTGACGTCATCGTTCATGTGGTTGTCCGTTGACAGGAATGCCATTTTCCGTGCAGAACACTACTGTACGAAGACCTGTTAAAAGTTTGTATGATTATGTCGTGAATTAGACACATAACGGAGAAATAGCTGTTCGTCGCTTTAATTTTTGACACCTGTGTAGCTACTGCTGCGTCGTGCTGTCAATTGATTCATTTACCTGTTTCGAAGCGAGTAACGAAGCAATTTACGGACTAATGCAGGTACTATCTACAACTTGGAAAAGGCATTTGCTTGAGATATTTAGCTTTTGTTACGTGTAGGTCTCACTTCTATCGTCAGCAATGTACAGGACAAAGCACAGCATATATGTCTAGTGGGTGGACTATGTGAGGAACCTGTAGCCTGCATTGCATTAATATCACTAACTGAGGAAAATTAATTATTGATAATTTATATAATCAATATTAGTCTTACAAAATTGTGATAGTGGTACTGATATTTTGAAAATAATTTAGTTTCGTGACTGAGTCAAATTGTTCAAAATTACCAAATATGCAGCAACCAGTCGCAAAATCATGTTTTATTTATTCACTTTTGCAAATCGATTTCAACTGATCAACAACCATCATCGGTGCTTTCAACCAATATATGGCCTTAAGCAGAGAACTTTATGTTTGACCTCTGCTTAAGACAGTATTACTACTCAGGGCATACATTGATTGAAAGCACCGATGATGGCTGTTAATCATTTGAAATCGATTTGCAAAAGTGAATAAATAAAACATGATTTTGCGACTGGTTGCTGCGTATTTGGTAATTTTATGGTTTACGGTCGCTGCACGACTTGGGAACCACATAGAGCCCACCATTCAAATTATTTAGTTTTTACCCCTCAGAAAATTTCCTTTTTCCCCTTAGGGGGTAATTACCACCAGGTTGGGAGCCACTGATGTAGAAGATATATCGCAGTCTTATGAAACAAGATGAATCTTTTAGAAATATCCTTCACTGTCTCTTAGCGTCATACAGAAGATTATCCAAACTAATGAGAACATTCTGTGAGACACTTTATGAGGATGAAATAAAACACCTGTTGGAAGGTACAAGAGACGCTATGCTACTTTGTTATCATTATCTGAACTCTGTCCAACCGGAGAATCTCAGCAATTACGCTCCAGCAGCTACTTGGGTTGATCCGTAACTGGTTCCATGGAGTCCAGTGGACTGGGATGTGTGGCATACCGCTGTCTGCTGGGAAGCGGCGCTCCGAGGCAGGTTAGCGAGGGGCGGCGGCCCGCTGCCGGCTGGCAGCTCGCGACCTCTGACCTTTCGCGGCCCACTGACCTCACCCCTGCCCGCGCCTCTGAGTCTGCCAACACGCGGCTGCCGCCCGGCGCACGGCAGCGGCGGACGCGTTGCCAGGCATCCGGAAACTCGCGAGGCAGCAGTGCTTCACCACCTCATCTCACTTCACCTCACCTCACCTCGCCTCGCCTCACTATCCTCCGACGTTATTCACCTCAGCCAACCATAGTTTGCATTTTTGTACAAGGGCGTGCTCAAAGCTAATGCCTCCGAAATTTATCTGTGAAAACCGTTAAAGCTTTCAAAATAAAACAAACGTTATTAACATTCTAAATATTTATTTTCTTATCGACATACTTATTTCTGGCGACGATGACATTTGTCTCAACGAGAGACCTGTTTCTTGAAAACGTTACTGTAGAATGTATGACTTTATTAGCAGAGCCGAAACCTCACCTCTGCTTGCACCGTTTCATCAATATCAAAGTGAGGTCCTCGAAGGTGTTCATGTTTTGGAAACATATGAAATCTGCTGAAGCCAAGCCGGGTCTGCATGGAGGATAGTTGATGACAGTGAACTCAAGGTGTCGGATTGTTGCAGATCTCGCAGCGCTCGTGTGTGGTCTGGTATTGTCATGCTGTCTCTCACGCACGGACATAGTTACGTGACACAACACCATGTTACGCGCAACAGTTCGGAGCCCTCTGCCGGCAGAGGACTGTGAATATGTAGACATGAAGAATAAAGACGTAGAATGTTAATAACGTTCGCTTTATTAAGATTTTTCACATACGAAATTCGGGGACGTTACTTTTCAGTACGCCCTCGTAACTAACCGCTATTTGTCGGGATTATTTTCAGCTGACTGTTTGGACAAGTAAACCTCAGAGTCAAACCAGCCAATTGGTAGTGGCCATTTTTACCGCAGAGCGAGTTTCACTACTGCTCGCATTATCTTCACACACGCTTACAAAGCAGTAGTGCCTTTTTCTTTCAAATTCCACCTTCTCCCACTATGTTCGTAAATATACTAATATTATGTCAAAGATTTCATAGTATACCTGCGTACAACCTGACAGAACGTACTCAGATGCCAGCCACAGTGGCTGTATCGTCATGTTTAGCTACAACAGGCACATCATTTTCTTCTAAGAGGAGTGCATTGCGCGCTAAATTTCACGTAAAAATTACGCCTTGGACGGCACTTTCGCTGTAAAACATTGCTCGTACGCTGGTATTTCGCAGCATTTATTTATAGTTTACGCGTTTATCTACATCTCGTGTATACGTCACGGCCTGCGTGATTCAGATACCTCACTATTTTGTAAAAGTCCAATTTCGTAACTATGCTTTCGCACATAAGGACTCATTTATCCTGGCATCTTATCCGCACTGAAACGCAGAGAATATTCATCCATAGAGTCATCGAGATACATTTTTTTATGCGCCTCCTGCAATTCGAGTGCCGTCGATATGGTTCAAATGGCTCTGAGCACTATGGGACTTAACTTCTGAGGTTATCAGTCCCCTAGAACATAGAATTACTTAAACCTAACTAACCTAAGGACATCACACACATCCATGCCCGAGGCAGGATTCGAACCTCCGACCGTAGCGGTCGCGCGGTTCCAGACTGTAGCGCCTAGAACCGTTCGGCCACCCCGCCCGGAGCCATCGATATACTTGAGCGTGACATTGTATATTACTCTTCATCTCCGTCGGTGGTTTAGTGTCACTCTTGGCTCCTTCTCGTCGTCGATAAATTTAGTGATGTTAATGGCAATCCCTCATTCCTGTCTGCGAAGACATTTCCAACTGCCGCTTACCTTGCTCTTACTGTGGGGTAAAAAATGATGTACGCTTTGAAATGGAACGCGTCAGCAACTGGTTATGTGGCCAATTTAGTTCCCGCCATACTTGAAACTTATGTTTTCTTTGTCGACTAATAACTCACCCTGGAAGTGTCTGGAATGACCGACCTTTAATTGAGGATGTATAAGAAGATGTATTAGAATGTGTCATAGCATTCACCAACTGCATAACTACTCTTTCTTTATTTCGACCCGATATCATAACGTTAAGTTTGCACGCAATAGTGCAATCTGGCTGATCAGCGTTGTACATAAAAGTTGTGAGTATAAGAGCAACCTTTGGCTTCACATCAGCTACCAATTTCTGTGTAGTTTTGCCTATTAATGGCACGACCTCTACACTTTACCTGAAATATACATCGTAGTTTTGCGACTTCCCGTCCTATTGTTTTCCTGAATTTGTTAAAGAAGCCTGTAAGTCAGCAATGTTCATTTCAATAGCAGTTCGGAGGGTCCAGTCTCATAGACCTACCAGTAACACTGCATTGTCTCTCTAGTGTAGTTCTAAATCTTTCGAATAGTTTTTCTTTCATACTTCTGTCAGTTTCATACTGGCCCACATTACTTACTTCGTGTAATTATTTCGTCCATTAACAGAACTCATGTTCTGATTTTACGAAACTAGCTTCGTACACTGCTTAACTTTAAGCCTTTTCTCCCATCTTCATTCAACCAAAAATTTACAACCTGTTCCTTGTCAGTGAAAGATCGAAGTACATGTTTTCTTTGGGCGAGGAAGACATTTTAGTTCCGGGCTCTTATTGGCACAGCTATCAACATTCGAATCAAAATTCACAGAATGAGAGTTATTTCCTATTTCTTCTGATGTTTCCACGGTTTCTAACGGAATGTCAGCGTCATTCTAATTAATGCACAACTAGAAAATAACACACATGCAGTTCTTCAGGAGTAGTATGAGATTTCGACTGCATACCACGTTCGTCATACTTTAGCGTTTCAGGATTGATACTGTTAATTTAATTCTACGTTACTGTGAAATCTTCACTACCGAAGAAAATTACTTTCATGAAACAAAGGAGAGAGGGAGGAATGTTGGGATCTAAACCATGCGGACAGTGTGGGCATTACAGAGTACAAGCTCGGGCTGAAGATAAATGGGCACAAAAACTGGGCGAGTCCTTTTCTCAGGAACCATTCCGGCACTCGCCTTAAGGGGGGTAGGACGTCAAACGGGCCGACTTGGAGCAGGAGAGGCATCACAGGGCATTTTAATTTCCACTGTCTATACTTTTACAAATAAATTCATAAAACTTTGTCTGCATGACCAGGAGGGATTCAGAATTTACGCTCACAGCAGTGGAAGTTCGAAAACATAACAAAACAATTTTTTTTTACGTGTGAAATTTCATCTTTTTTTCACTTACTAATGGCAGCATTTGTTGCTATAGGTACACTTTTCTTCACAAGTAAAAGAGATTTTTCGATGAATTTTGCACAGCATACAAACCATACTCAAAGGTGTATGAAACTCTAGAATTTTACAAATCTATTAAAAACTGTGGTAAAAATTGAGGTAATTAACTATAAAATTTGTGTTTTTTCTAAACATGAAGTTTAAAATATAACAGCTCATTCATTTTTTCATAAATTAAATAAATTCTAAAGTTTCATAAATTAAATAAATTCTATGGTTTGAATGCTGTGCAAAATTCATCGAAGAATCTCTCTAACTTATGAAGAGAAGTGTACCTATAGCAACAAATGCAGCCATTAGTAAGTGAAAGAATGATGAAATTTCACAAGTAAAAAAAATTATTTTGTTATGTTTTCGATCTTCCACTACAATGAGTGAGAATCCTGAATCCTTCCTGGTCGTGCTGACAAAGATTTATGAATTTAATTGTAAAAAGTATAGAGAGTGGAAATTGAAACGTCCTGTGATGCCTCTCCTGCTCCAAGTCGGCCCGTTTGACGTCCTACCCCCCTTAAGTTATTTACATAAAAACTGCATCTCATTGGCAGGAGAGGGATTTGAACCCTACTCCTTCCAAATACGTGTCTAGTGCTTGACCACTGCGCCATCTCGCCCGGCCAAATACGCGGTACTCTAGTTAACACTGAAATTCGCGACAATCATTCACATCAGCTTGGAATAAGAGTGGAAACAGATATAACTATAGAAAGAGAGAGAGATACATATTCGTGAAAAGAAGGGACAGAAGGGAGGGGGGGAGGGGGGGAGGTTCGGGAAGAGAATTAAAGACAGAAAATTTAATATTGACCCTTAACTACTCCAGGACGATTCTAACAGAAAATGGAAACAATCATTCCTTAATGACAAAAAGATTATATCAGTAAAACAGTCTAGCTTCGCTGTCATTCAAGAATGGTATTATAATTTTCAAATATAGGTCGATGGTATTATTTGTTTCACTCATGGCTTGAAAAACCATCCGAAGTCAGAAGTGCAGATGCTTTCTTACGAAGAAACACAGTGGGCTTATATGTTGCCGCATGAAATTTTATTCAAAGATAAAACCACTAAAACAGTCGTATATTTATTATTTGTGGAGACAGAAAACAAACAAACATTTAATCTGGTAGAAGAGAGGCAATCGAACCAACTTTACAACCGGGTAATGACTTAGACGGATAACAATAAATTAAAGTACTCTGTAAATGACAAAGTACGTTCTCAAGTGTGCGTTGTCGTTATTCTTGTGTGTTTGTTGTATTTAGCTTTCGTTTTATTATTTTTTTTTCCTTTTTTGTTATTTCATACCCCACGCCCAATATGGGCGGGGGATGGGCTGCCAGCAGTACAGTTCCCCACTCATCAGCCAAGCGAATTAACAAAAAGCACGATGAGTAATATAAACAATTTTTTTTTTTATAATTCAAAGTAACAATCAAGGAGGAACAATTATAAAAAGGAATTACATACATTTTAAAATCACATCGCATGAAGGTGAAATTATTCTCATAAAAACACCGCAGCACTACACTTTCACGTTAAACAGAAGGACCTGCAGATACGGGTCTGTTAGCTAGGAAAAAGAGATGAGAGGTAGGAGCTGAGGTTCATAGTGGGAAATGTGGTCGGAGGGAAAAAAGAGGGTGAGGGGCAGTGTGTCGTGTGGGTAGGCCAGTGGTTGCAAGAAGAAAAGGTTGGAGATGGAGATGAACCCTGATGGGGAGTACGATATGTGGGGAATAGTTAAAGTTGGCAACTATTTAACACACCATTCGGTAAACGATTTCAATGGAACAATCTTAAAAAAATATAAAGGCTTTAATACTTTTTCATTTAACCCATATACTGACCTTATCATATATTGTTAATATATGCACATCCGAATTGACAAGGTAGAAGATGTTCTGAGTGGTACGAGGTGCGTTCACTTACAAAACCTCCGATTTTTTGCTGTTTGTTTCAAAATACGCGTGCCGTCGTTGTTAAAGCATGAGAGAAATGGCAGCAGTGTACGCCACACACAACTCAGGGACGAGAGTGAGGACTGTTCTTGATACTTAAAATGGCAACGTTTTCATTACAAGAACAGCATATAAACATTATTTTTCTCCATTTACGTAGTTTGATACCGATTTGAAATCATCACCAGTTAAGTGAGACATGTGACGATATCTTGAATGTTTCTACTGTGCATTACTGGGTATGACAGTTCAAAGGAAGTAGAACGTCGTGTGACAAGAAACCAAGACTATCTGAGCCTCGCACCAGTCAGTCTAACGACATTATACAGCGAGTGGAGAAAGTTGTTTTCGAGGATTACCGAATGAGTGTGGAACACATCGTCTCCAAAGCCAGTATTTCCGTGATATCTGTGCACACAGTCCCAAATGAAGACCGGAAAAGGCGAAAAGTGATCTCGAAGTGTGTGCCATCAATGCTGACAGACAACCAGAAGGCTGCGCGGGTGGCGTGTTGCCAGGCATTATTGGCAAGTGATGACGGCGTGAATGGATCTTCCTTTTCATCGACTGTGACAATGGATGACATATGGGTGCTGTTTTACAATCCTGAAACGAAGCGCCAGTCTGCTCATTGGAAGCACACACATTAACCGTCACCAAAAAAATTTCGGGCAAGCGCCAGCGCTGAAAGAATGGTGGTGGCCATGTTCTGGGATAGCGATAGTGTAATCCTCACTCACTGAGATCCAGAGGGCACTACGGTAACACGCACAACATGCTTTTAACTACAAACTCCTTTCAGTTTTGTGTGAAAACGGCCGGAAAAGGGCGCACGTGTGATTTTTCGCCAAGATGACGCACCAGCGAATCGGATGGACACGACGCTGCAGTATTTTCGTGACAACACCTTTCAGTAGTTTCTCATTCTCCTTACTCACCTGACCCGATTTTTGGTTGTTTCCAATGTTGAATGACACGCTGTGGTCGCACATTCACTAGCCGTGCCCCTACGGCATCAGCGATTTCCCGCTGGTCAAACCAGACGCCTAAAGAAGTATTCGCAACGGCAGTGTAAACAAGGCGTCGACGTTATGAATGGCTGCTGGAAGATAACATCGAGAAGCGACGCTAGTGTCACAGCTTTCATGTGATTAGTCTGCGAGAAAAAAAAATCGGAGGTGTTTTAAGTTGTTTGCACCTCGTAAGAGCCGTAAGATTACTACTCGGCTAGTCTTTTGTATCCAGTCCTAGAACAAATACCTAGGAGCACGTTTTCTTGCTATTCTGGTTCCTAGTTTCGAAATAGTTAATGTCAGAAAACGTCAGGAAATAACCAGAGCGAGGAAACACGAATATTTCCGGTTAAATAACACTTTGGCGCAATAATTGTCACGATTCAGCCGTTAATTACGTGCTTCTGAGAATACTGGCATTTATACTACATCAACATGTATCTTCAATTAGGTATCAGCAAGTCAGTGCATGATGTGGGGTCGAACGTGTATGATGTGGCAGCACTAATAGTTCGCAGCCATCTGTAAATGGTACCCAGAAAGAAAACGATGGCCTATATTGCTGTGCATACGTGCCTATTTTTCTCTTCCGTAGGTGATGATTGTGTAGTACCAAACACGAGCGCTATTGGGAAAGTAAAGTCCGATCGGGCACGAAATGGAAACGACAGTGAAAATCCGATGAAGCTTTGCACAGATGTGTTGAGCAGTGTCTCTAATATGCTTGTTGATCGCTTCGCATCGCTCTTTTTAGTTCTGAGCACACAGTGAACACGTAAATATGCAAGTATGGGTGCCTGCTGAGAGGTTTTTCCTTATCTCATGTAACCCCACATAACGCACCTATCATGCAATTTCTTCTTCATGACGATTCTCGACCGCACACTGCAGGGGAAATGAGGACCCCATGCAGCGTTTCCGACGGGAAAGTTTGATCACCGACCATATAGCCCAGACTTGGATCCTCTGATGTTCACCTCAGCTCACATGAACGGCAGGCTATGGAGACACCATTTTGGCTCAGACAACGAACTTCAGACCAGCGTAGAGAAGTGGCGGAAAGTACAGGGGGTTGCCTTCTATGACGAGGGTATTTGAAAGTTAGTTTAACGCTACGACAAATGTCTATACCTCAGAGCGGTGACTATCTAGAGAAGCAGTTGAAAAGTGTAGAAACTCTTTCAAGTAAAACTGTTTTCATTTTCACTATGGTTTCCACTTCGGGACCGATCGGACCCTGCTTTCCGAATAGCCCTCGTAATACCCACTACTCGTTGATTTCCCTCGGAAGGTAGGTTTTTCAAATTTCGAAAGCAAACATTTTCATAGTGAACAACGCTTTCCTATTAGCGTCACACACTGGAGTTTGTTAAGTATATTTATGACACTTTCTAACTGTGTTGCATTCCACATTTGTTTGTTGAACCAAATTTCTCTCTGTTGATCATATTTAGTAGGGATATCCGTCACACTAACAATACGCGAAAATGGATCGGAACATAGCTGCACAATTCCATTATTTGTAAACCAGATATCTTTTATAGAAATAATTCTGGATAATTCTATCCTGTCCACTGTAATTATGCTACAGCTGGTAACTCCTAAATATTTGAGCAGAATCGTCGTAATTCCTTATCACATCACGTAATGTAGTGGATGAATACACGTAAAACATTTTCGCCTGTTTACGTGCATCACAAAGAGAAGTATCTACCAACGTCGCAACAGTCGCAAAAATAAGGCTTCTCGATTTTTACAATACTTTTCTACCAAAGCCTCTTCTCTACACGTAGCTACGTTGCCCATGAATAGTCAGATACTGAATAACGTTATTACCACCAAACGCAAGATAGAGCGTCCTTTTTGTAAACGCCATACTGTTTTTTTGTTTCTCAGTTCAATAGGTCATTTTGTCCTACATTTCGTAGGCACGAGTTTTAGTTTGGTACGTGATAATGGGTAATTGTATCATGGACTTTCCGCGAACAAATGAATTCAGCGCGTCTTTACCACTCTACCCACAGGTTCTGGATCCCATGACGTCACAGGCGAGAAAAGTTTCTCTCCTTGTGAAATGTGTGCTAGTTTCTTCACAGATGTCCTGACATCAAAAAAGTAAAGATCTACTATTGTACACCAAATCAACGCCAGTGTTAAGGTCTGTGGTTTCGTACGTCTCTCCTCCCATTTATCTAAAAACCAGAACTAGCAATCCCTTTTCGAGGAACAGAGGAAGTTCTGTTGCTATTGGACTGAAAAAATCTCATAGACATCGCTACCAGGGCAAATATCTAATTTAGTTGAAAAGGATGGGAGAGAAGTCACTCGCAGGCTATTGGAAGAAACTTCCAGTCGTTTGTCTCTTGTGATTAAGGAAACCACAAAACATCTAAATTTCAGAACGGAATTCCACTCTAGAGGTAACCTTTACAGCCGAAGGCCTATGACTTATTTACTATGGTTATTACAGCACCACTAAATACTACTTCATACATCGAAAATCTCAGCCTCACTCGCTTTATTTAACCCTGCTTTACAGTTATTTGGCGTCTACACTACTCAGAAAAACTGGATAATTTCCACTGTTCTTTTTGTATTCATGCTTGTGATTACTGTCATGTTACGACTGAATATTTCTCATTGATTTTTGCTGCCAATACCAGCAGTGTTAGCTACAACGAATTTCTTTGTTTCAGGATATGACGCCGTCTCTGCCGAGCTGTGCCCTGCTCGAGAACTCTTAGCTAGCGTCAAGGTGAGTGATGACCTAATACAAAGATATTTCACTATGACTCGCAGTATTTATTTAAATGAAAATTTGTAACCATTTTCGCAAGACCTCAAAGTATAGCTGAAAAATATTCTCAGTAGTTTAACGAATCTACTGTCAACTGTCAATTTCAGAATTCTATAAAAAGAACTTTAACGAACATTATTTTCGGTATAAATGGAACTGGTATTATGGAAACAACCACGATACTAACGACAACAACTCTCTCGGTGCAGATTATGCTTCCTTCCTTACCGTAACCTGCATAATAGCCATAAGTCACATTCAGTTCTGTTGTGTGGATACACTTGGCCGTCACAATCCGAGGTTAGCCATTCTGAAAAAAAAAAAAAAAAAAAAAAAAAAAAAAATCCGCTCTTCATTCTACATTTAAGTTAAATAAATCCTCAATATCTAGAACTGCTAAGATTTCTCTGGAACAATATATTTCTATTTCCCTAATACCATTTAGAGAAGACGCAATTCGAAATGTATTTCTTTAATTATTATTACTTACATATCTCGGCTGCAATTGAAAGCACTCATGGTACGCATATGAGATTGCCATATATTCACAAACGAACATTCATCTAAGTTTTCCTACTTTACCACCTTGATAACAGCATTTTATGAGTGTTTGAAGCTCAACATTTTTTTCCTTTACTATATTTCTTTGCAAATTGCTTCGAGGAAACCAACTCTTCTCGGAAACTCTAAACACTTCAGAAAGACACTTCGAATATATCAAGACATGAAATTTTGAAGCTATTCCAACGTATTATTTCTTTCTGAAAAGCATTTGCAAATACGACGTCAAAACAGCAGCTTATTAGGAATTAACTAGGTAAAATATGATCAATGTCTCTGTAAAACTATAGGTCTACTAAATAGTGCGACTTTAAAATAACTACGTCTGAGCGTTTGTATCATAGCATGTAGAGGAACATTTCCTAAACTATAAGTTACTAGGAAAATAAAGAATGAAACTGATGTATAATTTCATACAGTCTGATGCTTGAAACACATAGGTAGTATTTCGAAAATTTTCTTGGTCTATTCATTGAAGCAATTTGTTTTTAATTTCCTCAATATCAAACTGCAAATGACCATAAGAAATCGACGCTTTAACGCTAAAACGTTTCTAATTTTTTTGCATTTTCTACGATGTTACCTGTTCGTTAAAAAGTCCACTTCCTGGCAGTTCGAGTGTTCAGCCGATATGATCCCCTTCTATGCGAAAGTTAGAAAGACAAAATAACAAAGTAGGAAATGTAGTTTCACCTCGGATATGAAGAATGCGTGAATCGTGAGCCACTGTTCCTCATTAGTGTGCGTCATAGCAAAAGTATTCGAGTAATGTGGTCCGTTGTCTGTCCGTAGTGACGTCTTTGTGCCTTCCATACGAAATTCCAAACAAAACAAAACGAACATTTTGTTTTACAATTTCAGCATATCAAGACCATATAGAATCTTCAATTGCTTGCGTGATTCAGTACATATCAACATAAAACGGTTTCTTGATTTCTAGTATTACAGTCTATGCAATAATATACATGTATTACACAAATGGTGTAATCTATTAATTTAAATTGCTTCCCCTCTGGACGTTGATTAAAAGCGCACAGGCCCGTGGGGAAAGAACGAATGGCTGCAGAGAACAGAGTAGAAAGATGGATAAAGCGTAGAAACACTTTGCTTGACGTACCGTCGCTTTCACAGCAGTGCAGCAGTCCTAGTGACAAAAATTGCTCCGCCTGAAGCAACTGTACACGCAGTAACTGAACTGCGGCTGAAATGAACAGCAGTTCCGGCAGCACAGGAAGTTTCCGGCGTCGCGCTGCTCAGAATGAGTTCCAGAACAATGAGAGACTACCTTCTCTATGCCGCAAACTTTTCCGTTGCAGTTTGTACTGAAGGTAACTTCAATCTGTTCTCTGACAGAATTTTTTTACGTATTAATGAAAATGCATCAAAGCAGACACTCGAATTAAAATCCCAACAAACACCGCCATTAGCGTCTAATATGGTGGGTTGCTTAACAATTTTTTTTAATACTATGTACAAAGGAACCGAAAATTATCAATCAGAAAAAATTTGTGAAACAGATCTTTCATAATCAAGCAAAACTTTTGATTTCCTTTGTTCACTTCTCCCATTTGACGCTCTCAATGTCTCCCACTCACAATAAAGTGATTGAAAAAATATTTACGGCAAATTACATCTAGATTTTCCGCGCTAAGTGCCAAGTGACATAGCATCACCTATTAATAAACTATTGAAGCTTTATTCAAATGTGAATTTACTTTGACTTATTTTCGGACGAAGTAAACAAAGAACTACTTTGGGACAGCACGCTGTCCTGTAGATTGACGAAATATAGTATTTCTTTGCGAAGGACAACTGTACGTTTAGAAACAACTCAAGATTTAGTATGTCTGGAGTGTTACCTTATGTACTTTTTGTTAGGAAACTAAACCCTTAATACAGAACGCGAAAACCATCACACGGCGCTCCCATTGTTCTCGTTTAACATAGGAATTATGAAAGTCTATGTCAGTCCTGTAACGCTAAGACATACACGGCATCCGAATGTTTGTGGAAAATGAACCTATTCCTTTCAGTTTTTCCGTAAGCGGAATTATACCTTAGTCACTAGCTATTCTATTACTTATTGGAATCAACCAGGCGATATGAAGAGGAATGTATGCATTAATATACATCCTGAACTAACGCCAACATACGCAACGTAGGTGTGCTCTGACAACACTGGTGTTACCTGATGAGCCTCGGATCGTGGCCAGATACATCAAACCCACATGGCATACTCACTACAGCGGCTTGGCCCCAATATTGCATTTGTAGCTCACCGACCACAGCTTAAAGACATTAATTTCAACATACCATTCATGTTAACATTTTCAAGAAATAATTGCGGCATTGCTAGAAACTGCCTACATTTTTCCTCTCTTATTTGCTGTTCCTTAGTAATTTAAACGACTGCAGTGAGGACACTAACCAATTTTAAAAAATCATGTACAGTCAGCGACACAGGAAGACCATTAACTAGCGAAGGAAACACATTATAGGCGTCTACTTAACGAATACAAATTGAATATCTTCTGCTTCTCAACAGTATCAACTACACAAGCAATTCTCTATTTTATATGTCTTCGATGATAATTGCAGACACAATTCGAACTGACCCAAAATCACAGCCAAGTTTTTTCGCAAACAGGTATTGGATTGCTAAGGGGCTTTTGGATCATTACCAAGATCAGCGAGAGAGCTACACAAAGCGTGGTATCAAAGAGTTTGTGCCTCGAAACAGAATATCGTACAGTCACAAAAAATAACTGCGAAACGTAAAACAGATAGCGTGGCAAGTTAGCAAGAAAAAGCATTCCTGTAGTTCCTCAACCCTATATTAGCCGTATTTCATTTCTTTTCACTCCTCCGACACGAAAACCACTTGCAAGGTGTTAGTTTGGAGATGTGGTTAACATCCCGTAGAGTGTAACCGATGAGCTAAAAGGCATTCCAGTCGAAACCTTCCAGAACTGCTACGAATATTGGAAACAAACCCCTCATCGCTTGCCGGCCGGGGTGGCCGAGCGGTTCTAGGCGCTACAGTCTGGAACCGCACGACCGCTACGGTCGCAGGTTCGAATCCTGCCTCGGGCATGGATGTGCGTGATGTCCTTAGGTTAGTTAGGTTTAAGTAGTTCTAAGTTCTAGGGGACTGATGACCTCAGAAGTTAAGTCCCATAGTGCTCATAGCCATTTTTGAACCTTGATCGCTTATCAGCTGCGGAAAGAACTATTTGAAATGGGGATAACTTTCATGTACAAACTAAATTCATGGTTACAAAAATGAAAACAGTCTCGTAATTATTCATAATGGGAGATTGTCTTTCCAAGTCGGAAAAAAATACGAGGGTAGCCATAAAGCTTTAATTATCACGTCCAATGGTGACCACTGGACTTGGTGACGCTGCATGTTCACCCTTCAATGCAAAGTACGAGGGCTGGAACTTAAATAGTGGCAACTATTTATTCGCAATCGATACAAAATAGTTGCATGTCTGTACCTGCTACCGTCCTTCAAAGCTGTCACTAGCGTTGTGCAGAACCTGTTGCCAGCGATGTGGAAGGCGTGGTATACCGTTAGCAGAGCCTGTTCTGTAGATGGTGCGAATGGAGCGGTCTACTGCCTGTCGAATCACTGGAACAGTTCTGAAGCGAATGCCACAAAGTGGTTCATTCATCTTCGTAATCAAATCAAAGTCACGAGGAGTCAAGTCGTATTACTGTTCGTTTCTGGAGCATCACCTGCGACCAGCTTCGCGAAAGAAGCGGCGACACTTTCTGCGAAACCCACCCATCATTTTCCATGACAATGCGCGGGGACGTACAGCGCAAGCTGTGGCTGCTCTGTTCGGTCGATGGGACTGGGAAGTACTGTACGAACCACCATACTCCCCGGACTTAACTCCTTGTGACTTTGATTTGATTCCGAAGATGAAGGAACCACTTCGTGGCATTCGCTTCAGATCTGTTCCAGTGATTCGACAGGCAACAGACTACTCCATTCGCACCAGCAACAGAACAGGCTCTGCTAACGGTATACTACGCCTTCCACATCGCTGGTAACGGGTTCTACACAATGCTGGTGACTACTCTGAAGGACAGTAACAGGTGCAAACATGTAAATCTTTTTTATCAGTTACGAATAAATAGTTGCCACTATTTAAGTTCCAACCCTTGTATTTTTCCCAACCATTTTGGTGTAGGAATCTGCAGTTCAGCTGTTCAGGTATACGGGAGATGAGGCAGAATTTATGGTCCGAAGTAGTAGTGTGTGTGACTGTGTCCTGTCCAGGATGAGGTGGGATGTTTTGGAGAAAATCACCCTCTTATACTACTTCACGCCACATTTCGTCTCAATTTACGAGGATAATCTGTTAGCGCCGCACTACAGCCGTGTCAAAGGACACTCGGCATTAACTTTCCCGTTGCTGCTTGGCTCTTCATCTTTTTCGGCGACGGAGAAGCCGCATGTTTCCACTGCTTGCTTTGCTCCTTTGTCTCGGGGTCGTCCTAATAAGGATATATGAAAACTGGGCACAGAAAAATTTCCGCCTCTACCAATATTTGTGAAATATGCGCCCTAGTATTCCTCAAAAGTGCCCGCCTCAGTAGTTGAGTGGTCACCATACATGGATGCCACGAGGAGGACCCTGTTTCAAAAATTGGCTCTAAGCGCTATAGGACTTAACATCTGAGGTCATCAGTCCCCTAGACTTAGAACTACTTAAACCTAACTTAAGCTAATGACATCACACACATCCATGCCCGAGACAGGATTCGAACCTGCTACCGTAGCAGCCACGCGCGGTTGTGGACCGAGGCGCCTAGAACCGCTCGGCCACAGCGGCTGGCAACCCAGTTCGATTCCTAGTGCTACCAAGTATGTTTCCTTCGTGGGAGGACTGATACGGGGTGCACTCAGCCTTGTGAAGCCAACTGAGGAGCTGCTTGACAGAGTAGTAAGATGCAGTCGCCATCCCCGAATTGCTCTTCAACAGTGGGAAGCACTGTAGGCCTGTGCTGTGATAGTGCCACGCAAAACAACAAGGGGTACAAGCCACCTCCATGAGAAACACGACCACACCATAACACCACCGACTCGGACTATTACTGTTGGCACTACAAACGCTGGCAGATGACGTTCACCGGGCATTCGCCATACCCACATCCTGACATCGGATCGCCACATTGTGTACTGTGATTCGTCACTCCACACAACGTTTTTCCATTGTTCAATCGTCCAATGTTTACGCTACTTACACCAAGCGAGGCGTCGTTTGGCATTTACCGGCGTGATGTGTGGCTTATGAGCAGCCGTCCAACCATGAAATCCAAATTCTCTCACCTCCCGCCTAACTGTCATAGTACTTGCAGTCTGGAATTCCTGTGTGAGGATCTGGACAGATGTCTGCCTATTACACATTACGATCCTCTTCAACTGTCTGCGGTCTCTGTCAGTCAACAGACGAGGTCGGCCTGCACGCTTTTATGCTGTGTGTGTCCCTTCACGTTTCCACTTCACTATCACATCGGAAACAGTGGACATAGGGATGTTTAGGAGTGTAGAAATCTCGCGTACAGACATGTGACACAAGTGACACCCAATTACCTGACCACGTTCGAAGTCCGTGAGTTCTGCGAAGCGCCCCATTCTGCTCTATAACGATGTCTAATGACTACTGAGGTCGCTGATATGGATTACCTGGCAGCAGTTGGCAGCACAATGCACCTAATAAGAAAAACGTATGTTTTTGGGGTTTTCCGGATACTTTTGGTCACATAGTGTAAGTAGTGTTAGTTGTTTTCACAGCTGAGATAATTGCTCAACCTTACTATCGTCCCATGTCAAATTTCTGTATCTCTCTAGTGTTTAGTTTTAGGAAATCAAACGAAGAACAGGTTTGGCGACTCCGTCTCTAGCAGGCAAATTGAATTTGCGCTCACAACGGCCTGGTCGGCTAACTATTTACTCCTTAAGAATTATTTCTCAGTACAACCCATCTTTCAACATCCTTATAAGCTTTTCAGAGTGTTCCTGATAATCTTTCATATGGCACAATGTGACTAAAACAAGGGATCAGCTGATAGGACACATCCTGACCCGTCAAGAAATCGTTGGTTCGGTGATGGAAGGACGTGTGTGTGTGTGTGTGTGTGTGTGTGTGTGTGTGTGTGTGTGTGTGTGTGTGCGTGTGTGTGGGAAGGGGGGGAAGTAAAAATTGTAGAGGAAAAAAAGAGATGAGTACAGTGGGCAGGTGCTTCAAATGAATATAGGTGTCAGTAGTTATTCGTAGATGAAGAAGACTGCACGGGACTAACGAGCATGAAGAGCTACTACATCAAACTAATCTTACGACTGAAGACTACGACAACAAAATTCTGCAATAACAAAAAAAAAAAAATCGTCAAGCATTAGCAGCTTCAAAAATTTTTGCTTGTTATTACGTGCGCTATTTTATGCTGCATACTCTATTCTTTAAAAGTGTACCTTACTTAATGTACAATTTTAAAAGGCTCATATTTCTTCCACTTGATAATAATGGCAATGATACGCATAGCTGTAATTAAAAAGAAAATTGTTTTCATGTTTTGAAGTCATGTATAGAAGACGTGTGCAAGTAGCACAACGAGTGAGAGGATAAACTACAGCGGATAGCAAAATAATGTGAACACCTGTACTTACTTGGGAATGGTTTGTTAATAAGGGGTTGGACCTCCATTTGTCCGTAATACAGCTGCGATTCTTCTTGGAATACTGGCATATCAAAATTGTATAGCTTGCAGTGGATTGTTCTGCCACTCTTCGATCAGAACCTCTTCTAATTCATGTAGCGACGAGGGAGGTGGAAATCTGCTCCGGAGTCTGCTCTCCAATACCGCCCACAAGGGTTCGATAATGTTCAAGTACGGGGACTGTGCTGGCCAGGGAAGACGCTGCAGTTCAGTTACATGCTCCTCATACCACGACTGTACGGTCCTAGCTGTGTGTATGGGTGCATTATCGTCCTGAAATACGGCGTCATTGTTGGGGAACAAAATTTGAAACATTGGGTGCACCTGATCACCACCTAAAATGTTCACATAATCGTTAACTGTAACACGGTATTTGAGAGAAATGATGGGGCCAGCAGAACACTATGATATGGCTGCCCACACCATCACATTTCCACCTCCACGCTTAACCACTGGAATCAAGCAGTCAGGATTGTAGGCTTCTTTTGGCGTTCTCCAGAAGCAAACCTGGCTCGATGTTGTAAATAACGAGAAGGCTGACTGGTCGGATCATATGACGTGTTTCCACTACTTCTTGGCGCTGGTTGTTGTCAAACGGTTTCGGTATAGCAGCTCGTCTCGGAATATTCGCTTTATGGAGTTCTCGGCGGACAGCGTCGGTAGACACGGAGCCTCGAAGATGGCTACTTGTCTCTGCAGTCACTTTAGCTCCCGTCGTTTTGTATTGTTTTGACATAATTCGTGTTAGCGTAGGAGGATTTCGGTCATTCAATTTTGATTTGAGCCCACTATTACGTTTATACGATGACGTCTTTCCATGTTTTGCGTAGGCTTCATGACTGTTGAAACAGTTGCTCTTGAATCATTCAATAAGTTGTCTGTCTTAATTACTGAAGCTCCAGCTAATCGGGTCCCCACAATCTGCCCTCTCTGGAACTCTGTTAAGTCTTTCGTTGCACGTCGACCTTGGTCTCTCAATGCAAATACGAAGTGTGCACTACTCGTGAACAGCCTGCACTGATGCCTAGTCCACACTGAACACGCACAGTCCAGCACGGCACGTGCCTCACCTACGTTGTTGACCGTCACACACAATCATCATATTACTACCACTGTTCACATTATTTTGCCTATCCCCTGTACATACAGCTTTTGCCATCTATATGTACTGATGTAAAAAAAGTCAAGGGATAGCGATACGCACATATACAGACGGGGTAGTATCGCTTACGCAAGGTATAAAATGGCACTACACTGGTGGAGCTGTCATTTGTATCAGGTGATTCACGTGAAGAGGTTTCCCATGCAATTACGGCCACACAACGGTAATTAACAGACTATCAACGCGGAATGGTAGCTGAAGATAAAAGTACGGGACATTGCATTTCGGAAACTGTTAGGAAATTCAGTAGTCCGAGATCCACAGTATAAAGATTCTGTCGAGAATACTAAATTTCGAGCATTATCTCTCACCACGCACAACGCAGAGGCCGACGGTCTTCACTTAATGACCGGGAGCAGCAGTGTTTGCTTGGAGTTGTCAGTGTTAATAGAAAAGCAACACTGCGTCAAATAACCGCAGAAATCAATGCGGGACGTACGACGCACGTATCCGTTAGGACATTGCGGCGAAATTTGGCGTTAATGGGCTATGACAGCAGACGACCGACGCGAGTGGCTTTGCTAACAGCATGACATCGCCTGCAGCGCCCGTCATGGTCTTGTGACCATATCGGCTGGACCCTAGACTACTACAAAACCGTGGTCTGGTAAGATGAGTCCAGATTTCAGTTGGTAAGAGCTTATGATAGGGTTCGAGTGTGGCGCAGACCTCCCGCGGCCATGGACCCAGGCTGTTGACAAAGCATCGTGAAAGCTCGTGGCGGATCCATAATGTGTGGGCAGTGTCTACGTGGAATGGACTGGATCCCTTGGTGCAGCTGAACTGATCATTGACTGAAAATGGTTGTGTTCGGCTACTTGGAGATCATTTGCAGCCGTTCATGGACTGCTTGTTCCCAATTTTTATGGATGCGTCATGCCACTGGGCCACAACAGTTTGCGATTGGTTTGAAGAACATTCTGGACAATTATAGCGAATTATCTGACCACCCAAATCGCCCAGCATGAATCCCATAGAACATTTATGGGACATAATCGAGAGTTCAGTTCGTGCACAAATCCTACGCAGGCAACACTTTCGCAAATATGGATGGCTATAGAATAAGTATGGCTCAATATTTCTTACGAGACTTCCAACAACTTGTTGAATCCATGCCAAGTCGAGTTTCTGTACTACGCCGGGCAAAAAGATATCCCCCACAACTTTTGTCATCTAAATATACATGCATACTCCTGGCCTTTCAGTTATTATGACAACGCATCTTATATACATACGGGTACCATTTGCTGTTTCACGGGTACGGACTACATTTTATTTTAAGTTTCTGTTAACGTATGCTTTGTCACGTAGAATAGATACGATTTTCTAATTCGTTGTTTGTAATTTCGTTTTTATGTTTCCATTTCATTGTGCAAGATTCGGTTGGAAATAAAAATCCTATGATTATATCCGACAGAAAATAAAATAAATTATGATCACGTCCTATTGTAAAAATTGTGGCATAACAAGCCCTTTCGAGCGTTTCCAGTCCTGTTCACCACTATCACGTAACAGATCTTGGCTCTTCTACCTTTCGCAGAAGTTGCACAACTCAGACAGTGGGATTAGAGGAGTTTATCTGGACCTTTTCTGTGCGCTAAGTTCACTTGCGCAATTTACCTGGCGATACACCTAGAACTCGCCCATCGTTGTAAGATCGATGTCTGATTTCCACTTTTTGCACTACTTGTATTGTATAGACCGGTAGGGCGTGTCAATTTATAAGCCAAAAATAAAAATTCGTGATTTTTGTGAATGATGTGGTCCAAAAATGTGCCCTTTGGTACATAAAATCCTAATTTAAAGGTTTCTCTTAGTTAAAGAACATTTAGTTCGGTAAATAAATTTGCGCTAGATTATAATGTATATGTAAATTTCCCAAAAAAAGGACACAAATTAATATAAACTAAATCAAAATTTGCACGAGAAGTGTTTCAATGGACTCAAACAATTTTCTTTATACTCTCTCTCTATTTTCAAACACTGAAAACTCATTGTAAAAAATTTAAAAATCGTCAGTCAACAATATACATCAAATCTTGCTTCGATTCATGCCTAGAAATCATTCTTCTGCGTGCTTCCTGGCCTCTAACGTATCCTTCTCGTTCCTCAGGAGCACACACTTTGCCAGATGCCTCTGTTCCTTGCTCTACACCCCTCTCTATGGACTGCAAATGAACTTGAATTGGCTCTTGAATAAACTTTCTTATTTCTGATGTTTTGGGTTTGCAAGTAAGTGAAGGTTCATACACGTTTTCCGACCAGTCTATCAGATACAAAAGTGAAGTTTTATATGAATTTACCACAGATGTCTTCCTAGGGCGAACATTTAGGTTTCGTGGAACATCGCCATCTTCATTCTCCAATGCAGTAATCTTCTGGCTCCTTGCTTTCCTTTCTTCTTGGTCTTCCGTGCATAAAAGTTTCTGAAGCACCATTTCACTAAATTTGAACTACGATGAATGTTGGATTGTTGACAAAACGGTGTCTGCTACTGCCTTCTTCTGGGATTTTAGGAGCTTCAGCTGATAAAGAATGTGGCGGAGTCCTTCCATCCAAGAGAATTTAGATTTGATTATAAACCAGCAGGGATAGTAAACGGAAACAATGTATTCCACAAGCAGTTGTGACGTCATCAACTTGTTGCGTTTAAGGGCATGTTTTCAAAGCCATACGCGACAAATCATAAATTCAGTTGTTAACCACCGGAAGTGGCTTGCACGACCAATTTCTAATAGTGCCATATCGGTTGGAAGTGAACCTGTCCTTATAGCCTGGGATATTCCGTAACCATAAGCCTTATATGTAGAGAGGTCTTTGACAACAGTGTCACTCATTGGAATCAGAGGCTCTTGAAAGGATATTCTGGGAAACGTGCAATTGATTTCAAGTTCTGTTGCACTACGGAGCATGTTACCAAACTTACCACTCCACTTAGACAAAGTGTTTGATCAAGTGCCATTAGTGTGAAGAGCGCAAACCAACCAGATGAATTTACGACTCAGCTTTGTCTCAACTGAGTGCATGGCTACTCCTTCCCAACCAACCAGTGCTAAAATTCGTTCAGTCGCAAACTTTTGCCAATTCCGTTTTTCTTTAAAAAATCCACAAGATGGTTAGTAATAACTTTAGCAGATTTCCTTTTCATTAAATCTTTCTCTGGAGTAAAATGGCAAAGATACTATCCACCTGGCTGACTGCAAACACTGCAATACTCTTCTTTCACAATACTTGGAAACTGATAACTCGAGTTGTCTACTAGTAACAGAACTTCAGTAGAATCTGGGCGTCAACCAAATAAAATACATTCAATCTTTCCTATCTTGCATCGATCATGAAATTCTTCATCGAGTAAATCATGACGTTCTCTTTGGTAAGTGGGTGATCAACAGTGGGTCACCTGTCTCCATCAGTAATTAATTCAGCGTCCAATAAGTAGCTGTCGTAATGGCAGCTGTAGCACGTAGAGTGGCGCGACACCTAATACTTTGCAGTGCAACACTGCGCAGTTGTAATGTATTGCACTAACTTGTATTTCAAGTAGAGGGTACATCAGAATCATCAAGGGTCTTCAGAATCTTGATCTTTAACATCAGTTGCCTCTTCACGCTTTTTCGGAGAAAAAAATTTCATTTGACTGTAATGTTAACTCTTCCTTAATTTTTTGCTTGTATTTAGAAATTCTTCTTAATTCATTTTCTTGATTCTTCTGCTTTTTAACTTGTCTTCTGTGCTCAGATATACCTGGTAACCTAATTTGATGCCGTCCAAGAGATCCAACTTCCTCTCTTTGACCTTTAATAAACACCAGTTCTCTGACAGAGATCTTCACGTCCTTAGAACAAGAGGAGGAGATCTGCACTCCATCATTACTGTTATCATCACCTGGACATGGACTCTCAAATTTTGAACGTAACTTAATCTCACACTTGCAGCTGAGGATGACAAGGAGCTTGTCTAACGTTGCTTTGTAAACCTCTTTCAATTCCAGTTTTCCTCTGCCAGGTGATATGATTTGTTCTTTTCCCAGTTTTCTTCTACCTTCTTCAGTACTGTCACCCTAGAATTTAAAATTGGTACCACAAAACTATTTACTAGCCGCCACTTCTCAAGCACTTTTGGATACATACCCTCTGCAAAAGTGGCTACTGGATAATTCCTGACATTCTCACCACTCTGCTCTCTTATCAGAATCCCGTATTTTAGAACATCACGCAGAGTTGCGAGTTCAGAAGGCAGCATTTCTCGACCAGTTCCCATGTGAGTGGTTGTTGCCAGCTTTGCCTTCCCTTTACTGGACATGGCTCTGAATTTTCAGGTTTTGAAAGTGGCCGAATCTATTTGTGCTTGGATAAAGAAAACCAAGAAATGTCACTGTTTGTATGATATTAAGAAAAAGACGCTCTGCTGCAGATGAGTATTGCTAGTTTAAAAACTTTTACGAGTGGCTTAAAATGATTCCTGATTTTATAGTGTATTCTTATCCTTAGATCAGAAGAACAAACAGAAATAACGATAAGAAGGCATTTCCTGAAAGAAGACAGTTTGAGCGAATTTTACATGAAATGTCAAAAATCACGAAATTGAAAGAAGCTATTTACCAAAATATAATTGACAATTGCTAACCAAAACACAGCTTTACGACCCTCCATACTTTTCTAGAACCGAAGTCAAAATATTTGACTCTCCCTAATAGGGTGGCCTTTAAACACCAGGGTCTCAATTTAGCTAGCGATTCCTGGTTGCCGGCTGTTGCGGCCGAGCGGTTCTAGGCGCTTCAGTCCGGAACCACGCGATTTCTACGGTCGCAGGTTCGGATCCTGCCTCGGGCATGGATATGTGTGATGTCCTTAGGTTAGTTAGGTTTAAGTAATTCTAAGTTCTAGGGGACTGATGACCTCAGCTTAAGTCCCATATTGCTCAGAGCCATTTTTTGATTCCCGGTTCTCCGCCGAGATATGGTCTGCAACTTCGTTCGTCTCTCAGACTTGTTGATCTCACTGGAAGCTCCTCCTCCACTTACCAATGTATCAATAAATGGTTCATTGTAGCCGAACACTTGCTCCAACTGATCAAGAATTTTTGCATCATTTTTTCCCTACGTCATTTTGTTTTGGCTCCTCTATCGGCGAGCTACAGTACTGTGGCGTGGGGATTTCAATGTGCGCCAAGACTGTGCAATTTTATTTTTTCGAGGCTATAATTACAAACTTATGACTACCCCTAATACGACTATTTTTCGTGAGCCTGCGCACGCAGGCAGGGTACTCACGATGCTGGGCCGTTGCGACAGCAACCTGTCGCACTGCGCGCCGCGTCCGGGTCGTGGCCGCGGGTAGGTCAGAGGTGAGCGCACCGGGCGCTGCCGCCGCTGCGGTGCCATGGAGAAGCGCGCGTGCTGCGGCCAGGCCGCCCGCCCTCCATATTTCACGCACTGCACATCTGACACGCCCCGCAGCCTTCATCCAGAACCGCGCGCGCCCCGCTACATTACATGTAAATACGAGGGGTGTTCGGTAAGTCATGCAACTTTCTTTTCCCGGCTAATTCGGTTGAAAAATGTGAATTTGTTGTGGGACATTATGGAATATTCCATCTTCATCTTCACCCCCTATAGTTTCATGAAGTTCCGTTAGGTGGCGGCGTTATACGTGCCCTTCAAAATAACGTCTGTAACGTTGGTGCGTTCCAAGCAGAGGACTGTCATTGAATTTCTTTTAGAGGGAAACCAGAGTATTGCAGATATTCATGGGCGCTTGCAGAATGTCTACGGAGACCTGGAAGCGAACAAAAGCACGGTGAGTCGTTGGAGGACGCATCTGTCGTCATCGCAACAAGGTCGCGCAAACCTGTCCCATCTGCTGCGCGTTTGCTGGCCGCACATAGCTGTGACTCCTGCAGTGGTTAAACGTCCGAACACTCTCATTCGAGGTGATCGACAAATCACAATCAAACACCTCGCAGCACAACTTGAGGACTCTGTTGGTAGTGCTGACACAATCGTCCACCTGTTTGGGTAGTCGAAGATGTATGCCCGCTTGGTTCCTAGTTGCCTTATAGAAGACCAAAAGAGCAACGAAGGACCATGCTTGAGGAACCGCTTGCGCGTTGCGAGTCCGATCGTGACAACATTTTGTCGAACATCGTCGCAGGCGATGAAACGTGGACTCATCACTTCTAATCGGAAACTAAACCGTAATACAGTGAGTGGCGTCACGCCACCTCTCCTCCAAAGAAAAAGTTCAAAGTCGCATCCTGAGCCGGTTAAGTCATGGCGACGGTTTTCTGGGATTCTGAAGGGGTTGTTCTGTTTGATGTCCTCCCTCATGATGTAACGATCAACTCTGATTTGTATTCTTCTATCCTCAGTAACTTTAAGAAACTGCTTCAGGGTGTTCGTCGCCACAAAAATGCAAACAAATTTCTCGTTCTCCATGGCAACGCAAGGCCTCACATAAGTATGCGTTTCCTAGAGGATCTCACAGAACTTCACTGGACTGTTATTCTTCGTCCACCCCACAGCCTAGACCTCGCACCCTCCGACTTGCATCTGTTTGACCCAATAAAGGATGCACTCCGCGGGTAGCAATACATGGATGATCGGGAGTTTATTAATGCAGCGAGACGTAGGCTCCGACGTCGACCAGTAGAGCTGTACCATGCGGGTATTCGGACCCTCCCAGTAACGTGGCGTAAGGCCGTCGCATTAAACGGAGATTATATTGAAAACTAGGGTTCTTAGCCAAAAGAACGGGGAAAAATAGGGTGTACTGATCAATCTGCTTTCAGAAAAAACATATGCATAGATTATTGAACACCCCTAGTAATAATATCCTTATACTTCTTCTTTTTCTGGCCTCAAGCCCATTTTTTCTCAGCGTCGGCATGTTTTTTTTTTTTTTTTTTTTTTCGGCTGCAGCAAAGTTTGTGGTACTGGGTGTCTGGATGTCCTTCCTGTCACCACCATTTCCACCTGGGACGGAACTGAGTACCCCATTTGTCTGTGTCTAGTTTTATCCTATGTTCCAGTGTAAGAACGTCTTCTAAACGTTTGCGTAGCGTGTATCTGAGGCGGGGTGTAGGTGTCGGCCTGGTATTCATCTATCTGGATTGGGAGACCGCATGCAGGCTGTGCGGTATATCCAGTCCTCGCCGTTAATCCACCGGGGCCGGTGCACCTCCCCATGTCCTAGAAGTGGACCCTTTATGCTCTCGGCTTCCGTGCACGCAAACTGTGCACGAAACCCATCTTTCCCGACATTTCTACACCTCTGCACTTTCTTTTACAATTTTCTTTACAGTTCTCTTGCCAACACCACATGTTTCTGTAGTCCGTTCTTGTGTCTTTAGAATGTTGACAATAGGAGTCCCACTTTCAGATTCACGTTTGAATAAATTGTAAATGCGGTAAATAAACTCCCTCCACCCTCAACACCCCAAACCCCACCCTCCACCCCCTACGTCACATGCTTGTAAAGCATTGTACTTTTATTGCCGCCACCTGACACATTTGTTTTAAAAATCGCACTAACACATTTACGGATCACATTCTCAGGTATACTGCTAAAAGAAAATAACCTCGAAAATTGGCTGAATAGCTTGGTCGATCTGTGGATGATTTTGCATTGTCGTAAAGTAAGGCAACAGTGCGGCCTGCAGGAAAGAGATTATCGTAACTCACGCCTAACCACTCGGAAAGGGAATGAATCTTCTTGGTTGCCAGCGATTAATGGCGAGGGATGCACAGAACGGTTGAAGCTTGGGCCATCTTCCTATGTGGGGCAGGCTATGGGAGGGTCTAGCTCACATAGCGCTGAATCTCATGTAGAAAGCAATATGTGTACCTATTTTGGTTGAAATCTGTCTGGTGGTTTCTCAATGCTCCAGCTTTGCTCTGGCATTTAATTACTTCCTCCATCCACTTCCCTCCTCAGACACTCTCCGTCTGCAACCTGTGAACCTCTCTCTTTTTCACCTGCTTTCTCACATCCTTTTTCACCCAACTACCCCACTCCATCTTCTACATGGCTCCTACACCTTCCAGTCATTCCGCTTCTCTGTTTTCACCGTATCCTCCCTCTCACTCTTTCAATCTACTCCTCAGTCTTCACTCTGTTTGTCTCCTCCTCCCACTTTCTCTAATTTCTCCTATTCCTCGCTCTCTCTCTGTCCATCTCGTCCTCACCTCCTCTCTGCCCATCTCCTTCTCATTCCCTCCCTGTCCATCTACTCCTCAACCCCTCTCTTCCCATCTTCTCCTCATCTCCATCTGCGTCCATCTCCTCCTCATCTTCCTATCCATCTCTTCCTTCTCCCCCTTTCACTGTCCATCTCCACCTCCCCTGTCTGCCCATCTCCTCCTTCCCTCTCTTTCAGTCCACTTCCTCCTCCCACCACTGTCTTTCTGCATCTCCTCTTCCCCCCTTTGCACTGTCCATCTTCTGCTCTCTACTCTCTTTGTCCATCTTTCCCTGATCCCCTCTCTCTATCCATCTCCTCTTGCCTGTATTTCCATCTCCTCCTGCCACCACTCTCCCTCAACTCCTTCCTGCCACTCTCCCTTCCCATCCCCTTCTCCCTACCTCTCCCTGCCCAGCCCCTCCTGCCCCTCTCTCCCTACCCATCCTCTCCTACCTTGCTTTCCCCATCCATCCCCTACCAACCCACTCTCTCTGTCCATCCCACTTTGTCCATCTCAAACTTCCCTCAACTGTGCTCATCCATATTCATAGCCCCTGCAAAAACAGGTCGATAAAGCAGGCTGATGCTAATCCTACAACAAATCTGTCATATAGGGCAGCCTACCTAACAGGGACTTGGAAAATGTTTTATGCCTGATGTAGGTTGCCCTGCAAAACAGTTCAATAAGACAGAGCGATACTACTCTAACTCAATAAATATGGTGTGCATGATAGTCAACATCTCAGGGGCTGAAATACTGTTTTCTGCCTGTATTGCCACTCCTATTGTAGCTTGGAGATTTTTACCCCAACAGTGCTGGTGCTCAAAGTATGTTGTTTGGGTGCCAATGTGGCTGAAATTGATCCAGAACCTGAGTGGAGATGCTAGACATGTACTCATACAATACACACATGCCACTTTATATGAATACTAGTCTTTTCCTCATGGCTTTGATCATGTCTGCATTCGAAACAGATACCCCACCCCCCCTCCCCAGTCTTTGTCTATCTCTTCCTCCCATTGTCTCTCTCTTTACCTCTTCCACTGACCTCTATCTGTCTCCTCCTCCACACTCTCACTGCCTCTTCATATCCTCCTCACCACTCTCACTGCCCCTTCATTTCCTTCTGCTCCTTTCCATGTCTGTCTCCTCTGTCACCTTTCTCCAAACTTATTTTCCTTCCCTCCCATTGTCCATATCCTCCTACTCCTCTCCGTTTCCTACATCTACATCTACATCTACATACATACTCCGCAATCCACCATACGGTGCGTGGCGGAGGGTACCTCGTACTACAACTGGCATCGTCTCTCCCTGTTCCACTCCCAAACAGAACGAGGAAAGACTGACTGCCTATATGCCTCTGTACGAGCCCTAATCTCTCTTATCTTATCTTTGGGGTTTTTCCGTGAAATACAGGGTTATTACAAATGATTGAAGCGATTTCACAGCTCTACAATAACTTTATTATTTGAGATATTTTCACAATGCTTTGCACACACATACAAAAACTCAAAAAGTTTTTTCAGGCATTCACAAATGTTCGATATGTGCCCCTTTAGTGATTCGGCAGACATCAAGCCGATAATCAAGTTCCTCCCACACTCGGCGCAGCATGTCCCCATCAATGAGTTCGAAAGCATCGTTGATTCGAGCTCGCAGTTCTGGCACGTTTCTTGGTAGAGGAAGTTTAAACACTGAATCTTTCACATAACCCCACAGAAAGAAATTGCATGGGGTTAAGTCGGGAGAGCGTGGAGGCCATGACATGAATTGCTGATCATGATCTCCACCACGACCGATCCATCGGTTTTCCAATCTCCTGTTTAAGAAATGCCGAACATCATGATGGAAGTGCGGTGGAGCACCATCCTGTGGTACGTTTAGCTCCCTGCTTGCTTTATTCGTCGACTTCCGTGGGCTACGCGTGAAACTTGCCCGCACGCGTTCAACCGTTTCTTCGCTCACTGCAGGCCGACCCGTTGATTTCCCCTTACAGAGGCATCCAGAAGCTTTAAACTGCGCATACCATCGCCGAATGGAGTTAGCAGTTGGTGGATCTTTGTTGAACTTCGTCCTGAAGTGTCGTTGCACTGTTATGACTGGCTGATGTGAGTGCATTTCAAGCACGACATACGCTTTCTCGGCTCCTGTCGCCTTTTTGTCTCACTGCGCTCTCGATCGCTCTAGCGGCAGAAACCTGAAGTGCGGCTTCAGCCGAACAAAACTTTATGAGTTTTTCTACGTATCTGTAGTGTGTCGTGACCATATGTCAATGCATGGAGATACAGTGAATTTATGAAATCGCTTCAATCATTTGTAATAGCCCTGTATAAGTTGGCGGCAGTAAAATTGTACTGCAGTCAGCCTCAAATGCTGGTTCTCTAAATTTCCTCAGTAGCGATTCACGAAAACAACGCCTCCTTTCCTCCAGAGACTGCCACCCAAGTTCCTGAAGTGCGGCTTCAGCCGAACAAAACTTTATGAGTTTTTCTACGTATCTGTAGTGTGTCGTGACCATATGTCAATGCATGGAGATACAGTGAATTTATGAAATCGCTTCAATCATTTGTAATAGCCCTGTATAAGTTGGCGGCAGTAAAATTGTACTGCAGTCAGCCTCAAATGCTGGTTCTCTAAATTTCCTCAGTAGCGATTCACGAAAACAACGCCTCCTTTCCTCCAGAGACTGCCACCCAAGTTCTCTAAATTTCCTCAGTAGCGATTCACGAAAACAACGCCTCCTTTCCTCCAGAGACTGCCACCCAAGTTCTCTAAATTTCCTCAGTAGCGATTCACGAAAACAACGCCACCTTTCCTCCAGAGACTGCCACCCAAGTTCCTGAAGTGCGGCTTCAGCCGAACAAAACTTTATGAGTTTTTCTACGTATCTGTAGTGTGTCGTGACCATATGTCAATGCATGGAGATACAGTGAATTTATGAAATCGCTTCAATCATTTGTAATAGCCCTGTATAAGTTGGCGGCAGTAAAATTGTACTGCAGTCAGCCTCAAATGCTGGTTCTCTAAATTTCCTCAGTAGCGATTCACGAAAACAACGCCTCCTTTCCTCCAGAGACTGCCACCCAAGTTCTCTAAATTTCCTCAGTAGCGATTCACGAAAACAACGCCTCCTTTCCTCCAGAGACTGCCACCCAAGTTCCTGAAGTGCGGCTTCAGCCGAACAAAACTTTATGAGTTTTTCTACGTATCTGTAGTGTGTCGTGACCATATGTCAATGCATGGAGATACAGTGAATTTATGAAATCGCTTCAATCATTTGTAATAGCCCTGTATAAGTTGGCGGCAGTAAAATTGTACTGCAGTCAGCCTCAAATGCTAGTTCTCTAAATTTCCTCAGTAGCGATTCACGAAAACAACGCCTCCTTTCCTCCAGAGACTGCCACCCAAGTTCCTGAAGCATTTCTGTAACACTCGTGTGATGATCAAACCTACCAGTAAGAAATATAGCAGCCCACCTCTGAATTGCTTCTATCTCCTCCCTCAATTCGGCCTGATAGGGATCCCAAACGCTCGAGCAGTACTCAAGAATAGGTCGTATTAGTGTTTTGTAAGCGGTCTCCTTTACAGATGAACCACATCTTCCCAAAATTCTACCAATGATCCGAAGACGACTGTCCGCCTTCCACACAACTGCTATTACATGCTTGTCCCACTTCATATAGCTCTGCAATGTTACGCCCAAATATTTAATCGACGTGATTGTGTCAAGCGCTACACTACTAATGGAGTATTCAAACATTACGGGATTCTTTTTCCTATTCATCTGCATTAATTTACATGTATCTATATTTAGAGTTAGCTGCCATTCTTTACGCCAATCACAAATCCTGCCCAAGTCATCTTGTATCCTCCTACAGTCACTCAACGACGACACCTTTCCGTACACCACAGTATCATCAGCAAACAGTCGCACATTGCTATCCACCCTATCCAAAAAATCATTTATGTAGATAGAAAACAATAGCGGAGCTACCACACTTCCCTGGGGCACTCCAGATGATACCCTCACCTCCGATGAACACTCACCATCGAGGACAACGTACTGGGTTCTATTACTTAAGAAGTCTTCGAGCGACTCACATATTTGGGAACCAATCCCATATGCTCGTACCTTAGTTAGGAGTCTGCAGTGGGGCACCGAGCCAAACGCTTTCCGGAAGTCAAGGAATATGGCATCCGTCTGATACCCTTCATCCATGGTTCGCAAGATATCATGTGAAAAAAGGGCGAGTTGCGTTTCGCAGGAGCGATCTTTCTAAAGCCGTGCTGATGCATGGACAGCAGCTTCTCTGTCTCAAGGAAATTCATTATATTCGAACTGAAAATATGTTCGAGAATCCTGCAACAAACCGATGTTAAGGATATTGGTCTGTAATTTTCAGGATCCGCCCTTCTTATATACAGGCGTCACCTGCGCTTTTTTCCAGTCGTTCGGGACTTTACGTTGGGCAAGATAAATGCAAGCTAAGTAAGGAGCCAATGCAGTAGAGTACTCTCTGTAAAACCGAATCGATATCCCATCAGGACCTGGCGGTTTATTTATTTTCAACCCATTCAGCTGTTTCACAACCCCAGGGATGTCTATCAATATGTCCTCCATACGGGAATCTGTACAAGACTCAAACGGCGGTATGTTTGTACGATCCTCCTGCGTGAAAGATTTCTCAAATGCTAAATTTAAAATTTCAGCTTTCGTTTTACTGTCTTTACAATTGGCCCCTTCCCCATGACGCCTTCCACCTGGCTCCCATATCTCCCCCTCCTCCCTCTGTCTCTATCTATCTTTTCCCACCCCTCTCTCTGTATAACCCCTGCCCCACCATCTCAACCTTCCCTTCAGCCAAGCCCAGCTACACATGTAGCCACTACAAAACACTTTAATAAAGCAGGCTATTACTACTCCCACAACTTGTCTGTCATGCAGGGCATTTATTGCTGTCGCCTGACAAATTTACAAGCGCTATTCGGAAAGTACGGTCCGATCGGCCGCAAAATGGAAACCACTGCAAAAATAAAATACATTTTATTTGCAACACCCTCAAGTTACTTCTCTACGTAGTCGCCGCTCAGACTTAGACATTTGTCGTAGCGCTGTACCAACTTTCAAATACTCTCGTCATAGAAGGCAGCCGCCAGTGCTTTCCGCCAATTCTCTATGCTCGTCTACAGCACGTTGTCTGTGCCAAAATGTTGTCTTCATAGCCAGCGGTTGATTTGAACAGAGATGATACCCAGAGGGAGACACAAAAATGGTTCAAATGGCTCTGAGCACTATGGGACTTAACATCTATGGTCATCAGTCCCCTAGAACTTAGAACTACTTAAACCTAACTAACCTAAGGACGTCACACAACACCCAGTCATCACGAGACAGAGAAAATCTCTGACCCCGCCGGGAATCGAACCCGGGAACCCGGACGCGGGAAGCAAGAACGCTACCGTACCACCACGAGCTGCGGACAGAGGGAGACAATTATGGACTGTATTGTGGATGATCAAACTTTCCCATCGAAAACGCTGCAGTAACTTCTTCAACGACCCTGCAGAATGCGGTGGAGAATTGGCATGAAGTAGGAAACGCATGTCAGTTATGTTACGTGGGCTGCATAAAATCACGCGAGATCTCTCACCAGGCCCTCATACAAGGCGGGAGACATTATTTTCTAGGCACCTTTAGGTGCTCACTGTGCTCCTCAGAACTGAGAAGAGCGACGTGACGCAATCGACAGATACTAGAGACACTGGCCAACACTTATATACAAAGCTTCATAGGATACTCACTGTGGTCTACATTTCGCGCCCAATCGGACCTTACTTTCCCAATAGTCCTCGTATTTGGAAACCGCACTTACACATTTACAGGCACACATTCACGGCTATGCTGCTACAGGAAAATATCATTAAAAATTTAATGAATAATTTTATCTCTCTATGGATGAAATTGAATTGTCGCAAAGTATGGCAACAGCGCAACATGCATGAAGAGAGATTCTCATAACTTGCAGCTAGCCACTTGAAAAGAGAATGGATCTTATTGGCTGGCAGTCGTTAATGGAGGGGTATGTGCAGAATGGCTGAAAATTGGGTTGCCTTCCTGCGTAAGGTGAGGTGAGATCTGGACACACACACACACACACACACACACACACACACACACACACACACACACATCCTATTTCATACACATACTAGTTGAATACCCCAACTTTGCCCAGATACATGCCTCCACACAACCTGCCCTCCTTCCACCTGCCTCCTCAATTTCTCTCCATCTTCCACATCACACCCTCTCTCTCTTTTATCTGTAACCCCACACCCTTTTCCTTTTTCACCTGCAGACTACCCCTCTCCATCTTCTACATGCCTCCTATTTATCTCCTTTCTCCCCTCTCTGAACATCTCTTCCGCCATCTCTCTATGCATCCTCTCCTGCCTCCTTCTCTCCCTCCACCCCCTTCTCTATCCATCTCAACCTCCCCCATCTGTGCCCATCCACATTAGTAGCCTCAGAAAAACACATCGCTAATGCAATCTGATACTACTCCAAGACAATATGGCAATCATTCAGGATACCCTATGAATCGGGGGCTGAAAACCTGTTGCTTGCCCCTGACGTGTAGGCTGCCATGCAAAGCTGATAGATAAGGCAGGCCAATACTACTCTCACACAGCATGCCTGTTGCATGAGGCAGCCTACATGGCAGGGATCGACAAACTCGTCTTGCCCATGTCTTCACTCCTATTGGTGCTAGCTGGATATATTACCTCAGTACTGATACTTTTGACGTTTACTTTGTGTCCCAAACTCAGCTGAAATCAATGCAGTGGTTTGGGAGAAGATCCAGAACATATATACATACATGCTGGTTTATATTCATTCTAAGACACACCGGAAGAGTTTACAAATTGGTCACAAATTATTTCATATCAGTATCACAGAAAATGAAAAATTGTAATCTTCAGCAGTAGATGGAAGAATGTAAGACTCTGCTGGCAATGGTAGTAAATAGGGCACATGTTGATACCAGGGCATAAAGGGTTTGTGAATTTCATTCTGTGTGCTCAAATGGCTAGCAGCTATGCCTTGCAGACAGGTGTGTGAACAATATATGTACATTCCAGCAATTGTGAGAGTACAAGCAGTTGGGCTCAAAGAAACCAGTTGGAGTAATCAGCGAATCACTCAACATTTGAATAGGAGTGATGACACTATTTGATGATGTTGGCAGGTATGGGTGACCATGGCTGAACACAGCACCAAAAAGTAATTGGTCAATGTAGAGAGTTGACCAAATGTGAAGACCGAGCAATCGTCACAGTGGCGCTCAGAGCCCCAGATTCATCATTGTCATCACTCTGACATGCAACTAGTGCTTCAGTGACCATAAGGACTATTGATAGGCGGCTCACAGAAAGGGAGCTGAGCTCACGATGCTTCTTGTTATGGCTACCTCTGTACAGCAAGTCTGTTTGCAGTGATGTCAGGCTCACTTGGCTTGGAATCTCATTGACTGGAGTAGCAATCTCTTCAGAGATGAGTCCTGCTTCGAACTCATACCCAATGACCAACGAAGACATGTCTGGAGACACCCCACACAGCGGTGGGTTACTAACCTGACTGTTGCTCGTCATATAGCCGGACAGCCAGGAGTTTACTGTAGAGTGCCATTTCTTTTCATAGCAGGACCCCTTGCTTGTCATCCACGGCACCATTACATTACAGAGACATGTTGACGATATTTTACCACCCCTTTTATTACCCTTCATTGGAATCCATCTTGGGCTTACATTTTAGCAAGATAATACCTGCGCACATATGGAAAAAGTTTCTATTGCTTGTCTTCGTGCTTACTTTGGCCTGCAAGGTCGTCGGATCTCTTCCCAATTGAGAACTTTTGGAGCATATGGGCAGGTCCCTCCAACCATCTCCGGATTTTGACGATCTAACCCGTGAACTGGGCAAAATTTAAATGATATTCCTCAGGAGGACATCCAACAACTCTATCAATCAGTGACAAGCCGAATAACTGCTTCCATAGGAGCCAGAGGTGGACCAATGCGTTACTGACTTGCTCAATTTGTGAAGCTCTTTCTCTTGAATAAATGATCCAATTTTTCTGAAATAGTAATTATTTGTTTGCCACTACATGTAGATCACACATCAGGAATTCCATCTCATTCAGAAAATTTCTTTGTCGTGTGTCTTCTTTTTTATCTTAGAGAGTGTATACACATGCATATGGGCATGGCTGGGGGAAGGTTGAGGTGAATAGAGGAGATGATGGATAGGGAGGGATAGGAGGGTATGGACAGAGAGACAGAGGCAGGAGTTGGGTAGAGAGAATAAGGTAAGGAGAGGAGGAACAGAGAGAGGGGGAGGAGTTGGACAAGGTGAGGGGGGCAGGAGGATATGACTAGCGAGTGGTGATGAGAAGGTGGATAGGGAGAGGGTGCAGGAAGAGATGGATAGCGAAAGGGAGCAGGAGATATGCAGAGAGAGAGAGAGAGAGAAAGAGAGAGAGAGAGAGGGGGGGGGGAAGGACTTGAATGGAGAGGAGAGCACTAGGAGATGGTCAGAGAGAGGGTGAGGGAATGTGGACAAGGAGACTGTGAGACAGATACTAATCTTCTCCCTGCTGCTTTCCTCATGTGTGCATTCAACATACATATTGCACACTACTTCTCCTACCTCTCTATGTCCATGTTATCTCCCCCGTCTCTCTGTCCACTTCATGCTCCCACTTCTAGATGTCCTTATTGTCCTCCCCCCTCTTCTCTCCATCTCCTCCTCCCCCTATATTTGTCTACATTCCCTTCATATTCCCTCTGAATATCACATCCTTCTCCCTCCCTCTGTATCCATCACCCCTTCTAACCACCTTAACCTACTTCCAGCTGTACCCATATGCACCCATTGCCCCAGCAAAACATATCGATAAAACAGTCCGATAGTACTACCATAGCATACCTGTCATACAGGGTAGCACATATAGCAGAGATTCTGCCTATATTTCCACTGCTATTGGAGCTAGGCAGTTATAAACCACACAGTGCTGATAGGTGGATAGGCAAGAGTTCTTTAAATTCTCTCATCTGATCCCAGCTGCACCATATGACATAACTTCTCTTTCAAAAACCCGGTTTTATTGCCATTTTACGACTTCTTACATAATAATTACTAGTTATAAGTGTTTGTTAATTGTTCACTCCACCCTTCAGAGGTTATTACATGAAACACAAAATGATTAACTTTAGAATGTATGAATGCATTATAAAAATATATGAACTACCAGGCCTAACAAAAGAGTTTTAAAAAAAGTGTTTGACAGATGACTGTTTCCCCTTTTAGCCCCCTTCTGTGCTATAATATCCCGTCAATTACGCAAACAGGTGCTACTTCTTCTTATTGCTCAGTAATGTATTGCAGTGCTGCCTCAGTCGCCTTGAATGCTTCTGAGTAAGGGATGAGATTTCTCCTTTCATCTACATTAGCCTCCTCCTCTTGTGTAATTTCCCCATGCATCCCCATTTCCACAATATACTCGTCAGTTTGTTAATCAAATTCATCGTTTGCCATCCATTTTGTGAGGTCCTCTACACTGACATTTTCACAGCCCACTACATTTTTGAGCAATGAAATGATATCAATATTTCCATCTTTGACTTCAGTGTCATATTACATCTGAGACAACTGTGCATGTCACATCAGCACCAGCACTTCCTTATTTTCAAGGCCATTCCAGCAATCATGACATCAACATTAGCACATCTGTCCAAGTCATAAGTAACCCAAACCTTTGATGTGCACCTTCGGCAGAAGCATGCTAAGGTAGTGCCACAGTTGTGATCTTGACCAGTCACACGTAGCGTGTGCACATGTGGTCATGTATTCGTGGCCACTACAACTTATATTCCAGTATTTGTGTCAAGATTAGAAGTGTGATCCTATCTTAGAATAGCACAGTGCCTTTCCTGATGGTGCACACCAACAGTTTTGGTCACTTACGACTAATACATTACCTGCAAATCCGAAACATATACTGTAGATGCCACGGAAAGGCTAATGTGCCAATAAACCTTCTGCCGTCATTGAAATCTAGACTGTTTTTTCCCACAGAAAATATATCAAGGTAGCTGCATCATGGTCGTAGAGTGGGAGGGTTTATGTAACGAATTAGGAGTTCATATGTGTTGAACATGAGATTTATCATAAATACTATCCGGCAAAACCCCGGAAACGCAAAGTAAAAGCAACTCTTGTTTCATATCCTATTTGCTCCCGTCACCAGCAGATGCCTGCACTGTAGAAAACGAGTGCTCCTGTCACCAGCAGATAGCTGTAGTGTAGAAAATGTGGAAGGTTCGATCTTTGTACCACGATTCTCTTTGAGATGACCACTGTCGCCAACAGGTGGCTGCACTGTAGATAACGTGATCTGACGGTTTCTTGTACCATGAGCAGTTCTTACTGTCACCAACAGATAGCTCCACCGTTAAAAACATAACAGAGTCATAAATTAATTATTTTCCCCGTCTAAGATTTTTCTATATTCTGAAATGTCTGCAAAAATACATCTGCAATGTAAAGAAAGTGCAAGTTAATTTCCACAGAAATACATATTTGCCAAATTCTAAAGTATGTATTCCAGTGCTAGTTCTCAATGCTTAATAATAGTTGACATTTCCGAAGATAGGAATTAATGTTGTAGAACTAGCCTGACCAGGCTTGCTAATTGCAGAAGAAATACGTGTTAGCTACTCGTATTTATACTAATCAGGCAAGCACACAAGAAAACTAAGTATTTATTAGGCCTACTCTTGACTTAAGTGAGACTACACCCTCAAATTACATATTTCCGCATTTATATGTACTATTCTAGCCGGGACACAGCTAACACATCATGCTCTTCACTAACAAAACATAATCGATGATACTGATTACTAGATATTGCTATTATCACATACCACACAGACCTACTTTCGACAAAGTTTGCAACCAGAATTATGGTGCCAAGGCTCTTTAAAAGCATCACAAATATATTATTAGCCACAGGTCTTGGGGAGCGGACAGGGTGTGTCTGCACCAGTTTTATAGGGCTTTCGTGCGTTCGCGGCTGGACTATGGGTGCAAGGTGTATGGATTGACGATGTCTTTTTATTTGAAGGTCATTGACACTGTCCACCATGAGGGGATTCGGCTAGCCACAGGTGTTTATAGGACCAGTCCCATACTCAGTCTCTCTGTTGTGGCTCGGGAACCGCCACTCACCATCCAGCGGCAGCTCCTCATGGTATGTCAGGCATGCAAGTTCTTCAAAGCTCCGACTTCACCCGCATACCATAATGTTGCTCGTCCACCTCTGGTACGCCTTTTCTCCAAATGTCCATCAGCCACAAAGCCGTTCGGTATCTGCGTGCAGAGTGCGCTGGAGTCACTCGGTGTGGAGCAAGTACATCCCCGAATCCGGGGTTTTAATCGTTTGCCGCCTTGGTTACACCAGTGGCCCACTGTCATTTTAGATTTATACAATACAGGAGAGATTGCACTCCTGTTTCTATTTTAATTAGATGTTCTCTGACATTTTATGTGCGCACCACAACTATGTAGCCGGCTTTAAGGATGAGTCTAAGCGGTGGGACTCTGTTGGTTGCTCTGTCGTTTTCCCAGATCGTGTCCTCAAGATCCGACTGCCTCAAGAATTTATTGTGTCTGATGCAGAATTGTATGCGATCTTGCGAGCACTGGAGCAGATGTAACTTTCTTCCAGTGCTAAATATCTTGTCTGTTCAAATCCTCTTAGTGCCCTTCACTCTCTCCAACGTTTGTACCTAGCGGATGAAGTGATCCAGAATATCCAGGATGCCCTCCTCCAACTACACGACTGGGGAAGGAGGTGTCTTTCTGCTGGATATAAGGGCACACGAACACTGCGGGGAACGAAAGGGCGGATCTAGCAGCCAAGGAGGCGTGTCATGATCCTCAAGTACATCACTGTGCCATCTCGCTTCATGCTATCACCTCGCTTTGAGGTACAAAGTCATGCGTCAATGGGAAGACGAGTGGCTGGAAGTGACCGACAGAAAACTCCCTGTAGTAGAGCCCACAACTTGTCCGTGGCGTACCTCCTTCCAGCCACGTCGACAGGACGAGGTACTTCTTACTCATCTTCGCATACGCCGCGGCCCTATAGCGCTTGGCTTTTTACTCCGGCAAGAGGACACTCCAGTGCTAGGTGCTTGTGGCGTACAGATCACTGTGGGCCACATTTTATTGGACTGTTTTTTATTTTCCGACCAGCGGGCCGCCGCAGATTTGCCGCCGGATCTGCCCTCTATTTTAAGTAACGTTCAAACGAATGTGGTTCTAGTTTTAAAGTTTTTTTGAATTGTCCAGCATCTTTCCCAAGATTTTAGGGAGATGGTTTTAATGTGTACACAGGGTGACCAGTTCACCTATATTTTTTGTACGTTGTCAACCAGTCTCATTTACCTGTGCCTGTCTTTTAGCTCCTTTCTCGTTTTACTTATGTTTTATCTCATGTATAGCAATATTTACTTTTTCTGCGTTGTTTTAGCGCATGTGAGATAGAGTGATTTTGTAGTCGATTCTATTGCATGAACGTGAAACAATTTTCTAGGTTTCAGCCACATTCGATGGTTTTCATGAATGTAAGGGCGCTGATAACCTAGCCGTTCAGCGCCGGTAAGTCCCAAAAACACACACACACAACATAACTGATTACAGAAGGAACGAATAAGGTGCTTTATTACGATATATCATTTAAACTGGATTGTTTATAAACATACACTCGCAAGAAAGACGACCCTAGGCGGTAACTACGAGAGAGGTGTCATTTCTAAAGACAATGTCAGATTCGATATCTCGGAAATATATGAAATTTCTTACAGTTTATAGTAAGACATCTTGAGCTCAAAAAAATTAAATGTTGGCACGTCTCAGTTGCCTGTACAACTAAAAATGCTTGCTTATCGTAATGTAAGCAAGACCTCTAAGAACATTCGAGCAAAAATAAATTGGTGTTATATGTAAGATTTCGCACACCTTGCGAGTACAATGAGCTATTAAATTTGATTAATGCCTAATGGAAGACATTTTACGACCGGCCTCCACTGCCATAAATAACAAACAAATTCCGCAATACTTACTGAAGTGATGTTATTCGCTATAACTTGTAGATATATAGATGTAGATGCAGTAGTAGTTATGTTCCAAAACTTAATGAGTCACAACCGGAAATGGTGGCAGAGATTTTACAAACTTTTGATGCTTCTACTGCTGATATATACGCTTCACACCAAGGCTCAACGACATCGTTCATGTTTGGATCTCCTAGTGGTTGTAAATGTTACGAGATGAGGTACGCCAGCGTGGCAGTGTGACTGCATGACATGCCAGTTTGCAGAGACGACGACGTGATGCATAGAAAATAGAGACAACGTAGTTTGATTACAGCAGCTATATCAGTGGGGAATTACCAATAATTGTTGAAGTAACATAATTATATGCCATAACAGAGAAGTTGAAATAAAAGATACAAGTCATCGCGTACATACCTAAACAGTCTTGCGCACGGTCAAAACACACGATACGACCTTTCTCTGGCCACAAGATTCTACTGTACCCTCTATTTGGATATCGAATGCTATGGTAGTCTATCCCAATACAAACGACCTCAAACTAGTTCTGAGAAGAACAACATACCAAACGTTCCACATTTTCATAACACTAAGTGTTGAGGACAAAACAAAACAGTGCACCTCGCCCTACACATGATCAGTTGTGCGCTTAGGAAGAGTTGCGGCTACAAAAGTATACAACCAATATTTTTTAGACGTTTGAGTCTCCCAAGGACCACGTGGCTATGGCTCGTCTAGGATGTGAGCTATGTTGCGGAAAACATATTACAATATGAACACGATCATATCTGCATGTGGTTCACCAACCAGCTAACATTATTGTACATTACAATAGAAATTACAGTGCCTTGCATATTGATAAATTGCGGAGAGATTATCGACTGCCTTTGCCGGCCGTCGCATCTGTGCGTGCGCGTGTGCGTGCGTGTGTGTGTGTGTGTGTGTGTGTGTGTGTGTGTGTGTGTGTGTGTGTGTACTGTGTTCGGCAGTTGAGACACCAAGATGTTCTGAGTAGCAGAGCTGACCAGCCTCGTGAAGAGGCCACCTCACGTTGCTTTAAAAGCAGTTGTGTGTGTCGTAGGCTCACAGGATTTATTATTGGAACACATTGCAACAATTCTCTTTCGTTAGGAGCTTTAACCGCTATAGGCCCTGGTAGTAATGTCTGTAGGATGTGTCTTCTGACAGGTTAGGGTGGAGTGCTCTGTTACGCAGTAATAAGCATTACCGATAAACAGTTCACGTCTGTATTAATTATTAAACTGCGTGCTTACAGTATTATAAGAACACCTTTTCGAAAATTCGAGCAAAAATAAACTTGTAATGGATTGTACGATTTCGCACACTTTGCAACCACAATGAGGCATCAAACGCACGTCATCGCTTAACGGTCAACGCCTAATACCTAAAGGCTAATGCATGACGCCTAACTCAAAAATTCTCTATATGCACGCCATAGTATGACCGCCTTCTATTGCTACAAATACCAAACAAGAGTGGTTGAGTAATGGTGGAGAATTTGTTTGCGCAGCAATCGCCGACACAATGTAGCTGAGGCGGAATAAGGAGAACCAGCCCGCATTCGCCGAGGCAGATGGAAAACCGCCTAAAAACCAGCCACAGACTGGCCGACTCACCGGACCTCGACACAAGTCCGCCGGGCGGATTCGTGCCGGGGACCAGGCGCTCCGCTTTTAGTGCTCAGAGACATTTGAACCATTTGAACCAGGCGCTCCTTCCCACTCCGGAAAGCAGTGCGTTAGGCCGCACGGCTAACCGGGCGGGATTTTTCTGTACATACACCCACCTCCATCGTTATTCTCTGTAATTTTTACTGATTGTTATTTTCTCCGCGTGCCCCCACGTTTCCATTTTATATTATATGTAAACACGTGAATGTAAATCACTAACATGTAGCACAGTGTGATATTTTAACGGAATTTCTCAACAATACTGATATGTTGATGTATAGCTGATTTCTGTGTTCCCACATTTACTGTCATAGAGGCAATGCCTCGCTATGCTTTTGACTAGATAGTTTCTATTACTTTTCCTGATCAACAATTCTTTACAAAATAGCCTTAAGTCGACGTTCACGAGACCAACGCAGTAGCAGATACATTTCAGTTTGTAAGGCTCGAGATATAGGTGCAGGCATCTATCTTTAACATATGTTTATACCACGATACCCATGCAGTACGTAGTCTCGACGAATAGGGAAGTGCGAGTGCTTTGACACCTATATAATATTAATATCTTTATGTATAGCTGATCTCCGCATTCTCATATTTACTATCATGGAGACAATGACTTTCTTATAGGTAAGGAAAGGGGTTCACTATGCTTTCGGCTACCTAGTTCAGACTACCTTTCTGAGTCACCCAACAACTCACTGATTTACAAGATATACGTCCACTCGGCATGATATGACACGCCTGGAAACTGCATCAATGTCCATGCGTAAATTTCAGCAAGTCTAATCATGATGCCACTTCTGGTTATGGCTCCTAAATTTAGAGCAAGTTTCGACTCATCTAAAAGCATGCTGACTAAGCATACATACCCATCATAGCATAGCTCCCCTGACATTACCGACACGTGGCCGATTCCACACGTCCATCTCCTCATCTACTGCTACTTGTTAGTCACTTAAAGATCACGTTTTTACATATATTATGCAACGGATACGTGGGAGTTTTTTTAGGAGGAAAAAAATCGAATAAAAGTTGTTGGAAATAATAGGATTTGTGTCCACTTACAGAAAAAAATCATAAAGCCCTTATGTTATTTGTCGCCCGGGTTCGAGTCCCGGCCGCGGCACAAATTTTAATTTATTTCTTCAGCTTCCATCATTAGCTTTAATACGTGTCGTGGCTTTTGTTTAGAATTTATAGCAATGGAAGGTATCATATCATAGCTGTTTCGCGTTCAGCGTTCGCTTCTACGTGTATCTGATGCCTCATTGTGCTTGCAACGTGTGCGAGATCTTACATCTCATAAAATTTTATTTTTGATCGAATTTCCGTAGAGATCTTCTTTATATTACGATAAGCATGCATTTTAATAAATAATGCAGATGTGAAAACTACTTCTATAATGTATATTATTGTGGAACAGTGCAATGGAGTCTGACCTGTCAATAGACACAGTCTACGAACATTCCTATCAGAGCTTCTAGCGGTTAAAGGCTTTTAACTAAAGAGAACTGTTGTAATATGTTCCAAAAATAACTCCTGTGAGACTAAGATACCGGCAACTGCTTTTAAAGCAACGTGAGATGGCCTCTCCACGAGACTGGTCAGCTCTGCTACTCAGCACATCTCCGTTTTTCAGCTGCTGACACGGTACGCACACATGTGCACAGAGGCGGCGGCCACCTCCCCTCATAGGCAAAATTCTCCCTAGGACTTTAACGTACCACTAATCATGTGTTGGGCGTGTTGTACTGTTATATTTTGTCCTCAACACATTGCATTATGCAGCAAATAAGTTAATGCGAACATGTGGAACTGTTTCCTACTGTTCGAACACAGCATACGTTCCGAAATCTTAAGAACAACTCTCCAGTCTTTCGATAATGTTGGTGCTGAACCCATTTCCACGGCATCAAGTGATACTTATGGTCGAGTCTGTCCTATCAGCTGATCCATATATCAGCTTGTTGCAACAAAATTGTGGTACGGCACCATACATTAAACAGTGAGTGCGTGCTATGTTAACTTCCCACATAAACAGTTTGCTTCGGCAGTTCTGTAAGTTTTGTAGGTGGGGCGTACGTAATGTTTGCTTGGAAGTAACATCCATGGTTATACTTTAGTAGATACATGGAGCCTTTTTATGCTGTATGTATCTCTTTACTGTGCAGAATGTAAAAGATAGCCAATGGTCTTGTTTTGTAGTGTTTACAGAAAACGCCTCGACTGTACTGTTGTCTACTCCATATAATCCAGTTTTTGAGGTACATTTTCAGTTTTCTTTTTTTTCGTACACATTACACATTAACCATGCTTAGGAGCTTTTACTCCAATACCCACCCGCTGCACAACACACAGGCTGGCATTTTTTTCCTGTATGCTGAGAGGCTCACAACTGTAACACAACAGAAGGTTGCTGTGGCGTGCTTCCCAATTACCGTTACAAGCTGTTACTCCATCATTCTTTTTAAACTCTGGAAACGTTTGGTATGTTGTTCTTATCAGAATTTTACTTGCAGCTCATATGTATTGGGACAGAATATGCAGCATTCGAAATCCAAATAAAGGGTACAATAGAATCTTATAGCTGGGAACAGGGTGGATCAAGCGTTTTTATCCTGCGCATGATTTCTTAAGTGTATTAAACATCATCAAACAGTATTTACGATGTGCTCCTCTACTCTGTGTCAATTTCTTCCGAATGGTCAACAAATATATACAGAACAGTCGCTGTGTGGTGTTTGCCAACGTTTCTGCTGTTTTTTTACTAGCATACAGGTAGACCATTAACTATATTCTATTGGCACACGGCTTTAAAAAGCCACTCTGATTCCAATAAATACGACACAGAAGTGATATATTCAAACAGGGGAGAACATTGTGCTCCAGAATACCGTCTGTGGTACAGTCTGTGTGACATGATACTCTACTACAAAAGTAACAGATTTTACCATTAAATTATTCCATGATATCATTCGTCGCCAGTTTTTGCGAAATACCCTATGATGGCATTAAGTTATACGAACTGCACATGTGAATCACATACTATTTTGCCTGATGAAACTACACTACAAATCTACACTGACGAAACCAGCCTGCTGCTTTAGTTCTATAAAGTTTACTAGGTAGGGCATAATGTTCGCTTGGATGCGAAATCTCGCATAAAAATCCACACCTAAGGTTATACTACACTCCTGGAAATTGAAATAAGAACACCGTGAATTCATTGTCCCAGGAAGGGGAAACTTTATTGACACATTCCTGGGGTCAGACACATCACATGATCACACTGACAGAACCACAGGCACATAGACCCAGGCAACAGAGCATGCACAATGTCGGCACTAGTACAGTGTATATCCACCTTTCGCAGCAATGCAGGCTGCTATTCTCCAATGGAGACGATCGTAGAGATGCTGGATGTAGTCCTGTGGAACGGCTTGCCATGCCATTTCCACCTGGCGCCTCAGTTGGACCAGCGTTCGTGGTGGACGTGCAGACCGCGTGAGACGACGCTTCATCCAGTCCCAAACATGCTCAATGGGGGACAGATCCGGAGATCTTGCTGGCCAGGGTAGTTGACTTACACCTTCTAGAGCACGTTGGGTGGCACGGGATACGTGCGGACGTGCATTGTCCTGTTGGAACAGCAAGTTCCCTTGCCGGTCTAGGAATGGTAGAACGATGGGTTCGATGACGGTTTGGATTTACCGTGCACTATTCAGTGTCCCCTCGACGATCACCAGTGGTGTACGGCCAGTGTAGGCGACCGCTCCCCACACCATGATGCCGGGTGTTGGCCCTGTGTGCCTCGGTCGTATGCAGTCCTGATTGTGGCGCTCACCTGCACGGCGCCAAACACGCATACGACCATCATTGGCACCAAGGCAGAAGCGACTCTCATCGCTGAAGACGACACGTCTCCATTCGTCCCTCCATTCACGCCTGTCGCGACACCACTGGAGGCGGGCTGCACGATGTTGGGGCGTGAGCGGAAGACGGCCTAACGCTGTGCGGGACCGTAGCCCAGCTTCATGGAGACGGTTGCGAATGGTCCTCGCCGATACCCCAGGAGCAACAGTGTCCCTAATTTGCTGGGAAGTGGCGGTGCGGTCCCCTACGGCACTGCGTAGGATCCTACGGTCTTGGCGTGCATCCGTGCGTCGCTGCGGTCCGGTCCCAGGTCGACGGGCACGTGCACCTTCCGCCGACCACTGGCGACAACATCGATGTACTGTGGAGACCTCACGCCCCACGTGTTGAGCAATTCGGCGGTACGTCCACCCGGCCTCCCGCATGCCCACTATACGCCCTCGCTCAAAGTCCGTCAACTGCACATACGGTTCACGTCCACGCTGTCGCGGCATGCTACCAGTGTTAAAGACTGCGATGGAGCTCCGTATGCCACGGCAAACTGGCTGACACTGACGGCGGCGGTGCACAAATGCTGCGCAGCTAGCGCCATTCGACGGCCAACACCGCGGTTCCTGGTGTGTCCGCTGTGCCGTGCGTGTGATCATTGCTTGTACAGCCCTCTCGCAGTGTCCGGAGCAAGTATGGTGGGTCTGACACACCGGTGTCAATGTGTTCTTTTTTCCATTTCCAGGAGTGTATATAATAAGACAATTGGGGTCGACTGTTTAACGCGCATTACCTCCAATTTTAGAGTAACATTTATATAATTATGTGTCAAATCAAAAACGTGGGAGTGAATGAAGTTAATGGTAACCACCTTACGGGTTTTTAAAAAGTTCAGACATGAAACTACAGGGAACTTTTACGTCTTCCTTGGCTAAAGAACATGGTATTGCCAGGCTGGGCGCTAGTACCGCGTGGATCATGTGTTCGATCACTGTGCACGACTGTTTAGGTAAGTATACGATGAATAGTATCTTTTATTTCAACAACTATTATGGAATATAATGACGTTTATTCAACAGTTGTTGGTAATTCCCCACTGCTATCACTACTGTAATGTGATTACAGCACGTTATGTCGTCTCTGTTTTCTGTGTATTACGACTTCACTTTCATCCTCGCTGCTAATCGGCAACATCATGCTTTCACACTGCGATGTTGATGTACCACACCTAGTAATATTTACAGCCGTTTTTTAAGCTTTGCTTATCAGAGTCCCGACCATGTACGATGTGTTTCAGGACTTGATATTAAACGTATATTTCAGCGGTAGTGGCATTGGGTTTGTAAAATCTCTGCCGTCATTTCCGGCTGTGACCCACTAAATTTTAGAACACAAGTACTTCCGCATCTACATCTACGTATCTTTATGTATCACTTTAATCGGTGTTGCGGCATTTGTATAGCATTTGTGGAAATGGACGGTGGTCATAACATGTGTTCGTTAGCCATTAGGCATAACTGACGACTCATTGTGCTTACAACGCATGCATAACGTTACGTCAGTAAAATACAACTTTATTTTTGCTCGGATTTTTGTAGAGGTATTGCTTATCATTGCTTATATTAAAATAAAAATGCACTTCAATGAGTTATACAGGCAATTTAGATGTGGAAAATTAATTTTTTGGAGTTTCATTGTGCATTACACTGTAGTGCAAAGTGTGAGACATTTCACAATAAATGGTAAGCAATTTCGCCTATTTCGGAGATGTCGACTTTATACTTTATGCTGATAACATGCATGGAAACTGCATGTCATTGGCTGCTGAGAGCGGGGGGTGGGGCTGTCCCTCCCTTTCTGTGGCCTTGGCACGTCACCAGATGTTTCCATGGCCTTGGCACGTCGCCAGATGTGCTGATGCTGATGTCATGATTCCTGGAATGGCCTTGAAGGTGAGGAAGTGAGATTCTGATATGACATGCGCAGTTGTCTCAATTGTAATATGACAGCATATAAGAAGGCGCTGATGCTGCTGTCGGCACATTTTCCGCCAGAATATCCAGTGACCCACTACTCTAGGTTTTCGTGGTTTCCTATTAATGTAAGCCTTGTTATTGCCAGTTGAATTACAGTTAGCCAATATTTTATCTCATTCCTTACTTTTCTGTAATTTGGTGCAACAGTTTCCTTTTATGAAACAAATGTTCTCGAAGGGAGCATCTTGTAATTTAAACCACTCTCGTCCCAGTTGTATGACCGTCTGTCAGAAATTCCCTCCTCATCCTTTAACTTCTAAAGACAGGATTTAAACAATGGCACAGCATCTTTGTCAAAGGGTAAAGCCTCTCCACGAATAGTAATCTGGCAAATACTGAATCGGTGTTTTTTTTCCACCTACCCATCCATCCATCACTGGCACTAAATTCTGAAGCTTCTCCCTCTTTGCCGCTGAAATTTGCAATGCTTTTCCTGCACTATCGGCCCAGTAACACGCAAACCTTATCCTCTTAAATGTTTATGCCACGAAAATAAGTCTTCCTCAACTTCTTTATGCTTACCTTTCAACATTGTATGCCTTACTTTTGTTCCACTTGCACTAGCTTCGGACGCATACCACATTTCAATTTCTGTTCGATTTTTCTTCCAGTCTCTGACAGACCTTTTTCCTAACCCTAACTTCAAAATAATGGTTTTGGCTGCTACCCCAGCATGTAGTCGTATTACAGTATGTAGTATCTGATCCATAGGCAGCACAAATCTTTTTTTTACGTTAATCACTCTTTTCGGACTCTTTAATTAAAACATAAACGACCCCACAAAACAACAATTTAACAATGATCGCACTTTGGATCTGATATGCGAGTGAGGTAAGAAAGAACACAGCGTTGCCAACAGAGCTGCTCTCTAAGTGTGTTCATTGTTGCTTGTGAGCGCTGAAATATGGTTTCCAAGTATCGTTTGTTGAAGAGTGGTTCTGGTAATTTATTCAGAATTAACAATACAGTATGTGCCTTATAACTGTAACACCACATGTGCTAGAAGCACAAAAGATGCATACAACATTTTGAAAGTCCACGCAGCATCGAATCCAGCGAGCACTTGCTAAGGCTTTGGAAAAGTACAGTACATACAATAAGTTAATCCTCATTTTATTACTGAGAAGTGTTATTATGAAATTAAGTAGCCTGGAGTAACTAGGACAGATAGTCACAAGCCTGATAGTCGAGAATCTACAGTATATGCATGCATTTAAGGTTTCTATAACACCATCAGACATTTTCAACAGGATCTCACACAGACAGAAAATTAGCAAATGGGAAGTACGGCCAGAAAATGAAGTCAGCTCCAGACCAGGGTTAAAGTGGTCCAAAGAAGAACAAAAAATCCACACAAGAAATTAGAGAACTGCTTGGAAACTCAGAAGATTGAAACACAATAGCTTTGTATGATCCGATAGGGTCCGATCGCATCTAATCATACACGGTGTAACATAGTTAATGGCGTAAACGCATATATTTGCGAGTACGTGATATTAGAAGCAAAAACGTCTCGGTAAACATAGATCCACAAACTAACCGTTTGCGAGATAATTGCGACTTTGGGTGCCAATCACTACTGACGCGACTTTGTATTAACACCACATGTTAATCCGTGGTCTTCGTTTGCATTTTCGAGAATAAAGAGTTGTAAACAGAATGGATGTAACAATAGTATTACATACTATTATACAGAGTCATATCACCGATTATTTTACATTTCATATCAACACCTCTACCACGTACAAAAATACAAATATTACCATCATGCAAAAGTTTACAAGAGTTCCTTGTCCTAACACACAATGGTTTATCAATAAAAAAAATTAATTTGCGGTGGTGGTAACGCTTTGTACATTTTTATTCACTGATATCCCTGGATACAGTATTCATGTGTATTCCCTCACCTAAGCCAAAAGTATTCATTTCACAAATGAAAGTAATTAGAAATATGGGTCCACATAATAAATGGTGGTTAAACTTCCTTTACTTGAGCTATTGTAGACAAACTATTTGTCGTTTGGGTACCCAACTTCATAGGAATGATGTTCAGACTGCGCGCTGCAGGATTTGCTATTTTAGTAGCATTAACGTCGTGATTTGCCGTTAGGCGCCGGCACTGGTACGGCTACATAGGTTTGAAACACAAGCAGCAGTGTGCCCTACAGTTGCAGTCAGTCGACATGGGTCTGTTTTATCAAAACGACAACAAGTGCTGGTGCTTTTCGCGAGTATCGACACATTAAAGGAATACGGAAAGGTCCTCTTTCCACACCAGGGTTGAAGAACTTGATTCGGAAATTCGAATTAACTGGAGATTCGAGAATTGTTGCTGGGAGAGACCGATGGCCGATTGCGCCACAAATTGTTGAAGAAGTTACTGTTGCCATTGCTAAGAATGCCGGACGCAATGTGCGATCTTCAAGCAGTGGACGAGCTGTGACACAACGGCTGAACCTTCGACCTGAGATGTTTCGGATAGTAGTAGAACTCCGATCCGGTTCCAAGCCGTCGTGGATCCACATGGTCTTCGCATTGAGTAACTTTTGTAACAAGGAAAGTAAGAATGATACAAAATTAACAAATGTTACGCTATCAAGCGGGAATTAAATTGTGTTTCTTTCAACGGTCTGTTCATTATTTCTTTCAAGTAGCAAAAGTTTAATTATAATCTCCCTGTATCTACGTATTGCTGCTTCTATTCGTCGAGCGACAATGCATCAGAAGGCTGCTGCGCTGTGGAAAAGAAGTAAGATAGTAATTATTTACTAAAACTCATAGAATAATAATAATAACAATTTAATAATAATAATAATAATAATAATAATAATCAACACAATCATACACAACAAAATAAATGAAAACACAACTATGGAAGAGTTACAACTACTGGTTTATATAGGAGCACTCACTACACTAAATATACAGACTAGGCAGAGATCAGAACCAACCAACACACAGAAGAAACCCACAAAACCAACATGGCAACACAGGCTACAGATCAGAATAGAAAAACTGAGAAAAGACATCGGACAGCTAACAAAATTTATAAGAAATGAAATGTCAGAAAAAAAACGAGAAAGGTTAGGTAAAATCTCACAACAAGAAGCGATAGAGCAATTAGATGAAAAGAAGCAGAAATTACAAGCTTTGGCCAAACGACTTAGAAGATACAAAAAAAGTGAAAATAGAAGGAAACAAAACCAAACATTCAACACAAACCAAAAGAAATTTTACCAGACAATAGATAACACACACATTAAAATAGACAATCCACCAAACATAACAGACATGGAACACTTCTGGAGCAACATATGGTCAAACCCGGTACAACATAACAGGCATGCACGGTGGATACAAGCAGAAACAGACACATACAAGATGATACCACAAATGCCTGAAGCGATAATTTTGCAACATGAAGTCACCCAAGCAATTAATTCTACTCTCAATTGGAAAGCCCCTGGAAAAGATAAAATAGCAAATTTCTGGCTAAAGAAATTCACCTCAACACATTCACATCTAACTAAATTATTTAACAGTTACATTGCAGACCCATACACATTCCCTGATACACTTACACATGGAATAACTTATCTGAAACCTAAAGATCAAGCAGACACAGCAAACCCAGCTAAATATCGCCCTATAACATGCCTACCAACAATATACAAAATATTAACTTCAGTCATTACACATACAACACAGAACAAAATTATAAATGAAGAACAAAAAGGCTGTTGCAAAGGAGCACGAGGATGTAAAGAGCAACTGATAATAGATGCAGACGTGACATATCAAGCTAAAACTAAACAAAGGTCGCTGCACTACGCATACATTGATTACCAAAAAGCTTTTGACAGTGTACCCCACTCATGGTTACTACAAATATTGGAAATATACAAAGTAGATCCTAAATTGATACAGTTCCTAAACATAGTAATGACAAATTGGAAAACCACACTTAATATCCAAACAAATTCAAAAAATATCACATCATAGCCAATACAGATTAAGCGTGGACTATACCAAGGAGACTCATTAAGTCCTTTCTGGTTCTGCCTTGCTCTGAACCCACTATCCAACATGCTAAATAATACAAATTATGGATACAATATTACTGGAACATACCCACACAAAGTCACACATTTGCTATACATGGATGATCTAAAACTACTGGCAGCAACAAATCAACAACTCAACCAATTACTAAAGATAACAGAAATAATCAGCAATGATATAAATATGGCTTTTGGAACAGACAAATGTAAGAAAAATAGCATTGTCAAGGGAAAACACACTAAACTAGAAGATTACATATTGGATAACCACAGCAACTGCATAGAAGCGATGGAAAAAACAGATGCCTATAAATATCTAGGATACAGACAAAAAATAGGAATAGATAATACAAATATTAAAGAAGAAGTAAAAGAAAAATATAGGCAAAGACTAACAAAAATACTGAAAACAGAATTGACAGCAAGAAACAAGACAAAAGCTATAAATACTTATGCTATACCAATATTGACCTACTCATTTGGAGTAGTGAAATGGAGTAACACAGACCTAGAAGCACTCAATACACTTACACGATCACAATGTCACAAATATAGAATACATCACATACATTCAGCAACAAAAAGATTCACATTAAGCAGAAAGGAAGGAGGAAGGGGATTTATCGACATAAAAAACCTACATTATGGACAGGTAGACAATTTAAGAAAATTCTTTATAGAACGAGCAGAAACTAGCAAAATACATCGGCTACACCACTGCAATTTCATAACCACTTCTACAACCCTTTAGATCACATAACATCAACAGATACGAAGAAAGTAAATTGGAAAAAGAAAACACTACATGGCAAGCACCCGTATCATCTAACACAGCCACACATCGATCAGGATGCATCCAACACATGGCTAAGAAAAGGCAATATATACAGTGAGACGGAAGGATTCATGATTGCAATACAGGATCAAACAATAAACACCAGATATTACAGCAAGCATATTATTAAAGATCCCAATACCACAACAGATAAATGCAGACTATGCAAACAACAAATAGAAACAGTAGATCACATCACAAGCGGATGTACAATACTAGCAAATACAAAATACCCCAGAAGACATGACAATGTAGCAAAAATAATACATAAAAAGCTTGCCTTACAACATAAACTTATAAAACAACACGTTCCCACATACAAGTATGCACCACAAAGTGTACTGGAGCATGATGAATTCAAATTATACTGGAACAGAACCATTATAACAGATAAAACAACACCACATAACAAACCTGACATCATACTCACCAATAAAAAGAAGAAATTAACACAACTAATCGAAATATCCATACCCAATACAACAAATATGCAAAAGAAAATAGGAGAAAAAATTGAAAAATACATCCAACTGGCTGAGGAAGTCAAGGACATGTGGCATCAGGATAAAGTTGACATATACCAATTATACTATCAATTACAGGAGTCATACCACACAATATCCACCAGTACATCAATGCAATACAGCTACATCCAAACCTATATATACAGCTACAGAAATCTGTAATTATTGATACATGTTCAATTACCCGAAAGTTCCTAAATGCAATATAACACATACCATACAGTTAAAAGGAAGTGACGCTTGATCAAGGTCCGCGTCACTTTCCGTTTTTAACCAGGCTTAACGTCTGAGAAAGTAAAGAAATAATAATAATGAGGGATAGGGATAGTTTAGTAATACACACCTGTTAGTTGTCCTTTATTATACCGCCCGGAGGCAGCGGTGGTGGTAGGAAACATCTGTGTTCCCTGCTCAGAAATATCAGGTGGCCCATCCAAGTACTGTGGCGCGATGGGAGAGGGTGCGGTGAACAGGTATATTTTCTCAGCTAGTACCACATCAAGGAGCTGTTGTGCTATTCAAAACAGAAATAAGTCGTCTGTATTTACAAAATTACACACACACATAAATCAGTAATGAGAGACAGAATTGATACTTACAGACGGTCTTCTTATTCTTTTTATTTTGCCTTGGCGCGGTGACTGAATTCTTTTGACGCTTTACGAGGTTGCTCTCGTTAAGGTGTACTGGACCCAAGTGAAGCACAATTGGCCTATAGAGAGAGGGGTGTCGAAATGGAGACGAAGTGGCGGGTTTTTTACTTCTGTAGGAAAATTATTATTTTTGTTAAATACATCATTACAATTGGACATTAAATAGCGTCACTGATTACAATAATTGGCAAGGAAGTGATAAGGACAAGTGGATGAACAATGGACCCGGACTTCGGGCTTTGACCTGTGACCATGGAGGAGCACTTTAAACGGCGGCCTGAAGGACGACTAAACGCGATCTAATACTTCACGTGCTGTTAGAGAGTAATTTGCTGGAAAATCACAATGTTGAAATCACTTTGTTTACCACAAGTTCAAGAGAACGTCTGCCAGCAATACCGGAAGATCGTCCTCCAAGAATGTTCGATATTTATCACCATTTAAAGTGCTACCTATAAAGAACAGACCAATGTGTTTGTCATCAATTATCCCTTACCAGACATTCACATTTCTGAGAACGCTGATGGTCAACTTGTCCTGATCAGTGCAGGTTTTCCACATTCCAACAACGCATGTTGTGTTGATTAATCGTACCGCGATTCGTGAAGGTCGACTCGTCAGAGAACAATACTCGAGCAAAGAAACTGGCGTGTCTGTTTTTGCTATAGCAACCTCTGGAAAACGTTACTTGTTTTTCAAAATAATTGCCGTGAAGTTCCTGATGGGGGCAAGTGTAAAACATAATATCTTCTACGTTTCAAAATTCGGCAAAAATTAACCTGACTAATTCTCGATTCACGACTCGATTGCCGAGTGCTGATGTGGCGGTTATGATTCACTGCAGCTAATATCGCAGTTTCATTATTCTCTCCAGCAAGAGATCTTCGACGGTTCCTTTTTTGTGGTTGCACTGTTCCCTCGGCGGGGAACAGTCGAATAACCCGACAAAAAGATGCGCATTGTCGCACTGTGTTTGAAAAACGTTGAGCTTAGAGTTGCAGAGTTATCGACATTCCTGTTACTTTCTCCATAAATGAAAACCATTCCAGTTTTTTCTCCTATAGTAATGGCCTGCATTCTACGAATAACTCAGCCAGATCGTGAATGGAAGTATTTAAGAAATAAGATCAAGTCGAATAATGAATGAACAGCTACACGGAGAAAACTGGAAAACACGAGTCGTTTGGATAATACGTCTGTTTCTACGTTCTTGATACAGTGCAGTTTTCTCGAGCTAATCTATTTTGAAATTGAGCTGTGTTCTTTATCGATTACAGCGGCAAGCTTTCAGGCAGCGACAAAAGTATTCTATATAAACGGTATGTATTTTTTCGTGTAGAATCCGGTTCTACAATAAAAATGAGATATTCTTATTTAAGATTTCAAATGTTACCGCCACCCACCCCCCCTGAGGATGGGGCAAGGCGTCAAAGTCGGTATCGCCCGATAAACTTCCCTCTCTCTGTCCGAAACAGGCCTCGGGAGGCCCAGCGGTATGTACTGACCGCCATGTCATCCTCAGCCGATAGGCGTCACGGGATGCGGATGTGGAGGGTCATGTGGTCAGCACACCGCTGTCCCGGATGTTGTCAGTTTTCGTGACCAAAGCTGTTCTCAATCAAGTAGCTCCTCAATTGGTCTCACAAGGGCTGAGAGCATCTCGCTTGACAACAGCGCTCGGCAGATCAGGACGGCCATTCATCCAAATGCTAGCCAAGCCCAACAGCGGTTAATTTCTGTGATCTGACGGGAACTTGTGTTACCACCGAGGAGAGAGCGAGGGTTATCGGCGGACAGCATTTTTAACAATACTGGACAAGTATATTTCCGTTTTTTAATCCCATGCGTAGTTTTCGAAATGTTTCGTCGTCTCAGGCTAAAAAAACTCACACTGCATAAAGAGAACACAATTCACTGCTCACCAGTCACTGCATTGGTATGTATTAATCGTCATGCCCAACGGCTACTAACGCAGCGGTAATGTGAGTCCTCCGGTATACTTGCAACTCGTGTACTCCCTCTCCTATGTTAGAAGAGTTCACTTGTACCCGACAAGACCCAAACGCCACGTTTACGCCTACAATTGGGCAGTGGCGGGGACTCGTGAGCTGAGACTCCGAGCGTGCGGAGACGGCGAGTTCGGAGATACCACAGGACCCGCTGGAGAGTTTAGAGGGAGTATACGGAGCTCATTTCTGATCTTCACTCCAAACCTGTGGCCTCGACCCACGTTCAAGCGTAATATTCTCGCTGGAATTATTCTGAACGAAAACCCGATGATTCTCAGACATTGTACATGAACTGAAATGCTGTTGGAATGGCATTACAGAGCGCATTCTGTGGCGTATCACGAATATTCTGACTAAATACGATACCTTACCTCCACCAAAACCTAGTGGATGTCGACCAAATTTGCAGCAACGGGGCTACGACATAGTACCGACTTAATACCATTCAACAGGAGTATCATCTTCACAGTGACTAAAAATTACCACGTTTATGATTCAATCAGCTAACGAAACAGACACTTTGTGGAACATACGTCTTTCAGAATAACACGCACTCTATCTAAAGATACAGCAGATAATAAAACACACAGCGTCGAGCGACAGTTATTCACCCAGCAAGACACTGTGTGATAACATTAACTCCATCATGTTGATTCTAGGATCCGGCAGTAACACCGAGGAGGATACCAACAGTCATAATGCTTTGGCTTACATGTTAAAATTTTCATGACTATCGAAAGAACGAAGCATGGAAAAGTGGAAAGACAAAACGGAACCATTGCCCCTTCATTCAAGCGACGAACGGTAATTGAAGTGAAACGTGTAATAAGGACGCCCTCTGCATTGATGTATTTTAATACGCGTATGCCTGATTCACAGTTCTGTCTCCGACCAAAAGTTTTAGAGATCGACGACAGGCAGACGGTTCCGAATTCAGTTCGTGGTGGAATACCGGAAGGCTCTAATAAAAGATAATAGTACTGCATAAGGCTGTATTAGTCGCTAATCAAATACACTGCAGCACATATAAGGGTTACAATCATAAGCAAGCAGAGTCTGATTATGATTGTTATGTGCACATCTTGTAACCTTCATATCTGCGTACAACATGTTGACCCTAGATATCCGAAGATGACTATGTCTGAAAGGCCTCATATTACGAGCAATAAAGCCGTCTAATTTTTGAAGCACTACTTTTTGATTAGCGACCAACCCCAGTATTATTGTTAACTATCAACATGGTCGCCTGCCTGCTACGCGAGTATATATGTCAGAAGTGTGTTGCCCCAATAAGCTTTCTCCAGTCACTGGCATAGATTTTATTTATTTATTGCTTATTTAGCCTCATCAGATTAGGACCCTAAGGCCCTTTCTTACATTTAACCAGGAATAACACCTTCCAAAAACATTACATAAACATTCACAATAATAGTAATAATAATAATAACTGACCCTATTAACAATAGCAGTACTACTACTAGTAGAGCTAGTAATAAAGGGGGCTAAGAATGATGTAGTTTAACACTTTTGAAGCCGTGTTTAGTAATATCAGAAGCGGAAGGAATAATGAAAGAAGAGAGGGTTGAAATGACAGTGACATCGGCTGTTAGGGCGGAACAGAACTTAAATAAAGAACTCTGCGAACGTGGGTGAGGGAAAAGTTGCGGGGGAGGGGAAATTGACGAGAATGAGCTGCAGTATATGTGAGATACGACTACTGTGATAGAATGTGGGCCATTTGCTATCTTTTGAAGCCTCGAAGGAATTTAATGTCTCTTTATTTTGAGGAAGATTGTTGCGAACTCGGGTTCCTGACACAGGAAATGATTTCGAGGACATGACAGTGTTATGTTAGGGCAACGAGAGGATTTTACTTTGCTGAAAACGAATGTTTCTGCTGTGCTGTCCAGAGAGTAGTGTAAGAGGTAAGTGAGATGGAGTATAATGATTGAGATGACGGTGGGGCAAACAGGTTCTACGTTTATCGGCACGTAGACATACTTGCCTGTGGGCAAGAATGATATGGTTGAAATAGTGTATCTCAAAAAATATATCGTACGTAAGCACTCATCTCAAATTCTATCCGGCGTGACCTTTCGTACAATGTCCTTGGAGAATAGCATCACTGTAGTTAAGTATGGGGAATATTAGTCACTGTACAAATTTCTTTTTAAGCTCGAAAGGAATTACATTTTTATATTTCTGTAGTGAATGGAGAGAAAGAGACACCAATTTACAGACTGCAGTTGTGTGTGCAATCCAGTCTAAGTGATGGTCCAGAAGTATTGCCAACTTCTTCGCGCGAGAAGAAAATATTATTTCTGTGCCGTTTACGATTAAGAGTGGAAGAGATTCTCGCAATTGCGTGGTAAAACGCCTTTTATGAGCGACTAAGACTGCTTGCGTTTTAGATGGATTAAAATTGGAAGATATGATCTGCGCTCGATTAAGCAAGTAAATCAGCATTTATAGGCTGAATGGCTGTGCTCAAGTTCGTTGAACTTGCAGTTAGAAGTAACTGAAGATCCTCACCATATACGCGATATTTGCAATGGGACAGAATAGCTGACATATCATTAACATACATTGACGGGCAAAAAAAGTCACAACAGCAGGAACGAGTTATGACATAAACGGAAGTTGGTAGGCGTGTTTCTATGTCTGAAAGATGACGTCTATTCAGATTTCGCGCCAGTCACATAGGAGTGGTGCTAGTAGCGCCACTACGAGGATACACATCAGGTTTACTTTAAATACATGCTGTAACGGTTGTGAGCGTTAGCCGGCCGGGTTGGCCAAGCGGCTCTAGGCTCTGCAGTCTGGAACCGTGCGACCGCTACGGTCGCAGGTTCGAATCCTGCCTCGGGCGTGGGTGTGTGTGATGTCCTTAGGTTAGTTAGGTTTAAGTAGTTCTAAGTTCTAGGGGACTGATGACTTAGAAGTTACGTCCCATAGTGCTCAGAGCCATTTGAACCATTTTTTTGTGAGCGTTATTTTACTTTGGGACATGTTAGTCAAGAATGACTTTAAGGCGACAAAAACGCCATCACCAACACCTCACTGGATTTGAACAAAGTCGTGTAATAGGACTACGAGAAGCTGGATATTCCTACTGCAATACTGCAGAAAAACTTGACAGGAATTTAGCCGCTGTACGTGATTGATGGCAACCGTGGTGACAAGGAAATACGGTCGCAAGACGACCGGTCTCGGGACGGCCACGTGGTACTACCTGCACTGAAGACCATCGTGTTTGACGATTGGTTCTGTAGTATCGTCCAGCATCTGTAGTGGCAAATGAGCAACATTTGGCACCACACTGACACAACCAACAGTCAAAAATCTGTTACTTCAAGGACAGCTCCGAGCCAGACGCCATGTAGCGTGCATTTCACTGACGCCAAACCACCATTTGCGACTCCAATGCTGTCAAGCAAGAGCTCATCGAAGGGCAGAGTGGAGGTGTGTGGTGTTTTCTGATGAAAGCTGGTTCTGCTTCGGTGCCGTTGATGGCCGTGTGTTGGTTAGGAGGATGCCAGTTGAGGGCCTGCAACCAACCTTTCTGCATGCTAGACGCACTGGACCTACACCTGGAGTTATGGTCTGCGGTGCGATTTCGAATGATAGCAGGAGCACTCTCGCGGCTATCCCAAGCACCGTGACTACAAATCTGCACGTCAGTCTGGTGATTCGACCTGTTGTGCTGCCATTCATGAACAGCACTCCATGAGGTGTTGTCTAATAAGGTAACCGTCGCCCACATACCGCTATTGAATCCCAACATGCTCTGCAAAGTGTCGACATGTTTCCTTGGCCTGCTCGATCACCAGATCTGTCTCCAACTGAGCACATGTGGGACATCAACGGAACACACCAGCGTCATCCTCAAACAGCGTCAACAGTTCCTATACTGACGGACTAAGTATAACAGGCATTGAACTACATAGCACAAACTGATATCCGGCACATGTACAACAAAAAGAATGCACGTTTCCATGCTTGCATTCAACATTCTGGCGGTTACACCGGTTATTACTGCACCAGCATTTCACACTTGCGATGTCTTATCTCGCGCTTGCACTAGCCTGTGATCTTGTAAAGTTAATCATTTAAATATATTACCTAGACTAATGTATTCCCGAAATTTCAATACTCTACGTCAATTATTTTTTGATGTTGCGATTTTTTTTGTCGATGTCACGAGAAAAGTGCTGGGTCCAATACTGATCCCTGTGGGACTCCTGATACTACGTCATTCATTGTGACCTTTTATTTCCGATAATTACACGCTGTTGGCGGGATGTAAGGCATGAGTGAAACCATTGTATAGCACTTGAAGAAAAATACTGTCTTGTGAGTTTAGCAAGTAGGATGCCAAAGTCAACAGTGTCCTAGCTCTGCTGAAATCCAAAAAGCGCATAATAGTCGTTTGTTGTTTCTCCATAGATTGTTTCAATTCGTCAGTCACTTTTGTAAGAGCAGTCGTACCGCTGCCGTTTTACCGGAAACTAAGGTGTTATTCATCTAAAAGTTTATTTGATGTTAAATAATTAGTATGCTGTTCGTGGAGCGGATATCCAAAGCCTTGGATAATTCTGGTAGAATGCAAATGAGCTCGCAGTCGGAAGGTTGTCTGGCAGATTGCTTCCGGGGTGACTTGGGTTAGATGGATACAATCATTGCTCGCTCGACGCGCCACCTCAGCTGGGCTCGGCAGGGCAGGCAGGGCGGCGAAACTTGTGCCGTCACTCTGCAGGCGCGCGGGTCGTCGCCGCTGATGGCGGTCCCCGCTGGCCCATCTGTCGCCTGCTGGCACGGGTATTAACCACGTTAGCGCTAAACGGGCTATTGCTCCCGCCTTGCTCGGCAACAGGTTGTGCATGAGCGTGTTGAGAGGTCGCCCGCTGCAGGAATTAGCGATGTCAACTAACCGAGAAATGTCGCTCGCTCGAGCGGGTTCTGAAAAGCAAGGAGCGCACGCAGATGAACCTGCTTTGCATCATAGATCACTCAGCATAACAAAAAGCGAAACATGCACAAAACGGACAGTTAGCTATGTAAATTAATCCAAGACGAGTATTTTGGCTAAGAGAAGACACACACCGACTCCATCTGAACTTGTAGAATAGTGCAGCCGCATCTCCTCGTTCTTTTCTCTCTCGCTCTTTCTCTCTCTCTCTCTCTCTCTCTCTCTCTCTCTCTGTCTATCTCTCTCTCTTCCTGTGACACCAGTTACATAACTTACGCGATGCCGGCCTGAGTGGGCGAGCGGTTCTAGGCGCTAAAGTCGGGAATCGCGCGACCGCTACGGTCGCAGGTTCGAATCCTACCTCGGGCATGGATGTTTGTGATGTCCTTAGGTTAGTTAGGTTTAAGTAGTTCTAAGTTCTAGGAGACTGATGACCTCAGAAGTTAAGTCCCATAGTGCTCAGAGCCATTTGAACCATTTTTTTTCCACTTTATCAAAGTTTTCAAAGTTGCCAACTTTTCCAGCCCGTTATTACACTCACAATCCCAAATGAAACTTTCGTCGAATAACAACACCCAGCCGGCCGGAGTGGCCGAGTGGTTCTAGGCGCTACAGTCTGGAACCGCGCGATCGCTACGGTCGCAGGTTCGAATCCTGCCTCGGGCATGGATGTGTGTGATGCCCTTAGGTTAGTTAGGTTTAAGTAGTTCTAAGTTCTAGGGGACTGATGACCTTAGAAGTTAAGTCCCATAGTGCGCAGAGCCATTAGAACCATTTGAACAACACCCACCAGGGCTAATCACAAGTTACTCGCCTTCAAAAATAGTCATCGACGTTAATACTTTTCGCCTGTGGAAAAGAAACGCATCTGCAAAATCGCGAAAGCTCGCATTATGTATTACAGCTTACACCCAATAAAACTCACAACTTCGTAAAATGATAAAACTTTGCAGGCTACCACCAGGGAGCTTTCTACCTTCCAAGAGGATTCACAACAGAGTTTCCAGTTTTCCGAGTCTTGTGCCGCTCCTGAGAAATGTTTAATATTTCAGCCTTTCTGCCAGTCAGTGAAGAGACTACAGCTCGATACACTTTTTCATGAACCGTAGGCATTCCAGTTAGTTGTGCCTATATTTCAACTGATTTGATTGGAACTCTTCTTACTATCGTCCATCCTAATATAAAGTTAAATATTTCAACCGTAAAGGATAACACTGATGGAAAGATCAGTCCAGTAACTTGTCTAAGGTTGTCAAGGGCCATTTCAAATTACTCAGAAGGTCTCATTTGTTAAGTCTTACTGATAAAGCAGTTCCAGCCAGAGGCGATCCAGTCACATCTTTGGCGGAAAAAATTCCTTTTTGTGTCAGTCACATGATAATTCAGCCCGAAACATAATGGTCTTAAGTGTCATCCATCGCGAATTAGAAGCATGAGAAGGTATGTTAATACTATAAGGCTCGTTCTTACAGGATCACAAGAGAGATGTTATACCACTAGTCTAACATGGTGAATAATGTGTATTCCTTTGTAGATAAACAGTCAAAGATTAACACTTAAAGAGGAATTCCTCAAAAAAAGTACTTTTAATGTTGTTTGCTAACAAGGATCATTATAATGCAGCATAATATAAAACACTGATGGGAAAAATCGCAACACCAAAAAAAAAAAAATAATGGAGAGTAATGAAATTTCGGGAGTACATTTGTCTAGGTAACATATCTAACTTATTAACATTGCAAGATCACAGCTTAATGCAAGCGACAGATAAGCCATTGATAATGTGAGATGCTGAGATACTGATACAGTAATAACCGGTGTAACCGCTAGAATGTTGAATGCAAGCATGGAAACGCGCATGCATTTTGTTGTACATGTGCCGGATATCACTTTGTGCTATGTAGTTCAATGCCTGTGATACTTAGTCGGCCAGTACAGGAACGTTTAATGCTGTTTGAAGATGACGCTAGAGTTGTCCGTTGATGTCCCACATGTGCTCAGTTGGAGACAGGTCTGGTGATCGAGCAGGCCAAGGAAACATGTCGACACTTTGCAGAGCATGTTGGGTTACAATAGCGGTATGTGCGCCAAGGTTACCTTGTTAGACAACACCTCATGGAGTGCTGTTCATGAATGGCAGCACAACAGGTCGAATCACAAGACTGACGTACAGATTTGTAGTCACGGTGCTTGGGATAGCCACAAGAGTGCTCCTGCTATCATTCGAAATCGCACCGCAGAACATAACTCCAGGTATAGGTCCAGTGCGTCTAGCATGCAGAAAGGTTGGTTGCAGACCCTCACTGCCATCTTCCTAACTAACTCACCGCCATCAATGGCACCGAAGCAGAACCAGCTTTTATCAGAAAATACAACTGACCTCCACCCTGCCCTCCGATGAGCTCTCGCTTGACACCACTGAAATTGTGAACTGAAGAGGTTTGGGGTCGATGAAATGTACGCTACAGGGCGTCTGGCTCGGAGCTGTCCTCGAAGTAACTGTTTTGAAACAGTTCGTTATGTCACTGTGGTATCAAATGATGCTCAAACTGCTGCTTGCAGATGCAGTACGATGCGACAGAGCCATATGCCGAACACGATGTTTTTCCTTCCAGGTAGTGCCACGTGGCCGGCCGGAGCATGTTGCGAGCATGTACTCTCGTCACCACGGCAGCCATCAGTCACGTACAGTGGCTACATTTCTGCCAAGTGTTTCCGCAATATCGCACAAGGAACGTCTGACTTGCCTTCGGCCTTGCCGTAGTGGTAACACCGGTTCCCGTCAGATCACCGAAGTTAATCGTTGTCGGGCGGGGCTAGCACTTGGATGGGTGACCATCCGGTCTGCCGTGCGCTGTTGGCAAGCGTGGTGCACTCAGCCCTTGGGAGGCAAACTGAGGAGCTACTTTACTGAGAAGTAGCGGCTCCGGTCTCGGGAACTGGCAAACGACCGGGAGAGCGGTGTGCTGACCACATGCCCCTCCATATACGCATCTAGAGACGCCTATGGGCTGAGGATGACACGGTGGCCGGTCGGTACCGTTGGGCCTTCATGGCCTGTTCGGAAGGAGTTCAGTTTTTTCTACATCCAACTTCTTGTAGCCCTATTACACGATCTGATCCAAACTCAGGGAGGTGTTGATCTTATTCAAACTCAGGGAGATGTTGATAATGGCGTCTTTATAGCCTTAAAGGCATTCTTGTTTAAAATCAACTCACCAAGTCCAATCTAAAAGGTAACTAACAATCACGACCGTTATAGAGTATCTTTAAAGCAAACCTGATTTGCAATCCCCATAGTGGTGCACTATTATACTACTGGCGCTAAATTTGAATAGACATTGTCTTTCAGATGTAGAAACACGCCTACCGACTTTCGTTTATGTCATACGACTCCTTCTTTGTGTTGTGGTTTTTTCCATCAGTGTATAATATTTCATCCTTTACATATAAGAAAATTTAAGAATTAAATTAATTTTGAGCTAAAATCACGTAACATAATGAGATATTTACGCAAGATTTATTAAATTTATTTTGAATTCAGAAAACTACCACACCCTAACCCGACAGCCGCATGACAGGTATTAGACCTTGACATTCAGTACTTGTGAGCCGGCCGAAGTGGCCGTGCGGTTAAAGGCGCTGCAGTCTGGAACCGCAAGACCGCTACGGTCGCAGGTTCGAATCCTGCCTCGGGCATGGATGTTTGTGATGTCCTTAGGTTAGTTAGGTTTAACTAGTTCTAAGTTCTAGGGGACTAATGACCTCAGCAGTTGAGTCCCATAGTGCTCAGAGCCATTCAGTACTTGTGTACGCGAAAGATTTCTTGTTTACGTAACAATGCAAATGAGACACTTCTACGGGTAAGAAATAGGAGTAACCTAATTGAAATAATGATTGGCCAATCTCCACATCATTTGGGTCAGTGCAAAAAAATGGCTCTGAGCACTATGGGACTTAACATCTGTGGTCATCAGTCCCCTAGAACTTAGAACTACTTAAACCTAACTAACCTAAGGACATCACACACATCCATGCCCGAGGCAGGATTCGAACCTGCGACCGTAGCAGTCGCGCGGTTCCGGACTGCGCGCCTAATGGGTCAGTGCAGAGACTTTCTTTATGCTAAATAAAAATGTGCATAACATAATTAGTGATATTCGAATTATTTCTTCAAAAACTTTCAACGCCTACTGCGGAAATGAGAATGCCTTTACGTGTTTCCTTGCAGGTTAGATTAAAATGAGTAAAATTACCAGCACAGAATACACCCACAAATCTGCATAAAGTGAAACGGCCACGTCGAGTCATCGGTTTACTTGTTGCATCGATACCCATTTGACATAAATTCATACACTTAATCCGATCGAGTGTTGAGTTATCACAGCGTTAAGTCCCTGCAGTTGTATTCGTCAGTCGTGGCCGTCAGATCGTAAATCTTCCAAACAGATTTTGGTTTTCTGTGTTTCTCATATTTTTTCTACACAGTCTTTTCCAATCTGAGCTAGTGTTCCGTCTTTCAAATGCAACTACGTTAATGAAGTTCGAAACCTAAATAGTTTTTCCTCCTTTGAATACTTCCTGAATACTTCTTCCATTAATGAACTCGTTTCTGTTAAATAAAATTATTGACTTATTATAACACCAACTTCTTTCTCTTACTAAAATACACAATTTTGATATTATCTACTTTCACCGATGCTACTTTTTATGAAGATAGGGGACTATTAAGTCTTCAGTTATTTCATAACACTTAAAGAAGGGAAAATTAGAGTTTAACGTAGCGTTCATATCGCAGATCATTACAGACGGAGTACAATATCGGACTGAACATAGATGATGAAAAAAACTGATTGTGACTTTTTTGAAATAATCAATAGGAACCAAAGGAACCAAAATTTGAATGGTAGGATAGAGACTTTAATCAGAAGTGAAGGTCTGTGATAATCATTATTCTCCATGTAAGCATTGAACGTAAATCAGTACTACTGATAAGATTTCCTACTGATATTATCATAATTATCGCCGCTTTTATAACCAAAATTTTAATGGCGGAACGGGGACTTTAATCAAACACGAAAGTCAGAAGGCATACGGGACACTCATCAGTCTCTACGTCAGATTACAACGTAAATCAGAAATTATACTAATTACCGTTCCTTCTATCGGATGTGTCTCTTAAGAGGCGTCAGGCGAATTTTCTCTAATGTTTCCACAGATATTTACAATTACATTTTTACATTGTTTAGCTGGAGTTAGCCCAACAGTTACTGCTCCTCACGTCATTCATGCGACGCACAGTGTCGACAGAAAGCGGTTTCTTTCCCATTACAGACAAAATTATTTTTAAGTTGGAATTTATGTCATCATACGGTAGAGTGCTCCAAATTAGTCTAGTGCGATATTCGTTCATCTATATATTAACAGGGACAATGAAACTGGAAGAATAAAAAACCATCCCAGCAGCGAATTACAAGAGAATACTCCCAAGTCTCAATAAACGTTCTTGATTAAACCTGGCAGGTGTTTAGCGGGGTCAAAATAATACAGTAGGTATTTTCTTGTTTATGCTCAGTTTCTCTTTTAAGGGCTAAAACACACCCCGAAAGTTAATTTGGCGTTTTGGGTTTAGAGGGAATATCTTAGAAACAATGATGCAAAAAACATGTTTTTCTTATAAAATTCATGATAATTAATGTTCCTGAAAACTGTACAATCAACACATGTAATCATTTGAAATTTTACAAACTACTCCACCACCATTAATTCATTTTGAAAAATGAAAGCTTTTGTTTGTTACAATACAAATTAAAGAAGTTTTCAAGCCACATAGGTCCCTGTATAATAAAGCTGGATTCTGAAATACCATTTCTGGAAAATAAGCGGTACACAATTTACTGTCTAAGTATTTTCAACAGACCTAATTAAAATATCTAAACGTTCATTACTATTCTAATCATTTATTTTATTTAGATTTGTTTCATGTTTTACATTGTTATTTTACGTTTTACATCCATGTCTTTCTTGTTTTTTATTTTACTGTTTTATGCATGTGTATTTTGTTCATGTAAAGTAATAAGTAACTCATTATTATGATAGAGAATAATTACAATAACGATAATCTACACTGAAACTCCAAAGGAACTGGAATGGGCATGCGTATTCAAATACAGAGATAAGTAAACAGGCAGAATACGGTGCTGCTGTCGGCAACGCCTATATAAGACAAGTGTCGGCACAGTTTTTAGATCGGTTACTACTACTACTACAATGGCAGATTATCAAGATTTAAGTGAGTTTGAACATGGTGTTGTGGTCGGCGCACAAGCGATGGGACACAGCGTCTCCGAGGTAGCGATTAAGTGGGGATTTTCCCGTAGAACCATTACACGAGTGTACCGTGAATATCAGGAATCCGGTGAAACATCAAAACTCCGACATCGCTCCGACAGCAAAAATATCCTGCAAGAACGGGACCAACGAAGACTGAAGAGAATCGTGCAGAAGAGCAGAAATGCAACCCTTCCGCAAATTGCTGCAGATTTCAATTCTCGGCCATCATAAAGTGTCAGCGTGCGAACCATTCAACGAAACATCATCGACATGGGCTTTCGGAACTGAAGGCCCACTCGAGTACCCTTGATGACTGCACGATACAAAGCTTTACGCCTCGCCTGGGCCCATCAACACCGACATTGGACTGTTGATGACCGGAAACATGTTGCCTGCTCTGACGAGTATCGTTTCAAATTGTATCGAGCGGTTGGACGTATACGAGTAAGGAGACAACCTCATGAATCCATGGACCCTGCATGTCAGCAGGGGACTGTTCAAGCTGATCGAGGCTCTGCAGTGGTGTGGGGCGAGTGCAGGTGGAGTGATATGAGACCCCTGATACGTCCAGATACGACTCTCACAGCTGACACGTACGTAAGCATCCTGTCTGATCACCTGCGTCCATTGTGCATTCCGACGAACTTGGGCAATTCCAACAGGACAGTGCGACACCCCACAGGTCCACAATTGCTACAGAGTGGTTCCAGGCACACTCTTCTGAGTTCAAACACTTGCGTTGGTCATCAAACTCCTCCGGCATGAGCATTATTTAGCATATCTGGAATGGCTTGCAACGTGCTGTTCAAAAGTGATCTCCACCCCCCTCGTACGCTTACGGATTTACGGACAGCTCTGCAGAATTCATGGTGTCAGTTCCCTCCAGCACTACTTCAGACATTATTCGAGTCCATGCTACGTCATGTTGCGGCACTTCTGCGTGCTCGCAGGGGCCCTACACGATATTAGGCAGGTGTACCTCCTTCTTCGGCTCTTCAGTGTATTAGGAGACACTTAAAAAATAACGTTTCTTACACGATGTACACTAAATGAACGAAATTTCTTCACGTAATGTACACGATGGAGAAGCCAACATGAATCAAAATTGAGCAGGATTTGAAATTGTCACTGGTTATCCTCTAAATATCCTCTTTTGTGGGGTGTAGAAAATTATCTGCTACCAGTCACAATAAAAGGTTATTTATTTTCACACGACCGGTTTCGGGCTTGCGCCCATCTTCAGGTGTTTATACATTCATGCACATGTTCGTACTTTTGGAGATCACTGTATAAATCCAAAAAAAAGTATTTGCTGGTGACTATACAGATACAAGTGGTACAATTTTTTAAGTGGTAAGGCAGCATTTGGCGAAAACATATCTGTACTTACATAAAGATGAAGCACCATTATTACAGTTAGGCTGTGGTGATAGTTTTGCCACTTAGTTACACACTTATGGTCATTTTCACGTCCATATTTCAGTTTTACCAAGTATGGCTTCATATTACACTATTATGATGTGCACTCGTGAAATACACTATGTTTACATACAAACATGTGGGCTGTGGTCAAAGAACTTAGATGTAGCAGATGTAAAGATGTTGCTCATACAGAAACTTGTAGGTTATTGTTAAAGAACTTAGCCACAGTAAGTGCAAGGGTGTTGCATAAATAGAAATTTAAAAAGCTATTATAGACTGCGACATTTCTTGATACACATTATGATTTTTTTTCCCCAAATTTTTGTCGGAGAGCTTAGATCTAGGAAATACAATGTTGTTATATATATGAAATTACTCACAGCTATTACAAATTCAAAAATGACAGCTAGAACTATTTTGAGCCACACTGTTGTCAGAGAAATTACATCTAGGAGGTACAATAATGTTACACACACGAAATTTTGAAACCTATTACACATTATACAACGCCAGTTAAAGCTTGTGCTTACAATATGACTGTTACAGATTACGATAATGACACTTGGACTGCTGTATGACTGCTACATTGAATTTCTATAGAATATTACTTTGTTATTCTATCAGAGAATAATTATTTTCTGCTTTTGAATATTTAATGAAATTTGTGAAGATCGGATTTGTTGGCAAGTTCCACTTGTTCGTTGAGAACAAGGTCTGGTGAATTAGAGCTGTGGATATAAATTTCTAGCTCTTCGAGCAGATTTATTTTTTTTCCTTTGCTCACAGTGTGTAGTATTTGTAGGTTTTCTGTAATGGCTGTGGCTGAGTGACCATGGTCTTTTAGGTGCATTGCAAAGGTGGATTTGTCAAAATTATTTAGCCGGAAGGCATCCATATGCTCACGGTATCTTATAGTGAAACTCCTTCCAGTTTGGCCTATGTAGAACTGTGGGCAGTTATCACATAAAAGTTTGTAAATTCCCGATTTTTGGTGACATTGGTTGTTTGTCTTATTGTTGTGGATGATGTGCTGTTGTAGCTTGTTGTTAGTGCTGAAAGAAATTTGAATACCGGTTTTCCGAAAGAGGTTGGCAATTTGGTATGAAATTTTACCTATAAATGGCATGCAGGCGAATGTGTTTTTTCCTTCTCGTGAATCTGATTTAGTAGGTGTGCATTGTTCCTTTTTGATTTTGTTGTTAAGTTTATCAATTACATCTGGGTTGTATCCATTTTTCCGTGCAATTTCTGCTTGTTCATCATGGGGGTTGAGTGGGATTTTATGTATACGATTAAGTGTGGATCTGAAGAATGCCATTTTGTGTTGTGCTGGACGACATGAGGAGTTGTTAATGACAACGTCACTAGTGGTAGGTTTTCTGTAAATCAGGAAGACATGTCTGTTGTTTACATTAGATATTGTAAGGTCAAGAAAATTGATGCCCTAATCTACTTGATCTTCTACAGTGAATTTGATGTTGTTGTGCATGCTACTGAGGCCTTTAGCAATTTTCTCAATCTCCTCAGTTGTACCATTGTACAACATAATAGTATCATCCACGTACCTTTCCTAGTATATTATTTTATTTTCAAGTGAACTATCTGCTCTGAAAAATTTATTTTCTATGTGGTTAATGTAAATATCTGCAAGTATTCCTGCCAAACTACTGCCCATTTCAATACCATCTCCCTGTTTATAAATTTTGTTATTAAAAGTAAAATAATTGTGTGATAGGACTAGTTCTAGTGGGTCAATGCGTTCAAATATCTCAGCCTTAGATAGCTTTTTGTGTTTTAGTAGGTTGTTTCTCATTATCTGAATAGTGTCATATACAGGAATGTTGATGTAAAGGTTGACTATGTCCACTGAACCAAATTTGGCACCCTCTGGTATTGATGTGCTCAATAAATTCATAGCTATTCTTAACTGAAAAATAGTGTTCATAGGAGTAAAAGTTACTAAGAATATCTTTAAGTTTGTTGCTGATAAAATATGCTGGACTGTTTTTTGAATTGACTATGGGGTGTATAGGACAACTTTCCTTATGAATCTTTGGTTGTGAACATAGTTATGGTGCAGATGGGTTCATGACAAGGCATTTTAGAACATCAGAGTTAGATAAAAGGAAGTTAGAAGATTTCAGTAGTTTCTTAAGGTGAGCATGAAATTTGGGTGTGGGGTCATTGTGTATTTCGTGTATGTTATTATTCTGGAAAAATTCTAGAGTTTTGTTGATATATTCAAATTCATACATAGCAACAGCTGAGTTCCCTTTATCGGATTTGACTACCAGAGCTTTGTTTTCAGATAGTTTTCTATTAATATTTTTGAGCAGTTAGGAGTCACAGTTATTTGATTTTTGATTTTGTATGTTTTTGTGTATGATATTGTTAACTTTCAGCCCAATACTAATCTTTTCATTATTATTTATTTTAGCTGAGTCACATGCCATTTTAGAGCAGATAATTAATTCTTTGATATTGCTATCAGTGAGTAAATGTGGCATATTATATTTGAGACCCTTCTCAAGTAATTCAGTTTCATTCTTGTCAAATGAGATGATGGTTGAATTAATCACCCTATCGAAAACCTTTGTTCTGATATGGAAGGAGATTGTAGTTGTTGCAGTTTGTTAGGGTTAAGAGCAAGTAATTTCTGATTATGTTTAGTTGACACTACTAGTTGTTCTCTGCACACTTGGTCATTAATATTACCTAAAATGCACATGCCATGCGCCAAGTGGAGTTTGAGCATTTGTTTGTTAAGGGCATCTTTATGCTTGTATAATGATTGAATTTCAGTTTTTAACCAAATAGTTTCACATTTTGACTTTGCTATTTTGGCTGACTTACTGTGGCTCCTAAGATTAATTTTAATGTAGTTCGCTATTACTTTAGAGAAAAGGCACTTTTTATTGCATTTGATTGCTTGAATGGTCTTCACCATCTTGATTTTACATGTTTTGAATGTATTGACAGTTTGTAATACCTGGCTAGGTAACATTAAATGAATTTTATCCATAGTGGATGCTGTGGAACTCCTCGACTATTCCTTTATGGGGTGTAGAAAATTATCTGCTACCAGTCACAATCAAAGGTTATTTATTTTCACATGACCGGTTTCGGGCTTGCGCCCATCTTCGGGTGTTTATACATTCATGTACAAGTTTGTACTTTTGGAGATCACTGTATAAATACAGTCAGTACTGAAATGGACCTGGTACAAATCAGGATATTTAGAGAATCGCCTGTAACAATTTGAAATCCGGCTGAATTCTCTTTTTTATTATGTTCTCTTTGAAGAAATTATGTGAAGAAATTTCGTTCATTTTATGTGCATGGTGTAATAAACCGTTATGTTTTAAGCATTTATTTTCAGATTATCATATCTCTAATGATTTTGTATCATAATAATGAGTTATTTACTATTTTCAGTTAACAAAATATAAGTATGTGAAATGGTAAGATAAAAAACAGAAAACAAAAATGAATGTAAAACATAAATAACAATTTAAAACATAAAACGTATCTAAGCAAAATCAGTAATGAGAATAGTAATGAATATTTAGATATTATAGTGAGGTCTGTTTAAAGTACTCCGACAGCAAATTGTGTACGGTTTAGCTCTTAAGATGATATTTCAGAAACTAGCTTTACACACAGGGATGTATGTGGCTTGAAAGCTTCTCTAATATTTGTTGTAACAAGTTTTTTCATTTTTTAAAATAAATTATGGTGGGACATTTTGCAAACTTTCAAATTATTACAAAAGTTGATTATATAGTTTCAAGAACATTAATTACCTGTAGATATCAACTTTTATGTAAATACATTTTTATACATATCATCGTTTAGAAGATATCCCTCTAAACCTAAAATGCCAACTTACATTTCGAGGTGTGTTTTACCCCTTAAAAGAGACATTGGGCACAAACAAAAAATACGTATTGCACTATTTTGACCCTATGCATACATGCTAATTTTCAGCAATATTGTTCATTGACACTTGGCAATGTTCCCTTTTTGGGCAGGTGTACAGGGGAGCAACGCTGAGGGAGAAAGAGGAAAATTGGGAAGTGGTCACTACACAGAGGTCATCGAGGATCCTCCAGTGGATCGATAGTAGAAGACCAGGGCTGCAACAGAAGAGATCAATGGCTGAATAAGTTCCATGTGCCACACTGAAGTGTGTGGGGGCGCCAGAGTTCGAGAGGCAAAGATCGAGCTGTGCCAGTAAATTTTCGACGTCTTTACCAAGGCCAGTGATCACTGTTTCACCCCCAAAAGGGTTCTTGGCGTTGATGTCGTTCAAGACCAGGAAAGCTGGGAGGAGGGGGAGGGGGGGGAGCTGAGAGAGTAATGGAGACGGTACATCCTAGGACATGACATCATCAGAAGGGAAATAAGCATTACAGATGGTAAAATCCTGATGTGCCCTTACCCAAACAGCCATAGCCTCCAAAGGTGTATCAAGGAGCACAAGATCACTTACGTTAAAACTCCATCTGATACTCTCTCAAAGTTGGTACAGTTCTCAGTAGCCACAAAGGGCAGGGGTCCAAGTTTCTGGAAACAACTTTTGCTGGATGGCAATACAGAATGTACGGTAAGTGCTTGAACGCTGCTATAGTTCGGCCAGATGGTGGAAAAATCCTTACAGTTCCACTGGAAGATCAGGCATAAGACTGTCTGAATACTGCAAGGGTATGAAGAGACTGGGGAGGGGGTGGTGGAATGGCATGTTATGACATATGGTCATGCACTGCCACCAGATGAGACGTCAAAGGATCCAATGACATAGGTTCTGTGGCACTTTGCCAGGGGAGATTTGGTGCCTCAGGGGCCACTGAGATTTCCACATAGGGCACAGACGGAGTGTATGCAGAGTCTGGTGCGTGGGGGCCACAAGAGGATCCTGATTCTTAGAGGACTTCTACGCAAGGAGTGGGAAGGTTTTCAAGAATGGAGGTAGAACGAGAAGTCTGATGACCAGCAGCCTGTGGTTCCTTCAGTCACCGGCTGGTGCCCGGCTGAGGACCAGCGGGAACAATAGAAAGAAAAGTCCCTGGGTACCTCTTCCTAGCTAGAGAAGCCAAAAGAGGATGAGACACTTCCAGCTGAGGAATGGAGATCGGCGTCCTCGACAGGTGAGAAGCCAATGTTCCAGCAGTGGGTGCAGTGGAAGCACCAGAAGGGCCCCCAACCGCCTGGGAGGCAGGTATTAGCAGGCAGCTCTGAGAGCCCACTGTAAGAGGCACAACAGATGAAAGCACCATCGACAGAGAAGACGATGACATTGCGGCTGTAGCATAAGACGACGTCATTTCTATGAGATTAAGACACTCATACTTTTTTCTGGTTTCTTGATACCTGAGATTGTCCTGGGTATTATACTCCTGTATTCTCTTCTCATGCTTAAAAATAGAGCAATTCGGAGAGCAGGCAGGGTGGGCCTCGCCACAGTTTACACAAATGGGGGGAGGGGGAGACACAGTCCCTGCAGACAGGGGTGGCAGTGCAATGGGAAGACATATGTCTGAACTTCATGCACCTAAGCATCTCGTAGGAGTAGGAACATAGGGTTCCACATCACGCTAGTAGACCTTCACCTTGACCTCAGGCTACATAACACCTTTGAAAGCCAAGACGAAAGCCCTAGTAGCAACTCTGTTTTCTCTTGGTCCCCTATGGACACAACAGATGAAGTGCAGACGCGAGTGCTCTAAGTTGGCCCGCATCTCATCGTCTGAGTTGCTTGTGGTTTCGTCTCCGTAGGAAAAGTGGAAGGGATGCATCTCCATTCGAAAAATCGTAGAACGGCATAAAATCCTTTTTACTTTTTATCTCAAAAAATTACTGTTGAGAAGCACCTTTTTAGGAAGAACTTTGTTACTTTCAACTTAATTATTAATACTGTATTGCTGCATTAACTTTAATAATACAAACTACCATTTATTAAGCGTATGAGACACATATGACAAGAAAATCATATTTTCTGTAAACATATTTATTCCTCACTAAAGGGTTTTTTGCCACCCTTGTACCTTATGGGGATACTCATACACAAACTGAAGTATATACACCTTCTGAGGTCCTTTTTTTGTAATTTATTTATTACTTTGTTCCATGAACATAATGCCTATCCTAGTTTAGCAACTAGGTGTAGAGTGTTAACATCTTCGTTTACATCTCCCTGTAAAAAAATCTGTCTGAAGGCACTCAAGTCATAATTTTTGGGATTTTTTCGACTCCTACTCGAATCCTTGAGTATCCTCGTCTATAATTCGGCTTCATCAAGAAACATAAACAGTTTCGATACATAAATGGTTTCCGCCATCCACCTTGCATGATGGACCCCTTTGGAGCATGGAAAGATACCTGTACTCCATGAGATGGTTCTTCAGGAAGATAGTTCGCAGTTAATTAAAGAACTATCAATATAATCGTCTCACATGTTTTATGCCTGCAAGGTGAATACAACAGATCTTTTTCCAAGCTTCTTTCAATCAAAACACATGCACCTTTAAAAGAGGTCGTATTTTATGTCATTGTAACAGAGACTAATGGTTTTTAAAAAAGCTGTTCAGTGCGAATTTCATGGACAACGACAGAAATATACGTAAAATTAGCAACATAGAACTATTAGTGGATTTTTCTTATCTTTTATTTTCAACTAAATTTGTGTGTGAAACATATCTCTTAAGTACATTATTATGTAATTAACTAATTTGCTGATTTTCATATTCGTTTGACTCTCGTCTGTTAATGACTGCCTGTGCTCGCTCAGACGACCTCTTTCTCAAATAACTGATGAGTAATTCTATGCTCGTACATAGGGGCGCCTTTCCGTTGCTGACTGGCGAAAAACTGGTTACCTTTTTCGATGGTAACAATCTTCAAAGCAATGACGTGTGCCATGTCGTTCTAAGTTGTTGCTGACGTCGCTGATACAAATCTACTTTTAGTATGCAGTTTTTTAGTTACTGTGTTGGAAGTCGTTAATTTTCGAAATAAATTTTCACTTTCCATGCTGCATGGCACCTTGGTGCATAGCTAATTTACACACCCACAATTCTTAAAAGAAAACTGTTAATGTTGATTTGACAGATGATATTTGCTTTCAGTTATTTCATGCTAGTACTGCCCACGTAAATATACGTATAATTTTCTTTAAACGAACTGAAAAACAAGACATTGTACTTGCCACGACCACAAGCTTCCTCGAAAGTGGATATGGCGATTGGGGATGACCGCGCTGGGTCGATAACAGATTCAGTAATTCGTACTTCCACTCAGCTAATTCTGGGCTCTCTCTGCCTGACTTGCGGTCATTGCTCGGTACATCACCAGATTAATCTCATGCGATCTGAGAACACATTCAGCTAAGAAAATCGAAATAAACAACATGTCTACAACAAGTAATCAATGAATTTATCATGCAGAAGTAATATTGTGCGTACTTGAAACTGTTGGAAAGTTTATCTAAAATCTACACTCCTGGAAATGGAAAAAAGAACACATTGACACCGGTGTGTCAGACCCACCATACTTGCTCCGGACACTGCGAGAGGGCTGTACAAGCAATGATCACACGCACGGCACAGCGGACACACCAGGAACCGCGGTGTTGGCCGTCGAATGGCGCTAGCTGCGCAGCATTTGTGCACCGCCGCCGTCAGTGTCAGCCAGTTTGCCGTGGCATACGGAGCTCCATCGCAGTCTTTAACACTGGTAGCATGCCGCGACAGCGTGGACATGAACCGTATGTGCAGTTGACGGACTTTGAGCGAGGGCGTATAGTGGGCATGCGGGAGGCCGGGTGGACGTACCGCCGAATTGCTCAACACGTGGGGCGTGAGGTCTCCACAGTACATCGATGTTGTCGCCAGTGGTCGGCGGAAGGTGCACGTGCCCGTCGACCTGGGACCGGACCGCAGCGACGCACGGATGCACGCCAAGACCGTAGGATCCTACGCAGTGCCGTAGGGGACTGCACCGCCACTTCCCAGCAAATTAGGGACACTGTTGCTCCTGGGGTATCGGCGAGGACCATTCGCAACCGTCTCCATGAAGCTGGGCTACGGTCCCTCACACCGTTAGGCCGTCTTCCGCTAACGCCCCAACATCGTGCAGCCCGCCTCCAGTGGTGTCGCGACAGGCGTGAATGGAGGGACGAATGGAGACGTGTCGTCTTCAGCGATGAGAGTCGCTTCTGCCTTGGTGCCAATGATGGTCGTATGTGTGTTTGGCGCCGTGCAGGTGAGCGCCGCAATCAGGACTGCATACGACCGAGGCACACAGGGCCAACACCCGGCATCATGGTGTGCGGAGCGATCTCCTACACTGGCCGTACACCACTGGTGATCGTCGAGGGGACACTGAATAGTGCACGGTACATCCAAACCGTCATCGAACCCATCGTTCTACCATTCCTAGACCGGCAAGGGAACTTGCTGTTCCAACAGGACAATGCATGTCCGCATGTATCCCGTGCCACCCAACGTGCTCTAGAAGGTGTACGTCAACTACCCTGGCCAGCAAGATCTCCGGATCTGTCCCCCATTGAGCATGTTTGGGACTGGATGAAGCATCGTCTCACGCGGTCTGCACGTCCAGCACGAACGCTGGTCCAACTGAGGCGCCAGGTGGAAATGGCATGGCAAGCCGTTCCACAGGACTACATCCAGCATCTCTACGATCGTCTCCATGGGAGAATAGCAGCCTGCATTGCTGCGAAAGGTGGATATACACTGTACTAGTGCCGACATTGTGCATGCTCTGTTGCCTGTGTCTATGTGCCTGTGGTTCTGTCAGTGTGATCATGTGATGTATCTGACCCCAGGAATGTGTCAATAAAGTTTCCCCTTCCTGGGACAATGAATTCACGGTGTTCTTATTTCAATTTCCAGGAGTGTATATAGCACATAATTAGAAAAAAAGGGATGATCAACGAGTAAAAATGAGCTGTTCCCAAATAGGACAGATCACAAATGAACTAGTTCCCAAAGGTGAACGAGCTTGCCCATTTCTAATGTGATGCGAAGGAAACAGGCTGGTCGGCATCGTCGGGAGAGAAGGTGGAGCATGTGCGGCATTCATTTGTAACGAGCCCGAACAAATCAACGATATGCGCGAGCAGAGAACTGAAGACACGAAGTCACCTGCCTGGTACATTCTACGCAAACGTGAGTGTTCAAAATCATACCGGCTGTAGTTATTACATGAGCTGACTACTCAGGGCAATGAAGTTCGTTCTGACTTTTGCAGTGAGTTGCAGCGGCTACTAGAGGCTAGAGGTATACGGTTTTTCAATGAAGTTCGTTTCCAGTGACAAAGCCATATTTCACGTGCCTTGAAATATGAACTGTCATAACCGGGGCGCTTGGGGCACAGAATGTCCACACAATATTATGGAACATATTCGTGATTCACTTAAAACAGACGTCTTTTGTGAAATGTCTTCTTCAAAAGTTTCTCTTTGCGGAGAAAACTGTGGCCGATTTCGAGCCCCTGGCGTGCTGCAGCAATTGCGTATATCACGATTCCAGAAAGGCAGTGGGGACTTTATTTTCCAACAAGACAATGCTCCACCACATTTCTTTCAAACGTTCGTAATTACCTTTATGTGACTCAAACGAAAACGACGAATAGTAGCTTCAAATCCATTGTACTTCGAATTGCTAGGGTCATGGTGACAGGCCTAATGACACGGGATTCGTAGGAGTGGGTGTAAGAGAGACGATGGAAATGGAGGCGGAATTGTATAGTATGATTGTGGGCTGCGTGGAGCAGTTTCAACAAAACTTAGTACATATATCACACAATATCTCTATAAGCATTGGTGATACGACATATCTAACACATGTGTGTGTGTGTGTAAGTGGTGACATGGACAAATAATCACATCCGTAGGTTTCGGGGTCAAAACTGAAACCCGCCCATTTTTCTCTGGAACTGTCCACTAACGTATTTCAGAGGATGATATGTACATTCCGTTGATCAAGAAGTCGTTCAGTTACACTGCTCTGTAACTGCAGACCTGGGTTATCATCACTAGTGGCTGTATTCATTTCAGTGTTTGTTTCTTCACCTTCCCTCTGTAGTGCGCTGCAGGTTTCCAAGAGCTGAAAGGTTACAAGCTGGCTGTACGAAATACGAGCCCTTTTGAGAGGAGTTTTCAATCGCAAAAATGTTCCAAACAACAGGCTGAGTCACAGTCTCGGGTAGCCAGACTGCCATTCCTGTCCATTCTCGTCCCCCCGCTCTTTCTCCAAACTGAACACAGGACGCCCTTTTCTCTGTCGAAAGACATATCGAATTCTTCGCAGGGGCTTTTAGCAAAGTAAGAAATCTCTAGTCAAGTGTAGCTTCCCAGAGGCCCTGCGAATTTTCGTTACGGCGCCTCAGAATGATGCTCGGTTGAAACTTCAAGAATTCACTTTTCTGATTGGGTCATAATCTTTTTTATTTTCTGGAGAGCCTGCGCTTTTTCGCTGTGCCTACCTACAGAGCATCTGATAGGCCTTTCTCAGAGTTGTGCCCTGGCGTGTGAGAGATTTTGTGCCTTCCTCCTCAACTGAAAGCACTATTTGTTCTACATAACAAAAATCACAAGATTAAGTGATTGTTTAGCAGCTTCTCGCGAATTTTACTGGTCAGCACTCGCAATCTTTGTCACCACTGGACAACGAGGTACTGCTTTGACGAAAAAGGAAAGAGTTCCATAGCTGCCAGAACGAAAATAATTCGCTTTAGGATTGACTTCAGTCTAGGCTTTTGCAGAGTAAACACGTTATGTCAAGCGTTTGTAGATTGAGGAATTGTTACTAGTTCTGAAGAGATGAGTGGTGAGATGAGCCTTTCTGCCACTATAAATATGTCTTTAGGCCCCGACTTCAGTATTAAGTACAGGGTGCGGCAGAACCGACTAAGCAGTTTCTATCGATTACCGCTAGGACTGTGGTGGGGGTAGGCAGTTGCACGTGGTCTGCCTTCGTTCAGTCGTTGACCCCATTTCAGTGGCCAACATGGTCTGGATCAGTGCACATCGTAGTTTTGCCGTTCGTGCTTATTATCAAAACAACAGATCTGTAATCGCTACACAACGAGCTTAGCGGGTGAGTGAATAAGCAAAACCTTCGCTTCTGGGCTGAAAATAACCTCCGAATTATTCATGAAAGACCGCAACATTCTCCTAAAGTGACAGTGAGGTGTGCCATATCACAATTTGGCGTGGTAGGCCCTTACTTTTTTGAGGAAGTAGTGACCGTGACAGTGAATTCCACAGAATTTTTTCAATGTTGCAAAATTTTCTGCAAACCAGAATGGACGAGATTGTTGAAGAACATGGAATGGGGGACTCGTCGTTCCAACAGGATCGAGCTACTGTTCACACAGCTGGAATTTCACTTGATGTTTTGGAGAAATGTTTCCGGAACGCCTCGTCAATTTGAAGGATGATGTCGGATGGCCTGCGCGGTCACCAGACTTGAGCATTTTTGTGTTTTCAAAAGCCGCCCTCACACCTTACAAGAGTTAAAAGAGCGGATTATTGAAGAAGTGAATGCCATACCCCGCGATATGTCTGCAGAGCCGCTCGAAACTTCAGGGATCTTTTGCAACAATGTACTGATGCTGACGGCCGCCGTTTTGAGGACATTACTTTCAAAACTAAATTAATGTAAAATGGTGTATTGTACTACTTGAGAAAATAAAAACATTTTTTCTCTATACATCCAGATTTACATTTTATTGCTCCTTAAAACTGCTTAGTCGGTTCTGCCGCACCCTGTACAAGAAATGACTGAATCTGAAACTAATCGCGAATGTCGCCGACCGATTTATTCGCACTCTGTGCCCTTGGTAAGATGACCACATTGCACGCATGGTTCCTGTTTGGGCACGAAGTTAACTCGCTCCCTTCAGGAGCCGAGTACACGTTTTGGAAGTCACGCCGCCAGCTTGTTGCTCTCAATGTGCACACTGGTAATTTCACGGTGTTCGCTCCTATCTTTTCATGTGCTTTCTACATTTTACTAAAAACTCATGCACTCCACTGGCCATATCCGTGAATTATTAAAGCAAGTGTGTTTCATTTTCCCTACCCACCTGTGCCAAGGTTATACTATAGATTTATAATCCATTGTCCGTTTGTCAACAGCTCTGTATAATACATAATGGGTAATTTTCATGTTTAAAGCACAATAAATTTAATTTTTATAGTGACCATTTATTTCCATCCATAGCTAGGAGATTCCACGCGCCAATAATATATATATGTGAGTGGTGTAGTACCCATTTGCTTCAACTTTAACTGGGCCACCCTAATTAATATTCATTTAAATAAAACTTTACCGCTTCGCAACAGTATTCTTGTTTTAAATTAATTGTGCATCACAGAGGTAAGCACTCAGTCACAAATGAGACCTCACAGCTATGCTAATTCGTGACAGCCCAAATGATTTTTGTCCAAGCTTTGTTGAACTGGACGAATATAAGTCTGTACAACCTTCTGGAAGGAACTAAACATAGAAAATAATTTTCCAAGCCTGCGTATTCTGAAAAATCTTTCGCCTCTGGAAGCATCGTACCAAGTTATATCGCCGCTCTTCGAAGGCACAGACGGCGACGCTGTCATCATTCTTTTACAAGGTCCAGTCTGATGTATGACTGGTAAAAATAAGTAATAGCGAGTAACCAGATAGTTGACTCATAAAGCGAAAAGTTAGAAAGCGTACAGTAGTGTTCGGCCGTTTATATTATATGTAACAATTACTGCAGCAAATGACAACAATAACTGCGTGTGGAATAACTTCAGTAAATGCGTAAAATTGAACAGTGGAGTTGTCTATTCCGTCATATTCCCATTTCCTTTTCTACCGTGCATTTTCACTTTCATAACATGCAAATTTCTGTTATAAACTCAAAAGAAGTGGCTCAGCCGGTACTATTCTGTATTTCCTGCAACAAAATGAGAACGTGAAAGTCCACCGTAAGCAGAACATTGTTGCAGAAAACACGCGCCGAGGCGACTCTCGCTTTACGAGCATCGTGAACCTTTTACGGCGATTCCGGTAAATAAGTGAGAGCGCCAAGGAGGAGGACAGGGCTCTAGAGAGCTCGTTAACGGGAGACGTCAGTGGCTCTCGTCCTAGGTCCGCACTCACTCAGTTAACAAAACCGAACCTGACGGGCCAGAAACGCCTGTAAAGACTGCCAAACTAGACGTGGTTTAGTTGAGAGATTCTTTCATAATGATTAATTCCAGGTAAACTTCTGATAGTTTAATTATTAATGTTTCTTTAATACTACCAGCTTCTTTCGGCCATAGCGCCATTCTCAAGTAAATTTATAGATGTTACATTTGGTGATCCTATTTACGTTTACGAATTTTTACATAAATCAGTTCACATATATACCTACATTGGATTGGAATAGACGCTCATATTACATCACTGAGTAAACTGTTGATTGCCTATTTATTGCTACATAGTTATAATCATGGAGTTCTATTTCTGTAGAATATTTTCGTGAAACACTTTTGACAGATAGTTTGACAGTTTATTCTTCTGATGAATTATGTTTACAGTGTAATCTTTGCTAGTCAGTGGCGGTCAGTGATCTCTGTTTTACGTGGAGGTAGTTCTCTGATCCCAGAGCATGGAACTTCGACGTTCCTGCATATTCTTGTTACCTGTATAGTTCGACATATTATAATTAGGCAAAAAGTTTCCAACGGACAGCACATGATAAAGAATTCTTTGGTTATTTCTGCCTTTGAACTTCTTATGATTATGCGATGGATAGTCTCATATGGGAGCAGAACTGAAAAAATTTTCGTTCTGCTTTCTGGTGACATTTCGTGGCAGCCACGTCGTAATTAGGTAAGAAACGAAATACGAGCATCTGCGGCTGGCACGTTCAAAAAGCTGGAGTTCGACTCTAGGTAGTATAGAGATCACTGGCGATGTTAATTGTGTTTCACTGATATTATAATTTTGTTATGGTTTGTATCTATGCTTATGTTTTGTTTTTTATTTACTGTGCTTTTTATCAGTTCTCGATTGCCAAAATATCAATAAACTTGTCTGAATAATTTTTAAGTTTGAGGTCGATTTGTTCATTATGGATATCGTCTGGATACAAAACAACTATAAGACTAGCTTTCTGAACAAACAACAATCTAAAAATCTGAAAAAACCGAAATCCAGGTTTTTGTCAATCCAAGCAAATACAAAATTTTGTGTACGACTGCGCTAAATTCTACATCGGTCAAACGGGACAAAATTTTAGCATTAGATTCAAAGAAAACGCAAGAAATTACGACAGCAGTCAATCAAATTTTTACTTGCGTCTCAGAAAACAACAATACAAAGCAGAAAATACCTAATATGCGTTACACGCTCTATGCAGAACACCAAAAGGACAAGCCACTAACATCTTAGAAGAATTTGAAATACATACACACACAAAAAAATCATCCAAATGATATCCTTAATGGATAAATCGATCTAAACAAACATTATTTAGAAAATTTTATTGACATTTTGGGATACGAAAACGGATAAAAATCACAGCAAACAAAAAAAGATAACCATAGATGTAAATCATAACAGAATTATAATATCAATGAAACACAACTAACATCACTGACTATAGCAAGGGTTATGCGGTAAACAAAACATCAACGAAAATAAACTATCAAATTACCTGTCAAAAGTGTTTCACGAAAATATTCTATACAAATAGAACTTACTTGATTGTAACAATCTAGCAACAAACAGACAGTCAACAGTTTGCCCACCGGTGCAAACCGACCTTTATGTACAACTTTTATGAAAGTATGTAGACTCACCAAATGTAGCATGTACAGGTATACTGGAGAATGACGCTATACCTGAAAGATGCTTGTAGTAAAAAAGAAATCATTAGCAGCTTACCTGGAATTATTTATTATAAAACGTCACATGATGTATTCTATTCTGTGGCCCATCCGAAAATAAAATATTTACTAAGCAGACTGGGTATTAATATTTATGAACACTGTCGCTATCCATTACGTTATTTAAAATTTATTCAAGCCATCGACCAGAGAAATATTTATTGTATAAATAGTTTTAAGCGACTGTTAAATCATCCTTAGATGGGACCTGCAAAAGGCCTACAAATTTGGTGTTTAGTATTTCGCTTCTGAAACAAACCCTAAAAGCTGCGAGTCTTTGTTACTTTTTGTAGAAGACATCCAACGTAGAGGAAGATTCCTTCCACCTCTTCAATTTTCATATTAAGTTAACTTTGGCTAACTCTTCCTTTCTCATATTCAGATGCTTACACTACTCTAGGACAAAGTACAGTGCCTGAAAAAAAATCTGAAGCAGCCACAAGGGGACGAAGAAATGAAATGAAACTTCACACGAGATGTTATTTCAGTGATCACAAAACTGGGTCAAATTTACAAATAACTTGTCAGTATGAACCCAATCATTGGTATTGACACTGCACCGTCTCTGGCCTGGACACATACACTGATTCGGTTGTAAAAGATCTCAAAAGGCCTTTGTATCCTCTCCTGTGGCATACTGGCCACAATTGTTGTATCTGGTCCTTCATATCCCGGATACTGACACTGTGACAGACTAGATGTAGCGAGATGTTCCCACAGATTTACTACCGGGGACAGATCTGGGGGTGTCGCTGTCCGCGAGAGTACTTCAACATCACGCAGACAGTATGTGTGAACGAGAACTAACCTGCTGGAAAATGGCAACACAATACTGTCATATGAGAGATTACATATCAGAACGCAAAATTTCCGTGACTTGAAGTTGTACCTGATGGCCCCTCACACAATGATGCCAGGAGTAACAACACTGTGCCTCTTCAGAACACTGGAAGAATGGGACCTCAGATCGTCAGTGTACGTGTCGACGATGTTTATCAGGCATAGTGCTAAACTGCAATTCATTGCTGAACACAATGCGACAATATTATTCAGCAATCCGTGTTCCCCGGTCACGACACCGTTCTTCCTATACAAGGAACAGTAATTCCTCAGTCCAGCTGTTGCTAGACTACATCTACATCTACATGGATACTCGGCAAATCACACCTAAGTGCCTGGCAGACGGTTCATCGAACCACCTTCATAATAATTTTCTATTACTTCGAATCCCGAACAGCGCGCGGGAAAAACAAACACCTATATCTTTCTGTGTAAGCTCTGATTTTCCATATTTTATGACGATGATCGTTTCTGCCTATGTAGATCGGGGCCGACAAAATATTTTCGCATTCGGAAGAGAAAGTTGGTGATTGAAACTTCGAGAGAAGATTCTACCGCAACGAAAAACGCCTTTGTTTTAATGATGTCCACCTCAATCCTATCCGGTATGGATCCCAGACCGCGCAGCAGTATTCCAAAATAGGACGGACAAGTATAATGTAGGCAGTTTCTCTCGCAGATCTGTTACATTTAGCAAGTACTTTGCCAATAAAACACAGTCGTTGATTTGCCTTCCCCACAACGTTTTCTGTGTGATGTTTCCAATTTAAATTGTTCGTAATTTTAATTCCTAGGTATTTAGTTAACTTACGGCCTTTACATTTGACTGATTTATCGTGTAACCAAAGAATAGGTATTCCTCTTAGCACTCATGTGGATGACCTCACACTTTTCATTATTTAGAGTCAACTGCCAATTTTCGCACCATACAGGTATCTTTTCTAAATCACTTTGCAATTTGGTTTGATATTCTGATGACTTTACTAGACGATAAACGACAGCTTCATCTGCAAACAACCTAAGACTGCTACCCTTCTGGAAATCTAGAAATACGGAATCAGTTTGAAATCCCTTGTCAGTAGCACTCAACACTTCGTGTGTGTAGGGAGCTAGTTGTGTTGCATAATAACGATGTTTTTTTAAATCCGTGTTGGCTATATGTCAATAGACCATTCTATTAAGGAAATTCATAACGTCCGAAAACAAAATGTGCACCAAAACCCTGCTGTATATCGTCGGTAATGATATGGACCTATAATTTAATGGATTACTCCTACTACCTTTCTCGAATATTGATGTGACTTGTGCAACTTTCCAGTCTTTGAGTGCGGATATTCCGTCGAGCGAGCGGTTATATGTAAGTATGGAGCTACTGCATCAGCATACTCTGAGAGGAACTTAACTAGTATACAATCTGGATCAGAAGACTTGCTTTTATTAAGTGATTTAAGTTGCTTCACTACTTCGAGGATATCTACTTCTACGTTACTCAAGTTGGCAGCTGTTTTTGATTCGAATTCTAGAATTTTACTAAAGGAATATTTACTGGCGAAGGAATTTCAGAAGTCTGTGTAAAGTTATTCTGCTTTGGCAGCACTGTCGTCGATAGAATTTCCATTGCTATCGTGCATAGAAGGCATTGATTGTGTCTTGCCGCTAGCATACTTCACACACGACCAGAATCTCTTTAGATTTTCTGCCAGATTTCGAGACCAAGTTTCGTTGTGGAATTTTACTATAAGCATCTCGCATTGAAGTCTGCGCTAAATTTGGAGCTTCTGTAAAAGATCGCCAGTCTTGGAGATTTTGTGTTCGTTTAAGTTTGTCATGTTTTTTCGTTGTTTCTGCAACAGTGTTCTGACCCGTTTTGTGTACCATGGGGGACCAGCGCCGTCGTTTGTTACTTTATTTGCCATAAAACTCTCAATTGCAGTCGATATTATTTCTCTATTCAAGCCACATCTGATCAACACTTATGCTGTTAATCTGCAAGGAGTGGAGATTGCCTCTCAGGAAGACGTCAAGTGAATTTTTATCTGCTCTTTTGAATAGGTATATTTTTCGTTTATTTTTGGAAGATTTGTGGTTTACAGTATTCAGTCTCGCTGCGACAACCCTGTGTTCACTAATCCCTGTATCAATTTTGATGCCCGTTATTAGAACAGGATTATTTGTTGCTAAGAGGTCAAGTGTGTTTTCACAACCGTTTACTATTCACGCGGGGTCATAAACTAACTGCTCGAAATAATTTTCAGAGAATGCCTTTATGACATTTTCTTACCTCCGGATTTAAACATGTATTTTCGCCAACATATCGAGGGTAAATTAAAGTCACCACCAACTGTAATTGTATGAGTCTGGTATGTGTTTGAAATTAAACTCAAATTTTCTTTGAACGTTTCAACAATTTTATCATCTGTGTTGGGAGGTTGACAAAAGGATTCAATTATTATTTTATTCCTGTTGTCAAGAACGACGTCTGCCCATCTGACTCATAGGAACTATCCACTTCAATTTCGCTACAAGATAAACTGTTTCTAATAGCAACAAATATGCCACCGTCCACTATGTATAGACTATCTTTTCGGAACACCGTTAGATTCTTCGCCAAAATTTCGGCTGAACTTATCTCCGGTTTTAGTCAGCTATCAGTGCCTATAACGAGTATCAGTGCTTTCTATTAGCGCTTGGAGCTCTTGTACTTTCCCTACACAGTTACGACAATTAAGAACTGTTATACGGATACTTACTGTATCTACGTTCTTCCTGGGTTCGATTTGCACGCTTCAAGATTGAAGCTCTTTTTGTGTTTCCCCGAGTCCCTCTAACCTAAAAAACCGCCCAGTCCACGCCACACAGCCCCTGCTACACGTGTAGTCGCTTTCTGTACGTAGTGGACTCCTGACTTATTCAGCGGAACACGAAACCCAACCACCCTATGGCGCTTGTCGAGGTATCTGCAGCCTACACGGTCGCAGAACCGTCTGAGCCTTTGATTCAGACACTCCACTCGGCTCTGTACCAGAGATCCGCAATCGGTCCTGTCGAGTACGCCGCAAATGGTGAGCTCTGCTTTCATCTGCAAGTTAGACTGCCAGCCTTTATCACTTCTGTTATCCGCTCGAATCCAGAGATAATCTCTTCTTATCCAAAACGACACACATAATTGGTACCGACGTGAGCCACCAACTGCAGCTGGCTGCATCCTCTGCTCCTCATGGCATCTGGGAGGACCCGTTCCACGAGCAGAATGACTCCACCCAGTATGCACACAGAGTGCACATTGGCTTCCTTTCCCTCCTTGGCAGCCATGTCCCTAAGGGGCCCCATAATGAGACTAACATTGGAGCTCCCAACTACCAATTATCCTACCCTCTGTGATTGCCCGATCTTGCAGACTGAGAGGCTTCCTCTAAAACAGGACAAGCGACTACGTCTGGGTGAGGGACAGTGTCATTAAACGACAGCACCTGAAACCTGTTTGTCAGACTAACCCGTGAGGCCTTACATGTGACCCCACCTGCCACACCCTGAGGCAACGTCCCACTCGACCACGGGTGAGGGATCAACCTCAATGCGAGCAGAAACTGGGCTGGCCACCGATGCGGACCGATGGACGGACTGAGATGTGTTGGACGCCCCCCCCCCCCCCCCCCCCTCCGCGCCCTCCACGGCTGGCCCACAACTGTGATGCCAACCCACTGCAGCTTCAAGCTGGGTAATCGAAGCCTTCACTGCCTGGAGCTGAGAACCAAGTGTCACCAACTCAGCTCACAATCGCACACGGCAAAGTCCGTGGGAAACTAAACTACACAGACAAACAAGGACTATCGAACCGCGCTACGGAACTCTACTATAGACAAGGAGGAAAATGCAAGAACTGTGTCTAATAAATTAGATTTACACACACAGGTTCAAAAACTGAACTACGAGAGCAGTCAGGAGCTCCTGATTAGAAACTTATAATATGTCACAAAATCGGTTGACTTTCCGACGCAAACGAAAACGCGAGAACTGTATCTGATAAACATTAAATTAACACACAGACTCAAGAAACTAAATTACCAAGGCATGCAGATGAAACTATACAATTCGTTCCTGGTTGGGAACTCGGAAAATGTCACAAAATCGATAACTTCCCTCTCGCTACTAGTGCCTCGATGGCTGCTGCTGCCTGACTAGCCGACTAACGCCAACAAGCGAACGAATTGTGCAGGGCAACAGAGTTGCAGTGTGTCCAGTATTTGTTGTCAGACAGCAGACGAAGATGTGAAGAGGTTACTATGTACATGCTTGATGCACAATATGGCGATCCTTCCTTGTGCTGGCTAGAAGCGGTAGGCCAGAACCTTGATGACCGTGTGCTGCTCTCACGTTCCCATGCAGTCCAACATGAGCCCACTGTCCCATCCGAGTGTCCCACAAATCTGGATATGGCGCGAATCGACCAGCCAGCCAAATGAAAGCGCACAATGAGGCCCGTTTCAAACTATCTGGTGTTGATAACGCCGTCTCACACGCGTATGCTGCATATCTGTGTCCTTCGGATCACGAGACATCTAACGCTGTTCAGGTCCCTTAAAAACTTATCACGCATTGTGACAATACCAAACACTCTAATGCACTCTGGTGCCCGTTCTGTCTGGCACAGATAATGGAAATTCTAGTCATTTACATACCCGCTGACTCTGTGCCCGTTTACATAGTTACACCGACATCCGACCGTATCTTCTGGATGCTTCACAGTTTTGTCAGACAGTTTATATTCCTTTCTATGATTCCTGCTTTATGAATTATTTTCTCTTCTCAAAGGCTCACAACGTTAGTTAAAAGCATACTAGTTGGGAAACATCTGGAATGTATCTCAGATATCACCAGTCCCTGCAGTGAGGTAATTAGACCTTCGTATTCTGAGTAGCCATCCTAGTCATAGTTGGGGATGCATGAGTTCCTTGTTATATCATTTAAATGAATACATGAAGAAATAATTTCTATTTTATCGCAAATAACACAAACGTCATACATGAACACATCGTTTTATTACATTTGTTACAATCTTATTTACTTAGAAAATTACATTTACGAGGAGTTGTGTCTTAAAGTATTAGCTTTGGCAACAAAACTTCTGGTTCTTACTGCAGACCAACTGGAATTTTAAGGAAAACTGGGCCATGTCCGCAGTACACGTTTCCATTGTAAGGACTGTTTTCTGGAAACTCCGTGTAGAGTCAGCACATGCCGAAAAATTTGCGAAACCGCAGAATTTCCTTCGTTTCCAGCAATGGAGCTGCTGATTTGCTCATCTTTATCTACAGCAACGTACCTCTCATTTCCTTCATTAACTACATCCTTTAGATGTTACACAGCGGATATGTAAGAAATAAATTTCTAAGGATTCTTTAGCTTTGTTGAGGGTCTCCCTTGCTGCCTGTACTTTGTACAAACATACAGCTCCTGAGCACCGGAGCATTTATCTACGTTTCTCTTTATCCGTCATTTGCAATCAGAGCATGATTTTACATTTTATGTAGATCCGTTCACTAATGGGATGAAATTCTTTTTTCCAGCAAAATCCCTAAATACAGACAATTCTTAAATGTACCGATAGACTAAAATTATCTTCGTATCCTGCGTACACTACGCACATTTTAACTTAAAACTTGAAGTACATGCATATATAACGCACTGTTGTTTCATTATTGATTTTTATCATCTCCATAACTATTGTAAGTAAACCGAGCGAGGTGGGCGAGGTGGCGCAGTGGTTAGCACACTGGACTCGCATTCGGGAGGACGACGGTTCAACCCCGCGTCCGGCCGTCCTGATTTAGGTTTTCCGTGATTTCCCTAAATCGCTCCAGGCAAATGCCGGGATGGTTTCTTTGAAAGGGCACGGCCGGCTTCCTTCCCCGTCCTTCCCTAATCCGATGAGAGCGATGACCTCATTGTCTGGTCTCCTCCCCCACAACAACCCAACCCAACCCAACCTATTGTGAGTAAACTCAAAATCACAGTATGCTGTATTCAACACCCGATGGGCATGGCCCACTGTAATGCTCAATAAAGATATCTCACGTCTTAGAAAAACAAAAATCTGTTACCAGATGGCGAGGAAACATTCTCGCCAGAAAACAGCCCTTATTTCCGTGACACATCTCTGTCTCCTCTACAAAAATTGCGTCTGTTTGTTATTATGCTTTAGGTCTGATATCATACACTCGTTTCCTTTTTAAGACATCATCGATGTCATGGAGCTGTGCTTCGAAGTATTACGTGTCGGGAATTCCCATTATCGTACTGTTCAGTCGACGCTGGGCTACAGATAGCACATAACTAATTATTCACTGTTCTTTGCGAGCACCAACTTAGCAGCACATAACTAATTATTCACTGTTCTTTGCGAGCACCAACCTGGCAAAGGCTAAGTCACTTTAGGCTATAATAACAATAACCACCATCTGTATTATAGAGGACATATGAACGTTGTGCTATTACCGACTTAAACTAGTTATCCGAATGAACCAAGAGATGTTTTGAAGCGGAGCGTATGAGTTACTGCCCATAGTGTTCTTGAAATGTTCATATCAAATATACGAAATGATATGAGGAAAATTCCCTTGTTTTCATAACATCTTGCGATGCAAGAGGAAAAAGCACTTTACAATCATCATAAAAATCTTATATGTAAGTAAAACCGGAAAACCACAATAAAGTTCCGTGAAAGTAAGTAAGTTCAAATACACTCCTGGAAATTGAAATAAGAACACCGTGAATTCATTGTCCCAGGAAAGGGAAACTTTATTGACACATTCCTGGGGTCAGATACATCACATGATCACACTGACAGAACCACAGGCACATAGACACAGGCAACAGAGCATGCACAATGTCGGCACTAGTACAGTGTATATCCACCTTTCGCAGCAATGCAGGCTGCTATTCTCCCATGGAGACGATCGTAGAGATGCTGGATGTAATCCTGTGGAACGGCTTGCCATGCCATTTCCACCTGGCGCCTCAGTTGGACCAGCGTTCGTGCTGGACGTGCAGACTGCGTGAGACGACGCTTCATCCAGTCCCAAACATGCTCAATGGGGGACAGATCCGGAGATCTTGCTGGCCAGGGTAGTTGACTTACACCTTCTAGAGCACATTGGGTGGCACGGGATACATGCGGGCGTGCATTGTCCTGTTGGAATAGCAAGTTCCCTTGCCGGTCTAGGAATGGTAGAACGATGGGTTCGATGACGGTTTGGATGTACCGTGCACTATTCAGTGTCCCCTCGACGATCACCAGTGGTGTACGGCCAGTGTAGGAGATCGCTCCCCACACCATGATGCCGGGTGTTGGCCCTGTGTGCCTCGGTCGTATGCAGTCCTGATTGTGGCGCTCACCTGCACGGCGCCAAACACGCATACGACCATCATTGGCACCAAGGCAGAAGCGACACGTCTCCATTCGTCCCTCCATTCACGCCTGTCGCGACACCACTGGAGGCGGGCTGCACGATGTTGGGGCGTGAGCGGAAGACGGCCTAACGGTGTGCGGGACCGTAGCCCAGCTTCATGGAGACGGTTGCGAATGGTCCTCGCCGATACCCCAGGAGCAACAGTGTCCCTAATTTGCTGGGAAGTGGCGGTGCGGTCCCCTACGGCACTGCGTAGGATCCTACGGTCTTGGCGTGCATCCGTGCGTCGCTGCGGTCCGGTCCCAGGTCGATGGGCACGTGCACCTTCCGCCGACCACTGGCGACAACATCGATGTACTGTGGAGACCTCACGCCCCACGTGTTGAGCAATTCGGAGGTACGTCCACCCGGCCTCCCCCATGCCCACTATACGCCCTCGCTCAAAGTCCGTCAACTGCACATACGGTTCACGTCCACGCTGTCGCGGCATGCTACCAGTGTTAAAGACTGCGATGGAGCTCCGTATGCCACGGCAAACTGGCTGACACTGACGGCGGCGGTGCACAAATGCTGCGCAGCTAGCGCCATTCGACGGCCAACACCGCGGTTCCTGGTGTGTCCGCTGTGCCGTGCGTGTGATCATTGCTTGTACAGCCCTCTCGCAGTGTCCGGAGCAAGTATGGTGGGTCTGACACACCGGTGTCAATGTGTTCTTTTTTCCATTTCCAGGAGTGTATATATTAAGCGGATTAAAACTGAAGATATAGGAAAGATACGTTCAGGGTTGGCTGATTTGGGGGAGAGGACCAAACAGCGAGGTGATCGCTCCCATCGGTTTTAGGGAAAGATGGGGAAGGAAGTCGGCCGTCGCCTTTCAAAGCAACCATCACGGCATTTGCCTAAAGTGATTTGGGAAAATCACGGAAAACCTAAATCAGGATGGCCGGATGCGGGTTTGAACCGTCGTTCTCCCTAATGCAAGTCCAGTGTGTGAACCACAACGCCACCTCGCTCGGTTTATGTTCATGTTATCTATCAGTATTGGCTGGTGTATCACCGTTATCGATATTTGATAATTAACAAACTATGTAGCCTATTTTAACAAGCAACCTATATCGTAGGTCGTATATGCAGGTATATTCCACATTTCATTAATCATATTTTATTGACTTTACTTGCCTTACGTGTACCGTTTTAAAATCCTAAAAGTGATACACGTATGTCACTGCAGACACCAAAAACTGTCTGATATATAGAGTTACTGAAATGCCAAAATACCTCTAACATAAATGTCTCCCGTTGCTGATTACAAGTATCTTAATGCTAGCCGTTCTTCAGGATAGGTTCCCGTTGGTAATTACTGGTTTGCTTTTAAATTTCCTTCTCAGTTGTAACGAGAAGCCAGCAAAAAGGATCAATCTAAATCTGTTCAACGCTTATGATTGGAGCTAAGGAAAGATGGAACTGCAATTCAGTGTTAAGCGCAGGACCTCCACCTATTTCACGTTGACGTACATTTTCCCACATTTTAGCAGAACATACATTAGTAAAATGGCGCGTTTTGGAAGGATCTTTAATTTTGCGTGTCACTAAAACTGCGTATTTTCGAAGTTTACAAGCATAGGTACGAAAACCACAAAATATGGAATCTTAGCTTCGCACATACTGAAATCAACATGTAGGCTGTTCCGATATCTCTTGTTGGCTTCCACTCGCTCCATTATGAATCCCTATCCACAGGTACAGGTATGGATGGTACACACTAGCGAATCCTTGCGCACTGTTCGCGCGAATGCGCAATCACTGATGTTCGCTTGTGACTGCTTCGGTGTAAAGGCGGCTTGTTCAGCAGGTGCTGGTCTGGGCTGCAGATGTTTCATGAAGCTCTATTGATTTTCTATGCAACGAACCATAGCATATAATCTGCTCTTATTATTTTGTAAGGTATTGTGAGTAACATGTCATTGATTTTGAACTTATAATGGGCATAACTTGAATAGAGGCTGCAAAGCAGTCATGATCTCTTTTGATATCTTGTTCTATGTGGAAAAATTCTAGGTTTGTATTTGCCGACTCCTAGGTATTATATTTCAGATGTATAGGTCCAATTTATGACCTTGTGTTTGAGGTTCAGTAATGTTTAGAAATGGGACTAGTCTTTCACTGTGCTTTCGTTTTACTAAGTCGGTTCCTTAGACTACTCTTCCCTGCGTTTTCTCACTACCTGTCTAGGAGAGAAAATCTCCCGAAACAAAGATGGTGTAATGGGGCGGTACTTCGTTCTTCTCTCTACACACCAAGGTGACAAAAGTCATGGAATAGCGATATGCATGTATACAAATGACGATAGTAGCGCGTACACAAGGTATAAGAGGATAGTGCATTGACGCAGCTGTCATTTGTACTCAAGTGATTCATGTGAAAAGGTTTTCTACGTGATTATGGCTGTACGACGGGAATTAACAAATTTTCAACGCGGGATGGTAGTTGGAGCTAGATGCATGGGACATTCCATTTCGGAAATCATTAAGGAGCTCAATATTCGGAGATCCATAGTGTCAAGACTGTGCCGAGAATACTGAATTTCATGGATTATTTTCTCACACCGGTCAACGCAGTGGGCGACGGCCTTCAGTTAACGATCAAGAGCAGTGGCGTTTGTGAGGAGTTGTCAGTGCTAACAGACACGCAAATTGCGTGAAATTACGGCAGAAAACAATGTGGGACGTGCGACGAACGTATCCGTTAGGACAGTGCGGCGAAATCTGGTGTTAATGGGCTGTGGCAGCAGACGACCGACTCGAGTGTTCTTGCTAACAGCGCAACGACGCCAGCAGCACGTCTCCTGGGCTCGTGACCATATCGGTTGTACCCTAGACGACTGGAAAACTGTGGCCTTCTCAGATGAGTCCAGAATTTAGTTGGTGAGAGATGAAGGTAGGGTTGGAGTGTGGTGCAGATTCCATGAGGCCGTGGACCCGGGTTGTCAACAAGACACTGAGCAAGACGTTGGCGGCTCCATAACGTTGTAGAACGTGTTTACATGGAATGGACTGGGTCCTCTGGCCAGACTGAATCTATCATTGACAGGAAATCGTTAAGTTCGGTTAGCTTGGGATTATTTGCAGATACTTTTTACGGATCACAGTATGCCATGCCATAGGCCCACGATTGTTCGCGACTGGTTTGAAGAACATTCCGGACAATTCGAGCGATTGATTTGGCCACACAGATTGCCCGACATGAAGCCCGTCGAACATTTATGGGACACAATCGAGAACTCAGTTCGTAAACAAAATGCTGCACCGGCAACACCCGTCCGTGGTTATAGACGGCTATAGAGGCAGCATGGCTCACTGTTTCTGCAGGTGACTTCCAACGACCTGCTGAGCCCATGCCATGTCAAATTACTGCACTACGCCGAGCAAAAGGAAGTCCGACACGATATTAGGAGGTATCCCATGACTTTTCTTGCTTTACTGTACAATATTCCAAAAGTTCGAAAGTAATCGCATCCGTTGTATCAGAATCATTGGAGTGAGTCGTTGATGCATCGGTGTTAAAAACAATGTATTCATTGTTAGAGTTTGCAATTAAGAGTTGATGTTCGTTCTTCCATTAAACTATTGTTCATAATAAAGCATGATCAGATTTTGGGTATCTATTCATGACACTTTTTTAAATTATTTTGGTTTTGAGAATTCTATCCTTCTGATTGAAAGCACCTTTCTCCGTCTGGAGCTGTTAGATATAATAGTGATAGATATAATAGTGAGTTGATATGTAAGGTTCTGAAATAAAATTTTGAAGAAGTATGTAATAGTTGACGAAATACATTGTATTCACCTTCCAAAATATTTGATTTGTATTACTCACAAATATTAGTGCATTTCTGCCCTCTTTATTGTAAGCACTTTTCGTTTTGTGATCTATTGAAATGTATATCTACGCACGATTGTGGTCGCTGACCTATATAAAGGAGTCCTGTCTGCTATACTGAAGCCTTATTCTTTCTTTTGTTAATTTTCGTTATGTGATCTTGAGTGCGCAGCAGTGTCCTACAATTTGCAGAATTTAAGCGTGTAGGTGTAGAGGCAGGAAACATTTTCCTTGCGATCATGAATCACAGTCCATTTTGCAGGATTAATCACTGTAGTATAGTCACGAAGCTAAATGCAGTATCTAACCGAGCAATTTACTTTTTAATGAGCTTCTGGACCCAAGTGTTCAGTGTATTGAAATTTTCTGAACATAACATCGGTTAAAGATTGAAAGCCTGTCACGGATATTCAAGTTACGGAAACTACCACGCTCTTGTAATACCAGAGATTCCCCATGCATCACAAACACAGAGTCTGTCGACAGCAAGATGACACAAAGGATTCAAGTAAGAATGAAAACTCAGAGGCAAACCTATATGAAACAAAAAGAAAACTATCAAGCCAACAGCACGACACATTCAATAGAAATATCTTCGAACAGAACAGGATGACCGAAAGGCGGCGAGGAAGCTTAGATAAAGTCAAATCTATCAACTGACAGTCATGGTATTACATACATTAGGGTGGTTGTTGTATGGCACTTTTTCCTTGAATTTATTCCACTGTTAAGTTCTGTTCCATCTAAAACTGAGCTGTTTAACTTTTGAACTCAGAAGGATAAAAAATGAACTGTTTAACTTTTGAGCTCAGAAGGATAACACGTTAGGGTACCGCCGCGCCTTCAAAATCGAGAAATCCAGCATAAGAAAAGAAAATCATCAGCTTAGGAAAACATTACTTCTGCGTCATAAATTCATTTTATAGTGCAATTAATTTGTGTACACCACTTTTCTTACCTGTAAGCATTCTCATTACACAGATTTCATTGGCTGGATGACCCAACGGAGAAGGTAGACAGGGTTCAGAACGAACTTAGTCATTTCTTTGTACGAACCAATCCGGGCCACCCCAGTAGTCTTTCACTTTCGAAGGAAAGTAGCAGTCGTAGGAAATACGTCTTCAGTCCGTTTACGGGGGATAATGATTTTCTCGAGTATTATTCACACGAATGAAATAACGAACTAAACTGCCATCTTTGAAGCAAACGTCAATTGTATTCTTTTACAATCTTCGGATGTGTAAATTAACTGCGCATAAAAGCGTCATACTACCTCTACGAGAAATCATGATTTATTGGGAAATGCGTGAAATCCGGTACAGGAGCTGAAAAACAGCAAACCAAAATTATAAGTTTTGTACAACAATGGGGTCAACTACTAAGATACGGCCTATCGACTGAAGTTCATAACCGTAAAAGAAACCGGTTTTCCTTTTTTAAAAAACCTTGAGGACACTAAGCACAGGCCAATGCTGTGAAGATCATTACTATGGAGGAAGAGAGCCAGTTTTTGATGAGTACGCGATTGAAAGGACTGTCAAAGCTCATGCAGAAACTGAATACCAGTCGTTTGAGAAAGAAGAGATTCTGAGCGAGCATAGGCAGCCGTGAAGAGAAGAGAGTTAAGCAAAATTACCTTCAACAACTAAGTCAGTTATTTATTTACGTACTTACAAATTTTACACGTACAAATATTTGAAAAGAAGAATTCACTAATCACTCAATGCTGCTAATTTTACGCATATTTCAGTCGTTTAACTTACTATGAACAGGCAAAAGTTATCTGTGAAATTCTTGCTGAAAAGTTTTGTAAGAAATGTCGAATAATCATCTCAGTGATTATATTTCTAAGTTTCAGAGGCTGTCCATAAAATGGATGGTGAAAGTTATTTATTGCTTGAAAATCCGTGATAAATTTAAATAACAACCACAAGAAGAGAATTTAGCTTCTTATATTTGTATTTTGCTTATCACTGTGTGCTCAAAGTTCCTTGTGAAGCCCTTCTACCCACTTTGAAGTCTATGCGCCGTATTTGAGTTTCAGTATTCTCATTAAACTTTTACAAATATCAGACTGTCGATCGTGATATCTCTTACGGTGGCTTTACGAAAATTGAAATATCAGTTATTGTATCTGTCTCATTTTCTGACATTCTGGTCATCTCTCAACCCAATTAGTCTCCTGAACCAAAATTGAAAATAGTCAATGCATTGAATTGTGAGGCAGAACCATCAGACGAAAATTTTAAAAAGCCTCCAATAGGAATCGATCAAATCCCAAAATTATACGTAATGGAATTGTTTCTACAAAACAAGAGAATTTATACCAGATTTGATTCGAATGACTACGTCCTGAGAACGGATCCTTCGTACGCCAATGAAAATGAATATTTCGTCAACGCTCTACACACAGTTAGTAAACTGGAAGTGACACAGCTGAGCGTGGCATCAGCCTAATAAACGACTACTTTTGTATCCCGCTGGAAGGCGGCGCGTGGGTCTGCTCCTGTAAGCTGAAGGGTAGGCAGAATTAGGAAGCGAATAGGAGCAGGAAAAGGTGAAGTACTGCGGTACTGCGTATAACTTTACAGAACATTTAATAGAGAAGAGTAGTCAATGACATACGTAACATTGCACTGAAGAGCACGTAGGTGCGAAGCTGGATAGGCATCAACGCTAATAGCCACTAGTAGTTGGACAAACTATCATTGAAGTAAATGAAGTAACAAAGTCTGTAATGACTTGCCCCCTATGAAGTAAAAGCTAAGTTGCTTGGTCGTAGTCTCGGAATCAAATGGGGTGACTCTGGAGTGGAGCTCGTAGAGCTGCACAGCGCCGGCTAGAGGGTGCTGTCGTCGGTGTCGGTGTCTTAGTGCCAACCTAGAGCGCACCTACGTTGTGCCATCGTAGCTATCGATACCACAACTACAAATTTACGAAACAACGACAAAATTTGAAGCAGAAGCAGTATGTGCTTTAGGTTGTACCTGAGTATCGCCGTAAGTCACATGGCATGAAAAGAGACTTTATCAAAGAATAAGGATGTTTAAATGAAAATGTGATTTTTCGTCATTGTTGTAAGGCCTAAATCCATTACATAAGTTCTCTCAGTCACCGTCTCCCAACATTTTTTCATAGGGCCTCTGACAGTCCTACTCGTGGTACACTGGGTGTCAGAGCCAGATGAGTTTGGTTAGGTAAGTGGACAGCGCTAAACATCGGCAGACCTATTCTGCCGGCAGTCACAGCCTAGACCTGAGTGAGTCATGGATAGACCAGTCCTCATGCTTAATAACTGACCACGGGCAGCAGAGTCCTAAAGTCAATACTGTCAATAGAATTCAGTTGCTGAGGATGCGAACTGTAATTCTTTCAAGCCTACACATGTACACACTGATTTACGACGCTGTCTGCAGTGCGGGCTTAGAAACGTAATTCACTCGACCAGGTGACAAGTTTCCATTCAACCACAGTCAAATCTCGATGATTCCGTGCTCAGAGCAATCCTAAAGCGCGCTTAAAGCCGTCCTTCTTCGATCCGTTTTCAATTAAATGCACGATAAATCTTATTGTTCACTACACATTACTCTGCTGCCGCAACCTTGCTGTTGACCGCGTTTTCCTTTGTTGCTAGACTAACTCAAGGATCATGGGAATTGTAGAGCATAATAGGGAATGTATTGGAGGGCAGTGAGTGTGAGTGGCAAGGTATTTGAGGCATTCTGGTGTGATAACGGGTATGGGAGAGGTAAAAATAAGTGTATATAATGTAAATACTAAGATAACATAAAAGTGCTAGTGTTAAACACTACATGTGTAGCTCAAAACAAGGTATTTACAGTTACGGCAACAGTTATTTCCTCTATTTCGTGTAGACTATCCAAGATGCCTAAAATCTTTTGGTGAAATTTGTTTGGTTAAATACAATAATAATTCAGTTGTTCATGACGGATAATAATTTTCTTAGCTACAAGATAGACAGCACTAAAGCAGCAACTACGGAATAATACCTGCAAATATTAACACTATACCTGTAGTAAAAAGTAATTCTAGTGACATGTTAGAAGTAGTCACAATGAAGCTACAGTAGCCCATTACAAACAGTACTGTAAGGTGCTTCAAAATGTTATTAGGAAGGCAAAGAGTATGTGGTATGGAAACAGAAAAACTAATTCAAAGTATAAAATTAAAACCATATGGTCAGTTGTTAAGGAAGTGTCTGGTCAGCAGCACAAGGTCGACGTTATAAAGTGAGTTCGCAGTAAAAATATTTCTGTTACTGATAAATCAGATATATGTACAGTATTTAGCAATCATATTCTGAGCATTGCTGGTGAATTAAATAAAAATTTAATTTCTGCTCGGAATCATATAACTTTCTTGGCAAATGCCTTTCAGAGGTAGATGTCTGAAATACTCGTCTGTGATACAGACAAGCGGAGATTGAGTCAATAATTAAATCACTGAACACTAAGGACTCTCATGGTTATTATGGAGTGCCTAGCAAAATATTAAAGTACTGTGCTGCACATGTTAGCCCTGTATTTAGCCATATTTGTAATTTTTCCTTTAGGAATGGCCAGTTTCCTGGACGATTAAAGTACTCAGTAGTAAAGCCGCTTTATAAAAAGAGAAAGGGATAATGCAGATAATTTTACGCCTATTTCTATGCCTTCAGTGTCTGCTAAAGTTATTGAAAAGGCTGTGTATGTAAGGGTAATAATAATGAGCGTATGGCATTGGTGGCCGTGAGACCCCTCGCGGGGCGGTTCGGCCGCCGCTCCACAAGTTCTTTAACGCCACTACGGCAACTTGCGAGTGAATGAGGATGAAATGATAATGAAAGACACACAACACCCACTCATCTCGGGGCAGAGAAAATCCCTGACCCCGCCGGGAATCGAACCCGGGACACCGTGCGCGGGGAGCGAGAACGACACCGCAAGACCACGAGGCGTAATTGAACATGTTATATCCCACGATTTGCTATCAAATGTACAGTTTGGATTTAGAAATCGTTTAACAACTGAAAATGCTATATTCTCTTTTCTCTGTGAGGCACTGGATTGGTTAAACAAAAGGTTTCGAACGACAGGCATATTTTTTTATTTAACTAAGGCGTTTGATTGTGTTAAACATAAAATATTGCTCCAGATGTTGGACCATTACGGAATATGGGGAGTAGCACAAAAATGGTTCACCTCTTAGTTTAGCAACAGACAGCAAAAGGTAGCTTCAGTGAAAAGATAATGAAAAGTAGTTACAGCTAGCTCCTCCTACAGGTCTCCAATTAGTGTTCTCCAGCTCTGATGCAGAGAGAGTATGTCTTTCCAGGTGTGTCACTGGCCCACACTTGTGCGAATGACGTCTTCGAATAAAAGAAATGTCTTGTTTTACAGGAAACATATATGATGGAGATAGCCTGTGTTGATGACAGAAGCTTCAACTATTTCTTCACAACTTTGTAACACAAATGCATTCTAGCATTGACTGTTATACATACACAAACCCAGGTATATCTCCTAACAGCATTTCATTCGCGGTGGCAGTCACCGACTCTTCTCTGCTCACTCATGAAGTGGAATATGTTTGCTATACCTTTGTTAACAGGTATTACACAAATAAGCGCATGGGCACTTGCAATCGTCCTTGTATTCTTGAAACGTTGCGTCGGCTTGGCAATGGTTTTTTCATGACGGGAAGCCGAAGTATAGTGGAAGACACATGAAGGAACATTTTCTGCGTTCCACTGAAACAACTGTTATCATGTCAAAATGTGGTTTTCATGAGGTCGTCTGAGACTTTCAAGTGTGACTACTCTCTGTGCCATGCGCTGTAGAAAACGAAATGCCGTTAAGTGGCATTTGAAGAAATTGGGGAGGCCGCGCGGCGTATCCGTGCTGCGGTGTAGGGAGCCTTGTCACGCTTCGAGCGGCTCCCCCCGTCGGAGGTTCGATCCTCCCTCGGGCATGGGTGCGTGTGTTGTCCTTAGCGTAAGTCATTTAAGTTAGATTAATTAGTGTGTAAGCCTAGGGACCGATAACCTCAGCAGTTTTGTCCCGTAGAACCTTACCACAAATTTCCAAATTGGTGAAATTTTACTGCAAAGAATACACAGACACTGTATATTGCTGAAGGCAGTCAGATAGTTCCCCATATGACAAATGGGATATGCGTTAGTATTTGCGTCTCTGAAGTAGGAAGCCACAAATGGGTGGACTGTAACCTTTGAATTAGTCCAGCGGAATCCCTGTACTTCATCCTCAATGGCGAAGGAGTAATTCTCTGAAAAATCACAGACAATAAGAAACCCATTTGCTTTGAGTTCGGCTTTAGTGATTTTAAAGAATTGTGACTGCTGTGTGATAAATTAATGTAGGAGGGCTTGATGTTTACTCTGCGCCAGTAGTCGTCCAACTGAGACCGAAGGGCGGCATCCAGTCCGAATCAAGTATTCAAGAGACCCACGATCCTCACATTCAGATATATTTTATAATCAGACGCCTCTAGCAACTAACGGAGAATCCAAACCCGTCAGCTAATGTTAAGAGAGTAGGTTTCCTGCTCAGTAACAAAAAGAAAAGCTTACGAAGGCAGTAATATTTGAAGATGTGCTTAATTTTAATTGACATCGTTGAATTCGGCCGCGAGACAAGTAAAGTTAGTCGCTTACCTCAGGGACAAAGGGGTATGTAGCGCGGCCACTGCAGGGTTAGAGGATGTGACAAAGGAATGACTTAATGTTTGTTTTCCAGCACTGACAAATAAAAGACGTGCGCTACTCGTACCGATCAGCTGCTATGATGTAAATTTTGACATGGAAGTATTAAGGTTTTGTCAATGGGACATTTTCTAATGAAGCGAGAAATATGAAATTAATTTATGCGTTTTTAACATAACGCTATGTCTAGGTGAAAAAGGCCATTCCAAAACATGAAGTAAACATTTGTGACCGTGTCTCATATTGTATAACGCATTTAAATATAAGTACAATTGACGTTATTTACTAACCATCTGCTCACGTAGACAACACGACACCACTTCGTTAGGCAATTACAATGTCACAAAGCTGGGATCGATGAGGTTGGCAGGAATACGTAACAGAATACAGTGAACACGAAGAATTCCAAATGGCGTCGAATTTTAACGATCAGTACTTGGGGGCAGGCGGGCCAACTTATGCGTGCTCTCTTACTATAGCTAGCTTATTGGGGCTCATAACATAACAATTTATGTAAGCTACTAACTCATAGTAAGATCGATGGATATGTGGCCAGTCGTGCCGTCCCACAAGGTGTGACGGTCATTGCTCTTTGCGACCACTTCAAAGAAATGGTCTGTTGATTTTATGATATTATCTGTCTGTAGTTGACCAACAATTAAGTAATTTCGTTAATGCACTTCAGAGCACACATTTCGAACAGATAATCAATCAGTCTTATCACACCCGGACAATAGGGACATTCACATAAGAAACATGCCGAAAGACCAGAACTGCATGTAACAAATCCTACACAGAGCTTGTGTAACGGTAATGTGTGTTCGACAAATTTTGTAGGTACTTTTAATTTACACTCTTCAATCATTAACTCAAAATTCTGGTAGGAGACACCGATACACACAACACACCTCCCACTGGCTTTGGCAAGAACACAGTGTTTTGGCTACAAGTCACAAAATTTTGATACAATGCTGCTTCTGCTTATGTCCTCTAACTCCATTTTCTTTCACATGAAAGCTCTCTTTTCTTGCTGGCATCACGCAATTCATTTTATGATTACAGTAAAAATCACCTTCGTGTTGAACTGTTTTCTCACATAAAGTCTTACCTCGCTTCGGATTTGGTGTCCCTGATATACCATCTTCTGCTACTATTTTGCTCTCCGTACCTTGTAATCTTCTTGGAAACAGACACTCAAAATTTGCATTTTGTCACATATACAGTCTGAATTGTAAAACGTGAATTTCAGCTGGGCTGTGATTTCGCTTCCTGCTTTTTTTTTTTACTCGCTTCTTTTTCCGGTTGGGCCATATCACTGACGCAACATTTTTCAATTTTTGCTTTGGGTACTTTTTCTCACACTGAAGTCTCTTTTCCCTCACAGGAAATTCACCTAAAGACTGAAGATTAGAACTTAAATTATCCTGTGCCAGATCAGATGTTATTTCATCTCCACTCAATTCTTCTGCGGAAGATCTTTGCACAGCTGAGGCTATACCTGCAGAGGTACTGCTGGGTTTTATCATATTTTCATTCCATATATGCCGCAATTTTTTTCCACCTATCAAAACATTAAGACCCTTGTTTACAATCCACAGCTGAACATTCCTCAAATTGTTCTGTATTCAACATGACTTACTTTTTTAAATGGATTGCAACAACATAATTTTGACTTTAAATCCAAATACTACTTTAGAGTTTGAGTAAACAAGCCACATCCATGAAGTACGCTAATGATGACTGGTTGAAATAAAGGTCTCTCTGGCAGTCCATCGCAAGAAATGTTCACCAGCTGGTCATAATAACAGTGCGTGCTGCTGGCTGCTGTTCTCAGCCTGTGTTTGAGTACACAATGGTCAAACGTATGAGGATTGCTAAAAAATTGACTGTGCCAGACGAGGGCAGGGAGAGCATAAAAATGGATACATAGCTACTCACTGCATTTTGTTAGTACAGTGATGTAGAAGAAATAAATGAGCGTAATAACTTTGGTGTGTCATCTTGATATGTACCAGGTGTACAGGTACAATACAATATAATTTTTTTTAAAAATTTAAGGTAGTTCATTTGGGATGTTCAAGGTCAAAGGTCAAGCTAAATGAAAATTCTTAGAAACCCTCCATGTTGCATATCAGTGTGGAACTCTGTTCATTAGCTTTTCAGTGATATGTTTCATTGCTGTATTTGGACTAGAACCAGAATTATAGTAATTTTTGTTGATTCAGACGCATGTAAATTTCAAAGAAATTCCAAACATCGCACGTGAAATTAAAAATGGTCTGCGTGCTTTTCATAGACGAAACACAGTTTTCAAAACTATCTGAAAAGGAATGTTTGCAATCAGCAGGTATTCCAGTGTGGCTCACAGCAGTGGGACATACACTTTTAACCACTCAAGCCATGAACCCGGAAAAATACTTATCTTGTAACTACAACATTAGTGACTCACAATTGGAGTCCGTCAACTCACGCAAATATCAGGATATAATAATTTGTTGGGATATGAAATGTGGCGATCACCTAGGCTCAATCGTCAGATTTCGGTTGGTTGGTAGGATACTTGGAAAATACTTTCAGTCTACAAAGGAGACCTTTTACAAAACGCTCGTGAGACGCATTTATAAACTCCCCCCCCCCCCCCCCCCAGTTTCGCACCGAACTTTATTACGCGCATAAGCTGAAGATGAAGTTATATTTAATTAATTTAGAATAATAAGTAATAGCTCCTTTTCATGCAACTTACTGTCGTGCCTTCTGTTTTTGTGAAATCTAAGGGAAACTACTACATGATAACATCTCCTTTCTCAAATACTGGATTTTATTAATTAAAATACCCCTTTGTAAACCAACATTTATAAACACTCAACAGAAATCACATAATTTGTGCCAATACGCCTATACTCCGCCACTCATCTCCGACTTCGTTACCGAGCAACCGTCTCTAGCCTCTCGCACAGGCGACTTCCACTCACGGACCTCAACACTCGACTCTCGCTCACCCACTCGCACATTTTTGACTGAACTGCAGTCTTTGCTTTAGTTTATGATCGCTGCATAGAGTGTATGATAGATACAATGTAAGGCTACTGTTTCCTTACACATTCTAGGTGACTAGGAAAATACTTTCAGTCTGTAAAGGAGACTGTTTACAAAACTCTCTTGAGACCAATTCTAGGATATTGGTCAGATGTGTGAAACCGTGCCAAATGAGTGTAACATGAGGTGCTGAATTTATACAAAAGACAGCACAAATGGTAATACGTTTCGAGAATGAAATTTTCACTGTGCAGCGGATTGTGCGCTGATATGAAATTTCCTGGCGTACTAAAACTGTGTACCGGACCGCGTATCGAACCAGGAAATTTTGCCTTCGCGGCTTGTAAGTGTTGCATCAACTGACCAACCCAAGCACAACTCAAAGCTTTACTTAAGTCAGTACCTCATTTCCAAGCTTCCAAGAAGATACTGTACGGCGGAAGTAAACTTGCGAGGTAGACTGGGTCGTGCTTTGGTAGCTCAGTAGGTGGATCTCTTGCCTCCGAAAGACAAGCAACCCGGATTCGAGCCTCGCTCTGGCACATACTTTTCATTTTCCTCGAAGTTTCGGAAATACGTTTGTTTGAGCAGGGGGAGAGCGCCACGGAGCTACTGGAAAAATTGAAATTGATGACGCCTGAAGGTAGACGCAAACTGTTCCATGAAGCCCTACTCATAAAGTTTCAACAACGAGCTTTGAGGAATATGAGAATATACTACAATCGCTAAGGGATTGCGAAAACACGATTAGACTAATTAAAGCGCGCACAGAGGCGCTAAAGCAATCATGCTCCCACGCTCCATAAATGAATCGGGAGAAATCCTAATAACTGCCACAATGGCTTTGCCATGCATTTCAAAGGAGATTATGCAGTCAAATTCTATTAAATTTTTACGTTTTAAAGTGTCCACTTTTTTTCTTTTCTCTACTACTTAGTGTTAGTTTCCAAATTTCGTACCAGGTTACACAATACTTATTTAAACAGGACTGCAACATCTGAGAACTATCTGCTATTACTACTCATACCATCTTCAAAGTCTTTTAATGGCCATGTCACACTTCGTTGCAGCACACCCGAAATTTATATCTGTTAATAAATAATGTTCTATTCGAGATAACATAGATTGACTATGTTCTGCCCGTACCATGGCTCTTCCTACATTGTTCGAGATGGAAGGCACAATATGTAAGGAGCCGGGAATAAGCACGCTCGTAATGCCATATTATCTTATGCTGAACTCTCCCTGCCCGAGATACGACGATCGCTAGGTTATTCAGCCAATTAACGCTTCACCGACTGCTCACAGACTTCTAAACTTTTCTCACAATGTCGCTGCAGCCAGTCGGTTGCCAACAGCGCCAGTCATTTAATGCTATGTGCACTGCAGACAGTTACGTGTGTCATTATGTTGTTGCGCCAATTAGCTCAATTGTGAAGTGGCAACAGACGTCAGCCTCCTTACCTCACTGCCTCCCTGCGGTTAAGTGGGGCCACAGCTGCAAGGTGTTGTTGCGTGTGTTGCAGCGTGAGCACGGATTCAAGCTGCGCCCTCTCCAAAAGGACGATGCGCAGTGGCTCGCCGGCCTGGCAATAGCGCCTGCCCTCTCGACCCCAACCCGCGACGTGAGTATTGCGCATGCGCAAGCGATGGCTACGTAGTAACAGAACCCTGGCACTCACTTAAACCCATCACTGTTAGAACGATCTCTTACATGGCCAAATGTTAAGATTTTCGTTATGTACACAAATACAGACTTGGCAGTATGAGTTCTTCGACACATCAAATAAATAACAACCTCTAAGATTTCACTTTATCAATCGAAGAAAGTAATTGCTAAAATTATGAAGAGCTATACGGTCCACAAATACTGCGGGTACTTACGTAATTTTTAAGCTTCAGTTGCATGTAGCTGTTAAACTCACGGTATAACATTCAACGTCATCTAGTTAGCCGACAACCATGATACCACACTGGTGAAAATCCGTGGAAGTGTGTCCACACATTTCGTGCCGACTCAGTTAACATGATGTAAACACAATTTGTTTAAAAAAAAAAACAGTTAACTGTTATGATATATCACACCAACTGACTTGACGAAAGTTAGTTTGATATTAATTAAATATGCAAATGCACTTTGTGGACTATGTCGATTTTAATCGTTTGAACACTTAATCACTACGTCACACTGTTACGTTAGAGATAATAAATGCCGTCGAGCCATGATCAGGTCATAGTTATGCATTGTAGGCTGTCTTTGGCAGACCAACTAGGACAATTTTCTGTAAAAATATGCACTTAAATTCTCAGGCCGGTTAATTAAAAAAATACCGTAAAATGTTTGCTATATCGTTTATATTATTTTTAATTCGTGGAGTTGAAAACCTTAAATAATCGATTTTTTTGTTATGAAGCAGGGAACATTACACTCATTTTGTCACATTATGCTACTCAGGCTAAACAAGTTTCATATCCCTCAATAGCAAGGAAACATCGTTTATGTTAACCACTAACTAACACATATACTAAAATATAAACGTAAAACTTTATTTCACGTGTCAGCTCAAATCAATAATTTTACAAACATCCATGACACGGAACTACTTGTACACAAATATCATTGAATTTATATCAGCTGAATACTGAATAATACTAATGGAACAACTTACCTGTCGGAAGTGAGTATTGTCACACTAAAACTGTAACTCCATCCAAGAATTTTCGGCTCATTACCATTCCAATTCTGGAGTTGTCTCGGAGGACAATTTCAGTGAAGAACTGGCTAACGACTCAGTGGAGACACTAAAGTTTTCTACGTTTCGTTAATGAACTATGCAGGCAGTGAAAAGTGTCTATTTGAATAACTTGAGGTAGCGTTGAAACGAAATGTCAAGGAAGATCTACCAGAAGATCGATCAGTTTGAATTTCTGAAACATAGGGCGCACAGCAAGCCATAATAAGCCTTAGATGACTCACAGCAGGAGCTTTAACACTAAGGAAATTATTGATCATTCCATTCATAGACATCAACCAAGCTCATTTAAAAAAGTACTAGCATTGGGAAATGCCGATCAAAATTCCTGAAAATCTAAGAATGCATTACTGAGACAGCAAAATAATTTGCAAGTTCTATAAACGCCAGAGAGCGTTAATACGAAGACAAAGGCGAGAAGCAAAATTGTCCAAAGAGATGGGACAAGGCTGTTCACCACTTCTTTTTAACTTTTATATCGAGTAGGCTATTAAAAAATTCTAGATAAAAAAGGAAAAGAAAAAGAGATTCAAAATTAACTCAATTCTGTACAACAATTCATTCTTTGCAGACATTATCGTAGCAACAGCCAATGAAAAGGACATAAAGAGGGCACTAAGAAATTTGAACCACCTACTGAATGAAACATGAGAATAAAAAAATGTAAAGTACAAGATTCTCTCTAAGCCGCTGGCAGGAGAACGGCTGACTGACGTTAAAGAATTCTACAATCTACGAAGTATATTGATTTCTAATGGAAAGTGAGTAGTTTATTACAAGGACAGTACACACCAAATGATAGTTTATAAGAAGAGAACGATGTCATCATTAAACAGCACTTCAATAAGTATGAAAAGTCCTGTCCTTAAAACCTTCATCTTTAATATATTAAGGTGTGGGTCTGACATCTGGATCCTTCTACAAGCTATCAAATATATAAAACTAAGACCTTCGGAGTGATGCTGGCGGCGCACGCTAAGAACGTCATGGCTGAGAAACTAACATGGATGTACCAAGGAGAGAAAATAAAACATACTAGATTACTAAAACGTCATAGGACAGAAGAAGCAGACTAATTGGATGTGTCATAAAACATTCTTCTTGGTGCACAAGTCTTCTGGAAGAGAAAATGTGGGTATACAGAAAAGAAGGATGACCATGAAGTTCCATAGACTCCAGGTACGCTCTTCTAGAGAAATAAATGTACAGAATCTGAAAAGAATATGAACTGGCTGTGATACATACTGTGAGCCAAATGGATGGTTGAGGAGGTATAGACGTAATTAAACCCACTTGTTTTGTAAAACACAAATTTCTACTGATACTTAAAATTCTATAAAACAAGGTGAATCACATGATATGCATTGCTGAAGCAATAAGAACAATTTTGGAGTGTCCCTGAAATTTCAAACTGAGAATGGATGTGAGCTAGTTCCTGGATTCTGTTGATAAATTTGACTCGGTATTGCTATCGAGTATCCGACTGTTTTGTTGTTTTCCCTATAGATTCCATGAAGTTAACGCCACTTTCATATGTCCATTCTAAAAGCGTTATCGGAGTCATAGCATGCATTGTAGCTGTCGATTCCCAACCATTTTACAAACATAATAGAGTAGAACTACTGTCATAAAACCTCTGTTCTAGTGAATTAGAGACATAGATGTTTTCTGTAGACGTATTTGAAATAAGCATGTCAAAAAATACTATTGTGTATCTGATTCTGTGTTAGTCCTGATGTATGTATCGGACGTATAATTCTACTGCTAGTTGGCATGTATTGCATCTGTAAATACCGTTGTTGCAATGAAAGATTTAAATGAAAGAACGGTCTTTATGAGCTTACTGCTGTGAAGCTCTCCAGAGAAAAAGTGACAGCCATAGTTCGGAACGGCTGCCATTTATAGGAGTCACACTTTCAAACTCTCAAATCCTATGCTTGTTGTCAATGAAAGCAATCTCAATAGCATTTCTCCCACGTACCATCATGTCACAATGAATGTACGTTGCTCTGACAGGGAAGTTTTCTTGTTACCTCCAAATAGCGTCAAAACATTTGAAACTAAGACAATATCTACATTCGGTTAGTTTAAATTGTTAGAAATTTTTCTACGTTTATCCCTATCCTGCACGTCTCATGAAAAAACGCTCCTATTAACGTAGTTGACTGCTTTCCCTCAACATACAAGCATGTTATGAGACCCATTCCTCGAGCTACTTTTGAGTTTATCTAGCGAAGTGTTATGTATTTTAATTCATCGTAACCGGCCGGAGTGGCCGTGCGGTTCTAGGCGCTACAGTCTGGAACCGAGCGACCGCTACGTTCGTAGGTTCGAATCCTCCCTCGAGCATGGATGTGTGTGATGTCCTTAGGTTAGTTAGGTTTAATTAGTTCTAAGTTCTAGGCGACTGATGACCTCAGAAGTTAAGTCGCATAGTGCTCAGAGCCATTTGAACCATTTGAGTCAATTCATCGTACAATTGGCCAGCGTCAGTCTTAATCGTAGTCGAACATGTTCTGAACGCATCATCATTGCATAATTACGTAAGAAAACTTTTCTCTTCATTCATTAAGTTATCTCAGTTACTTCGTGCAGTGACGATTTTGCGTTGGTGTTGTGGTCTTCAGTTCAAAGACTCATTGGATGCAGCTCTTCACGACAGACTGCAAGTTTCATCATCTTCGCATAACAATGGGAATGCACATCCAGTTTTGATGTCGCGTACAATAGCCAAACACTGGTCTCCGACACAATTCTTGCTCTCTGTACTCTCTTCCATCATCAACTTGATGAATGCTTGATGCCCCAAGATGTTCCCATAGATCGATCCCCTCTATTAATCAAGTTGTGCCATAAATTCCTTTCCTCGTTTCTTCAACTCTGAATCTCCTCATTAATTGCACAGGCCAACGATGGAAAAACTTTTTTGCTGAAAATACCTTATTATTATGTTTTTTAGGGTGGGAAATCCAAATACGATACTTAAAAAACTGTATCACCCACCATTTCTTCACATTTTACAATTAAATTATTGAATTAAGCTATTTTTTAAAGAATTTAGCAGCTTTTATATAGTTAAAATATTTTAAAAAGGAGGTTAATGAATGTAGATGACGTTGATAGCACTGCTGGAAAACATTTGCTGGCAAAACAAGGTCGATCCTATCTTTGTGTTAAAATATGGTGTTTTGTTTACTGTCAATCTAACCTCACTTTCCTGTTTCCTGTACATGTGCTCAGTACAATGACTAATCGTGGTTGTAAAAACTCTGCTGACAGGTTTTGTTATATTTGAGGTGAATTTGTGATTAAAAAACACCAAAGAAACATTACAGACTTTGTGAAAAAGGTTTATCTATCATACTTTGGATCTAAACTTAGTGATCAAGATAAATCTTGTGCGTCACGTAAGGTATGTTATGTGTGTATTGAAGATCTGAGAAAATGGTCCAAAAAGGAGAAAAAAGCCTTTAGATTTGCTGTTCCTATAATATGGAGGGAGCCAAGAAATCATTCCGATGATTGCTACTTTTGCAGTGTTGATATTACTGGTCATGATTCGAAAAATAAGAAGGTAATAAGCTGCCCTAACCTTCCGTCTACCATCCGACCAGTACGGCATGGTGTAGATTTGCCCGTTCCCGAACCACCACATGATTTAATTTCTATTCCAACATAAGTATTTTCTGATTTAGAATGCGATTTAGATGAACCAGATGATGACGAATTCCATTGTAATACAGAAAGTCTAGAGCCCAAATTGTTTTCTCAGACCGAGGTTAACGATTTGGTTATGGATCTGGGCTTAACGAAAGAAAAAGCTGAATTGCTTGGCTCTAGATTAAAAGAAAAGAACTTATTGGCAGTTGGAACCAGCATATACAAGTATAGAAAGAGAGAGCAGCAATTTTCCAAGTTTTTTCAACAAGAAGGGGATTTAGTGTACTGCTGATACATTCCCGGTCTGATGATATGAGTTTGGTATTGAATACAAAGAGGAAGACTGGAAACTGTTTATTGATTCATCCAAAAATAGTTTAAAGGCTGCTTTATTACACAATGGTAACATGTATGCATACCTGTTGGACATTCTGTACGTATGAAAGAAAGCTATGAAAACCTAGAAATAGTGCTAAATAAAATAGGCTATTCTGCTCATGGTTGGATGGTATGTGGCGATCTAAAAGTAACATGCATGCTCCTTGGTGAGCAAGGTGGCTTTACCAAATTTCCAGGTTTCTTGTGTGAATGGGACAGTAGGGCTAGGGACCAATACTGGTCCAGAAAGAACTGGCCTGTGAGGGAGTCTTTAAAACCTGGTGAGAAGAACATTCTACGCAAAAACCCTGTAGATCCAAAAAAGGTACTCCTACCACCTCTACATATAAACTTGGGCCTGATGAAACAGTCTTTAAAGGCTTTGCCTAAAGATGGACGACGTTTTCAGTATCTCTTCTAAAAGTTTCCACAGCTTCAGAAGCTAAACTAAAAGGAGGCGTTTTCGTTGGACCTGACATTATAAAATTGATGTTAACTTTGAATCCACAATGACCTTAAATGACAAAGAACCATGGGTATCATTCAAGCAAGTCGTTACAAAGTTCTTAGAACATGAAAAACACTGAGAATATGTTTCTGTTATAGCTATAATGCTAAAGAAGTTTAAAACTTTAGGATGTTTAATGGGCCTGAAAGTTCACTTTTTGAACAGTCACCTTGATTACTTCCCGGGCAATACGGGAGTTGTTAGTGAGGAGCAAGGAGAGCGTTTTCACCAGGACATTAAAGTGATGGAAAAACGCTACCAAGGCCACTGGAACACCAACATGATGGGGGACTACTGTTGGTCACTTTACCGAAAAGTTCAGCAAGCTACTCATCATAAAAAAAGGTAACACAAGAAGCTTCAAAGAAAAAAGAGAAAGAAAATACAAACCAATTACAGCTGAAAAGTGAAACATATCATTGTTTTAAGTGGCTTACTGTAAATACAAACCATGTTTAAGTTGTAACAAAGCGTTTCATTAATTTCCACGTTTACCATATAGCACAGGATTTTATATTATAATAGTAAAAAGCATATTGCTCAAAAACTATGGGTGACACAAAAAAACTAAGGCTAGATTTGGATTGAGCTCATAAAAATCTATAAAGATCAGCTACCAAAGTAAAAAAAAAGTATTTCAAAAAATGTTTTTCGTTGGCCTGTGTTATTCTGTCTACTCATCTAATCCAGCAGCACAACATATCAAACGTTTGTCTTCTCAACATATCAAACACTTCTCTTCTCTTCTCTTCTCTTCTCTTCTCTTCTCTTCTCTTCTCTTCTCTTCTCTTCTCTTCTCTTCTCTTCTCTTCTCTTCTCTTCTCTTCTCTTCTCTTCTCTTCTCTTCTCTTCTCTTCTCTGCTCTACTCTCCTCTTCTTTTCAGAGCAGCTAATCGTGCACATTTCACTTTCACACAAGATTGCACTTTAAAATAGACTACCTAACACTTAAATTTATAATCGATGTTATAACATATCCCTTTTTTAATATGCTTTCCTTGTTGTTGCCAGAGTGAATTTTATATCCTCTCTACTTCGGCCATCGTCAGTTAGTTTCCTCCCCAAAGAATAAAACTCGACGACTACTTTTGTACACGAATGTATAAGGCAGTTGATCTTAGATTAGTGCAAAAAATGAAGGTGCATGAAGTTGATCTCGGAAATGTGCGTTGAATTAACGTTAATCTCAAATTATTTCACCATGAACTAGGATCAAATTGGATAGCACAATTTTGCGGATCAAATTAAGTTACAAGTTTACAACCTAGTGCCACTTCAAAAGATCAGATTTCGTTTTGCACAAATATGAGATAAAAAGGAGTCGATATAAAAAAAGGTTGTTTGTTAACTCTCCCATACAGTATAAATTCTAAACAATTTTTACTATCCGTAAGGTTAGGTTAAGGAAAATGTAAGCGTCGTAAATATTGAAGAAAGATAACGATTGCTCCCATAAGAATTTTTGAATGGGACCCATAAATAATAAGAAAAAGTTTAAAGGCATTTCGTAGACGCTTAGCACCAGAGCAAGAAAGGTAAATTCGAACTATTTACAACGAACAGTCGACCTATATATATGGAGTTCGACAGCAGCCGATAATGATTGGACATCCTTTACAAAAATGTTGTCCAGGGTTGAATAATAATAACTACACAATTATTATTAAATTACAAGCAAGTCGGTGGTTACAGGAGAGGTATAATTTGACTACCGAACGTTCACATGTACTTACCAGCTATGACAACAGGATACGGATTGATGAACAGAAACAATAAACACATAAAAGAAAGTATAGGGTTCGATCCCAGTCGGCGCAGTCTTTCTTTATTTATTGCTATGTTTTTCTCCTCTGGCAGTGTTTGCTCGTGTGCAAAATGCCGAGTTGCACAGTGCTCTGGAGTCTTCGTTAAACTGTAGACCCACTTACATTTGAATGAATAATTCTGTTTAAAAAGGACGACGTCTAGTACATCACTGTGTTGGTCAAACTAACTTTCAGCTTGTCTAAGCAGACAGTGCAAACGTATGCCTTTGCCGCTGTCTGCGTCTACAGATATAGTTTTCAGAGTTGACTAGCAACTGAAACTTTCATCCACACAGATGCCGCCGTAATCTGTGGCCAACGACGTGTAATAGGTAAGTGTTCATTACGCTCTGTAAACAGCTGAAAACTATGGTCGTCTACAGTTTTGTGTTCACAGTAAAATCACCTCACCACCTAACGGCCTATGCCAGATGGCCGTGAATTTTCACCCGCCGAACGATGCTTTCTCTGAATGAGATTTTCACTCTGCAGAGGAGTGTGCGCTGATATGAAACTTTCTGGCAGATTAAAACAGTGTGCCGGACCGAACTTTGGACCTTTTCCTTTCGCGGGCAAGTGCTCTACCATTCTGGAAACATCCACCACGCTGTAGTTAAGCCATGTCTCCGCAAAATCCTTTTTTCCAGGAGTGCTAGTTCTGCAAGGTTCGCAGGAGAGCTTCTATGAAGTTTGGAAAGTAGGAGACGACGTACTGGCGGAAGTAAAGCTGTGAGGACGGGGCGTGAGTCGTGCTTGGGTAGCTCAGATGGTAGAGCACTTGCCCGCGAAAGGCATAGGTCCCGAGTTCGAGTCTCGATACAGCACACAGTTTTAATCTTCCAGGAAGGTTCATATCGATGCTTTCTCTGTTTCTTTGCGTTTGTTAATTTCTTGCATCTCTACAGCACGAGTCCCTCAGTAATAGCTGTTAGTTATCTTTGATGTACGATTAATACACTCCTGGAAATTGAAATAAGAACACCGTGAATTCATTGTCCCAGGAAGGGGAAACTTTATTGACACATTCCTGGGGTCAGATACATCACATGATCACACTGACAGAACCACAGGCACATAGACACAGGCAACAGAGCATGCACAATGTCGGCACTAGTACAGTGTATATCCACCTTTCGCAGCAATGCAGGCTGCTATTCTCCCATGGAGACGATCGTAGAGATGCTGGATGTAGTCCTGTGGAACGGCTTGCCATGCCATTTCCACCTGGCGCCTCAGTTGGACCAGCGTTCGTGCTGGACGTGCAGACCGCGTGAGACGACGCTTCATCCAGTCCCAAACATGCTCAATGGGGGACAGATCCGGAGATCTTGCTGGCCAGGGTAGTTGACTTACACCTTCTAGAGCACGTTGGGTGGCACGGGATACATGCGGACGTGCATTGTCCTGTTGGAACAGCAAGTTCCCTTGCCGGTCTAGGAATGGTAGAACGATGGGTTCGATGACGGTTTGGATGTACCGTGCACTATTCAGTGTCCCCTCGACGATCACCAGTGGTGTACGGCCAGTGTAGGAGATATCTCCCCACACCATGATGCCGGGTGTTGGCCCTGTGTGCCTCGGTCTTATGCCTGATTGTGGCGCTCACCTGCACGGCGCCAAACACGCATACGACCATCATTGGCACCAAGGCAGAAGCGACTCTCATCGCTGAAGACGACACGTCTCCATTCGTCCCTCCATTCACGCCTGTCGCGACACCACTGGAGGCGGGCTGCACGATGTTGGGGCATGAGCGGAAGACGGGCTAACGGTGTGCGGGACCGTAGCCCAGCTTCATGGAGACGGTTGCGAATGGTCCTCGCCGATACCCCAGGAGCAACAGTGTCCCTAATTTGCTGGGAAGTGGCGGTGCGGTCCCCTACGGCACTGCGTAGGATCCTACGGTCTTGGCGTGCATCCGTGCGTCGCTGCGGTCCGGTCCCAGGTCGACGGGCACGTGCACCTTCCGCCGACCACTGGCGACAACATCGATGTACTGTGGAGACCTCACGCCCCACGTGTTGAGCAATTCGGCGGTACGTCCACCCGGTCTCCGCATGGCCACTATACGCCCTCGCTCAAAGTCCGTCAACTGCACATACGGTTCACGTCCACGCTGTCGCGGCATGCTACCAGTGTTAAAGACTGCGATGGAGCTCCGTATGCCACGGCAAACTGGCTGACACTGACGGAGGCGGTGCACAAATGCTGCGCAGCTAACGCCATTCGACGGCCAACACCGCGGTTCCTGGTGTGTCCGCTGTGCCGTGCGTGTGATCATTGCTTGTACAGCCCTCTCGCAGTGTCCGGAGCAAGTATGGTGGGTCTGACACACCGGTGTCAATGTGTTCTTTTTTCCATTTCCAGGAGTGTATATGCTGTCAAAGCGTGATAATCGTGCTGATAACTAGTTAAGAAGTGTAGACAAGAGTCTGTCTGTGTTAATGTAAATCAACACCGAACCTCGTTCAGTTCACCCAAATTTAGTGTTTAAAATATAGCGAATTTTTAAACTGGGTTTATTTTCTGAAATAGGATCAAAATTGATCTTTAGTTAAGGATGTTCGTACAATCAACACTTAGTGCCTCATTTTCTAGTCTAATTCCATGAGTCACGTGACATAATTTGACTATGTATCATTACCCATGTTTTTCTTCTGTGAACGTTCATCTTATAATCTCTATTCAAAGAACTGTCTGTCCAACCGATATTCCAAGTCTTTTGCCAACTCAGACAGAATTACAATGTCATTGGCAAACTCAAAATTTGTGTATATTCTCCCTGAACTTTAATTCCCTTTCAGAATTCTTTCCAGAGTTCTTTTCTGCCCACTCATTTACAGACTGAAAACACTGAGGAATGGCTTCAAGACTGTCTCACTCCTTTCTCAACTCCAGCCTCTATTTTGCGCCCTTCGCTTCTTGTGATTGCAGTCTGGTTTCTCTGTCAATTCATCTGCATGTACATCCACACAGATATTCCCCAAACCACAGTACGGTGCGTGGTGAAGGGTATCCTGTACCACTGCTAGTCATTTCCTTTCCTGTCCCACCCTCAAACAGAGTGAGGGGGAAACAACTGTTTGCCTCCGTATGGGCCCTAATTTATCATAACTTATCTTCGTGGTCCTTACACGAAATGTATGCTGACGGTAGTAGAATCATTCAGCACTCAGCTTCAAATGCGGTCCTCTAAATTTCTCAATAGTGTTCTTCGAAAAGAACGTCGAATGCCCTCCAGGGATTCCCATCTGGATTCCCAAAGCATCTCCGAAACACTTAAGTGTTGTTCGAAATTACCGGTAACAAATCTAGCAGCCCGCCTCTGAATTGCTTCGATGTGATCCTTCAGTCCGACCTGGTACGGATCCCAAACACTCGAGCAGTATTCAAGAATAGGTCGCACCAGCGTCCTGTATGTGGTTTCCTTTACAGATAAACCAAGCTTTCCTAAAATTCTCCCAATAAACCGAAGTCGACCATTCGCCTTCCCTACCATAGTCCTCACGTGCTAATACCATGTCATATCGCTTTGCAACATTACGATGACGTATTTCAACGATGTCATTGTGTCAAGCAGGACACTACTAATGCTGTATCCGAACATTACAGGCTTGTTTTTCAGATTCATCCGCATTAACTTACTTTTTCCCACATTTAGAGCTAACTGCCATTCTTCACATCAACTAGAAATTTTGTCTAAGTCAACTTGTATCTTCCCACAGTGGCTCAACTTCGACAGCTTACCGTACACCACAGGATCATCAGCAAACAGCCAACAGCGGTCGTATCACACTTCCCTGGATCACTCCTGCCGATACCCCTATCTGATGAACTCTCACAGTCGAGGACAGCATACTGGGTTCTATTACTTAAGAAGTCTTCGCGACACTCACATATCTGTGAACTTATTCCATATGCTCATACCATCGTTGACAGCCTGCAATGAGGCACCGTATCAAATCCAGAAAAATGGAATCTGCCTGTTGCCCTTCATCCACAGTTCGCAGTATATTGTGTGAGAAAAGGGCAAGCTGAGTTTCGCACATGCGATGCCTTCTAAAACCATGCTGATTCGTGGACTTAAGCTTCTCAGTGCCAAGAAAATTTATTATATTTGAACTGAGAATATGTTCAAGGTTTCTACAGCAAACCGAGGTTAGTGATATATGTCTGCATTTTTGCGATCCTGTTGTTTTACTTTTCTTATATACATGAGTCACCTGCCTTTTTTTCCACTCTCTTGGGACTTTTGCTGGGCGAGAAATTCGCGATAAATGCAAGCTAGGTAAGCGGCCAATGTCGTTGAGCACTCTTTGTAAAACCGAATTGTGATTCCATCCGGACCTGATGATTAATTTGTTTTCAAATCTTTCAGTTGTTTCTCTACACCAGAGATGCTTATTACCATGTCGTCCGCACAGTAGGATAGTAAAATGACGGTATGTTTGTACGATTCTCGTGCGTGAACGTTCCTCGAACGCGAAATTTAAAATTTCGGCTTTCATTTTGCCATATTCCACTTCCACATCAGGCTGATCAACAAGGGACTGAATGGAATCCTTAGACTCGCTTAGGACCACTATTTTCTCGGATTCTGTGTCAGATCTTTTACTAAGGTATGACGGTGGTAGTTGTTGTAAGCTCCTCGCATAGATCTTTTTACAGACGCACGAATCTCTACTAACCTTTGGTTGTCGTCATTTGTGCGTTCATTTTTGAACCGCGAGTGCAACAACTTCTGCTTCCTCAGCATCTTCCAAATTTCGTTATGTAACCACGGTGAGTCTTTTCCATCCTTTATCCACTTACTAGCCAAATAGCTCTCCAGACCACGATTTACAATGTGCCTGAACTTTGCCCATAATCTCTCTACGTCCATCTTATTGGAACTGAGTGACGTCAGTTCACTCTCTAAGTGAGATGCTAAAACTCCTTATTTCCTCTACCTAACAGAAACACTGTCCTAGCCTTCTTGTCTCATTTATTAACTTACGTAACCATAGTTTCTATAATGACATATGATCGCTAATCCCTGTTTCTGTACTGATATCGTCGATAAGATGAGACCTGTTTGTTTGTGTAACATATTTCCACTGCGTGTGGGCTGCTGAACTAGCAGCTCAAAACAGTTTTCAGAAAACGTGTTCAAAAGTATTTCGTATGACTGTCTGCCTGTACCCACGCAATGAATCCATAGACCTCCAAGTCTATACTTGGTGGGCTAAAGTCGTCTTCAGCTAGTATTGCATGAACTGGATATTTACGCGCTGCGGACTGTAGGCTTCCTTTGAATGATCGCAGAACTGTCATAGCGGAATCGGGTGGCCGGCAAAAACATCGAACAATTAACTTGATTTCATCTACACCTGTTATACGCGACCAGATAACTTCTCTTTCGTTCTACACTTCGACCTCAACAGAGACAACATTTCTGTCAACTTCAATGAACACTCCCTTTCCTACGACCTCTTATCTGTCTTTCGATATACGTTCCACGACTCGCTAAATGTCTCAGAGCTTTCCACTAAAGATAGTGTTCTGCTACGCGACCAGATAACTTCTCTTTCGTTCTGCACTTCGACCTCAACAGAGACAACATTTCTGTCAACTTCAATGAACACTCCCTTTCCTACGACCTCTTATCTGTCTTTCGATATACGTTCCACGACTCGCTAAATGTCTCAGAGCTTTCCACTAAAGATAGTGTTCTGCTCCCTGTATTTTATCCTTGCTCCCTTCAGAATTTCAAACAGTATATTGCAGTCAACAGTACCAAATGCTTACTCTAAATCTACAAATGCTGTAAACTTAGATTTGTCTATCTTCAACCTATCTCCCAAGACAAACTGTACGATTAGTATTGTCTTGCGTGTTCCTACATTTCTCCCAGCTGGTCTTCCCCGAGGTTGGCATCTACCATTTTTTCCATTCTTCTGCAAACAACTCCGTGGTGTTCACACCTGTCAACACCTGCCTCCTTTGGAATTGAGTTGTTAAATTCTTTTTTAATTCAGAGGGTACTTCGCCTGTCTCATCAGTCTTGCACATCGCGTGTTGTAGTTTCGTCATGGCTATCCTTCCAAAGGGTGACATTAATTCTGAGGCAATTTCGTCTACTCTAGGAGGCCTATTTCGACTTAGGTCTTTCAAGGACCTGTCACATTTTTTTCACAGTGTCGTATCTCCCAAATCATCTAATTCCTCTTCTCTTTCTATAATACTGTCTTCAATGTATCTTTCCTTTGTATAAACCCTCAATATATTCCATTCACCAGTCGGCCTTCCCTTCTTTGCTTAGCACTGTCTTGCCATGTGAGTTGTTATTATCCATATAGATATTCCTCTTTTCTCTAAAGCTCTCTTTAATTATCCTGTAGGCAGCATATATCTTTTCCATAATCATGCATGCATTAAACAGTGAATATATGTACAAACTCACCCTGATTCCCAAAACTCCTCCGCATCCCGCCAGAAATTACGTTTTGTAACCAATGCAACAATCATATTCATGGGAAATTTAACTGGCTTCAGCTACAGCATCAGCAACATGCACTTAAACCAAGAGACGTGGTCAATAAGCAAGATTCAAAAGTGCGGAAAGCAGCCCATTCTGTGAAGCAATGCAAAATTTTAAAATATTACTGAAATATAATGTTGTCAAGCATTAGAAAAATTATTGACATCCATCAAGTAAAATACTGGGTCACCCGAACTGGCTCTGGTTCTGAGCACTATGGGACTTAACTTCTGAGGTCATCAGTCCCCTAGAACTTAGAACTACTTAAACCTAACTATCCTAAAGAACATCACACACATCCATGCCCGAGGCAGGATTCGAAACTGTGACCGTAGCGGTCGCGCGGTTCCAGACTGTAGCGCCTAGAACCGCCCGAACTGTGTACAAATGAAATCACGAAACAATGTTAAGAAAAGAGAATTTCTTTTCAGTTCATGAGTTTTCCTGTCCTCTTACGTGTTTTTGTAAATACTGCGTTAGTACTAAACTATTGCAAGCACTAATCTAGCAATTATACAGACACTGTTAGTCAACAGAATGCGCTCAAAGCCAATAAGGTGGGGTCACATTCGTTTTATTGTATCCGGATCTCCTCTGGTTCCTTCCTGAAGGCCAAAACCTTTTACATTATTTTTAAACGATGAAACATTCTGTCGTCTTAAAAGTTTATACCAGAGTGGTACATGCTTCAATGCAACCAAGATGCATGAACCTCGCAGGATTCTTGCCTTTCACACGTCGTGCCTTAAGCCACATTATTATTACTCTGCCTCGTAGAAGCTTCAGTCTGCGAGTACTTCTACCAAGTATTGCCAACTCCAGACACGCTCTCCTGTATACCAGGAGATTATAAGTAAAGCGTAGTTGCTCACAGAAGTCTAGTGTGGGCTGCAATTATCGTATGACAGCGAAACTTGCTAGATACGTTAATGCGGAACCGGCTTACGATGGAAAAAAAGTTGTTCGAATGTTTGTCACCAGGCGCAAATATGGCGCTGTGAAACGTATATAAATGTTTCCACATCTAAATGGGCCATGAGCAGAAAAAGGCAAACAAGTGGGAAAGGGATAATGTCGATTTTATTATCAACCGCCCCTTACTCTGTTCGTTCAATATGAGCACTATAGGCGTCGATGAGATGCTGCATTCATAAAATGATGTGATCAACAGTTGCTTGCAGCAGTTCCGCCGCAATCTGAGCAACAAGCTCCAAATGCTGGCCTTCATACCACGTAGAGACTGCACGTGTCGCTGGCAAACGCATTCTCTTAGGTATCCCCAGAGACAGAAGTAACATGGAGCCAGAACAGATGACCGAGCGAGGTGGCGCAGTGGTTACCACACTGGACTCGCATTCGGGAGGACGACGGTTCAATCCCGCGTCCGGCCATCCTGATTTAGGTTTTCCGTGATTTCCCTAAATCGCTCCAGGCAAATGCCGGGATTGTTCCTTTGAAAAGGCACGGCCGACTTCCTTCCCCGTCCTTCCCTAATCCGATGAGACCGATGACCTCGCTGTCTGGTCTCCTCCCTTAGAACAACCCCAACCCCCCAACAGATGATCGTGCACGCCATGCATCTTGGAAATCACTGGAGACAACACGTTCGCTGCAGGCTGTATGAAGCAGATCCTTCACTGGGCGAGCGACATGATGTGTTGCCCTACCTTGCACGAAAACAGTGCTTTCCACACAGCTGCGCTCTTCCACAGCAGGAATCACGTGTCATACAAGGAGGTCTCGATAACGTGCAGACGTCTCGGTACAACTGACAGGCCCTCCGGGTGCATTCTTTACAAAGAAGAACGGATCGAGATAAAGATGCTTGTGAACCCACATCACACAGTCACATACGGTGAGTGCAATGGCACTACGTGTACACGCGGTTTAACAGTACCCCAAATGCGGCAGTTCTGTGTATTCACTGCACCCTGTGGTGTAAAACGTGCCTCGTCGCTCCAAAGAATATTGTCCGGTTACGTGCCATGAATTTCGATCCGTGCCAGAAGCCGAAGAGCAAATCAGAACGTTGCTGTGGAACATGAGGTTTTAGTTGCTGCACCGTCTGGGTCTTGTACGGGTACCAGAGTTCAAGGGGCCGCAAAACTTTCCGTACTTTTGAACATGGGATGGACAATTATCGTGACACCGCACGAGCACTAACACCACCAGGGGCACGAGCTGCGTGTTCAGTTACAGCAACAGCAACCTCGTCAATAACTTCCACGGGGATGGGACACCTGCTTCTACCCGGAACCACACCAAGCTCACCCGTATTTTAGAATTTCATTATCACCTTCTTTAAATCATTTAATGACATCGGGCTTCTCTTGAGACCTTCCAGTAGGCAATATCCAATGCAACACCAATCGCTGCCGTTCACATTAAGCCGGCCGGAGTGGCTGTGCGGTTCTAGGCGCTACAGTCTGGAACCGAGAGACCGCTACGGTCGCAGGTTCGAATCCTGCCTCGGGCATGGATGTGTGTGATGTCCTTAGGTTAGTTAGGTTTAACTAGTTCTAAGTTCTAGGCGACTGATAACCTGAGAAGTTAAGTCGCATAGCGCTCAGAGCCGTTCACATTAAACAGTTTCACCAACAGCTTACAGCCCTCTTATCGATATCCATACTGTCCATCCACGTTTTGGCTTGTCAGATGGCAGCGTGGGTTTCATGCCGCTATATAAACTGTGTACAGCGCCAGATTTGCACCTGGTGGCTACAGTTTGAACAAATTTGATTTCCAGCATAGATCAGTTCCATACTAACGCATTTAGTGTATCTTCCAATTTTCGCTGCCCTACGATAATTACAGCCGACACTGGACCTCCGTGAGTACGTGCACTTTAATTATAACCACCGGGTACGTTGCTTGCCTGCAACCATCTGTCAGAAAGTTTTGCAACACCGTACTCTCCCCTGCAGAGTGAAATAGCCATCCCAAACCATTCGATGGAATTCACGTCTGGCCTTTGAAGAGGCCAGTTTAGCAAATACTCCTTCCTTTTCCGAACCAGGATAGTGATTCTTGCTCCTGGAGAGGAGAGTTATCGTACTGATTTGGCAAAGTGCGATTTCAAACTGTTGGCGCAGTGTGGGACGTACGGTACCATACAAGATATAACTTCGTTAAGTATTCTTCAATTAATTAAATCATTGAGAAAACTTGGCAACATACTTAATACGCTTATCTACTTAGTAAAGTAGTAGTCAACAGCTATGTCACCAGTAAATCTGAAGATGGATGGCAGCGTTTCTAAAATGAAATCAGTCCTTAAAAAGGGGATTTTCCAGTATTCGATGTTTTACTAGTGATTTATTGTGTCACTATAGCTGCACTGCAAAAAGCACATGAATGTGGTAATTAGACATTTAAATAACACAAATTCATCTGATTTAAGATTGTGATATTTACCACGTGTGTTAAAATATTTTTAGAATATCCTTGAATCGTTTACATAAATTTTCATTAATTTATCTTACTTTAAATATTATTCTTAGCATGTTCGGTCAGAAAAGCCTCTTAAAAATTTGATGGATCTTCTGGAGATTTTAGGTTCTTTCTGCATCAACATCTAGCTATAGCTTACTATTTAAAAAAGTTTCAAAGTATGTTTGATGTGTGTCTAATTTTCATAAAAAAAGTCTTACTACCATATTTAATACACTCCTGGAAATGGAAAAAAGAACACATTGACACCGGTGTGTCAGACCCACCATACTTGCTCCGGACACTGCGAGAGGGCTGTACAAGCAATGATCACACGCACGGCACAGCGGACACACCAGGAACCGCGGTGTTGGCCGTCGAATGGCGCTAGCTGCGCAGCATTTGTGCACCGCCGCCGTCAGTGTCAGCCAGTTTGCCGTGGCGTACGGAGCTCCATCGCAGTCTTTAACACTGGTAGCATGCCGCGACAGCGTGGACGTGAACCGTATGTGCAGTTGACGGACTTTGAGCGAGGGCGTATAGTGGGCATGCGGGAGGCCGGGTGGACGTACCGCCGAATTGCTCAACACGTGGGGCGTGAGGTCTCCACAGTACATCGATGTTGTCGCCAGTGGTCGGCGGAAGGTGCACGTGCCCGTCGACCTGGGACCGGACCGCAGCGACGCACGGATGCACGCCAAGACCGTAGGATCCTACGCAGTGCCGTAGGGGACCGCATCGCCACTTCCCAGCAAATTAGGGACACTGTTGCTCCTGGGGTATCGGCGAGGACCATTCGCAACCGTCCCCATGAAGCTGGGCTACGGTCCCGCACACCGTTAGGCCGTCTTCCACTCACGCCCCAACATCGTGCAGCCCGCCTCCAGTGGTGTCGCGACAGGCGTGAATGGAGGGACGAATGGAGACGTGTCGTCTTCAGCGATGAGAGTCGCTTCTGCCTTGGTGCCAATGATGGTCGTATGCGTGTTTGGCGCCGTGCATGTGAGCGCCACAATCAGGACTGCATACGACCGAGGCACACAGGGCCAACACCCGGCATCATGGTGTGGGGAGCGATCTCCTACACTGGCCGTACACCACTGGTGATCGTCGAGGGGACACTGAATAGTGCACGGTACATCCAAACCGTCATCGAACCCATCGTTCTACCATTCCTAGACCGGCAAGGGAACTTGCTGTTCCAACAGGACAATGCACGTCCGCATGTATCCCGTGCCACCCAACGTGCTCTAGAAGGTATAAGTCAACTACCCTGGCCAGCAAGATCTCCGGATCTGTCCCCCATTGAGCATGTTTGGGACTGGATGAAGCGTCGTCTCACGCGGTCTGCACGTCCAGCACGAACGCTGGTCCAACTGAGGCGCCAGGTGGAAATGGCATGGCAAGCCGTTCCACAGGACTACATCCAGCATCTCTACGATCGTCTCCATGGGAGAATAGCAGCCTGCATTGCTGCGAAAGGTGGATATACACTGTACTAGTGCCGACATTGTGCATGCTCTGTTGCCTGTGTCTATGTGCCTGTGGGTCTGTCAGTGTGATCATGTGATGTATCTGACCCCAGGAATGTGTCAATAAAGTTTCCCCTTCCTGGGACAATGAATACACGGTGTTCTTATTTCAATTTCCAGGAGTGTATGAAAATGTAGATATGAGTTAGAAGGTGGATACGCGATTCACTGATTTCAGCATTTGTTTTTACAGAGTTAGTTTGCAAAGAATTTACTTAGGTGTACAGACTACTCCTTTCTAGTTCAGAATTGCAGTAATATCGCGTAAATATTTCTAAATTTTCTTCTTTATAACAGTGTAGATATCTCATAGTTTAGGATCTCATGTATTAGTATAAGTACAAATATTCATAAACAAGTGATGAATGTGTCATGTCTAATGAACATTTCCCACTAGGGGGATGGAATCATTTAGGTACATGGAATCATTGGTGGATTGTGGCTTACCCTCCGTCGCTGAAAATGCTATGACGTAAAATCGAATCAACCATTACTGCTATTTGATAGCTCTATGGGGTCTAAACAATAATGAATGGTTTTAACTGAAGCAATTTTCGTCAAATAACCTCTGATCGGTTAAATGAAGTTACTTCAGATATCACAAAATCTAATCAAATTTACAAAGAACTTGATACTATGAACCTTACAAGTATGACGTTTTCACCCCATCTGGTCTGGATGCTTGCACTAACTCGACTGGGAAGGGTGTCGTAAAGCCTTGCATCCTCCATTGAGCCAAGCTGGCCCACAATTGTTGTTAACAGTCCTTGATATCCTAGACACTTGAACTCACGGAGTTGACGTAGAGTTCATTCCACACATATTCTATCACGGACTGGTCTGGAGACTTTTCTGGCCGTGGGAGTACCTTAATATCACGCAGACAGTTCATAGGGACACGTGCCGTGTGTAATCTTGCATTATCCTGTTGAAAAATGGCACCACAATACCTTCGCACGAGAGGTAACACACACCACACCATGACATCAAGAGTAACATAGGTGTGCCTCTCCAAAACACTGGAAGAATGGGACCTTTCCACAGGTTACCGCCATAGCCGCCGACGATGGACATCCAGGGCAGTGCAAAACCGGGAATTTATCGTTGAACGCAATACGACGCCATTGATCAGCAGTCCACGCTTCCGGTCACGCCACCACTCCAAACGCAGCTGTTTGTATTGTTTTGTTAACGGCAGCCTACGCATGGGACGGTAATTCCATGGTCCAACCGCTGCTAGCCAGCAACGAACGGTGCGGGATGACAGTGAATGTTGCAGGGAGTCCATTACTTGTTCTTGGATGGCAAGCGCTGCTGTGAAGGGATTATGATGTGCTCGGTGGCGATTCTCCTTTGTGGTGGTCAGACACAGTCGACCGAAATCTTGACGACGAGTATTTCTGCCCTCATCTACATCTATCTACACCATACGCTGCAAGCTACCTCAAGGCGTGCGGCGGAAGGTACTTCTACCACCACTAACTGAACCTCCCTACCGTATTCCAATCGCGAATGACGCTTAGGAAGAACGATTGTCGGCAACCCTCTGTATTGGCACTAATTTCTCGAATTTTCTCGTCTTGGTCATTAAGCGACTTGTATGTGGGCGGAAGTAATATGTTGTCCGACTCATCCCGGAAAGAACAGTCTCAAAATTTCAGCAGTAAACCTCTCCGTGATGTACAACGTCTCCCATGTAACGTCTGCCAATGGAGTTTGTGGAGCACCTCGCCAACGCTCTCACTCCGACTAAACGGCCCCGTGACGAAACACGCCGCTCTTCGTTGGATCTTCTCCGTCTCTTGTATCACTCCTACCTGGTAGCAATCCCATATAGGTTAACAGCACTCCAGAATCGGTCGAACAAGCGCCTTAAAGCCACTTCATTCGTGGATGAGTTACATTTCCTTAAGATTTTTCCTATGAATCTCAGTCTTGGATCTACTTTTCCTATTTTTTTGTTTTATATGGCATTCCACATGACAGGGCTCTCGACCCCGTGCAACACCAGCATCGGGCCACTGTCATATCTGAATGTCCCACAAATCTGGATACTGCGCGAATCGACCAGCTGGTCAAATGCAAACCTGCAATGAGGCACGTTTCAAATCCTGTCAAACGCTGATAACGCTGTCTCACAACAGTGCAGAGCATCTCCCTATCCTTCACAGTTATCGCTCAGATTCTGAGGTTGTTCGTTCCTCTTACACACCATACTGGGCCTGGTATCAACACTCAAAAGGACCAGGACCACAATACCTTCGCACGAGAGGTAACACACACCACACCATGACATCAAGAGTAACATAGGTGTGCCTCTCCAAAACACTGGAAGAAGTAATATGTTGTCCGACTCATCCCGGAAAGAACAGTCTCAAAATTTCAGCAGTAAACCTCTCCGTGATGTACCAACCTCTGGCGGTCATTCTGCCTGTCATACACAATTGCAGTTCTGACCATCCACATACTCACCAATGATGCGTACTTGTACTTAGTTAAATTGAAATCCGACCCTACCTTCTGGGTGCTTCACTGTTTTTGTCAGGCAGTGTAATATCGCTAGGAAGTAAATTTCAATGTTTCATTATGTGTGGAAGACACTTTTGCTCATCCATTATGAGATTTACTTTGAACATCAGTAAACTCCACCATTCTTTGGTTCGTTAATTCTGATATTATATTGTGACTTTTCGTATCACGGATATATCTTATAATCTCACCTTCACCGTTCGGTGTAGGGGTAAATGGACAGACGTTGTTTATGTTCTACCTGGCTTGAACACACAACTGTTTGATGGGGCTGTAGCTTCCAGTTGTGTTGACGTGTAGTGTTAAACGGTCACAGCTCGTTCATGAACATGGATATGAGACAAATTACGACCCTTGTTACATAATACTTTTATTTGTCGAACAATTTCGTACAAAACTGCTGAAACGTTATACAATTACATCAGAATAAGAACATTAGCAGACCATATGACGTCTTTCAAACCAGTTTTTTCCAAAACAATGGTGGTACATTATGTGCACCACCATTCTTCAAGTTATTTGGCAAGGATTTTTTCTTGCAGATATAGTGGAAGCAAGACTTGTTACTTCGTAAATAGAGGCGTCCTTGGCATAGGCAAACATATCCATTCGATTCTTATCTGTGCAACGCACTTGATTACCCTTTGATAGTGTATTTTGTCTGGTGGATCACATTTATCTGAAGAGCTTGTTTCAGTAATAACCTTTCCTGAATGAGGTGTTCAGTAAATTGGGGTGTCGTCACTAAAATCTGCTTCTTCTTCTGACGTACTCTGACCTTTACATATTTCACGATGGAGTGTTGCCATTATCTCATAATCTTACAGTACTTCCTTACAATAATTTATTATAAACTGAAATGGAAGATACCGTTTTGGCTTACACATATGACGTTCACGTATTCTCCTATGCAATTTTGTTGAACAAACAGTGCATGAAATGTGTAACACTAGTCAATATTCCACACAGGATCTAATGTAGCATAGGGATGTTGATGCATGGTGGTACATATTTTGGACTCTTGAGCTATTCATGAAGTAGACATCTTCTGTAGAATATACCTAAGCACCGAGAACTATACAGTGATTCTGAATGTACATGTCATTATCTTACTTGTAATAAAGAGCTGAATCAACAATAAAGGCAGAATGAAGAAGGACTTCACAACTTCTGAATGGTGTAGAAATTTGTTGAGATAACTTACAGAATCGGTAGATTTGTAATTTTGTAGCAAACAACGTCAAGATTCACATAAAAGTGTCAAGTGTCATTTTAGTTCGATGTGACAACCATATCTGTAGTGCGGCAAACATCCCACCAGTAATCAATTTCTTCCTACACTCGTTGCAGCAAATTGAGCGTAATTTGTTCAACGGCAGCGTAGATTCGATTTTTCAGGTAGGCTAATATGTTTGGTAGGGCAGGAACATACCCACGTTCTTTAATGAAACCCAAGAGAAAGAAATAGAATGGCGTCAAGTCTGGGAAGCGAGATGGCCTTCGTCACCAATCAACCGACCTGGGAGGCAATCATCAAGGAAATATCGAATTTTCATGAGGAAATGAGGTGGAGCATCGTCTTGCTGGTAGTATACCATCCCATTTCGGTCATCTTCATCGATCTGTGGAATTAAAAAGTTTTAAAGCATGTCCAGATCATCCAGATGCACAATAGTAGTGAAAGTAGCCATTTTAACACTGCACTACTCTGGCGCTCCTGGCGGCGGAATGGGGTATTGATGCACTACGTGAATCAAACTTGAGATTGTTGGCTACGAAATGACACATCTACCGATTCTGTAAGTTATCTCAATAAATTTCTGTATCCTTCCGAAGTTGTAGAGTCTTTTTTTGACTCACCCTGCATATCACGTAAAGACAGAAATTTCGCAAGGACAAAAACCAGCAACATTGTCCACACCGCAGGAAGTAACAACTTCCACAGACAGAATTCCATGGAGAAATTCTATTTAATAATAATAATAATAATAATAATAATAATAATAATAATATTTATTCAACTTCGAATAATCATATATAATCCCGAGAAATAATACAGTTTCAAGACATCATACAGATTATTCTTCTGAATACGTCAGTTTATAAATTATAAACTAAAGATTTGTTTGTATTAATAAATTTTACATTTTGATGGATTTTACATTTGGTAGCATACGATCACAATATTACAAATACTGTTTTTATCAACATTATACTAGTTGTAGGTTACTTAAAACTATGAGCTTGACATACTTATGAAGCACTTTTCGTACAGATATAATACTCGTCTAGGGAATAAAAAGGGTTTTCAATTAGATTTCGTTTTATCTGATCTTTTAATTTGTTGGTAGGAAGGGTTGTGAGACTTTTTGGTAGGGCATTGACTAGCTTCAGCCCAGCATAAAGTGCATTTTTTTTCATATAAAGCTGTTCTGTGGCGATTTACATGGTATCTGAACTTTTGCCTTGTATCGTACTGGTGCAGGTCACAGTTGAAACTTGGATTTATTGTTTTCACAAGCAATATAACTTTCAATATGTATACACCTATAATGGTAAGCACACCTTATTTTGGGAACAGATTCCGACATGATTCTCGAGGTTTGGCACCACAAATAATTCTGATAACTTTTTTCTGTAGTATTAATAATGTGCTTAGGTTGGCTTGAGTTGTTGCACCACATATTTCTACGGCATAGTTTAAGTTTGATGAGAATAGGTCATGATAAGCAGTTTTTAGTACACACGTGGCCTTACAATATTTGCTAATCATATTCATAGCAAACACATTCTTCGACAGCTTACATGCTAAGGAATCAATATGCAAGTCCCATTTGAGGCTTTCCTGGATTGTAATTCCCAAGAACTTTGTCCATTTTTCCTTTTTTACGATGTCATTTCCTATGGATAATTTCATGTCAAATTCTATTTGTTTCCTTGTGTTAAATTCCATCATTGCAGTCTTTGAAGCACTTACATTTAGATGGCTTTCATTAAAATACTTGACTATTTCATTAGTTACACTGTTGCACAGTACCTCCAGACTCTCATAGTCTTTGTGTTTACACACTATTGATGTGTCATCTGCATACAATATTTTAGTACGGTTAGGAGAACAATACTGTGTATCATTAACATAAATCAAGAAAAGATGGGGTCCCAAGACAGAACCCTGAGGCACTCCATATTTGATATCAGTTTCTGATCTCTCTTGGCCGTAATGGGAACTACCACGTACTCTAGAGGGGTCATGAAAGATACCTTAATGCTTGGTGAGTCAGGGCTTCACAAGTACTTGGTATGTTTTTGGAACCACCATGCATTTAAGCAAGGAGGAACGGTAGTTAACACGATGTTAGCGTGATGTCTGGGGCTGACTAATTTCTTGTCCAGTGTTGTGAGAATTCTAAGTCGTTGCTGCCTCTATGACTTTGATTTGCCTCGTACAGTAGGCTGCAGCGAGCGGAGGCGTGACGGGCGCGCGCTGTGTGTTGCAGCGGCCGCCCGGACGCGCCGTGGCGCTGTTGCAGGCTGAGGGTGGACATGACAGAGACGGCCGGCCGCGCCCGCAGCCCGCCCCCGCCGGCCGCCGCCGCCGCCGCCCCACAGCCCGCCCGGGGCCGCCACTGCTGTTAGCCGCCCCCGCCAGCGCCACCTGGGACCATGTCCGAGGACCTAGAGTCCATATCAGAGGAAGAACGCAGCTTGTTCCGTCCGTTCACCCGCGAATCGCTGGCCGCCATCGAGGCGCGTATCGCCGAGGAATATGCCAAGCAGAAGGAGCTCGAAAAGAAGAGAGCTGAGGGAGAAGTAAGTATCTACAAGGTACCGGACGGCCCTCTTCCGTCTCCTGCAGCCGGCGGAGCACCACGCACGGGAGACTCTCCGTACGTCATGCGCGATGCTGCTGCCTCTCGTAATATGTGTCTAATTTTTTCCTTATATCCAACTGAACCCATTTCTTACAGGGTGGTGAAGCTGAGCGAGGTGCTAAAACACCTAACACAGTATTTGAGTCGTCGTTGGCATCTACATTACAATAGACTAGCTCCCTTTTATTCCATTACTAACTTCTTACCCGCAACTATACCCATGTACGCAAATGACACATATACACTCTAAGAGAAAAAAGATAACGATGCACCACAGAGGAATTGGACGGAAATCGGTAGATGTGATGTACGTGTACAGACAAATAAATGATTACAATTTTATAAAAAACTGTATGATTTATTAAAGAGAAAGTGTTTCAGAAACTGAGCAAGTCAACAACCCTTTGCTCTACCCCTGGCCCTTATGCAAGTAATTATTCAGCTTGCCATTGATTGACAATATGGTTGGATGTCCTCCTCAGGAGTATGGTGGCCAATTCTGTCCAACTGGCGTGCTAGATCGTAGATCCCGAGCTGGTTGTAGGGCTCTGCCCATTATTCTCCAACTGTTCCCCACTGAGGAGAGATCTGGCGACCTTGCTGGCCAAGGGATGGTTTGCCAAGCACGAAGTTGAGTACTAGAAACTATCGCTGTGTGGGTTGGACATCATCTTGCTGAAATGTAAGACCAGGATGGCTTGCCATTAAGGGTGCCGTGGATGACAACAATAGAGGTTTCTCTATGAAATCAAATGGCACCCTACACCATCACTCTTGGTTGCAGGGCGTATGGCGCGCGACAGCCATGTTAGTATCCCAAACCTGTCCAGGGTGCCTCCAAACACGTTTTTGGCCTGCAGTCTCACTGACTGGAGTAGAATGACCAGCGAAGACGTTTCTGGAGACGTCTCAGACAGCGGTGGTACACTAGCCTGACTTTCGCCCGCCACACAACCCGACATCCACGAGTTATGGTCTAGGTTGCCAGTTCTTTGGTCGCCATCCGCGGCTCCCTTAGCACAGCGGTACGTCGACGATAGGCTTCGACCCGTTTTGTTGCCCTTCAGGGAAAGCCATCATAGGCTTTCATTTCAGCAAGATAATAATGATAATGATCGTATGGCATTGTTGGCCGGGAGGCCCCATGCGGGGCAGTTCGGCCGCCGTATCACAAGTTCTTTTTAGTTGATGCCACTGCGGCGACTTGCGAGTCAACGACGATGATGAAATTATGATGAATGACACACAACACCCAGTCATCACGAGGCAGAGAAAATCCCCGACCCCGCCGGGAATCGAACCCTGGACCACGTGCTGGGGAAGCGAGAACGCTACCGCGAGACCACGAGCTGCGGACATTTCAGAAAGATAATGCCCGCCAGCACACGGCGAGTTTCCACTTCTTGTCTTCGCCTTTGCCAAACTCTACTTCTGCCAGAGAGGTCGCCAGATATCTCCCCAAACGAGCGTTATGGGCAGGTCCCTCCAACTAGCTTGGGATTTTGACGGTCTAACGCTCCCTTTGGACAGAATCTGTCACGATATCTCTCACTACAACACTATCAATTAATGCCAAGCCGAATAATTGCTTGCATAACTGCCAGAGGTGGACCAATGCGTTATTGACTTTCTCAATTTATAAAGTTCTTTGTCTTGAATAAATCATTTATTTTTTTCTGAAATTGTAGTCATTTGTTTGTCTGTACGTCTAAATCACATCTACCGATTTCTGTCGCATTCGGATAGTTCCTTAGTGCTCCATCATTTTTCCCCCTTAGAGTATATTTCAGTCAGGTAAATGATTCTCCGCTGTTTTACTCCATGCGACTCCAAAGAGAATGTTAAATGTATCTGAGGTGTTCAACTATATGGTATGGTCTTTCACGCCAAACACTCTAACAAAATTATTGACTTGCTACAGTGCTCGTTCTTGTGAAACTGGTTGACGCACTGGACAACGCGTGTAAGACACAGATTGCGCTTCATACTTTTATGTGTTCCAAGTCATCTAAGTGCAGGAAATAAATACCAACAAGTCATTTTCGAACATTTCTGCATGTACTCCATCTCATTCCGCTGAGACTTCGTGGGTATAAAAGAGAAACCCGGTAGACAGATTTTCATACTTGTACATCTCAGTAGACGATTTAAACTGTTCAACGGTCCAATGTCCGCCAGGTGGGAAGTCTTAAGTGTACCCTAGTAGCCATCTCAGCAGAAAATTATTCCAGACCGTTCAGGCAGCTAACAACGACAATATCCGCCTCCTATGCCCTGTATCACTTCCATATTCACGATAATCATCAAACCTCCCCGAGCAATTTTTTTGTGTTCACAACAATTAGAGAGCCAGTGGTTTGGAGAATTTTAGTTATCCTGAAGAAGTACGCTATCTTGTGCACTTGTGGTTACTCACACCCCTCCAAACGAACTCTTTTTTTCTGTGAGTTCAGACAGTTTCTAAGCGCTGACGAACTTCCATTAAACGCGGGGAACATTGTGTCGATAATCAATACAGCTTTGTGCTTCCATTTTTAATTACAAGTTTCATCTGGCATTTCCTTGTATTTAGACATTTCACATTTTCGTTCATCTTCTTTCAGTTTTAAGGGGTACATAATATGATGCTGGCAACATCTGATTCGGTTATCGTCCAACAAATCACGTAGAACCTTCCAGATCCGAAACCTCAAACAAACCGTTCTCAAATATGCAATGCCTGCAGCGACTGTCTGATCTTATACCGTCAAAATCTGCCAATCTCTCCGTATTATAAACCCGATCACATCCGTAAACAACACCCTAATGTAACACCTGTAACTGATCACATCTGACCTACTTCTACAAGCGCAAGGTAAGAAACCCTCCAGCTGAATGCCCACATAGACATGGCCCCTCTATCGTAACAAGTCTCTATATCTCATCCTCACCACAGAAAACCTTTTTTTGTGACAACTGTCTTTAAAAATATCCATTTTGGTGTGTGACCCTCTACTTGTCAATGCCACATACTCCTGAAACCACTCCCAATTCCTTTTCTCCCACTTAGATATCCTTCTTCCATGCCAACCCCACCTTACCTCTTACAACAGCTCCGCTCACCTACCTCAGTTCCATTTTTGATTCCATTCCTCTCATCAGTTTACATCCACACTAACTAGATTTAATTACATTATTTATATGTTTTTCAACTGTTTGAACGCATTGTATTTTAATATACTAAGCAGTTGAAGAGCGGGTACGTTGTTCCCTTTTGAGACACTTAAATAACGACAAAGAAAAAAGACACCTGTATTCGGAGAAGTATTATTCCAACTGATCTAAAGTACTGCGTTAGCTGGGGCAACTGGTATTCCGTCACCGAAGATCATAACTGACTTAATATTATCGTTTATTCCAATATTGACACAATTACAAGAACAATTCGCAATGCAGCTTGTTTCAACTATGGAGCATTTCATCTTAAGACTCCAGTCACGTATGCAGCACACAGTGACACCACGGATTCAAAATGCGTTATTACACTGTAAATAGTGCTTTATGAACACCTGGCGTCCCGGTATGCGGCGTGCTCGGTTGGAGTCTGAAGATAACTGCTCCATAACTGAAACCACCACATTGCGAAATGTTCATGAGATTTTGTCAATAACGACTTTGAAACGTGAGAGGCAGACATTTCACATCCTTACGTTTTCGTAAAATGTTGCTTATATATAAACTTATTCCAACGATACAGAAAAATAAAAAGCACTTCCACTACTCATGCTCATAAATTAAGGATAATGCTGATACATGGTGAAACAACGCTCTGGTGGGCGGTTTGCGTGTTTAAATCACCTTGGGGTATGACCATGCGGTGCATTTGACCTGCGGTCGTCGCACGGTGGCGCTAGCAGCAGTCCACGTACGCAGAGGTGTGTTGGTACATGTCAGAGTACAGTGCAGCGAGTAAGTGTGCAGACGCTTTTAGACTTGCTAATGGTGCATTCCACTGACCCCTGGTCACAGGAGGGGCCTTAAAGTCTGGTGTCAAGAACATAGTACATGATCATTGGAACAGTGGTCCTAGGTTATATTCACGGACGAGTCCAGGTATAGTCTGAACAGTGATTATCACTGGGTTTTCATCTGGCGTGAACCAGGAACCAGATACCAACCCCGTAATGTCCTTGAAAGGGACATGTATGGATGTTGTGTTTTGATGGTGTGGGATGGGATTATGATTGGTGCACGTACACCCCTGCATTTCTTTGACAGAGGAACTGTAACAGGTTAGGCGTATCGGGACGTCATTTTGCACCAGTATTCCCGCCTTTGCAGGGGTGCAGGGGGTTCCACCTTCCTCCTGATGGATGATAACACACGGCGCCACCGAGCTGCCATCGTGGAGGAGTACCTTGAAACAGGAGATATCCGGCGAATGGAGTAGCCTGCCTGTTCTTCAGACCTAAACCCCATCGAGCACGTTTGGGATGCTCTCGGTCGAGGTATCGCTGTACGTCTTCAAACCCCTACGACACTTCGGGAGCTCCGACAGGCACTGCTGCAAGAATGAGAGGCTATACCCCAGCAGCTGCTCGACCACCTGATCCAGAGTATGCCAACCCGTTGTGCGGAATGTGTACGTTTGCGTGGTGATCATATCCCATATTAATGTCGGGGTACATGCGCAGGAAACAGTGGCATTTTGTAACACATGTATTTCAGGATGGTTTTCTCAACTTATCACCGCCGGCCGTTGTGGTTGAGCGGTTCTAGGCGCTTCAGTCCGGAACCGCGCTTTGCTACGGTCGCAGGTTCGAATCCTGCCTCGGGCATGGATGTGCGTGATGTCCTTAGATTAGTTACGTTTCAGTAGGGGACTGATGACCTCAGATATTAAGTCCCATAGTACTTAGAGCCATTTGAACCAATCAACTTATCACCAATACCGTGGACTACAGATCTGTGTCGTGTTCCCTATGTACCTATGCTATTAGCGCCAGTTTTGTGTAGTGCCACGTTGTGTGGCACCACATTCTGCAATTATCCTTATTTATGAGCATGAGTGTAGTTTTCTTCCCTTAGTACCAATGACACGGACCATGAAAGTCTCCTAAACTCCTCTGCTTTCTTGGACAGTCGTGAAAGGAGCCTAGGATAATATAATTCCCAGTTCTTACTACGTATCCTTACGTTACAAAGCTATAAGAATGTAACATGTAATGTTTACAGTTCGGAATGCTGACCAAAGTTGATGTATGTAGCATTATTTTAACACATATTTCAATGCTCTTTTTACAGCTGGAGGCATCGTGGAACCTATGACGGGATCATTTTACCAGTGACATTTAAGGCTTTGATTAACCATTTCTCTCTGCTTGAGAATATGGGTAGCACAGAAAGAGCTACTAAACTAAGGCAACATTTCTAACTTCATCTGTTCGTTTTTTAAGTTAAAGCAAAATTAATATCACTGTATGTGACTAGAGATACTCATAGTAACAGATTTGCACTACACTATTTTTCACAGCAACTAAAAAAGCGTTATGTTTCCTTTGCTTCGCAAATCGTGATATCTCACAGGATATACGGGGTGAGTCGCGTAAGACCGTAACGCCGTTTTATTGTATTTCATAAACGGTTCGATATATAGCAACGAGGCTTCTGGAAAATGAAAGCACACAGAGGGGCACATAATTCTGTTGTTGTTCCGTTCCTTATATTTAAACATAAGCACTAGCTACAAGCTCTGTAAAACTTGAGGGTACAGTGCACAAAACAGTCTTCTGTTTGGTTTCGGTTACGCAAAGAATGAACGCTGTGAAATATCGTAAGTTGGTAAATAAAACTGAAGTCCATCGAATTTGCCGCTGAGTTAGCCTCTCTTCTAACTATAATCAAACGTAGATCCCTCGAACAAAAAACCGTGATCAGTTTTTGGCAAAAGTACAGTTCATGCCTGTCTACAAGAAGGGCAGAAGACATGATCCACGAAACTACCGTCCAATACCCTTGGCATCGATTTGTTGTAGAATATTACAGCATATTATGAGTTCAAACACAATGAGGTATCTTGAACAGAATGACCTCCTCAATGTCAACCAACATCGATCGTGTGAAACACAACTCACACTTTTCTCACCTGACATATTGAAAGCTTTGGATCAAGGCAACCAGGTAGACGCAGAACGGTCATATGACCCCATATGACCGTACTTTTGATAATAAGCGTTGGTGAAATTCGTGACTGGATTGAGGATTTTTTGTCGTCGTCAGATGTAGAAATAACTTCCGGTGTGTCCCAGGGAAGTGTGTTGGGACCCTTGCTTTTCATGTTGTATATTAATGACCTTGCAGATAATATTAATAGGAAAATCGGGCTTCTTGCTGATGATTCAGTTATCTGTAATGAAGTACTACCTTAAAGAAGCTGCATAAATATTCAGTCAGACCTTGATAAGATTTCAAAGTGGTGCAGAGATTGGCAACTTGCTCTACATGTGCAGAAATGGAAAATTTTGCACTTCCAAAGCGGAAAAAACTATTATGCTATGACTATAATATCAACGAGTCACTGTCAGAATCGGCCAATTCATACAATTACCTGGGCGTAACACTTTGTAGGAATATGAAGTGTAATGGTTACATAGGTTCAATCGTTGGTGAAGCTGGTGGTAGAAAAAAAAAAATGTTCAAATGTGTGTGAAATCTTATGGGACTTAACTGCTAAGGTCATCAGTCCCTAAGCTTACACACTACTTAACCTAAATTATTCTAAGGACAAACACACACTCCCATGCCCCAGGGAGGACTCGAACCTCCGCCGGGACCAGCCGCACAGTCCATGACTCCAGCGCCTGAGACCGCTCAGCTAATCCCGCGCGGCGAAGCTGGTGGTAGACTTTGGTTTATTGATAGAACACTGGGGAAGTGCAATCAGTCTACAAAGGAGATTGTTTACATTGTTTACCATTACTCGTACGACTGGTTCTAGAATATTGTTCAAGTGTGTGGGACCCTATCAGACAGAACTAACAGGGGATATTGAACGTATACAGAGAAGGGCAGCACGAATGGTCACAGATTTGTTTAATCTGTGGAATAGTGTCACCCAGATACTGCAGGAACTGAACTGGAAGACTCTTGAAGAACTATCCCGAGAAAGTCTGTTAACAAAGTTTGAGCAACCGGCTTTAAATATTTACTCTAGGAATATACAAGAAGCCCCTACGTATCGCTCGCATACGGATCGTGAGGATAAGATCAGAATATTTACAGCACGCCCAGAAGCATTCAAACAATCATTCTTCCCGCGTTCCATTCGTGAATGGAACACGAAGATACCCTTATAACTGGTACAATGAGACGACGTACCCTCTGCCATGCACCTCACGGTGATGTAGATGTTACCAGTCGACCTAAGTATTTTTGCACCTGGGAGGAAGGGCGATTCGGCCCGTTCATCGTGAGTCAGAACGTTATCGGCATTATACGTAGTATGTGCACAGCTGACCTGAAAGCATATACAGTGCCGCTGTAGCTGTTTACGGTAACGTCACCGGATGTTTCCGAAAAAGGCCAAGTATAATATGTCGTGACTGAATAGTACTGCTACGAGAAATCAAGCCAGAGACGAGTACCAAACGCAGTCCTAGTTTGCAGCGCAGAGAGCTGCCGGCGCTTCTGTTGGAAGCAGGCAGACGGAATACAACACTAGTTGGCAGTCGTTGTGCGGGCAGCTTTAGGCCGTTTCGGAGGCCACTGGAACACGTTACGTAGGTAGTGCATAGCCACACGCCTCCTGCCTGGTGCGCGTATCTGGTGCCAGTTGTTGCAACAGGTTTCGCTATCTAAGTTTGGCGACTGTTGTATCGACAAAGATACCTTAAGCGAACTATCTACTATTTTTAACGCTATTCGAACGCTCTTCAAAGGACAAAGTGCAGCGACATAATTCTTACTAATGCTGGCGTAGAAACTTTTCTGAAAAGTATCCGGGAAATGTGCTACAACTGAAAGGTGGGGCTGCCGAGTCAGCTATTGCGGTGTTGGATAGGACGGAACGCTGCAGTAAAATAGTCTACCGGGTCCACGATGTGATTTCTCATCGTGTCTTTCTGCGGACAGCACTCATAGATGCAGACTACCATGGAAACAAAACCACATCATACGACACGTCTCGAAGAATCGTCCCAGAATACATCTAATGTCACCCATGATACATCTCTGTTCATCTAATTCTCGAACGGCCAAAACAAATGTGTCTTGATGTCGATGGGAAGCAGTTTGAATACATGCTTAAGTGATGTGCAAATCTATATTCTATTTAGAAATGTGCATATTTTGTAGATGACAGGTAGTTACCAACTCATTACCCCTGAAATGTTGCGTTCCCTGACTTGTGATTCCATTTGATTATAGCTTCGAGTAGTATCTGTAATTAAAATTGTCCAGTAAGATTTGTTTTACGTTTAAGAAACATTTGGGCATCTCTTGACACAGGCACATCAAATAATATTTTCGGAAACTCAGAATTTAATGCAGTAGTTCCTTTTTCCGTGGACAGGACCATTTTTGATCTTGTAGAATGGAAGAGCGACGTATTTATGTCGGGGGTGACAAGTAAGAAATCACAGGACAGGTTCAAATCGAAAACTACGCGACGGAAATGCAGCTGCTTGTAGAAAAGTTCTTATGAACATCAGGACATATACACATATGAATCAATTTCCCCAAGCCCTTTCTGGTAGCTTACAAATATCGCAGCTTATACTGTATCTGTGTCATATGAAGTATTGCCAAAAGGAAATACATTATATATGTGTAGTATAGGCCTGGCTTCTCGCTGAATAAAACGAGAGCGTGCCATGAGAGCACCGCCTGGCGGTGTTTGTTGTTGTTGTGGTCTTCAGTCCAGAGACTGGTTTGATGCATCTCTACATGCCACTCTATCCTGTGCAAGCTTCATCTCCCAGTACCTACTGCAACATACATTCTTCTGAATCTGTTTAGTGTGTTCATCTCTTGGTCTCCCTCTACGATTTTTACCCTCCACGCTCCCCTCCAGTACTAAATTGGTGATCCCTTGATGCCTCAGAATATGCCCCACCAACCGATCCCTTCTTCAAGTCAAGTTGTGCCACAAATTTCTCTTCTCTCCAATTCTGTTTAATACCTCCTCATTAGTTATGTGATCTACCCATCTAATCTTCAGCATTCTTTGTAGGACCACATTTCGAAAGCTTCTATTCTCTTCTTATCATCCATCTTTCACTTCCATACATGGCTACACTCCATACAAATACTTTCAGAAACGACTTCCTGACACTTAAAACTATACTCGATGTTAAGTAATTTCTCTTCCTCAGAAACGCATTACTTGCCATTGCCAGTCTACATTTTATATCCTCTCTACTTCGACCACCATCAGTTATTTTGCTCCCCAAATAGCAAAACTCATTTACTACTTTAAGCGTCGTATTTCCTAATCTAATTCCATCAGCATCACCCGATTTAATTCGGTTACATTCCATTATCCTCGTTTTGCTTTTGTTGATGTTCATCTTATATCCTCCTTTCAAGACACTGTCCATTCCGTTCAGCTGCTCTTCCAGGTCCTTTGCGGTCTCTGACAGAATTAAAATGTCATCGGCGAACCTCAAAGTTTTTATTTCTTCTCCATGGATTTTAATTACTACTCCGAATTTTTCTTTCGTTTCCTTTACTGCTTGCTCAATATACAGATTGAATAACGTCGGGGATAGGCTACAACCCTGTCTCACTCCATTCCCAACCACTGCTTCCCTTTCATGCCCCTCGACTCTTATAACTGCCATCTGATTTCTGTAGCAATTGTAAATAGCCTTTAGCTCCCTGTATTTGACCGCTGCCGCCTGCAGAATTTGAAAGAGAGTATTCCAGTCAACATTGTCAAAAGCTTTCTCTAAGTCTACAAATGCTAGAAACGTAGGTTTGCCTTTCCTTAATGAATTTTCTAAGAAAAGTAGTAGGGTCAATATTGCCTCAAGTGTTCCAACATTTCTATGGAATCCAAATTGATCTTCCCCGAGGTCGGCTTCTACCAGTTTTTCCACTCGTCTGTAAAGAATTCGTGTTAGTATTTTGCAGCCGTGGCTTATTAAACTGATACTTCGGTAATTTTCACACCTGCTTTCTTTGGGATTGAAATTATTGTATTCTTCTTGAAGTCTGAGGATATTTCATCTGTCTCTACACCTTGCTCACTAGATGGCAGAGTTTTGTTAGGCCTGGCTCTCCCAAGGCTGTCAGTAGTTCTAATGGAATGTTGTCTACTCCACGGGCCTTGTTTCGACTTAGGTCTTTCAGTGCGCTGTCAAACTCTTCACTCAGTATCATATCTCCTATTTCATCTTCACCTACATTCTCTTCCATTTCCATAATATTGTCCTCAAGAACATCGCCCTTGTATAGACCCTCTATATACTCATTCCACCTTTCAGCTTTCCCTTCTTTCCTTAGCACTGGGTTTCCATCTGAGCTCTTGATATTCATACAAGTGGTTCTCTTTTCTCCAAAGATCTCTTTAATTTTCCTGTAGGCAGTATCTATCTTACCTCTAGTGATATGCGCCTCTACATCCTTACTTTTGTCCTCCAGCCATCCCTGCTTAGCCATTTCGCACTTCCTGTCGAGCTCATTTTTGAGGCGTTTGTATTCCTTTTGCTTGCTTCATTTACTGCATTTTTGTATTTTCTCCTTTCATTAATTAAATTCAATATCTCTTCTGTTACCCAAGGATTTCTATTAGCCTGATCCTCTGCTACCTGCACTATTTCATCTTTCAAAGCTACCCATTCTTCTTCTACTGTATTTCTTATCCCCATTCTTGTCAATCGTTCCCTAATGCTCTCCCTGAAACTGTGTACAACCTCTGGTTCTTTCAGTTTATCCAGGTCCCATCTCCTCAAATTCCCACCTTTTTGCAGTTTCTTCAGTTTTAATCTACAGTTCATAACCAATAGATTGTGGTCAGAGTCCACATCTGCCCCTGGAAATGTCTTACAATTTAAAACCTGGTTCCTGAATCTCTGTCTTACCATTATATAATCTATCTGAGACCTTCTAGTATCTACAGGCTTCTTCAATGTATACAACCATCTTTCATGATTCTTGAACCAAGTGTTAGTTATGATTAAGTTATGCTCTGTGCAAAATTCTACCAGGAGGCTTCCTCTTTCGTTCCTTACTCCCATTCCATATTCACCTACTACGTTTCCTTCTCTTCCTTTTCCTACTACCTAGTTCCAGTCACCCATGACTATTAAATTTTTGTCTTCCTTCACTATCTGAATAGTTTCTTTTATCTCGTCATACATTTAATCAATTTCTTCATCATCTGCAGAACTAGTTGGCATATAAACTTGTACTACTGTGGCAGGCGTGGGCTTCGTATCTATCTTGGCCACAATAATGCGTTCACTATGCTGTTTGTAGTAGCTTACCCGCATTCCTATTCATTATTAAACCTACTCCTGCATTACCCCTATTTGCTTTTGTGTTTATAACCCTGTATTCACCTGACCAGAAGTCTTGTTCCTCCTGCCACCGAACTTCACTAATTCCCACTATATCTAACTTTAACCTATCCATTTCCCTTTTTAAATTTGCTAACCTACCCGCACGATTAAGGGATCTGACATTCCAGTCCGTAGAACGCGTTTTCTTTCTCCTGATAACAACGTCCTCCTGAGTAGTCCCAGCCCGGAGATACGAATGGGGGACTATTTTACCTCCGGAATATTCTACCCAGAGGATGCCATCATCATTTAACCATACAGTAAAGCTTCATGCCCTCGGAAAAAATTGCGGCTGTAGTTCCCCCTTGCTTTCAGCCGTTCGCAGTACCAGCACAGCAAGGCCATTTTGAGTAGTGTTACAAGGCCAGATCAGTCAATCATCCAGACTGTTGCCCCTGCAACTACTGAAAAGGCTGCTGCTCCTCTTCAGGAACCACACGTTTGTCTGGCCTCTCAAAAGATACCCCTCCGTTGTGGTTGCACCTACGGTACGGCTATCTGTATCGTTGAGGCACTCCAGTCTCCCCACCAATGTCAAGGTCCATGGTTCATGGGGGGGGGGGGGGGGATGTTGAACCTTTTGTGAAAAGGTTCAACATCATCATTAACAAGCGTTATATCACTGTACTTGTCTTATCAAGAGGTTTCGAATACCGTTAAAAAAGTTTATCGTTGGAATCAAAAAATACGTAATACGCCAGTGCCTCGGTTGAGGTAAGTGTTGTAACGATTCCCTATGCAACAAAATTATGTGCCCATACACTTATTATCATTTACCGAAAAACTTGTTTCGTTACCATGACCAGATCAGGAAACATAAGGGGTGACGTCTTAGGCTACTCACACTGTTAGACCGTCCGCACACGTAGCGACTGGAACGGAACGCAATGGCCAGGCAATCTACATCGGCAACTGATCGCCGAGTAGCTGGCAACGTAGTTCCGCCCAAGGGGAAACTCAGAAATGAGAAACTGCAATTGCTGTATGCGAGTGGGGAGTATTGTTTGTCCCACCCGAACATCTTTCGGTTACACTCGGCATGTCGAGCTTCGATTCACTTTTGGTTACACTCGGCATGTCGAGCTTCCATTCAAGCTCAGATCAAGATGTGGTTCTCTATTATTATTACAGAAGAGTAAGAAAACGAAAAAGATTCTGGATTCGTCTGTATTCCGTATCCAAAGAAATGCAAACTGCAGGCCGTGTGTAACAACCAACTGTAACAGATTCGATATGCATAGCTTTTTATAGAACAACTACACAGTGCTACAGGGATTTGGTGCTGTTGATTTACTCCGCCATAACACATCATTACTTTTTTTTTTGAAAACCCGAATATCTTGAGATGCATAGACATGAAAATTTGATGATGGTGTGTTTGTGCTCGTTAAATCACTAGTACTTTCACGATCGGAGAATTGTGGTTTTCACTTTTTGTTTCTACATGACACTGTAATTTTACAGAATGACAAAGAAGACATATAAGAATAATATCGGTATGATTTACAATTTTCTGTTCATTTGTTTCCACTTACATAACTTACCGGTAATTTTATTTTAGACAATAGATGTGCACTACACTACAAATGTAGTATGAAATTCTTTTCCCACTTGACTCCCCGCTTTCACTATCAATCTCTCCTACAAAAGCATGGGAGCTTGTAGTTGTATAAAATGTTTTTTTTTCACCTTCTCGTACAAAGCTAATGTTAGCATACTCCACGTTCATCTTCAGATTAGACTAATACACAGCTGTGTTCGAGGACACGATGCAACGCAGACCGCTTGGTAACACGGGCGCAGAGTCGCTGGAATACTGAATAGTAACACGTTGCAAAAGATTAACTGAGAAGTCACTCTGCAGTCGCACTGTTTGCTGAGCCCCAGTATATAAGAGACGTTCAAAAAGAAACGAGCCGGAGGCATAATTACAGAAACCATTACCTGTATGTTAGAAGTATTGAAGCTGGATGAGCCGGCCGCAGTGACCCTGCGGTTAAAGGCGATGCAGTCTGGAACCGCAAGACCGCTACGGTAGCAGGTTCGAATCCTGCCTCGGGCATGGATGTTTGTGATGTCCTTAGGTTAGTTAGGTTTAACTAGTTCTAAGTTCTAGGGGACTAATGACCTCAGCAGTTGAGTCCCATAGTGCTCAGAGCCATTTGAACCATTTTGAACCTGGCTGAGTGAGACACTTGTCCCACTGCGACACAAGGCGGTGAATGGCTCTCTCAGAAGATTCCCGGGGCTGCGTCGTTAACCAATTCCGCACGTACGGGTGGACCTTGTGTCACAGTGGGACAAATGTCTCAACAGCCAGGGTAAATACTTCTAACATACAGGCTCGTTTCTTTTTGAACGCCCCTTATAGAATAAGCTTGCGGAGTCCTATTTGACTTCTCAGGAAGTAATACGCTGCCGAACCTTCACCAACACAAGTCGACAAGTTGCTGTTGAGTCGCTCCGTGTGCGGCTGGCCACGTGCTTCGTTACAGCTTAACAACGAAGTAGAACAACTGGAATATCACCATCTCCTCGGCTGTCCAAAATCTCGAAACTGATCAAATACTGCCCTACTTTATTAAGAACTTAAATAACAATGCACAATAATATTGACCGTTTAGGAGCCTCTTAAAGATACTTCAGAGGTGATACTTTCCGTACATATGTACTTTTGAAATTATTTCCAAATCCGACTATCATCTTTTTAAACTATGTGTTCACAGGGAACAGTTGTCATTAACTACTGTATTAAGTTTCTGTCAAATATAACCGTACGGTAAGTTGTGCGAAGTTGGAACCTGGAATATTCACACCTTTTTCCTTTGGGCGATGGTGGTGCCTTCTCTCTTCGCGTTTTATTCTTTGCTTGCTACAATGTAGACGAAAACGAAGCAACAATGTATTTTTAACAATTCATAGGGTTGTTGTTTTCGCACGATTGACGTAGGATTTTGTAATTTAGTGAGGTATTTGCAATCAGATATTAATCTGTGTGGTTATTGCTTTTGTCTAATGTATATTCGTTCACTGAGTCAATAACAATATTTGGTGCATGTGTTGCACATCTTCTTACTGTATCTTGTATTTAGGATTGAAAAAGTTTTCTTTAAACAGAATTTGATCCGCCTCAAGGACGATGTGGGCGTACTATAGTTTTCATTTTATACCATTCGTTTTATAAAGAAAGTTTTTTTCAAGTTCGGTACTAATTGAAAGGGCGCCGATATTGTAACTTATGATGTGCCCCAAACCATCGTTTTCATTGTAGTTGTTGTAAGCATCATAAAGAAGGAGGAAGCAATTAAAAAATATTTAGAGAAATATAAATCATTTCATCGGTTTTAAAAATACTGTATACACCCTTTTTTTTTTTTTTTTTCTAAGTAGGAGAGTAATGTAGACAGTTCACACATACTATCACTTAACAGAGATCACATTAAAGATGACAAGGAGTTACAGAAAAAATGAAGTAAAGTCCCATCCGTTTAATTTTTTGTGTATTTTTAATTGATATATTTCTCTTCCCATCTTGCATGTAGTAGGCCTATCTTGTAACTGTCTATCACATGCTACCTTCTGTTATGTCATGCTCTGTAATGAAGCGTATCCTATATATCAGATAATGCAATAATCCCTCCTTAGTGCTGTTTTGTATATTGTTTAACTTTACTTTCCTGCTTCATCCCCCTGATAGTGTATCTTGATGATTATGTAAGTGACCCATTATTAATTAATGTCTTTATTTCATTTATTCCATTTTCTTTTCATTTGACTTCTCCACCAGGAAACGGGTTTTAAATTATGGTGGGCGAATTCCTGTGGTCACTGTATGTTTCCATTTAATTTTTTGACAGTGGTGCATATTATTATTTATGATTAATTGGGGTATAAGTAAACCTTAGAAAACTATTATCGTAGATTACCCACTTATACCACATAGTAATTGACCTGTACGGATGAAAGTTATATGCCTGTCTTTAATATCAGCAAAAAGGGGAGTCACTCCTGCAGGGACATCAGCATTCGTGGGATAGTACAGAGGAGTCTTAGAAATGAACAGTACTTCTCGGGTTGCAATAGGATGAATGGGATAGTATAATAGGTTCAAGTGTGATCATACAGAATAAAGATTGTGGTGATATATTGATACATATCATAGCCCAATGTTTGTATCTGTTGTTGACAACTTTTACTTGATAACTAATACAAGCACATTATGATTACATATGAATCGTGCATTTGACAGAGTCTCTGGAGAGTATTGGTGCATATTATGTGCTTACATCATATGTCATCTGCAAGTGGGCCCCACTATAAAACTCTTGCTGGTAAAGTATTAAAAAAAGGTAACAGTAAACAGCAATAGCAAATAATAAAGTGAATCTTTCTTCTGGACCTAAGCAAATAGTGACAAAATATAGATCAACTCTGGTATGTAAGAGCCGAAATTCATATTTCAAACAGGCATTAATATCCCACTGGTTCATCTATATTACGTATAAAGGCTGAAGTGATTTGTATAACCTGCACCCAGTTTGCCTCCTGATTTATTGTGGATGTTAATCTCAAGTGGTAAGTTTTGTGTATGGGGTCATTCCACGTCAAAGGGACCAATATTAGAAAGTGTCCCCACTTGACCATCTCCAAATCTAATGAAATTTGGTGTGAGGGTTCTACGTGGTCTTTGATGGTTATGTTCCAAATTTCAGACCAGTATCTGGAGTGGTTGAATTCTTAGAGGATTTTAAAGAGAGGCTACTCAACTCCCCATCATGTACAAAGGTGCAAATGTGCCAACTTTGCTAGCCTTTTTTAAAATTCTAGCAAACATTTGGTCATTTGCTTTAATATATATAGACAACTTATTATGCTAAATCACACATGGCAAAAATTAGGGATTTAGCCTTACCTAAATATAGATACAAGCCTCTAAAGTGGCTAAAAAATTCGTCATGCTATTCTGAGAGCCATGGTTTGACCGACCACTGCTACTTTTTGTATGAGCCAGTCATGAAAAACTTCAGATGGCTATTCCTACGTATGATGTCTATATATCAATCAAATTTAATTAGCACTGGATGCCCAGATGAAAAGGTATGCATCTGCAAAGTTGGCCAAAATTTTCCACTTACAAATGTTAGGGTACTTTTTCTTTTGGGGGGGGGGGGGGGGGGGGAGGGGGGGGGGGGCAATATCTCAACTGTATCTTCTTCAATCCCTTTTTTTCTTGCCATGGTTGGATAGAGCATCCTTTAAGCTTTCAAAACTATATTGTTTAATTTCTGGATCTCGCATACTGATGGGTAAGAATACCCATCAAAATCAGGGAAAATGGATTACTGATAAATACAAAAATGAATACAATTTGAAGTTGTAAATCAAAAAATGTGTAATTGTAGTGTCTTCTACCAGTATAAGATTTTCCTGTGGTTTAGGGAAAGTAACTATGCAAATAAGAAGTGCTTTTACATTATTTTACGGTGAAGAATATAGATATAATAAAACCTCAGAAAGAGCCCTGAAGATTATAAAATCTAGAAGATCATAGGGGAATGCTATGTTAATTTAGAAGGTTTCAACCCTACAATGCATTGTCACTCGGTTTCCATTGGTATTTTAAAGCGGAAATAGTTTTTTATGGCTAATTCCTCACAGCAGTGATATACGTTGCTGAATCACCACTTTCAGTTGCTGCTTTCATTATTGGCAGTTCACACAGTTTGAGTATTTAGTGCAGTGTAATCTTTGATTATGGCACTGTACAGTCGTAGTGTTGAGTACTGAGTGTTTGAATAATCAGTAATGACTGTTGTAGCTGAAGATAAGCATTAAAACAATGTGCTTTGATAGCCTAATTTGTATACTTTATGTAAAAACAACACTGAATATTGTCTGAAGTCATCACCATTCTATCATGGCAAAAGGGAACAACAATCAGTTAGCGAAATGTGACCAATTGACAAGGAGCTTCTTCAGTGTAGATCTGGGCTTGGTTTTATTGAAGATACCCAAATTTGTTCATACGAGAATGCCTTGTTGACAACAAAATTTCAATTCCTGCAGAATTTCTGCGACCCATTTGGTAAAGGAAAACGTATAACCAAGAAGGCTTGAACACCAGTAAACACTGTCATGTCTGATAGGTTGAAGTTACTTACTAATGAAGTTTTTAAAACCGTCAGATGATTTGTGCCAAATGTAGACATGAAATGCCCTAAAAGAATCATCCCGCCAGGATAAGCAAGAATCACCATCCACTGAAGACATTGATGGTGTTGATGCTTCATCATCATCACTTGGAGAATCACTGCTAAAGCTTCAACAGGTCAGTGAAAGGGATTCAATGGGATACATAAAGTGCAAAGGTCTGAAAGCACAAAGCTTGGAACAACTTAAGATTAAACTTTGGACTATGAGCAGTGGCAGTAAAGTTCAAATTTACACCCTGGCCCCAAATAGCTGCACTACTGAAAAATGGCTAAAGAATTTGCTGTTTCAACTAAGATGGTGAAGAAGGTTAGGAAACTAAAGATGGAAGATGGGATTGTGGCAACACCTGCAAACCCAGAAGGGGAAAAAGTTTGTTTATGAAATAAAACTAAATTTCCTCACTTTATTTGAAGATGATGAGTTTTCTCATTTATGCCCAGGCGAAAAGGATTGTGTTGCAGCAAGAATAAAGGGGAAAGATTCACAAGGAGAAATGCCTCTTCCTTTGTAACCTTAAAGAAATATTCATTGCTTATTGTAAGCAATATGGAAATGAACTAAGTTTCTCAAAATTTTGTGAGCTCAGGCTGAAATGTTGTAGAACAGCTGGTGCTTCTGGATCACATTCAGAATGTGTATGTGCAATTCATCAAAATGTCAAATTAATGTTGGCTTCAGCAACATCCATTCAAGATGACTACAAGGAATTAATAAACAAAACTGTATGCAGTTTGGAATCAAAAAATTGTATGCTCCAACATTGTGAGGAATGTCCAGGAAAAATGCGACTAGAGGCTTTTCTTGGTGACTCTTTTAAAGACTATGACACTGAAGAAACAATGGAATACAAGCAATGGGTCCATTTCTGGCAGAGAGACATTGGAGACTTGCCAGATAACTGTTGAAGATTTTGTGGAGGCATTGATTTTGAAAATTACCAGTTTAAGCCCCCCCATGAACCATGGACCTTGCCGTTGGTGGGGAGGCTTGCGTGCCTCAGCGATACAGATGGCCGTACCGTAGGTGCAACCACAACGGAGGGGTATCTGTTGAGAGGCCAGACAAACATGTGGTTCCTGAAGAGGGGCAGCAGCCTTTTCAGTAGTTGCAGGGGCAACAGTCTGGATGATTGACTGATCTGGCCTTGTAACATTAACCAAAACGGCCTTGCTGTGCTGGTACTGCGAACGGCTGAAAGCAAGGGGAAACTACAGCCGTAATTTTTCCCGAGGACATGCAGCTTTACTGTATGATTAAATGATGATGGCGTCTTCTTGGGTAAAATATTCCGGAGGTAAAATAGTCCCCCATTCGGATCTCCGGGCGGGGACTACTTAAGAGGACGTCGTTATCAGGAGAAAGAAAACTGGCGTTCTACGGATCGGAGCGTGGAATGTCAGATCCCTTAATCGGGCAGGTAGGTTAGAAAATTTAAAAAGGGAAATGGATAGGTTAAAGTTAGATATAGTGGGAATCAGTGAAGTTTAGTGGCAGGAGGAACAAGACTTTTGGTCAGGTGATTACAGGGTTATAAATACAAAATCAAATAGGGGTAATGCAGGAGTAGGTTTAATAATGAATAAAAAAATAGGAGTGCGGGTTAGCTACTACAAACAGCATAGTGAACGCATTATTGTGGCCAAGATAGACACAAAGCCCATGCCTACTACAGTAGTACAAGTTTATATGCCAACTAGCTCTGCAGATGATGAAGAAACAGATGAAACGTATGACGAGATAAAAGAAATTATTCAGGTAGTGAAGGGTGATGAAAATTTAATAGTCATGGGTGACTGGAATTCGTCACTAGGAAAAGGGAGAGAAGGAAACATAGTAGGTGAATATGGATTGGGGGGAAGAAATGAAAGAGGAATCCGCCTTGTAGAATTTTGCACAGAGCATAACTTAATCATGGCTAACACGTGGTTCAAGAATCATAAAAGAAGGTTGTATACCTGGAAGAATCCTGGAGATACTAAAAGGTATCAGATAGATTATATAATGGTAAGACAGAGATTTAGGAACCAGGTTTTAAATTGTAAGACATTTCCAGGGGCAGATGTGGATTCTGACCACAATCTATTGGTTATGAACTGCAGATTGAAACTGAAGAAACTGCAAAAAGGTGGGAATCTAAGGAGATGCGACCTGGATAAACTGAAAGAACCAGAGGTTGTAGAGAATTTCAGGGAGAGCATAAGGGACTAATTGCCCCAAAAGGACTTGCAGCCTGTGCTAGTGTGCAGAGGGCCTTTGATAACCACATATTGACTCTGTATGATTTATCCAAATTCTGTGAACCTCCAGGCGTAAAGCTTTTGTATGTACCGAAAGAAGAAATTGGAAAAAATCAACCCAGATCAAGAAACAAGTTTTATCATGGGACATACAGTATCTGGAACAAGCGAAAATCAATTAATTATAATCAGCACAGAGTAAGCAGAGTTTCCAATGATGCCACAGTATTCATAGTTGACACCTTCAAAGCAGATGAAGGAATTCCAGCAGTCTCAATTCCAAGTATACAACCAGGACAGTGTGTTACTTGTGATGGCAATTTTTGGTGGATTGGAAACGTGTGAAGTTTCACATGAACAACAAGACATCCTCATCAGTTTTATGCACCCACGTGGTCATGCCCATTCCTTCCACTGGCTGTCTAAAAAGATACCTGTTGGATTCCTGAGCAACATATCTTCATGACTTTAGAAGCCCCATCATCATCATCACCAAGAAGACAATATACAGTTACCTATCCACAATCTGTCATTGACAAAATTGTAAAAGAGCTTGACCAAAAATGGAACTGACTGTTCAGTATTTTTGTTCTGCAAATTTGCTGTGTTTTGTACTATACTTGTTTTTTTGTCATGTGATAAATTAATATTTGAAACTGACTTATACCCTCAAATAAAAATAATTAATTATGGAACTTAATGAGCAAAATATTTGACTTTTCAATCTTCTTGAAGTGCTAAAACAATAACTTTTGAAACATATGCTTACTCGTCAGACTGAAAGCTCCAGAAATTAAACAATATTTCTTTGAAAGTTTAAAGCATGCTTTTTCCAGCTGTAGAAAGGAAAAGAGGATTGAAGAAGACACAGTTGAGATATTACCCCTCAAAAATATCAAAAAATTTGCAAGTAGAAAAGTTTGGCCAACTTTGCAGATGCATATCTTTTCATCTGGGCATCCAGTGTTAATTAAATTTGGTTGATATATAGACATCATAGATATAAATAACCTTGTAAAGTTTCAGTGTGATTGGTTCACATGAAAAGTAGCAGTGGTCGGTCAAACCATGGCTCTTACAATGGTGCGATAAATTTTTTGGCCACTTTAGAGGCTTGTATGTATATTTAGGTAAGGCTAAATCCCTAATTTTTGCCTTGGTGTAATTCAGCAATTCTGTATATCAAAGCAAATGACTAGATGTTTGCTAGAACTTTTAAAAAAGCCTAGCAAAGTTGGCACATTTGCACCTTTGTACATAATGGGGAGGTGAGTAGCCTATCTTTAAAATCCCCTAAGAATTCAACCACTGAAGATACCAAGCTGAAGTTTGGTGTGTAGCCACCAAAGACCGTATAGAACCTCCATGCCAAATTTCATTAGATTTGGAGATGGTTGATGTGGAATGACCTTATGACTATTATGTATGTTTGATGACACAGTGTAGTCAGAATTCCAATAGTTTTCTTGTTTATTCCATGTTATTGGTCTCTGGTGTCAGCCGTGTTATAATTTTTCTTTTTTACTGTAATGAAGACAGCATTGGTTGTGTAAATTCTAGTTATATCTTTGTTTTATTTTACTGGAGATCATTTATCTTCATCCCAGTTTCTGTAGTTTGTAAGTATTGGCTTTTTATGTATGCTGATAGAGTACAGCTCAGTAACAGTAATTATTTACTTTACCCTTTGGTGTTTAGATTTGATCAAACTATTTGTGAATGAAGTTCAACACTTTGTCAGGAAAATGTTTACAATATTACTAATCAATATTTCATTTTGGAGATGGGAGCCAAGAATGAGGACAGTGGAAAGAAGGAAGTAAATATACAAAAACACGTAAAAGTCAAAAGGTGTGTTGCGGAAAATTGTAAAAATGCACCACAGCAAAATTAGTTCTTCACCTACCGATGTATAGAAGTACACTCTCTGTGTGTTGTTCTGTGTTAACACTCAGTTTTTTTTGTGTTTTTTTTATGAAAACACAGAAGGTAACAATTGCATGATACACTGCCATAGTACAATGGAGAAATGAACTGGAAAACTATAATGCATCCAATTCTTCTACCCTGTAAAGTTGTATGTATGTAGAATTTCTGACATTTCTTATGCCCCACTCTCCTTCTCTGTGTATCTGTATAACTCATTCTTTGTCTTATTGAATGACTGTCTGACAGCTGTAGTTAATGTTGTAAATTGTTGTATTTTACCTTTCTGCCTTGACTTTTCTGTTGTTGTCAATGTTGCTAGTATTATGTAAGTTGTTTCTCAAGTGTTTTGTTTTTATTGGTGTTGTTATATTAACTGCAGTGTGCTGACTGTTTGTTATACCTGTTATTTTGTACCTCTCACTCTCTCTCTTTTTTGTACAAAATAAATGTGTGTTGTCAGATTGTGAGACCTTCCAATTCTCATTATTGCAGGGGGATTTTGGACGGAGGAAAAAGAAAAAAGAAGTAAGATTTTGTTAAAGTAAAACCCCACTACTTGTCATGTGCAAACGAGTGAAATAATATTAGCTGTTCACCTGCTTGTTGCATAACGGCTTAATGCTTAGCTTTTTGTCTGTAATAGATGACACTGTTTAACAGAAAATAATCAGTTCACATCATAATGTATGTTATTTAAACTGTTTAGCTATTTTTCAAAACAGAAAAGTGTCTTTGGATAATCTCCAAACTGGTGCCTTTTGTTTTGTTAGTGTGTGCAATATGGAGTGGGGCTCATCTTTTATAATAGGGAAACCACACATTATATAACTACAATCTGTGGCTGCAAATCCTGTAAATACAGTAATTTGTTTTCCAGTCTATGTATGAGTGTCATCTGTTATAATTGCCTCATTAGTTTCTTCCTTGATTACAAAGCCAATCAACTAATGTCTGACATGTGCTTGATACTTAAATGCATGCCTAGTTCTGTTCTGTTTTGTAAATACTTGGCTTCTTTTACTTGCTTTCCTGTGTCACAAATCTAACTGTTTTAACTGCATTGCAACTTTTTATTCACAGTTCACTGTCAAAATTGTGACATTCCATTTCCAGTTCATATATTGGCAGTTTACACTAGTTTATGGTCACAGTGTTGTGAAAAAATGTGAGCATTGGCCACCCACACACTTCTTGTTTTTTAGAATATTTGCTAGCTCACTTGAACATGCTGTTATCTTGTACTTTTACGCATCGTAAATCCATTCATACATGTCACACTATTCATGCAAAGGATGCAGAATCTTTATTGAATAAGTTAAGCTAGTGAAATCACAAATATTGCCTCAGATTATGAATTTGTTCTGTTACCAGTACTAAAAAACTTACAGTGACTAGCAAATTATCTTTTACATTTGTAACAATTTCAAAAAATACGTCTTTCTTCAACTATGCATTTGACTAGAGATTTATTAAAACATGTGAAAATTTTTTTTGTGATTTCATTTGTTTTGTACATATAATAATTCATACAGTGTGTTCATTGGAAATCTACAGGTACATTTGGTAAGATACACAAGCCACCATAGGTATTTTTAGTGAATCGTCAAAGCATATCCCAGTTTTCACTTGACCCTTATGATTGAATATTTTGTTTTATATGAGCTGTTACTTTCTGTTTATCTACATTTGCTTCATTTCTCTGGTACCATAATATAGCAGTGTTACAAGTTTCAACAAATTTGGGAATCAGTGTACCATATTCATCCAAAAACTTTGATGGCTGACATTAGCAGGTAACCAACTGTCCGTTTTCTGGAATCCAAAGTTCTTCCTTTCCAAGGAGTAAAGGAAAATAGTGAAATTTGACTCCTAAGCCATTACATTTTTACGTGTAAAACTGCCTTATGTCTATTGACTTATTCCCTTTTTAATTTGCTTGACAGTTACCATCGGACTAGAAGTGCAATGTTGTGTGTCACCTGTATAGTGCTAGTAGTAAAATGCGAACCATTGAAGAATTTGATGATCCTGCCGTCATATATCTTTAACAGTCTGTAGAGTTCTTTGTTTCCGTGTTATTCTGTGTTACTGTGAGTAAATATATAGTTGGGAAAATGAGATCAGCATTTCTGTACTTTATGAAGATGGGAATGAATTTTGGATTGATCATTGTGTTTAGCTTGTTAATGGACCAGTCCATTTTGAGTAACTGAGGATATAATGTAACAAAAATATTTGGAGCTGTATTCATCCTTGTTTTACTTTGGAAACAGAAAAAGTGAAAGTGAAGAAAGAAACAGGCTGTTTAAATTATATATAAACATTTCCAGAGATCACTTACAAAATGTTCTGTTTTCCATACAATGCTTCTTGTTTAAAATGAGTGTTGCTTAACCTATCCTGTTCAGTGTTTCTCTAATCTAGTGTTTCATAGTCCAATTAAAATTGTAAAGTGATATAGAAAGGGCTATCCTTAAAAGATATGTCTGGAAGAGCGCTGTTACGAATTTACACGTATACAAACCAAAGTTTGTGTTTGATAAGTGAGAGAGGGAAAATGAATAGGAGTAGTAACATGTTGGACACAAGCAAAAAAATGTAGGCTTATCTGAAAATGATGCCAGGACACAAATCAGTCTAGTGCAGTAGCCTAGTTTTAAATGTATTCACCAATAGCCTACTTATCTCTGAACATTGGAAAAGTGCAGAAGGAAAATGACTGTTCAACTTGGTTGACAAAATCATTAGAGATGGAGAACAAGCTTATATTTCAAGAGGAAGCTGAAGGAAATTGTCTGTGTCCTATCCAAAGGAACTGCTCTTGCATTTCTCGTAAGTGGTTTTTGGAAATTGCAGACAACCTGAATCGGAATAGCCAGATTGGGAATTGAACCCTTTCCTCCTAAATGCCAGTCCAGAGTGTTAACTGTTTCCTCACTTTCTTTTATACATTAGAATTGTAATGTTAGTTTGCTGTAATTTTAGCAAGAGTAGTGGAAATTAAAGTATTAAAAAATTAAGATATGCAAAATATAAGTAGTGTAAGAAGGAGAAATATAAAAAGAAATTAAAGATGAGAATGTAAATAGGCAGAGCACATATTCATTGAGAGTCAAATCAGCGGTGACAGCTTTCAGTGCTATAAATACGTATGTTGATCCTCTTGCAATCTTCATTCATTGTTAACTAAATCAGTATATTGTGACTTCATCAACAGCTGTGGTTATCTTGTTTCTTAGTTACTGTCCACCTGCTTAGATGAGTGGTAACATGTTTGCCTACGATGTAGTGGGCCCGGGTTTACCGGGTTTAATTCCCAGCCGGGCTGGAGATTTTCTCCATTCGTGGACTGGGTGTTGTGTTGTCCTCGTTATCTCATCATCACTGAAGCGCAAGATGCCCATTGTGGTATCACCTGAAATAATACTTGCAACCCAGTGGTCGAACTTCCCAGAATGGGGCCTCTCGGCCAACAATTCCACATGATCATTTAATTTTTTTCTTAGTTACTGTCCATGCTCCATAGCTTATCATTGCTGGCTATTTTTGTGATATGTTCAGTTCACTTGTGGTAATTGAAAGGTTTGTCTAGAATAAAATGGAGGCAGGAAGAGTACAATTTAATCTCCTGTCAACAGCATGGTCATTAGAGATGAAGCTCGAACTCTGCTTATGAAAGGATGGGGAAGGAAGTTGGCTGTGCTCTTTTCAAAGGAACAATTCTGGCATTTGCGTGGAGTGCATGGGAAACCTAAATCTGGATGACTGGATGAGTAATTAAACCATTGTCCTTTTAACCACTGTGCCATCTTGCTTGGTAGAAGTAGAATGTTCACAAACATACAGCACTTTCACTCCATATGTCAGTGTGTGAGTCCCATGCGTGAACAGAAGATTCATTGACACACAAATTACTTAAGGTGTGAAAAATTCAGTTATTTGCACCATCATCCATGAATCACATAAAGAGCTTCGTTGACTCAAGACTTCATCTGCTTTGTGTGCTTTATCCCGCCCCGTATATTTTATGTCTTCTATGTTTCTTTTTCTCCCTTGATGGATTAGTCCTTAATTTCAACACCTCATTTGATGCTAACAGCTATTTAGGACAAGTTACAATAATTGTTGGTTATGGGTGTGACATCATATGTCTGTTACTAAGTGGGTGGCGCAGTAAATATACTGGCCTTGCATCTGTGAGAAGTAGGCCTACATTCCATTTTTCCCATCCATGTTTACTTTTCTGTGCTTTCTCTAAGTGGAGTAAGTCCCAGATTGTTCCTTTGACAAGGACACTCCATTTCTCATGATTGCTGTATCAACAAAATGTTAAATCCTGATCACGTTTCTTTCCACATATGTATATTTAATATTTTATATTTTCATGTGCTGGACAACTTAACTGATAATCCTGAGTCTATCCATGACCAAATTATTTGTTTTTATAATGTAATTATTTGTTTTCTAACTGTACTTGTGAATGTATGTTTATTTCTGTGATAAAGTATTGACTTCAGTGTTTTTTCTTTCAGTTCATACCTGTTTTAATCAAACTTGTTAATTGAATATCATGAGTACCCTACACTGATCTGTTTCTTGAGATACTGTTTGTGGCCTGTAAAAGGGTCTTTGTGTAGAAAGGCGATTTACAGTTACTGGTCTCTTAAAGCAGCACCGTGTCAATGAAACCCTCCATATCATTATTCAGGAGAGCACTTTTGTCTGTAACGGATTTCTTCTGTGTCTGTATTTCAAATTAACAAGTAGTAGTATAAAATCTGAGTTGCACATTGTACACTTCTTAATTAAATTGGTCTTTCAGTTTCAGCAGCTGAATATAATTGTTTATTTTTGTAAAAGTTTTTACAATCCAGAAAAGTTTCCACAGTCTAGATTATGAAGGTTTCTTTCCATATTGCATGTAACTATGTTATTTCACCAGTTGTTCACAATATGTTTGTTATTTTTGAAGAATTGTAAGAAGAATGCTGCCAGAGACAAACTGCCAGAAAATTCTTGGTTTTTTTGTAAGTAATATTAAGCCAGTGTTTTGAGACAAGATGCAAAACATTATGAGAGAGAATTAAAACAAGATATGTGATCAGAAGGGCCCAGAAATCCTTAGGAAAGTGAAGTCAAAGTTAGTAAAAGCTCTATCTCATTGAGCGCTATGATCTAGTTGCAGTTACTAATGCACAGTTGTTTGCATTGGTGCTTGACTCAGAGGTAGCCACTTTAGTGTGATTTTTGTAGAAATCTGAAATCCCACTGATGTCCAGTCATGCTGAAATCAGTAGTTCATATCTGAACAGTCTTACTCGTTATCAGTTTGATTTATGTTGTGAGATAATTCTCCTTCAGACCATGCTGTGAAACAAGCACTATTTAATGTAGATGTATATGACACTCAGTACAAAATATTGTTCATTGATAAACAGCAAGAAAATGATCAAGTTGTATTTGAAATCATCTACTGAACTATTTCTATTAGAAAGATGAAACCCATTCCACAAACAACAAGACTGTGATCCATCCCCTGTCTCATTCATCCCTCAACTCTAAGCACTGTACAGGCCAATTGATGTTGACCACCAGGCATTGTCCAAGCCAGTTGGCTTTGATCGGTCATGTATGCAAACATTCCTTTCTCCCGTGACACTACTCGATACAGCACATGCAGCACTACCAAGCTGGAATAATTTTTTTCATGTGGGCAGCTTAGTGGATGTGGAAACCAATCTTGCAGGGTTGTTACAGTCGAAAGAACGCGTATTGATATAATGTATGATTTCTTGGTGAATGTACTGATGGAAGATCGCTGTCAGTTTGCTGCCGTGGGGAGGTCAAAATGTGGGATTTCCCTCATCACTGTGTGCCAGTGGCCTGACATGCTGCTAAAAATATTAGAAACACTTTACCTATGTGTGCTTAGCATGAATGAAACCATCCAAACTATGGCAGTCTTTCACATTTTCACTGACTATTGCAATTTTTGTGTGCTGTTACTCGTATTTAATACTTTTATATTTGTATACAGGATGAGATGCTAAAGACTCTTTTACTGTGACAACAAAAGTTTAATTCATGTTTGTATTTGATTATTAAGGTCAGGTACTGAGTAGCAACTGGAATATTATTATTATTAATATTTTTTAAAGCACCATCGAGAACTTTCGAAGTCCACTTGTATAATTGTGCTCTCTAGATATGATAATAACATGTAACACTGTTTTACAGTTTTGTTATGTAATTTTATAAAGAGTTATGCCCTGTTCTTATCAATAGCAGGCTTATATATTATGAACTACAGTAAATGTCACATTTTGTTATACCCCTAATATTTAGTTGTTCTACTGGTGACGTCAAATAAAAAATCATAAATATGTTAGCGAATTGTACCATCATCATGTTCTCATTCATTCATTCATTCATTACCCAGTGTGTAAACTGCCAACAGCGCATTGGCGTCAACAGTTCAGATCATGAGTGCATGTCTTTATTCACTGCTTTTAGAAATAGCAAATTTATACTTTAGTATATAGGAGCAAATTTTGAAACGGCAAGCTCACACAATAGATTATTGGGGAATGGCCTGATACTAACATTTATGAACTGCTTCTCAAAAAGTTTTAAGTGCAATAAGTTAGCCAACTACTTTTGAAACACACTTCAGCTTTTAGATAATTTAGTTTAATACACTTATTATGCACTGAAAAATTAGGAAAGCAAATGCATAGCAAGTGTGTTTCAGGATTCAACAGAATATTTGTTTGGTAATTTTACTGCCTAAGGTATTCTGTTGAAATTGCGTTATGATTAGCTTTGTAGTATAGAATTTCTGTACAGTTAATGCTTTAAATACAATTTTGTTAATTATTCTATAAGAAAAATGCTAACAGATAACAGATGCAAGAAAATATTTAGAAACAAGAAAATTCCCATTTTTATAATTTATTTTTACACATTAATTTATAATCATACTCACAGTGAGTAAGAAATCTTAATAACAGCACAGTTTACCAGTGTTAAATAATTGTGGTGTAGAAAGAGACTCCATGTTTCCTTGCAGCCTTGTAGAATGCAAGGATGTTTGATCCTTTGTGATGTAACAAGATTTTGAAAATGTAAACAGAGCTGTTTAAAGTTCTAGTCTTTCTGTTATGATTTGAAGTAGGTGTAGGTACACCTCTTTAAAACTGAAGTAAAAGTTTTATTTTTCATGCAAAATACAAATAAAGAGGGGTATAGAAACCTTTACTTTGTATTCATAAAGGCATTTGAGGTACAATTATTTTTATAGGAGATTAGCTGTATTATAAGTACTGACTACCAGTACTGCCACATTGCAGACCAAAGCCTCATGCAATTTTTGGAAGGTATATTGTTTCATGAGAACTTGGGGATACAACTTCGTGCTACTCAGTGCCCCTCTATGACACTTTGGAAAGCAAAGTGTAGTAAACATTTTATGAGATAGTAAATAACTGTTTCATTTTTTTTTAATCCTAGAGATACAAAGACTGTAAATGAACCACATCTGTTTTACATAATAAGCCTCCACAGGAGCTATATGATAACAATGATGTAAGTTTTATATAGATTCCATAAATAACTCAGCCAAATGACAGAGTGGTTCCTTCAGCTAGGTTTAGAGAATTTGGTTGCTTGTTGAAACTCCAGCACTAATGGCCCTATTATCAATGGAATCCTAGATTGAGATGAAGGCATGAGAATTAATTTTGCAGTTTAAAGGAAAGAGCACAAATGAAACACACAAAAGGATAAAGAATTTAAAAATCAGTTTATTTGACCTCTTTGGAAGTACTAAATCTGGAATTATTATATGATGGGCTCACATACTGAAATCCATAGTAGACATCCAATAAGAATGAATCAATAGCAACTTTTTTTTTTTACTAGTCGTAGACAATCAGTACTGAGGTCTGATATACAGTTGCCTTATCTCGTATCAAAAAGTATATTTAAATGTGTACTTACTTTCTCTATGTGCCTTGGTGTTTGTGTGATTGGTGTTAGATTAGAAATCCAGAATTTTAGACTCAGTCTTAGTGTAGTCCTACAGCTTTTTTTCCTAAACGGGTCAAGGTGTATCACCAATGTTCTAACTGTACAGTTTTTGAAAACTGTGTTGTCCTTATATAACCTACATCTTAGCTGTCATGTTTTTTACATGTATTGTCCTTGTTGTCTGCATGATACTCAAGTAAACCTCGGATTTCACATTTTAAAATTTTATGTTCCTATTCAGTTATTAGGAAACTGTAGCTTATATAATCATTTCCAGTGTACATTTTCGTAAATAATCCTGTCTTGTAATAACTGCTTTGTACACCTTGAGTGTTATGAAAAAACAAAGACTTCCTTTTTGAGTGCATTTGACATTCTCCATTACATAGCAAAGGTCTTTTATGATCTCTAGTGTGTCTCTTTTTCCAGAACTCAGTCATACGTTCTGGTGCCTGTCTATCAGCTGCAGTCTTCAAAAAACATTGAAATACTTAATATTAAAATTTCAAGAATGCAGAATCACTGGCTATTACTTACCTTCAGAAGGAAAAAATGCACTACTGACAATGCATACACTGTTTCACTCACTCTCCTTGGATTTTTTCCTTGTTTTCTTTCTGCTTTCTTCATTGTTTTAATTGCACTATTCTTAATTGCACTGTTCATTTCCCTCCTTATTTCTCACTGTAATCCATTTTTGCTCTTCACTCATTTATTCTATCACTTATGGACTGGACTGAAACAGGCTCAGAGGTTACTAGTGAACTGTCTTTCGCTTCCAACTTTGTTTGACACAAACCCTTTTATCTTTGTCTCACCCACTCTCACAATATAGGCATCATCTCATCCTGACTCTCAGTGACTTGCCTCGCCTTTCTAACCTTCCACAACTGTCCACTTTCTCCGATGAGGAAGGAACCAGTAATTCTGAAAACCGGATATTTTTCTGGACTTATTTGTGTCTGTTGGGAGTGTTGGAATTTCACCTCTCTGTAATTTTATAACTTTCTCAAATGAATTTTCCTTTTGAAATATATAATAAGTCTGGTACTTTCATGTAATATCTTAACAGTAGCTGGAGTAGCCCTTTGTACCTCCTTCCTTTTTTGAAAGTATGAACACAAATTGTTTTCATTATTTGGTTATTTCACAACTTTTCTGGATTTAATGGAAAAAATTATGTTAGTTCAGAATCACCACTCAGACTGAATCCAGCTCTCATCTGAGCAGAGCATACAATCTCACTCATTGTCGGACCAGTCTCTATGCTCCTCCACCTGCGCTGTTCGATGTAGTCACACATTGTCACTCATAAAAATAAATTGGGGTCAAATGCATCTCTGGGGGTGGGGGAGGGGGGGGGGGGGAGGGAGGGGGGGAAAGAAAAGAAAAAAAAATTACATCATTTTCGAAGATAAGATGTGTTGTGTATTATTTCCAGTAAGTTTGTAATCACATGACTCAGAATTATGAAGAGTTATGAAATTAATTCCCAGTGTCAACTTTTGATGAAACCATTTTGTATTAATCTAGGAAATATTATTAATTTTAGTTTCTGTTGTAATGTTTCTGATTTTGTTTACGATTGACCAGCAAGACTTTGAAACATTATCTAAGCTTCATATCTGTTGGCTAATTCTTTTAATCTCCTGACTTCTTTGCAGAACTGATGTTTGTACTGCTTCCATAGTTCTAAATATATATAGCTTGGAGTTACTCACTCTGTGAAAGCTTTAGGCCTACATGTTTTGGGACCAATGACTTCAGCAGTTTGGTCCCATAAGCCCTTACCACAAGTTTCCAAAATTTCCTACATGTTTTCCAGTTTCTTTTGGATCTTTCTTTTAACATCTAATGGCACATGTTTTGATTTTCATGTTCGATTTGTATAATTACTCATATTTTAAACGGGATCATACTATTTATGTGTCCATTCAGAACTTCTGAGAATATGTTCCATTTATTGTTGACCCGATGGTTGTAACTACTGATTCCCATGATTCCTCATTTAAACTATTTTGTAACTTGGCAATGTTTGTGGATAATATATTATTGGATTCTTCTGCAGAAAATGTATTTTTGATGGTTCCTTGACAGGAAATATAATAAACCAGTGGCAACTGACCATATAGCGGAGGCGCTGAGTAGCAGATAGGCACAACAAAATAATTCTCACAATTAAAGCTTTCAGCCATTAAGGACTTCGTCAACACTAGACACACATACGCACACACAAACACTCATGCAAAACGCAACTCACACACATGACTGCAGTCACACTTTGTTACATTCTATCCAGGATTTTCCATTGTTTGGGTAACCTAATAGTTAACTTTCTGCTCAAGCAGTTAAATCTTTTTTTGGGTTTAATAAATTCAGTCTGGAGTAATATAACTTCAATATTCTAGAAGGTATACACATACATCACAGTTCCCACTTACTTGAATGTATTTTCTGTTTTCTGAAGTTTTAGAGTCATTTGGCTGCTCATGTTTTATAAGCATAGTTTTCAACTCGATTCTTCAGTTCTCTTTGTTTATTGTATGGCTCAACAATACTGTTGCATGTCCATTTTGTTATTCACTACTCATTTCAACTTCAGAAGACACTACAAGAATGCTGTTAAAATCTTTAGTAGTCCCTCACATCAGAATAAAAGTGGTGTCAAAAACTGAATGCCACGTTATCTGAAATGTAAAGTAACTTCAGGTTCAAACATCTTTTACAAATGTCGCATGAAGTTGATGAACTAAAAGGGTCCTCCTCATTGCAAGTACATAGTTTGTTTCATCCCCCAAACATATTTACCACAGTTAATGATATCTTCAGTGGATTTTTCTTTTATTCTGAAAGAGGTACATGCAAATTTTAAGTGAATTTAGGAATATGTTGGCACCAAAATTTTTTGTTGTTGTTTAAATTATATATGTCAGTTGGACATAATCTACCCTGGGGTGTCAAATGATATCAGCTACAAGTTTATATTAAAATGGCACTCATTTGCAACATAGGGATATCAAGGCAATGTCTGTATTGAAATTTGACCTAGAAGTATAAGCTCATGACTGAGCCAAGTGACACAGATTGCTAGCATTTTACTGGAATATTTTGTTTTGAGGTTGTATTTCTAGACAAAAATTTAACATAGGTGTTATCTTAAAAGCCACATGTTGTAGATGACGTGGAGTATTAATGAAAACTTGTGTCTGATTTCGTTTGATAGGACACACACAATGAAGAAAAAATAAAGAAAGAAAAAAAGAAGGACAATGCCCAGCTGACATGTGTAATCCAAACAACAACAACAAATCTAACCTATTTAAAATTTCGTATGTATATCTTTCAGAATACAGGAGAAACCAACCGAAGATGCCACAGGTGTGGTGAAACATGTTTGGGAAGAAAGTGAAACTGTTTTCTTGTGTAATAAATGTGGGCCTTTTTAATTCATTATTTTCTGCAAGCAAGGGAACAGAGCACAAACTTCATAATGGTACACATGATGTCATTTATAGAAAGCTTAGTACATGACAGAAAAGGGTCATAGTCTAATACCTGCAACATTTGAAATAGATGCCTATATTTCGTTTCATATGTTTGTATTCAGGAATTCTTACTAAGTCTACTTCCTATGGGTCACATGCTTTAAATTACAGAGATTTAATAACTGTGAGTACAAAAAAGATGGCACTACAAGATAAAACAATGGAAACTCCAGATAGGAATATCAACAACGTGAGAAGAGACAGATTGCTACATACGTAAAGAAGACATGTTTAGTTGCAGACAGGCACAATTAAAAGACACTTGCATAATGTTTTCGGCTAGAACCTTTAGCAGCAAAAGAGAAACACACACCATTCATACACAAAAGCAAACACACCTCATTCACATATGGTTGTCAACTCTAGCATTCCAGCCCAAGATGTTGGAGTTGGTAGTCATGTGTGCATGAGGTGAGTTTGCTCATGTGTGTTTTACTTGTGCCTGTCTGCAACTTAATATGTCTTCTTTACAGTAAGTAGCCACCTGTCTTTTCCTACATTATAAATAGCACTACAAGATATCTTTTTACAACAGATGTCACAAAACTTTTAGTGGCTGGAATAGCACAATATAATAAATATGAAGTCAGCTGAAGATAGTGTGGAAATAATAAGCACAATGCATTGCTTCATGTGAATGAAAAGGATACTGCATCACATAAAAATTACTTTAACATATTCAACGGCACACATATATTGTTCGAAAACTAAATGCTCATAAAAATCTGATAATAGTATGGATGTTAACACAACTTTATTGTGGGAATGTCTGTTTTTGTACTTACTGCAAACAACAGGTAAATCACGTGTGGTTTGAAAACGAGAATTGTAGATATATTCTTACTAATGATCCAAAATGGATGAAACATGTGAGCTTGGGCCATGAGGTAATTGATGGCAGCATACTCACTTTGAAGTGCTACAGTAATGTAACAATAGTCATAAAGGCTGTGTTTCGTATTTTCCATTTATACATAATTTCTGGACACATTCCCTGTAGAAAGTCTCAAGAAACAGTCAGTGGAAACAAAACCAAGAGATAGACACTATTTGCATAACTGAAAATATGTGATCTCTCTCTCTCTCTCTTTTTTACGAGATTGGTTAATAGCATGCTTCTGGATGTTCTGGTGAGTTATTGTTTCCATTCTCTGCACAACAGATTTCTTCTTGAGGCACTGCAGTTTTACTGTTAAGTGTACTTCCTGCCTGGTCTCCAACCAAACTGTGAACAATTCGCAGCTGTTTACAGCCAATTTCAATTCCTGATTCCCACTATGCCCTTTAATGCTACTTTGTTTCTCAAAGCCCACAATGGTATTCTGTGGAACACAGATTCTCTCAGCATTTTCCAACTCTGTTGCAAGTGATGGCCATTGAGATTTTAATAAATTCTGTGGCAGACCCCAAGCTGTTTTTAAATTGAAACTTGTGTCCTGTTTATTAAGTTTTCTGACATCTCTCCTTCAGTAGACTACTTAATCATTGGGTCCAGAAACTTCATGTTTGCATCATAACACTAGTCTCATCGTATTTCATTTCATGTTCATATTCAAGGCAGTCTCAGTGACTGCCAATTTGCACGGTTGTTTGTCTGGTGTGTCAGTGATGTTTGTTGCATCTCCACTTGATTGTTGTGATAGTCTGAGCATGTAAGACATACCACATTCACATGGAAAGCAATATACACTCAGCTTTCGGAGACCTAGGTTATATTTAACCTTACAAAGAATATATTTTATCTTAGTTGAAGGCAGCAAAATACACTGAATGCCATGCTTCCTTTGGAGTTTACTGACCTTTTTGGATACTGGGCTAGCATAAGGTAGAATGGCGATTTTTGGCTTCTCTTCCTTGGTCTCAGTCTTAACTTCTTTCTCAGGTGCTCTTGATTTTGACTACATTGCCTGTTTAGTTTGCTGCTCTGAGTATCTGTTCCTTCAAAACACTATTCATAGGTGTTGTAATTCTTTAGTGAGGTGCTCCTTGTCTGAAAGTGTCTGACCACTATGAACACAGTCTTTAACAACAAATTTCTTTGTGATGGATGCTAATGGCTCAAGGCATGGAGATAGAGGTTAGTGTGTGTGGGTTTTCTATGTACACTGTGACCCAGGGATCCATCCATTCTTGTAACTAACATATAGCTGAGATGCTGAACCACAGGTAGGCCCACCAAAGACCTCCCCCCCCACACACACACACACAACTTGCCAGTCTTCCATTCTGGATTTTCCATTGTTTGATTTCTACTTGTAACGGATATATCAAGAAAAGGTAGTAGGTCCTCCTCTGCAAGTTCCATCATAAATTTTATGTTATGATGGATAGAGTTTAAATGTTGGCAGATTCTAGTATTTTTTCCTCATAGTGTTCCATATATAGATTTGCCTTGACAGGTTACCTGTCACCATACCATCAGATTGTTTTTAATATTTTTCGTTGAACAGAAAAAAGATGTCAGAAAATGCCTAAAAAGTTCTGTGAAACAGTCGTTGAACTTGTCCGTGATAAGTTCCCAGGAATCAGAAAGTCAGACTCATGTAAAGAGGGAGACTGCATTAAAACTGACCATAATTATTGTATCCAGGAGCCACAGTTGACTGTGCTGATGTACAAAGTCAGGGGAGTCTCGAATGCAGCATTCATGCTTCCCACATAAAAACTGAGAATGCATTGCAAGTACAGGGTGTCCCACTCAAACCTCCCTGATTTCAAAGACCCAGGACAAAAACCACAGTACATCTGACAATGAAAAATGCACCATGTTGTAGAGCATCTCAAAGAATTTATTTATTTATCATCAATACACCTCTACATGTGAACCATTTGTAGCATGAAGAATATCGAGTCTAAATTCAGTTTCTTGCCAAGTTCTTTGTAACATTTCCTCCGTTATTGTTGCAATCGCATTAGTGATACAATGTCGCAATGTAGGAATATCGGCCACTTTGGTCACATACACGTGGTCCTTCATGAATCCCCACATGAAGAAGTCAAGCACCGTAATGTCGGATGAACATGGTGACTAGGCAATGGGTCCTCCATGTCTGATCCAACTATTGGGAAATTTCCTATCCAGGAACTTGCTAACAGCCGTTGACCAATGCGCCGGAGATCCATCTTGTTGAAGAATGATGTTGGGTTGCAAGTCTTGTATCTGAGGGTACACAAACTGCTCCAACATGTACCGATACACTGACCCATTCACTGTTTGCTCCGCAAAGAAGAACAGTCCAATAATCCTGTCGTGCATTAGCCCGCACCAGACGTTTAGTTTAGGGCTATCATGAACATGTTCAGTGACAACATGTGGATTTTGCGAACCCCCAATCCGAACATTATGCCTATTAACCCTTCCTGATAGATGAAAGTTTGCCTCATCTAAGAATAAACATCTTTCCAGGAAGCTGGCATCCATATCAATACGCTGCAGCATATCCACAGCAAATTGTTGTCATCGTGGTTTGTGGGCGTCAGATGTTGGCAGAATTTGCACACATACGAAGATGCTGGTGAACTACACTATGCAGTGTCGATTGAGGTACATCAAGTTGTGTAGATGCTGTGACAAATTGACTTACATGGGCTTTTGGGAAACGTTTGCCTGATGTTCTCCACTGTCTCTTCTGAAACTCTGTAACGTGTGCTGCCAGAATGTTTCAGAACACTTCCTGTTGCCAGAAACTTCCTATACCATTCCTTAATTGTTTTCACATCCGGGGATCACATTCACACACATGACGATGATTTCTTTGCACAGTAATTGGCGATTTTGTTTCTGCAAACCACACTACAGCTTGTGTGTGCTGCTGTGGAGTCGCCATTTTCACTTCATACGACCATGCTGCACTCTGGCGATGATACTTAGCACTTCTGACATGGGAATACAAATTCTTTGAGATGCTCTACGATGTGGTGCATTTTTCATTGCCATATCTACTGTTGTTTTTCTCACCTGGGTCCTTGAAATCAGGGAGGTTTGAGTGGGACACCCTGTATTTTGCAAGCTGGTGTTTATATGCGCCAAGTCTGGGTATTGTTACAATTTCATTTTCTTTTCTTGTGTGCCTTAGATAGGCGACATAGTAGTGGTAGCACTACTGCTCATGTTTTAAGACTTTTAATGATGATTTTATGCAAGCAATTGAATTTTGCATTTTGGCATGCAAACAGTTGTAACTGCATTGATTATGCTTGTGACTATGTCATATTGTCAAGCGATTACTGAGAATCTGCAGAGAGTTTAGCGACATGTAAAGACGAGGGACGAAGAAGCTCTTTTGAAGTGACCTCTGGCATTCATCAGGTGTCGCAAATTCCCTGTCATACTAAAGCCAGGCTCATCTCAACATCTTGTTAGGAAGGTCAGCGAATTGAAGAGTTGACCTTTCTTTTAGCGGAACTTCTCTGACCTATGTACATTGTGGAGCATCTTTCCATAGAGTGAAGTAATGTGGTCTCTAATGTTTTTCGGTGTGATTGAGTAATGGTTTGCTTCCAGGTGTTCTATCAAACTGTTTCCATTTTCTGCACAATATTTCGTTTAATGGCCCAGGTATCTTCATGTGTTGCGAGTTTTGTTGTTGTGTGTACTTGCTACCTGGACTTCAGTCATACCGTGAACTGTTGTTGGTTACACACCAGTATTTGTAACTGAGTTTGATTCCCAGTACTTACTATGCAACAATAAATGTTACACACACCTGGATTTCAGAGACCTAGATCATGTTTAACAATGCATTTCAGATTAGTTGAAGGGAGTGAAATACAGTGGATGCTGTGTTCTCATAATAGCCTACTGATCTTTCCAGATAATGGGCCAGAATAAGTTAGATAAGCAATTTTTGGCTTCCTTTTTCTCAGTGTCAGTCGGATTTGATGATCTGAGTACCCATTCCTTCAGAACACTATTTGTATGTGTTGTAATTTTTCAGTGAGGCTTTTGTTGTCTGAAAGTGCCTTTGACTCAAAGGTTTCCACATATAGGTTCACCAGGACAGGTGATTACAGGCTACCCATCACCATGACATTGACATATTCATAATGTTTTCTATCAAACAGGAAATAAGTAGATGTCAGAATGTGCCTAATGAGTTCTGTGAAATGATCGTCAGACATTCCTGTGGCTAGGTGCAAAGAATCTGAAAGAACTAATATACGTTGAAAGTGACAATAATATCCGGGAGCTACTATTGACTGGGTACTCAGATCGTCAAATTGAACATGTGAGAGGAGGTCTGAGACTGACACCAAGGAAGAGAAGCCAAAAGTCACCCATCTACCTGATGCTGGCCCAATATCCAGAATGATTGGTAGCCTGCTATGGAAACAAGACATCCACTGTAGCTCACTCCCGTCAATTAAGATAGAAAGTATTCTTTGTAATCTTAAAGATGATCTAAGTCTCGGAAACCTGAGTGTGTTTCACATTCCATGCAAATGGGGCCCATCTTACATGGGGCAGACTATCAGAACGGTTGAGAAGAGATGCAAGGAACATCAGCAAGTCACCTGGCTAAAATAACAGCAAATCAGTTGTCAGCAAGCACTTACAGTGCTGCAAATGCCAAGTTTTTGTTATGTGATAATTAAGGAGTCTATTGAAGTAAAGATGGGATCAGCACTCAATTTATTAATATCTTGTGTGCTAAAACATCCACCAGATTTGGAAAACGCAGAGAGAATTAGTGTTTCGCAGAATATCAGTGTGATCTGTGAGAAACGAAAGTGTATCACAGGGTGTAGTGGGCACCAATAATTAAACTCAACTATGAACATTGGCATGAGGCCAACAATAGTTCAGAATGATGTGAGTCCAGGCAGTGAGTACACATAACAGCAAAACTCACAGCTCCTGGGGAAGATGACTGCATCACTTATTGAAGTATTGTGCAGAAAATGGAAACAACCAAACACTGGAAGCTCATTATAAATTAAAATATAATTATGCGTCCCTTATTCACGGCACTCTAGGGCAGAGGCAGTGGCACTGGTGTAGTGAAATACAGCTCATGAACTTCACTAACTTTTTTTATGCTTCTCTCTGAGGTATGACATTGAAACATCTTTGAGAGTGTTAATTGCCTGCCTTAGAGACATTTAAGATAATCTGTGTGTCAGGTGTGGTCTGAAGCTCTTTTTAAATTTGTTTTAATGTTTGCCCATAATGATACAAACAGTTTAGGTATGGGTAAGAGCGAGTGAGCAATAAGTAAACAACTCTAAAATTTTTAAGTAATTTCTGTTCCTTGGGACTGATTGTTAATGTTGGAGACAAGTTTTTACTTTTGCAATTTTTTAAATTAATTTTAGAATTTGTTATTTATTTTTATATATAATTTGCAAAAATAATATTTTATTGGTGGAAACACACACTAGATATTACAGCTGTAGTTTACTTTGATATAATGAGCTCAAAATAAATGTATTTCCATGTATGAGTTACATGTGTTGTTAAAATGTTTGTGCTGTTCTCATCCGCTTTATTAATAAATTGTTCAGTATCAATTCGTGGCAGTATCTTAACTCAAACATGATTCAGGTATTATTTAATTTCCCTTCAGTTTTTGCTTCAGTTATCAATTAAGTTTTTAATCAGCTATAGTGAAAATACTTTTCCTAATTTGAATCAAAATGCAACTGAAGAAAGTATGAAAGAATAAGGAAACTGAAAAAGTGTATTCTACTTCATGGAGTTTTTATGGCATGTGAGTTTCTTACCTTTGTAAAAATGCAATCCTCATACCTAATGTGAATCATGGAGTAATTAAAACAGCAGGTAATGGGTGGATTTTGCTGTGGAGTAGTGTAATTCACATTGACGAGAAGTATTGTGCATTGCTTCTTACAGCACAAAACATATTGCTATCTTCATCTCATTAAATTTATTCTTCTTCATTCCTCAGTAATGGAATTCTAATAACGCTAACCCTGATTTTATTTTTAAAAATTTGCAACTTTGAGGAATCAGTGTTGTAAGCAGCCTTCAAAACTAGATGTTATATCAAATATAAGAATCTAACTTTCTTCCTTCAGAGAGATTAAAAGATTAACTACAGAAGCTACACTCTTATAAAAGTTTATTGTACAATGGACAATAAACAAGACAAGAATATTAACTTGTTTTGTTTCTATACATATTTGAGTATACCAGAGTACTGTTTTATTGAAAGAAACTTTTAATAATTACTACTGTGATGTAATAGGAAATAGAGTGAATGTTTATAATATTTACAGATGAGTCCCGCACATGTGCTAAAAATAGACTGTGTATTACTTTGCATTTCTAGTTTTCTTACTTGAAACATTTTCTTAGGCAACCTTCTAAACAGCAACTTCACTTTCCGTTGTTTCAAGTGTGCATCAGAGGAATCATTACTTATTCTTGTGACATTTCAACTGAAAACCTTCCAGCCATTCTCAAGACAGCCTGAAAACTGATCTGAGAGTAAAGGTATATCTATTTGTTCCCTGAGACACCAAAAACACGAGACAAAGATTTACAGTAAATTTCACTGCACATACTTCACATATGATGATGTTAGGATAACAGTGGCAGTCGCAGATTAAACTTAACATGTGCAAGATAATGAAGGATTTTAAATATTGAGCATTAAATTTTGCATTTTTGTACTGACATTTTTGAGAGATGATACAGATGCTTATCTATTTATTTATCCATTCATCTTTTGATCACTGTTTAGAGCAATATTGGATACATAACCATGTATCTATAGCAACAGGGTAATTACAGTTTGAGCATTTGCAGTATTTTTACAGTCCTGCACACTTAAAAGTAATACACTATAATTTTACCTATATTTTGACCAACTTTTAAACAATCATAAATAATCCAAGGGTGGTTTGAAAAGTTCTCAGAATGGAACAGAAAAAAAGTACTTACATCACTGAAACATTTTTTGTTTTTCAATGTAGTCTCCTTGTAGATTAATGCACTTGGTCCAACGGTGTTCCAGTGCCTTGATCCCATCTTGAAAATGAGTTTCCTCCAGGTCTGCAAAATAGTTGTCAACTCCGGTTATCAATTCTTTGTTTGAAGTGGATCTTCATCCACCAAGAAAAATTTTCAGTTTTGGGAAGAGATAGAAGTCTGACGGAGCCATATCAGGTGAATAAGGCAGGTGTGGCAACAATTCATACCTTAGTTCTTGTAATTTTGCCATGGCAACGGCACATGTGTGCGGGCGCACATTGTCTTGATGGAAGATGACACTCTTCCTTGCTAAACCTGGCCTTTTTTCATGTGTCTTTTGTTGCAGTTTGTCCAGGAGATTAGCATCGTATTCTCCAGTAATTGTTTGCCCAGTGGGGAGATAATGTACAAACAGAATCCCCTTCACATCCCAGAACTTTGATGCCATGATCTTTCCTGATTTCTTTGGTGGCGGAGAATCAGCATGTTTCCACTGCTTTGACTGTTGTTTTGTATTTGGGGTATAGTAGCGCATCCAAGTTTCATCTGTGATCCCAAACTGGCACGAAAAATCTTATTCGTTTCTCCTAAAATGGACCAAACATTGTTGCAATATGTCCATTCTCCTGCGTCAAGAGTCGTGGCACCCATCTTGTAGATAATTTATTCATTTCTCATTCTTCAGTTAAAATGTACCCTTTCAGATGACATCTGACAAGCATGAGCAATTTCCCGCACTTTCGATTGGCAATCCTCCATGACCATTTTGTGCACTTTTGCAATGATTTCTGGAGTAGTGACACATCTTCACCGACCACTGCGTGGATCATCATCTAAGCTCTCCAGACAAAATTTAAATTCATTTGTCCACTTGTCATCAGTTGAATATGAAGGAGCAGAGTCCCCAATGTATTCTGGAAACTGGCATGAATGTCCTTTGCTTTCATACCTTTCTTTATGAAGTACTTAACCACTGCTCATATCTCGATTTTTTCCATCTTCGTGAATCACTATGCAGGCACAACAACAGAGCCACGTCACACCACATCTCTCTTCCAAGAACACTGACGTGGCAGCTTTTTACAGACAACAATCCAATGAATATCACATGAACAACTCGTTGTGCTAGCACTGACCTCTCATGGTGATTCTGAGACCTTTTCAAATCACCCTTGTAAAACAGTATATAAAAACAATTAGTGTTGCACCATTGATGGAGTTCTTAGCATTTCAGCTGCATCTTTGGAAATATAAAATTTTGGTTTCTCAGACAAGATGTTTGAAGGCCTTCTGTGCACAATAAACCTACCTAAGAATATCTAACTGTAATATTGGAGCAGCAGTCATGCACTGTAAAAGTAGACTAAATTAATGGACAAAGTTCTTCTTCAGCTTTAGGGAAAAGAAACACACATCCATACATGGCCTCACTCCTATCCATGTGCTGAGGCCCAACTGCAGTGAGCGGTGATCTTGTCTTGGATGATAAGTGGGGTACAGAATAGGCCTGGAGTGGGGAGTGGGGGGCAGAACGGGGTAGGATTGGAGGAAGGTGCTGTAGTGCTATCACGTGAGTGTATGCATGGAGTGGGAGGGGGGAGACAGGATGGTGGGCTGCTAGGTGCAGAATCAGAAGGCTGTGCTGGGGGTAAGGGGGGGGGGGAGGAGGGGGAATGAGGACTGAAGCAGAGAACATGAAAGGACTATGAAGTTGGGATGTTGGGGTAAAAGGTGTATGTGAAGCTGTAGTGGGAGCAGGGAAGGGCAAAGAGGCAGGTGCAGGATAGGGACCAATGAAGGTTGAGGCCAGGGGGGGGGGGGGGGGGGTTATGGGAACAAAGAATATGTTGCAGGGAGAGTTCCTATCGGCACATTTCAGAAAAGCAGGTGTTGGTGGTAAAAATCCAAAAAGCTTGAACCGTGAGGCATTCGTTGATGTCAAGTTCACAATGTTGCAGGGCATGCTCGACAACTGGTTGGTCTGGCTGTCTCATGGTCACGTTATGGCGGTGGACATTCATGCAGGCAAGCAGCCTGTTCACAGCTGTAGCCATATAGAGTGCTGCACAGTATTTGCAGCTGAGTTTATGCATCACATAGCTGTTTTCACAGGTGATGTTCTGACTTAGCTGCAACTACTGCGCAGCATTCTATGCAGTTGTGGCTAACAACGAGCGATCATGCCACAAGAATGCCATGCCCATGCTGTGGCCAGTAGACAGCTAGACCATCCACATGCCAAGCATGTCACACAACATGGTGTACTTGACTTCAGCGACTGCTTCATAGCCTGGGGCATCTGGGTTCGTCTCACCAACACCAGCTTTTCTGATTTGGGCGAGAGGGAACTCGCCCTTCAGTAATAGATACCAGTACGCTGACCTCGATGGCAAATGTTCATCACAGACAAGGGTATTGTGAGGAGTGCCTTAGCGAAGTGCGATAGGACTGATGTTGTTCTCCATATACGTAAATGATTTGGCAGATAGGATGGGCAGCAATCTGTAGTTGTTTGCTGATGATGCTGTGGTGTATGGGAAGGTGTTGAAGTTGAGTGACTGTAGGAGGATACAAGACGACTCATATTTCTAGTTGGTGTGATGAATGGTAGCTAGCTCTAAATGTGTAAAAATGTAAGTTAGTGAAGATGAGTAGGAACGACAAACCTGTAATGTTCGGATGCAGCATTTGTAGAGCCCTGCTTGACAGTCAAGTCATTTAAGTATCTGGGTGTAATGTTGCTACGTGATATGAAATGGAATGAGCATGTCAGAACTGTGGTAAGGAAGGCAAATGATTGACTTCAGTTTATTGGGAGAATTGGAAAGAGTGGTTCACCTGTATAGGAGACCACGTGTAGTATGCTTGTGTGCCCTATTCCTGAGTACTGCTCGAGTGTTTGAGGCTCAACCTTCGCTAATTCCTGTTGTGTCTTTTTTGTCTTGCACAGCCTTTCAATGCTGCATGTTGCAGCACATCATCATCTCCCTATCATGTCCCTGCATACTCCCATAGGCAGCACTACAGCACCTTGCCCTAAGCCTAAGCTGCTAATTGTCCCCCTTCCCATCCCATGCCTCTTCTGTACCCCTGCTACTCACCCCAGCTGGTATTGCTGCTCACTGTAGTTGAGCCTCAGTGACCAGTGACAACAGAGGCACCATGTATTTCTGTTTTAAATCTCAAGAAGGCTTTTATCTGACAGCATAGTCTTTTTAAATATACATTTAAATGTGTCTGTTTGTCACTCAACATCTCCTCTGCATGGAGAGTAGCGATCTACCCTGATTCATATTGTTATTGGTACATTCCAGATTTTCCAGTGTTTTATTTGTAACTTTGTTGCTGTAGGACATATGAAAATGTCACTTAATTTGTGGTTCATAACAGACTGGTAATTTTGTAATAATAACTGTTCCTAACTGACAAGAAGTGGCCCTTAACAACTCATGTAAGCGATATTTCCAATAAAATGAATAGATAATATAAATAAAAGAAAGGGAAAGAAAGTAATAACAAATATGTGGACCATTACCTCCAACACAGATCATTGTCTGAATACTTTTAATCCCACATTTATAGTTTTTTCTCCAATCACAAGTTTTTGCAAAACCCTTCAGGCCTTCATATAAACCACTTACAGCTAAATATGTGCCAACATTTTTATTGCATTGTTTGCAAATATTATAGCTGCAGTAGTAAAAGTGTGGAATTGTACTTTTATGAATGTTTAGAAAATAAACTACCAATTAAGATACCAGATACCTACAGTGCAGACTGATATGTTGGGATGTTGGCTACTAGTCTGCATCAGTATTTCTACTCAAAATACATCTTTGTAAAAACAGTAAAGAAATTGCAAAATGACTAGAGGACTAAAGGACTGCAAGGCTGGAGAGACTTGCATAAATGGGGGAAAGATATACATAACTAGGGGAAAGGTAGATGATGCCTATAGGACAATTAAAGATACCTTTGTAGACAAGAGGAGCAATAGTGTGAATATGAAATGTTCAGGGAGAACCCAGCTTAAGGAGATATGGAAGTAAACTTGTCAACGCTTTTTCTAGCATTACTGTTTTCCATCTTATATACAACTAACATGCGTATAAGTTAACACGTTTTGTGCTGTGTATATATGTGTATATTCTTTATTTCCTGCAAGGAAACAAGGAGGATGAGTCTGATTATTAGGAAGTCAAGGTTTTGTGTACTTTGCTTGTCCATAAAGTGGCTCTGTTGTATCGTATTTACGTTGTCCCATGGCAGAACTTGCTATGATTCAATGACAGACCCATTCATTACTCAGTGCTATTCAGAGATGTACAGTACAATATGATGGAGCAGTACCAGTACAGTTTCACAGAACTCACCGGCATGCATCTTTTGTATGAGGACGTATGTTGCAATCCTCTCACTGCTGAATGGCTGTACAGGGAACAATTTCCTAACAGACATCATCCATAATGACGAGTGTTTATTCCTCTCAATCGACAAATGCAGGAAAGGAGAAATGTGGGATCTGCCAACATGAGGACCACTCGCACATCTGATTTCGAAGAGAAGGTGCAGGAACATGTTGCAATGGACCCCAGTACAAGTATTCATCGTATTGCACATGAAGTGGGTGCTACACATACTACTAGTGCATGGCGAGTACTCCACAAACAACAATTACACCCATATAAACCACAACAAGTCCATGCAATGCTTGTGACTGACTTTGCACCAAGTGTTGATTGACCAGATTTCCTCCAAATCGTGCTGTTTACTGATGACACCTCGTTTGATCTTGATTGTATTTTGAACAGCAGGAATAGCCATGTGTAGCATGAGGATAACCTCATGCTGTGGTATAGTCACACCATCAAGTACGTTTTGCTGTGAATACCTGGACTGGAATTGTAGGTGACAATCTCATTTGGCCATATCTTGCACCTGGCCATCTGAATGGCCACCTGTGCTTGAGGTTCGTGCAAAGAGCTCTACCTGAGTTGTTGGAGAACGTACCCTTGGCTGTTCATGAGAGTATGTGGATACAACATGATGTACACCGCCTGACTTCAGTGTGGATGTCCGCAACCATCTCTATGCTGTATTTCCGGGTGACTGGATTGAAAGGAGAGATCTTATTCCATGGCCTGCGAGGTCACCTGACCTGAATCCCCTTGATTATTTCTTATGGGGACATCTTAAGTCCTTGTGTATGAGACCCCAGTGAATACAGAGATGGGATTAGTTGACAGAATCGTAGCTGCCTGTGATGTTGTTCAAAACACACATATTTGTCATGGTGTGTCAGAATCTTGTGTGCTGATGTCATGCTTGAGGTTGATTGCCATAAGTTTCAGCACATTTTGTAAGATACAGTACAAATGGTACTTTCACTGTGTCACTGATGGCATTTGCAGTTAACTGTAACTATTGTAAATAAAAAAGTGCACAGTAATGTGATTTTCCTCCTATTATCTCCTTAAGCTGGCTTTTCCGACGCCAGGTTCCTTACATGAGATTGTTTGGTGGAGCATACTCATGTCCTCCTGAATTTTTGCTGGCCCTTAATGAAATACCCTTTAAACAATGAAGGGCTATACAAAGGAAGTATATTTGAAGGTAGTATTATAGGAAGGGAAGAGGAAGAAAATGAAGATGAGTCTGGAGATATGCTGCTGTGAGAAGAATTTGACATATCACTGAAATTCCTAACTTGGAACAAGGCCCCCAAAGCAGGTGACATTTCCTCAGAGTTGTTGAGATAGTTATGAGAGCTAGCTATGAAAAACTATTCCAACTGCTGTGTAAAATATATGAGACAAGTAAAATGCCCTCTGACTTCAGTGTAATGATTCCAGTTTTGACTGTTACCAGACTGTCAATTTAACTGGTCATGGTTGCAAAATGTTGACATGAATTATTTAGAGAAGAATGGAAAAACTGGAAGAAGCCAAACTAATGGGAGATCAGTTTGGGTTCAGGAGAAATGTAAGAACTCATGAGGCAATACTTGACCCTATGATTTATCTTAAAATATAGGTTGAAGAAAGGCAAACTAACACTTATAGCACTTGAGAAAGCTTTTGGAAATGTTGAATGGAATACACTTTGAAATTTAAGAGGTTGCAGGAATAAAATTCAGGAAGGGGAAGTTAATCTACAATTTGAAAATAAAACAGACTGCAACTAAAAGAGTCAAAGGACATGGAAAGCAGTGGTTGAGAAGGGAGTGTGACAATATTGTAGCTTATCCTCAGTGTTATTCAATCTGTACTTCGAGGAAACAGTAAAGAAAATCAAGGAGAAATTGGGAAGTGGGTTAAAGTTTTGCAGGAAGAATGAAAAATTTTGAGGTTTGCCAATGACAATGTTATTGTGTCAGAGACTTGGAATAGCAGTTCAGTGGATTGAATATTGTCTTGAAAAGAAGTTAAAAGATGTACATCAACAAAAGTAATGGCATGTAGCCATTTTAGATCAGGTGATATTGAGGGACCTATACTAGGAAATGAGACACCAGGCACTTGATGAGCTGGATCAGTTTTCTGTCAGAAAAGTGGACAAGGTAAACAAAGAAGATTCAAGAAGGATATAGTATCAAATTTGTACTGGGAAAAAGATCCTTCTCTAAAAAGAATCAGTTGCTGACTGCCAATACAAGATAGGAAAACTAAACCTGAAGTTTTAAATTTTGCCTTTAAGAAATCATTCATGCAGGAGGATCATATAAACGTATTGTTGTCTGAGACCATTGCACAGTCTTGTATGTTTAGAATACAGTAATAAGCAACTGAAAGAGTTGAGAACAAGTAACTTGCCCAGGTCCAGATGGAATCCCAAATGGGTTTTGCCTCCATTTGGCCCCATACTTAGGCTGCATTTATCACAAATCTCTTGTCCTATGCCAAGTCCCAAGTGACTGGAAAAGAAGTGCATGTGACTCCTGTATGTAAGAAGCATAAGAAAACTGACCCATAAAATTACTGACCAATATCCTTAACACTGGTTTTTTGCAGAGTTCTTGATCATATTCTCAGTCTGAATATAATAAAGCTCCATGAGATTGTAAAGCTTCTGTTCATAAATCAGCACCGTTTTCCAGACAGCACTCTTGTGAAACTCAGCTTTTCCTTTCCTCACATGATGTACTGTGAATTATAGGGTAGCAGGCAGATTTGATATTCCTAGATTTCCAAAAAGTCCTTCACATTGTACCCCACAACATGCTGTTAATGAAGGTACAAGCTTACGCAATAGGTTCTCATATACTTGAGTGACTTGAAGACTTCTTAAATAATGGGACCCAGTATGGTGTCGTCGATTGTGAATGCTCATCAGAGACAAGGGTATCATCAGGAGTGCCCCATGGAAGTGTGATAGGACAGCGAGTATTCACTTTATACAAAAATGATTTCATGGACAGAGTGAGCAGCAATCTGTGGCTGTTTGCTGTGGTGTACAGGAAGGTGTCGTCATTGTATGACTGTAGGAGTATACCAGATGACCTAGACAAAATTTCCAGTTCATGTGATGAATGGCAGCTAGCTCTAAATGTAGAAAAATATATGTTAATGCAGATGAGTAGAAAATACAATCCCATGGTGATCAACTACAACATTAGTAGTGTGCTACTTGACAGAGTCATGCCAGTTAAATATCTAGGCATAATGTTGCAGAGTATATGAAATGGAATGAGCATGTGAGGATTGTAGTGGGGGTGAATGGTTGACTTTGGGTTATTGGAAGAATTGTAGGAAAGTGTGGTTCATCTGTAAAGGAGACCGTTTTTAGAACTCTAATGTGTTTGAGTAGTGCTTGAGTGTTTGGGATCCCTATGAGGTCAGATTAAAGGAAGATATTTAAGCAGTTTGAAGCCAGGCTGCTAGATTTGTTACTGTTAGGTTCGATCAACATGTGAGCATTAATGGAGATGCATAGAGAACTCAAATTGGAATCCCTGGAGGGGAGGGGGGCATGTTCTTTTTAAGAAACAACATTGGGAAAATTTAGAGAACCAGTATTTGGAGCTGGCAGTGTAACAGTCCCATTGCTGCTCATGTACATTTCGCCTAAGGACCACAAACATAAGTTAGGACTCATACAGAGGCATATGGACAGCTGTTTTTCCCTTTTTCCCTTGCTTTATTTGTGAGTGGAACAGGAAGGGAAATGACTAGCAGTGATGCAATGTACCCTCCACTGTGCACCATATGGTGGCTTGCAGAGTTTGTATGTAGATGTAATAACCTTAAATCATGAGACCAGAAAGGATTAATGAGAAACCGTGTTCAGATCTTATTGAAATGACGGCTGGCAAGCAACGAGATCACTATCACTGACACAACAGAAAGGGCAAATAAATGGATGTGGTTAATCAGTGTCAGCATTTAATTTTATCTTCTTTTTATTTACTTCGGAAAACAAACAGTGTGTTGTTACATGTAGATATTGGATGAGTCATAGAGGACATATAAACTAAGGGTGATGAGCACCAAACTGGTATAAATTACTCTTGTAGTAACTCGTACTTCTTTAGTCTGGGCTACTTTAGTAAATTAATTCTGTAGTAATATACTCTTTTAGTAATTGTTGCAGAGCTCCATTTCTATTTACTTCCTTAGTAAGCTGTATCTGCACACTGCTGGCACGTGCATTACGTACCCTCTCGGAAAATATTGATTGTCGGCAGCCATTATTGCATCACCTTTTGCATAATTTATGTTCATTGCTACGATTTTAGAAGCTAGAAAGGATTGTTAAATTGATTTATTAAGATTGGAAAATCTAAATTCTATTGTACTATTAATGATAAGCTCTGTGTACTACGAAAAAGAAAATTGCTATTAATGGATAAATCTGTTGTTAACCCGGCCATCTACAGCCACCAACATCCATTGTTGGTTGATGACACATATTAATTTAAGTGACTGTTTGAGATACGAGCTAGCAGCAACATGGAGGTAGCCAAGAGATGTTCAAAAAGCATATCAGAAAATGAAAAAGAGCAGTTTGCTGAACTGATGAAAAAGTACATATCTACTGTTGAATCTAAAAAGCATGATGTCAACATGCTAAAAAGGAAAAAGGATACTTGGGAAAAAATACACGTTGAATAAAATACAGGAGCTCTTACACAAAGATCACAAGACCAGCTTAAAGTAATTTGGAAGGACCTGAAAGCGAAAGCAAAGAAAATGAAAGCTGAATGTAATCAAGAACAATTTCAAACTGGCGGTGGAGTGGGTGAGATAAAGATCAACAATATAAGCCAAATGGTTGTTGATCTGATCCCACAAGTTTTCCAGGGGATAGCTGGAGTTAACAACAATGACCCATCTGAAGTTAATGTGATACTTACAAGCAACTTCGATGATGATAACTGCTCTGAAGGTAGCAGTGAAACTGCTGCAGGTGGAACTTTATCCCATTGTCATGAACCTCACCCTGCATTCTCTGGTAGGAGCTTATTGGAATATGTGCTCAGCAAAAGAGGTAGAGAACATGCAGTTGTAGTGAAGAACTGAGAGTTGTTGAAAAAAAGCATACGAGCTTCATTCCTTAAACATGTGTTTAATACAAGAGGAATACAATGCAAAAATGTTATTAATAGAAAGACAAAGAGAAATCGTGGAACAAGAGCATAACCTTAAAATGGAAATTATGAATAAGTTCAAGAATGTAATGGAGCAAACTTCAGGTTCCAATTCTTCAGCCAGTGTGTTTGAGAAATTTGGGTTTTTGTCAATGAATCAGAAAATATTCATATGTATAAAACATCTTTTATTTCCTTGAAATTTTTTCAAATGGTTAATATTTTGATGTTTCTTGTATGGCATAATATTTTTGTTTATCATTTCAGCATCGGTACTAAGTTTTGTTTATCATTTCAGCATCGGTACTAAGTTTTGTTAATACCACATTCTAAATTTTATCCGAATTTGCAATATTATAAAATAAGACTTTTTTTTTTTGAGAAATAATCGAAACATTGTTTTACTTTGTATACTCAATTAAGAAATAAAATGATAATGTTAATCCCCTACCTAAAAAGACGAAAAAAATAACATAACTATAAAATTACACATAAATAAAATGAAACACTTTTCATTGCAGTAGTGACAATATGGTTGCCTACTTATTCATTTAAGAAGGAAAAGTCTTTACACTATTAATTTTACTAGCAAACTAGGTACAGTTTTAATTAAGTATATTCGACCTTCTGAATGCTTGGCCTACAGCATCTGCTTCTGGTTGAAATGCATATAGTTCAATGTCATTCAACTCCACAGCATCAGAGTGAAACACATCTCTAACTTCTATTCCAAAGTTGTGTAGAACTTCAGCAGCCATAATAACATTCCCACACTAGTTCGGTTTAAATTGCATTGTTTCGGTAAGAATCTGGAAACTTTTCTTCCAAACACCGAACTCTTGCTCTATTACACATCTTGTAGCCATGCGGGCTCTATTGCAGCGCTGTTTGGCTCCTGTGTGGGCTCGGAACACAGGCGCCATAAGATGTTTGGGCAGAGCACATCCCCTATCTACAACAAGCAACCCATCATATTGTCCATTTTCAAATTCTGCAGCAACTCTACTATTGTCCCAAATGCATGCATCATGCATGGAATGTAATCAATGGCTTACTACATTCAAAATCTTCATATTGGCATCATAGATGTTTTGTGTATTGATAGAAAAGAAATTCTTGTGATTTTTGTGTTGTTCTGCTTGTACTCCAGGAGGACAAAGTATGGGTATATGTACACATTCTATGGCCCCTATGACATTTGAGAAGCCACCAGTTCAATAGAATTTCCTTTTGTTCTTTGATATATTTTCTTGGCTCTGTGGCATAGACACGTACAGTGGCTTTAAGGCAATTAAACTGTATATCACACTGTTAAAAGCTCTTCCAGCAGAAGTATGATGGAAATTATCGACATTCCCTGCTACAGTTTAATAAGTACCTATGAAAAAGATTCGCAGTTCACAAAGAAATTGCAGCAGAGGAGACAAAGCAGGGTTCCTGTCAGAATTATGCTGCAGTAACGGCTCCAGCATACCAAGCAGCAACTCAAAAGATTCTTTACGAAACCCAAAGCACTCTTTGAAATCACTGTCACTGTACATCATGAATGAGTCTCTTCTCTGCATCACAGCGCTCATTCTTGTGATGTTCACCTCTTCCTCCATCTCCTTATATTCTTTGTAGTCCAGGTAATCCATAGAATTCAACACTTAAAACACAGCATTCAAAGATCGCACCTTGCTCTCTGCCTTTACTCCTACTACTGCCTAGGAGTAAATTTTGGCCTCATTTCCTCCTTAAGTTACTAATGTAGTAGCATAATCTTCAATGGTGCTCTCCACCAGTAATGGAGTAAATAAATTTACTTTGGAAGTAAATGAAAAATTTACTCCTTTAGTAATTTACTCCTTTAGTTCAGTACTATTGAATGGAAGTCGCCAATTTCCTTCTCTTTTAGTAACTTACTACTTTAGTTTCACTTACTCCTGGTTGGTGCTTGTCACCATAAATACGTTAACTTACTTGAAAGGATTTATTGAATTGGGTTTTGTTAATAGTGAGTCATATGCAAATACCCTTCCTGCGTTTGCTGCTGGATTATATTTGCAAATCCCATGACACATCAATACTGATGTTTGACATCTTCAGGTGATGGCTGTGGTAGTAGCTGTTATCACTTCTGGAAGATACGACTTATGATAACTGTGCATCTTGCAGGAATGACAAGCAGCTACCACCAACTAAAGATGTTGAACAGTTGTATCAATGAAATATTGTAGGATTTGCACAATATTATCCAGTGCAGGTCTGAGAAGTGTATTTGCAACAGATGTGTCAAGAAATCCTCAAAAGTCACAGTGAGTCATGTGTTTTCATTAAAATTTTGGGCATGTCTCAGAGAAATATTTCTTATATACTATACAAGTATTAAGTAATTCTAATTAGAAATAACTCATATTAAGAAACTGTAATTACAGCAACCAAATGAATGAGTAATAATTTGCATAAAAATTCATGAAATGTTGAAAAATACACATTGATTTATACAGGGTGTTACAAAAAGGTACGGCCAAACTTTCAGGAAACATTCCTCACACACAAATAAAGAAAAGATGTTATGTGGACATGTGTCCGGAAACACTTAACTTCCATGTTAGAGCTCATTTTAGTTTCGTCAGTATGTTCTTCCACCTACGCTCAATGCAGCACGTTACCATGATTTCGTACGGGATACTCTACCTGTGCTGCTAGAACATGTGCCTTTACAAGTACGACACAACATGAGGTTCATGCACGATGGAGCTCCTGCACATTTCAGTCGAAGTGTTCGTACGCTTCTCAACAACAGATTCGGTGACCGATGGATTGGTAGAGGCGGATGCTCTCCTGACCTCAACCCTCTTGACTTTCATTTATGGGGGCATTTGAAAGTTCTTGTCTACGCAACCCCGGTACCAAATGTAGAGACTCTTCGTGCTTGTATTGTGGACGGCTGTGATACAATACGCCATTCTCCAGGGCTGCATCAGCGCATCAGGGATTCCATGAGACGGAGGGTGGATGCATGTATCCTCGCTAACGGAGGACATTTTGAACATTTCCTGTAACAAAGTGTTTGAAGTCACGCTGGTACGTTCTGTTGCTGTGTGTTTCCATTCCATGATTAATGTGATTTGAAGAGAAGTAATAAAATGAGCTCTAACATGGAAAGTAAGTGTTTCTGGACACATGTCCACATGACATATTTTCTTTCTTTGTGTGTGAGGAATGTTTCCTGAAAGTTTGGCCATACCTTTTTGTAACACCCTTTATGTAACATGAAACTTTGTTATTAAAGACTTACATTCATAAATTCATCCACTATATAGGAGCAGTGTTTGAAACAGTAGTTTTGTTTTTACTCTGCATCCTTTCTGACCAAAGTTTCACATAATGTGTGTAGCAGTACCTGTACATTATATGTGGGAAAGGAACCATAACATATTGAGAAAAGTTAGAAACCAAATTGATAGCTGATAGGTATGGTGAAAATCTAATGAAGTTACGCAACATGGTGTAAACAATGATAAAATTATTTTTAAAAAGACTTTCCTTCTGCAAGGAATTTAATTAAATAAAATCCAAGTCTGTGTGAAAGAGGCACAGTATACAGATAAAGGTCTATAGATAATGGCTGAATGCTTCTGGTTTTTAATGGAGAAACTGATTTGTGAAGCAGAACAAGTAGTCTGATGGAAGAGTTATCAATCAGCTTAAAAGGTAATGACAAAATGTAAAAGTAAAATGAAAGAACAACAGCGACATAGTAACAATCAGACTGATTGCTAACATGCGACACATATAGGCTTAGTTTAGATAGAAACTGAAACTGTGAACACAGTAAATTTTCATTTTCTCCGAGCATGATAAAGCTTTGCACTTGCCACCACATGTAATAATATTGTAAAGAAAAAAATGAGAGGGAAAAGGATTTGTAGAGTATGGTACAATAACTTACTTTTTATGCATCATATGTTCAAATAATATCCTTAAGAAGTCTGCTGTAGACTGTCTTGCTTATTTGCAGCCTTATGCCACATATTTGAATAGATTTTAACTACACCTGATGTGTGTATTAGATTCTGAATGAAATAGACCATAGCGCATGTATACATAGTGTTTTTACATAGACCGAAAAACATCTACATTATGTTCTTGTGATGTCACAATTATTCTCTTTGTATGTGTAAGTATTACTTAATACTGTGTTTTCAGGTTCGGTATGAGGACGAGGACGAAGATGAAGGGCCACAGCCAGATCCAACACTGGAGCAGGGTGCACCGCTGCCCGTTCGGCTCCAGGGAGGTTTCCCAGCAGAACTTGCCTCCACCCCTCTTGAGGATATTGATAGTTTCTACCATAACCAGCGGGTACGCAGGAAGGAATTATATTTGTTTACTGACAGCTCCTCACTTTGATGCATATTAAAAGAAGAAAACAAGAAAATAGGGGAAAAAAGTGTTCTCTGAACTATGAATTTCTCTACAAAATTAATACTTTCAATCCTGGATAAGTCACTTGCTGGTGGCGTTATAATACAAGCAATTCTCCCAGATCCCATTGATTTATGAATAGCAGATCATGTTAATGTCTAGTCAAATAGTTGTTATGATTGTAGCTTTTGATTCATTACTTTTTAAACCCCAAAAAGATACAATGTCAACTGTAAGTTATAACTCTCATTTACACCCTGAATTTGACATAATTTAGAGAGTGAGAACTGAAAAGTAGGAATGTGAGTGAAGATAAATGAAGCTATCCTGAATTGAGAAAAAAAAATGTTTTATGTATATTCTTTGATAATTGATAGCATGAAGAATATCTTGGTCCAAAGTAAATGCAAAATAAATCATCATATTAAAAAGTGAATAAAATTTGTACTGATAATTGGAGAATGTCATGATTATTGCCTTTAGCTATTGATAAAATCATTGTTTGAACCACCAGTTTAAGTCAGCAGATCATCATTATGGTCTTAAAAGCTTTTATGTAATCATAAAGGCAAATATAAAATCTTGACATTGGTTAATAAAACCAGGAATATTTCACTGTTGTCACATCATAATATAGATTACATGGAGTCACCAATCAATAGATTACATCGTCGGTATAGAAACTGTGCCAGGCAGTATGCTCTTTCAAGTTACATCAGCATTCATCGTTTATGCTGTGATTGGATGTATACCTCATAGAACCAAGCAATTGTGACAAATTCATGGTTTTATTATGTGACATCAGCGGTTTTATATTTGTCTAATACAGTGGTGTAAATGCTTTTAAGAATCTGATGATGGTTAGCCTACTGAAATTGGTTGTTTAAATAAAGATTTTATCAGCAGCTCCAGGCAGTAATCATAACATTTTTCAAAGATCAACAAGCTGTGGTGCATTACCTCCTGAAAATATATTGGAGCTGATAAATTACTGATGTATTGCTATGGCAAGTGATTTTGAGGTCTAAGAACTTTCCAAACTTATTTTTATTTTGAGACAATTTTTCTTGTTTTATTACTGGCTTTGTGTTTATAGACCAGAGAATACTATAACTTTATTTCAAAATTAGATACGACAGGTATTACTTTTACTTTCACTTATAACAATTGTACTAATATAACAGTTCATTTTTCTTTTTGCAGACATTCGTAGTGGTTAGTAAAGGAAAGGATATTTTCCGATTCAGTGCAACAGATGCCTTGTGGATTCTGGATCCTTTCAATCCTATTCGAAGAGTTGCTATATATATTTTGGTTCATCCCTTATTTTCACTTTTTATCATCACAACAATTTTAACGAACTGCATCTTCATGATCATGCCTACTACACCAGTAATAGAATCAACAGAGTAAGTAATAACATAATTACTTATAGCTTTGGAGATTCCTTTTGTAGAATTTGTGTTTGTAGAAGACTAGTTTCACAGTTTTTTTTTATTATTTTAAATGTTTTGGTGAACTGACTGCCATTCTCAGTTAATGAAAGAAGCAATTTGTTATGAAATAGTTAAGATTAATGGAATGAAAAGAATCACTCATTACCTAAAACAGTGTGTAGTTAATAAAACTGCTGTAAGCAGAGCAAAGGAGTCAGTCAGTGCACATTTTATTGATGGTTGACTACCTAAAACATGTTTTTGTCATATGTTTTTCATCTGTATTTTACAAAACATTTTTTCTCCACTGTTTCATATTTTCTAAAATTCAGAAATACAGAAAAAAAATTGCTAGCTGTGTGCATAATGATGAGATTAATGTTGTCTTTTGACTGCAATGGACCAGATTGTTGCTTTTTAAAACTGAGGGCTTCAAAAAGTTCATACATTGTGCAAAACATGCATTTTTGGACTGTGACCACTAACTATGAGCCATTTGAAAATCAATGCTTTATATCATGGTAAGTGATGTTAGCACTGGAAAAAAAGTATGGAGAAAGATATCCAGCAAAGATCAGTCGATAAATATTCATTTTTTAAATTCAGACACCTTTTACATGCTGTAATAAAAATGCATTTGTATTTATAAAACAGATATTTATATACTTGGTGTTGAAAATGACTATACCGACAAAATTGTTATTGATTTGTAAGAATGTTTATATCTACTGTTTTCTAGAAACGATGGGGAAGTATTTATGCATTGTTGTAGTGCTTATTGAATTTTCAGCATCTACATACATGTGTTTGTCATTCCATCAGTTTCACTCTGATCCATGCCACTTTTTGTCTGCCATTGTATATTCTGAAAACTTCTCTGTCTAAATACTTATTTAGACCACTGAGATATGTGAATCCATGAATATGTAGCATGATATAGCATGCTTGGAGATAATTAAAAGGCAGAAAATCTTCAAATGAAAAAAAAGAAAAAAACTGGAAGAAATCGCATATGAGAGAGAAATTGCTGCGTGAGAAAAACAGAAATGGGATATTTGTTCTACGCATACATTACCAGACATTTCAAAATAATTGTAATGCATTTGATTGTTTTACTACACCTTTATTAGGTTGTCTTTTCAGAAATCCAATGTATTTCGGCAGGACACATTTATATAACTGAATGTGATTCCACCCATGCCAACTTTTGATTCTACACAAACTCTGAGAAAACAATGGCAGTTGTACTGAAGTTCTTTGTCTAACCGTATCTTTCATATGTTATCTGCCTTTAAACTTCCAACACTGTTTTTATCTTTTCATACAAGGTTTTGTGTCGTCGTTGCCTCTGTAGAGCATTGTACCATAGGAAGCAAGGAGAGGACGTTCTTTGGTGGCTGGTATCCTCTCTCTACAACACAACTGCACATATTTATTAACAGGGTTCTTTATTCATAAGAACAATTAAGTTACGTATTTTTAAGCAAGTCATTGTGTACAAGCTCTTCTGTAATAGTCCACGTTAGCCTCACTGCTGGTGAAGTACAATTCCCACTATAAACACTACACTATCATAGCTGGTGATGTGTACTGACAGACGCCAACTAGAATAGTGACTATTCCATGACTGCGGCAGTCTGCGACTGACTAGGACACCGATGGGCTGGGTGACTGTAACTGACTGGGGCCTCCGGTCCGCAGTGGCAGTCGAGAGGGCATTGCTTGCGTGTCTGTCTTTGGCATCTCTTGTGATAGACATGCTTGATTCAGCACCTTTTACGAATCTTCTTGCAACCTTTTTGCCAACAGGTGTGGTGGCGACAGCTTACGTCAGCACTCATGATACTGTATCCCCTGCTAGGCTAAGAAGACACTGCTTACCCAACAGGTTTCTGGTTTTCTGACAAGGGAACCTCCCCATCGCACCCCCCCCCCCCCCCCCCCCGCACCCCCACCCCCCCCCCGCCCCCTCAGATTTAGTTATAAGTTGGCACAGTGGATAGGCCTTGAAAAACTGAACACAGATCAATTGAGAAAACAGGAAGAAGTTGTGTGGAACTATGAAAAAAATAAGCAAAATATACAAACTGAGTAGTCCATGTGCAAGATAGGCAACATCAAGTAGTGTGTGAGCTCAAGAGCACCGTGGTCCCGTGGTTAGCGAGAGCCGCTGCGGAACGAGAGGTTCTTGGTTCAAACCTTCCCGTGAGTGAAGAGATTACTTTCTTTATTTTCGAAAAGTTATGATCTGTCCGTTCGTTCATTGACGTCTCTGTTCACTGTAATAAGTTTAGTGTCTGTGTTTTGGGACCGCACTGCAAAACCCTGCGATTAGTAGATGAAAGGACGTGCCTCTCCAATGGGAACTGAAAACATTTGATCACTAGGTCATAGGTCAACCAATTCCTCCACAGGAAAACACATCTGATATATTCTATACGACATTGGTGACGACATGTGCGTCACATGACAGGAATATGTTGTCGACCCACCTAACTTGTACACTTGGCGAATGGGTAAAAAGATTCTTGTACCTTGCCCGATGTAGGTTTTCTTGTGGATGTGATAAGAGTTCGTCACATATACTGCAACAAATGAATGCAACAGTTTCACAGTCACAGTTTTCCCTGTGCTCTGTTAAAACATGTGTTTTTAACGTTTTCAAATTTTTCCGTGTGTAGACCGTCAAATCCTGCATATGTCCAAGCAAATCTGAACATGTCCTGGAATTTTGGAGAGCGAAGTTGATTATGTGTGAGTGCCTGAACTTTGATAATTGACACACGATCACAATCACGTAAACAATACTGCTCTGTGTACCTATGCAGCTTCGGACGGACGGACAGATAATAATTGTCTGAAAATATAAAAATAAACTTTTCACTCGAGGGAAGACTTGAACCAAGGACCTCTCGTTCCGCAGCTGCTCACGCTAACCATGGGACCACGGCACTCCTGAGCTCACACTGTCCTTGATGTTGCCTATCTTGCACATGGATTACTCAGTTTGTATATTTTGCTTATTTTTTTTTCATAGTGCCACACAACTTCTTCCTGTTTTCTCAATTGATCTGTGTTTAGTTTTTCAAGGCCTATCCACTGTGACAACTTATAACTAAATCTGAGGGGGGTGCGATGGGGAGGTTCCCTTGTGAGTCACACATGTCAGCAGTATTCATTGTATTGATCTCTGTGTTACATTTAAGGTCGTCATAAGATCTATCCCTACATAGAGACCTATATACACAATGTTTTCTGGAGTGATGATCATTATTCATAAGACACACCTCTCTGGAAATGTTTCACTGCCAAGAGCTAGAAGAAGAGATCTCATTCCCAAGAACAGCATCATCACAGAAATTCCCTACCAGTATGTGTAATGTAGACCATCTGATGTGTATTCAGGGACTTTCCTCATGAAAAGGTATTAATAATAGTCCACTAAATCATATGACAGCAAAAACAATCAATTATTGATAAAATTATTTAACTATATAGTAAAAAATCTGCTCACCAAGTGGCAGCAGAATACACACACATAAAAGACTGTTGTGATTAGCAAGCTTTCGGGGCCAATGGCTCCTTCTTCAAGCAGAGGGGTTGAAGGGGAACTAAGAAGGGTGAAGGAAAAGGACTGGAGAGGTCTAGGAAAAGGGATAGATTTTGGGAAAGTGACCCAGAACCATGGGTCAGGGGAGACTTACGATACAGGATGAAAAGGAAAGAGTCTTTCCTTCTCATCCCATACAGTATGACATAGCTATACTTTTAGTGTAACAGAGGAAGAGTTATAGAAACAGACCAAGACTGGAATGTGCAAATTGGATTATAGAGGATTTTGGGTGTAATAGTTTATATAGATGTGAAAAGATTAGTACAAGACATGGAAAGATAGACCTCAGCTTCAGACCATTCAGTGAAGATGCTATCCACATCAGCGTAGTGCTGCCTGGGTTTTCTATGCAAAATGTCTTCGACAGGGCCTTGACAGTCCCATCTGATGTCGCAGATTAACAACAAATTATGTAAGGAAAATGAGAAACAGCATCAGTTGCCAATAATCAGAAAGTGTCTAGAAAAAGAGAAATCAATGTGGATTCTTTCCCAAGGTTGTGTAGGGGCCAGCAATGGTGAGAAAACAGTGATACACCATCTGCTGACCCAAACACTTAAGGCAGGCCATGACAAAGTGTTCCATCTCCTGATCAGTGCCCAGCCAGAACACTTGACAGTGCACTAACAGTTTTGTACGAGAGGTCCCCTCAAGGACCATGGTGTAATAAACGGAGGACTTTCTGCCACAGAGCCACTGCATCCACTACACGAGGAGCAAACTCGTCCTTTGAAAGGGGAATAATGCCATCCAAGAATCAGAGGTGATAGCACAATCGATAAAAATTTCAAAGCGCAGACGGTCAGGCCACCCATGTTGTATTGTGCATGTGTCCAGCTGGAACATCGGGCCCACCACCACACCAGAGGAAATGTGGGAACTGGTGATGGAGAAGTCATCCTCCATGTGCCTCACTTCCAAATTCACTTGAAAACAAAGTAGTTCCTCCTGGTCCTGAGGGGTGAGGGCCTTGGGGAGCCAGGACAGAACATATGTGTTCACATGTTGCAATATGCGATAAAAATGGATCTCAGAATTGTACCAGGAGAAGAACAGTGAACATCCATGGCGTTGTCTGGGAAGAACGCTGATGGGCTAAATGGGGAAACTCAGGGTTTATGGTTGGTATTTAAATGAAGTTTTACTACACACAAAACTTTTTTAAGACACAGGAGGAAGAGCCTCTATTTCCACGTGAGAATAATATTGCTAAGGTGAAGTGAGAGTTTTTTACGCTAAAGCAATTGGCTGTTTGGAGCCATCTGAATGGTGACGGGCCTAGATCACTCCCACATCATACGATGTACTGGAATGCTTCCATGGGTAGGACCAGATGCTTGCCAGGTTGAAATGTTGTAAGGAATGGTGCAGAGTGAAGACTCTCCTTAAGCTGCACAAAAGCACGCTCACATGTTGCAGACCAAATAAAAGTAGCACTTTTTCAAAACAATACATGCAAGGAGTGGGCAATAGTAGCTGCTCTGGGAATACATGTCCAGCTGAACAGTAATCAAAGAATGGAGACTACGTAGTTGATACTCCATGTTAGCACCTGTCACAATGACATTATCAAGGTAGTTAATGCAACTTGGAACAACAGTCATATAGTGATCCCAAAAATCAGCCATTGCTCCGTGTTGCCGAACTGTGTTGCTGCGGGCAAAAGTTGTGTTCATTTGCCTTCGGTACATCAGTTATACATTCAAATCTGTGAGGGAATAATACATTTTAAAACTGATTTCAATCATTCGTCTACATGAGAGAAATCTTACTTGTGAGTGTTGAGGTTGTGCTCCACAGCAATTGCCTGTGTGACGTCGGAAGGCAAGAATAGCTGATACAGCTGTGTGAAGACATCAAGAACAATTTTTCTCAAAATGACAGCTGCCTAACGACAAGATCATCAGAAACAGTTGCAATAATAGCCATTTATTGTGATTTGGGCTGTATTATAAATAAAACATTACAAAATAAACTTAAAACCAAAATCATTATATTTATTTTACAACTGCTTCTACTCCATACAATTTTTTGAATGTGTATAATGCACGTATGTGGGTGTGTTTCACTGCTGTTCACTGTAAATCACTATGCGTAAAAAAGAATTACTGGTAGCAAAAGCTAGTGCAAAAGGCTATTATAAAAATTGTCAGTATGTTATTACATTTTTTGGTGTCAACAGGCATTGTGAGTTTAAACTAACTCGTTCGACATTACAGTGGCAGAACGCATTTATGATCCATCGAACACACTAACAATTATCCATCTTCAGTGAATAACTCGACAGAATGTTGACTGATAAAGTCGAAAACGACCGATATCTCGACACGTAACACTCCCTTTCATTAAAAAGTCATTTTCCAATTTGTGCAATGAAAATGACAGGGGTTGAAATACTTCTCCTTGGTAATGTGTTGAACATTATAGTCTCAATACTTCACGGGCTACATATTCCTCATCAATAAAAGCTAGGAAGTTCTAATATACAGTGTATGCAACTGATATGTTGACAAAAACGTTTTCAAGCCGTGAGTCTTAAAAATCGGGAAGATAATTACTTTACTTTGTTTCAAAGTCTACATTGTAGTACTATCAGCTATCTGAGTGCATATCCGAACCATCTGATTGTAAATTTAGGATGATATGTTCAAGGCTTTTATCCATCTTCACCTCCCTGTGAAAGTCGTATTTCTGAAACTTTTCAGCGTGACACACAGCGTGACACGCTGAAGGGGGATACTGTCTATTGCTTCATGCACAAGCCTTCCAGTGTCTGTTATCTTGAAAGCTTTTTTTTCCCCCACATAGCTTGTAACCTGTGTGCAAATTAATTCTATTGGATTATGCTGACAGTAATATATGAGTAAACACAAAACTTTGTGACCACATTCACATGCAAGAAAGTCAAATTTGTTTATTCTGTCGCGTGACTTTTATAAAGTAACGAGCTGCAGGAGTTCAGCATGAGTTTGGCTTACATTGTACGGAATATTTTTATTTTTCAGCCAGATCACAATATTCCCTTTCCTGATGCTCGTACTTGGTCATTTCTCTGTAACAGCTGAATGATAACTGGCACAGTACTTACAGTGGTCGACTTTTAAACGAGGTATGGCAAGATTTGTTCAGTGAACCACTTCTTGAAAGTGACAGCATTCATTTCCGAATCATAGTCACTACTGTTTTCCTTACACCTAAATACAATTTTACTCTCAGGAACCAAATCAGAAAAATAGCCAGCATGAAGAATAAGTATCTGAGAACCTTTTCCTAAGGGAACTTTAAAACCGCCAGTAACATCTATCATTTTCATGGAATGTTTCTAATTCATCCATGTTTCATCAAGGTAATACACTGTAGAACTACCTCCTCCTCTTGTATCATGCATCTTTATAACAGATGTGCTTCATGCTGCTTCTACGTCACTTCTTTCAATTAAAAGCTGTCTTCTAAACATGATTAAAACCATTGTATTTTAAAAATCTTTACATTGACGAAGCACTACCTTTGAAGCCAATTTGCTCAGGCATAATTGTAACAAGTTTTTGTGATGTTTGGTTTTCCCTTCTTATATACATTTCAAATGCAGAGCACTTTAAAATATCATTGTCAAAACCATGTATTTGTGTTACAGGTATCTTGCGATTTCGATGATTTTTCACGTGACATGTAAACAAATTTTCCTGAGGTTTCTACAGCTCCGACGCTTTTGTTTGCTATTCTCTGAACGATTCTCTTGCTGACACATTCTTCTGCAGTTCGTTCTTGAGTCTTCAAAATGTCAAAAATAGAAGTATCGCTTTCAGATTCACATTTGAAAAAGTTATAAATAAGACACATAAACCTCCTCAACTGGTTGTGAAGTATCTGCATCTACATGATTACTCTGCAATTTCCAATTAAGTGCCTGGCAGAGTGTTCATAGAACCACTTTCAAGCTATTTCTCTACTGTTCCCCTCTTGAGCAGCGTTCAGCAAACATGTACACTTTTATCTTCCCTTGCGAGCTCTAATTTATATTATTTTACTATTACGAACATTCCTCCCTATGTAGGTGGGAGCCAACAAAGTATTTTCACACCCTCAGGAGAAAGTTGGCGACTGAAATTTCATGAGAAAATCCAGCCACAATGAAAAACACCTTTGTTTTGATGATTGCCATCCAAATTCGCACATCATATGCATGGCAGTCTCTTCCCTATTTCTCAAAAATACAAAACAAGCTGCCCTTCTTTGAACTTTTTCAATCAATTCTATCTGCTGTGGATCCCACACCTGACAGGTACACTCCAGAAGAGGGCGGAAAAGCATAGTATAAGTAGTCTCTTTAGTAGACCTGTTGCATTTTCTAAGTGTTGTACAAATAAATCTTTGGTTTGCTTTTCACACAACGTTATTTATGCAATATTTGCATTTTAAGTTATTTGTAATCTCTAAGTATTTAGTTGAATTTATAGCCTTTAGAATCTTGTTTTTTGTCCTGTAAACCGAATTTAGCAGATTCCTTTTACTACTCATGTGGATGACTTCAGACTTTTCATTATTTGGAGTCAACTGCCACTTTTATTACCATATAGATATCTTGTTTAAGTCATTTTCTAATGTGTTTTAACCTCTGATGACTTTATAATATGGTAAATCACAACATCATTTGCAAACAGTCTAAGAGGGATGCTCAGAATGGCTTCTAAATCATTTATTAGGTCAGGAACAGAGGAGTGCCTGTAACACTTCATTGAAAACGCCAGATACCACTTCTGTCTTACTTGATGATTTTCCATTGATTACTACTTGTAGTGATCTTTCTGAGAGGAAACCACGAAACCAGTCGCGTGACTAACACGATACTTCATAGGCACAGACTTTAATTAAAGTTGCTTGTGAGGAACTTAATGTTTATTGCCATCACATGAAATTTCCATTTAAAGATCGCTCTAAAACATTTACAGATACACATTCTCAGCTATACTGCTATAAGAAAGTAACATCGACATCTGAGTGAATAATTCAGTCACTCTGTGAATAAAACTGCATTGTTGCAAAATACGGCAACAGTGCAGCAGGAGGGAGAGAGACTCTCACAGCCCAGTTTATTACTCGTGGCTAGCTGCTCAGAAAGAGAATGAATCTTATTGGCTACTAACAGTTGATGGTGGGGGTTTCGCAGAATGGCTGAAAATAGGGCTGCGTTCCAACATTATGTGAGCTATAGTAGAGGCTAAAAGGTGAATTAACCACAAGCAACTGTTTTAATGCCTCATCCAATGGAATCTGAAGGTAGGCTTCAGCCAAGTCAATTTTTGAACAGAATTGGCACCTAGTCAGCATTGTGAGCAACTCCTCCATTGAGGCAAGGGGTAAATGTATATGACTGCCTGTGCATTAATATTGACCTTGAAGTCGCCACAGAGCTGAAGCTGATTGGAAAGCTTCTTTTTGGTCACTAAGGGTGTAGCCCTTTCACTTGACTAAATTGGTCTAATCACTCCCAGTGATGGTCTGTGATCCAGCTCCTTCTTAATGTGATTGTGTTAAGCTACTGCTCTGTAACTACTGAAAAGCTGATGTCATTTTTTGCAACCATATATTAGTCTTACAGATAGATTTAAGTGTTAGGAAGTCTTTTCTTAAGATATTTGTCTGGAGTGTAGCAATGTGTGGAAGTGAAGTGTGGTGGATAAATAATTTAGACAAGAAGAGAATAGAAGCTTTTGAAATGTGGTGCTACAGAAGAATGCTGAAGATTAGATGGGTAGGTTGTATAACTAATGAGGAGGTTGTTGTTGTTGTTGTGGTCTTCAGTCCTGAGACTGGTTTGATGCAGCCATCCATGCTACTCTATCCTGTGCAAGCTTCTTCATTTCCCAGTACATACTGCAACCTACATCCTTTTGAATCTGCTTAGTGTATTCATCTCTTGGTCTCCCTCTACGATTTTTACCCTCCACGCTGCCCTCCAATACTAAATTGGTGATCCCTTGATGCCTCAGAACATGTCCTACCAACCGATCCTTTCTTCTAGTCAAGTTGTGCCCCAAACTCCTCTTCTCCCCAATTCTATTCAATACCTCCTCATTAGTTATGTGATCTACCCATTTAAACTTCAGCATTCTTCTGTAGCACCACATTTCGAAAGCTTCTATTCTCTTCTTGTCCAAACTTCTTATTGTCCATGTTTAACTTCCATACATGGCTACACACCATACAAATACTTTCAGAAACGACTTCCTGACACTTAAATCTATACTTGATGTTAACAAATTTCTCTTCTTCAGAAACGCTTTCCTTGCCATTGCCAGTCTACATTTTATATCCTCCCTACTTCGACCATCATCAGTTATTTTGGTCCCCAAATAGCAAAACTCCTTTACTACTTTAAGTGTCTCATTTCCTAATCTAATTCCCTCAGCATCACCCGATTTAATTTGACTACATTCTATTATCCTCGTTTTCCTTTCGTTGATGTTCATCTTATATCCTCCTTTCAAGACACTGTCCATTCTGTTCAACTGCTCTTCCAAGTCCTTTGCTGTCTCTAACAGAATTACAATGTCATCGGCGAACCTCAAAGTTTTTATTTCTTCTCCATAGATTTTAATTCCTAGTCTGAATTTTTCTTTTGTTTCGTTTACTGCTTGCTCAGTATACAGATTGAATAATGTCGGTTATAGGCTACAGTCCTCTCTCACTCCCTCCCCAACCACTGCTTCCCTTTCATGTCATTCGACTCTTGTAACTACCATCTGGTTTCTGTACAAATTGTAAATAGCATTTCGCTCCCTGTATTTTACCCCTGCCACCTTCAGAATTTGAAATAGAGTATTCCAGTCAACATTGTCAAAAGCTTTCTCTAAGTCTGCAGATGCTAGAAACATAGGTTTGCCTTTCCTTAATCTATCTTCTAAGATAAGTCGTAGGGTCAGTATTGCCTCAAGTGTTCGAATATTTCTACGGAATCCAAACTGATCTTCCCCGAGGTCGGCTTCTACCAGTTTTTCCATTTGTCTGTAAAGAATTCATGTTAGCATTTATTTATTTAGTTAGTATTTATGAGGAGATACTGAATGGAATTGGAGAGACAAGAAACTTGGGGCACAACTTGACTAGAAGAAGGGATCAGTTGATAGGACACATTCCAAGACATTAAGAGATTGAGAGATCACCAATTTGGTATTGGAGGGAAGTGTGTGTGTGTGTGTGGGGGGGGGGACAAATCTTAGAGGAAGACTAAGGGATGAATACAATAAGCAGATTCAGAAGGATGTAGATTGCAGTAATTATTCAGAGATAAAGAGGCTTACACAGGATGGAGTAGCTTGGAAAGCTGCATGAAACCATTCTTTGGACTGAAGGCCACAACAACAACAAGAACAGCAACATATCAATCTGACCCCCATTTGATACAGCTCTGATGTGGTTGCACCTATGATACATGAAGTAACCTGCTGCTTACTGAACTTACTGCCCACACCAAATGTAAGTCGACTCACTATGGCAAGTGTAGTGCACGTTGCTATCCAAATGGAGTGTCATGGTTAGAATTTTTGTGTGTTTTGGATTTTGTGGTTTTTCTGCCATTTGGCTCTTCCATGAGGGTTTGCTGCAGTGACTTCTGCAATGACAGTAGTGCATACATTCATGATGGCATGATTGTTGGCTATGTTGGCCCAGGCTCAGCTGACAGTTGTTTACACGCCATGATCCCCCACACCCTCTTCCATCCCTGATGATGAATCCTGGAAGATTGGGACACTTAAGAAAAGCAGCTTTGCCAATATTTCATAACACTTTTCTTATTGTGGATACCCCTTCATATGTATTACTTGCTGTGCCAGTTAGCTCCTCTGCAAGAACCAGTGTCACTTTCTTTTCATAATATGTGTAGTTTGCTGTTCTGCTATCACCACAAGCATGCACATGTGATCACTGTGTACTTTGAATTCTACCAATGTCACAAATAGCTGCAACAGTCATTTTGAACTTTGTTGGTGAAGGTTCATGTCCTCAGCTGTAAGTACCGGATCATCAAAGCTAAGTCTCAGTTTTAAGTGGATACCATGATCAGAGGTGCAATCATCTGTTTGGCCCCAGATAAGGAGGTGCCTCAACTTGCCCTTTATTGAGGATCCTACATTAGAAGAGGTTTTGAGTACTGCCCAGTCATTTGAGGTCTTCTGCACTGCGGGCCACCAGTTGCAGTCTTGGAGTGATGTAGCCATTGTTTACAGTATGCAACCCTGACATTTGGAGCCAAGGACATGGGGGAAGAGAGGGTAGCTGCAGTACAAACAAACCAACAGGGCCAATGCAGACAAACATCTCATTGGCAGCAGGAACAGCAAATGCCACTTCCTTTGTGCCCCGCTTGTACTGTACAGCATGAGTGGGCAGCCCGTCCCAAGCTGTGAGCCTCTTGCTGTATATGAAAAGTCAATCTATAACTATATCATTGTGACAGGTGCCACCATGAAGGATATCCTGTGTATCCTCTGTTCTTTGTTTACTATTCTGCAGGACATGGGCTTCAAATGTAATGTTGCTAAGTCTCACTTTTTCCAGCCTTCCATTGTTTATTGGAGTCATAAAATATCCTGGCAGGGCATCCACCCCATGCAGCAACATATCACCGCCATTACACCTTTGCCCTGCCTGTTTAATCTACAAGAACTTCAGGCATTCCTTGGCAAAGTGGCATACTGTCGCAAGTTTATTCCCTGTGCAGCTACTGTCACCCACCCATTGCATGTGTTACTTTGGAAAAGTGCTCCTTTTGTTTGGTGTGCAGCATTTGAGCGTGCTCTTGTAAACTTAAGGATAATCTTCTCTCGGCACCATATCTTGCAACATTTTGATCTGGCAAACCTCTGATCCTGGCCACAGATGCATCCCAATATGGGATGCAGGCGGTCCTGGCCCATCGCTACTAAGATGACTCCGAACAGACTATTGCCTTTGCCTTTTTGTCAAAAACACTCGACATGGCTCAGCAGCCTTATTCTCAGATGGAAAAAGAAGCTCTTGTTACTGTCTATGCCATAAAAAATGTAAAATGTTTTGTGTGGTGCAGAATTTCATTTAATTACTGACCACCAGCCCTTGATCATCTGATGTCACAACATGTGAATGCAGATACTGTGTCCCGGGTCCCCACTGACCCTGACCCTCCATTTGACTAAGAGGACCTGCTTTGTTTTCAACTGGATCCAAAGGTGAGGCATGCAGATGATGGCTTCCTCATCTCCAGTTCCGATTACCCTTTGCTGTGGTGGAAGGCACAGTGCTCTGGCAGGTTGCATGCATTATGCAGCATGTGTGACCCAAACATTTGGCAGAGAAGGCACCAGATCTGCTCCAGAACTTTTATGTGTTGCTCCATCACCTCTTTCTCTTGGATACCATTATTGCCCTGTTGTCAGAAGTGTTTACTCCCTGCATTGAGGGTTCCAGTGGATCTGTGGCAGTAGGTCCTCCCATTTATTACATCAGGGTCACTGGGGGATTTCTTTTACAAAACTGATGGCGTGCTGCCACGTGTCTTGGGTGGGCATTGATCGGGAGGTGGAACGCCTTGTCGTGGCCTGCCTCAAGTGTTTGGACCAGCGGACGGTGTCACACATTGTTCTTTTGCATTGTTCTCCTCAGTCATTTCGCTGGTCCTTTTCTAGTCCTTTTCTAGTTACTGGAAACTCGTGCTTTTTTTCATTTTCCTTACGTCATTCATTGTCTGTCTGCAGCAGCATCAGTCATAACTGTCAAAGCCCCATTGAAGACGATTCTCCAGAGGAAGATTGCCGCATCCTGGCATTTCCCTTCCATCTACAGTTGAACAGCGAGGCAGAATGCCTTGTCTGAATGTTTAAGATTTAGATGCACAACTACATAAAATATACCCTGACCAAGGAAATTCTCACATTTTCTTAAGTGCTTACAGAATGAGCCCAATTGGAGCAAAGAGACCTTTCGAGCTCCTTCATGGCCTTCAACTGTGGACACTGCTGAACTTCATGCTGCCAGTCAGGTGTCCCAGTGTAGTGCTTATTTTGTTGACGTTCCCAACCAGCACAACAGTCTGGGCCAGGCCATTTGGATGGCACCCTCACCGGATTCCTGCCACCTTTTGCAGCCAGGATGGTTGCCACGTCTTCATAGTTTTTCACTGAAGATTGACTCATGCCACACCACTGGAATCAGTTGCATGCCAGGATGGACCTTGGGGTATCTTCTTCAGCTCTGGGCCCGATAACTCGCTCTTCATCGGCCCTTGCCACTCCTGGTCGTGCCCTGGCAGTCGAGGCTTTGTCAGCACCGATGGCGGTTTGTTTCCTGCAGCCGGAGTTGGCTGAGCTGAGCAGGTGCCACCATGAGCGAGGACTGAAGTGTGGTCTCCGTCACTAGCGTCTCTCCTCTCCAGTCTACCATTGTCATTGCCTGTTCTGGCATCCTTTGTAGTGGACTACCACATCTGGGTGGCTACTGCCCTCCTTTTGTCGCTCTGTACACTGGTTGCTCTGGGGTATACTGGTATTCATGTTGCCCTTGTCCCACTCGCTATTATCCATACGCACTGGTCTGGACAGATCAGGAACTCCTCATGCTTTTGGCTGCTGTTCCCGTTCCTGAGGTGGCCACCAGGTGCAGCCCAATTACTGACAGCTGACACCAGGTCTGCAGGTTGCATGCAGCACTAAACCAGCTAGCAACAGCTGGTGTATATAGTGTATTTAGGGACATGCATAGGCCTCGGGGCCTTCAGTTGTTGCTAGTAGTATTCCCCAGCTTATTTTTTTCGCTATGAGTTGTTTTTCATCAGCTCAATCACATACCTCATACTCCTCACGCTTGTTCCGTTTTAAGCATTATTTCTGCTCATCTGTACCTCTTACCTCATTCTCAAGAACCCAACTGTTTGCACTGATAATGTACAACTTGATACACATTATTTAAAGTGAGATGAATAATGAAAAATGTGTCAAGACATAAAGCACCCTTTCTCAAAATGTCATCTGGGACATGGATTATTCATAATGCTGGCTCAGGAGATATACATATTCAGCTTTATATGTCATGAAAAGCTGATGCTAATGCTCTTTCTTGTACTGAATGTGTTTTATCCTGGTACTCTATTAACAATTATGACTAAACTGATGACTGTGAATGGTTTATCTGTTAAAAGCTGACTTCAGATTTGTTTTGGATGAGTATTCCATGTGACACAAAAATTTAAATTCCTGCATCACATTTGGTCAGTAGTTCTGCTATCAGTTTTAAGGTGCAGTGGGCTTGCTTTTCAGAGAAAACTAGTTATTCTGGCAACTTTCAGTATGCCTCACAATGGAAGCCAAGGAGTGGCTACAGATGTAAAACTCTTTGACTTATTTGTTGATTGTATCAGTGTTCTCCTAACTCCTATTAACCCATTTTCTCTACTGATGTGTGTCATTGTGTTTACAATAATGCTTGCAGCTGTGTCTTACCATGTAGTTAACATTCTTTGGTCCCAAAGCCAAGATTTGCCATTTTTAGTTGTTTTGAGTCACCAACAAGGAAAAAAAGTTTTGAGTGAAGTAGCTTTGTGGCACAACTGACATGAAAGTCTGATTTTCATTTCTCTCCTTCAATTTCTAATAACAAGTCAGAAACTAGTGTGCATCTTTATTCCTTCCTAGCCTTACCTATTTGATGCTTATTCACAATTTTCTTGTTCTTGGTGTGTATCAGAGACCAGAGATCACTGTGAAGGCTATGGGAATCTTGCTTTGGTTTCTCAGTGCCGACAAGATGGCATTAGTGAGAAACATTATCACAGTGGTGTTGCAATCATTCACAAAAGACATTTCTACATAATCATCTTTAGGAAAAGAATGTACATGATGGGACAACTTCCGTTGCTCTATCACTAGTCTCTGATAGCTGTTTTGGAGAGCTGGGGCCAACTTTGGATTTCATAGTTCTTCTCTGAACCCCTAAATCAGAAAATTTTCCTTATTCTTTGAGAGTATTGTAAGTACTGAGAAAATATTCATCTTTTCCTTGAACGTGCTGTGTAAAGACAACTAGAAACAAAATGTTAATCATAAGTCTTTGAAACCAAGTGCAAAGTCTGGAAACAAAATTACTAATATTTATTTTCAAAGATTAAAGTTAATTAGCAATAACCAAGGTGGATTATGATCAGTATTTATATAATAAAGTATGATCTCAATTTCAGTTTTTGTAATCCTAGTGTGCTGGTTATGTAGGCAGTCAAAACATCTAACCAAAAAATATTCAAGTCAGGAAGTGAATCTCCCAAAATTGTGTCAGTTTGTGCAACTTTGCCTTTGTGTTGTAAGAATCTTATGATAATGAAACACTTTTTATGCCAAAAATGGGGTATGTGCCTCTAAGTGACCATATTTTATAAATATTTTTAGTTGATAAGTTTGTTCGCTTATTGTAAAGAAAAAGTCCATTTTGTTGAATTCACCATACATGTATAAATGAGCTAACAGAGTGAAACAAATGTGAATCAGTTAGTAGTAACTGCAGATGAAGATTTTCCTGGTATGTTGCTGCAATAAAATCTTCTTGTTTATCTGCAGGAAACTGATGACACTTTGACAACCACCCATTTTACTCCCAATTTTTGACAAATTAATGGTGTGTCACACTCTCTTTCCTTGTGTAAACACCAAGAGTTCTGGTCATTTTAGTCCTTAACAGCTACTAAAGAAATGACCACCCACCCATTGCCCAGTGATTACTGTCCACTGCCCACCAGTGCCCCATGAGGTGGAAGATGCCTTGCTCTTATCTAATTGTTTCACATACAGGCTACTGCATGTGTTTGGGGCAGTTCCTTTATCCTGATTAATAAGATTGATTGACAACTGCATTCCAGTTACCACCTTTATTAGGCTTCCTTCAAATCAACCAGCCTCACAAAGAAAACCCCCCTGTACAATTAAACTGAGTTTGGACAATATTAGGATAGGGATAGATTGCTACTCACTGTAAATATGACCCACTGAGATGCAGATAGCCACAATGAAAAGACTGTTCCACATTATAGCTTTCAGCAAAGCCTTCTTCAGCAAAGGAAACACAAACAAATTCACACAAGCAAACACAGCTCATTCACAAATAACCATTGCCACTGGCTTCTGTGACTGGAATCATAGTGATCGGAACTGCTGGTGGTAGCTGTCATATGCGTATGAGATGTGCATGCTTTTGTGAATGTGTGTGTGCCGACCAATCCTGTCTCACAGACCTCATTCATTTACCCCACCCTCCAAAATGCCCTCCCATCACCATACAGAATCCAGAACCTAAACAGACACGAAACACAGTCATGAACCTTTTCTTCAAAAGCCTAGCCCCACAGAAGTATAAGTCCTTTCCAAAAGCCTCACCTTTTGCTCCATTCTCAAATTCAGTCATGCAGGACTTGTTAAAGATCTTCTCTTCTTCTCCCAGTCCCTAAAGTGGAAACAGTTTTTCGTCACCAATCCTACCAGTTAGATTTGACGAAAGACCAATGTTGAACCCTGCCTCACAGTTCACTCCTCCATTCAACTGTGATCTATCCCCACTGCCCCCAAATCACCCCCTGTTTACTTTCCAGAATTTCTTAACCTTGAACCTTGTGTCACCATCATTCCCCAAATTCTTCAACATGCAAACTAACCTTACATCTGCAGAAAGATCCTCAGACCACCACCTAAAAAATTATCCCAACCTTATTATCCTATGTGCTGACAAAGGCTCACCACTATTGTTTTGAACCGCAAGGATGACCTGACACAAGGTCTCTGCTAGCTGTTAGATTCATTCACCACAAATTATGCCACAGTGACCCCATCCAGAAATCCAGCAGGATCTCCAGTCTGTTCTCAAATCCTTAGGCCCATCCCAGAACCGCTCCCTGGAGCCAATCTCCCTCCTCACCCCTACCACTCTCCACGCTCCTACCTTCTACATGCTTCCTGAAGTCCATAAATCCAACCACCCTGGACATCCAGTTGTGGTCAGTTACTGTGCCACCACTAAGAGGATCTCTGCTCTTGTAGACCAACACTCAGTCTATTACCTGCAACCTAACCTCCAATATAAAAGATACCAACTATTTCTTCCACCACCTCTCCACAGTTCTTTTTCCTTTACCACACAATGCCCTGCTCGGCACCATTGATGCCTCCTCCCTTTACACTAACATCCCTAATGCCCATGGCCTTACTGCTATTGAACACACTACCTTTCCCAACACCTGGCTGGTTCCAGACCAACAATCTCCTTCCTTGTTGCCATGACCAACTGTATTCTCACCCACATTTACTTCTCCTTTGAAGGCATGAAGGCATTACCTACAAACAAATCCAGAGTATGGCTATGGGCACCTGCCTGGCGCTATCCTAAGCCAGCCTATTCATGGGCCATCTAGAGGAATCCTTCCTAAACAGCCAGAATCCCAAACCCATTACCTGGTTCAGATTCATTGATGACATTTTTGTGATTGGATTGAGGGTGAAGACACCCTATCCATAGTCCTCCAGAACCTCAACACCTCCTCCCGCATTCACTACAACTGGTCCTGTTCAGCCCATCAAGCCACCTTCATTGGTGTTGACTATCACCTTAAAGATGGCTATATCAGTATGTCCATAACAAACCTACCAACCACCAGCAATACCTCCACTTCGACAACTGCCACCCATTCCATACCAAGAAGACCCCTGCATACAGCTTAGCCACCCATGGTCATCGCATCTGTAGTGACAAGTGGGCCCTTTGAAAATATACTGAGGGTTTCACTGAGCCCTATACAGATCATAATTCCCTCCTAACCTTGTACAAAAGCATGTCTCCAATGCCTTATCTTTCCAGTAACCTAATGCCTCCCAAGGCCCCACTATCCTGCCACAGAGGAGCATTCCCCCATGACTCAGTACCATCCAGGACTGGAGCAACTGAATTACATTCTCCACCTCTCGCCATCCCCAGAAATGAGATCCTTCCCACCCCTCCCACAGTGGCATTCTGCCACCCACTATACCTACACAGTATCCTCGTCCATCCTTTGCCTCATGGCTCATATCTGTGTAATAGACATAGATGCAAGACCTGTTCCATACATCCTCCCACCACCACCTACTTTCAGTCTGGTCACAAACATCACCTATCCCATAAAAGGCAGGGTTAGCTGGGAAACTAGTCATGTGATCTACAAGCTAAGCTGCAACCACTGTGCTGCATTCTATGTTGGCATGACAAACAAAAAGCTGTCTTTCTGCATGAATGGCCTCCAACAAACTGTGGCCAAGAAACAAGTGGACTGCCCTCTTGCCGAGCACACTGCCCAACACGATGTTTTTCATTTAAATGACTGCTTCGCAGCCTATGCATCTGGATCCTTCCCACCAACATCAACTTATCTGAATTGTGCAGGTGGTAACTCTCCCTGCAGTATATCCTGTGTTCCCATAACCCTGTTGATCTCAATCATCATTAGTCATTGTTCTTGCCCATCTAGCCCCTTCCTTGTTCCCATTCCAGCACTAGACAGCCCTCTATTCCACCAACGCAATCTGGCTCCAGCTGCCAGAGACTGTGGTCACGTATATGTGAGTTGCATTTTTTGTGTGTGTGTGTGTGTGTGTGTGTGTGTGTGTGTGTGTGTGTGTGCATGTGTGTGTGTTTGTGTGTGTGTGTGTGTGTGTGTGTGTTGTCTGTTTTTGACACAGGCCTTGTTGGCCAAAAGCTAACTTTCTGACAGTCTTTTTGTTGTGCCTTTCTGTGACTCGTCATCTCCACTATATGGTGAGTAGCAACTATCCTTTTCATTATATTGTTACATTCCGTCATGGATTTTCCATTTTTTGATTGTGTGTGTGTGTTTTCTTTACTACAGAAGGCTGTGGCCGAAAGCAGTAATGTGTAACAGTCTTTTCATTGTGCCTGTCTGGAACTCAGCAGGCAACTCAGTGAGTGGCAATCGGGCCTTTTCCTAATATTGTTGATATTCCAACGTGGAGTTTTCATTGTTTAAAAAGAGTTTTGAGTCTGTATATTACTAGTGACATCATCATGTTCAGTATCATCGTCCATTTGACATTAACTGCTGGATAAAGACCTCTTCTAGAAGTTTCCACATGACATAGTCTTCCAGTAGATGCACCCCAATTACTCCTACTTGTTTCCTTATACCATCTATTCATCTCCCTTTAGGGATTTGTCATGGCATTGCTTTATGTCTTGGGATTTAGCAAAAACCTCCTTGGTGCAACTACCATGTATTCAGATTGCTACATAAACCATGCACTCTCAGTTCACATTCATTCCTCTCCATTCTGTCTCTGATCCGCCTATTTGCCCTCCTCTCTCTCTCTCTCTCTCTCTCTCTCTCTCTCTCTCTCTCTCTCTCTGTCTCCCCCCTAGTAGTTCCCAACATATATTATTCCATTACTTAGTGGTTTTTACATTGAAAGTCCGTGTCTTACAGACATAATTCAAAACTTGTGTTGATTATATGTTATTTCAGTCTTACTATAATTCATTTCCAACATGTTTTCTTCCATTACTTAGTGGTTTCTGCATTGAAAGTCCATGTCTTACAGGTACAAGTCAGAACACTTGTGTTCATTATGTGTTATTTTAGTCTTAATGTAATTCATTTCCTGGTCTACTTTCAGATTTTCTCTACATGTTATTTCATTCATTTTTTTAAATGTTTATTTGCTCTAGAAGAAAACAGGACAAACTCATCAACAGAATGACAGTGATTCAGATAGATTCCATTAGCATGTATTCCCTCATTTTCTTCATTTAAGGATCTGAAAGCTTCCTGAAGGACTGCTGAGAATATTTATTGGTTATGTCATGTCTCTTTGTCTAATTTTTTTAAATTTCTGAATGTCTTGCTGTCCTGGTGAAATCTAATGACATCTATAGCATTGTTTTACATGGTCTTCAATTTAGTTTGAATCATAGCCTTATATTTCAAGAGGATGATAGTTCACATTTGATTGAAATCAAATTTAAAACTTTTTGAATCTGAGACCATATGGTAACTCTCTTAAAAGAGGCTATTTTCCTGCATATGTTGTTCTTTTATTTTGACATAAACACTATATTTCAGCATAAGCCATTACCTAATTTCACCCCTTTGGGCATTGTCAAACTACTTGGTGGTATAAACAGTAACAAAATTTATGGGCAGCTTCAAGTCAAACAAGAAATAATAACAATAAAAAATACACAAGAAAATATAAAAATAAACCCATAGTGACATATATCCCAATAAAAATTCTTATGCAAACATGTTGTGATCCACACAGAAGTATGGAAAAATACAACTTATGATGATGTCCCTGGTAAGAATGTCACATGACCACAGTAGGTTTGGGTACAACCTGGATGTACATCAACTTTAACACAATTTGTTCTTAAAAAATATGTCATGTGATTAAAATTGAATGACATAATAGTTTTCCATCATAGATGTAAAATTCACATGTAAAACTTGCTGAGAAACCCAGTGTCGCCTGTGCCTGTGCTCGAAACTTCTTACATGTGGAATTCATTTTTAACTTGTGAAGCTTCTTTGTATACAATCCTTGAAGTAGTATGATTGGGGACATGAATGAAGAGTTTGCTTGCTTCACTAACGTGGAAGAGTGCCTAGAGAGCTGAGTGTATGAAAAGCAACTGACACTAAGGTACACACCTGCAACACACAACATCTGACGTGGCGCTTTGTTTATTATCATGGCACAACGTAACCTCATTGGGAGTTGTACCCATTTAAAGCAAAATGGTAAATTGTTAGGGATACATGGATTTCAGGGTATAAAAACTTGCTCACCTGCAACTGTTTCCATCATCAAAATTTCCGCATCTGTGATATTACGTTGGAGTAACCTTAAGCTTCTCTGAATAAAGAGTTCTGTTACTTAAGCCTCTGTGAATAAAGGGTTCTGAGGAGAGAGATGATGCATGATGCATGACACACTCAATCAGAGTTACAATGTGCGTTGCATTCAGGAGTTTTCAGAGAGCTAGTTAAAATGGCTGATGTTCTCGAGCTGCAGCAAGTCTTGCCTCATGATCTTCACGAGACTGCATAGTCCTCAGTCTTTATCTGTTCTGGTGTATTCAGAAAGAGTCTAGACATTTTTTTATGTAACCAAAATGAAATCAAAATTTAATGAGTATGCACCGAGATCATAAACCAAATTTACTAAACCCATTTTTCCTATCAAACAATACAAATAAAACATATCAAAAGAAGCAAAGCAAACCAAAGTCAGAAAATCTGAATATCCTAGCCAAGTAAATTGTTAACTTATGAAAATACTTGAGTCACTGAGAGAAAAGTACTTTCCTAGGAAAGAAGTCAAATGTAAATAAAACCTATAGAAAGAAGCAAAGCCATTTGAAGAATGACATTTTCCTTCAAGACTATGTATATGGTATTATTATTATTATTATTATTTTCCCACACTACCAGTTTCAGGGATTACCCATTTTCAAGTGTGTCTGAAAACATAGCAACTCACCGTAGCAAAAAACAGCTAAACACAAATCATGTAACTTCATTGGACATACAATTACACACACTTAATGTTTACCTCTTTTAATATATGTGGCTAGGTGCTCCTCATTAATTTAAAAATTGTGTGCCATGCATAATTGTGCAAAGCACACTCATGAAATGTCCTCATCTAAAATATAAAGGTGAATGACATAAAAGTGCTTACGAGAATAGCGGGCCGACCGGTCCGCTGGAACAGTGAACAGAAAGATGAAAACCCAAACACTCTGATTAAATAAAAGTCGGTACTTATCTTTATTAACGAAGATACAGAAACACAGTAGTGAACTCCGTGTCTACAGAAATCTGTCTAGTTCGAGTCGGAGCGGCTAGGTCAACATCGGCTGACGACAAACAACAACTCTGCTGCGATGAACACACAACTGACTAGCAAGTACACAATTCGGTGGCGAGTATACAACTGAGCGGCGAATACAGAACTGTCCTAGCGCTCGCGACTCCAGCGCTTAAGAAACCAGAAGCCAGCGGTGGCGCGCGCAGACTTGCGGCGATTTCCTGTCTCGCTGGCGCTGCTTATGCGGAAGGCGTCCGGACTTTGATGCTGCCAACTTTTTGGCAGCGGGCTCGGGTGGCATTACTGGCTAGGATATAACACTCCTCCCCCCCCAAATCGCCGCACCATCGTTGAATAATGACGTGGCGAGCGTCGACGGCGGGGGAGGGGTCTGGCCGCAAGCGTAGCAGAAGAGACCGGGGCGGAGACTGTTGTTGGTGGCAGTCCCCGGTCCGCACCCCAGCATTGGCTGCGCGGGGCCTCGGGAAACACTGACTGAAAACCGAGGTCAGGGTGCACGCCTGTGACCACGGGCGCAGCTTCTGGCACTGGACACGACAGGGCGTCGGGACCCACGAAGAGAGGCAGCATCTCCTGACGCTGCGTCGACGGCTGCTGAGTGGGCGCCGGACAAGGCGCTGCGGTGTCAGACTCCTTGGGGGTGCCCAAGGAAAGCGGCTGCAGGACAGGCTGCACAGCCACCGCTTGGGAAGGCGGCCCGGCTGAGGGGTCAACGTCCATCAGCTCCGAAGGCGGTGGCGACTGAAGAGGGACCGCAGGCGCCGGAGCGACCACCTGGGGCGCTCCCGGATGAAGCTGCGCGGGAGGCATCAACGGGACGGGCTGTCGGTGTGGTAGCGGCGACGGCTGCTGCTGCTGCCCTGGGGGCGGCAGCGAAGTCGGAAGGCACGGCTGGAACCCGCCGCGGACCAAATCTGTGGACAAAGAACGAGCGGCAGAATCCGGGCGGCCAGCGCGGCGCAACTGGTTCTGATGCCTCCTGTGCACCCCAGTAGCACCTTGAACAGTATAAAAACCGCGACCCTGGACACTTATCACGGTACCACGTTCCCAACGACGGCGACCGTGATAAACTCTGAAAAAAACGGCGTCGTTGCGCTGAAAACGCGTGCGATGCTCAGAAGCGGCGGGTCGATCCGGGGGGTGCAACAACCGTAGTAGGGTGCGATGACGACGGCCGTGGAGAAGCTCCGCAGGCGAAGGGCCGTCGCGTGGCGTGGTCCGGTACGACGACAGGAACGTGATGAGGGCCTGCTGACGAGAGTGCGTAGCACGAAGGCGGTCCATATGATCCTTGAATGTGCGTACAAAACGTTCCGCTGCACCATTCGATTGAGGGTGGAACGGCGGAGTAAGAACATGGCGAATGCCATTGGCAGAACAAAAACTTTCAAATTCAGCAGAGGTAAATTGTGGACCATTGTCAGACACTAAAACTTCTGGAAGACCCTCAATACAAAAAATTGAAGTCAACGCCTATATAGTTTGTGCAGACGTTGTAGACTGCTTGGGCACAACAAACGGAAAATTACTAAATGCATCTATCACGATGAGCCAACGAGAATTCCAATATGGACCAGCGAAATCAATATGTACCCGCTGCCAGGGACCGGCAGGGCGTGCCCACTCAAAATAGCGTTGAGGCGGAGCAGCTTGGTGTTCGGCACACGTCGAACAATCTGTAGACATCTGCGTAATCTGCTTATCAATGCCTATCCATGTACAATGACGGCGGGCAAGTTGCTTGGTGCGGACCACTCCCCAATGACCTGGATGCAACAAGTCGAGGACCTTGGATTGGAGCACTTGGGGAACCACTACACGAAGCTGGTCATTCTCGGTGCGTAACAGCAAAACTCCGCGCGAAACAGACAACAGATGACGTTGCGGATAATAGCGACGAACCACAGGATCCGATATGTCCTTTGCCTTGGACGGCCAACCACGTTGAACAAAACGTAATAGTAAACTCAGATGAGGATCCGTAGCTGTCTCACGTGCCACCTGACGATAATCAATCGGAAAATCCCAGAGGGATTGATGCTCATCGGCGTCAATCTGATGGCAAGAGTCGTCAGAGGAATCGAAGACATCATCTGCAGCAATCGGCAATCTAGAAAGCGCGTCAGCGTTTGCATGCTGAGCTGTAGGGCGATACAGTATCTCATACTGGTATTGTGATAACAAAAGAGCCCAACGTTGTAGTCTCTGAGCTGTCCGCTGAGGAACTGGTTTAGACGGATGAAACAGTGACGTCAGGGGCTTGTGATCTGTTACGAAATAGAATGGTCTACCATAGAGGTAGTGATGGAATTTTGTGACACCGAACACAATAGCCAACGCTTCCTTGTCCAATTGGCTATAATTACACTGAGCTTTGTTTAGCAATTTAGATGCGAACGCAATAGGACGTTCGGTGTTACCGACTCGGTGAGACAACACAGCACCGATGCCGAAAGAAGAGGCATCACAAGCTAACACCAGAGGCTTGTTAGGGTCGTAATGGACCAGACAACGATCATTCAATAAAGCCTCTTTAAGCTGCTGAAAGGCTGATTGGCAATCAGCTGACCACACAAATGGAACATTCTTACGGCGGAGACGATGCAACGGTGCAGCAATCTGTGATGCATTAGGTAAAAACCTAATATAATATGTCAATTTGCCAAGAACTGCTCGCAATTCCTGCAGATTGCGAGGGGCGGGCAAATCACGAATAGCTGCTAAATGTGACTGGGAGGGATGAATGCCTTGAGCATTAATAACATGTCCCAGATACTCCATCTCCGTAAGGTAAAATGAACATTTATCGAAGTTGCAACGTAGGCCTGCCTGAGACAACACTGTAAACAACACTCCAAATTACGGAAATGTTCAGCAGGCGTCCGACCGGACACAACAATATCGTCTAAATAGTTGCAACACGATGGCACATTAGCCAGAAGTTGTGACAAAAAACGCTGAAAAACAGCTGGAGCTGACGCACAACCAAAAGGCAAACGCAGAAAACGGAACAACCCCAACGACGTGTTTATGACAAAATACTGTTGTGATTGCTCATCGAGGGGCAATTGCAAATATGCTTCACGGAGATCAATTTTGGAAAAGAAACGACCTTCCCCTAACTTATCCATCAGCTCGTCCGGTCTAGGCAAAGGAAAAGAATCAATGACAGTCTGAGGATTAACTGTCGACTTAAAATCAGCACACAAACGTAACTTGCCAGACGGTTTCTTTATAATAACTAAGGGAGAAGCCCACTGGCTCGCTGAAACGGGTTGAATAACACCGTTGTTTTTCCAACGACGAAGTTCATCTGCTACAGGTGCCCGGAGGGCGTGAGGCACTGGACGAGCACGAAAAAATTGAGGCTGAGCATTATCTTTTAACGTAATATGAGCAGCAAAGTTCGCAGCACAACCTAGTTCGTCTTTAAATATGTCACTGTATCGTTTACACAAATCGGTTATGCTGTCTTGAGGAACAACAACAGAATTAATTTGCAACACATTGTCTTGGATAGACAGGCCAAACAAGTCAAAACAGTCTAATCCGAAAATGTTTACACTGTCTGTAGCGCGGAGCACTGTGAATGAAACTGTTTTTGTATTGCCACGGAATGTGGCTGGCACGCTACATACACCTAACACAGGAATTTGTTCTCCACTATAAGTAGCCAAAGAATGTTTTGCCGCTGAAAGTTTAGGGCGGCCGATAGCCGCATACGTAGCACTATTTATGAGAGTCACAGACGCACCAGTGTCTACTTGAAAATTGAAGGTCTTATCCTGGATGCGTAGCTTCACAAATAGTTTATTACACTGTCTCTGGATCGGTGCAGTGGAGGCGGAAGACACAAAATCAGCGCGTTTAGCGCGTGTTCGCTGCTTACGACAACTCGTGGGTTGGGCGGGTGGAACAACAACTCCCGCTTCACTTGCAGTCTGTACATTACGTTTTACAGCGTTTGAATTACGCTTGGGTCGCATAGCAGAGGGCTGGGTGGGTAGCTTATTGCGAACAAGTTTATTACCCACACGAACTGTGGAAGAGTCTTTAAACGCGACCTTCTGGGCGGGCTGGCTTTGAAGAACATGAATATCCATGGGCTGGGCAGCACTAGAATTGTTCTTGCGTTTACGCAAACAAACAGTCTGGATGTGTCCTTTCCTTTGACAAAAGTGACAAACCGCGTTTCTTAATGGGCAACGTTCACGAGGATGAGCAAGAACACACTTAGGGCAAGACTTAACTCTATCATTTTGCACACGCGGCTGACGAATGTGTTTAACATGACGCGGCCGGCTAGTGTTTACAGTCTGACTCTGCCGGTGGGGCCGCGGGCGTGACATAACTTGCTTAGCACAGGCAATTTGAGAAATACATGGCTGATCTAACTCACACTCAGCGTAGTCAAAAGTATCTTGGGCTTCAATGATGTTCATCACAGTCTCTAATGACGGGTCAGGCAACTTTAAGATAGCAGCACGAATACGAGAATCTGCAATGTTTTGAGTAATAGCGTCTCGTAACATGACATCACTGTAGGAAACTCCACACACACAATTAAATCGGCACTGACGGGTGAGGCCCCGTAAATCTGTTAACCACTGTTTATTAGATTGATGTGGCAGTTTCTTTAATCTGAAGAACTTGAATCTGGCTGCTGCCACATGAACTCGCGACTCGAAATACTCAGCAAGTTTGTTAACAACAACGTCATAGTCTAAAGCTTCTGGCTTGGATTCCGGGAACAACTTACAAAGTAGTCGATAGACTTCCACGCCTGCAGTGGAAATTAAATAAAGCTGCCGCTCAGTACCCATGATTTTGTAGACTGTCATGTGCGCCTGCAACTGCGCGAAATATTCTCGCCATTCTTCTCTTGATGCATCAAAAGCACGGAAAGGTGGTGCTGCCTGTGCTTGTTCCTTTTGTGTTGGAGGATTAGCCGCTTGTTTGGCGATTGCTTCCACCAGACTTTGTATTTGCTGACTCTGTAACAAGATCAACTGTTGTAATTCGGCAGACATAGTGAACACAAATTAAACCAGCCCCCAAAATTTTATCGCTATAATTAGTATAACCAGAAACAAGTTGAACCAGCCCTGCACACGAGTTCGGAAGCCCTCGTCGCCAGTTTTGTGGCGGCGTTCGTAGCGACAAACAATTCGCTGTAGAAACGGCTTACGAAGTCACCGCCACACTTTTAATAGTGGGCCGACCGGTCCGCTGGAACAGTGAACAGAAAGATGAAAACCCAAACACTCTGATTAAATAAAAGTCGGTACTTATCTTTATTAACGAAGATACAGAAACACAGTAGTGAACTCCGTGTCTACAGAAATCTGTCTAGTTCGAGTCGGAGCGGCTAGGTCAACGTCGGCTGATGACAAACAACAACTCTGCTGCGATGAACACAGAACTGACTAGCAAGTACACAATTCGGTGGCGATATTACAACTGTGCGGCGAATACAGAACTGTCCTAGCGCTCGCGACTCCAGCGCTTAAGAAACCAGAAGCCAGCGGTGGCGCGCGCAGACTTGCGGCAATTTCCTGTCTCGCTGGCGCTGCTTATGCGGACGGCGTCCGGACTTTGATGCTGCCAACCTTTTGGCAGCGGGCTCGGGTGGCATTACTGGCTAGGATATAACAGTATAACCATTATTTAAAAAATTAAACAATTGAGATAATTAACAGAGATAATCTTTACTATAGCATAAACTTACATATTTTGTAAAAAAATCTGCCCAACTGGCGAATACATTTTATAGCAAGCAAAACAGTGTTGTTAAGTTTTTAACACATACAGTGAAATCAGTAAATCCTTATATCCTAGCCATGTAAGTAAATGCGCTGTTTGTTTATACTAGTACAGAAGAAAGTGCTGTATCTACATTATTTATTGACAACCACTACATACACAAAAATTATGTTGGCTTGTAGCTGCACACCAAATAATGACAGGTTAGGGAAGCATTGACATGCAAGTGCAAGTGGGCGAGGACCTGCTGGCAGTGACCCGACATGTTTGTATTTGCTGGCTGGGGTGCTGGCTGCATGCAACAGTGGTGCGAAGGCTTCGCCTGATCACCGCTGGTGTTTGATACAAACACTGCGTGACAGATTGCTCGGGCACATGGCCACATCCCTCTCCTCTTCTGCAGAGCCAGTGCCACAGGTATTGGTGAGCAAAAAAGGATGACCATGCTGGCTGGATCACTGTTGGCAGAAGGTCAGCATGGGTGAGGAAGCTACCCTACCTGCCCAAGTGACCCAATGACAATAATGACAGTAGTGATAGCAGTGTTGCAACAACAACTGCATGGCTCCAGCATTGGCTTCCATCATCTCATCACCATCCTAGGAGGCTTCAAGCTTGTGCTGTCTCCAGCCCAGTGAGGTGTATGGGCAGAAGTGGCCCATACCACAGTGTGCTGCCTGCAGTGATGACATCGCACATGTGGGCTTGGTGGGCCATCTGGTGGCAAGAGACAGCAGCAGCAATGAAAGGAGAATGTCCATCCGGTGCTGCAATGAGTGGGCGGCACCTGGGCAGCCACCGTCAGACACCAGTTGAGGGTCCATGGTGGGTAGAGGCTCCATCTTGATGTTGTTGATGCCTGCCAATGCATCCCAGAAAGGAGCCCAGCTCCTGGGAGAGGACGACACGTGCATGAGGGCCCTCCAACAGTGTCCACTGCAGCTGTGGTGGGTCATTGCCCCATCAAGGGCATAGTTGATTCCAATGACGGGAGAGCAATTCCCTGCTGGCGTCCACATTGAACATTTGCTGGCCGTGCATCTCGTGAACCTAACTGCTCAAAGACTGGATTGCCCACAGCATATCGTGAAGGGCACAACTGCATCACAGGCTGTGATGCAGGATGGGGCAGGTTAGCAGCATTTGGGGTCATCAGGTGTGGAGAACCTCCAGTGGGCTGCTGCTGTTCAGTGAGGTGGCCCTGTAGCTGCTTAAGAACAGAGGCAATGCCGTATCAGCAGTTTAGTCCAGCACTTTGCTAGTTACATCCTGAATGTACTCACCACACATTCCACCTCACCATTCAATTGGGTATAAAATGGTGCAGATACGAGGTGAGTAATACTGTTCCTGATGCAGAAATTTGGAACAACACGAAGGCAAACTGTGGGCTGTTATCATAGACGATTGTCCATGGCAATCCTTTGATCGCCAAAATCTTTGTTAGAGTTCAAACAGTAGCTTCAGCTGAGGTGGATCGCATGCATAGGACGTATGGGTAATTTGACACTTCATACACCACAACTATCCACATGGAATGACAGAAAGGACCCCCAAAATCGATGTGGATGCTGTTTGGTAATTAACGAGGAGTGGGCCACAGCGCAATAATTTGTGGGGGTGCTGCCTGATGCCTGGTACAGGGTGTTTCAAAAATGACCGGTATATTTGAAACGGCAATAAAAACTAAACGAGCAGCGATAGAAATACACCGTTTGTTGCAATATGTTTGGGACAACAGTACATTTTCAGGCGGACAAACTTTCGAAATTACAGTAGTTACAATGTTCAACAACAGATGGCGCTGCAAGTGATGTGAAAGATACAGAAGACAACGCAGTCTGTGGGTGCGCCATTCTGTACGTCGTCTTTCTGCTGTAAGCGTGTGCTGTTCACAACGTGCAAGTGTGCTGTAGACAACATGGTTTATTCCTTAGAACAGAGGATTTTTCTGGTGTTGGAATTCCACCGCCTAGAACACAGTGTTGTTGCTACAAGACTAGGTTTTCAACAGAGGTTTAATGTAACCAAAGGACCGAAAAGTGATACAATAAAGGATCTGTTTGAAAAAGTCAACGGACTGGGAACGTGACGGATGAACGTGCTGGAAAGGTAGGGCGACCGCGTACGGCAACCACAGAGGGCAACGCGCAGCTAGTGCAGCAGGTGATCCAACAGCGGCCTCGGGTTTCCGTTCGCCGTGTTGCAGCTGCGGTCCAAATGACGCCAACGTCCACGTATCGTCTCATGCGCCAGAGTTTACACCTCTATCCATACAAAATTCAAACGCGGCAACCCCTCAGCGCCGCTACCATTGCTGCATGAGAGACATTCGCTAACGATATAGTGCAGAGGATTGATGACGGCAATATGCATGTGGGCAGCATTTGGTTTACTGACGAAGCTTATTTTTACCTGGACGGCTTCGTCAATAAACAGAACTGGCGCATATGGGGAACCGAAAAGCCCCATGTTGCAGTCCCATCGTTCCTGCATCCTCAAAAAGTACTGGTCTGGGCCGCCATTTCTTCCAAAGGAATCATTGGCCCATTTTTCAGATCCGAAACGATTACTGCATCACGCTATCTGGACATTCTTCGTGAATTTCTGGCGGTACAAACTGCCTTAGACGACACTGCGAACACCTCGTGGTTTATGCAAGATGGTGCCCGGCCACATCGCACGGCCGACGTCTTTAATTTCCTGAATGAATATTTCGATGATCGTGTGATTGCTTTGGGCTATCCGAAACATACAGGAGGCGGCGTGGATTGGCCTCCCTATTCGCCAGACATGAACCCCTGTGACTTCTTTCTGTGGGGACACTTGAAAGACCAGGTGTACCGCCAGAATCCAGAAACAGTGGAACAGCTGAAGCAGTACATCTCATCTGCATGTGAAGCCATTCCGCCAGACACGTTGTCAAAGGTTTCGGGTAATTTCATTCAGAGACTACGCCATATTGTTGCTACGCATGGTGGATATGTGGAAAATATCGTACTATAGAGTTTCCCAGACCGCAGCGCCATCTGTTGTTGAAAATTGTAACTACTGTAATTTCGAAAGTTTGTCTGCCTGAAAATGTACTGTTGTCCCAAGCATATTGCAACAAACGGTGTATTTCTATCACTGCTCGTTTAGTTTTTATTGCCGTTTCAAATATACCGGTCATTTTTGAAACACCCTGTACAATGTTTGCACCAATGGACAAGCTTCCCAATCACTGAATCAGAACTGGGCCAACAGATAAAATGCCTTGCTAGCATTTTTGTGTGGCAGGATGGCAATGCAGACTTTGTCCGTGTCCATACTATGGAGGAGCATCAATCACCACCAGCCAATTACAAAGAAGGAAAAAACTACAGAGTGGGCCCAAGTTCTTATTGGGGAACCATTTGCACCAACCTTTAAACAAAAAATGAGACACCTGATGGTGCACCCGATCTTGTTGAGCGGTTTTTTCTATGCACTTTGCTGTGACTGGTAGCCTATCCAATGCCTGACACACATGGTTAATGATTTGGAAACACACTGCTTCCGTTTTCTCAAATTCTGGGTCAAGAACAATGGGTAAGCGTGACAGCACATCTGTATTGGCATAATAATCAGTGGTAGAATAATTAATCTCATACTGATACACACACAAAAATAAAGCCCACCACTGACATGGAACTTGCGGATCATGTAGATGATGGCCAATGCTTTCTTTTCTATTTGTGAATAATTGCTTTGGACAGCATATGCCAGAGGTTGTTCAGATCAATCAGTTTCTCTATGAGACAAAACCACCCCAAAGTCCATATTGGGACACATCTGCAGGAAGAACCAGCTGTTTACCCAGTGTAAAGGTACCTAGACAAAGGGAATACATTAGCAATGCCTGGATGTGGGCGAACACCTTGTTGCAGTCCACTGACAAAACAAAAGGAACACCTTTCTACCACAAGTTGTGTAAGGGATGAATGGTATCCACCGAATAGGGAATAAATTTTGAATAGTAACTGAATTTTCCCAAAAATACTTTGGTTCTTTCAGGTTTCACAGCTTAGGAAGGTGGGAAATAGCCACTAGATGGTGCAGCGTAAGACAGTCAATATCTTTTGAAATAAGACAGCCTATGTATTCTACTTGTGCCTGAAAAAACTTTGACTTCCGCAGATTGTACTGAAGGCCTGCGTCTCTGAGGGTAATGAAAAGTCTGAAGATTGTCAAGATGCTCCTACCATGAGCACCCTATGGTGATAATGTCATCTAGACAGTTTGCATAACAGGAATCATCCAATATTGACTTTTTAAGACTTGCTGAAAAATAGTAGGGGCACTTGTGCGTATAATGAGATGTTGATAACCATAATCTGTTGGGAAGCAGAATCCAGATGAAGCTGTTGATAAGCCTCTGCCAAATCAATTTTTGAAAAACATTCCACTTTCCAATTTCACAAGGATTTCGTCAGTCTACGGAATTGGATAAGAATTCACTACCAACTGAGCATTAATGGTGGATTTGGAATCTCCACACAAATGAAGTGCCCCTGAATGTTTGTGAATGACAGCCAATAGCATAGCCCATTGGCTAGAGGTGTCAGTTAAATTGTAGCCAGGGTCTGCGACCTATGAAGTTTCTCCTTTACTGCCAAACTCAGGGTAAAGCACAACAAAATTTCAGTATGGCCATCGGTTTGAGGGTGATGTTTGCCTCAAAATCTCTTGCTGCCCCCAAATCTGGTGGAGACAGGGACAAAACTCATGGCAGAGGTCTTCTAGTTCCTGAAACAGAATGTAGTCGGAAACAAGATGTGACTTGTCTTGAATTTGAAGCCCAAAGGCCTTGAATGCATAAAGATTTCCTTTATCAGGATACAGATTAGCTGGCTGTTTTTCAAGGAGTTCCTTGCGGGGTGGGGGATTGGCTATGTACGTAAAAAACAGTATTCCATTTGAGTACGTAGACATATCACGGCACTGCACTGAATAGATATTTGAATGTTGTGAAGGGGCAGTTGAACTTAGTGAAACTAAACTTCTAATTGTTGTTGTTTATAGGTGCCCTAACTCTGACTTCAGAGCGTCTCTGCTCAAGCTATAGAGGGTTCTTGATTCACTTTATAGAAAGTACCAGAAATTAGTTATATGTGGTGACTTCAATATAAATTTTGCATATGATGGTGCAAGAAAAAGGATGTTGGTAAATTTGCTAAATTCATATGATATGATGCAAATTGTGTTTTTTCCAACTAGGGTGCAAGGGAACAGTAGCACAGCCATAGCCAATATTTTTATTCATTCTTCATTACTAGATGCGCATTCTGTTAGAAAAGGTGTGAATGGCCTTTCAGACCATGATGCACAAATTTTAACACTAAAAGGCTTTTGTACGCAAACAAATGTCACATGTAATTACAAACTGTGTAGAAAAGTTAATCCAACAGTGGTATAGAATTTTTCAAACCTTGTCAAGGAACAAGAGTGGCTGGATGTTTATAGTGCTGACAACATAGATGATAAATATAATGCTCTCCGTAACACTTTTCTCATGCACTTCTAGAGTAGTTGCTTTCCATTAGAACGTTCTAAAAGGGGTACTAGCAGTAAAAGGCAGCCTGGGTGGCTGACTAGTGGTAAAAGGATATAATGTAGAACAAAGTGGGAATTATATCAAAATGTTATTTATTTATTTATTTATTTCTTACACCATGGATCCAACTGTGACAATTTCACATGGATGTAGTGTGTGTCAATTTTTACATTGTCAATGACAAGTACTTGTACACTATGTTTACAGGTAAAGAATATAAAGTTACTTAACCACTACAATGATCCATAACACAATATAATGGAATGAGAATCCTTAGACCTACAGATTACAGGTATAAAACAAAGTAAATTAAACCTGAAAAGGTCATATAACCCAGAATGTTAAATATAAGCAGTTAACACTAAAAGAGTTACATATGTGACAAGAATGTTCAGCTTAATGTTCAATTTATATGATAATACATCTTATTTTAAGGCCGTTTCTCACTGTGTTTCATAAACTCTTCCAAACTGTAAAATGACATGGCTAAAAGAAATTGCCTCAGAAGCTCTTTAAATGTAGATTTGTTGGCAATTTCACATTTGATTTCTGGAGGAAGAGCATTAAATATCTTTATACCAGAGGACTGTACACCCTTCTGCACAATCTTCAAATTTTTACCTTCAGTGTGGAAATCATGTTTCCTCCTTGTGTTATACTGATGGTATTCACTGTTATATTTGTATAAATCAGTGTTTTTACTTATGAAACACATAAGTGAGTATATATATTGAGAAGTAGTTGTAAGAATTCCCAGATTCCGGAATAGGCTTCTGCAGCTGCATCTAGGATCTACACCAGACATCACTCTTACAACACGCTTCTGAGCAATGAATATTTTCTTTGCAAGAGGTTGATTTCCCCAGAAAATAATTCCATATGCCATCAAAGAATGGAAGTAACCATAGTATGCAGCTTTTTTAATGCTTAAGTTTGCACTGACAGAGATGACTCGCATTGCAAAAACTGAAGAGCTGAGTCTCTTGTAAAGATCTAAAATGTGATGGGACCAGTTTACTCTACAGTCAATCTTCACGCCTAGAAACTTTGTTACTTCCACTCTTTCTATGACCTGTGTAGCATATTTAACAGTCATTTCTTCCTCAGTTTTGGCAGTTGGGGTGAACTGAATATAATTAGTCTTACTCAGGTTAAGTGAAAGACCATTTGCAGTAAACCATTTCATTAAATCTATAAGAATAGTATTAACAGACTCTTGAACATTTTCACATTTAAGACCATTAACCATTATGTTAGTATCATCTGCAAAGATGGTAAAATTGCACTGAATCATTGAAGAATAAGGTAAATCATTTATAAATAACAGGAACAGTAAAGGACCAAGAATAGAGCCCTGTGGAACTCCACAATTTATGTCTCTCCATTCCGATGAAATCATTCCACCACACAAATTGTCTGACTTATCTAAGACTACTTTCTGTTTCCTCTCTGTCAGGTATGACTGAAGCCAGTTATTTGCTACACCACTTATTCCTAGATGGTCTGCCTTCAGTAACAGTATTTGGTGGTTCACAGTGTCAAAGGCTTTACATAAATCACAAAATAACCCTGTTGTCACCATTTTCTCATTTAGAGATTCCAAAACCTTATCTATAAAAGCATATATTGCTTGTTCAGTTGACAGACCTTTCCGGAAACCAAACTGATGTTTGCTGAGAATATTGAATTTATGTAGGTGTTCTAAAATTCTAGAATACATGAGCTTTTCTAGTACCTTTGAAAACACAGTCAGGAGAGATATTGGTCTGAAATTTTTAACATCAGTTTTCTCCCCTTTCTTAAAGAGAGGCTTCACGATAGCATACTTTAGTCTATCAGGAACAATTCCTTGCTGCAAAGAGGCATTGAAAATATGACACAGTATATTGCTTACAGAAGTACAACACTGCTTTAACAATTTGCTAGAAATATTGTCTACTCCACAGGAGTTCTTGGTTTTCATGGAGGCAATTGTTCTTTCAATTTCTGATACTGTAACAGGTCTAATATGCATTTGGATGATTTTGTTAGGGAAAGCATTTCGCAAAAAGGTCAGGGCATCATTCACAGAACCCTTGCAGCCTATTTGCTCAGACACTGACAGGAAGTGTTTATTAAAGATTTCAGCTATGATCTCAGGATTTTGCACAAGATTCCCTTCATGTTTGATTATGAAGTTTTCTACAGCTCTTTTTTTATTGTTCCCTGTCTCCTTGTTAACTATTTGCCAGACAGTCTTCATTTTATTATTGGAGTTATCAATTTCTTTTACATAATACAGTGCTTTTGATGTCTGAATAACTTTCTTTAGGATTTTACAATACATGTTATAATGGCTGATTAATTCTCTGTCCCTTGACCCTCTGGTTGCAACATAAAGTTCTCTCTTATATTTACATGACACTCGAATACCCTTTGTGATCCATGGCTTCTTTAAGGACGAGGAAATATTGTTCCTAACAAACTTTTTAGGAAAAGCTTCTTCAAAGTGGGATAGGAATTCATTTATGAATATGTTGAACTTTGTATCAACATCATCTACTCTGCGAACTGAATTCCAATCTTCATGCTGCAGCTTATGGTTAAAAAATTCCAGGGTCTCTTTGTTCATAAGTCTGATTGCCTTCCAGGATGGGACTGCTTTCTTGACAGGTCTGTAGTCATGTAGAGTGAGGAGCTGTCCATCATGGTCTGATATGCCATTTACTATTGCAGTGACAGTGAAGTTCTGGTATAAATTTACATCTAAAAATATATTGTCTATCAGAGATTGACAGTCAGGTGTGATCCTAGTAGGAAAGTCAACCACTGATGTAAGATTGTAGGAACTCAGCAAATTCTGGAGCTCTACTTTGTTGTTGCATTCCATTGCGAAGTTGACATTAAAGTCCCCAAGTAAGATAATGTCATTATTTTTAGAAAATAAGGTTGATAGTAACAATTCTAACTGAACCATAAAGACTGTGAAATTGGTTCCTGGTGCCCTGTACACTGTAACTACTATTAATTTGGAACTGTTTAATGTCACTTCTATTGCACACACTTCAAACTGTTGGTCACTGCAATATTTCCTTACATCTACAGATCTAAAAGTTAAATTATTCTTAATGAAAATTACTACTCCACCTTTTCTCATGCTATCTCTACAGTAGTAGGTGGCAAGGCTATAACTGTCTATATGTATCATTTCAATTCCTTCTGTAATATGGTGTTCTGAGAAACATAAGATCTGAGCATTGTTCATAAAGTTTTTGTTATTTATGTTAACTTCTAATTGATCTAGTTTGCTTCTTATTCCCCTTATGTTTTGATGAAAAATGGAGAAGTTGTTTGGATTATTACCTATTTTGGTGGTTTCTTCTTTCTTGTGCCTGTGGTTAAAAAATCCTTCAGATGAGGAGGACACACAAATTTACGTTTACCTCCTGTTCTCTGTGATGATGTCGATTTTTCTTCAGTAGATGCTTCCTTCTTTACTGAAGATGATGAAACTGATGACTTGCTTGTTGATTTACCTTGAGCTGGTGCTGTCAATTCCCTTGGAGATGATGAAGCTATTGACTTGCTTGCAGGTGGGGATAAGATTGCTGTTGCTGTAGGCTCCAGGGGTTGTACTGCTGTTGCAGCTGGTGTTTCTGCTGGCAGTGATTTTTTTGACGAACTGCATGTAGGCAGGTGCACAAGTGGTGTTGCTGTAGAAGTAGTCACAATCAAGCTTCAGTAGTCCATTACAAACAGTACTGTAAGGTGCTTAAAAATGTTGTTAGGAAGGCAAAGAGTGTGTGGTATGCAAATAGAATAGCTAATTCACAGGATAAAATTAAAACCATATGGTCAGTTGTGAAGGAAGTGTCTAGTCAGGCCGTTCATACTTCCTAAAGGAAGTGTCTAGTCGACGGTATAAAGTCGGTTCATAGTAAAAACATTTCTCTTACTGATAAATCAGATATATATACAGTATTTAACAATAATTGCTATCAAATGTACAATTCGGCTTTAGAAGTCATTTAACTACTGAAAATGCTACATTCTATTTTCTCTATGAGGTACTGGATGGGTTAAACAAAAGGTTTTGGACGTTAGGGATGTTTTTTGATTTAACTAAGGCATTTGGTTTCGTTGATCACAAAATATTGCTCCAGAAGTTAGACTATTATAGAATACAGGGAGTAGCTCGCAATTGGTTCACCTCTTATTTTAATAACAGGTAGCAAAAGGTCATCATTTACAGTGTTGAGAATGGCTGAGATGTGGGGTCTGAGTGGGGTAAGGTCAAGTGGGAGGTGCCCCAGGATCAGTGTTGGAGCCACTCCTGTTCCTTGTTCATATAAATGATATGCCCTCTAGTATTACAGGTAACTCTAAAGTATTTCTGTTAGCTGATGACCCTAGCTTGGTAGTAAAGGATGTTGTGTGCAGCACTGGCTCAGTTTCAAATAGTGCAGTTCATGACCTTAGTTCAAAGTTTGTAGAAAATAAACTAATGCTAAATCACAGTAAGACTCAGTTTTTACAGTTTCTAAAACACAATTCAACAAAACCTGATGTTTTAATTTCACAGAATGGACATATGATTAATGAAACTGAACAGTTCAAATTTCTAGACCTTCAGATAGATAGTAAACTGTCGTGGAAAGCCCACGTTCGGGATCTTGTTCAAAGACTTAATACTGCAATTTTTACTATTTGAATGGTATCTGAAGTGAGTGATTGTTCGACACAAAAATTAGTCCACTTTGCTTTGTTTCATTCACTTATGTCATATGGTATTATATATTGGGGTAACTCTTCCCATTGTAAAAGGATATTTTTGGCTCAGAAACAGGCGTTTCGGGCAATAAGTGGCGTAAGTTCACGAACCTCTTCTCGACTCTTGTTCACGAGTCTGGGTATTTTGACATTGTCCTCTCAATATATATATATATATTCCTTTCTGTCATTTCTTGTTAACAATATTAGCTTATTCCCAAGAATAAGCAGCTTTCACTCAGTTAATACTCAGCAGAAATCAAACCTGCATTTGGATCAAACTTCCTTAACTCTTGTGCAGAAAGGTGTGCAGTATAGTGCTGCATCCATTTTCAATAAGATACCACTAAAATTGAAAAATCTTAGCAGTAATCCACTAAAGAGTTTCCTCATGGGTCACTCCTATTCTGTCAAGGAGTTCCTTGAAAAATTAAGCTGATTCTTGTTGTATTGTTGATAGCGTTTACTAAACTTATGGCTTGGCTTTTTTCGGGTTCATAAACATTTTATTTATATCTGTTATTACTTTTATGTTGTGATTTTATGTACTGACATGTTCCATGACCTTGGAGATTTGCTCCTCAATTTGGTCCTACAAAACTTGATGTGTAAATAAAATAAAATAAACCAAAAATGATCTTTGATGTCACACTGTCTACTGCCTGAAAAGAGATTGTCCACATAACAAGTTGATACTCAACGTCAGTCATGAACTCTCCTTGAACAAGAATGGACTGGTTTCTATAACTCAACAGACAATGATTTGTGGAGGAGAGAACAGGACCTAGTGTTAACCTGGAAATGGAATGGTTGTTGTTGAATCAATAGTGCAATGTAAATCTTGCTGGGGATGTCAAGCTCATGGCCATGGAAAGGCGCAACACTTCTGTGAACTCCACACCTGCGTCTGAGGCCCAGCTGTGTGGGGAGCTATAACAGACTATGGCCACATGGCCTCGTTCACACACAGCGGCACACACAGCATGTCGATGTGGGCAGCAGCACCAGGAGTGTGCACAGAAACAGCTAGGACATGACAGAAAACAGCAATGTCCGATTGCAACACGAATGAGTTAGGGGAACAAATCAAGGGTATCAGGGAAAGCCACCAATATTGTACCAGTGCCTCCTGACTGGCCTCACTCTCTGGGGCAAAATAAATGGCATCATGAATCAGTGAACTGGCATAGCAGTTTTGGCAGTGAGCACCCACAAATTTTCACTTCCTACTTAGCTGCCAGAGGCCAGCTATCAATGCTTGATAGGACTGACCTGTTTCTTTTGCTGCTGGTGGAACTTCATACAGGATTAAGCAAGTCCCACATTTCCGAAAATGACAAATATAACTAACTTAAAAGATTTATGGAGAGTATCTCATAAGTGAAAATGCAATTCTGTTAGTGGCATGTGAAGCTCTACAAACATTCAAAAGGATTGGGGAGTGTACAAATTTTTATCGTGTGTATGTGAAGTAAATAGCCAGCAAACTGACATTAAAGATGGCTGAAAGTGGTACTCCAGGTGGTTTTTTTTTTTTTTTTTTTTTTTTTTTTTTTTTTTTTTTTTTTTTTTTTTTTTTTTTTTTTTTTTGGAGATGGTGGGGTGGATGGGTGTCCACTCCAAAAACAATTGAAAGAACCATATTAACTGTTGTAATTGTTTTCAATGTCATACATAATTTGTCGAAAAACTGTCTATTCTGTAACTCTGTTAATTTATTATCTTATCCAGGAGTTTATTGAACGAATTATAAATTTCAGTTTCTTTCAAAATGTCCATACAATGCCCTTATCAGTGTTTTATAGACTGTGCAATGTTTCAACTATATCTTTAATGACATAGCTCTCAGTATGTAAGTGAGACTTCAATGATGATGGGTTACTGTCAGTTAGGAACAATATATTCCTTCAAATTTGTGCTAACTGATTGTCCCATCTGTTTTAATTCCTACTCATTTCCTGATTCTGTAAGCTTGCAAGTGGTTCATGGTGTACCTGCTTTTAGAGACAGCTTGTTCTCATGTCTGATTAAAGGCAATTTTTTTCTATCCGTACTCCACAAGTTATATTCCAGTGTGTGGTGGTGAATAGTTCTGTTACCACTATCAATCCCTGCCTTCCTTGTTCCATTTGTGAGTGATGCTTCAGAGTAATAAATGTTTATAAGCATCTGTATGAGCTCTAATTTTTCTGATTTTCTTTTTGTAGTCATTTCATGAGAAGTATTTCAGAGAAAGAAATATGTTGCCTGACTTTCCATAGAATGTATACTCTCAGAATTTTACTGATAAATCTTTCTTTCATGTATAATTTCTTTCTTTTATAGACTGATACTGGAATGATTTTAGCATTTCTATAGTGCTCTAGCTCTTCCTTAACAAACTTGTGCTGAAAAACACCACTCTTCTTTGCGTCTTCCCTATCTCTCCCGTTAATCCAGCTAGGTAAGGGTCTGAGTGATTGATTGGATAACTATTTTGTAACCCACTTCTTTTATGAATGAAGAGTATTTGCTTAAGACTCTTCCATTAAATTTAAGGCTGGCATCTGCTTTTCCTGCCACTAGTTTTTTGTGGTTATTCCATTTTAGATAACTCCAGATGTTTAATCATGAATATTTTCAGGTTGTTAATGTTTCCAGTGACTTCTCATCAACACTATAATTGAACAGTAGTAGATCTCTTTGGGTAATTATATGCAGTACATTACATTTATTTACATTCAAGGTCAATGCCAGTCCCTGCACCAATTGGTGATACAATACAGATCTTCCTGCATATTTACTACAGTCTTATGATGTTGCCTTCTTTCGGGGACAACAGAATTGTCCTTGATCAACCTCACAGAGATCCTGACATGAAACACTTGATCATTTACACATATTGTAAAAACTAATGGCCCTACAACACTCCATTGGGATATTCCCAAAGCTTCGTTTGCATCTGTCATTTTCGTACTGTTAAGAATGCCATGTTGAGTTCTGTGTGCTAGAATGACCTGAGTCCAGTCACAAATCTGGTATAATATCTCTTATTTTATGCACTAAACTGTGAAGAAACATATCAAATGCCTTCCTGAAGTCAAGAAAGTTGGCATTCATTTGAGTCCAATTGTCTTTGGTGCTCTGGATGCATTCATTAATGTGTGGCCTTAATACAGATTCCATAATTCTGCAACAGATTGACATCAGTGATATAGACCAATAATTATGTGCACCTTTCTGATAACCCTACTTAAAGTGTGAATTCCCCTTTACCGACCTCCCTCTCCCCCCTTAAAGAAGAAAAATCACTTGGCACCTACATTATTTCAACAGCATAATGATAAATTATTGCTGTAAGTGGAGCATATCTTAATCTGTGTAGAATACTACATGTATCTCATTAGGTCCAGATGCAGTTCCACTATCTAGTGATATCTGTTGATTTTCTGTTCTCCAGCCACTGATCTCAATACATGCCATTTTGAAGTTCATGAAATGACTGATAAGGGGAACCATATTACAGTCTTCACACCGAAGACCAAGTTTAGTAAGCCAGCCTTCACTGTGCTGTCTTACTGATTACTCATTTTAGTGCTGTTCACATTTTGTTTGCTAATAATGCTTTTATTCTTTGTCTTTCTTCTTTTTTTGCGACATAGAAGAATTATAACTTGTTTTAGTATTTGGGAATTGTATTTGTTCTCAAGTAAGCTGTAAGCAATTTTGAGCACTTTGTATTACTTTGCTTCCTAATTCTGTTGCCTCCCATTTCTATTGAATCATAATCATCTTTAGCCATCTTTCCTCTCCTTATACCTCAGATAGTTTATACCACTCGTCTATTATTATTTCTGGAAGATCTTTATGTTCATTATAAACTGTGTATTTGATTAATCTCTTGTCAGGTATTCACCTGAATTTGGAAACTTACTAGTTTCAGTATTTATTTTGATAGTTTGAGCAGCCATGTTACTAAAATTTTATACCAGCATGTGTAATACACAAATACAGAAAGTAGTATTTTAAAGATAGTCATGGAGAAAAGAAATATTCCAAGGTATTTCCCTTCATTCCTATTTGTTGCATTAATTTTTTTAAAGAATCATCTCCTGTAAAAGTATTAACAAAATATTACTTATTCAGTACAAAACAATAAGGGTGAAGGGAAGATTAGTGCTTATGATAGTACTGATGATTTACTAGAGAAGAGCACATGCTCATATTGTGGAAAGATATTCACCATGTCATCCTGCCATTTCTGCTCATGATTTAGGGAAAATGTGGAAAACTAAATGTGGGTGATCAAATAGTAATTTGATCTATTGTCATCCCATATCTACATCCAGTGTCTTAAAATACTGTGCCAAATTGTTTGGTAGAAGACGAGTGGTAATCACTTATACATTAATTTATACTGTTTATAATCACTGATGTTTATGACCTTTTTGTTGGCTCCACTGTAGCACTTTCAGATGGTCCCACTCCAAATGGTATCTAGAATGTACCATATTTGGTAAATTTAGAAGTTGAAATATCATAGAATTATTTTTGAGTGGTTAAAAATTGATAATAATGAATGTATTGTGTCTAAAAGTTCCTAAATATATGTTCAAAAAGGTGTATGTCTGAGAATTTGCACAACTGAAATAGGTATGTATCTCATTGATCAAGGGGCACATGGCAGTTTGTCTGCAATAGACACTGTAATGAGAAATATTTATTACCAAGGAAAATTGGCTTTTACACTTGAATAGGCTCTATGAAGAGCTGCCGTGTCTCACTTGTTTTGTGTTTTTATTTGTTGCTGTTGTTGGGGTCTTCAGTCCTGAGACTGGTTTGATGCAGCTCTCCATGCTACTCTACCTGTGCAAGCTTCTTCATCTCCCAGTACCTACTGCAGCCTACATTCTTCTGAATCTGCTTAGTGTATTCATCTCTTGGTCTCCCTCTACGATTTTTACCCTCCACGCTCCCCTCCAGTACCAAATTGGTGATCCCTTGATGCCTCAGAACATCTCCTACCAACGGATCCCTTCTTCTAGTCAAGTTGTGCCACAAACTCCTCTTCTCCCCAAATTCTATTCAATACCTCATCATTAGTTATATGATCTACCCATCTAATCTTCAGCATTCTTTTGTAGCACCACATTTCAAAACCTTCTATTGTCTTCTTATCTAAACTATTTATCATCCATGTTTCGCTTCCATACATGGCTACAATCCATACAAATACTTTCAGAAACGACTTCCTGACACTTAAATCAATACTCGATGTTAACAAATTTCTCTTCTTCAGAAACGCTTTCCTTGCCATTGCCAGTCTATATTTTATATCCTCTCTACTTCGACCATCATCAGTTATTTAGCTCCCCAAATAGCAAAACTACTTTACTTCTTTAAGTGTCTCATTTCCTAATCTAATTCACTCAGCATCACCTGATTTAATTTGACTACATTCCATTATCCTCGTTTTGCTTTAGTTGATGTTCATCTTATACCCTCCTTTCAAGATACTGTCCATTCTGTTCAACTGCTCTTCCAAGTCTTTTGCTGTCTCTGACAGAATTACAATGTCATCGGCGAACCTCAAAGTTTTTATTTCTTCTCCATGGATTTTAATACCTACTACAAACTTTTCTTTTGTTTCCTTTACTGCTTGCTCAATATACGGATTGAATAGCATCGGGGAGAAGCTACAACCCTGTCTCACTCCCTTCCCAACCACTGCTTCCCTTTCATGTCCCTCGACTCTTATAACTGCCATCTGGTTTCTGTACAAATTGTAAATGGCCTTTCGCTCCCTGTATTTTACCCCTGCCACCTTCAGAATTTGAAATAGAGTATTCCAGCCAACATTGTCAAAAGCTTTCTCTAAGTCTACAAATGCTAGAAACGTAGGTTTGCCTTTCCTTAATCTTTTTTCTAAGATAAGTCGTAGGGTCAGTATTGCCTCACGTGTTCCAACATTTCTACGGAATCCAAACTGATCTTCCCCGAGGTCGGCTTCTATCAGTTTTTCCATTCGTCTGTAAAGAATTCGTGTTAGTAGTTCGGTAATTTTCGAATCTGTCAACACCTGCTTTCTTTGGGATTGGTATTACTATATTCTTCTTGAAGTCTAAGGGAATTTCGCCTGTCTCATACATCTTGCTCACCAGATGGTAGAGTTTTGTTAGGCCTGGCTCTCCCAAGGCTTTCAGTAGTTCTAATGAAATGTTGTCTACTCCCGGGGCCTTGTTTCGACTTAGGTCTTTCAGTGCTCTGTCAAACTCTTCACACAGTATCGTATCTCCCATTTCATCTTCATCTACCTCCTCTTCCATTTCCATAATATTGTCCTCAAGAACATCGCCCCTGTGTAGACCCTCTATATACTCCTTCCACCTTTCTCCTTTCCCTTCTTTGCTTAGAACTGGGTTTCCATCTGAGCTCTTGATATTCATGCAATTTTCTTCAAAGGTCTCTTTAATTTTCCTGTAGGCAGTATCTATCTTACCCCTCGGGAGATAAGCCTCTACATCCTTACATTTGTCCTCTAGCCATCCCTGCTTAGCCATTTTGCACTTCCTGTTGATTTCATTTTTGGGACGTTTGCATTCGTTTTTGCCTGCTTCACTTACTGCATTTTTGTATTTTCTCCTTTCATCAATTAAATTCAGTATCTCTTCTGTTACCCAAGGATTTCTACTAGCCTTTGTCTTTTTACCTACTTGATCCTCTGCTGCCTTCACTATTTCATTCCTCAAAGCTACCCATTCTTCTTCTACTGTCTTTCTTTCCCCCATTCCTGTCAATTGTTTCCTTATGCTCTTCCTGAAAATCTGTACAACCTCTGGTTCTTTCAGTTTATCCAGGTCCCATCTCATTAAATTCCCACCTTTTTGCAGTTTCTTCAGTTTTAATCTACAGTTCATAACCAATAGATTGTGGTCAGAGTCCACATCTGCCCCTGGAAATTTCTTACAATTTAAAATCTGGTTCCTAAATCTCTGTCTTACCATTATATAATCTATCTGAAACCTTTTAGTATATCCAGGGTTCTTCCATGTATACAACCTTCTTTTATGATTCTTGAACCAAGTGTTAGCTATGATTTATGCTCTGTGCAAAATTCTACCTGGCGGCTTCCTCTTTCATTTCTCAGCCCCAATTCATATTCACCTACTGCGTTTCCTTCTCTTCCTTTTCCTACTGTCGAATTCCAGTCACCCATGACTATTAAATTTTCATCTCCCTTCACTACCTGAATAAGTTCTTTTATCTCGTCATACATTTCATCAATTTCTTCATCGTCTGCAGAGTTAGTTGGCATATAAACTTGTACTACTGTAGTAGGTGTGGGCTTCGTGTCTATCTTGGCCACAATAATGCGTTCACTACTCTTCAGGAACCACATGTTTGTCTGGCCTCTCACCAGATACCCCTCCGTTGTGGTTGCACCTACGGTACAGCTATCTGTATCGTTGAGGCACGCAAGCCTGCCCGCCAACAGCAAGGTCCATGGTTCATATCTATCTCTATGAAAGCTTTCAAATAAAAATCATGTGAGCAAGTATAGCAGAAGAACTGAAAGTCCCTCGATAGAATGCAGTAAACTGTTCTTATGTACACAGTTGTTTAGCCAGATTCATACATATTGTTTGACCACATTTTGTTGACCCTTTATGTGGTGGTTGTCGAGAATGACAAGAAACATGACTTGCCTCTGCATTAGGATGACTTGTCTCTGCATTAGGACCACTACACGGAGAAGTGAGGTGAGGGGAGGATTGCACAAACTGATTCCTGCAGTGTTGGTCATGCTTTGCGGTTATATGAAAGCAGAGGTGGCACATGTGGAAATATTAGTGCTTGAGACATATGAATGTCTTCCAACTAGTGCCAATTTCCTCCACTGTTGATGTCAGCAATAAAAAGAGTCAGCTTATCGTGGGCAAACAATGTGTGTTTCTTTAAAAGTCCCTGTACATGCTGACTTTCTTTCCGAATACTTCAATAAAATGTGCTGAGTATCCGCACTTTTCATTTTCAAAGCTATACAGAATACAGCAACCTGTAAGGAAACAAGCATGCTTTGTTTCATAGGAATCTTACATGAAGTATAATCACTCAGAAGTATATTTTAGTTATGCAGTAGTACTGAGATGTACAAAATGCATTGGAGAGTACTTTTACCAAATAATAAATTTCTCACCCAACACAGTAGTCTGTTGTCAATAACAGCAATTTTTGCAGCATATGGAAACACACCCTATTCGTATATTTATTTTGTGTATCTATAAAAGTGTGAGCTGATACAGAATTTTATGGGATAGTATTAAGATGAAAGTTATTTCAAAAGAGTTAGATCTCATCTGTCTGAGCTTTACTAATTCAGTTTGAGAATTCTTCCCTAATTGAACGGTCCAAGACAACAAATAATTTTAGAAATGAATCTTATAAAGTCAGTATCTATACAGTACTCCAGATAGAAGGCGTTTTAGTTCCTTATGTGACACAATTTCTACATCACTAAACTAAAAATAGTTTAAGTGTTCATTGTAATAAAGGAAAATATTAACTGATATATCTCATTACTAATAACTTCATCTTAAAAGTAGTAACATATTTTAAAATGTTATTTAGATTATTTTGTGGGGACAATCAGCCTACTTACTTTACATTACATGTAATATTTCTTTGCAGTTATGAATTGGAGTGCCTGAGCCAGAAAATAATAGAACTCGACAACGAAATTTGTTTTCTTCCTTCTAAATTATTTGTACAAGTACATAGTTATTATTAGTCAAATGGTATGCATTATTTGCTGTCCTCTGTATGTGTCCGTATCAAATTTAAATTTATCTTAGTGGCAGAAGCACTTTTAAGAAGTTATTCGTCTTAAATTCATTAGGGGATTGTATTTCCTAATTTATTTTGATTTAGTGCCAGTCTTTGGCAGATGTCTGATGCATGAAAAGTGATAAATGTCACAATAATATGGCCTTGATGTAAAACCGTATGTATTCCTATAGAATGAGGAAACCTAAGTAATAAGTGCTATGGTTGGTTATATATTTCAGGACATTAAAAAAAAGAGTAATGCCTTCTCTATTTCACTACTGTCTATTTCACAGAAATTCAAATTGTTATTATGAACATCAGTAACTGAAACAGAAACACATATCTTCTGTAATGACAAGCTAGACAATATGTTAGTTGATGTATAGATTACAAAGAAAAAGTCCAACATTTATTTACATGTTGTAGTTGAACCTGGCTGTAGTTGACATTAGAATCGAGGGTGGGGAAGTAACAATGTACATTAAATAAATGGTTAATAGAACATATATGATTTGATTTTATTAAACAAATTTCTCTTACCATCTCATTTAATCAGAAGCAGTTGTAATTATATAATCTCATTAAATCAGCCAATTAAAAATATTTTTGAATGGAGTAATTTCAGAACTAATTTTGTTACCATAGAGGAAATGGTTCTTTCTCATGCAGAGTTTTAGTTTGATTAGCATGTTTGTGCTTTATAATGTCAGGAGGAATCTCGAAAGCAGATTCAAAACTTGCTTGCCTGTCTCTCTCTGTCAGAGGTCTTCTTGTACTTGTGTTTGTTGTTGAGTGACTGTATTGTAGTTAGTGTAGACCTAACTGCAAACACTTCTCTTTCAGAGTAATTTTTACTGGCATCTACACATTTGAATCAGCCGTAAAGGTGATGGCAAGAGGGTTCATACTTCAGCCATTTACGTACCTTAGAGATGCATGGAACTGGCTGGACTTCGTAGTAATAGCTTTAGCGTGAGTAGTGACTGAGAGATTGGGTTTATTGCTAGATAATAATTATTTACATCAATGATTGCAAACTGCCATTTATAAATTGATATGTTGAATAATTATACAAGTAATCATATATAAAAATTTTGTACAATGTCAAAGTTGATTAAATTATAGATAGAATAATTCCTCAAATGGCAGTTTCCATTTTGCACCATTGATGTGAATTATTGATAGATTTAGAATTAGAATTAGATATAGTAATTTTATAGATTAGATCCCATTCAGTAGCATCAAACACAAATTCATAGCCAGTTGGAAACATAACTATTATATATTTGTGCTTTTTGTTGCCATTGAATTTGAAGAGAGTAGCAAGCTTGTAAGCTTCCTTCATGAAACTAAATTTCTTGTATGTTGAAGTTCAGATTAGAATTTTTTCGGACTTTTTTTGAGATGCAATATTTAAAATTGTGTATATTCTTACAATTGATAAAACAGTTCTGTTCAGTTTAGGAAACTTATAAATTGTGAATGTTTTGTAGTAGTCTGTATAAAAGTATTTTGGAATTGAATCTCATTCCTCCCTTCACACATTTATTACCTCAAACACTGTTTATTCCAGAAACAAATATTATTTGGTTATTTTATTCAAATAAATAATATTAAAAAGGAAACACTTTCTATGATTGCATAAGATTATACAATTTCTTTCTCTACATGTCATTTGTAGAATACATAGGTTGAAAGATTATCACTCTGTCTATGTACTTGCTTCCAGGCAGGGATTTCAGCTCTTAGTTTTGTTTTATTTCTCAAACATGTAAAAAATGCCTTGGACACCCTTAAATGAAATTAATTCTTCAGCTTACAAGTTTTCCATGATGGTACTATATATCTTTCTCATGCCTGTTTGATTACAATTTCTTCTGGGCATATTAAATGTGTTGTGAGAGAGCAGATAACTGGTAGCATACCATGTTGTCTGAAAAACAAAAAAATCTACACCATTTTGAGCCATACCTGAGTGCTTTACTCTTGCTGCTTATCATCCTGCAACAGGTACATAAGTTAATGTCAGATTCGCTATCATACCAAGGAGTTGTGTGCTCTCATCCTTGCAGTTATGTATTAATTAGTTTCCATGTGCTGTCTTGTTCACTAGTTGTCAACAGAACTTTTTGTTTGTTTTGTAGTTTTCAAAACCCAGTCTTGAGTCAATGATTTCATTTGTGTAAACTTTCCAGTAATCAGTAATCAATGCTAACTTTTGTGAGAAGGCTGGGCCAATGTAATACAGAATAAGATAAGGTTCACTATAAGATTCACTATATGTTGTTTTACTTTTGACATTTTCATCTCAAAGTTACAGTTTGTGTTAACAAAGAGGTCATGCGTAAACTATTACTTCACAATCTTATGTGGGTTATGCTGCACATAAACAAAACTTTCACATAGTAATGCAGTTGGCTCCTTTTAAGATCTCTCTATATATACAATACAGCCCTACCAGCACAATCAAAATTAAGTTAAAATATGCCTAAAACACATCTTCGCATTCCCTCAAAAGGATTTTTCAAAATACCCAAAATCTTGATAATTAGTATGAAAAATCCTTCATAATTTGTCATAATTAACATAACAATGTGAAGTGAAGGCAATGTGCCCTTTCCATCTATACATGTCTTCATGTCAATATTGCATCAACCTCTCACATATGCTAACACATCATCAGGATACTACATTTTTACTCTTTATTTTTTAATGTCATCTACATTAATAAGATGTTTTGTCAACAGCTGTCAATGTCTGTAACGTACAGGTTAGGTTCTTTCTATAAGTTACATAAAACATTGTAGGAGTCGATGATAGTTATCACTAGTCAATGTAATTGTCCACCTTGATCACTATTTACATTTTTATTTTGAAAAATATGGACATTAACATGTTTGGCCACAGCCATCATTGAAATCACGTTTAAAATCTCGATACACTGTATCTCATCAGTTCACATGTACACTTGTACTATGGGTTGTATATAGGTGAGGAATAATTTTTTTTTATTAATATGCACCCTTCAATTAGTATATTTTATTTTCTTGTTTTAGCCCAGTGTGTTTCAGAGCTACAACTCCATTCTCAGGGTTTATGTTAATGATTTGCGAGCATTACAAATGCTACAACTCCATTCTCAAGTTTTAAAAAATGCATAACACTTGCTCTCTGTAATAAAATTATTTTACTTTACTATTGGTTTCGGTTCTGAACAATCATCAGTGGCAGCCGATGTCGTACAGCTGCCATTAATGATGTTTCAGAATCAAAACTGGTAGCAAAATAAATAACGTTATTACATACAGCACATTGTTATGCATTTTTTTTAAACTTGTTCATGTTGTTGACCATTGCCAAAGCAAGATGTCCATTCTCAAGAACTGTGCTGATGTTTTTTTAGTGTTATGGATACTTTACTTTGTCATCCAGCATGAAATGAACAATGTAAGTTTTAGTTTTATGCAAAATACATCATGGGTGAGATAAAATAAAATAAATAAAACGTTGCTAATAATTAAGTTTATTTGAACATAAAATGTTCATCTGCTTTGATGAAAACCTTCCAAATATGCTGTTACACTTCAAACAAAGTAACATGTTCATGGCTGCACAACATAGCTCAAATGACAAACTTTAATTTGTGAGTTTAGGATGCATTAAGAAAGTAAGGGTCATTGAAATAACTAATAAAATAAAATAATCTAGGGTAATGCCGTCTTAAGATTATACTTACGTTCTTGTATTTACTGTACATGATTTGGCATGCTCATTAGCATACTTCATGATCCAAATGGCTCATCTCAGTTTTACTATTTCTGTTGAAAGGTATGTAATTTATGTGTTTGCATTACTTATAAAGAACTATTATGTTGATATTTGTAGTTCACAATATGAATGAAGTGGAATGAAATAATCTGCCGTAGAGAAGTTAGAGTAAAGACGAATTAAGTGGAATGAAATAACCTACTGTGAAGAAGTTAGAGTAGGGGTGGTGTGCAGCTAAGGGTGGGAGGAAGGAGGGCCAGGGTATAGGACAGAGTGTAATGTGACGGGGTAGGTTAGATGTAGCTGACGGGGGAGAATGGAACTCATAGAGAGGAGAGGGTGTGTGTATTCATTCTTGTGGGTCTGTTGTTTTGACAGTTGTTACTGAGTGTGAGAAGTAGTTTATTACAGCCACCCTCCTGACCTCGATCCCTGCTAATTCACTGTTCTCCCACCCTGTATCCAACATTTCCCATTCCTCTGTACTGTCACTCTCTCCCAGTCTGTGCCTCCTTGTTGTAATCTTCATTATGTGGCACATCTCACTGGCTCCAGTACCTGTTTATCAGGGACCCAGCCCATGCACCTGTCACCTTTCCTGCCCACATTCCTTGCCAGCAAACCTGCGGTCTCCTCCAAGCCACTTGCTACTTATTCCCATCCCCTCTTCCTGCCTCTTGATTCGCTTTACCTGTATCCACAGCACCCACCCTGGTCCACCTGCCGAAATGCAATCCTGACTTTTGTGTCTCACCAGAACAATGTAGGGGCAAAGGTGTGTGTGTGTGTGTGTGTGTGTGTGTGTGTGTGTGTGTGTGTGTGTGTGTCTGTATATTTGTTCTCCAGCTATTCTGAAAGCTAGCAGGTTTTCTTTCTGTATGAGCCTGTTGATGACTCTTTGCTTCTGCTGTTCATTGAGTGGTCTCTTTTGTCCGTAAATTATTTATAGGCACTGTCTATTCATTCATTGTCTGTTCATTAAGCATGTTAGTGTATTGAAGAACACGTTGCATATATATTTATACTGGCTCTAGTGAGTTAGTTATTGTATGTGAGGATGGTTTATGGTAGATTGTGAGATCTAAGTGATATCTGTTAACTTTTGTTCACTGTCATAAAGGTGAACACATGTCACTACTATATCTAAGTGTACATCACACATAAGCAGTGGCAGCTTATCTTCATGACCGTGAATGCAACTTACAAGACATTAATTTTACAATCTGCCATCCTTAGGTACAAAACATAACATACTAGAGGTAATAGAACTACAGAGGCAACAAGTTTTCCAGTTCACTAACATGCTGATGACAGTGAAAATAATAGAACACTTTCTATACTCAATAATGACGTCTGATAACAAGTGACTCACAAGAGTGAATAAACACAATTCCATTCTCACTTATACATACATAAATACATGTACGTTTCTCAATCACTTCCATTCTCTCCCTGAGCTGTATATCACTTTCATCTATCCTGTAAGAGCACACCATATTCTACATCCTCCCACCTCCCCTCTCACCCTTCCAACCATCCACCTCATCCTGCACTCACTGCCACTTCCGCACAGAAGGTTATTTCATTTCCATTCGTTGATTTCATGAACTGAAAATAACAGTATAATATTGCATCAAAAGATATTCAAATCTATAAATTATGTTCTTGTCAGCAGAAATAGTAAAACTGTGATGAGTAATTTGAGTCACACACTATACTAATAAGCATGCAAAACCATGTACAGTAAATGGACGAATGTAAAAAAAAAATAGCGTAATTGCCACACCCCTGAATTATTTTCGTTATTTTACCTGTTATGTGAATGATAATAATATGACCCGTACTTTTTTAATACATCCTAAGCTCATAAATTAAAATGTGCCATTTCACCTCCAACAGCCAGTGATCTCTTTTGATAAGAATCCTTCTTCTTCCAAGATATATTTCTATCCTATTTTTTTCTAATGAAACCATTCTCAACATGCAACTGATCGTTAAACCCAGTACCATGAAGGATACTGTTTCATTATTCTTCTTGTATTATTTTCATGTGCAGTAAAATTTGTCATTGCCTCAGCTTTCTTGTCCCCGTAACTTTTACTGTCTCCAGTCTGCTCACTGGGAAGCTTCATACCTGATCATTCCTTTGAGAACCTTGTTTTGTAACTTTGTAGAAACTGCACGGAATTAACTACCAGGATAGAGCAACTATCTTCTAGTCAACACACTTATATTTATTTCAAACTCTGATACTATATATTCCTTTCCCATTATTTGTGATTCTATCACTAGTTCATGTTGTTATCAGTTTAGCTCCTCTCTCTTGATTAGCCATACTTTATATGTTCCTGTTACTTCAATTTCAGGGCATGCTCTGCCTGGAACTCTATATGGTTTTCTGGTTTCCTCTCTGTCATGTATCCTCCATAGCAACATCTTCACTATAATCTCCATTCCACTGTCATGTGCTTCCAACTCCCATGGCACCTTCATATTGGAACATGTAAGATTGTTATGTGCCTCCATGGAAAGGGTACTCCAACTGCACCCACCTTGAAACCTAGGCCACCTGTTCTGTTGTTTTCTATTTCTTCATACTGGAGACTCTACATAGTTCTCTCTTCTGAAGCTAACACACACTTCTTCTTGCTGTTGACCTTGCAATTTGTTATACATTCAATCTGATCCAAAACGTTTTTGAGACATTTCTAGTTTGTTAATTGCACAGCCTACATGCACCTCCAGCACTACTTGTGGTAATCATCATACAAATGCTGATAAGAATATATTTTCTACCAGGAAGATCTCAATATCCATTCATGGATCATTCTATTCATTGAATGCTAAATAAGTCCTGTGATAATTTGGCCCAGTCATTGATGAGATTTATGTTGTAACATCAACAAAATAAGGAAAGAATGTATTTTACTCACTATAAAGATGACACATCAAGTTGCGGACAGGGACGACAAAAAGATTGTTAACTGTTACACATTTGGCTTTCGAGCAAACCCATCTTCAGAAAAAGAAATACACACATATTCATCCATCCAAGCAAGCACACCTCAGGCACACAAGACCATCGTGATCAGCAGCTCGAACCAGAATGCAATGTGAAAGAAAGCAGCAGTCTGGAGGGGAGATGGGAGGGAAATGGATAGTAGGGTATGGACTGGGGGAGAGAAGAGTGCTGCCTGGTGGAGGATGCAGGGTCTAGATAGAGGCATGGCAAAACTGCATTGAGAAGCTGTGGGACAGAGAGGTGGGGAAGGAGGAGGAAGTGGAAAAAGAGAGGAACAGGTTAGGGGGAAGAATGGCAGGTGCATTCGAAGAGACAGCACACGATGAGAATGAGAAAACGTGAATATGGAGGAGGTGATAGGACAGAGGGTGTGGAAACTGTTTGGTGGAGGGTGTGGGGTGGTAGGTTACCATAAGTAGAGGCCGGTATAATTTCAGAAGCAAAGAATGTGTTGTAAGGATAACTCCTATTCTGCACAGTTCATAAAAGTTAGAGGTGGAGGGGAGGATCCAGATGGCCTGAGTTGTGAAGCAGCCATTAAAATCAAGCATGGTGTGTTCTCTCTGGCCCATAATCTGATAGTTGCTGTTCATCCTCGTGGACAGCTGGTTAGTAGTCATACCAATATAAAAAGCTGTGTAATGATTGCAGCAGAGCTGGTATATGGGATGGCTGTTCTCACAGGTAGCCCGGCCTCTGATAGGGTAGTATAAGCCTGTGACAGGACTGCAATATGAAGTACTGTGTGGGTAGATGGGTAGGTCTTGCACGTGGCTCTTCCCTGAGGTAAGGCATTGGGAGTGGAATAGGGATGGACTTAGATGTTGAGGAGATTGGGTGGGAGATGGAACCCCATTTTAGGAGGGGTGGGAAGGATCTTGGGTAGAATGTCCCCCATTTCAGGGCGTGGTGATAGGTAATCAAAACTCTGACAAGAAATATGGTTCAGTTGTTCCAGTGTGAGGTGCTACTGGGTGACAAAGGAGGAACTCTTTTGCAGCTGGTTCTTGAGGGTCATGGGAGGATTGTGGATGTGAGGGGAAATTGTATGGGAGATCTGTCTGTGGACCATGTTGGCAGGGGGCCAGGAGGGGAGGGGGGGGGGGGGGGGGTTAGTGCCTGTCTGCGAAGGCCTTGGTGAGACCTTCAGCTTATTGGACAAGGGACTTCTTGTCACTGCAAATACACCATTGCTGGGTGGCCAGACTGTATGGGAGTGACTTTTTGGTGTGAAAGGGATGACAGTAGTTGAAATACAGATACCATTGATTGTTGGTGGATTCAATGTGGATGGAGCCACCAGAGAGGAGGAGGTTAACATTCAGGAAGGTGGTATGCTGGGTTGAGGCCAACCAGGTGAAGAGGATGAGAGAGAAGGTTTTGAGGCTGTGAAGGAATGTGGAAAGGGTGTCTTGGCCCTGAGTCCAGGTCATGAAGATATCATCAGTGAACCTGGGCTAGACCTTTTTTTTTGGGGGGGGGGGGGGGGGGGTGGAGGAGGCTAGGGAGGTCTCTAGTTGACCCTTAAACAGATTTTCAGATTTTATAGGATGGTGGCATATGGGTTCCCATGGCTGTGCCATGGATTTGTTTGTGCACCTACCCTTTAAAGGAGAAGTAGTTGTGACCTTGAATAAAGTTAGTGAGGTGTATGAGAGGAATGAGATGTGGAGTTTGGAATCTGACATTTGGAGAGGTAGTGTTCAATAGTGGCAAGACCATGGGTATTGGTGTATAGGGCAGTGGCATCAACAATGACAATTAGGTATCTAGGATGTAAAGTGGTGGGGATGATGGAGAGTCGGTGAAGGAAGTGGTTGGTATTTTCGATGTGGGAAGCTAGATTATGGGCAGTTGGTTGGAGGTGTTGTTCAGTGAGGGTTGATATCCTTTCAATGGGGCCAGAATAACCAGCTACAATGAGGCATCCAGGAATTTTGGGTTTGTGGATTTTTGGGAGCATGCAGGAGGTGGCTGTGTGGGGTGTCATGGGGGTGAGGAAGCAAATGGATTCATTGGCGAGATTATGGGAATGCCCTAATGCCTTAAGCAGAGTTTGGAGGCTATGTTTGAGCTTCTGGGATGGGATCACTCTGGCTGAGTTTGTAGGTGGCGGAGTCAGATAATTGGCAGAGCCCTTCCGCCAGTTTGTCACTGTGATTCATTACAATACTGGTGGAACCTTTGACTGTAGGTAGGATGATTAGGTCAGAATTAGTTTTGAGGTTCTGTATGGATGTCTTTTCTTCTACAGAAAGGTAGGTGTTCGTAGCAAGGGGCCTGGGGAAGGATGATGAGGCCACATTGGAGGTAAGGAATTACTGGAAGGTGACCAACTGGTAGTTAGGTGGGAGGGAAGAGGGATCACAGTTGGATGGTGATATAAACAGGGGAGGGAGGGTTCAGTGTTGAGATTAGGTTGGCTTTGATTGGAGGGATCAATGGCAAAGAAGTGTTTCCATATATGGATCTGGAGAAGGAGCGTAGGTCTTTGACAAGTCCAATGTAGTGAAATTTAGGTGTAGGGCTAAAGTTGAGGCCTTTGGAGGGGGCTGAAACTTCTGTGGGGCACACGGTTATCGTGGGAAGTTTTAACAACAGTGTCCTATGAATGTTTTGCCTCTGGATGTAGTGGAGTGTTGGTAGGGAGTTTTGGGGTCAGCAAGGCAGGGTGTGTGTACTTTGAGGTATTGTTGAGGAGGAACACTGGGGTTAGAAAGTGGTGCCCTGCGGTGCCAGTAAGACATCAGCAGGTTGGATGACTTATGAAGGTTTGTCTGAAATGCTCCTCTAGGTGCTGGATAACAAGGAATTCAATTTCAGAGATGTGATAGGGATTGCAGAGTGACAGTGGAGAGAGCAGAGGTAGTTCTTGAATGCCTTTGCTTGTGACGGCCAGGGACTGGAAGAATCTGAAAATCATTGTGAACCATTGTGAAAGGAAGAGTGGGATCCAGAGAAAGGAATTTTTATGGTTAGGCCATTGGGGAGGGGAGGGGATTCCATGGTTTAAGCAGCATTTAAGGAACAGGATGTAGGACTGGGTTTTACCCAGGGAAAGGAATACTTTTTTGAATGGGTGCAGAAAGATGGAGCAGTAGTCCATTGTGGCAGGGATGGTGTATGGGAGATGGGAATGAGGCAGAAATTGGCAAATGTAGGTGTTAGACGGTTGTGGGGGAGCTGAAAATTGAAAATATGTGTAAAAATATGAAACAATACACAGAACACTCACAGATATTTAAAAATATGCACAAGTTTCAATGGCTGCTTCACAACCCAGGCTATGTGGATCCACCCCCCCACCTCTAACTTTTCTGAACTGTGCAGGGCAAGTTATCCTTACAACACATTCTCTGCTCCTGAAATTATCCCAGCCCCAACTTACAGCAACCTACTGTCCCCACACCCTCCTCCCAACATTTTCCACCTCTCTGTCCTATCACCTCCTCCCTATTTCCTTCCTCTCACCCTCATTGTGTGCTGCCCATCTTTCCCTTTCCCTGCTTTTCATCTCACCACCCTACCTTCCTCCATGCCACACAGCCTCTTGAAACTGTGCCTGGTGGCAGTCTTATCATGCCTCCATATAGTCCCAGCTTACTCCGCCAGACAGTGCTCTTCCCTCGCCAAACCCATACCCTGCTTTACCTTCCTTTCCTAACCCCTCCAGATTGCTGCTGTCGTTCACATGGCAGTTGTATTCTGGTCCAAGCTGCAAGAGATGGTGGTCATGTGTGCCTGAGGTGTGCGTGCTTGTGTGAATGAATGTGTGTGTATGTTTCAAATGATGGAAACTCCAGGTAGAAATATCAACAATGTAGGAAAAGATAGATTGCTACTTACCATAAAGAAGACATGTCAAGTTAGAGACAGCCATGATTAAAAGACACGTTTAATTGTGCTTGTCTGCAACTTGACGTGTTTTCTTTACAGTAAGTAGGAATGTATCTTTTCCTACATTGTGTGTGTTTCCTTTTTTGAAGAAGGCTTTGGCTGAAAGCTAAATGTGTAACAGTGTGCTTGTCTGCAACTCAAGTATCATCTTTTGGTGAGTAGTGATCTATCCTTTTCCTTGTATTGCTGATATTCCAACCTGGAGTTTCCGTTGTAAGATTTAAATTATAAGATATTTTTGCTGTGCCCAGTACTGCCTCAGAAATGCTTGCTCAAAGCACTGGGCATTATTCGCTTAGTTGTGTGCCTAAATGGTCCAGGTTATTTTCTCATTGTTTGAATAGCTCAATGTGAACTCAATTTTTCATGGTCTTTCAAGTTCTTTGTCAGTGTGTCTCTGAAAGTGGTAATGAACACAATGGGATGTTTATTTTTTTTAGTTCAGGTGCTTTTATATGGCTTGGTTTCATCAAACCACCTTTGAAAGCCCTAATTAATACAATTAGATCCACCTTTCCGATGATCTGGTGTGACTCATTTCACTCAATACGTGCAATGGGTTGATTAAAACTGATTCCACTGTAGTACTGACTAAGGATTCAATCATTTTCTGTTTGTGCTATCTCAGATCCGCTTAACTTTTCTCTGCTCACCTTTATTTATTTTAATTTTTTCTCAGTATCATCTACACCTGGCTCCAATTTTCCTTGTCTTTCCTCACAGTTTTCATAAACTGTCTCGAGCCCAGAATGGAAAATTTACTCTTTTTTAATTTCCAGTATTTTACCAAGACATCTTCGGTCTCTAATGTGCACTCAGTTATCCTTTTCTACTAGAGGGAGCTGCAGAGGGTAAAACCTGTAGTGGAAGACAGAGATCGGAATACAGTCAGCAACAAATTGAGGACATAGGTTGCAATTGCTACTCTGAGATGAAGAAGCTGACACAGGAGAGAGATTCTGTTTTCTCTCTTTATTTCTTTACTTTTCTTTCCGTTACTACTCAGATTGCGTTTGTGTCAGTGGCTCAGTGGTTAAATACCAGACTACAGGTCCAAAGGTTTCGGATTTGACCGCTGCTCAGTCTTAACATTCTTGTTCATCATTTATAACTTCTTTCGCATCTGCCAATGTTTGATAATGTCAAAAATGTGTAGTTATACACTATGGTTCTGAGTCTACATTAAACTGTATGCCCCCTTATAAACAGCTGGGTTGTTGTTGTTGTTGTTGTGGTCTTCAGTCCTGAGACTGGTTTGATGCAGCTCTCCATGCTACTCTTCCTGTGCAAGCTTCTTCATCTCCAAGTACCTACTGCAATCTACATCCTTCTGAATCTGCTTGGTGTATTCATCTCTTGGTCTCCCTCTACGATTTTTACCCTGGGTAAGTTAGTTCAAAGATCCAAGGAAGGTAAGGGTATACAACTTACAATAGGACTATATCAGGTTAACCACTGTAGTGTTCAAACTAATAATAAGTTTTACCTTCACTCACTCTAAAAGTTCTTTGTCTTCTGTTCTCTTCCACTTGTTTTCTTCTTTATTTTTATTAAAATTGTGTCTGTTCTTCCTTCTTTTGCATCTTCTCTTCTCCCAGATGTTCCTTCCCCATTTTTCCCCTCCTGCTCCTTCTTATTTTTATAAAGGCTTCTATTTTTCTCACGTTTTTTATTCAGATTGTCAACTACTTGATTTGTATTTATCATATCAATGCTACTTACCTATGGTAGCCACTGAACTACATTTTATTTATGTTTCCTGGTAAAAATGTGCATTGGAAACCCCATTGTGTCATCCTCCATCCTTTCTCTTTCCTGACATGCTTCTCCTCATTCCTGATTCCTGATGGACTATAACTTTATCTTCATTATTTGCAGCTTTTTGTTCACCATCAAATTTCAGTTGTCCCCAATACACTGAATCATTCTCTACTAATATAAAAGTTTTAACATAAAATGAACACACAAAACTTCCCACTTCAGAAACCCTTTCCACAAATACATTTTGTGCTTTCAGGTTTTTAATGGTGCATTTTTCTGATGTCACTGTCACAAAGTGCTGTTTTTGTCACCCATTTAGCATGTTCATAAAACTTTAATGTGTGCTGTGCTAATGATCCTCACATCCTAACATTGTATCCTTTCTCATGCTGCCAGATTTTCTTTTTGTATATGTATTGGTGGTTAATGATGTCAAGTGACAGGAAAAATTCTTGATCTCTCAGCTTAGTTTGCACACTATGTATCCCAACTAGGACTTTTTTTAAACAACTGTAACACAATCCCATCCAACATGCTATGGAGACCATGATAATCAGCTCCCTGCAAAAACAGTTCAGTTTGGTTAGAACAAGCAAAACGGGGTAAAAATAGCCCCATGCTCTTACACATTACAAACAAAACTCATTAAGTTTATCATTCATCCCTAAAAACTTCAGTACACACAAACGAACAAACAAACAAACACAACAACAGCCGCAACATACATAGACACAAACTAATCATTCACAATTAATTATTGACAACTTAATGCAGTTCGTGTTCATTGAGTTGAGGCAAAGTGAGTTCTCGTCTGTATATATTTTCTGCTGGTTTTTGGTTTGATCACAGCACAACAATGAAATTTTTAATATTTTACAAGCAAAGTGTTTGCACTCTTTCTCTTAGTTCTACTTAGTGATGTTGCTGAAAGATGTGATTAATCATCAATTGCTGGCAGGAATGCTTCCACTAATAAGTGTATGAGAGGTTAACACGCGACAATAACATGTACACAAAATTTCCCCCATGTCTGCCCTAAAACTTAGCTATGGAATCAGAATATAGCCTTTGCACAGATCATAAATTTTGTAGGTCATTTGTACTAACATGTTCATGCTTTAATGCATTCTAGTTCTGTATATTTCTTGTATCATGTAAAGAATTTGCTTTAGTTTGCAACAGCTGCAGTACCATTGGTTGATATTAATATGTAGAGATGTTGTATCATCATATAAAATAGTTTAATGAAAGGCATGTCTATGAAAATAGGAATTGTCATAGCAAGGTTTTCAAAAATAAGTGTAGTTTTGAATATGAACGAGCAACATAATATTGTGAAGCATTTGTTTTATTTCAATCTAACTGCAAAAAACTACATTTAATAACTGCATTCAAATGAAATTAACTGACATTGATTAAGAAATGTTTGAATCAGCCTCTTACATTTGGAACTGTACGATGAATGGGAAAACACTGAAGGTAGGAATGTGACAGCAACTTCATGAGCTCTAATTAATACTTACAGATGGAATCTAATACTTAAACTACAATCCACTACTAAGATGTCATTCTCTCACATTATTTACACACACTCTTCCATTATTTCAAAGTTACTATGATAGTTATGTATTGTGACACCCAACTGACTACTGTCAACCACATTCATGGAGGAGAATACAGACTGCAAGAAGGACACATGATTTGTTCTCTGTCATTTATATACAAAGGCTGACACAATATAATTAGGAGAATTGTACACAGTTTATGTTTAAATAACATGCTTGGTGATGGTTAAACATCCTAACCATATCAACGCCCGTTAGAAATATAAAATAGAATTTTGATTGTGAAAACATCACTAGAGTTTTAAAGTTGTATGCAAAAGAACACTTGGCATAATTTATCTCTGTGTGAAGTGCTAGAGTTTTCCCACAGTCCATGATTCCCTTCAATACAGTGCTGTGCTCCAGATGCATATTCTCAGAAATTTCTTCCTCATATTAATACCTATGTTTAATACTAGTGGATTTCATTTAACAAGGAGTGCACTCTTTCTCTGCGTTAGTCTACTCCTTATATCCTCATTGCTTCATTTGAAATCTGCTTACTTTAAATGACATTAATTCGAGTCCTCACTAATAATGTAGATTCCCAAATCCAGAATTCATGTGCATATGCGCTGATCAGCCAGAGCATTGTGATCACCTACCTAATAGCTAGAATGTCCACCTTTGGCACAGATAACAGTGGCGATGCATCATGGCATGAAAACAATGAGGCCTTGGTAGCTGGCTGGAGGGAGTTGGCACCACATCTGCACACACAAGTCACCTAATTCCTATAAATTCCGGGAAGGGAGCGATGAGCTCTTAATGCCACATTCACTCACATCCCAGATGTGTTCAATCTGGTTCAAATCTGACAAATTGGGGGCCAGCACAACTATTGGAATTTGCCACTGTGTTCCTTGAAATAATCCAGCACACTTCTGTCCTTGTCTCATGGCACATTATGTTGTTGAAAAATGCCACTGACATTGGGAAACATGATCGTCATGAAGGGGTGTATGTGGTCTGCAACCGGTGTACGATATTACTTGGCCATCATGGTGCCTTGTACGAGCTGCACTGCCAATGTTCCCCAGAGCATAATGGAACCACTGCTAGCTTATCTCTGTCACTGTTAGTACAGGAGTCAAGGAGCTGTTCTCCTGAAAGACGATAGGTTCGTGGTCTCCCATCGGCATGATGAAAATGATATCAGAATTCATCAGACCATGCAGTGCTTTGCCACTGTGCCAACATCCAGTGCTGATGAGCACATGCCCATTTCAGTTGTATTCGCCAATGTCGTGGTGTTAACATTGGCACTTGCATGGGCTGCCGACTGGGAAGCCCATTGTTCGGTGTATTCTGAGACACTTGTGCTCTGCCCAGCATTAAAGTCTGATGGGTAGCACTCATCAAATACCCAACAAGTCATACAGTTTCTAAAATGCTTGTGTCGAGCCTCTGGGCCTTGACAATCTCCTCTCGGTCAGATGCAAACAGATCTCATGCTTCCCCATTCTACACACGGACTGCACGCTCACTGATACTACACACACTGTGGGTGTCTCTGACTAGTTCTGACTCCTTTGCAGGTGACACTGCTATCACCTGTCAGGCTTATGTTGACAGTGGGCTGGTGGTCATAATCTTCTGGCTGATCAGTACTTGTATTTACCTTATAGTTGTTTGTTGTGTAGGGTTGTAGTTCCATGGCTTTATATATGATTAGTGATGTTTTTTTCGTTTAACTTTATAAATAATGAAGAAACAACTTCAAATAATGTTTTTTATTATTGTTTTATACATAAACAGTAATATGAGATCAGTACACTTGAAGTATTCTACTGCCCTTGCCGCATTCATCATAGGCAAAACAACACAACGCCATCTTGAAAAGTACATGTATCTATTGGTGTCACAGATTCTGCTTGATGCTTCCATTGATACCATTTCAAGACAGTCACTATAACTATGCAAGTGTGTCCCCCTTCAGCTGAGACTTCTGCTTTTATTCTGTTGGCTAGACACATCATTCCCTGGGCATTAGACAAGCCCTACATAAGAATTATGAAGTATCTTACAAAATCAAATTAACTTTCATGTAAATTTAAGTAATGTTGGTGGCTATCGGTCAGAAATGACTGGTTCTGATCAAAAGTAAATCGTGTTTATCAAGTCGTGCGTGACAGTGCACAATATCAATATGTTCCAAAAAGCCACGTGCAAAAATGCAGTTATTCAGGGGATCATATTCCAGGATCTGTTAATCACAGAGATAAGAGTTCAAATGTTTAGAATAGCCCATCACCTATGACCATATGTATACCTCTTGGAAGAACAGACGTACGGTAACTATTCTACAGTACAGGATCAAAATTTAACTGTTACACACTTCTGCCAGCCCAAGCAATTTAAGCAATTTGCTTGTTTCCTTTCCATTAAATATTGTGTTGCATGAACCGTAGGCTGCTTATAAAAGCACCATTTATTCATGGGCAGTTCCTTTGAAAACACTGGAAACCATGAGTTTTAGTTACGAAAAGTACAAATTGTGGGGATGGCCACTTCTATAATTTCTATTCATAGCAGATAATCAAACTTTTCACCTTATTTTCTTAAGATTATGTTCTAGGGGAACCTGAAACATTTTTTTTGTATTGTTACCCATCATCGAGATCCAGAGGTTCAAAGTTACCATACTTAAGCATGTAAAATATGCAGATAATATCTGGTCTGAGGTGTAACAGAGTTTTAACTGCCATAGAGAACACATGGCAAGTGTTCTAGGGTCATCACAAGGGTTCCGAGGCCACCAGACTATGTTTTTAGTCAGTATTTTTCCGCCAGTAAATCTTTATGACACTGTTCTGTGTAATGGGCACTTCATGCCTATGAAAATATGGCCAAAGTGATCTTGCATTGACAAAAAATGGGCTAAAAAGGGTCTTAACATGCCTTGAGAGTGAAAAATTATGTAAAACTGGAAAGACTGCAAATTCAGTAAGATATTTGTAATAATGTTTTTACTCTTTTAAGATATAAATCATAAGTGTGGTGTTTTTGATTAATTGTGATTGATGAGCAAAGCATTCAGAAAAAAATGTTAAGCAAATGATTTTGTATTGACCTTACGTTATACCTACAAATTTGTTGTTTATATGTTTAAAGGTATTTAGTGTTGAAGAATATAAATACACTGTCAAAACTTTAATGACCTATAGAATTCGTTTTATACATGCAGCACACCATGCTGTAACAGGCAAAAGAAGGAACCAGTGCAAATACACTCCTGTTGGAGCACAAAAAAAAGTGAATGTGTTCCTCTTTAAAAGTCTCTGACAGAAAAGTGGGGAACCAATTACCACAATTCTCATTGTGACTTCCTCACCAAAAATTTTGGCGTGTGAACATGTTTGCACTTTTTTTTTTATCTGAAAGAGAGTAGCAAAAGAGACAGTGATGATGGAAGAGGAGGAGGTGGCGCTGGTCGTAGATAAAGAGAGAAGAGACAGTGATGGTGGGAGAGAGACAGTGACAGGGAAGGAGAAATAGAGAGGGATGAAGACAATAGCAGAGGGAGTCAAAGAGAGAGAGGAGGTATTCATAGTCAGTGAGAGAGAGTGGCAATAACAGAGAAAGAGAGGTAGATGAAGATTGAAGCAGTCAGAGCAAAAGAGAGAGGAGACAGTGGAAGTGAAAAATACAAATAGATGGAAATCTTACAATGGCTAGACCACTGAACTTTAACATGTAGCTATATGGTAGGGCAGATTTTGAACCAGAATGTAGAACACGTGTAAAGGAGATAGTGGGAGAGAGGCATACCTAGACATTGGGAGAGAGACATTCATAGACAGTGGCAGAGAGAGGGAGATGCTGAGTATGGACGCTTAACTATAAAGAAAGACTGGGTAAAAGAATTTTGAATGTTCTATGTTAAAAGAGTGCGAACATGTTTGCATGCCAAAATTTTTGGTGAGGTAGATGGAATGAAGATTGAGGCAGCTGGTTCCCCACTTTTAAAGAGTAACCTGTTTTGTGATCAGACAGGAGCATTTTTCCACGGATAATATGTTGATTGAACCAGGTTGAAAGGTGATGTAATGTCTAAAAACATACGAAAACAAAAATTACTAGAAAAGTGTTGATATAAATGTCAATACAAAAACGGTATTATAATATAAATAAAATGATTCCATTTGATCAGAGGATTACACAACTGAAATTGGTTTTTTTTTCCCTAGGAAAAGTATTACAAAAGTCACCGATAATCCTTATCAATGTTTCAGTAAACAACAGTAATTAAGAAATTGTCTTTTAAATGGCACTAGTTGTCAGAAAAGATAATTCAACTGCTTCAATTGAAATATGTGAGTTGCTTCAAAAAGCTTTTCTAAATAATTGTCAAAATGAAGATGAGCAGTGTTTGGAGTCTTAAGAGGAGTAATTGATGGAGCCTATCCACTACAAAACCAATTATGTCACTGTGAATACTGAATTTTGCAGATTATAAGATGCTTTAAAAAAAAAATTGCCTCAAAAATTCAGGTGCACCTGATACTTGAAATTAATATAAAAATGTCCAGTGTTTGATTTAAAATTCCTGCCAGTCTTAAAAATGTCTTTATATTTGATGCCACGGGAAACCTATCTTTGTTTGGCCACATTAGATTCAACTGGCAGCAGCAGTGCACCAATGCAACAAGCATGAGCTGGGGGGATTCACAAGTTTGCTGACACTTTCTCACTCCCTCCCTGTCTCACAAACCCAGAACACTTTCTAGCCTATGTTGTGTCATTCGAGTCTACGGTGTTATCAGTAACAGTACAATATTTTTGTTAGTAGCTAGTTTCATAATGGGAAAAAATAAAAGGTATTTATATGATGTGGGCTATAAATTGAAAGTAAGAAACAGAACAGCTGAGTGGCATTTTTGTCACTACCAACAGAAAGAACCATTCGTGACTGAGAGGCTAGTGAAGAAGAACTGGAAAAGATGAGGAAGACTAAAGGTGCAAATAGAGGACTGAATGCAAACTGGCCAAAACTAGATGACATATTGAAATGGATTCAAAGACACCATCAAAATGCCTTTGGAATTAATACAAAAATGATTGAAATACATGCTCATAAGCTAGTGCTACAGTGGAACTTAACAGACTTTAAGGGTGGAGTTGGGTGGTGCTACAGGTTAATGAAACATCAAGGGCTTAACATGCAAAGTGCTACAGTGGAACTTAACAGACTTTAAGGGTGGAGTTGGGTGGTGCTACAGGTTAATGAAACATCAAGGGCTTAACATGCAAACCAAAAACAAAATATCTCAGAAAACGCCACCTGAGTATGGAGAGAAACATTATCTTGCCTATGCCTTATTATTCAACATCAAAAGAAAACCTGTGTGGAACTAAGCTAAATAGCGACTATGGATGAAACTCCTCTGACATTTGATGTGCCAAGTAACAGAACTTTGCCATAAAAGATGTTAAAACTGTAACTATAAAAAGCAAGTGGACATTAGAAAATGCACTACACTCTTGTCCTCTCATGTTCTACTGATGGTACTAAATGTAACAATGATCAGTTTCCAGTGAAAACAATATCAAAACCTTCTAAAATACCGCCAGGTGTTATTCACATTTCAATTCAATTTATTGCTCATAACACGTAATTTTACATGCATGTGCATTTTCAACTAAGTATAAAGCTTTTACAATTACAATTTTTTTAGTTTACATTATTTCTTATTACATTGTAATTCATGATAAATTAAAGTTATAAGGGCATTTTTGGATAAGCCATTGTTTGACTCACTTTTTAAAAGTATCCCCTGTCAGTATCTTAACTTCATTTGGTAACAAGTTATTAAAAAATTGGTTCAGATGGCTCTAAGCACTATGGGACTTAACATCTGAGGTCATCAACCCCCTGGACTTAGAACTACTTAAACCTAACTAACCTAAGGACATCACACACATCCATACCTGAGGCAGGATTCGAACCTGTGGCCGTAGCAGCAGCGTGGTTCCAGACTGAAGCGCCTAGAACCGCTCGGCCATAATGGCCGGCAATTATTAAAAACAGCTCCATTGAAGAAGGAGAAGTAGAAAGTCCAGATGATGATTTTCAGGGATTTTAAAGGTCAGAACATTTTTAGTCTGACTGCAGTTTGATAATAAAAGTGGTAAAAATGTTATTTAAAAAAAAGTTGCTTGAAAATTAAGGTGCATCTTATACTCTGTAAAATGTGGTAAGAGATCATTCTGGCTTCCACTACTTGCTAGTAAAGCTGGAGATTATTTCTAACAGAGAAATCAAGTGCGAAATCATGGATCAGACAAAGAAATATGATAAATTAATCATAAGTAAAATGATCAATATTGAAAGGAATGAATAATTTTAGGCTGTTTTGCATAGGGGCTGATAGTTTCAGGTCCAATTTTTATTATGTGGAATTTAGGCTATAAAGAACAAAATAGTTTTCATCCGAAGCATAAATTTGGAATAGATAGATTGCTTGCAGTCGAACCCAGGCTTCTCCAAGAAGAGATGAGTTGAACAGAATTATACCACACATCCATCATGTTATTTTGCTTCCAAGCCAGCAGAGTTCCTTTAGCTGTCTGTTATGTGATCCCCAATTTCGATATTAAGTTTACTGTTAATCTCATTTCTGCTAGGCCTACTCCTTATTGCTTGTGTCTTTCTACACCATATTTTGTGCTCGTTAGACTATTCATTCCTTTTAATAGCTCCTGTAATTCCCCTTCACATTCTCTGAGGGTAACATTGCCATCAGCAAATCTTATTATTGATATCCTTTCACCCCGAATTGTAATCCGAGTCTGAAGCTATCATTTATTTCCTTTGCTTCTTCATTGTACAGGTTGAACAGTAGGGGAGAAAAATTTCATCCTTGCTTATGCCCTTTCTAATTTGAGCACCTATCTCTGTCTTCCATTCTTATTGGTCCCTCTTTACTCTTGTACATATTGTAAGTACCCATATTTCCCTATATCTTACAGCTATTTTTCTGAGAATTTAAAACAGCTTGCACTATTTTACATTATCAAACACTTTATCTGGGTTGACAAATCCTATGAAGGCATCCTGGTTTTTCTTGTTTTTCTTCCGTTAATGAGTGCAGTGTCTGCCTCTCTGTTGACTTTACCTTTCCCAAAGCTGCACTGGTTCTCAGATAACAGAACCTTAATATTGCTTCCCATTTTCATGTACAGTGCTGTTTGTTAAAATTGCAACACACCGAAGGAATAGCCTGAATCACTCCAAAATCAGAGGATTTCTAGAACAGCAAAACTGTAATAAGTGATTAACATTTCAGAGAGATAGTGTGCATGGAGGCCCAACAGTGCTACTTTTGTGTGACCAGGCAGTTCAGTGGTATGCCACGTTCAGTCTGTACAGAGCCAGCAAATGAAGTGTTGACATGCAAGCAAATGCCATTTTGCCTGACAAACGTCAAAGAGTGCAGTATCACGATGTGAGCAATTTGGAAGAAAGCGAATGGTTGTGATCTTGAAAATGGGTTTATTGTACTGTGGCATAACTACTTGTACAGGACATGCTACTATGACACATATGTGTTTGTGGAACCAGCTGATAGAAGAGGGTTGTGACTGCGGCATGGGATGACTGCCATCTTGTCCACACACGTGTAACTGAGAAAACAGTTTGGTTGACAGTGTTGGCTCAGTGTTGGAGCACTGGAACAAGTGGACATGTCTGAGGCAATGGTTCAATACCATTTGATGAAGGCTGGATTGGTGGCACACCTGCCTATCCATCAACTTCCATTGAGCAGAAACCACTAATGTCTCAGACTGCAGTGGGTACATGTATACTGTCACTGGTGTGCTGAATGGAAAAATGTAGAGTTTTTGGAAGAGTCCAGTTCAATTTATTTGCAATGATGCCCACGTACATGTTGAGCAGGATAATATTGTGTGATAGTATGGAACACTATTGGCTATAACAAGTGATCTTTCTTCTTATGTATTGAGGGCAGTCTGAACAGCACGCTCTTTATCAGGGGGTTTTAGAGCCCCAAGCACTTACCCTCCACCAGAAAGTTCCACGTGTCATATTTCAGCAGAATGATGCCCAGCCACATGTGGCAAGTAATGCAAATCTTTCCTTGAAGACTGATGGGTACCACTGCTTCCTTGGTCTGCATGTTCGCCTGTCATGTCACCCATTGAACATGTGTGGGAAATGATTGCTTCACAGCTTATTTGTTCTGGTCCTCCCACAGCCACAGTCAATGCTTTGTTGATGAGCCTACAATCTGTGTGGCTGTGTGTTCTCTAGCAGCATATCCAGGCCCTGTTTGATTCCATACCACAATGCCTAGACACACTGATTGAAACACTTGGAGGCTTCAGACCATAGTGAATTCTCACAGCTGAGTGCAACTACAATTCTGCAATTCCAATCGTTTTTGTGTTCTCATGTCCCTAATCTGTGGAATAAATTTCACTGTAATCATGCTGATGACCCTGTAATGTACATAATAGTGTTGTTTTTGAACAGTTGTAGGAGGCTACAGGGTGACTTACTGTATTTGATATGATGAATGGCAGCTTCCTCTAAATACAGAAAAATGTAATTTAATGCAGATAAGCAGGAAAAACATTCCTGCAATGTTAGAGTACAGCATTAGTGGTGTGCTGCTTGACACAGCCATGGCAATTAAATATCTAGCTGTAACATTCCAAAGCAATATGAAATAGAATGAGCACATAAAGTCAGTAGTAGGGAAGGCGAATGGTTGACTTTGGTTTATCGGAAACTCTGAGATGATGAACAAGGTGCTCATTCTGTAACTCATACTCCAAGGATCACTTCCCTGGGTGTTAATTTTTATACTTTGGGTAAACAGAGTAATGGAACATGGAAAATTCATGGGTTTCATTACTGAATTTCATTACCAGGCCCTGCTAGTCCAGTGTACTGTATCTAACAGCTCATTATTTTCACACCACACGTAAGACAGCCTTCAACGGCATACTCTGTAATGGATACTATCTGGAGCCATAGAAAATTGCAGATATGGTAAGCCTATCATTATCATTCTTAACCTTAATCGAGAGTTTGTACATGCAGAGACTGCTGTGACAAATGCAAACATAACACATTATACCCAGGAACAATTTGGATTTTGGTGTGGACACCCCAAGACCAATCAACTTCTTTGTCTGGAAGAAGAAGCAATGTATGCAACAGAATGTTAGGAAGTCTTTTGAGTCATCTTCCTGGAGGTGATCCATGCTTTTGGCCATATGTGGTTTGACTGCTTGACTTCCCATGAAACATTTCAATCAGGGTTCCCTGTGCGACTTACTCGTCTCGCCCTGGTTTGCCACCAAGAAAGAACATTTGACATGCACATCTGCTATAGGATGTCTTCAGATCATGTGAAACTGGTGTGCCGCAGGTGTGTTACAGGAGGCAATCCTGTGCACGCCTTTCACAGTCAACATGACAATCACAGATCACATTCAGCTCACAGTGTATGCAGACAGTAAAATGGTATTTGGAAGGAGCGGGACTCATTCACTGGCCCCTCCAGCATGTAATTGATTACATAACCATCTGGGTCCTGAAATGATACCTAGCCACCCTACAAAATAATCAGTATGTTATGAATTGGAGAGGGAAAAGGAAGGCATCGCAGACCAAACAATTGAGAGCTCAGCAGCACAATTACAGTGGTGCTTGAAGAGCCTTGCTATCTTGAAACTGAGTCTCTGAAAGAATTCAAACCACTTGACACAATACAGTGGAGCAAAATTTTACTCTGTAGTAAATTTTACTCCACAGCATTGTGGTTTAATTTTTGCCAGCACCTTCTGTTGAAGATGACTATAAGGTTGTCAGCCAAAATATAAGAAGAAGAAATAATACCATCCTGGATGCACAGCCAAAAAAATGATGGAATATTCTATCCTACGGGAAAACTTTAAGAGTCACATCTTTCATTTTATTTGTAAATAAAATTGACTCTGCTTTACATCTTCTCCATGTGACTCAGCTGCACCATGTAGTTTCCAGGCGTCAGAATCAGGTTGATGTTCTGAGATCTTATCTGTCCATATCTCCACCAGACTGTATATATTAGGAGGTGAATCTGTGATGTTTATTTGTGATGAAGGGTGTGGAGTGAAGTCATCGGGACGTATTAGACTGTTTCCAATGAATATCAGACTTTGATATGCCATAATTTTTATATTAACAATATTATGGAAAGGATAGATTGTTATCCTTCATATAGTGCAGACACTAAGTCACAGACAGGCACAAGGAGAAGACTGCTCTACACATAAACTTTCAGCCAGAAAGCCTTCTTCTGAAATAGAAAATGCACACACATTGACACAAGCACAAATTATATGCCTATTAACACAGTTCCTGGTCGCTGTGGCCAGACTCAGTACAGCGATTGTGCCAGACGGGAGCAGCTGTCAGGCTTGGGTGGTGGAGTTAAGGAGAGAGCATGGGGTGAGGAGGGAGGGGTTAGCAGTGGAGGGGTGAGGGAAGGTATAGTGCTGTGTGTGAGAGGTTGCAGGGTTATGGTGGGAACAGGGTAGAGCTGCTAGGAGCAGTCAGGACGTCATTTTTTGGAGGAAGGGGGAGGAGTGGAAAAGGAGAGAAGCAGAGAAAGGAAAAAAAACTTGTGGGTATGTTGGCTGAATAGATAGCTGTGTAGTGATGGAGTGGCAGGAGGGAAGGGGTTAGTTAGGTGGAGAACAGAGACTAACGAAGGTTGTGGCCGTGGAGGAGGGGGTGGGGTGGGGGGGGGGAGGTGTTACGAGAACATAGGATATGTTGCGGGGAGTGTTCCCACCTGCACAGTTTCAGAAAAACTTTTGTTAGTAGGAAGGATCCTGATGGCGCAGCCACATTGTGTGGGGCAGTGTACTTCCAACTGGGTGGTTCAGTTGTCTCATGGCCACAGATTGGCAGTTGTCATTCATGTGAGCAGGCAACTTGTTTGTTGTCATGCCATTATAAAATAGCAGCACATCGTTTGCATATTAATTCATAGATCACGTGACTGCTTTCACACGTAGCCCTGCCTTTAGTGGGATAGGTGATGCCGGCGACTTAGACAAGAATAGGTGGTGGTGGGAGGATGTATTGACAGGTCTTCCATCAATGATAGATATTGTACAATTGTCTTGATAAACAAAGTAAGAGCCTACGGAATATCAGACCAGCTGTGTGGCTGGATTGAAAGTTTTTAGCAAACAGAACACAGCATGTTGTTCTCAATGGAGAGACATCTACAGATGTTAAAGTAACCTCTGGCGTGTCACAGGGGAGTGTTATGGGACCATTGGTTTTCATAATATTTATAAATGACGTAGTAGATAGTGCCGGAAGTTCCATGCGGCTTTTCGCAGATGATGCTGTAGTATACAGAGAAGTTGCAGCATTAGAAAACTGTAGCAAAATGTAGGAAGATCTACAACGGATAGGCACTTGGTGCAGGGAGTGGCAACTGACCCTTAACATAGACAAATGTAATGTATTATGAATACATAGAAAGAAGGATCCTTTATTGTATGATTATATGATAGCGGAACGAACACTGGTAGCAGTTACTTCTGTAAAATATCTGGGAGTATGCGTGCGGAACGATTCGAAGTGGAATGATCATATAAAATTAATAGTTGGTAAGGCGGGTTCCAGGTTGAGATTCATTGGAAGAGTCCTTAGAAAATGTTGTCCATCAACAAAGGAGGTGGCTTACAAAACACTCGTTCGACCTATACTTCGGTATTGCTCATCAGTGTGGGATCCGTACCAGATCAGGTTGACGGAGGAGATAGAGAAGATCCAAAGAGGAGCGGCGCATTTCGTCACCGGGTTATTTGGTAAGCGTGATTGCGTTACGGAAATGTTTAGCAAACTCAAGTGGCAGACTCTGCAAGAGAGGTGCTCTGCATCGCGGTGTAGCTTGCTGTCTAGGTTTCGAGAGGGTGCGTTTCTGGATGAGGTATCGAATATATTGCTTCCCCCTACTTATACCTCCTGAGGAGATTACGAATGTAAAATTAGAGAGATTCGAGGATGCACGGAGGCTTTCTGGCAGTCGTTCTTCCCGCGAACGATACACGACTGGAACAGAAAAGGGAGGTAATTACAGTGGCACGTAAAGTGCCCTCCGCCACACACCGTTGGGTGGCTTGTGGAGTATAAATATAAATGTAGATGTAAATAAATGTATTTTGCAGGAATAAGAGCCATGAGGCAATGGGTTTGGAGCACAGATGGATTGGGAGAGTAGATATGGACAAGGATTCTGCACAGATTTGGTGGATAATGGAATACCATTGTGAGAGAGGTGAGAAGAATATTGGGTAGGATATTCTTCATTGCAGTGCATGACATGAGTAGAAGAATGTTATGCAGTTGCTCCAGCTGTGGGTGGTACTGAGTCATGAAGAGGATGTGGGTATGTGGAAAGGGGGGGGGGGTTAGGTAAGTATTTGTGTGTGTGTGTGGTGGGGGGGGGGGGGGTGCTGCTCATCACTACAGATGCGACGGCCATTGGTGACTAGGCTGTATAGAAGGGAATTATTGGCTCAGAAAGGGATGGGTGGTACCCACAAATCCCATATTGAGTGGAATCTGTTGAAGTAGAGGTTAGTGACAGTGGTCGGTAGAAGTGATATGGGCACAGGTAGCCATCCATAAGTTGGGAGGCCTATATTGAGGGAAGTGGCTTGTTGGATTGAGGAGGAACAGGTGAAGCCAATGAGGGAGAAGGTGTTGAGGTTCTGAAGGGATGTGTAAGGTGTCCTCACTGTCGGTGGTTAGGAAGGAATGTTCTAGATGGCCCATGAATAGGTTGGCATAGAATAGTGCTATGTGGGTGCCCTTTGCCATACCACAGATTTGTTTGTAGATGACGCCTTCAAAGGAGAAGTAATTGTGGGTGACCAGGAAGTAGATTGTAAGTTTAGAGTGAGTCAGGTTTTGGGAAAGTTAGTGATCAGTAATGGCAAGGTGATGGGCACTGGGGATGTTAGTGTAGAGCAGGTGGCATCAGTAGTGACATGGAGAGTGCCATATGGTAAAGGAACAGGAACTGTGGAAAGTCAGTGGAAGCAATGGTTCGTTTCTTTTATTGGGGGGGGGGGGGGATGTTTAGGTTATATGTAATAGGCAGAAGGTAAAGGTATTGGTCCTGAAGATAAGAGATTATCTCAGAGGGGGCAGCACAGTAACCAGCCACAATTGGGCATTCTGGGTGGTTGGGTTTATGGATTTTAAAAAGCATATAGAAGGTATGAATGTGGGGAGTATTACAGGTGAGGAGAGAATTAGACTCAGGGGAGAAGTTTGAAGATCATGTTGGATTTTTGGAACAGGGTCACTGTGGCAGAATTTGTAGGTGGATGAATCTGACAGCTGATGGATTTCCTCTACCATCTAATCTCTGTGGTTCAAAACTCTACTGGTGGAACCTCTGTCAGCAGGTGATATTATAAGGTTGGGATCAGATTAGAGGTTGTGGATTGTGCTTTTTCTGTGGATGTAAAGTTGATCTCCATGTTGAGGGATTTGGATAATGATTGTGAGGCAATGTTTGTGGTTAAGAAATTCTGAAGCATTAACAGAGGGTAATTTGGGAGCTGTGACATAGATCACAATTGGACAGAGGAGTGAACTGTGTTAGGCAGAATTCAGTAATGGTTTTGGTTTGAGTATGATTGGTGGAGAAGTGTTTCTGGAGAGATTGTCAGATTTCTCCATCTACAAACCCTGCTACAGTGACGCCATTTTAAAAATCCAGTAAGGTCCTGTCCCTCCTCAGATACTTAGACTCATCCCAGAACGTCTTCTCTGAGGCTATCTCTCTCTCTTCACCCACTACTGCTCCCCACATACCTACCTTCTACAAGCTTCCTAAACTCCATAAACCCAGCCATCCAGGAAGCCCTGTTGCTGTTGGTCACTGCTCCATGGAAAGAATCTCTGACTTCATGGACCAACACCTGCAAACTCTTACATGTAACCTAATCTCCTATATAAAAGACACCAACCAGTTGCTCCACTAACTATCCACAGTTCCTGTTCCTTTATCACCTGGTGCCCTACTCATCTTTGTTGATGGCACCTCTTTCTTCATTAACGTCACTAGTGCTCATGGCTTTGTTGCTTTTGAACACTACCTTTCCAAATGCCTGACTGACTTCAAATTTAAAACCTCCTTCCTGGTCACCTGTACTAACTACATCCTCACTCACAATTACTTCTCCTTTGAAGGTATCACCTGCAAACAAATCCATGGTACAGCAATAGGCACCTGCATGGCACCAAGCTATGCCAACCTGTTCATGGGCCATCTAGAGGAATGCTTCCTAACCCTTCAGAATTCCGAACTCCTCAACTGGTTCAGTTGATGACATCTTCGCGATCTGGACCAAGGGTGATAACACCCTATCCACATTTTCCAAAGCCTCAACACCTCCTCCTCCATTCACTTCATCTGGTCTTCCTCAACCCATCAAGCCACCTTCCTCAACGTGGACCACCACCTCAACAATGGCTTCATCAGTACCTCTGGCCATATCAAACCAACCAACCACAAGCATTACCTCCAGTTTGACAGCTGCCACCTACTTCATGCCAAAAAATCCCTTCCATATAGCCTAGCCTGCTTGTCACACCTGTAGTGACGAGCAGTCCCTCTCCAAATTACTCTCCCAAACTTGTACAGAAACAGAGATCCCATGGCTTGTCTCTCCAGTCACCTGCTCCTCTCATGACACAGTATCACTCAGGACTGAAGCATCTGTGTCACATCCTCTGCCAGGGTTTTGACTACCTCTTGTTGTATCCTGAAATGAGGAATATCCTACTCACTACCTTTCCCACTCCTCCCACAGTGGTAGTAAACCATCCCCCAAAACTGTGCAATTTTGTTGTACAGCCCTATTCTTCTTCTTGTCCCGTGCTCCAAACCCTTTGCTTCATGGCTCATATCGTTATAATAGATTTAGATGCAAGATCTGTCCAGACATCCTCCCACCACCATCTAGTCCAGTGTGGTCACAGGAATCTCCTATCCCATCAAAGGCAGAGCTACCTTTGAAAGCAATCATGTAATCTACAAACTAAGCTGCAAGCAATGTGCTGCTTTCTACATGGGCACGACAACAAAATAGCTGCCCGTCCATATGAATGGCTACAACCAATTTGTGGCCAAGGGACAACTGGAACACTCAGATGCTGAGTATGCTGTCCCACACAATGTGCTTCAGTTCGGTGAATGCGTCACAGTCTGTACCATCTGAGTCTTTCCTACCAATAAAAGTTTTTCTGAACGGTGGAGATCGAACTCACCCTGCAATATATCCTCCAATCCTGTAACCCCCTGGTGTCAGCCTTTGCTAGTCACTGTCCTCCTCCTGTGAATCCCCTTTCTCCTCCCACTCCAGCACTACACAGCTTTCTATTCTGCCAATACACTCACTAATCTTTTTCCCCTTCTCTACCTTTCTGGCTCTCTCTCTCCGATCTCTCCCCCCTCAAAACCTCCAGACTGCACCTAGCAGCCCTACTCTGTCCCCACCATATCCCTGCATTGCTCTCACAAGCAGCACTATGCCTTCCCCCATTCCTACCCTGCTAGCCCTCCCATAGCCACCCTACATTGCCTCCTGACTGCCCACCACCCACGTCAGATTGCTGCTTCCATCAGGTGCAGTTACTGTTTGCAACCAGGCCACGGGAGCTGGAGACAGTGGTCATCTGTGTGTGTGTGTGTGTGTGTGTGTGTGTGTGTGTGTGTGTGTGTGTGTGTGTGTGTGTGAGAGAGAGAGAGAGAGAGAGAGAGAGAAAGAGAGAGAGAGAGAGAGAGAGAGAGAGAGAGAGAGAGAGAGAGAGAGTATGTGTGTGTTTTCTGTTTTGGAAGAATACCTTTTGGCCAAAAGCATAAATGTAAAGCAGTCTTTTCATTGTTCCTGTATGCGACTCAGCATCTCCTCTAGATGGTGCATCTTCCTTTTCATAATATTGTTGTTTTTCCATACTGGACTTTCCATTGTATGCTTTTGCTATTAATATATCATGACAACTGTTCACATTATGAAAAATAACAAAAAAATGAATCTATCCAAATATGTAATGTAGTGGAGGATATATTGCAGGGTGAGTTTGACCTCCACTGTTCAGAAAATCTTGTGTTGGTAGGAAAGACTCAAATAGTACAGGCTGTCCATCTTGGTTGTGCTTGTTGATGAACATGCATTTATTTACTCATAATTGGCTAATTAAAGCTATTGGATGTTTTAAACCTTAGCATGCCAAGCCAGGTCCTCTAGGGACCCTAGAGTGTGATTTTTAGTAATACTGCTGCAACTATAAGAATCTGTTAATTTTTTTATTTTTGTATGTTCCCTGCATCTGTTTAAAATATATATTACATAAAAAGATCTATGATGCTTTCCTTAAAAAATGTATAAAAAATAAAAACTCTTGGGGTGCTGGCGCAACATCACTTGGTATACTACATTACATATTTGGATAGATTCATTTTTTTGTTATTTTTCATAACGTGAACACCATAAAGTTTGAAAAATGCCCCATAAGCAAATCGTAGAAATGACATTTTTCGGATGCTGGATGTGATCTCAGTGACCCACAAGATGTCTGGAGTAAATCTGATGAGGATTTTATTCCAGAACAAGATATGTCAGAATCAGAAGATAACTTTGATTATAATTCAGAAGAATGTGACATAGCCAATGAAAATAAGCCAATGAAAATATTGTTCGGGATTATGATGAAGGGATTGGGTTTATTGCAGAGTCGGGACAAAAGTGTCCCCTGACTCACTGTTGTCAATATAACTTTGTCAAAGGATCTTTCACGCCAACAAATGCAATTGATTTTGCACCCACGATGTCCGAAGTTTTCAAAATTTTCTTTGATGAGCAAATTGTAGATACTATATACATCTTCACCAATGCTGAAGTGTCATGTGTTGTTCAGTGTTACAAAGCAAATGCTGCTTTGAACAGGATGAGAATTAGGTCAGATGTAGTTTAGTTTTTGTTAAACTAAGAGTGTTTTTTGGTGAGCTACTGATTGCTGGATCTCTTCGCTGCTGAAAGGAATGTTTCTGAAATGTGAGCAACAAATGAAAATATTTTTACTGCTCTCATGGTATGGAATCAATTTGCATGTATTTTTCAGTTTATCAGGTTTGACAATAAAGCAGCATATCAACAATTCGTATTAAATTTAAATGTATCTTTAGACATCCCAACAATCTAATCTGAGTAACCTTCTACAGTACTGTGTAAGAAATTAAGAAATAACACAGGTCCCTTAAGATTCCAGCTTGGTAAACAGAGTTGATGATTTAGGCTTGGTATTCTGAGGGTTAAGACAGAACAGTATGTAGTGATCGCACTCTTTCATGGATGTTACAGAATATAACTTGTAACAACCATGCTAGTGTTCACGTAAAAATAAGATGTTGTATCATCACAAAATGAGGGCAAAGCTTTGTGCTGTTGATAAACACAAAATTTTGTTCTCATTTTGTGATAGGGACTTTGTGAACGATAGTGAGGCCATGTAGGAGGCATGACAGTTACAATTTGTATTCACCTGAGCCATGAGATAACATCATCACCATGGTGCATGGTATCATGTGGAAATGGGTTACAGCCAAAGTTGACCAAACCTGGGTAAATAAAAGCATGCTCATCAGTAAATACACCCAAGGTGGATGATGAATATTTTCTCTAAAATTATTTTGGCTGTGGAACCCAAAATGTAAAAACTTATCCTAATGATGGTTTACCATTTTTTCAAACATTGGACTATTTTTTGGTGGGGAAATGCAACTTCAAAGAAGCAGCTGCCACAAATACCTTCAACCCGTAATGTCAAACTTTTATTATTGTTACATTGATGCATACCATATTGGGAAAAATTTAGCATCTACCCTTAATGAAATATCAGTGATTATGAAAAGAATATATTGCTACTCACTGTAAAGATGACTCATTGATTTGCACACTGGCACAGAGAAAAAAATCTGTTAACACACTGAACTTTTGGCCAAAGCCTTCTTCAGGAAAGAAAGGAAAACACACACATATTCACACAAACAGGCTCACCTCATGCACAAATGACCCTGTTGGATGTATCAAAGACCTACTCTCTTCCCAATACCTACTCTCCTCCCCACTTCTTTGTCACCATCCTTCCAACCAAAGCCAGCCTAATCGTAACATTGAACTGTGCCTCACCCAATCTGTACCACCATCCAATTATGATCCTCCCTGTTCCACCCTCTCACCTAACTACACCCTGGTCACAATTCAGACATTCCTTACCTCCAACAAGGCCTCTCATCCTTCACGAAGTCCCTTCCTAAGAACACCAGCCTCTCAGTAGGAGAAAGGACAACCATATAGAATCTCAAAACAGATCCTCATATAATCATATTACCTGCAGACAAAGGTTCCACCACTGTTATGAACTGCAGTGTCTACTTGGCGGAAGGCTTCTGCCAATTGTCTGATGACTCCTCCACGTATAAACCCTGCCAGAGTGATCCCATACCACAAGTCCAACATAATTTCAAGTCCCTGCTTAAAGCCTGAGGCGCTTCCAAGAACTTCTTCCCTGAATCCATTTCCCTCCTCACCCCTGTGACACCTCACAAACCCATTTCTACATGTTCCTCAAAACCCACAAACCCAGCACTGCTGAACACCCTATTGCAGCTTGTTATTGTGCCCCCACTGAAAGAATTTTGGCGCTAATTGGCCAACAGCACCAACCAGTTGCCCAAAATATAGCCTCCAACATCAAAGATACCATCACTTTCTCCACCAACTGCCATTCATCACAACCCCTTTACCACCTGGATTCTGCTGATGCCACTTCCCTATACACCAACATCCCTCATGCTCATGGTCTTGCTGCTATTGAACACTACCTCTCCCAATGTCCTTCAGACTCCTCACCCACTACCTAATTCCACATAAACCTTACTAACTCTGTCCTAACACTCAAGGGTATACTAAAAGATCCACAGTGGAGCCAAATGCACTTGCATAGCACACTTCTATGCCAATCTGTTTGGGCCATCTAAATTAAACCTTCCTAGCCACCCAAAACCCCAGGTCTGGTTCAGATTCATTGAAAATATATTCATGATCTGGCACTCTATCCCCATTCCTTCACAACGTCAACACTTTCTCTCTCACCTGCCTCACCTGGTCCTCCTCAACCCACCACACCACCTTCCTGGACGCTGGTCTCCTCCTCTCTGAGTGCTCTGTCCTGGCGATATCGTATCTGCAGTGAGATGCCCAGTATTCTGAAGGTCTCACAGAGGCCTTCACGGACAGGCACTATCCCCCTGACCTAGTCTACCAACAGATTTCCTGTGTCCCTTCCCTAAACTCCTCCAATTGTCCCACTGCAGACTGGAACAACTGAACCAAATTCTCCACCCAGCCTTAATTATTCACCATCATGCCCTGAATTGAGAGACAACCCACCCAAGATTCATCCCACCCTTTCTAAAGGGGAGTTCTTTGTCCATCCAACCTCTACAGCACCCTAGTCCATCCCTGTGCCACTCCCAATCCCAGCCTTTGCTACAGGGGTCATAACCCTGTGGAAGACCCAGGTGAAAAATCTGTCCAGTCCACCTCCCCAGCACTTCGTATTGCAGTCCTATCACAGAATTATTCTACACCATCACAGGTCAAGCCACCTGTGAAAGCAGCCATGTCATGGACCTATTCTGGTACAATCATTGCACAGCTTTTTATATTGGTTTGATTACCAACCGGTTCTTCACAAGGATGAATAGACTCTGCCAAACTGTGACCAAGAGCAAAGTGGACCAACCTGTGGCACAAAATTCAGCTGAACATAGCACGCTTGACTTCAGTGGCTACTTCATAGCCCGTGCCATCTGAATCCTCTCCCCCACCCAATTGTGCAGATGAGAGTAAACCTTACAACACATTCTCCATTACAGAAATTATCCCACCCTCCACATATGATAATGTACAGTCCCCACAACCTCAACCCAACGGTGTCTGCCCCCCCCCCCCCCCCCCCCCCCCGCCCTGTCATATCATGTTCTCCCAAATCATTACCTGTCACACCCCAGACAGCTGTTTTTGCTGAACACAACATTTGCAGTGTGCCCAGAGCGGCTGGAGATAGAGCTCTTGTAAATGTGAGGAAGGCTTTGGCCAAAATCTCAGTTTTAACAGTTTTTTTTCTGCATCTCAAGATGTTGTCTTCACAGTGTGTGGTAGTCTATCATTTTCATAATTGTTGATAGTCGAACTTGTCCTTTCTACTGTTTTATTTAATGGAAGCTTCTATCACTGAATGACCCATGTGATAACATAATTTTGATTTGCAGATAGGCAAAAGAAAAAGATTGTCAGAAATGGGCTTTCTGCCAACAAGGCCTTTGTCAAAAATAGACTACAGACAGACAGACATAAATACACACACACACACACACACACACACACACACACACACACACACACACACACAAACACAATTCACACACACGTGAGTGCAGTCACTGGCAGCTGAAGCCACACTGCGAGCAGCAGCAGCAGTGCATGACGGGAGTGACAACTGAGTGGGGGTATGGAGGAAGCTGGAGTGGAGAGGGGGAGATATAGTAGGGTAGGGAATGGGGGGACAGTGAAATGCTGCTGGGGAGCACACAGAGATGAGGTGGAGAGAGGGTATGGCAGTTAGGGGCAGTTGGGAGGTTGGACAGAGGGCAGGGTGGGAGGGAATGCAGATAGTAGAAAAGGAGAGAAGTAAAAAGACTGGGTGTGTTGGTGGAATGAGGGCTCTGGAGTGCTTGAATGAAAACACAGAAGGGGCTGGATGGTTGAGGACAGTGAATGACGAAGGTTGAGGCCAGGAGGGTTATGGGATTGTAGGATATATTACAGCGAGAGATCCCACCTGAGCAGTTCAGAAAAGATGATGTTGGTGGGAAGGATCCATACAGCTTCTTGGCCGCAGTTTGTTGGTGGACATTCATGCAGACAGACAGCTTGTTGGTTGTCTTGCCCACATAGAATGTAGCACAGTGGTTGCAACTTAGCTTGTAGAGCACATGACTGGTTTCACAGCTAGCCCTGCCTTTGATGGTATAGGTAATCAGCCTCCCTAGTCACTATGACCAACTACCGTATTTACTCGAATTTAAGCCGCACTCGAATATAAGCCGCACCTGAAAAATGAGACTCGAAATCAAGGGAAAAAAAATTTCCCGAGTCTAAGCCGCACCTGAAATTTGAGACTCAAAATTCAAAGGGAGAGAAAAGTTTTAGGCCCCACCTCCAAATCGAAACAAAGTTGGTCCATTGTAATATGAGACACAATTTAGGTCGAATGAATGACGATACAGCTATAGTAGTTTGGTTTGAGTCGTAAGCTTAGCAGTTAAGCTTTACCAGGTAGCCATTGCTTTGCGTCAGGCGCTCCGTCCGTATTTATACGGGTACCCTTCCTTTTTCACGTGCTTCGTCTGGTTTATGTTTGACCTGTGCTTAAGACTGTGTTACTACTCAGGTAACATATACATTGAAAGCACCGATGATGGCTGTTAATCAGTTGAAATCGATTTGCAAAAGTAAATAAAGAAAACATGATTTTGCGACTGGTTGCTGCTTATTTGGTAATTTTATGTTACACATTCTTCATTTATTTATTTGTGTAGCCACAAAGCTCTTGAAATATCCTAAGATTTTTAAAAACCTGGTATCTACCAAGCAGATTTTTAACAGGGAAGACAGTAATGAGGTAGGAATACAAACATACTATTTACCAGAAGAATTGTTCCCCAGTTTGACAAATACAGCAGGGAAATGTGTGTGGAGTAACATCTTACAGTAATGCAGAAACATTAAAATTTAAATGTATGAGAATCACCATATGTGGGAAGGAGGTGAGGAAATGCAAATCATGCTGCTAAGGTGTATAATAAACAAATGACTATAATAATAGGTGAAAAAGCTTGCAAAGATTAAAATGAAAGAGTTTCTGAATATATTGTAATTAAAAAAGGTGAATAGAAAAAAATCGAGAGGAAGTTGCGTGAAGAATGACAGTAATTTGGGAAGAGTCTAGAAACAAAGAGAAAATTAAAATGAAATGTCATAAAGAAATTATTAAAAGATGTTGAGGATTACAGATGGCTGTTTTCTTAGTGAAACTAGGAAATTTGAGAAAAAATGGTAATGCTGTTACCAGTATCTGAAAATGATATTCTTGAAATTAGGTGATGTAACAGAAACTGTAAACGCTATTAGTTTTCTTTGCTGAGATGTCTTTGAAGATGTTGCCACATGCTATGTGGTGTGCACTGTGGCATAGTGGTTAGCTGCACTGAAATACAGTATGTTAGTATTTTTTGCATATTATTGAATATTAGATGATTGTTTTAATTCGGACATTCTTGAATATTCGATGTTTGTATAAATAGCTACACTCTCTCTCCAGGAGATCGTTCTGTTCTGGCTTAGTATCATTAATAAACATGCTTTCAGTGCTAAGCATTGAACCTCTTAGAAGAACCTGCCATCAGATTTGGACTTCATTGTGGTTTCAGTGTGACATTGTTTGGTGGTCACACCGGGTACTTCAAAACATCTACATCCCTATGGCTCCAATTACACAACGTAAAATCCGTCACCTATGGAACCAAAATAAAGGCAGTAACATTTTTCCTAAGATCTTTATATTCAGGAGGCAGATAGATTCCAAAACAGCAGTCAGCTCCACATCAGGCATCCATTAGTGTTTTTTGGGGATGATGGTAAGAATCTGACAAAATGGTGAAAAGATTCGACCAAGTCACCAAATCTAACATGTGGAGCGACATAATGTGTTTGAGAAATGCGTATTTTTGCTTTGGAACCACAACCCAGCAGTGATTCAAGAACAACAAAGAGGTACTCAGTAACTGGGACAAAATCCAGGCTGAACTGAAGAAAACATTTGGTGACAATCCACTTAGAGGAAAAACAACTGAAGAACAGGGCCCAAGTTATTGGGAAATGAAGCAGTTGTACATACAGAATGTTTTGAAGCTGTGCCAAATTGTGAATCCAATATGACAGATGCTGATAAAATCTCACACTTGATGAAAGGAGTCACAGAAGACATAGTTCTCTGGTAAAAGATGTCACAAGGAATCCATCAAGTGATGTTCCAGTGAATCAAGGAAATGCAACAGACAAAGAATCACATCAAAGATGTGTGACCAACTATCGAATGTTGTCCCTACGCCAATTTTGGAAGACCATTGTGAGCTTGTCTTTCTCATGTTGTAGATACTAGGAGAAGAGATACAGCAGTTAATGGCAGCCAGAAATGTCGGACTGTGCACACAAAGATAGCAGCCATGAATGTCAACACCATATGTCAGGAGGTAACAATGAACATCCAGGAAGTGTATCAATCTTTAGTGCCGGCCACCGTGGCCGAGCTGTTCTAGGCACTTCAGTCCGGAACCACGCTGCTGCTGCAGTCGCAGGTTCGAATCCTGCCTCGGGCATGAATGTGTGTGATGTCCTTAGGTTAGTTAGGTTTAAATAGTTTTATGTCTAGGAGACTGATGCCCTCAGATGTTAAGTCCCATAGTGCTTAGAGCCATCAATCTTTAGCACCAATCTCCAGCCTAAGCTGAACGCACCAGGAAGAGTAGACTGGGCCACCTCGGACTTAACGCCTCAACCATCAAATGACAACCCATCACGTGACTGACACAGGCATAACCAATTCGTATGCCAGGTATAATACCCCAAAGAAGAATATATTTTCAGAGAACAGAACACCAGTGTGGATGCCATGTACACATTGTACACTACTGCAGAGAAAGAAGGTGGGTTTTTGGTGACTACTGCACTGATAGATTTCCAGCATCACAACAGTTTTATTCATGGTAGTCAAATGCAGACAATTATTGTTGACCTGTGAGATGGAGCTCATTGCCATATCTGGGGCAAGGTTCCTCCCCAACATGCTGTAGCTGTTTCCTGTCACCACAGAGAGTTAGCCAGCTACTTATCTACTTCAGAAAAACTAAGTGAGTCAACCATCTGTGGAAGTGAGGCTGCCACAAATGCAAATCCTGCATGGATGATAGTCACCAAAATCACAGGAAATGTCATTGATGTCATCATCGACAGCCAACTTATTGGGGCACCAGTCAGAAGCTTCAATTTCTGTAACATTGGAGGCTTATTGTCATCAGGTAAAGAAGACTACGTCAGTTATCTGAAAGTGATTGTGCTGAAAGTTGAAAATGAAAAAGGTGTCCAGTTGACAGGAACATATATTGCAATAATAACTATTAATGACTGAATGCAGTCTTTCGAATTTGTGATTTTAGCAGAATGTAGTCATAATGCTGTTCTTGGATGGGGCTACTTGCTGGCATTGCAAGCAGTCATAGACTGTGGAAGATCAGACTCCAGATTGACAGAGCTATTCTAAGAAGCAGACATAACAAAGATTGTTCTTGGCAGGTGTTGTTATTGAAGATGTTGTTATTCTGCCATCATCAGTGAAATGAATTCAAGTTGCTAATTGAGATGATTAGTTAAATTATGAAGCTTTTTGTTGATTGCAAAAAGCTATTCAGGCTAACAAAATAAATTCATATGCCAGTGAAGATCACAAGCATTGCTGGTGGTCAAGGAGAACTTTGGATCACTAATTGTCATGAGTGGCCACAACTCATCCTTAAAGGTAGGTGCATCAGCTGAATCAGTCAAGGTTCAAAATGGTTCAAATGGCTCTGAGCACTATGCGACTTAACATCTGTGTTCAGTCAAGGAAGGGCAGCTTAATGTCATCGATCTAGCCATTGTGCGTCAGTTTTTGGATTCTTTCAAATCTGGTGTGGAGAAAAGACAGACAAGTGGCCTATGATAAAACATTGTATCAATTCTGGGGATCATTCACGAACTAGCTGGTACTTATACAGAGTGTTGCCGGCTGAATGATGGGTAATACAGGACGAAATGGAGAAGATGACATCATTGAACCTTCAGAGAAACCTTGGTCCTCTCCTATGGTGCTTGTGAATGTGGTTGGCACTTGGTTTTTCTGTGTGCACTACTGACAACTGAATAAAGTCATAAAGAAAGATGTCTACCCATTCTGCACATTGATGACACCCTAGGGCTAGTTGCACCAACACTGCCCCACTGGGCACGGGCATGTGTAACATCAGCCTTCCTGCAGGCAGCTGTCAACACTTTAGACAACATGACCGATGGCCCAATAGCATGTGTTCTGTACTTGCACAACTTGTTTGGTCACACTTGGTCACTTGGGCTTGCCCTGTGTATTACTACCACATATACTACAGCCCAGCTGCAAGACTGCTCGCACATCTGCAGTTTACCCACACCTTCCCAGCAGAGCCCATGCCTCCCTGCAGCTTCTGGGTGGGCACGCAAGCTATGGACATGTAGACAGACTGCCAGTGAAGCAAGAGTGAGGATGCTGATTGGAGAAAGACTGACTTCCTAACTCCAAATAGCACTGTGAGTTTAAAGTTATGATGTTTGAACTGTGTAACACTGCAGCCACTTTCGAACCGATGATGGACAACCTGCTTCTACATCTTAAATGGACCACATATCTTTCCTATCTGGATGACATTGTCATTTTTTGTTAGCATTTGAAGGACATCTAAGTTGTCTGATGACATGTTGAAATGTCTTCAGACTGCAGGCCTCTGTGTGAATCCTAAAAAGTGCGTCTTTGCTGACCAAGAAATAAAACTCTTGGGGTATCTAGTGAATGATGATGGAGTCTGTCATGATCCTGAGGAAATAAGAGCAGTCACAGATTTTCTAATTCCTTGGCACATTTGTGATGTGAGGACTTCTCTCTGAATGTGCTCGTTCCTCCAGCAATTAATAAAGGACTTCTGTACCAAGGCCTGGCCAGCAATGTAAAATGCCTGAGCGTTTTTAAGTTGGGGCAAATGCCCATGATAAATGCCCAGGCATTTATGCATTTTAAAGATTAATTGATAAGTGGTATTTATAAACAAATTTTAAAATGATATTATTTATTGGAAAAGGTGTTTTGCAGCACTGCTTCTGTAATTGTTGGGTGACCAAGTTCAGAAAGCTGCTTGAGAGTTAGGGAAGAGTTGTTAGGGGAAAGTAATTGGTCTGTAAAGGTAACAGTACATTTCTGATGAGGTGAGTTCTTGGGGTAGCACACAATAAAAAAGAAAACATAATTCAAGTTTAAAAGTAATTCCTGAAATAAAGTACAGTTTATATTAAGTAGGTAGCCTGTAAGTAGTATTTTTACATATACTATACTACTGTAAAAATATTAGAGCTCAAAAAGTTTTTCCATCATCATCTTGGACAGCTTCCAGCCACTGGCTGGGTCTGTCGGGAACACAAGCCTCTCCATCGTGTTCTGTCTTTCCACCATTCCCCCTCTTCCACCTTCGTCCAGTTCTCTCCTCTTCTCGCTACACATTCCTTCACTCCCTTCACCCATCTATCTCTTGGTCTTCCCCTGGGCCTCTTCCCCTCCAGTTGCAGATCAAACATCCTCTTTGGAATTCTTCCCTCATCCATTCTCTTCATGTGTCCATACCACTGCAGTCTTGATTTTTCTATCCTGTCCTGTACTGGTTCCTCCTTTAGTCTTTCCCTCACATACACATTTCGCAATCTGTCTCGTCTTGTTACACTCAACCTGCTCCTCTGGAACTTCATTTCACTAGCTTGTATTCTACTTTTGTCGCTTTTATGCATTACCCATGTCTCACTTCCGTATGCCAATATGGGGACAAAGTAGGTTCGGTATATAATTCCCTTGGATTTCTGTGGCACCTCCTTGCTCCAAATAAGCCCCCTAATGCATTTGAAGAACTGCCCTGCTTTTCTGCACCTTTCATTTATTTCCATTGCGTTTCCCCCCTTACTTTCAATCATGCTTCCCAGGTACTTGAAGTTCTCTACCACTTGTAGTTTTAGCCCTCCACAAGTTATATCCACATTTGGCCTATTCTTCTTCCTTGTTGTGACAATTATTTCACTTTTCTTTGCAGAGAAATACATTCCATATTGTGCTGCCGTTGCCTCCCATACATCTAACTGCTCTTGCACCTCCTTCTCGCAATTTCCCCATAACATCAGGTCATCGGCAAAAAGCACTGCTTTCATTTTATGATCTCCAATCGCATCTGATACTTGCTGTAGGATTTCATCCATAACAATAATAAACAATAAAGGTGAAAGTGCACTTCCCTGTCGCAGCCCATTTTCCAGCTTGAACCATGCAGTACGTTCCCTCCCCACTTTCACACAACTCTCACTTCCCTCATACATCAAAAAAAAAAAAAAAAAAAAAGTTTTTCCATAATGATTTTAATTAGGGATGAGTCGTGCCGATTTCGATTCCGTGAGTCCAAGAATTGCCAATTCTCTAGGAATCGACTAGTATTGGAATTGAATGATTCCAGCGTCTTCAGCATTGATTCTTTGTTATTAAATCATTTTTATGTTAGTGTTCTTATTTTATCTTCATAACAGTGCAGTCGTACAAAGGCAGATAAAGAAAGGAGCAGAATAGAAAACTATAGTCTGTTTTTCAATTTTACCAACAGCCGTATGTTGTTGTTGTTGTGGTCTTCAGTCCTGAGACTGGTTTGATGCAGCTCTCCATGCTACTCTATCCTGTGCAAGCTTTTTCATCTCCCAGTACCTACTGCAACCTACAGCCTTCTGAATCTGCTTAGTGTATTCATCTCTTGGTCTCCCTCTACGATTTTTACCCTCCACGGTGCCCTCCAATACTAAATTAGTGATCCCTTGATGCCTCAAAACATGTCCTACCAACCGATCCCTTCTTCTGGTCAAGTTGTGCCACAAACTTCTCTTCTCCCCAATCCTATTCAATACTTCCTCATTAGTTATGTGATCTACCCATCTAATCTTCAGCATTCTTCTGTAGCACCACATTTCGAAAGCTTCTATTCTCTTCTTGTCCAAACTATTTATTGTCCATGTTTCACTTCCATACATGGCTACACTCCATACGAATACTTTCAGAAATGACTTCCTGACACTTAAATCTAAACTGGATGTTAACAAATTTCTCTTCTTCAGAAACGCTTTCCTTGCCGTTGCCAGTCTACATTTTATATCCTCTCTACTTCGACCATCATCAGTTATTTTGCTCCCCAAATAGCAAAGCTCCTTTACTACTTTAAGTGCCTCATTTCCTAATCTAATTCCCTCAGCATCACCCGACTTAATTAGACTACATTCCATTATACTTGTTTTGCTTTTGTTGATGTTCATCTTATATCCTCCTTTCAAGACACTGTCCATTCCATTCAACTGCTCTTCCAAGTCCTTTGCTGTCTCTGACAGAATTACAATGTCATCGGCGAACCTCAGAGTTTTTATTTCTTCTCCATGAATTTTAATACCTACTCCGAATTTTTCTTTTGTTTCCTTTACTGCTTGCTCAATATACAGATTGAACAACATCGGGGAGAGGCTACAACCCTGTCTTACTCCCTTCCCAACCACAGCTTCCCTTTCATGTCCCTCGACTCTTATAACTGCCATCTGGTTTCTGTACAAATTGTAAATAGCCTTTCGCTCCCTGTATTTTACCCCTGCCACCTTTAGAATTTGAAAGAGAGTATTCCAGTCAACATTGTCAAAAGCTTTCTCTAAGTCTACAAATGCTAGAAACGTAGGTTTGCCTTTCCTTAATCTTTCTTCTAAGATAAGTCGTAAGGTCAGTATTGCCTCACGTGTTCCAGTGTTTCTACGGAATCCAAACTGATCTTCCCCGAGGTTGGCTTCTACTAGTTTTTCCATTCGTCTGTAAAGAATTCGTGTTAGTATTTTGCAGCTGTGACTTATTAAGCTGATAGTTCGGTAATTTTCACATCTGTCAACACCTGCTTTCTTTGGGATTGGAATTATTATATTCTTCTTGAAGTCTGAGGGTATTTCGCCTGTTTCATACATCTTGCTCACCAGATGGTAGAGTTTTGTCAGGACTGGCTCTCCCACGGCCGTCAGTAGTTCCAATGGAATATTGTCTACTCCGGGGGCCTTGTTTCGACTCAGGTCTTTCAGTGCTCTGTCAAACTCTTCACGCAGTATCATATCTCCCATTTCATCTTCATCTACATCCTCTTCCATTTCCATAATATTGTCCTCAAGTACATCGCCCTTGTATAGCCCCTCTATATACTCCTTCCACCTTTCTGCTTTCCCTTCTTTGCTTAGAACTGGGTTTCCATCTGAGCTCTTGATATTCATACAAGTCATTCTCTTATTTCCAAAGGTCTCTTTAATTTTCCTGTAGGCGGTATCTATCTTACCCCTAGTGAGATAGGCCTCTACATCCTTACATTTGTCCTCTAGCCATCCCTGCTTAGCCATTTTGCACTTCCTGTCGATCTCATTTTTGAGACGTTTGTATTCCTTTTTGCCTGTTTCACTTACTGCATTTTTATATTTTCTCCTTTCATCAATTAAATTCAATATTTCTTCTGTTACCCAAGGATTTCTACTAGCTCTCGTCTTTTTACCTACTTGATCCTCTGCTGCCTTCACTACTTCATCCCTCAAAGCTACCCATTCTTCTTCTACTGTATTTATTTCCCCCATTCCTGTCAATTGCTCCCTTATGCTCTCCCTGAATCTCTGTACAACCTCTGGTTCTTTTAGTTTATCCAGGTCCCATCTCCTTAAATTCCCACCTTTTTGCAGTTTCTTCAGTTTTAATCTACAGGTCATAACCAATAGATTGTGGTCAGAGTCCACATCTGCCCCTGGAAATGTCTTACAATTTAAAACCTGGTTCCTAAATCTCTGTCTTACCATTATATAATCTATCTGATACCTTTTAGTATCTCCAGGGTTCTTCCATGTATACAACCTTCTTTCATGATTCTTAAACCAAGTGTTAGTTATGATTATGTTGTGCTCTGTGCAAAATTCGACCAGGCGGCTTCCTCTTTCATTTCTGTCCCCCAATCCATATTCACCTACTATGTTTCCTTCTCTCCCTTTTCCTACACTCGAATTCCAGTCACCCATGACTATTAAATTTTCGTCTCCCTTCACAATCTGAATAATTTCTTTTATTTCATCATACATTTCTTCAATTTCTTCGTCATCTGCAGAGCTAGTTGGCATATAAACTTGTACTACTGTAGTAGGCGTAGGCTTCATATCTATCTTGGCCACAATAATGCGTTCACTATGCTGTTTGTAGTAGCTTACCCGCATTCCTATTTTCCTATTCATTATTAAACCTACTCCTGCATTACCCCTATTTGATTTTGTGTTTATAACCCTGTAGTCACCTGACCAGAAGTCTTGTTCCTCCTGCCACCGAACTTCACTAATTCCCACTATATCTAACTTCAACCTATCCATTTCCCTTTTTAAATTTTCTAACCTACCTGCCCGATTAAGGGATCTGACATTCCACGCTCCGATCCGTAGAACGCCAGTTTTCTTTCTCCTGATAACGACATCCTCTTGAGTAGTCCCCGCCCGGAGATCCGAATGGGGGACTATTTTACCTCCGGAATATTTTACCCAAGAGGACGCCATCATCATGTAATCATACAGTAAAGCTGCATGCCCTCGGGAAAAATTACGGCTGTAGTTTCCCCTTGCTTTCAGCCGTTCGCAATACCAGCACAGCAAGGCCGTTTTGGTTATTGTTACAAGGCCAGATCAGTCAATCAACCAGACTGTTGCCCTTGCAACTACTGAAAAGGCTGCTGCCCCTCTTCAGGAACCACACGTTTGTCTGGCCTCTCAACAGATACCCCTCCGTTGTGGTTGCACCTACGGTACGGCTATCTGTATCGCTGAGGCACGCAAGCCTCCCCACCAACGGCAAGGTCCATGGTTCATGGGGACAGCCGTATACATTAGGTTATTTTCTTTTATTTCGAACGCAACTAGTTTCAGCAATTCATTTTGCTATCTTCAGGCCCCATACGCTTTTTTCGAATCAACGAGCTTACCGTACAGTGCCATAAAACTGGATACTGTGAAGACCAATCACTTTGCAACTGATTCAGATGAAAGCAGTTGGTGTCACCCTTTTGTATTAATCAATGATTGAATATAATAGAGGGAAACATTCCACGTGGGAAAAATATATCTAAAAACACAGATGATGTGACTTACCGAACGAAAGTGCTGGCAGGTCGATAGACACACAAACAAACACAAACATACACACCAAATTCAAGCTTTCACAATAAACTGTTGCCTCATCAGGAAAGAGGGAAGGAGAGGGAAAGATGAAAGGATGTGGGTTTTAAGGGAGAGGGTAAGGAGTCATTCCAATCCCAGGAGGGGAAAGACTTACCTTAGGGGGAAAAAGGACAGGTATACACTCGCACACACTCATATCCATCCGCACATAAACAGACACAATCAGACATTTGTAAAGGCAAAGAGTTTGGGCGGAGATGTCAGTCGGGCGGAAGTAAAGAGGCAAAGATGTTGTTGAAAGACAGGTGAGGTATGAGCAGCGGCAAATTGAAATTAGCGGAGATTGAGGCCTGGCGGATAACGAGAAGAGAGGATGTACTGAAGGGCAAGTTCCCATCTCCGGAGTTCTGACAGGTTGGTGTTAGTGGGAAGTATCCAGATAACCCGGACGGGCTTTCCCTCTCCTTCCCTCTTTCCTGATGAGGCAACAGTTTGTTGCGAAAGCTTGAATTTGGTGTGTATGTTTGTGTTTGTTTGTGTGTCTATCGACCTGCCAGCACTTTCGTTCGGTAAGTCACATCATCTGTGTTTTTAGATATATTTTGCATTAATCAGTTGCATAACGACTGGGATTCGCAGTACCCAGTTTTATGGCACTGTACGGTAAGCTCGTTGATTCGAAAAAAGCGTATGGGGCCTGAAGATGGAAAAATGAATTTCTGAAACTGGTTGCATTCGAAATAAAATAAAATAACCTGAAGTATACGGCTGTTGGTAAAGTTTATTGAATTGAAAAGTACATACTAGCCAATGTCTATTCACCATAATGGACCAACAGAGACTATAGTCTGTGTCTCAAATGTCACTACATCTGACAATAAAGCATTCTTCCCACTGAAAACAGTTTAACATTTAAGACTGCATCCATTATCAAGAAACACTTGCCAGCTTTTTAATCAATTCAGTAATAATTTTATTATCAATAATCATTCATCAGTAATATTCAGAGATTTTACATGGATTTAAAGTGTGTTACATTGCAAAGTGATGACCCAAGGACAATGCTTTTTTTTATACTGGCTTATCACTACACAGCTGTTCAATGTGTGATGTGTGTGCACATGTGTGTGTGTGTGTGTGTGTGTGTGTGTGTGTGTGTGTGTGTGCCCAGATTTGGGGCATTTAATACTGCTTTAGATAAATTCCCAGGCAAATGCCCATTTATAAATGTCCTGCCCACTGGGCATTTGCCCGGCCCGCATCACTAGGCCTAGCCCTTGCAAGAAGTATTGTTGGAAGATATTCTGGGATGAGATCCAAGAAAGATCTTCCCTTGTCCTTAAGGAGGTGGTAACATCTTCTCCAGTCCTGGCATTGTATAATGAGATTGCAAAGACAGATCTGGTGCTAGCAGTTATAGGATAGGTACAATTCTAGTGCAAATTCAGGAAGATGCTGAAAAGATGATAGCTTATGATTGTAGAGTACAAGTCTGAGATGGACGCTTCTACAACAGAGAGAGAGTGCCTTGAAGTTTTTTGGCCAGTCAACAAGTTCTAGCCATATTTATTTGACATACCATTCACCATTGTGACGGATTACGATTCTTTAAGGTGGCTGACTAGTCTGACGATCCACTGGGTCGATTGGTGAGGTAGGCTCTGAGGCAGCAGGAGTATGACATCACAGTCGTGTACAAAAGTGGACACAAACACAAGGATACCAACAGTTTTTCAGGGAATCCATTGTTGGAACACAGCAGTGTGGATGAAATCTCTGTCACCGCTGCATTAAATTGCACTTCTGCTGAACAGAGGGGTGATCTAGCATTGCTGAAAATTGTAGAAGCTTTGAAGAAAGAAGAACTGACCAGTGGAGAATTCCATGCACTAAATATTGGAGGGATTATGACCCAGTGAGACAGAAATGATTTCTCACATTTCCAGCTCATCTACAACCAGCTATCCTAAAGTATTTTGATGATGCTGCAATCTCTGCTCACCTTGAATTCATGAAGACTCTACACAGTATCAGGTGGAGGTACCACTGGCCAGGTTTCTACTGATTTGTTAGACACTATGTGAGCTAATGTAAGGAATACCAGTGATTGAAGCATGTGCCCCGATTACCTCTTGGGCATCTGGTTCCAGTCCTGCCCGCAATAAAGCCATTCCGCCAAACTGGATCTGTTGTTCCGGGGAAGTTCGTAAAATCGACGAACAGGAATTGATGGATAATAGTCTGCGCTGACCACCTCACACATTATGCTGACACCAATGCTGTGTCGACTACTGAAGCTCTAGAAATTGCAAAAGTCCTTTTTCTTATAAAAGACACGATTTTAAAGCACAGAGCATCCTATGTGGTGATCTCAGTTCATGGCAATGTTTTTCTGTTGAAACTAGTATCAGGGGTAATTTCAACTTGCAACAATACCCACAGGATGTCAACTCCCTACCATCCACATACAAATGGCCTTACAGAATGCTTTAATATGACATTGCCAATATGCTGTTGATGTACATTCATGCCTAACTCGGATAAAGTACTGCCAATTATGACATTCACGTACAGCAGAGTGAAGCAAGACACTGCAGGTTCGTACTGTTATTGTAGTTCCACGTTCGTGAGGCTGAAATGACAATGTTTCAACCAGACGATTGTCAGGATGACTACATCAAACATCTCATCTCCAGGACGAAAGAAACATGACAGCTGGCTCACATACGGACACCGGGCACTCAAGAGAAAGACGGAGAGCACTATAATGCCAAGCACCAGCCCAGTGAGATATGGCCCAGGTGATTTGATAGGGATTTTTACACCTGTGTGCAAAGTGAAAAAATCGGAAATGTTATTAAAGTGCTACTTTGAGCCTATGGTATCCTTCATCACTTGTCAGATGTCACATAAGAAGTCGAGGACTGTAATCGTTCATCAAGAACACAAAACCACAGAGATGTTGTCCATGTCCTCCGCATGAAGCCCTATTACAGTCTAGAGATGCAGATCAGTGATGAGACATTTAAGGAAACTGAAGACCCATCAAAAATCATGAAGCTTCAGTGGGAGGAGCTACCATTGATGCTCATCATAGTGAAGAGGATGTAACAACATGCCAAGAACACGAGGATCCACTAGTGCCTCAATTCAAATGACCTCTGACAGGATCTACCTCCAAGGTACTGTAGTTGGCTCCAGAAGGTCTTTTGAAACCGCAAATCATTGTTTCTCCAGGAGATGGAACACTGCCACAAGCTGTGGTGAATGCAGTGGGATGTATTGGTTAGCATTGTTGGCTGGCATGCTGCGAGTCACCATACAAATGTGGCCCCCAGAAATTATTTGTTATTTAATATTTATACTTTCTGAAAGGTTCTTGATAAGGCTTATATTTGTAATGTTTGTATGAATATCAGCAGTCTGGAATATTTGATGTTTGTGTAAACTGCTCCACACTCTGTCCAGGAGATCATTTCTGTTCTGCCTGTACGTTGGTGTCAGTAATAAATGTGCTTTCAGTGCTAAGTGTTGTGCCTCATTGACGACCCTACATTCAGATTTGGACTTGATTGTGGTTTCAATGAGACAATATTTCTGTGTGTCTACTCGTCAAAAGGACTTTTTTGCAGCAGCAACAGGAAAACTTAACTTTGTTTGTAAGTTGTGTATAGGAACTGTTGTCATATTTTGCATCTTTTATTGAACTATCATTCATTACCATTTCTGGGGGCTGGGCAGTGTGAAATACAGTTCTGTAATTAATTTGGTCTCTAATAGAAGTGCCGGCCGGTGTGGCCGTGCAGTTCTAGGCGCTTCAGTCGTTCTGAAATGAAGTTGGTGTTACTGCTTTACACAATTGAAAATAATTGATAGCTGTAACTGCACTCACCTGCAGACATGCGTATCAATATGCAGAAAAGTGTTATCAGTCAATGAATTGAAGTAAATGAAATGGGGGTAATAGAAACAATGAAAAAGAAAGTACCTTCAGCTAGTGGCATTGTGATCTTTGGTTTTTGACTTTTGTGTTTCTGTTAGCTCTGCTCCAATTGCTTGTTTTCAGGCAACTGGTAACTGTCTCTTGGGTTTTGTATTTTGTTAGACTTGATTTTTCTTTTGGGTTCACTTACTTTTGCGGACAAACCTGCTGAATTGTTGTGATATAGCTGTGATTTACCTCAGAGATATGAGATCTGGACCTTAAGAAATGCAAAAGTGGCCATAACATCTGTATTATCTGATGTAAATGGTTGAATTGCACAAGTAATTGGAGTGATGTATTTACACTATTGTTGAACTCAAAATCACAGTTGATTGTTTCCCACTACACTGTTGACCTTTAGTGTAGATTTTCTCCTTTTGTAACTTTCTTCATACCCCTATGCATATTGCTCTTGTGTATGTGTCATCTCAGTACACATCAGTACCCTTTTGTGAATCTGGAACAGCTACCACATCTCCTTCATCAGGAACTCAATGATAATATATTGCTTCTGCTCAGAAGCCATTATTTATCTGCAGACAAAAGAAAGATTATGTAACACTTGTATGGAGCAAGGGTCATTCCGGTTACCTTTTCTGTGTGAGTGATCAAAATTTATTCAGAATTAATTGAGCACCATGTTTTCACATCACTTTGGTACAGTCCTTGTAGCTGTCAAGCAAGGAAATTTTGTTGTTCTAATTTGTGTGATAAATGGGGGAGATACAGTGACACACTGTCCCTGAACAGCATATTTGGTGTCAGTATCCTCTAATTCGAAAGTTCTCATATATTATGGGGATAGAGCATAAGCCCCTGTTGATAGTAATCCATTAGCCATATGTGGACAGTAAACTAATCAGCCTGGTTTCCATTTTTTGAAAGGAGTGAGAGATTTTGGCTAACCCTTTCTTTTCATTTCACACTCTCACATAACAACAGAAACATCATTCTTCACTCTATGAACACTTATCAGCCCTTCAGTTACCCATTTGATACAACATTGATAAATCATCACAACTAAATCTTTACCAGTAAAACTGCTAGATTTCCATTTTTCACCGAAGCTCATTAGCTTCAATTTGAGGAGTATATATGTAACCATTAAATTACTAGAATAATGTAGACATCAGATAAAGTACAGAAAATTTTTATCAATATTGCTTGACCTTATTTTGTTGTTTTTTGTAATTAATCACTTGTGGAAAGAGGAAAAGAAAAAGGGAGTCTCTTAGCTAACGGAGTGTACCTGCTGTGCATTTTGAAACATAGTGTGTTAAATGAGGATAAATAAAACGGCAGAATTATAAGAAAAACTATTAATAGTTTTCTGAAAGAGGTACTTGATAGATCTTAAGTGATACAAAGCTGAATCTGATTATTTGAGAAACAGTTTAAAATTTCTTAATTATTTGTTCGGCATTTTTAAGCATCCTATTGTCTTGGTAATAATGGTTTGATTTGTTACAAATCTTCGTAAGTTGCCATAACATGTTATGGCATACTCCAGAAAATAGTGCATGGTTGTTTTGCTCTGTTTTTCACTTGTATGCACTCATTTCTACAAAATAGTAAAATATCTATTCTGTTTTATGTACTGGCTAGATATGATTTTATGTTTTGTGACGCGTTGTTAATTTAATTCAGACCATATGCTATTCCTTGCACATAAAGATTGCACATGCTGATATGACAGCAAGTAGTACATCATGACAGCATTTTCCTGCAGTGGATGTTTATAATGTAGATTATGTACATCTGATTCACACAAGTATCAATCCTAATCTCTGTATGTCATTTCGTTTTCAGTTATGTTACCATGGGGATAGATCTAGGAAACCTGGCTGCCTTGAGAACTTTCAGGGTCCTTCGAGCTTTGAAGACTGTAGCTATTGTCCCAGGTATGTAGGCCCATTTTATTTTCATCCTAACTTAAATTGTTGCACAATAAGTGGGAATAAAACTATTGGTTTATGTGAGGTGCTACAATAAAGTAATGAGACTGATTCTCTTCGCAAGATGTGGCAACCCTGCAGGCTTGCGTAGACACAATATCTTTGACCTTGGTCTATAAGCTGTTTCTAGTACAAGCGGCACATCGATGCAACTGCTCAGTCATGAGTTGTGCTGTAGTAAGTTAGCATGTGTTTGTGTCTCTTGTCACAGAAATGGAACCGTATAATATTGCGCAACGGTATGCCATTTCTTCTTGTGTTAAATTGGGTGAAATCGTGACGACAATTTATAGTAAACTTCAGAAGGCTTTTGGAAAGGAGGTTATATCAAGAGCTGAAGTTTTTCGTTGGCATAAAATGTTTAGTGAAGGCAGAAGGAATGTTGAAGATGAAGACCGCAGTGGACAACCATCAACCTCACGGATGGATGCCAACTTGGCCAGGGTGCATGAACTCATACTATCTGATCAAAGATTATCCATGAAAATGATTTCAGATGAACTGAACATCAATTGAGAAATGGTTTGTCTGATAATAACTGAAGATCTTGGTATGAGAAAGATATGTGCAAAAATGGTCCCCAAAAATCTCACACCACAGCAGCGAGAAACATGGAAAAATGTGGCAGCCGATCTTTTAGAGCAAATGGAAATCAATCCAGAATTACTGAGCCTTGTTATCACTCGCGATGAAAGTTGGTTTTTTCAGTATGATCCAGAGACAAAATGCCAAAGTTAACAATGGTGCTCAAAGGGATCACCCAGACCAAAAAAAGTTCGCATGTCAAAGTCAAAAGTGAAATGGATGCTTGTGTGCTTCTTTGATTCCAGGGAATTGTTCATAAAGAGTGGGTGCCTCCTGGGCAAACAGCTAACCAATATTACTGCAAAGAAATTTTAGAAAGACTTCGTAAAAGTGTTCTTCCTGTCCGTGCCAACATTGCTAATAATTGGATGCTGCATCACAATAATGCACCATCCCATACTGCTCTATCAGTACAGCAATTTTTAACCTCAAAACAAATTTCAGCACTACCACAGCCACCTTATTAACCAGATATCGCTCTGTGCGACTTTTTTCTGTTTCCAAGAGTCAAAACGGTGGTCAAGGGACACCATATTCAAACAACACAAGATGTCAAAAAAGCTGTGATGAGGGTCTTGGAGGATATTACAGAAGATGAGTTCCATAAATGTTACCATCAATGGCTGAAGCGCTGGAAAAAGTGTGTGCAATCAGAAGGGAACACTTTGAAGGAGACAATACTAAACTTGCCTAAAATGGTAAGCAACAATTTTTTTTCACATCAGTCTCATTACTTTACTGTTGCACCTTGTATGTATAGAGAGAGAGCTTGTACTTACCAGTAAGAACTTGGAGATTTTATAGTATAAATTAATAAATATTAGCTAATTGAATTGTTAGTAGCCCAGTTTACGAGACTTGCATTTTTTTATGATGTGTTTTATTTTTCTTAAATGAGGTTATAATTTTTGGACCACTGTAAGCATATACTTAATCACCAAAGACATCATCCCTGTACACTTGCAAAGACAAATCCCTTATGAAAAAACACAAAAACACAAGGACCTGTGTTCCCCCTTACAGCTATATTACTCTATACACAGACACTGCATGGTCTGAACGCCCCTCTCCCCTCCCTTTTTCACGTATGACTCAAAGATGGTAATGAGTTCATACTTATATCATGTCAACACACATCTGCTGTTATTTTATAAACTATGCTAGGATCATTGGCGAAAAATTGTCAGCCATTGAGCAGCAATCTAGTGGACATATGGAAATGACCACTGCAAATGCTCTTCTTATTTTTGTCAACATTTGGCCCAATAAGACATACAGTCACCTGCTCTACATTTTTAAAATTAATATTAACCTGCTGCATAAACTTCCTTATGTTATCACATACTTATATAATACATTTGTAGTATTCACGAAATAGTTTTGGCACCCAATATGGAAGCTCTACACCAGAAAAGTAGTTGCTATATCTAGACAGTGTATTTACATGCTTGTCTTGTCACAGTGTGATCACTACTACAAAAAACAAGTTGGACAATACAAATAGATATGATTAATAATAATTTATTAAAAGTTTTTTCCAAAATAAATACTCATTTTACTACAGTGTAGCACTGTTGTAAAAGTTCTGGATGTTGGTCTAACCTAACTCAGTGAATGTTGACTGTCCTAGTAGTCACTCTGCCTGGACTGCTGTGTGGAGATGGTTTGAAGTTCAGGCTGAGTAAATGATACACACTTCAACACTAGACATTGACTATCTGATGAAAACTCATTGACAGCTGCTGAGCTGTGACTGTGGTAACTTTTCAGTAACTGGTGATTGGCAACAACTGCTTATCTGCAACGACTGACTGAGTGAAGGTGTGCGACCACTTTTTATCTGTGCTTGGTGGATGAATGTTTGTCTGTGAACTGTTTTGCTTATGAAAGGAGTCATTCCTCATGTACCCACCATCTGTGCAGGCAGACCTAATTATTGGTCGATGGATTGTACTACTTGTAAGTCTTGTGATGGAAGCATAATGTAGTTCCTGTTAAGTTTTCTGTCTGTGTGGTGATGGACCATAGCTAAATGGTGCCATGATTGGAGACTTCCTAGCAAGTGGTGCCCTCTGTAGATACAGCTGTGTACCATAACTAATTACAGATGCGGTATACCTCTCATGGAGTGGGGGGAGTTCATTAGCTTCATACTTCCATTCTTGCAGACTCATGTATTTGGTACATGATAACATTGTTACTCCCCTTGGAATTTGCCTGCAACACCAAGGAAAACAGGATCCAAAACCTCAATCAGGGGGTGGTTGTTCGAACAGTTTGCCACATCTGCTCCCATCTTCTGTGGAATGAGACATGATGACCACCTCTGTCTGGCCTTTATCGGTTGGCTACAGTTGGATTAAGTCAGTTTTAGCTGCCAGCTGCAAATGCAAGTTCCCAAGACAGCTGGCTGCATTAAAAGTTGCATGAGCCTGAAAAAGAGAACAGCCTGGGAAGAAGGAAAGAAGAAATATTGGGTTTAACATCCCTCAGCATCAAGGTCATTAGAGGAAGAGCACAAAGTTGGATTGTGTCAGGGGTGTGGAAGGAAATTGGCCATGCCCTTTCATAGGTACCATCCCAGCATTTGCCTGGAGCAGTTCAGGGAAATCCTGGGAAACCTAAATCTGGATGACCGAATACGGATTTGAACTGTAGTTCTCCCGGATGTGAGTCCAGTGTGCCAACCGCAGCCCTACCTCACTTGGTAAATAGCAGCCTAGGAATTCTGCCTATATGTGCATGACTGCATAGCAACCTCATTTGATTTCTATAGCACATTGTTACAACACCCATAATTTGAACTTTATACATAATATTGCTGAGCTGCTGAATGGCTTTTCTTGGTACCCAATATTTGTTTCCATATTTCTACATAGTAATAAATACGTGATCATTTACGTAAAAAAGACGGAAAGAAAAAACTTCCGTCTGTGGATGTAAGAGTGGCTTTAAAGTGACATTAAAATTCAGTGTGGCCTCCCTAGAAATTTTTCAGCTGGAGATTTTGTCTATTGGAGTGGCTCTGTACGCAGGAAGAAATATTAACACTGCATTTTCTGTAATGTACTGCTGAGTGAGCTTTGTCATGTGAGACTTGAAAGCCCATACAAATTTTTCAGTAAGCCTGTAGGCTTGAGAATGAAATGGTGTGGTTTTGAAATATGAAATGCCATTTCCTTCACAAAAAAGTTTGATCTCCTGAGATGATAACTTAATAGTATTTCCCATAACTATTGACTTTGGCAACTCTTCAGTGGAGAAAGTCGTTGACAAAGCCTGAACTGTTTTCATAGAAGTAATCGATGACATTGTTTGACATAAGGAAATTTTGAAAATATATTGATGATAATCGACCAGTAGGTTCCTAAAAATGGTGCAATAAAGTGTAACACTAAATGTGACCAGGGTTCAGATGCCTGTGTCCACAGAAGATATTGTTGAAGAGGAGCTGACTGGTATTTTTAGTGTAAGTGGCATTTAGCTAGCATTGTTTCTATGTCTCCATCTATATTTTTCCAGTAGCAATACTCTCTGGCAAAGTATGTGGCACATATGATGCCCCAGTGGCATTGTGTAGCAGTTGAAGGACTTTGAGTTTAAGACTGTTGGGAATAACTATTCATGTCTTTCATGTTTGTGAAAGTACCAGAATGAAACCCACTTAGACAGTGAAAGTCTGTCTCATCTGCTAGTAAGATTTGATTTCCGGTTTGTTCATCAACTGTTAACCTATAAACCACCCTGATTGAATGTGCTGTTTATTCTTGGATAACACTGGATCCCTAGGCACAATTTTGACGGTTAAACTGGAATTCAATGGGGAATTTTCCAGTGTTATGACTGATTAAATATAACCATGCATCAGTAGAAGTATCAGAATTTTTGTCATATCCTATTGGCAGTTGTGATACCAAGTTTGCATTCATGTTTTGAGCTGAACACCTGAAAATATTTCATAAAAAATATTTCGACGAAAGATACGCTCAACACTGTTCAGCAAATTGCATAACCATTTGCATCTGTGTTTTTTCTCCTGTTTAGTCTTTTTCCTTATGTTTACTCTTATCCATTTGTAGGAGAGTTAATTTTGTAGTATTTGACTATTGCAATATTCATTGGATCTCAGCCAACACTGTGCCAGTTGTTTCAACTTTGTCTGACACGACCAGAGATACTGACTTCATCATTTTTAAGTCCTCCATTCGTTTGAGGCATAGAACCACATGCTGTCTTGTACCCTGAATTCATTACTTTCTTGCAATGTTTATTGAGAGATGGCATTAGCTCATTGTCTCTCACCAGGTCTTCCGTGATCATGTAGTACTTTGGCCAAGAAGCTACATTTGACTCCTATCAGCTCCATACTCCTCATTTGACGTGATTGAAAATCTGATTGAATTTCAGTGGAAAAGTGGTCAGAACCAAGAGAATCGAATGTGTTTTCCATAAAGAGCATAATGAGAACAATAGAAATTAATTGTAAATATATTATTGTTAACCACTGTCCGATAAAGTTGACTGTAATTAAATTATTGTCTTCTGTGAGAGTCACCAGTTCGTGTCAGTTCTAATTGTTAACAAGAGTGCCCAATGCAAAACAGAGTTATCTGAAATCATCATGAACAATAAATAAATTTGACAGATTTCTAATAAAACTGCACCAATGTCCTCTTTTCATTTAAATTCTAGGTTGTTTGTACACTTGAACAATGTACGTTTCTGAGGTTCCTACTTTCACTTCAGCTGAAACTACCTGGAAATCCTAAATCAGTATGTGAAGTTGAACTTACATAAAATCAGTGTTTAAAGATAGTTCTGCCATCCTTCGTTGTATACTGTATTAAATGATAATGGCTAAATCTTTTGTAACATGATGGTCTCAATCATGATTTGTATATAGCTACAGTGTAAGTCTTGCGCCCCACTAATTTTTTCCGAGGTCTTCATTATTGGAAAGAATTGACCTAACATTCCATATGATGATGCTAACTACTGTAATTTTCTATACCAAAATTTTCCTTGATGATAGTCTTAATCGTTACCAGCTTTAAAGAAATACTTGTCTCTTTTTGGTTTTAGGCTAGCCATAAAAACATTAAAAATAACTTCCCAAGTTCACTTGTTCTGGAAATTTCCTGGAGGTTATTATGTCTGCATTGTAGGGCAATAAGGATGGGAGAAATCACAATTTCTCATGTATTCAGTCCAAGTTAACTTAATTGATTATTCTCATCCTGTCTGCTAACAGACTTATTACCTAGAGTAGTCTGAGAATTGATCACCTGAATTTTTGTTGTATTTTTGTTGGACTACAGGTTGCAGAGAAGTGTTGAATTTAGAAGGGTTATTTGTTCCTATAACTTAATATATTGTGGTTTCTTATCCTGGTGCTGTGTTTTAAGTGAAGAATGTTATCATTGAATCATATATAGGAGGTGGACAAAAATATGGAAACACCAAGAAGACAACACATTACCATGCCTAATACAGCGTGGGAAAACTGTTGGCATTCAAAACAGCTTCCAGTCGAACGGATAACATATTACCACTCCTAATATGGTGTAGGAAAAGCATTAGCTTTCGAAACAGCTTGCAGTCATCTCAGAATGGACAAGTATAGTTCCTGTATGGTTTTCAAGGAAATCTTATACCATCCTTCCTGCAAAATAGTGGCAGGTTCGAGTTATAATGTTGGAGGTGGATAGTGATCATGCATCTTTCTCTCCAAAGCAGATCACAAAAGTTCAACAATACTGAGATCTGGTCTTTGACGTGTCCAGGGGAGATGTGACAATTCATCCTTGTGCTCACAAAACCAGTCTTGAATGATCCAAGCCATGTGAAAAGAGTTCCTGTCATCTTGGAACTCAGCATCAACATTGGGAAACAAATGTTGTACCATGGGATAGACCTGATGAGCCACAACCACAATGGCCATATAATCCTTGACTACCATATAATGCGACTTTGTAGAGTAACCATGTATCTCAAGGAATATCATACTATCTCATGGAATATCATACTGTGGCTGCCCAAATCATCACCAGACCCCTACCATGTATCACTCTTGGGACTTAAACTCAGTCAGACATGGGAAACAGTATGCACCAAGACACATCTGACCAAATAACTTTCCTCCATTTCTCCAAAGCCCAGGTTTTATGGCTTCAGCACCACGTTTTCCTGTGATGGGCATTTGCAACACTGATGAGTGGTTTTGGAACTGCCGCTCTTCTTGCAATTTTCTGCTCACGGAGCTCCCTTCATGTTATTTTGCTGCTGACGGGGTTCGCAAGTGTGACATTTATTCCTGCAGTGAGTTTTGCATCTGTCTTCCTCTTTTTTTTGTGATTATCTTCTTCAATGACAGTCCTTCACAATCACTTAACACACACCCTCGTCCACATTGTGACTTAGAAGATGATGTTTACACTTTGCCTGTATGTGATATAAATCTTCACACCATAAACTTCTGTTGTTCAGATAACTGTATCTAGAGTCTTTTCCACCAATTAATCAACACCATATATTACATTAAAATGTGCGAGCATGGCCCATGATTGCAGCCTATATAACATTTTTATAAACAAAAGTAACACCATAAACAGTCACTGTTAAACTTGCTTCTAATATTTCCAGTGTATTGCAGAAAGAAATCTATATCTTCAAGTAGTACATTTTCTATTTCCGTGCTGTTCTCTATCATGTCTGTTCAATGTAAATTTTGGTCTCTGGTGTCATTTCCACTTCTGAAGTAACATTTTATATTTTATTGCTACTTCAAAAATGTTCAAATGTGTGTGAAATATTATGGGACTTAACTGCTAAGGTCATCAGTCCCTACGCTTACACACCACTTAACCTAAATTATCCTAAGGACAAACACACACACCCATGCCCGAGGGAGGACTTGAACCTCTGCCGGGACCAGCCGCACAGTCCATGACTGCAGTGCCTTTGACCGCTCGGCTTTATTGCTAGTAATAAACCACAGTATGTGATCACAGAAACAGTCGTAACCCTTTCATTAAGAATCATTACAGGCATGTGTACACTGGAGTGAGGGTTAGGGAGCACTGCAGTGAATTAAGTATGTTTCAAAATACAACTCTTAGTCAAACAAGCAGGTTGCGCAGGATATGGTAGCTGGTGCATAGTGACCACTTTTCATCCAAAGTGCTGGGCGAGTTCATTCATTTGTTCAGAAGGAGAGGATGACAAACGTTTGCCACCTTTCGGCTGGTCGGCGATGGCAGAAGCAATGTGCGCACCCTGCAGTCTTTCTCAAACAATTTTACAGAAACTATTTGGTTAAAAAGTTTCATTTTTGTGTTACTTCTAGCTTTATATGTCACATTCATTATAACATGCCCATCATTTCAATAACAGTCATAGTTATTGTGATATTTATGTGGAAGTAATACACTGCACGAAATTCAAAAAAGTTTAAAATGAAAAATAGGGATCACAATGATTTTGCATTTGGTGCATATTACTTAATATGTTGCTGTGTATGAAATTTAGCTAACATATTGAATTTTTCTTTAGACGTGGGTGGAGGTCTCTGTCTGTCACCAATCTCGAGAAAATTGATCTGACATAGTGCACTCATTTGTGATCACACCACATGAGCATTGAAGCCAGAATGAAATATCCAGAACATTCCTCATATTTCATAAACAGTTTGAGATGTCAAAATGAGATTGTGGCAAATGATAGCACACACAGAGGAGAGTGTTATTATTATGCAAAACTTCATTATCTTCCATATTATTCCACTAACCATAGACTTTTCTGATGACCGAATGTAAGTTTTAAGAGCCATTGATAGCTAGTGAAATGAGAAGGGCTATGGGTTCTGGAACTATGTAAGCAAAGTATTTACATGTTTATTTTGTACTGAGGATGTGCTTTTTCATAAGATGCTGACCTTACTTTTCCTTTGTAACTCAAGTAACAAATTTAGAGATGACTGTCTCTGAATTCTGTCACAATTGCGTCTGCACAACATGTTAGTGGGGTGGACTGTGTAGTCTCTGCTGAGTTTTGGCAAAAGAAGCAAATTTTAACGTGGCAAGAAGAGAAATGGGTAGGTTTTCCCTACTTGTGACCTTCTCTGAAAGTTACAAATGATTAACAAACGAGGCAAAAATAAATTGCTATGTTCTTGGTGGAATTATTTTTAGATACTGACCAAAGAAGAGATGACAGATCTTTTTTGAATGGTCACCATGCAAGTATGGGTGTGAAGGCTCCCCACTTAATATTTACAAAAATTGAGAGTGCAGACATCAGTTTAGAACAGCACTTCCCCTTCAGCACTTGGCATTTTTCCTACAGTACCTCCCCAGAGCCCCACCATTACTGCTCTCCCCATGCCTGCCCTGCCATCTGCGCATCTACCAACTGTGGTATTCTGCATGCACTTTAAAAAGCATTAAAAATTATTGCATAACTGGGTGTGTATATCATGAGAGAATGTGGACACTAATCAGTAGAAAGCTATTTGTAAGACAGATAAAGACCTGGATTGTGTGTAGGGTTGTTGAAAATAACAAATTACAAACTCGATGAAAATAACACATAATGAGCTGAAAAATGTATGAGTGAAAAAAAAAAAAAAAACTTCACTAACAGTACTGTGTTGAAATGAATTTTACCTTCAATTTTTTGTTGGAATGCGAATGTGCTGGAAGGTATACACTTATCAGGCAGCCCCTTTTTGTGTCTATGTCCATATACTGCAGACCACTTTAAAGTGCATGGCAGAGTTTTCTGAACATACCACATATTAACATATCTTCCCATTTGATGTGCATGTGGAGGATGGGAAAATGATCCTCCACTGGAATTGTGTAATCTTGTTTTTGTGAGCTCCGTGTGTGTATTATGGAGAGGACTGAGGTACATTCCTAAATTCTTCACTTAATTCTGGTTCTTGAAAGTTTGTAGGTTGGCTTTCGTGGGATGGTTAGTGTGTATCTTTAAATGTTTGCTAGTTCATATTTTTCAGTGCTTTGGTAACACTGTCCTGTAGGTCAAATAAATCTTTAACCATTTGTGGTACCTAGCGAGTTGGTGCAGTGGTTAGCACACGGGACTCACATTTGAGAGGACAATGGTACAATCCCGCGTCTGGCCATCCTGATTTAGGTTTTCCCATGATTTTTCTAAATTGCTTTAGGCAAATGCCAGGATGGTTCCTTTGAAAGGGCACAGCCGACTTCCTTCCCCATCCTTCCCTAATCTGATGAGACCGATGACCTCGCCGTCTGGTCTCTTCCACCAGATCAACCCCAACAACCATTTGTGCCTCTCTATATTTTGTAAGTTCAATCTGGTATGGATCCTCTATGCTTGAGCAATATTCTAGGATGTGGGTCCTCCATGCTTGAGCAGTATTCTACAATAAGTCAAATGCATGTTTTGTGAGCAATCTCCTTTGGAGACTGACTACATTTTCCCAGTATCCAACAAATGAACCAAACTTTGCCATTTTAATGAAAAATAGATTTTAAAAAATCTACTCACTAAGTGGCAGAAGGAGAAAACATATATAAAGGATAAGTAAATGTGCAAGCTTTCAGAGCCAGTGGCTTTTTATTCTGACAGAAGGATTGAACACGAAGGAAGAGGGATGAAGGAAAAAGACAGACAAGGTTTAAAAATGGTGAGAGCTCAGAAAAGTCACCCAAAACCGCAGGTCATGGGAGACTTAGCAGTCAGGATAGGAAGGAAGACTGTTTGTAGCCATTGTACCCCATATTACCATACCAGCCCATTCCACATACATTTGGGGGATAGGAAAAATGACTGCTGTGGTGTAATTCATCTAATCTTGTCTTTGTGGTCATGTGTGTGTCATATGGAGAGTCTTTCCTACATTCTTTCCTTCTCATCCCAACCAATAAATCTTCCCTCTCTTGGTGTTCTGGGCAACTTTTCCAAACTCTCTCCATTTCCCAGACCTCACCAGTCCTCTTCCTCCATCCTTCTTCCTGGCCATTCAACTCTTTTGCCAGAAGGAGCCAACTTTGCTATCTCCTACTGCCACTTGGTGAATAGATTTTTTTTATCTATCCAATTACATTATATTTTCAGAGTTCGCCAGTTGTTTTACCTACTATTGAGCCTATGTAATCATCCCATTACATATTCTCACAAATTCTTACAAGAAAGCTCTTGTATGGATTGATTGAATCAAGTTGAGACGCATTGACGCTTAAGTCATAAGATTTAAATTTTGTTAAGGATGCAGTTTTACATTTTGGAACTTAAAAGCAAGTGGTAAATCTTTGCATCAATGTGAAATCTTGAGTGGACATCGCTGTAATTGTTTTCAGAAGGCACTTCATTGCAGACAGATGTGTGGGGCTGCTGTTAATATTGTCTGCCAGGTGATTAATTTACATTATGAGCAGCTACGATTCCAGTGCACTTCCTGCAACACACCTGAAATTACTTCTACATCTATCGATGACTGGCCAGCCAAGATGCTGTTATGTGTCAACCAAGATATCGTCAAGCCCTTCACAAATAGTGTTTAATACTGTTGGATTCCACTTACTTTTTGCACAGTGACAGTTGAACACAATATGAATACTAAGCCCGGGGTTTATTATATAAATGTATGTATGCTTATAGCAGAACACTGTGACCATTATTACATCTACATCTACATCTACATCTACATCCATACTCCACAAGCCACCTGATGGTGTGTGGCGGAGGGTACCTTGAGTACCTCTATCGGTTCTCCCTTCTATTCCAGTCTCGTATTGTTCGTGGAAAGAGGGATTGTCGGTATGCCTCTGTGTGGGCTCTAATCTCTCTGATTTTATCCTCATGGTCTCTTCGTGAGATATACGTATGAGGGAGCAATATACTGCTTGACTCTTCGGTGAAGGTATGTTCTCGAAACTTCAACAAAAGCCCGTACCAAGCTACTGAGCGTCTCTCGTGCAGAGTCTTCCACTGGAGTTTATCTATCATCTCCGTAATGCTTTCGCGATTACTAAATGATCCTGTAATGAAGCGCGCTGCTCTCCGTTGGATCTTCTCTATCTCTTCTATCAACCCTATCCGGTACGGATCCCACACTGCTGAGCAGTATTCAAGCAGCGGGTGAACAAGCGTACTGTAGCATACTTCCTTTGTTTTCGGATTGCATTTCCTTAGGATTCTTTCAATGAATCTCAGCCTGGCATCTGCTTTACCGACGATCAACTTTGTATGATCATTCCATTTTAAAGCACTCCTAATGCGTACTCCCAGATAATTTATGGCATTAACTGCTTCCAGTTGCTGACCTGCAATATTGTAGCTAAATGATAAGGGATCTTTCTTTCTATGTATTCGCAGCACATTACACTTGTCTACATTGAGACTTAATTGCCATTCCCTGCAGCATGAGTCAATTCACTGCAGATCCTACTGCATTTCAGTACAATTTCACATTGTTACAACCTCTTGATGTACCACAGCATACCTTCAGAATCTACAGGAATAAAATTAAGGATCCCTCTGCTGGTTATTATTTATTTTGCCCTCTGGTTTTCTTGGTAGTCGTTACATGTACACCAAATATTTTGCACACAGATAAGACTGCTGAATCACATGGTAAGTTCTTAAATTTTTGTTTCAGAATGTAACAGTGAAGATAATTATTTGTATACTTAGCAACTCAGTAATTTTTCTTGTATTTTTAGAAATTCCTCTGTGCACTGGTCACACAAATACTATGCAGTTTGCTTTTTTAATGAATTTGTCATATTTTGTCAATTCAGGACTTGTTGTACCACAGAATGGTTATAGAAACCTACCATTTCTTAAACTAGTTTTACTTTCATCTCAGGAACTACCAGTATAGATTGTTGGAATTTCTGTCCATGAACTTTAAAAGTAATCATCCCCTCTATTTCTACATTTTTGCCCTCAAGATTCCATTATACCAACTGTACACACTAGTTACTGGATAGGCTAGACTTCTCCTTGCACCTTTGTACAGGGCATATCATAATTAATGGTGTTAACACATACAGTTGAAAGTATATGATACCAGAAACATACATGGACTCTTAAGATTCATACCTTAAGAGCTATGAGCTCTACTTCATCTTCGATGCTGTGAAACAAATCCCTTCTTATTGAAAGTCATTTGCTTTCTGCAATTTGAGTTGTGGGTTATGGTAGTTACCACATTTTTAAGAACAATAAATAGTAAATATGTTTGAATAAACGAATCATAAATCTTGCTGTTGGTGGAGAGGCGTGCATACTTCAGCAATACAGATAGCCTACTGTAGGTGCAACCACAGTGGAGGGGTATCTGTTGAGAGGCCAGACAAACGTGTGGTTCCTGAAGAGGGGCAGCAGCCGTAAGCCTTTTCAGTAGTTGCAGGGGCAACAGTTGGGATGATTGACCTGGCTATAACATCAGCCAAAACAGTCTTGCCTGTGCTGCTACTGTGGAAGGTTGGAAACAAGGGAAAACTACAGCCATAATTTTTTCCAAGGGCCTGCAGCTCTACTGTGTGGTTAAATGATGATGACATCCTCTTAGGTAAAATATTCTGGAGGTAAAATAGTTCCCCATTCAAATCTCTGGGCGGAGACTACTTAGGAGGTTGTTGTTACCAGGGGAAACAAAATGGGTGTTCTGTGGATTGGAGCATCAAATGTCAGATCCCTGAATCAGGCAGGAACGTTAGAAAATCTAAAACTGGAAATGCATAGGTTAAAGCTAGACACAGTGGGAATTAGTGAGGTTTGGTGGAAGGGGGAACAGGACTTTTGGTCAAGTGAATACAGGGCTATAAATACAAAATAAAACAGGAGTAATGCAGGAGCGTGTTTAATATTGAATAAAAAAATAGGAACATGGGTAAGCTACTATGAACAGCATATGAACACATTATTGTAGCCAAGATAGGCATGAAGCCCACAGCCACCACAGTAGTACAAGTTTACGTACCAACTAGCTCTGCAGATGACGAAGAAATTGAAGAAATGTATGATAAGATAAAAGAAATTATTCAGATAGTGAAGGGATATGAAATTTAATTTTCATGGGGGACTGGAATTTGATAGTAGGAAAAGGAAGAGAAAGAAAAGTAGTAGGTGAATATGGACAGGGAAAAAGGCATGAAAGAGGAAGTCACCTGGTAGAATTTTGCATGGAGCATAATTTAATCATAGCGAACACTTGGTTTAAGAATCATGAAACAAGTTTGCATACATGAAAGAGACCGTGAGACACTGGAACGTTTCAGATTTCAGAACCAGGTTTTAAATTGTAAGACATTTCCAGTGGCAGATGTGGACTCTGACTACAATTTATTGGTCATGAACTGCAGATTAAAACTGAAGGAACTGCAAAAAGGCAGGAATTTAAGGAGATGGGACTTGGATACAGTGAAAGGACCAGAGATCCTAGGGAGTTTCAGAGGTAGTGTTAGGGAGTTACTGACAAGAACAGGGGAAAGAAATACAATAGAAGAAGAATGGGTAGCTTTGAGGCATGAAATAGTGAAGGCAGCAGAGAATCAAGTAGGTAAAAAGATGAGGGCTAGTAGAAATCTTTGGGTAACACAAGAGATACTGAATTTAATCAATGAAAGGAGAACATAATAAAAATGCAATAAACAAAGCAGGCAAAAGGGAATACAAACGTCTGAAAAATGAAATTGACAGGAAGTGCAAAATGGAAAAGCAGGAATGGCTAGAGAACCAATGCAAAGATGTAGAAACATATATCACAAAGGGTAAAATAGATGCTGCCTACAGGAAAATTAAAAGAGGCCTTTGGAGAAAAGAGAACCACTTGTATGAATATCAAGAGCTCAGAAGGAAACGCAGTTTTAAGCAAAGAAGGGAAAGCAAAAAGGAGAAAGGAGTGTATAGAGAGTCTATACAAGGGCAATGTTATGGAAATAGAAGAGGATGTAAATGAAGAAGAGAAGGCAGATATAACATTGCTTGAAGAATTTGACAAAGCTCTGAAAGACTTAAGTCAAACAAGGCCCTGAGAGTAGACAACATTCCGTTACAGCTAGTGGTAGATTTGGGAGAACCAGCTAAGACAAAACTCTTCCATCTGGTGAGAAAGATGTATGAAATAAGTGAAATACACTTGGACTTCAAGAGGTATGTAATAATTTCAATTCTAAACAAAGCAGTTGCTATCAGGTGTGAAAATTACTTAACTATCAGTTTAATAAGTCATGGCTGCAAAATACTAACACGAATTCTTTACGGAGGAAGGGAAAAACTGCTAGAAGCCAACCTCAGGGAAGATCAGTTTGGTTTCCAGGGAAATGTAGGAACACGCGAGACAATACTGACCCTACGACTTCTCATAGAAGATAGGTTAAAGAAAGGCAAACGTTTATAGCATTTGACAATGCTGACTGGAATACTCTCTTTTAAATTCTAAAGGTGGCACAGTTAAAATACAGGAAGTGGAAGGCTATTTACAGTTTGTGCAGAAACCAGATGGCAGTTATAAGAGTCAAGGGGCACAAAAGGGAAGCAGTGGTAGAGAAGGGAGTGAGACAGAGTTGTAGCCTATCCCCGTTGTTATTCACTCTGTGAAGGATTCAAGCTGTAAAGGAAACAAAAGAAACATTTGCTCTAGGAATTAAAGCTTGGGGAGAAAAAATAAAAACTGTGTGGTTTCTTGATGACATTTTAATTCTGTCATAGACAGCAAAGGATGTGGAAGAGCAGCTAAAAGGAATGGACAGTATGTTGAAAGGAGGATATAAAATGAACATTAACAAAAGCAAAATGATGATAATGGAATGTAGTCAAATTAAATCAGGTTATTCTGGGGCAATTAGAGTAGGAATGAGACACTTGAAGTAATAGATGAGTTTTGCTATTTGGGAACCAAAATAATTGATGATGGTCAAAGTATGGAGTACATAAAATGCAGACTGCCAATGGCAAGAAAAGTGTTTCTGAAGAAGAGAAATTTGTTAACACTGAGTATAGATTTAAGCATCAGCAAGTCCTTTCTGGAAATATTTGTATGGAGTGTAGCCATGTATGGAAGTGAAATGTGGACAGTAAACAGTTAAGAGAGTACTGAAATAGAATTGGGGACAAGAGAAATTTGTGGTAAATCCTGACTGGAAAAAGGGATCGTTTGATAGTATACATTCTGAGCCATCAAGGGATCACAAATTTAGTACTGGAGGGAAGTGGGAGGGGGGATAAAAACTGTAGAGGGAGACCAGAGGTGAATAAGTAAGCAGATTCAGAAGGATGTAGGTTGCAGTAGTTACTTGGAGATGAAGAGGCTTGCACAGGATAGAGTAGCATGGAGAGATGCATCAAACCAGTCTTTGGACTGAAGACCACGACAGTAACAACAATTTGAGAGGAGGTAGTATGGACCAAAACAAGAAAAAATGTTCAGTAAATGTGGGCTCTAAAGTGCACACCTTAAGAGGTATAAGCACTTGTTCAGTTAAAGAGGCATGCTTCACAGTAGCGAAGATGAAGAAGTGCTCATAGCTCTTAACCCTTTCACGCACCTTGGGGCATATACTTCCCACTAAACCTAATTCTTTACACTGTTTAAAGGGATGTGTGTTATCACTTATGTATGCTCCTGGTATCTAGTGGCAGGGGACTGTGGGAAGTATATATACCACCAAACAACAGTGTTTTAATGGTTATTGGGAAGTATGGTTATCACCAGTGTAGTTTCTGGAAGGGATTTTGATAGTATACTTACCACAAAATTAATCTATTATTAGTTGTCATCAGGAAGCATACTTACCACCAGCTTAGGGGTATCCCAAAGCTTTTGGGAATACGTTTTACCTCCTTTGTATATGCCTGGTATCTTGTGGTGGTACACTGCACCAGGTGTATGAAAACTGTTACAACAATCAGTTTCTGTTTGTCATGGGATTATTACTGTTGTCGGAACACATTGCTTCACTTCTGCAATATTTGTTATCATGACCTTTGTCAGCTCATACCTTTATTGTGCGATAAAGTTTCAAGGACTGTTTTCACATTGTGGTAAGTAACCTTTAATATCAGTAACAAATATTTTTTATCTAAAGAAAAAGAAAATACACAATGAAAACAAAAAACACTTCATTATTTTATGTGTAATGGCAACAAATAACAGCACACAAAATGGAAGTGGGAAATTCATTTATTACCAGTCTTAATACCTCACAAAGGTTCCATGGTGATATATGTACAAACACAATTTTTGGTCCGAAATCACAAAAATTAAATTATCAGAAATTAAATATGGTCAGTTGATCACATTTCTTACAGAATAAAAAAAATTATTTTTATTGATTCACTACAAAAAAGGCACCAGCAACAAAAGGGTTAAGGTATGCGCTTTGGAGTGCTTGTTTACTGGACATTTCTTCTTGTTTTTGTCCATACTATCTTTACACAAAACATGGAAAACAGAGAGCTTGGCAGTATAAGTAGTTTGGTTTACACTATTGAAGATGAAGAAGTGCTCACAGCTTTTACGGTATGGATTTAAGAGCCCATGTTTCCTGAAACTTTTTGCTACTAATATTGTATACTTTCAGCTTCATGCATTCCGATGTAAGAGTGATTTCAGGTGTGCCACAGGGGAGTGTCGTAGGACCATTGCTGTTCACAATATACATAAATGACATTGTGGATGACATCAGAAGTACACTGAGGCTTTTTGCGGATGATGCTGTGGTATATCAAGAGGTTGTAACAATGGGAAATTGTACTGAAATGCAGGAGGATCTGCAGCGAATTGACGCATGGTGCTGGGAATGGCAATTGAGTCTCAATGTAGACAAGTGTAATGTGCTGCGAATGCATAGAAAGAAAGATCCCTTATCATTTAGCTACAATATAGCAGGTCAGCAACTGGAAGCAGTTAATTCCATAAATTATCTGGGAGTAGGCATTAGGAGTGATTTAAAATGGAATGATCATATAAAGTTGATCGTCGGTAAAGCAGATGCCAGACTGAGATTCATTGGAAGAATCCTAAGGAAATGCAATCCGAAAACAAAGGAAGTAGGTTACAGTACGCTTGTTCGCCCACTGCTTGAATACTGCTCAGCAGTGTGGGATCCGTACCGGATAGGGTTGATAGAAGAGATAGAGAAGATCCAACGGAGAGCAGCGCACTTCATTACAGGATCATTTAGTAATCGCGAAAGTGTTATGGAGATGATAGATAAACTCCAGTGGAAGACTCTGCACGAGAGACGCTCAGTAGCTCGGTATGGGCTTTTGTTGAAGTTTTGAGAACACACCTTCACCGAGGAGTCAAGCAGTATATTGCTCCCTCCTACATATGTCTCACGAAGAGACCATGAGGATAAAATCAGAGAGATTAGAGCCCACACAGAGGCATACCGACAGTCCTTCTTTCCACGAACAATACGAGACTGGAATAGAAGGGAGAACCGATAGAGGTACCCAAGGTACCCTCCACCACACACCGTCAGGTGGCTTGCAGAGAGTGGATGTAGATGTTGATGTAGATATGCCACTAATTGTGATACACTCTGCATGTTTTCCAAAAATCTTCAGCAATAATGCTTATTTGTCAGCTAGTGTTGACCATTAAATCGAGGGTTCTCCTCAGTACATTCCTTTCACCACGAACACAAAGATTTTCATCTCTAGAACCTCCTGTTTGTATTATAATTCTTTTCTTAATGACCTTTCCCCTTTATATTTTGGGAAAGCACTTGTCATCTCCATTATTTTAGTGGCCGTCCCTGGACTTGCACTGTCATCCCACTCTTACGCTTCTTTTCCTTCCACCTTCCACCACTTCTTCAGTATTGGGTACTTTGGTTTCTCTATGTAGTTTGCTTCTGATTCTGGTGTGATTTACTGTTATTTCTTGTCACCTGTATGCACATGTCATCTTCATATACTTTATTTCTTAGATTTTATGTAAATAATCAGATTGGTACAGGAACTCAATTAATTGTTGTAGGTGCGACCATTTCTCTTATGTGGACCAGCAATCGACTGATCCATACTTTGATCAAGTGTGTTTTATTTATTGGCTTATCAAGGTACATGGCCCGGTTTAAATGTGATTCCAAAAAATTTTGGTAGCCTTCCCAGCTATTGTTATACGTACCAGGGCCCAACAATACTAATCTCAGCTTACTCTGGGCTCTGTGTGACCAATATTTGGCTTTAAAATTACAGGTGAATTGTTGGGCAGTTTGGAAGTTTTCTAAATTCAACACTACCTATTGAGCATCATCATCTTCTAAAAAACCTATTGTAAATATGAGGGTTGGAACTTAAATAGTAGCAACTATTTATTCACAACCAGTAAAAAATATTTACATGTTTGCACCTGTTACTGTCCTTCAAAGTGGTCACCAGTGTTGTGAAGAACCCGTTGCCAGCGATGTGGGAGGCGTGGTTTACCGTTAGCAGAGCCTGTTCTGCTGATGGGATGAATGGAGTGGTCTACTGCCTGTCAAATCTCTGGAATACTTCTGAAGAAATGCCATGAAGTGGTTCCTTCATCTTCGGAATCAAATCAAAGTCACAAGAATGTAAGTCCGGGGAGTATGACGGATGGTATAGTATGTCCCAGTCCCATCGACTGAACAGATCAGCCTCAGCTTGCACTGTATGCGCCTGCACATTTTTGTGCAAAATTATGGGTGGGTTGCACGGAAAGTGTTGCCGCTTCTTTCGCAAAGCTGGTCGCAGGTGATGCTCCAGAGCCCCAGTAAGGTGAAAGTTATGGTGATTCTTGTGTATGACTGTGATGATGTTATCCTAATGCATTATGTTCCTCCACTGCAGACCGTCAATGCACAGTATTACTGTTCGTTTTTGGAGCATCACCTGTGACCAGCTTTGCGAAAGAAGTGGTGACACTTTCTGTGCAACTCACCCTCATTTTGCATGACGATGTGCAGGCACATACAGTGTAAGCCGTGGCTGCTCTTTTCAGTCGATAGGACTGGGAAGTACTCCTCGGACCTAAGTCCTTGTGACTTTGATTTGGTTCTGAAGATGAAGGAACCACTTAGTGGCATTCGCTTCAGAACGGTTCCAGAGATTCGACAGGCAGTAGACTGCTCCATTCCCACCATCAACAGAACAGGCTATGCTAATGGTATACTACGCCTTCCACATTGCTGGCAATGGGATCTATACAATGCTGGTAACTACTTTGAAGGACAGTAAGAGGTGCAAACATGTAACTCTTTTGTTTGCTTGTGAATAAATAGTTGCCACTATTTAACTTCCAACCCTTGTATATTCACTTCCCATCCTTTTTTATGTTTTTCATCATTCTGAAGTTGCTTCTATATTCTTGGAGATGAGGTTTGTCTAATGCAACTAACCATTTAGTTACATTAGACAAATCTCATCTCCAAGAATATATACTTCTAATTGTCCCAAGAGGAAGGAAGTGCTCCATGAAAGGATTTCAAAAAATTACTATGTGTACCTTCCCATTTGGCTGGAATTAAAAAAAAAAAAAAAAAAAACCTAAGATCCTCATATTTTCAATTCAAACTGTAAGTCTTACAACCTGCTGGAGTTCTGCAGACTGTAGCAGAATATTCTACTATTATTCTGTGTATTGTTCTGTTTCAGCTTGCAGCCTGTGAGCTCTACCCGATATTGCTTTTATAGAGTCTATTTCCTCTCTTTGACACACAGAATTAGCATGCAAAGGCCCACTCAAATTTGACACAGTAGCATGTTAGAACTTATTCACCACTGATATGTTAGCTGCTGTCACTTTCTGAACTACCCGTAATTTTACCATCTATCTCTTTCGCTGAATCATCCATCTCATCATTAATTAGTCTTTTCCTTGTTTCTAACTCAAGGGCTTCATTATTTAGTATTCAGTTTTTACATAATTCTGCACATATTTGTGTTTCAGCATTTCAGTTTCTCTAGGCTTCCTATTTTACTTGAGTTCTATCTGAGAATATGTCTGAAGCATCTTACACATATTACGTCTTGGTCTACCTGCTGAAGTCATTGTGCCATTTGGTCAGTTGCACCTGCCCAGGGTAGAAATAAGCTTTGCTCATATTTTTCTTATTGTTCTGTAAAGTATTGAACCTTGCCTTTTAGTGACAGTATTCTTCTACACACTGTTCCACTGACCCCATCTTGTCTTTTACTTCTGACAATTTCTTTTTTTATGTTCTCCTGATATACTTTTGTACTAGCCTGATTGAACATTTCAGACTTATTTACTTCCACATTAAAATTACTTCAGTACTCAAGAGTAATCACAAATATATGTTAAGAGGTATACATGTAAAGAAAGTTCTGGTTGAGGATAACAAATTATTTAGGAATAAAGGAGACAACTCACCTGAAGACAGAAGTGCTGTTTCGTCAACAGATACAAACAGGAAAGGTACAGAGCTTTACTTTGCTAGCTTTTGGAATGGAATACCTTTTTCAGTCTGTAGGAGAAATATGTACACACACACACACACACTCACTCACTCACTCACATCTGATCCACACGCCTGTCTTCCTACATTGTGCTCATTCAACTGCTAGCTCTTTCCTGGCCCATGGTGAGTGTATTGGGGTGATGTGGGGGTGCAGTGCAGGGTGGGATGAGAAATGGAGAGAGCTGGGAGCCAGGGAGAGGGTTGGGGGGAAGCGTCTAACAGCTCATGAGAGAGTGGGGAGCTGTCCATGGGGTAGCTAGGGGTGATGGTAGAGGGAGCACATGGCAGATGACTGAGCACTTGATTTCACAGACTTCAGCATGAGATGGCAGCACACAACTATCTGACATGTATACACACATACAAACACACTATTTGACCAGGGTGGGGTGACAGCAGGTTACCTTAGGTTTAGGCCAGAGAGGTTATGGGAGTGAAGGATGTGCTGTAAGGATAGCTTCCACCTATGCAGCTCAGCAGCTCAGAAAAGCTGGTAGTGGTGGAGAGGATCCAGATGGCACAGGTTGTGAAGCAGCCATTGAAATCTTGCATGTTGTTCTCTGCTGCATGTTTTGCCACTGAGTGTTACACATTGTTTTTGGCAACAGTTTGACAGTACCCATTCCTTCTGATTGACAGCTACTTGGTTGTCATACCAATGTAAAATGCTGTGCAGCAGTTGCAGCAGAGCTGGTGTATAACATAGCTGCTTTCACTGGTGGCCCACCGAAGCTAGGAAAGTGCTGGCAGCGAATGAGCGCAATGTAGGGAGACAGGTGTATGCATGTGAGTCTGTGTGCGCGTGTGTGTGTGTGTGTGTGTGTGTGTGTGTGTGTGTGTGTGTGTGTGTGTGTGTGTGTGTCTGTGTGTGTGTGTGCGCATGTTTCTCTTACAGCTTGAGAAAGGAATCCCATTCTGAAAGCTATCAAAGTAAAGATTTGTACCTTTTGTGTGTATATATGTCGCCGACTCAGTGCTTCTGCCTTTAGGTGAGTAATCTCCTTTATTCCTAATTAATTCATGAAGTGGTATACAGTTTACCATAAATTACAAAACAATCGCATTTAGAACTTAGCCAGTCAGTCACTTTTATTACATTATACTCACCATTAGAGTGTAAGAATAAAGATCTCTTTGACAGTACCATTACATATAGTTCACACTTTCAAATTAGAGTCTCTGTAAGAAAAAAATGTCTGCAGTAATTACTAGTCTATCAATCTCTAATTGGAACTATGTCATTGTTTAACAAATTGTTCAACAACAGCAGTTAGTTGTCTTGTAGCTGCAGGTGTAGTAATGGTACCGATACTACCCTAGGTGACTTTGGTTCTCAGTGTACAACGGAACTTGTTTACTGCAAGTAGCTGCCTAGTAGTAGTAGTAGTAGCTTTATTCATCCTACAAGGATATAGGACATGTCAAAGTATTTACAAGTTTAGATCAATTTAAAATAAGCTAATTCATATACACATGTATTTACAGACTTCTAGTAAGAGACAATCATTAGATATACTCCTGGTATACAATGCTTTTTTTACAAATAACTTATTAAATAATGTAATGCCACACTGTTCACTCATATCTCACTATCAGTCACTGCACACACTATATGCACGTTGTTTCATAACACTTCACTCACTACACACACACACACACACACACACACACACACACACTGGTGATCTCTGGGCCATTTTCTGTACCACAACTTCCCATTTGCTATCCTGAAAAACTGAGTCAGCATTCCTCCATAATGAGTGAGATGTTGAGCTCAGAAAGAGGAAGAGGTGTTAGTATTGTGCTATGCATAGCTTGGGGATATGTTTTTGTAGAAAAGGGAAAAAGAAGGGAAAAACATCGTGTGAAGTTGTTATGTGGAATGTTGGATGTTTTATATTCATTATTATTATTATTATTATTATTATTATTTTGTATAACTTTTTTTACCAAACCACTACTTTGTTTTATCTAAGTATTTCTTCCATGTATAAAATGTATTGCATAACAGGTACTTTTTAGCTGCCTTTTTAACTAAGTGTATTTTTGCTGTTTCTTTAATCTCTTTTGGTAATTTATTGTACAGTTTTATTCCTTAGTAGAAAATGCTGTTTTGAGTTTTATGTTTATTTTTTCTTGGTAAATGTAAGTTGAGACTATATCTTGTTGCATGGTCATGGACAGAGCTGTTTGTGCCGTTATTTTTGGTGTGTACAACTGACTGGTAAATGTATTCACATGGTGCAGCTAAAATCCCCAGTGTTTTGAACAGATCTTTACAATGAGCTCGACTAGTATTTTTGGTTATTATTCTTATGGCCCTTTTCTGGAGTTTGAAAATTGTGTTCATATTTTGTGCATTTGTTCCCCAAAAAAGAATGCCATAGCTAAGAACTGAGTGTACATATGAATAATATGTAAATAAAAGACACTGCCTGTTACACACTGATGGTAGGATTCTAAGGGCATAACACGCTGATGACATTCTGTTTGCAAGTACTTTTGTGTGTTCGCACCACTTCAACTGAGAATCAATATTCATTCCTAGAAATTTTGCATTTGTTACACAGTCTATAGAGGTGCCATCTACTTTTAATTTAACATTGTCTATTTTCCTCTTCAAACTGAAATTCATGGCATTAGTTTTCTTTATGTTCAATTTCACTTTACAGCTTATTGATGAATCAGAAACTTCTTTGACAGTTTCATTTGCTTTCTCGGCAAGGAGTTCTCTTGTTTTCTCAATGACTATAATATTGCTGTCATCAGCGAAGAGAATTTTTTCACCATGAGTAACACTATTGGGAAAGTCATTGATGTATATCAGGAACAGTATTGGTCCTAATATGCTACCTTGCTGAACCCCTATATTAATATATTTTGATTCTGATAAGTGTTTTACTAAATGTTTAGATCTATCTGAAATATGTGTTATCTCTACTCTTTGTGCCCTATCCGTTAGGTATGATCAAAACCAGTCTTTAGCTATCCCTCTTATTCCTAGTGCTTCTAATTTATTTAATAGAATCTTGTGGTCGACTGTATCATGTTTCAGAGGATGATTCTCAGCCTTCAATGTCCGGGCAATTGCAGAGGGTGGGCTTATTGGTAGTTGGGAGCTCCAATGTTAGGCGCATAATGGGGCCCCTTAGGGATATGGCGGCTAAGGAGGGGAAGAAATCCAGTATGCACTCCGAGTGCATTCTGAGTGGAGTCATTCCTGATGTGGAAAGGGTCCTTCCGGATGCCATGAGGAGCACAGGGTGCAGCCAGCTGCAGGTGGTGGCACATGTCGGCACTAATGACGTGTGTCGTGTTGGATCTGAGGAAATTCTCTCTGGATTCCAGTGGCTATCTGATTTGGTGAAGGCTGCTGGTCTTGCTTACGAGATGAAGGCAGAGCTCACCATCTGCAGCATTGTTGACAGAACCGACTGCGGACCTTTGGTGCAGAGCCGGGTGGAGGGTCTGAATCAGAGGCTCAGACGGTTTTGCGACCGTGTTGGCTGCAGATTCCTTGACTTGCACCATAGGGTGGTGGGGTTTTGGGTTCCGCTGATTAGGTCAGGAGTTCACTACACTCAGCTGGCGTCTACACAGGTAGCGGAGGCTGTGTGGCGTGGACTGGGCAGTTTTTTAGGTTAGAAGGCCTCGGGAAAGTGTGGGATGGGCTGCAATCTAAAAGGGTCATGGCAAATACAAGACGTGCTTGGATCAAGGAACAGTCGGAATTGTAGTTGTAAATTGTTGTAGTTGTACTGGGAAAGTCCCTGAGCTTCAAGCGCTAATAGAAAGCACAGAAGCTGAAATCGTTATAGGTACTGAAAGCCGGCTAAAGCCTGAAATAAGTTCTGCAGAAATTTTTACGAAGTCTCAGACAGTGTTCAGGAAAGATAGATTAGGCAGAATTGGTGGTGGAGTGTTTGTGTCTGTCAGTAGTGGTTTATCTTGTAGTGAAGTCGAAGTTGATACTCCGTGCAAATTGGTATGGGTGGAGGTTATACTTAACACCTGAACTAAGTTAATAATTGGCTCCTTCTACTGACCCCCAGACTCCGATGATATAGTTGCTGAATAGTTCAGAGAAAATTTGAGTCTCGTAACAAATAAATGCCCCACTCATACGATTTTAGTTGGTGGGGACTTCAACCTTCCCTCGATATGTTGGCAAAAATACTTGTTCAAAACCGGTGGTAGGCAGAAAACATCTTCCGAGACTGTCCTAAATGCTTTCTCCAAAAATTATTTCAAGCAGTTAGTCCACGAACCCACGCAAATCGTAAATGGTTGCGAAAACACACTTGACCTCTGAGCTACAAACAATCCAGAGCTAATAGAGAGCATCATGACTGATACAGGGATTAGTAATCACAAGGTTGTTGTAGCTAGGCTCAATACCGTTTCTTCCAAATCCACCAGAAACAAATGCAAAATAATTTTATTTAAAAAAGTGGATAAAGTGTCACTAGAAGCCTTCCTAAGAGACAATCTCCATTCCTTCCGAACTGACTATGCAAATGTAGACGAGATGTGGCTCAAATTCAAAGATATAGTAGCAACAGCAATTGAGAGATTCATACCTCATAAATTGGTAAGAGATGGAATTGATCCCCCATGGTACACAAAACAGGTCCGAACGCTGTTGCAGAGGCAACGGAAAAAGCATGCGAAGTTCAGAAGAACGCAAAATTCTGAAGATTGGCTAAAATTTTCAGACGCGCGAAATTTGGCACATACTTCAATGCGAGATGCCTTTAATAGATTTCACAATGAAACATTGTCTCGAAATTTGGTAGAAAATCCGAAGAAATTCTGGTCGTATGTAAAGTACACAAGCGGCAAGACACAGTCAATACCTTCGCTGCACAGTGTCGATGACTGTATACCGATTAGGTTCCTTTCAGATTACGCTGATACAATAACTCCCTACTTAGCAATCATATACAACCGCTCACTCACCAATAGTTCTGTACCTACAGATTGGAAAATTGCGCAGGTCGCACCAGTGTTTAAGAAGGGTAGTAGGAGTAATCTATTGAACTACAGACCTATATCACTGACGTCGGTTTGCAGTAGGGTTTTGGAGCATATACTGTATTCAAACATTATGAATCAGCTCAAAGGGAACGATCTATTGATACATAATCAGCATGGTTTCAGAAAACATCGTTCTTGTGCAATGCAGCTAGCTCTTTATTCGCACAAAGTAATGGCCACTATCGACAGGGGTTCTCAAGTTGATTCCGTATTTCTAGATTTCCAGAAAGCTTTTGACACCATTCCTCACAAGCAACTTCTAATCAAGCTGCGGGCCTATGGGGTATCGTCTCAGTTGTGTGACTGGATTCGTGATTTCCTGTCAGAAAGGTCACAGTTTGTAGTAATAGATGGCAAATCATCGAGTAAAACTGAAGTTATATCAGGTGTTCCCCAGGGAAGCATCCTGGGACCTCTACTGTTCCTGATCTATGTAAATGACCTGGGTGACAATCTGAGCAGTTCTCTTAGGTTGTTCACAGATGATGCTGTAATTTACTGTCTAGTAAGGTCATCCAAACACCAGTATCAGTTGCAAAGCGATTTAGAAAAGATTGCTGTATGGTGTGACAGGTGGCAGTCGATGCTGAATAACGAAAAGTGTGAGGTGATCCACATGAGTTCCAAAAGAAATCAGTTGGAATTCGATTACTCGATAAATAGTACAATTCTCAAGGCTGTCAATTCAACTAAGTACCTGGGTGTTAAAATTACGAACAACTTCTGTTGGAAAGACCACATAGATAATATAGTGGGGCAGACGAGCCAAAGGTTGCGTTTCATTGACAGGACACTTAGAAGATGCAACAAGTCCACTAAAGAGACAGCTTACACTACACTCGTTTGTCCTCTGTTAGAATATTGCTGCACGGTGTGGGATCCTTACCAGGTGGGATTGATGGAGGACATCGAAAGGGTACAAAAAAGGGCAGCTCATTTTGTATTATCACGTAATAGGGGAGAGAGTGTGGCAGATATGATACGCGATTTGGGACGGAAGTCATTAAAGCAAAGACGTTTTTCGTCGCAGCGAGATCTATTTACGAAATTTCAGTCACCAGCTTTCTCTTCCGAATGCGAAAATATTTTGTTGAACCCAACCTACATAGGTAAGAATGATCATCAAAATAAAATAAGAGAAATGAGAGCTCGAACAGAAAGGTTTAGGTGTTCGTTTTTCCCGCGCGCTGTTCGGGAGTGGAATGGTAGAGAGATAGTATGATTGTGGTTCGATATACCCTCTGCGAAACACTTAAATGTGAATTGCAGAGTAATCATGTAGATGTAGATGTAGAAGATCCAAAAATATGCCTGTGACACACTCATTTTTATCAAGAGCATCAAGTACAACTTTTGTGAATTCTACTATGGCTGACTCCGTATTTTTGCCACTTTGGAAACCAAACTGTGATTCGCTTAAAAGATTGTATTTATTCATGTAATTCATTAACCTGTCTTTCATAATTGATTCTATTATTTTTGAGAATGCTGATAACTATTTACCAACCATGCACAGGCAGGATGACAACTCCAGAGAGCGACCAAATGGTGTAAATTGCCCCATTGCGGGTTGAAATCGGTTGGCGGCAAAATAAATAATGCAATTGTGACTGTCATTTGAATAATTGATTATAAGTAAATTAATTGCTGTTAAAAAAGTTGTGCTCTAGGTTGCAGAAATCAATCAATCAGGCCAGAGGTATGTTCAGTGGGTGCTTTAAAGCTAGAAACTATAACTGTGGGACGACGAGGATGATCAGGTCTGTGGATGTTTGGAAGAAGATAAAGGATTGGAGTGCACAGGTTGGGTGGGATAAGATGTTCCATGAGGGGCCTGAGGTTTTAAGGAGGGACTATAGATCAGTTTGTACCACAGGGATGGGATCTTGAGGAGAGGTACTAAATGTAGAAGTGTTTGGCTTTCAACATTGTTATGATTACCACCAAGTTATCAGGATGAATGGGCATGGATAGAGAGATTGTAATGGTAATACACAATACCATGATGCAGAGTATGCTCTACAACATGACAGTCATGATCTTGGTACCTGTCTCATCGCACATGTCATTTGGACTCTCCCATGACATCAGTTTCTCTCGGCAGGTGTCACTGTGCATTACAAGACGTGCTTGTTTCTTGCCGCTCACCTGGCCTAAATTTATATTAATATCTGTGGTCTCTAGATTTCTTTTCAGTATCTATTCCTTTTCTTCACACTCTTTTATTTTCCAACTTGCCTATTTTTCTACACCCCCTCCTCTCCTGTCTACCATGCATAAAATTACTTAGCTTTCCACTTTTATTGACTCTGCCATGATGTTTTTCTGTAATCTGTGTCTTGCTTGTTACCCTGTCTTCCACTTTAAGTACTCAAGTTTTCAAATCTCATGTAGTGCAGGCATCAACAATCAGTCATTCCTTCTCATCCCTTCCAGTAAATCTCCACTGACCAAGGGTTCTGAGTGACTTTTCCCAATTTCCTGATCTTTGCCAGTCCTTTTCCTTCACCCCTCTTCCTATCCGTTCAATTCTTCTGCCAGAAGAAGAGACCACTGGCTCCTAAAGATTGTGAATTTCTATATCTTTTATGTGTGTATTCTCCTAAATGTGTAATTTGTTTCAAAATATTTATTATACTTATAGCACATTATACTGAGTTCCTAAATTGAAACAAAATTTCTTTTCCCTTTACCTACAGCCTTTGCCTTTGTAATCCGTACAGAAGAATAATTTCTGAAAATTTGTATTCAAAAGTACTGTCGCATTCCTCCTTCCAAAAAGAAAAATTACACATGAACCATTTTGGTGCAATATGGTTGCTGTTTTCTCATCCTGAAGCTATACAACTCTTCATCTCAAATCAATTAACTCGGAAGCATACAATCAACTTACGTAGGAATAAGCAACTCACTGCAGTTCTAGTAAAATGCGACTTCTCTCTGCATATGCATCCATTCTGGATGGTACATAATTGGAAACACTTAGTTTGTTTTAAGAACTAATGAACAACAGTTTTTTCCTTTACAATAGTGCAGTACTAGTAAAAGGTGACTTCCCTCAGAACATGCATCCATTCTCGACAATAGACAAGTGGAAACTCCCAGTTTGATTCAAAAAGCTAATGAGCAACACATTTTTCATTTACAATAATGCAATACATTCTTGCATATACATAGCCAATATTCTTTTAGTAGTCAGCTTTATTATTTTTTAATAACAGGATAAACTAACCTTTGGAGCTTGCAGCACAGTATAATTGCGACTGATTCTACCAAGTGTCGCACAACTCACTTTCATTGCTGCGACTAGATCCAATCTTCATCATGAGATGTCATCTCTGTTCTTAGCTTTTGAAAATGTAATATCATTGGATATATAAGAAAAATCTACTCACTATGTGGCACCAGGAGAAAACACTTTTGTTATGGAAATATGCAGCCTTTTGAAGCCACTGGCTCTCCTATGTTAGGGGAGACCTACTAGATGTGATGAGAAGGAAAGACATTGTTACGGAAGGAAGGGGGAATGGCAGAAAAGAACGAGTGAGGTTTAGGAAATGGGAAGAGTTTGGGAAAGTCATCCAGAATTCCATATCAGAGGAGACATACCAGACATGATGAGAAGATAGGACTTGATATATACCTGTAAAAACATACATTTAAAATTATTTTAATTTTACTCTGTTGATAGATGTTATTAAATAATTCAGGAAGACAATGAATGTTCCTTCCACACCCAGTATGAGGAGTTTTTAATTTTACTCACATGACTGGTTTTGAGATATTTGTGTGAATTTGTTGGTAAACTAAATCTTCACATTGTTTTTGGGAGGAACATTGATTGTCTTCCTTGATTCCTTTTTCTGTATAATAGCAGATTTGGTTCATTAAGTAACTGGGCAACATTAGTTAATTAGCTAATTATGGCTAAAACAAAATTTGAATTATTACACCAAGCTGCAAATAATTCTTTACTGTCTTCTCTACAGGTTTGAAGACCATTGTCGGTGCTGTGATTGAATCTGTGAAGAATCTGCGGGATGTGATCATATTGACCATGTTCTCTTTATCTGTGTTTGCCTTAATGGGCCTCCAGATTTACATGGGTGTCCTCACACAAAAATGTATAAAAAACTTTCCCATGGATGGGTCATGGGGAAATCTTACGGATGAAAACTGGGAGAGATTTGTGAGCAACGAAAGTAAGAAATGTTGTTGTGCTGACCATGACTAACAACTGTGATCAACTGTTATTTTCTATATTCCATATTTTAGTTATTAATTTTTTTTGTAAATCTCAAGCCTATTAGTAGTCTGAGGGTACTGATTCAGATTAAGATATGTGCTGAAACTGCTTATATCTAAGAATTGAAGCTGATATTTTTGAAGAATTTACAATTCCAACTGTTGTGGATATTCCTTCATTTCTTTGCAGCCAGAGACAGTTGGTTGTGTGTGTTTGAGATGCGTACGTGTGTGTGTGTGTATGTGTGTGTGTGTGTGTGTGGTGTGTGTTTTGTTCAATTCAGAAGACAATTTTGCTGGATGTTTTCCTTGAGACACCTGTTGCTTTCCTCCACAGTGCTGCACAGATACCGAAATTTTGTTAGTACTTCGAGTTGCTCATCATATATTCTTATGGCAGTCTTACCTTCACATCCTTTTTTGTCTCTAACTATGGCTTTTGTCTGTTTGGGATTTATTTTTAGTTTCAGTTTTGGTGTCTCTTGATTCAAGACCTTTGTGTGTGTGTGTGTGTGTGTGTGTGTGTGTGTGAGAGAGACATAGCAAGCAGCACATTTTTCAAGCAGCACATTTTTATTCAACTTCTTGTCGCGTCTTTAGCCAGATAAAATGGTCATCTGCACGCAGTATTTCCATGGTCCATCTGGTCACCATCATCAAGTGAGAAAAGCTAAGCCTCTCTCATCGATAACTGATTTGAACTGTGAACGACAGAGCCTTTAGAAGCAGCAAAAATATGAAAGAGCATGTGCTGAGGTAATGCACAAGGGCTCAAACATAGCAGCTCTCCTATGGCACAAGAAAAGTTGCATCATCTCCAGCGGTGAATAATTATTTATTATTAAAAATTAATATTCATAGCAAACCGATTCACATTCCATTGTTTGTTAATATCTGATAAAGCAGGATTCCAAGTTTTACTGTAGCAGGATCAACTACTGCGGTTAATTGTATTATCTAAAAACAAAGATAGTGTAACTTATATAATATTCAATATGTAACTTATATTATATTCAATCATTAATTGTATTATCTATTAGTCTGATTTTAACAGATTCTTTTAATAGACAATCCCAGTTAAGCAACCATTTGTGTCTCATTGTATAGTATCCTATATCGATCTGTAAGATGATGCTCAGCCACTGCAGATTTGTCAGGTTGTGATATTCGCGTATGGTGGTGATGTTCAACACATCTGTCGTTGACAGTATGAATAGTTTGGCCATGGCCACTGTAGGTTTTTTCACACTCACGTGGTATTTTGTAAACGTCAGGCTTCTTCTAACCTAAATCATTTTTATTGGAGCCAGGGAATGCTTTAATCTTATCTGGCAGATGTAATACACATTTGTTTTCAAATTTTTTCAAAACCTTACCTATCTTGGCAGACACGTTCCCAGCATATGGAAGGAAAGCCACAGGACTGGAAGTATCTTCAGCAACTCAAATGCTCATCGAATCTGTCTGTCCATATAGCTATATCTAAAAACAAAGATGATGTGACTTACCAAATGAAAGTGCTGCAGGTCGACAGACACACAAACAAACACAAACATACACACAAAATTCAAGCTTTCGCAACAAACTGTTGCCTCATCAGGAAAGAGGGAAGGAGAGCGAAAGACGAAAGGATGTTGGTTTTAAGGGAGAGGGTAAGGAGTCATTCCAATCCCGGGAGCGGAAAGACTTACCTTAGGGGGGGGGAAAAAGGAAAAAAGGACGGGTATACACTCGCACACACACACATATCCATCCACACATATACAGACACAAGCAGATGTATTTAATTTTAAATACGTCAGCTTGTGTCTGTATATGTGTGGATGGATACGTGTGTGTGTGCGAGTGTATACCCGTCCTTTTTTCCTTTTTTCCCCCCTAAGGTAAGTCTTTCCGCTCCCGGGATTGGAATGACTCCTTACCCTCTCCCTTAAAACCCGCATCCTTTCGTCTTTCCCTCTCCTTCCCTCTTTCCTGATGAGGCAACAGTTTGTTGCGAAAGCTTGAATTTTGTGTGTATGTTTGTGTTTGTTTGTGTGTCTGTCAACCGGCCAGCACTTTCATTTGGTAAGTCACATCATCTTTATATTTTTCCTACGTGGCATGTTTCCCTTTATTATGTCCATATAGCTATTATGATTAAACACAACCTTAACATGTTGCGGCTTCAATATTGGAAAAAGTTTAAAATTTTGCACCCTTGCCTAGAAGTGTTCCAATCATGGAATTCATTTCTTTTGTTGAGCAAGCAGTGTCATGTCTTCTGGAAGACTGGGCGGAAGAGATCAGACAGGAGGCTTCCCATCTTTTGCATTGTGCTCGGCCTCCATGGAGTACTATTTGGTCTGGGCCCTATATTATTAATTTTACAAGCAGACAAAGGCAATGCGACCATTTTAATCTACAAGGCCAATTATATGACTAATATGTATGATTTACATAAGGATCTGTCGTATCATGTATTAGAAAAGGATCTCATGGATCTCATAAAATGGACAATGACTTTATTCTGAAGAGGAGCTGATTACTTAAGAACATTATTAAAAAACTTCATTCTGGTGCGGCCATTCCTCCTAGATTATACAATTTGCCGAAGGTACGTAGAGATGGGGGTCGTGTTACACCAGGCCGTTAGTAATTTGGGTGCACCTACTTACAGCTTGGCAAAATATTTAATGTCAGTTGTAATCTCTCATGTGGGTAAATGTGAACACCACATTTCCAATTCCATGAATTTTATTCAATGTTTAAAGTCGCTTTGTCTTGGTACCTCTGTTTTACTTGTCAGTTTTGATGTGGTGTCTCTTCTAACTTGGGTCCCTCTTGAAGAGTTATTGATCTTAATTAATGAAAAACTAGACATAGAAATGACGAAACTCTGCTGTCATGTACAATCCACCTATTTTTCATTCAATGACAAATATTTTGAACAGATGGATGGTGCGACTATGGGGAGTCCTGTATCCCCCATAGTCACCAATCTTTTTATGGAAGACTTTGGGATATCGCCCTGAAAACATCTTTTTTGAAGCCTACTTGTTTATTGAGGTATGTTGATTATTTGTTTCTTGTTTGACCACATGAAATAGATTTCTTGTACCCGTTATTGGACCATTTCAATTGTTTCCATCCTAACATCGAATTCACATTGGATATTGAAAAGAAGGGGTCTACCCTTTTTGGATGTAATAGTTTATAAGAAAAATGACAGAACTCTTGGACACATACTATAGGTATTTTCATGCTACTAGCTGTCATAGAGCAAATGCTACCTCGGATGCTGAGAATTTGCCACAAGACGTGCAACATCTTAAGGATGTGTTTAATCATAATGGCTATAAGGACAGACAGATTCGATAAGCATTTGAGTTTGGACCATTACCTAAACCAGCTGAACACACTTTCAGTACTGTTGCTTTCCTTCCATATGCTGGGAACATGTCTGTCAAGATAGGTAGGGTTTTGAAGAAACATGAAATCAGATGCCAGCTAAGATTAGAGTACTTTTTGGCTCTGTTAAGGGTGATTTAGGCTTGAGGAAGCCTGGTGTTTACAAAATACTATGTGAGTGCGATAAAATATGCTGTTGCGAAACTATTTGTGCTGTCAATGACAGATGTATCGAACATCATCTCCATACGTGATTATTACATGACAAATCTGCGGTGGCTGATCACTGTCTTACAGAGGGACATAGGATACAGTCCAGTGAGACACAAATAGTTGCGGACTCCTTGCATTACTGGGATTGTGTTTTGAAAGAATCTTTCAAAATCATACTATCAGATAATATCATTAACCATAGTAATGGATAACCACTAAGTAAAACTTGCAATCCTGTTTTATCTTATATGAAGAAAAACAACATTTGAATTGGCTGGCTATGAATATTAATTTTTAATGATAAATTGTTTTTCGGCAGTATTCACTAGTGGGGGTACTCCAACTCTTCTTGTAACTGGACAGCAGCTATGTTCGAATGCTTGCACATTATCTTAGTGCATGCTCTTTCATATTTTTGCTGTATTTAAAGGTGCCATCATTCACAGTTCGAATCACTTATCAATAGGAGAAGCTTAGCTTTTCTTGCCTGATGACGGCGACCAGGTACAGATGACAGTTTTATCTGGTTGAGGACTCGACAAGAATTTGATCAATTAATATGCTGGGAAAGTCTGCATAGTCACAGCCCATTTTTGTAATCATAACAATCTGTATTTGGAGAACATAAGACCTGAGGCATTGGGTTAAAAAATGGAAGACCCTTAACGTAATATGGTATAGCGTTACCTACCTTTTACACCCAAAATAGACTGGATCCTCCTGGGATCATTGGGAAATAAAAATACAGGAAAGTTCTCAGTGGGGTCCTATGATGTTCTTAACAAAGACGCTGTTCCAACTCTGTGAGGGGTGCTCAAAGAGAATGATGGGCCCATAATTACTCTTCCAATACAGGTAACAGTGGTTCAGTAATATCCAAACCAATGGCCTGTTCAAATTTACTTTAGAGTTGACAGTTACAACTGAAGTAGCACAAGGGAAGCTTATGTGGGTGGCATGACACATAATCGACAAATCCCACAAGACCTGTCGCCACAGCAATCACCTGAAGTTGTCAGACCTTCATCCCCACTACTCACTTGAACCATGCTTCAGTTTTACATGCTGTTGTGTGTATTCAGTACACCCTATGATTTTTTTGTTATAATTTTTACAGCTGCAAGGCTTATTCTCTATTTGTTGTTACTGTTCAAATTTACATTAGGATTGATAATTACAATAGAAGCAATATGGGGGAAGCTTATGTGGGAGACACAGCATGCATTGTGCCAATTCTGTGAGATCTGTAGTTGCAGCAGTCACCACAAGTTGACTGACCTTCACCCCCACCACCACAAAACTTCTCACTTGCACCGTGCATCATTTTCAGACAGGTTGCTGTCCTGTGTGTTTGTTGCACTGTACGATTTTTCTTTCTTATCATTGAATTGTTGCTGGGGTTATTATGTTATTCTTTTAATTTTTGTTACTGTTATTTGTTGTGTGGTACTGAACAATGTCAGAAGGAGGTTCATCGAAAGTTATGAGTGAGTGTAAAAGTTCAGTGTCATTTTCTTAGCTAGAGTATTGCCATTGAGGTCCATCAAGAGAAATGGTTTGTGCATTGTGTGAGTAATTTGAGTCTGAAAAACTTAACGTTCATCGAAAGTTATGAGTGAGTGTAAAAGTTCAGTGTCATTTTCTTAGCTAGAGTATTGCCATTGAGGTCCATCAAGAGAAATGGTTTGTGCATTGTGTGAGTAATTTGAGTCTGAAAAACTTAACGGTGGCTCGATGCTATCCTTTAACTAGGTAACTGATAGAACTGGTCCAGCTTTGAATACAAACAAAAACAGTGTTGTGAAGATTGACAAGGAAATGTGTGAGAAAGACAAGGAAGATGGAAAAATATTGAACCTTGAAACTATGGGGGTGGAAAAAAAGTTGTATGTATAAACTGATTACCAATATAAATTCATTTGCTTAGGATGTGACTCATTGTCGGTGTATGATTGCTCTTTGAGAAGGAAACATATGAAACTCAGCAGGGTATTGGTTACCGTTAAGGATTAGGTCTTTTTCAAGGCAGTCAAATATTGTAATTCACAGGTCTGCACAGCCTAGGATTTTCCTATGGACATTTCTTTGGCTTTAAACTGTGGATGGAAAGGAAGGATGTTGCTGTATGGAAATGGTGGCTTTGAAGAGATCTGTAGCATGAATATCGATGAACCGGTGTGGCTTGATGAAATACAAATCAGTTCTGGTCACATTGTCAGGTATGATTGGACAACGAATGACACAACTAAAGGAGCAATGACAGTGCCTTGTGGTGAGGGGACCTCACAAAGTTTTCTCCCTAGTGGATATCCTGCTTTTTAAATTAAAGAAGACAGGAGATTATCATGAAGATGTATATCACATGATGTTTACAAATTAATTCGTAGAATCACTAATACAAAATCTGGGAAAAACATGAACAGTTGTTCTAGATAAGGGTTCCTTACCAATTAGTTGTTGTTGACAAGGCACCTACCATAGCAAAGTGATTGGATTCAGGGTCATAAAGTTCATATAAGTGATAACCTAAGAAAAGTGGAGCTTATGCGTCTAATGTCTCTTCATAAACAACATTTCACCATATGCAGAATCAACGAGTTGGCAGAAATGTATGGGCGTACAGTCGTTACCACTGCCATTTCAACCCAATAGTGTTAATATTGACCCAGATTAAAGGTTATTTTGCAAAGAATAGTAATAAATTTACCCTTTCTGCAGGTGAAGCACTCATGAAAAAAGAAGTTGTTAGGAATGTCACCTCTGAAGAGTGGAAGAAAGCTGTTAAACAAACCTAGAATACAGATGTTGTAGGAAAGTTCTTTCAGGATG